>NC_083332.1:8188683-9388683 GCF_963455315.2 Globicephala melas | reverse complement strand
AAGATTTAGGGACTTCCCAGGTGGTCCAGTGGTTAGGACTTGGTGCTTCCACTGCTGGGGCCCGGGTTCGATCCCTGGTTCAGGGAACTGGGACCCTGCAAGCTGTGTGGCACGGCCAGAAAGAAAAAAAAGAGGAAGATTTGAACGCACAATAACTGATCCAACCTAGAATATTATACTTGCCTTCAGAGAGGTTCAGGGCAGCGGGTGTTTGGGAGAGATTTGCCCGACCCTAACCCTATCCTTCTCCCTGCCAGCCACAGCCCATCCATCACCAGATCACGCTGCTTGTCTCTCCTAAATCCCTCTCAATTGTAGGTGCTTGTATCAGTTTCCTGTGGCTGCTCTAATAGATTACCACAAACTTAGTGGCTTAAAACAACACAACTTTGTTCTCTCAGAGTGCTGAGGTCAGAAATCCTAAATCAGTCCCACTGGACTAAAGTCACGGTGTCAGCAGGAGGGTCCAGGGGAGCATCCATTTCCTCTCCCTCTGCCAACTTCTAGAGGCCGCCTATGGTCCTTGGCTCACAGCCCCTTCCAAGCCAGCAGCGTAGCATCTTCTAGTCTCTCCTCTACCTCTGCTTTTGTCGTCATTCGCCTTCTCTGCCTTTGACCCTCCAACCTCCTGCTCATAAGGACGCTTGTGATTACACTGGGCCCACTCAGACAATCCAGAATAACCTCCCCATCTCAAGATCCTTAACTTCATCACATCTGCAAAGTCCCCTTTGTCACACATGGCAACATATTCACAGGTCCCGGGGACTAGGACGTGGATGCCTTTGGGGGAGGCATTATGCAGAGCACCACAGTGCTCAAAAAATATCTGGGGGATTTTGCCCTCTGTCCTCCAACATTTGAGTATCTGGTGTGCGTAGGCACTATGAGTTCTTGTCGGGCAAGGCAGAGATGATTGGGACACAGCCTCTGCCCTGGAGGAATGACAGTTGAGTCAGGGCACAGGCAGCATTTCATCACTGACTAGATGACCACATCTCTTCGTGGAATCCTCCCCAGGCCTCAGCCCACTTTCTTTACCATTGATTCTCTGCTGTCTTAATAATCCCACTTCTTCCCCGTCTTCATCCTCCCTTAAATTCATTCCTGGGCCCCCGGCTCCATGTACAACCAGTGTCCCACTCAGTCCCCAGCCTGCCTGACATGCATCATCACAGCTCGTCCAAGGGCTGTGTGACGTGCTCAGTCCACTGCTGAATAAACCGTGGGAGCTATTATGCGTTGTTTTGCCCGTGTTTGAGATTTAGGCCTCAGCTTAGGTCCGTGGTATCCTTCCTCACCATCCTGGCTGATTAAGTGCCCCTGCCCCATGTGGTCCGTGGCTTCCCATCCCTCTGACCATCACAGCCCTCTGCACATTACTGTGATTGTTTCCATTTCTCTGATTCCCTTTATCTTATTTTATTTTTGGCTGCATTGGGTCTTTGTTGCTGCGCGTGGGCTTTCTCTAGTTGCAGCGAACGGGGGCTACTCTTCGTTGCAGTGCGCGGGCTTCTCATTGCAGTGGCTTCTCTTGTTGCGGAGCATGGGCTTTAGGCACGTGAGCTTCAGTAGTTGTGGCGTGCGGGCTTAGTAGTTGTGGCTTGCGGGCTTAGTTGCTCCGCGGCATGTGGGGTCTTCCTGGGCCAGGGCTCGAACCCGTGTCCCTTCCATTGACAGGTGGATTCTTAACCACTGCGCCACCAGGGAAGTCCCTCTCTGACTCCCTTTAGATGAAGGGTTCTGCAAAGGTAAAAACCATAATAGATGAATCTCTGTCCCCAGCGCCCCAGGGCAGATAACAATAACAGTTGCTCCCCATTGACTGAGAGTTCTATGTGTCAGACAGTGGGTGCCAAGCTTCTTAGATACATTTTCTCTCTCTCTCTTTTTTTTTTTTGAGATGGCTACTTTATTTATTTATTGGACATGGCATGAGGCATGCAGGATCTCAGTTCCCCAACCAGAGATGGAACCCGCGCCCCCTGCAGTGGAAGCGCTGGAGTCTTAACCCCCGGACTGCCAGGGAAATCCCTACATTTTCTCATTTAATCCTCCCCGCAAGGCTTGTGAGATGAGTATGAGTATGCTCATTTTTTGGTTCGAGGAAACAGGAGCACAGAGGGGTCATATTGTCCAGAGAGGCACAGCTGGCTAATGGAAGAGTGAGTCAGATGTGTCTCATTCCAAAGGCCCACACCCTCCACCACTCTGTCACTCAATGCTCGATAGATGTTTGCTGAATGAATGAATGAATGAATTTCCCTCTGTTGAGACAGTTATAGTTTGCATCGATCTTACCTTCAGGAAGTCTCTGGGATTTGAACCTCTGGTGTAGCCCCTGAGCTAACCTTCCCAAAGTTTCAATTACCAAGCTTTCTTTCTGTCCTGAAATCTGAGTTGATGCCCAGTTGCCTTCTGCATAAAATCTTTGTGCTAGTAATAATAAGTGACACTTTATATTGCTTTACAGTTTACAGAGAATTAGCTTAGTGAATGCCCACCATGTGCCAAGCCTGGTGTTGGAGATACTAAGCTAAAAAGACAGGATTTGCTTTTGAAAAACTCATGGTCTATTTATACAAAGATAGAAAAGGTCTTTTTTTTTTTTTTAGTAAATTTATTTTATTTATTTATTCTTGGCTGCATTGGGTCTTCGTTGCTGTGCACAGGCTTTCTCTACTTGGGGAGAGCAGGGCTACTCTTCGTTGCGGTGAGCGGGCTTCTCATTGTGGTGGCTTCTCTCATTGTGGAGCACGGGCTCTAGGCACGTGGGCTTCAGTAGTTGCAGCACGCGGGCTCAGTAGTGTGGGTCGCGGGCTCAGGAGTTGTGGGTCACAGGCTCTGTAGTTGTGGGTCGCGGGCGCTAGAGCACAGGCTCAGTAGTTGTGACACACGGGCTTAGCTGCTCCGTGGCACTTGGGATCTTCCCGGACCAGGGCTCGAACCCGTGTCCCCTGCATTGGCAGGCGGATTCTCAACCACTGTGCCACCAGGGAAGCCCCCAAAGGTTTCTATTTAATCCCTTGAGAAGCCGATGAAGGTGTTCTTTCTCATCCAGATATCAACTAAGCATTTATTGGACAACTGATCTATCAGGCTCTGTGCTGGGCGATTTCACACACACTAATTTATTTCGTCCTAATGATAATCCTCTGAGGCTGAATGAATATCCTCGTTACCATTGCACAGATGAGAAAACCGAGGCCCAGAGAAGTAAAATGACCCGCTCCCAGTGCACAGCCAGTAAGTGGCAGGTTGGAGCCAGGCCCCAAACCAATAATCTCTTGGCTGTGTCACGTTATTCCTTAGTTAGATTATAGCTTCCTTCCCTGGATCAGGTTAAATAAGTTCAGTGACTGTATTATATTTTATGGAACGATTTCACATAAGTCACCTCATGAGACCATCCTTTTTTAAAATTAATTTTTATTGGAGTATAGTTGATTTACAATGTTGCGTTAGTTTCTGCTGTACAGCACAGTGAATCAGTTATACATATACATATATCCATTCTTTTAGATTCTTTTCCCATAAAGGCCATTACAGAGCATTGAGTAGAGTCCCCTGTGCTATACAGTTGGTCCTTATTAGTTATCTACTTTATATATAGTAGTGTGTATATGTCAGTCCCAGTCTCCCAATGTATCCCCCACCCCCCCAGACCATGTTTCCTGATTTGGGGTTGGAAGATTCCTGCTAACGGTTTTGTTGTTATTCTGGGGATCCAGTTCAATCCAAAAAATATTTATGGGTGTTCTTCCTTCACCAGGCTAACTCCTTTCAGTCTTCAGTTTAAATGCTGCCACTTCAGAGAGGCCTTTCTGGACACCCAAGTCTAATTTCAGAGTCACCTGTTATGCTCTTTTATTCATAATGCTTATCACACACTTGATCATTTTTTATGAATTATGAGTTTATTAAGGTCCGCTGCCCTCCCTGGATTGTAAGTTCCATGAAGGCAAACAAAAGTATGTCTAGTTCACCCCTCCACATGGCTCTTAGTGGGTAGTATCTTTTTTAGCTTAGTGTCTCCAATACCGGCCCAGCCGGTATCTGGTGGCCGGTTGGGGGATGCCCGCTGATGCTGTGGGGAAGAGGCGTTCCTTCAGTGATAACTGACTAAGTCACCTCTCGATTCTGTGTGCTTGGGATCCAGAAATCAATTAGCTACAGTCTCTACCCTCAGCCAGTTCAAGGTCAATGGGAGAGAATGATACCTAAACAGATAATTATAAAACACTGTGGCAAGTGCCTTGGTGGAAACAGGCCCAGGGTTTTACAAGAATGCAGAGGAGGGACATCTGACCCAGCCTGGGTGAGGGGTCAGGAGGGCAGGAAAGCTTCCAGAAGGGGAGAACACTGTGCTGAGGCTCAAAGGAGGAGAAGCCAGGGAGGGAGTCTGTGGGGAGAAGAGGAGGGCTTTGAGTGTGCCAAGGGCCAGGGGTGGGAAGCTGAGCAGTGTGTGTCCCCAAAACTGGACCAGGAGGTGAGCAGGCCTGGGTTCAGATCCCAGCTCTGCCACTTCCTCTCTGTAACCCAGCAAGTCCCTTTAACGCTCTGGGCCTCCGTTTCCTTAGCTGTAACCGCCGGCTTACTGGGCCACAGTGAGGACTAAAGAGCAGAATAGGAACCTCTCTGCCAATGGGGGGATTGTTGGGGCAGGGTCCCCGGTCCCCAGCAGCCTCACATCATCTCAGGCCCCTGCTCAACCCTGTCTTTCTTTTGGGGGCAGAAGGAGATTCTGCTGCACGTCCTGTACTACATTCACTACCTCCAGAGAAAAATCGATGCGGCCAAGGCCTTGCTCGAATTCCACACCACCGATGGGAACGGTGGACTGGGGGGTAAGTAAGTTCAGCCGACGTTTCCCAGCGCCTGCTACGTGCCAAGCATTGTCCTGGCTGTCAGGGACGCTGAGTGACTTAGACTGGTCCAGTCCTTCCTGGATCTCACAGCCTGTCTCACGGGACAAGTCAGAGGGATGTCCAAAGTGCTGTGACCCCAGAGGAGGGTGTCTGGGAAGACTGTGGTGGGAGGGGCCTCGGAGCTGGGCCTTCGAGGACAGGGAAGGGGGAACCATGCCAGGCAGAAGAAGCAAGGTGAACAAGAGTCTGAAGGCACGAGAAGACACCTGTGGGACGTCCGGGGACAGGCAAGCAGTTGGGTGTGACTGGAGGGGTTGTGTAGCACCCAGATGATGTGCGCAGACTCCTGAGCCAGGTCCCAACTCAGGCACAGTCCTATCAGCTTCTGATAGGGACGTGGGATTCCAGAAACCTGCGGGTGACCTACACTGCTCTGTGCCTCAGTTTCCTCACCTGCAAAATGGACCCATACCCCCTTTCTGTGTTTGTTGTGAGGATTTAATGAGTTAATACATGTAAAGGGTGCTGTAACACGGCGCCTGGAACAAGCCAGTCATCCCATGCCGTGTGTGCCGGCTGCTGTGGTTACTGGTGGGAGGAATACACGGGCAAGAGGGGTAGGAGATGAGGCAGGGACGAGATTCTGAAGGGCCTCAAGCGCCTGGCGGAGGAGGGAGATGAAGAAGATGAGAATGACTGAAGGCCTTTAAACCAGAGGAAAGCCATGATCAGAGTTTCTTTGAGGAAGAGGTGCCTGACATCTAGCGTGGGGACTTGATATTAAGTAAGAAGCTGGAGTGGGGGAGATGAGTGAAGATACTTTTAGGGGTGATCTGGATGGGAGATGATGAGGCCAATGTAGCACCGTAGCTGAGGGTGTAGACAGAAGTAGGTAAATTTGGGAGTATTTTTTTTTGGCCATGCCGCACAGCATGCGGGATCTTAGTTCCCCGACCAGGGGTCGAACCCATACCTCCAGCCTTGGGAGTGCAGAGTCTTAACCACTGGACCGCCAGGGAAGTCCTTGGGAGACGTTAATGAGGAAGAGTTGAGAGGCCCCAGGCCACCCAGGGTGGGTGCTGGAGCCCCTACCATCTTGAGGAGGCTGGAGGAAGAACTGATTTGGGAGGCGGAAGACGGGGAAGCATCTGGGAGGTGCTGGGTCTGTCTTTCCTCTCAGCCGAGGACAACTGAGTTCTCGCCTGTACTTCTGCCGCCTGGCTACACAACCTCAGCCAGGTCCCATCTCCTCCCGGGACCTCAGTTTCCCCATTTGTAAAGTCAGTCTGGGGACCGTGGCAGCCTCCCTGCTCCCTGTCCATCATGAAGTGCTGTCCAGAGGCAGCATTCAGGATGGATAAGGGTGAGGGCATCTGACCTGCCTCATTCTCCGTCCTGCGCAGGGCTGGGTTGGAAGCAGGCCGCAGGCCCAGCAAAGTGGAGACACTCCACCCCGTCCAGCACCCCACACTCTCACGAGTCCCATCTTTGGGGAGGCTGCCAGAAACCTCGGAAGAAGAAGCCGGCCCAAGCATCAGGTACAAGCCGTCAGTGGGGACAGAAGAGGGTGCAGGGGTTAGATGGGAGCGGGGCTCCTTCTCCAGGACCGTCCCCACTCCCGGGAGGCCCAGTCGGCAATCCTGAACCCTTGACAAGGCTCTGGATTCAGATGTGCCTGGGTTCAGCTGTGGTGCCTCCTCTTCCTAGCTCTGAGGCCTGGGGGTGGGTCACTCTTCTCCTGTGAGCCTCAGCTTCCTGGTCTGGAAATTGGAGGGCCTGCCACGGGGTGGCCCTCAGATAAGGAGCCAGGCGCATGCCGCTCAAGCAGTGCTTAAGTGATGGGGCACATGGCCAGTGCCCAGGAATGGAAGCTGCTGTCAGCATTTATCATCCCTCTGCCCAGTCATCCATCCCCAGGCCAGGGCAGCAGGGAGTGTGGGGTGACAGAAGGACCCCAGTGAGGGAGGCAAGTGTCCCAGGTCCCACCTCAGCCTTGCTACTAACACTACCTGTCCCTTCCCCTTTTCGAGCCTCCGTTTCCACGTCCTTAAAAAGGGAGTTGGACCTAATCAATGATTTCCAGCTCTGGCTGCACATCTGAATCACTGGGGTGCTTTTAAAAATGCCCATTACCTGTGCCTCACACCCAGAAAGTCGGGCCTCAGTGATCTGGGTGGAACCTGGGCATCAGTATTTTCAGAGCTCGCAAGGTGATTCTAACTTGTGGGCAGGGGAAGGGGGTGTCCGACTAGGTGGTCTTTAACTGAGGATCTGGGCCTCTCCGGGAAGGACTGAGTGACCAGGCCAGACAAAGCTTTGAAGCAGGTTATTGGGCCCAGAGCAAAGACCCCCACCTCAGCCACTCTCCGGTGACAGTCAGGCCCCCAGCCCTGTCTGACGCCATCTCTCTGCTCTCCCAGAACGCCAGACCCGGGCCCAGAACCCTCGTCGCTGTCTGGCCCTGGACCAGCCTAAGAAGCAGGTGACCCCATCCCCAGACCAGAGAGGAGGAAACATGGTGGCGACCATCACCCCTCCAAGATGCCTCGACTCCTGCAGTCACCCCAAGGCTGTGTCATCCCCGTCTCAAGGTGACAGAAAGGGAGGAAGATCCTGGCTGACACTGCTGCATATGGCTGAGAACAGTGTCCACTGTGACATCTCAAGTTGGTGTCTTTCCTCTCCACTAACTTAACCACTCGTTTATATACCACTTGTCAGGCACCCTCGATGTCCCAGGCACAGTCCTAGTCGCCAGGGATTCTACAATGGACAAGAGAGACGCTGTGTCGCAGCCTCTTTCCAAGTTTCCTTTTCCCTTCAGGCTCTGTTGGGGGTGTAAGCAGGGGTCAGGGTCACAGAACTGGAGGCAAGAGCAGGGCCGCCTCGTGAGCCTTCCTTCACTTGAAGCAGCCAAACGCTCTTGTGAGTCCCCATCCCTTTGCCAGCTTGCAAAGTTGTGACACCCCCAGGAGGTACGGGCGCGACTGGAAGGCGAGGCCTCAGGTCATCCTATTCCTCTGTCTGTTCCTTCAGCCTTTCCTCCCAGAGCATCTCCTCTGGGCCAGGCCACGTGAGCGGTGCCGGTGACAGTCCAGTGAAGAAATCCCACGCTCTCACTTCCTGGGGTCGCCCAGGAGGCTGTGGGAGCCCCAAGGAGGCGCCTGACCCACCTGGGGAAGGAGGGTGTCCCAGATCTTGAGCTAATCTTGTGACCTTGGGCCAGTTACTTGATATCTCAATGCCTCAGTTTATTTAACTGTAAATGGCTATTATAAAAACCGTACCCTTTGGTAAAGGGCTACCGAGTAGTATGTAAAACTTAAGATTAAAACCGTGCTGCCTTGGTGAGCACTATATACTTGTTTGCTCTCATCATCTTCATCATCATCATTCTGCTTAAGGATTTTATCTTCCTTACAGCTTTTGATAGGGCCGTGGGATTCCAGAAACCTGCAGGTGATTCAGGGAGCCCCCAAACCTCACACAGAGGCCCCAGAGCCTGAGGTTTTGGCTGGGATGGGGGGAGGGATAGGCTGTGGCATACCCCAGCACCTCTCCGTCCCTGCCTCTGTGAGTCCCAGGATTTGGGCCAGACACAGGAGTGACCATCCTGACTTGCCCCCCCCCCCCACCCCGTAGGCTGCTGTTGCAAAAACAGTGCCCAGGATGCGGGGCCTTACCCTGCCTTCGAGGCCCAGCAACGGGTTGAGAGGATCCATTTTCTCAACAGGACCCAGCCCCGTCCCAGGTAAGGGAAGCCCAGGGATGTGAGTGGAAGAAGCTGAGGCGTTTGGTGGGATTGGCTAAGGCTTGGTGAGAAATGGGGTCAATCACCACCCTCGACTGGTATCTGTGGAGTGAGCACCTCTGAGGGCCTAGCTTTGCGTCAGGCATCATGAGCTCGAGGGAAAGCCTTGCTTCCTACGTGTTGACCAGGGCCGCATCCTCTCCCTGCCTCCCGTCCCGCCCTCTACCCTGTCCCCAGTAGTCACCTGCATGGCTTTTCTAACACACAAGACCTTGATCATGTCAGTTTTTGGCTTTAAGCTATTCCCTCCTGTTGGGTAGAGCCCAGATATCTTAATTAGCATTTGAGACACTCTCTGGTCCCAGCTCACCTTGCCAGCCCCCTTTCCTGCTCCTCAACTGCAAACCTTACCCTTAACACCACCAAATATTTGCCACTCCCTGCAGGAGCCAGGCCCGTGTCCCCCTGGGCTTCTCACCCTTTGTTCCCTCTTCCTGGAAGCTTGATCCCTTCGTCCACCTGGAAAACTACCCATCCTTTAAGCTTAGCTCAGCTCGGTCCTCCCTCCTGCCCTGCCCACCCTCTGTGTCCTCCTCAAAGCCCCATCACAGCTCTGCCCCCGTGTAGTCAGCTCTGATTACAGCTGGCCTCTCCTTATAAGCCCTGAAGCTCCTTGAGGGCGGGCACCCCCCAGCGGCCGGCACGGAGAGATCCCTGTCTTAGTCCACAGTGGGTGACACTGAGACACCCAAAGGGGAAAGGGCTCGCCCCAGGGCCCACGGTGTCTCCAGCCCGGGACTCCAGGTCTGCCTCTTCAATTCCTTCTCTTGCAGGCAGAAGCTGGTGTTGTGCAATTACAGCGAGGAGGTGGACAAGGAGTCCCCAGATGCTGACCCTTGGCTTCCTGCCTGGACCCCAAAGGGCAGCGCCCATGGTGACTGAAGCTCTGTCTGTCCTCCTTGTAGCCTGGAGTGGGGTCTTCTTGGTACCTTCCTTCTGAGGATGTCTGTGGAAGGGGGGAGAGCGGGAAAGGGATGGATGTCCGCTAAGCACAGGGATGGCAACACACAGCCTGCCCACTGTCCCTGAGCCATCAGTTGCCATGGAAGACGTTGCTGATCAATCATTACTCTTTCTGTTGATCCCAGACACTGCCTCAGAATCTTTCTTAACACAGAGCTCCAGATAGCTAAAGTCAGTCTATTGGATCTGGCACATCATGATATTGATTTTTTTCCTGGCCATTCCTAACAAGACGCCAGGCACCGTGCCTCTTAATTTCCTCTTCCAAGCACTCACCACAAGGAACTGACAGTCACCTTTCCCCAGTGTCTGGCACCATCTGCTCAAAGCCAGCTGCTGTGCTGGGGAAGAGGGCAACCTCTGACACACCCTCGAGCCTGATATTTCCTTTTCAGGGAGCCCACTCGCCTTGGGGACTCCCCAGATTGACAACTGGAATGCGACAGGCCACCGGAGCGAGATCCTAGGGCTCAGCCCCTCCCTCTTCAGCTCCCCGGCGAAACTGCAGCCAGAACAGATCCTGGAGGATGGCGCCAAGCACCTGACCCAAGGTGAGCACCTTGGTTCATTCAGAAAAAACACCTGCAGTGACACCCACCAAGTGTGCAGCCCTGTGCTGGCAGTGCTGGATAACCAGGGATGAATCCCATCCCAGCCCTCAAGGAGCCCACAGCCTGGTGGGGAGCAGCCCCAGGCCAGCGTGGCGCGTGGAAGGCTCCAGGAGCCTGGAATAGGGACCCACTCACTCTGCCCAGGTTGGTGGTTCCCCACGGGAGCTGGCCTGTGAGCCGGATTTGGACTTGGGGCAGAAGATCCCAAAGCCAAAGCCAGAGAAGGGCACTCCGGCTAGCAGGGGCGGCGGGACAGGCACGGTGCCCTGAGAGAGGCGTTCCCGCCCCAGCCACCCCTCTGGCCTCCCTCCCCGCCCCCGACAGCTCTCTTTGAAGAAGTATTCTTAGATCCTGCGTCTTCGCCTTCCGCCTGCACGCTTGAGGGACTACAGAAGAAGGTAGGTGTCTGCCCATGCATCTGTCCACACACACGTCCATCCTTCTCTCCACCTGCTTGATCCACTCATCCGTCCCCTCGACCTTTCAGCTCCTCCCCCACTCACCTGTCCATCCATCATGCTTCTCCTCATCCTTCCAGAGACTCACCCACCATCTGTGCCCTCACCTGCCTGCCCATCCTTTGAACACTCCCTGCTGGCCACCAGGCACCCTGCTCTGTGCTGGGCCCTTAGAATGAACCAGACACAAAGGATAAAAGCTGAAAGCTGCCAGGTGCCCAGAAAAGACCCCACATAATTTTATGACTGCTCTATGAGTCAGGCTCTCTTGTGAACCCATTTGACAGATGAGGAAATTGAAAACAGCCGGTGACCCCCAGGATCCTCAGTTGGAAAGAGCCTCCTTCCCAGGCCCCCGGGCTGATTTCTGTAGCACCGTCTGCTCCAGCAGTTCAACGTCTGACTGCCAGAGGGGCAGCCCCAGCTCCGGTCCCCAGTGTGTGGCCCCCTCCAGTGTGTGGGAAGGTGGCCCCCTGCCTCAATGAATAGCTGAATCTGCTGTAGAAACAAAAATAGACACCTTTAGCGGAGCTCTTGGAAGTGCAGCCACTGCACCAAGTGCCTCTCGGCCTTGCAGAGGATGTGTAGTGACACCATCTGTGCATGAAACTGAAGCTCAGAGGAGCTAAGACTTGCCCGGGGCATCACAGCTACTTTGCAAGGTGGTAAACTGATGGGATTGAGAGAGAGTGCCCCAGAATAGGAGGCAGAAGACCCCCATCCACCTCCTCTCCAACCCCCTGTGGGAACTGGGGAAACTTAGCTTGAATTTCTGAGGAGGCATCTGGAGGCTGTTTTGAGCCTGAGCTGTTTGTGATGATGCTCGTGTGACCTCCTAGGAAAGCAGTGAGTGGGGACCATGAAGGGACAGCACTGTCCCCCTCCGTCTCCTCCCAACTTTCTCCTTCACCCCCCAGGACACACCCCCTGAGGCCCCCGAAGACCTTCCCGACTCCCTCAGCCGGTGCCAGTCCTTGGTCTCGCTGGACCACTGCTACCTGTCGCTGTGTGAGAACAGCAAGGAGCTGTGCAGCCCCAGCTCGGAGGACACGGACACAGACTCGGTGTGGAGGCAGCAGGAGGTGAGGGAGACAGAAAGCCATCCGCCTGGTCAGTCCGCGTCTCCTGCCTGCCGTCACCTCTCTGTCTCCCACCCAGGATGTTCAGGCCGACCTCGAGGGCCTGCAGTCCTCCAGCGATGAGGATGAGAGTTATACGTGGACCCCCACCCAGCGGGCCTCAGCCCTGCCCGCAGCCGGAAGGAAGGGCAGGGCGGGCAGGGGCCTTGTGAAGCCCAATGAGAGCAAGCAAACCCCCTGCCCCACCCAGATGAAGAAGAAGTGTGTCAACGGCTTCATCATGTTCTGCAGGATGAACCGGAAGCAGTACATCAGGTGGGAGGGCGTCCTCTTCAGCCCTGATTGGGGCCCTACCTCACTGTCCATCCACCGGCAGAGCAGGCCACCCACTGCTGCCGACACATTCCTCAGCCACGCTCTCCCGGCCTCCCCCGGCCCCGTGGCACTGGTCAGGGCCCGTGCACTGCAAGCAGTGAAACTCAGCTCAGACTTAGGAAAAATAGGAAACTAACTGGCTTGAATTAATTAATATAATGAACTAATTAATATAATTAAATTAACCTGAAAAAAGAGGAGCCACCTTCAGACGTGGTTGGTCCTTGGGCTCAAGGGACACTGCCCGGGCTCCTGTCCCCCTCCACTCCGCGCTCTGGGTTGGCTTTGTGCTCCATCACGCTGGGCTGGGCTGGGGCAGGCTCTCCCGCAGGAGCTCCAGGCTCGTGTCCTGTCTCCCGCCCCAGCAACCCTGTGGGAGGAGTGCTCCTCGTTTCTAAGATTTTAAGCAAAAGTTCTTGGGGCCGACTTGACATGATCTATCAGGCACCTAGCCCTGAACCGATCTTGCCAGTCTGCAGCCTCCGTGGAGAAGAGGTGGTGCTGGTATTGGAGCGGCGGATACAGGTCCCAGGACACAGGGTGGCCCCTTTCCAACCACCATTTAGTCCAGCTCCCTTCAGGGGGTGCGAAAGGAGGCATCTTTCAGGGCAACACGGAAAGATCCGAGTTCTCAGCTTTGGAAAGCTGTGGCTCTGAGAGGGCCAGGGACCCTTGTGTGGTCACACCGTTGGCCTTCGCCCAAGCCAGGCGAGGCTACAGGCCTCTCCTCACCTCCTCCTCCCTCCTGCCCCAGAGCCTGCCCTGGGACCGCATCCACGACTGCCACCAAGGAGCTGGCCCACCTCTGGCGGATGATGACCCTGCAGGAGCGGAGACCATATTGGTGAGCAGCCCCTGCCCAGAAGGTGTGGGTGGCAGAGGCGAGGCCCCTGCTTCTCATCCTGCTCTGATTTTCAGAGCCTTGAGCTCTGTGATGTTGGAAACAGGTTGGGAGTTTCCTCGGGCAGGAGATTTGGGTGTCACGAGCTCTTATGAAAGAGTTGGGGTGACAGAAGCAGAGCGGCACTCTACCCCTGGCTGTAACTTCGAAGGGCAAACAGCTTAATTCTGGATTTGGACCCCACTGCCCTAAATTTCCTTTGCCCTCTCTGCCACAGGGAGTTTCTCAGAGCAGAAAGCTGGGTCTTAACTTCCCTGTCGCTTGGTCTTCTTCTTCTCTTCCCCTCTTGATGCCCCGTCCCCCCTGAAACCCTCTCCTCTCCACCTGCCCAGCTTGCAACTGGCCCCAGAAACACACGTGCACGTGTGCAGATGGTGACAGGTCCTCACGGGAGCCAGTGGCTCCCCCGCTGGGGCCAAATAAAGCCCTGGACGCCCCCTCAGCCCAGGCCCTGGTCACTGCTGGGGCCAGAGCACTGAGGGTGGGACAGAGATGGTCGGGAGGCGACCGAGGAATCCTGCCCATCCTGCCACCTCTCTCCCAGCACCAAAGCGCGCAGGTTCAGTCGCCGGCACAACCGGATCGTGAAGAAGGTCAGCTCCAGCAGCGAGGACGAGGACTGGGAGACCCCCAAGCCCTTCTACCAGCTGCTGGCTGAGAAGGCCCGCCGCCGCTATACCGCGCGTGAGGGCAGCCTCACTCCCTCCGCCACTGCCTCGCAGCTCCTGCAGCCGTGGTCTGAAACGAGGCGCCGGTGGTGAAGAGGTTGTCTCGTCCTGGGCATCGCCGCCGCTAGTGCAGAGCCCCTCAGTCAGGCACCCCCAAGTTGGGAGGCGGCTATTTATTGACCCCAGTGCTTTGTGCGTTTGCCTTGATACGGGGCAGCCAGAACTTCTCCCGCCCGGGGTAGCAGGCGTCTCACAGCCCCTTTCAAGCCTGGCCTGGCCTATCAGAGGAGCCGCAGGTGGGGAGGAAGGACCCTCCCCACCCCCAACAATGAAATGCAAGGAGGTGCAGTTGCCCTCTGCCTGTCCTTTGCCCAGCCCAGAATCAAATGCTTTCACCCAGTTGTACCTCACTCTATGCCTCCGGCCCTGTTCTATTTATAGTTCTATTTATAGATTATTTATTGTTTTTAACTAAATAAAGTGGAAACTGTTACCAGCAAGAGACAGGGCCGGGCCCCTGGTCTCCTGCTTTCTCAGCTCTGCTCACGGCAGGCACCTTCCCAAGCAGCACCACAAATCTGACCTCCAACCCTGTTCCCCCGAGAACATCTGGTCAGAAAGCCAGAGTCTCAAGGTGAGCCTTTTGTGGTTCAGCTTTTCCTTGCGCAAAAGCCGTTGGAAGATAGCCCACACCCCCCGAGGTTCTAGTTGTCTGTTAACTTTATTTTAATTGAAATGAAGGCATAACATGTCCTAGAAAAATAAAGATTTAGGATATAAACTAGACACAGGGGTCAGGGTTGGCCCGAGGGTCAAGGGATCTTTGGTCTGGGGCTGGACGTGCTACTGAGGGCTCTAGTCCAGGAGGAGCTAACGGAGGACCCTGGCCCACAGACCGCACACCCACATCCCTCGTGGGCAGGAAGGGCCCGGCGGGGAGGGTCCATCAGTCTCCGGGCACAGGACTGCCCGTCCTCCACCCTCGGATTCCCGAGCAGTTCTGGGAACACTGGATGTCAGTGGAGCTATTAATAGTGTTTCAGGGAGTGATAGGGAGAGGGCTCAAGGGGGTTGGAAATCCAGCCATTCGGCAGGGCTTTCAGCTCACAGCTAGTACCAGGTCGAGGGGGGCAGAGCCCCTGAGTCAGGAGCCCCAAATCTCCCCATGTAGATCAGGAGGCAGAGCAAGGAGAGGGCTGTAACAGAGGAGGCGTCCCGTCAGAGGACGTTGCCCCGGACAGAAGTGGGCCTCCAGGGCGTGGAGAGGTTGAGCGGCCGCGGGGAGGGTGTAGTGTGTGTGGATGGCAGCCGTCTTCGTGTTTGAGAGGCTCCCTCCTCCCCGCTGTCCTCGAGCACCATTGTCACGGGAGGCCACGGGGCCTGGCGGGTCACAGTTCCAAGGGCTCTTCCACAGGCACCGACTGTAACTGGGTCAGGACCTTGGTCTCCACTTCCAGCCCCTCGTCAACCTCGCCCCCCGCCGTGGCCCCCAGGAGCAGCCCCTCGGGGTCGGGGTCCGGCAGCCTCAGCACCGTGTGGGGGGCCTGCGTCCCCAGCCCCTTCTCTGCCTCTAGCAGCCCCTCAGTGCCGGCGCTCAGTTCCAGCCCGGCTGGCCAGATGGGCACCGCCGCAGGCGACAGCAGGAGCCCCTCGGGCGGGGGCGCCTGGAAGCCGGGCAGGAGGCCGGAGGAGTCTGGGGAGAAGGGCAGACTGGCGGCGGCCGGGGCGGGGGGCGGCTGCGCAGACAGTGCGCCTAAGGCGTGGGCCTCTGGCAGAGCGGGGCTGGGGGCCACCGGGAGGGCTCCTTCGGGGACTGAGATGGCCGCGTCTGGCTTCAGGGGCAGGGCCAGGCTGGGGGCCGGCGACAGGACCTGGGAGACCAGCATGCTGGTGGGGAAGGTGGCGGTGAGGATGATCTTGCCCTGCTGCACGGCCACACCTGTCACGATGGGGCTGCCAGACACGGGGTTGGCCAGCAGGAAGTTTCCTGTGGGGAGAGGAGAAGGGCCAGGCGCAGAGGTGAAGAGTACGCCGCTGGAGAGCAGGCAGGGAGATCAGCCAGAGGCAAAAGGAGCCCCTTCAGGGTCAGGGTGAGGCCAAGTCTGCGTGGCTCGAGCCTCAGGGTACTGCCTGGCACGGGAGGGTCTGGGACCCACCCGGGATGAGCTCCCCACTCCCCACCGTTGCCCCAGGAAGCCCACTGACAGCGCCATCCCTCCCTGAGGTAACTGTCCCCCCCGCCCAGCCACCAGAAAGGGGTACCTGGGGCAGTGGCCGAAGGCAGCTGCAGGGCAGTCACGCCCACCCCAGAGTTTATCAGGTGCATGTTGGCAGGGCCCGGGGCAGCTGCCACCTTCACGGGGCTGCCTGGCCCAGCTGCCAACAGCTGCAGTGGCCCCACAGCCTGAGGCAAGGTCACCACCTGGGAGGTGGGCACCACCTGGGGCAGGTTCAACAGTGGGGAGGTGGGGCCCAGGCCAGCAGGGTAGCCAGGGGGTGGGGAAAGTGGCACCACTTGTGGAGCAGCCACGGAAGTCACTGGTCCTGGGGGCAGAGGAAAGGTGGCAGCCGGCGGGGGCCCAGGCACCACTTGGGGCAGAGGCCCTGGGACCTCCTCTCCAGGCGGCCCTGAAGCAGCCACCTGGGCCCCCTTGGTCTCAGGGGCTTCAGGCTGAGCCTCCTCCAGGCGAACCTCCCCAGTCTGAGGGTCCAGGACCAGGGAGGTCTTGCCCTCGCTGGCCCCCTGGGGGCTGGGCTGCGGTGCAGGGGCTCCCCCGCCCCCGCCGAGCAGCAGGGGGCCCAGGCTGGAGGCCTCGCCCAGGGCCAGGCTGTTGATGATGACGGGGCTCCCATTGAGGAGCACCGCTGGAGAGCTGCCAGCGGCCAGGAAGCTCCCGTTCACCAGGATGGAGGAGGAGGCGGGGCACGGCGCGGGAGGGGCGGCCCCGGCCAGGAATATGGAGCCCTGGGCGGGGGCCTCGGCCGCCACTGGAGCCGCCCCCCTCTCCAGGTCCTCAGGGCTGCGGCTGGACTCGTCCTCCGTAGTCGGGTTCCCATCAGATTCGCTGGCCGGAGAAAGGATTGTGAGTTGTGGTCCCGAATGCTGCGTTTCCCCGCTGGCCAGCCCGATTCCTGCACGGAGCCGGCTGCAAAGTGCTCGGAGGAAGCACAAGCCGCCCACTGCCTCCCCACCTTTCCCCAGCCCAAGTTCCTGTGCACCATTTCAGGGGGTTAGGAAACCTCCTCTCTGAGACCACCCAAGGGCCCCAGGGAGGAGCCTCTGCAATACCACTGACTAAAGGCTCAAGCTTGCCGCTTTGGGGGGAAGGAGGCCCTCCTCTCCCAACTCCTCGGCCTCAGGGCCCCGGAGGCTGAGCAACCAGGCTGCCTGAAGTCTCCTGAGTCGGCCTGAAAGGAGCCGAGTGGCTTTGGAGAGAGTAAGGAGGTAGTCGCCCGCTCAGTTCCCGGTGCCCTCCCCCGACCCCCTCCTCCCCGGGCGTCTGAGGAGTAGGAGGCCGACGCGCAGGGTGGGAGGAGAAGGGCTTGGGTTACAGGGAAACCGGAGCTGGGGAAGGTTCACGTTTCACAACAAAGACAGAAGACGGACCACGCTGTTTGGGCCCTGAGGGGGGGGGCGGGAAGGGGGGAGGTGAGACCGAGCGACGGTCAGGGAGGGCCTGGCCGCGAAGGGGACTGAACAAGCCCCTACGCCCGGTGGGGAGGACAAAGGCCCCTCCTCCTTTCCCGCAACCCCTCATTTTCTCACTGCCGCCCCGAGTCTAGCCGCGGACACGGATGGGATCTGGGACGGAGCCTTGAGTGGAGCAGAGAGAGGCGGTCTCCCGGCCTCCGCGAGAGGAGCATTGGTGTCCGGGTGTCTGGGAGAGCCGGGGCGCGTGCCCGTTCCATGCACACGGATTCCCCGCGCTCGGCTGGCGCCTGAGGGTGTGAGCGAGGGGTGTCCGAGGACAACAGGCATGGGGGGGGGGCTGGTGGATGGCACGTCTCCGGGAAAGCGGGACTGGCGCCGCCCGGGTCTCCTCACCTCTTGCAGGGCGCGCCGCCGCCGCCCCCGGTCCGGTCGCGCTGTCGTCGGTTCTTGAACCAGTTGCTAACCTGCGTGAGCGAGAGGCCGGTGAGCGTGGCCAGGCGGCGCTTCTCGTCCGGCGTGGGGTAGCGGTTGCCGCGATAGCAGGCCTTGAGCGCGGCGCGGGACCGCTCCTTGAAGCAGTAGACGGTCTCTTCGCCGTCCCAGATGGTCTTGGGCAGCGGGAACTTCTTGCGCAGACGGTACTTGTCCACCGCGCCCAGCGCGCGGCCGCGGGCCCGTTCGGCCTCGTGGTAGCGCGCGCGCAGGTAGAGGTCCTGCAGAAACGCGTGGTGGGCGGCGGGGAAGGGGCGGCTCTCGAGCAGCCGGTAGAGCTCGGCGTACTCGCCCCGCTGGAAGGCCACCAGGGCCCGAGCGCGCAGCACCGGATCGCTGCCACGTAGGCGCTCGGCCGGGGGCAGTGCGCCCAGGAAACGGCTCAAGCGGCCGGCGTGGCCCGCCTGTAGCAGCGCCTCGCACACGCACGCCACCTGTTCCGGCGAGAAGCGGAGACCCGTGGGCGGATCGGCAGCGGCCTCGGGGGGCGACCCGGGTACGCCCGGGGATCCCGGGCCCTCCACTTTCACCGCCGCTTCGCCCGCCCCGGCCCCGGCCGCCGCCGCTGCCTCACCCTCGGCCGCCTGCAAAGTCTGCAGAAGCTGGCGCGCTTCCTCCTCCTCCTCTTCGGTCGCCGCCGCCGCCACCGCCTCCCCCCCAGCCGCCGGCCCCGCGCTCGGCTCCGCAGGCAAGGTAGCCATGTTTTGCAACTTTGGGAAGTTCCTCCCTCCTTCTCCTCCTCCCTCGGGCTTTCCCCAGCCCCCTCCCCCGCCCGGCTCCCCTCCCCGCACCCCCCCGCAACTTCGCCCTTCCCGATCTTCTCCCGCCGACCCCGCGTCTCCCCCCTCACCACCGATGCCAGGCCCAGTTCTCTATTAGGGTCTCTGTCCCAGTGTGTGTGTGTGTGTGTGTGTGTGTGTGTGTGTGTGCCCGTCCCCCTCCCCGTCTGTCCGTGATTCTCCCTTTGTTTTCCCTTCGCCTCAGGCCGCGCTTTTTGCCTCCCCCCCGCGTGTGCCTCTGGTTCAGGGCCTCAGTTTCCCCATCGGGACAACGGAGAAGGCAACAGGCCGTCCGGGAGGGCTAAGGGCGCGAAGCCGCCTCCGCCCCGAGACTGAGCTTCTGCACGCCTCCGTCTCCAGGGTCCTCCGAAGGCCCCCCTCACTCCCCATCTCGGCCCGCGCTCCGCCCCTCGGAATTCCCGGCTCCGCAGGGGGGCGGATCTGGCTGGGAGAAGGGGCGGGGGAAACGGGCTAGAAAGTTTGCAGCAACTTTTCTTGAGCGTAAGTCCGTCTCTGGAACGGATGCGCGTGGCCTGCGCAGGCGCAGTGGTAGGAGGATGGCTGCGCTAGCTGCCAGCCCAGCCCCCCCTTCACCGCGGCCTGATGGCACAGCTGGGCCACAGCTGGACAAGAGGCGGTGCCTCCTGGTGGCCCGCTCTTCTTCTCCTATTGGCCGGATGTCGAAGCCACGCCCCGCATCCCACCCCCACCCCTGATACGTCCGCTTCGCCTCCCGCTAGCTTGCTGCCAGGCCATTGGCCACCTCCACTCGCCTTCCTATTGGCCCACTGAAAAGCCTCCTGCCCTCAAAGCAAACAGCGGACACGAAGGAATTTCAGAATTTTGGGCAGACGAGAGGGCCTTTTATTCGCGAGGATCGGGGGTGGGGTCCTAGGTGGGGAAAGACAATAAATACCGAGGAATGTCGGGGTCTCAGTGCATCCAAAATGTGGATTAGGGTGCTGGGATCCTGGAGCCTGTCAGCGGGTCGGAGGGAAGGTCAATAAATACCCATACTGCCGAGGCGGGCGGAGCCGGCTGTGGCTCCGAGAACAGCGCACGTGAGGAGGGCGCGAGAGTCCCCGAAAAAAGCGGGGCTGTCAAAAGGTAAAGGCGGAGCTCGCGCTAGACGTTCACCGCGGCAAGAGAGTCTTCCCGGGAGGGCAGGGCCTCATGCACAAGGAGGATTTGTGGTTTGCAAGCCGATGTGGGTGGGGGTGCCTGGAGGGTGAAAGACAGATGCCGAGCCCTGGCCCTGCTGCCTTCTCTAGGTCGCAGCTTGCCCATCCACGTCGGATGCCTCAGCTAGGCCGGAGAAAGGAAGAGGTCCGCGATCCCCCCAGCAGCAGCAGCAGCAGCATTCCCGGCTACAAGCCTCCCTGGAGCCGCGGCCCCGGCTCCTCCCTCCCCGGCCGCCAGGGGGCGGGCCCGGATCACAGGGCTGGAGCTGGGGCGCAAACCCACGCTCGGAGTGCTGTGAACTGGGGGGCGGTGGGAGTGGCTTCTGGGCCGTGCCTGGGTCACCAAACCCTCCAGCGGAGCCCAAGTGGAGGACAGGCTCGGGTTCTAGGGTTCAGGCGGCGAAGGCGGCTCCCGGGCGGGGTCAGACTGTGGCAAGATAGCCGGCGCAGGCCACCAACCCAATGCAGCCCAGGGCGGCGGCACCAGCCAGAGCAGAGGCGAACAGGAGCAAGGAACGCGCCTCCGATAGGCCAGGCCTAGGGACCTGCGGGGAGAGGGCGGGGGTCAGCACTGGCGACGCGGGCCTCTGATTGGCTCCTGGGGCCAGCCCCGCCTACGCCCATAAGAGGGTCCACACACTCCCTGCACCTGCCCCGCCCCCTCACAGCGCGAGTATCTGTGATTGGTCGGCTCGCAAGCCTAAGTCTTGTCCCAACTCCTCATTGGCTGCCTCCTAGAAGCCTGTGTTGATTGGCTGCCCGAGTATCCTCCCTCCCCGCCGCGGGCCCCACCCCGCAGAGGCGCAGCTAAGCAGAGGCGGCTTGGGGTACGTGGAGCTGGGCGGGGGCGCGCGACGGGCGGGCGTGAGCAGCCGGACGTACCCTGGCAGGGAGCAGCAGGTGGCGGCGGTGCATGGGGCCTGGCCCCACCAGCGGGCACTGGCCCAGAGCCACGGCCGGGGGGCCATCTAGCTGGAGAGAGAAGGGACAGGTGACCCGATCCGAGCCCAGCTCGGCACGGCCGCCCTCGGCGGGGTGCAAGAGACAGAGAGGGGAGTCGAGGTCGGGGAGGTCATCTAGGGAGATCCTGGATGGGATTTGGGGAGAGGCCTGAACCGAGGGAGATCTGGTAGATTTGGGCATGAATGGAGGGTGTCTGCTGACTGGAACCTCAAAGAGGTAGGGGTGAGCCTCTAAGTCTGGACAGGGGTACGGGGAGATGGGGACAGAGTCTGCAAAGGGGGCAGCAGGCTTGACGCAGGGGAAAAAGAGGGGTCTTACATGGGAAGGTGGATCCGTGGCCCGGGGACTGGGGACCCCCGTGACAGCTGGAAGGAGAAGAGAGAGGCATAGGGCGCGTGGAGGGACGGAGAAGGGCGGTGGCGCGGCGTGCCCCAGCCTGGGCCCCTCACCCTCCCCCAGGTGTATACACACGCCGCGGGCCCACCTCCCCGCCCACCCCCCCCCCACCCCCGCCGGCGCCTCAGGAAAGGTGGTGGATGAGGGACTCGCCTGCGGCTCCCCCGGCCTGAAGCAACTCCATCCGCTCCTGCAGCTGCCGGACGTGCGCCTCCAGGTCTCGGTTACGGGCCTCGGCCTCGCGGAGTTGGCTGCAGGGGAGGTAAGGACCATGAGCCCTTCGGGATTTCGGCTAGAGAGGCTGCTAAAGGTAGTGACTGTCCCCGACTCCCGACCCTGACCTGGCGAAGTTCTGGTTGGCCGTTCGGATGGCCTCCAGCTCCTGGCTCAGGCTCTGTCGGGTGAGCACCTCCTCCTCCAGGGCCTCCTGGAGTTCCCGCAGCGTCACCCGGGCCTCTGCCACCGCCTCCGGAATGGCCTCCGGAACTGCCGCTTCAGCCTGGGTATGGGAACCGGGCTTAGGGCTGCCTGTGGCTCCTGGAGCATTCGAGACTTAGGCATAGGTTCCAGGCCTGGGATCCTCCTTTGACCTCTATTCCTGCACCCCCGAGATCTTTCTGGAATCCCCACAGCTCCTGCAGTGATCCAAGCCCCCTCCTTCCCTAACCCAGCCCAGCCCTCATCTCCAGCCTTTAATCTGGTCTCCTCCCATCCACCTTCCACACCAAAGGGCTGTTCCTGTAACACTACGCAGCTTGACCATGTCCCTCCCCTGGAGAATCTCTCCGGCCCCTCAGTGCCCTCAGGAGGAGGCCCACCACATGAAAACTAAAGGCCCTGTCTGGTGTGCGTCTGCTGGCCTCTCCAGCCTCCCCGCTCCTCACTCCTCACCCTCCTTCCTCCTGGAACAGCGCAGCCTTACTACCCTCCTTGCATGTTTCAGAGGACACCAGCTGGTTCTCACCTCAGAGCCCTTACCCTTCTCTTTGCTGACAAATGGGTGGTCCTCCTGCTTCTCCAGGGCTTCCCCTCCCCAGAGTTCCCCTCCATGCACACTCACTGACCTGTTTTCATTTCTCTGTGGGGATCATTTCTGACTGAAGTAACCTTGTCTCTACTTTGTTTTCCATCTCTTTCTGTCAAGGAACCTCCCAGAGGGCCTAGCACTCCATGGCGCACACTCTCCCTGAAGGCCTCCGCTTTTCTCTCTATTCGTCCCTCATTGACCCTCTCCTCTAAAGACTCACCGCTTCCTCTGGTGGGGGCACCGTGGGTTCCAGGCTGGGCTCTTGCAATGGCTCAGGCAGCGCCTCGGCCTCCAGTTCCATGGGCGTGGAGCCCGGGATCTCATCATCCCTGGGGAGAGGAAGAGGGCGAGGGGAGGAAGAGCCGGCCTCACGCCCGGATCCTCTGCGTTTACAGCCAGGACTCCCTAGCCTGTGCCCTGGGGCAGCCAGACCTGAAGGCTCCAGGCTTGAGGAGGGGGAGGGGCAGAGTGAAGGGAATAAATG
Organism: Globicephala melas; assembly: GCF_963455315.2. Taxonomy (NCBI): domain Eukaryota; kingdom Metazoa; phylum Chordata; class Mammalia; order Artiodactyla; family Delphinidae; genus Globicephala; species Globicephala melas. The sequence goes on along the minus strand of NC_083332.1, from coordinate 9,365,975 downwards.
GCCAGGCTGGTGAGACAGGTCCTCCTCTTGTTAGGAAAAGGCCTGCGCCTGGCATGGCCTCAGGCCCCTGGAAGCTGGCCTCTGCACCTTCCTTGGGAACCTGGGGTCAGGAAACCCATGTTCTAGGATCTGCCCATCTCCGTCTCCATGTGCGCTTTACAGGCTCCTCTCCTAAGGGCCTCAGGAAGTGAGGGAGACACTCCCAGCTCTGGCCACCTCCAAAGGGGTGGTCTTCAGACTGGGTGTTGGACCCCAAGCCTGACTCTAGACAGCAGCCACCCCTCCCACCCCCAGACCCAGGTGCTGGGAGGAAGACAGACCCTCCCAAGGAATATGAAATTGCAGTAAAAGTGATGTCCCCTCCAACCCAGCAGTCCCTCTTGTAGAAATATGTCTCAAGGACCCAATGACGCTCGACAAGCGCCAAGATCAACCTGCGGCTGTTCATCCAGCCTGGGTCATGGCAGAGGCGGATTAGCTGAGTCCTGACCCGCCCAGTAAGGAGAACACTCCCCAGCGGGTCAGGATTGTGTTATAGTTTGTTCAAGAAATGGCACTTGCGGTACATTGTCCAATAACAAAACAGATCAGAATACAGCATGTTCTCGCAGCTGGTAAGTACGTGTGCTGTGAGCCAGGGACACACAAGGCCGCTGCTGGCGGCCTTCCTTTTTCTCATCCCTGCTTTCTAATATACTTGTGATAAGCAATGTATTATTTTCAGAATCAATGTTTTAAGAAGGCTTTGTGGTTATGTAATTCAGTGAGTCCCTGTTCTTTTAAGATTGACGTAACAATTCTAAACTTCTTATTCTCTAAGATTTTGAGGTCCCATGACTGTATACTAGAAATCTAAAAGTGGAAGGTCAGAAGATTCCGGAAGGCTGAGCCTGTGACTCTGAGGTTTTACATTTGAATCTAAATTTCAAAGTACTTGTGGTCCGAGAATTTAACGTCCTACAATTCTGGGCTTCTAAAAGCCCTTAGTCCCAAGACAATAAGGTTCCGAGACTGACCCTGCAATTCTCCTGGGCACCAACGGGCCAGGATGTGATAACCCCGAGCAGCCTCCTGGGGCCTCTGGAGGCAGGACCCCCCCACCCCCACCCCACCCCCGTCCACTCCTCTCAAGCTGCACAGGGTAGCACTTACCCAAGGGCCATGCAGGAATAGGAGGAGTAGCCCACGAAAGGCAGGTGGACCCCCAGTGGCGTGCCTTCCTGCATATCCGACAGCGTCTCCTATAGGAGAGAAACACAGATGTGAGGTGACCAGCGGCAGTCAGGGATGGCCCCTCACTCACCCCTTCCCAGTCTTGGCTTAAGTGCCCTGCCACCCCCCCACCCCAGCCTGGGGTCTATCTAAAGTGGACCCTGCGTCATTTTCTTTCATTACATCCTGCTGCTTCCCTCAGGGCACTTGCCACAGTATAATTATATACTTCTCCAGACTGTAAGTAGATGAGGGCAGGGACCAGGGCTGACTTGGTCCATGTGTGTCCCCCGCTGTGCCCCGCACAAAGGCAGTCAGGCTGAACAAGCACGGGATAGCTCATACGACAGCTGAGAGAGAGATGGCCTAAGCAAGGGAGAGTCCTCTATGGTGCTTTCTCACCTCTCATCCTTCCAGGTCTCAGCTCAGATAGCCCCCTCCTCCAGGAAGCCCTCCAGGACCTTTCATGCTGGGTCAGGAGGCCCGCCCCCCTGCACCCCCCACCCCCATCTCAGCCCTGATCTCTCTGGGGCATCATTGTCTGGGGACAAGTCCGTGTCCTCCACTGGACTGTGAGTCTAGGTCACTGCTGGGTTCCCAGCCCTGGGGCCAAACAGAGCAGGTGTTTCTGGGGAAGGAATGATTTCAGGACCCCAGGAGGAGGGTACTCTCCTAACCTCAGTGTTACGGCGGTCGGATGCGGGGGTACCCTCTGCAGACCAGGGATCGATCGCAGGTACCTACCCCTCCCCCGCTCACCATGGCAGTGAGCCCGTCTTCCACCACATCGAAGTTGCATGTGTCTGTGGCACCCTCGAAATCCGGCGTAAAGGGGGGCGCGCTGTCTCGGAGGCTGTCCCAGTCAAGGCCAAAGAAGAAAGGATGCTTCTGGAAATCGCCTGCTCCATTCCGGCCCAGGCGCATCTCGGGGGGACACAGCAGCTGCTGGATGAGATCGCGAACCTCGTCGGGGACTCCTGCGTCTGCCAGCGGTAGAGACAGGTGCTCCTGCTCAGAAGGAGGGGAAAAGAGGGGATGTTACCTGGGAGCATGTGCAGAGAGGTCAGGGGCTCCCCGGGCTGTGCTCACCTTGTAGTGCACGATCTTGCCGTAGGTCTCAGCCGTGGAGTCGGCGTAGAAGGGCGTCTGCCCATAGAACATTTCATAGGCGAGCACGCCCAGCGCCCACCAGTCACACTCGGGCCCGTAGCTGCCAGTCCCGGGCCCACCGCCCACGGCCTGCAGGATCTCGGGAGACAAGTAGTCCGGGGTGCCCACAGCCACCAGTGACCGCACCTGAGCCAAGAGGATCCGAGCTAGGCTTGACCCCGCCCCTCCTAGCTCTGGCTCCGCCCCCTCTTAACACTACCCTAGAGCTTAGTCCCTCCTTTTGCCTGTTCTAAGCCTGAGCCACAGGCAGGCTACGGCCTGGGTCACCTCCTTCTTTCCCCTCCAAATCTAGTCCTGCCCTCACCCTGGCTCTGCCCGCACGCCTCAGCCCCGCCCCCACGCTGCACCTCGGGTTCCTGCTCCCGACCCGTCATTGGTAGTCCGAGTTGCCCAAGAGCGGCGCACCGCTCACCGTTCCATCCGCCCGCAACTTGAGGCAGGAGCCAAAGTCGGCCAAGCGGATGTGGCCGCAGCGGTCCAGCAGGATGTTGTCCGGTTTGATGTCCCTGCGCGGAGGGAAGAAGGGAAGGGAGAGGGATAAGTGAGCCTCTCTCCTGCCATCTCACCAGGCTCCACCCCACTAGGCAGCACCGCCTGGGCCCCACCCTCTTAAGGACCACTCTCTCCAATTCCCGCGGCCTTCAGCCCCTGCAGCGCCCACCTGTGCACGTAGCCCAGCCGGTGCACCGAGTCTATGGCCATGACAATCTCGGCCAGGTAGAAGCGCGCCATCTCGGCCGGGATCCGCTCCCCAAACTTGCTCAGCAGCGTTAGCAGGTCCCCGCCCACGTAGTACTCCATGACCAGGTACTGGGAGGGGGCGTGTCACGGGGGTCGGTACCTCGTCTGGGCGCCCACGGCCGATAGCCCGGGACAAAGACTCCCAGAGACGCCCCATCCCTGGGCAGAGACTCCGCAGCCCCAGCCCCAGCCCCAAGAGATCTCCCAGGCCAAATCAGAGACACGCCCACCCCCAATCATCGTTCCCCCACGATGTCACTGGACAGAGATTCACTTCTCCCACCCCCGACCAAGAGAGTCAGGAAAAAGAGAACTCAGAGACCTCCCGATTATCCAGGGTATGGAGCCCAGATACCCCCTGCCCAGTGGCTCCCACATAGACTCTAGAGACTATATCATTCCAGGTAGTGCCCCCCGGAATCAACCCGGGGAAAAAGGCAGTAAGGGACATCTCCCATCCCGGGAAAGGAAGGCCAGCTCCTACCACACCCAGGGACTGCCGCATGTATTTCGAGGCAGCTCCCTGATCCTAGAACTTCCTCTGCCTGCCCACACCTCGATAACTGACAGCCTCAGGGGTGGGGGTCCGCCTCTCTAGTCGCCCGGCCTGGGGCTCACCAGGTAGTTTTCGTCCTGGAAGGCGAAGTGCAGCTGCGTGATCCAGCGCTGGTCCCCGTTCACCAACACATCCCTCTCTTCGCGGAAGCACGACACCTGCGGGGCACCCGGAGGAGCTGAAGCGGACGGGGGTGGGAGGACGGAAGGGGGGGTCCTCAGCACCCTGCACACCCAGCCCGGCCGTCACCTCGCCTCTCTTCAGCATGTCCCACTTATTCATGATCTTCATGGCGTACACCTGGCCCGTCTGCTTCATCTTCACCACCGCCACCTGAAAGCCCAAACAGGGTAATAGAGCGGAGGTGGCGGGGAAACACCAGGCCTCCCCCAGATTGGATTCCACCCTTAACCCGGGCCAGACTTGGCCCCGCCCCCACTCGGCAAAGCCACGCCCATTGGCCTCAAGCCCCGCCTTAGGGTCTAAACTCAGTCATTCATCAATTTCTAAGGCCCCACTTCCGGAACTCCAACATCCCGCCCACTGCAGGAAATGTCAGGTCTCTAACCCCACTGAGCTGCCTCCGCTGCTCCAGGCTCACCTCGCTGAACGCCCCGCGTCCGATCACCTTCAGAATCTCGAAGTCATCCCTCTGCAGTCGGGCCTCCTTAAGCCTCTCCGCGATGGGCTCCACTGGGGGGGAGGGGGCGAAGGGGCGGGGATAAGAACCGAGAATCCGAGGGACTGACACTGGAGACGAGGAGAGACAGTCCCACCTTCTGTCGCTGAGTCTCCCCTGCCCGTGCCCCTCCCCTTAGCACTAGTCGGCCTCCTAAAGGACTTTACATAAACATTATGTGAGGCTTTGGGGACCCAAAACTGCTCTTGTACAGAGAAAAGTGGGATGCCTGGGAATCCCTTTCTGGGACAGGACACTGGGCCAGAGGGCTCTAGGGGGTGCAGGATGGACAGGGTGAGGTAACAAGTCTGCCGAAGGGAGGCCCTGAAGAACAGAGGAAGAAGAAATAGGCCCAGTTCTTAGAGCTCCCTGGGCTTCCGGGCCCCTACTCCCGGTGACCCCGCCCACCCCCAGGGCTCTCATTCAGTCTGTTTTGGGTCATGGCCCAGAGCCTGCAGTTTAATCCTAGGCTCAGATACTGGTGGCTCTTGGACCACACTCTGGGAAACCCTGAGTTTAGGGCTAGGACCAGGAGAAGCAACGGGAGAGGGAGACAAAGCCAGCGGGGATCCGCATCCCGGCTCCAGGGCTGCAGGCACAGTCAAGTGTGCTATCTCTACGCTCTCAACTCCAGGAGGAGGTTTTACTGTTACCCCTTATCTACAGATGAAGAACCAAGGCTCAGACAGGTGAAGTCCTCTGCCCAAGGTCCTACAGCTAGCAATGTTACAGAGAGCAGTTTGGGAGGGGGAAGGTGGAGAGTGGAGGCAGGGGGAGAGGGAAGCCTGGACTCCCGGAGGTGGAAGAAGCTGGGAGCTTCTGAGGCAGGAGGGAGAGAGCAATGGGTGCAACTAGGAATGAGGGAAGATACAGTGGGTTATGGAGAGGGTTCGGGGTTCAGGAAGAGTGGGCCAGCAGGGAAGCAGCAGCCAGGGCCCAGGATGGGGGAGGGAGGAGAGAGCCAAGACACTGAGCCCTTTTAAGGCAGCGGGAACCCAGGCCCCCTCCCCCGCCCCAGCGGCCTGGCAGGGGAGGGGCCGCAGGATGCTGCTCGGGCCACAAAAGGAGTGCTCCTTACAGGAGAGCTGCCCCCACCTCAGGTCTCAGTTCATCCTCTGCAAAAGAGGAGCTGAGAGAGTTACTAAGGGCTGGGGGGATGTGGGGAGAAGGTTCTCCCAGAGGCCAAGTGGTCTAGCCCTTGGCCTCCACCTTCGCATCTGCAAAATGGGGAGAGAGAAGCAGGGCCTGGGTCAGAAAGAGATGGACACAAGAAAAGAGGGAGCGGGAGAAGGCAGAGAGACAGGAAACAGGGACGGGGACAGGGACACACAGAGCCTAAGGACCAAGAGCAAGCCACTGAGGGACAGACCAGTGGAGGGACAGAATGGCAGATGTTAGAGAGGCAGAAACCCAAGTGAGCCTGAGCCTGGGCCAGGAGGGAGTGGGGCAGACAAGGCAGGAGGCTGAGGCTGAAGATGAAGCATCTTCCCTCTGGACCTGTCTCCAGGGGAAGACTTGGCCAAAAGGGACTTTGGGTGGAGGAGGAACCTACAGAGAAAGTGGGCCCACTCAGAAGAATCCTAATTCTTCCTCCTCCAACCAGGGAGTGGAGGGGGTGCTTGGTGGGGCCTGTGTGCAGAGCTGGTTCTCCCCGGGCCTGCCTGAGTCACCGCGCCCTCCCAGTGCCTGGGCACCTGTTGGAGCAGCTGGAGAGGCTGGCGCCGAACACCTGCCCGTCGGCCGCGCCCCTGGCAGCTGCCCTGTGCTATCCCTTCCGCTTGCCCCTGCGATCTGGGGAACCAGGGTGGAGGGCCACAGGGCCCATTTTGGTGGGGAGGGGTCCTAGAAGACAGGGCTCCCCAGCACGTCCCTAGGCCTAGACTCGGGAATGGGGTGCAAGGGGACCATGAGAGGCTGTGCCCAACCCGGCTTACCATGGCTCCCAAGTCATGATTCTGAGTCATGGCTGCCCTGGCCTCTGCTCATCTCACTCTGCCCTGCCAGGTGGCACAGGGGTAGGAATATGTCGCCCCAAGACCCAGCCCCAAGTTCTGGGCCCCTGAATGGGAGGTTTTCCCCGTGTCCGTCCTGCCCCCAACACCCAGCCCACACCCACCTCCCCCCTCTGCCCTGCCCCCACCCCCGAATCTGTGGGGCGCCATGCAGGTAGGTAGGCACTCACCCCACTCCAAGAAGTCGGCCACATACTTGTCCTGGGCCAGGTCGGACGCGCCCAGCTCTTGGTGGACGCCCAGGAGAAGGTCGAGCAGGGGCTCCAGCCCCAGGAAGCTGGGGTCCAGCACCAGCTGCTGAAGCCGCCTCAGCCGCACTTCGGCTGACATGTCGGGCAGGCAGCACCATGGCCCCCTCCCCGGGCCAGGGGCTCGGGGTCCTCCCGTCACGGGGCCTGGAGGGCCCTGTCCAGGCCCTGGGGCCCTGGCTGCATGTCTGCCTGTCCCTGGCTGTCCCCTGGGCCTCTCTGGCCACTTCTCTCTGCTGGCTGCTAAGGCCTCCTCCCCTTCTCCCCACCCCTCGGTCCGGCCCCCTCCAGCCTCCCAGCCTTAACCCCTCACAAGCCAGGCCCCCCCAAGTTGCTCTTTCCAGGGCCCCTCGGAACGCTTCAGTGTGAGATGAGGGGTGGTGGAGAATCTCTACCCTCAAACTACCCCACCACTGAAAAGGCAAAGCACAGAGGAACGCTACAGGTATGACAGACGCCAAAGATGAGCCCTCCCATTCCCCAGAGGGACCAATTGAGGTTCACAGTGATTTGGTAACACCCCTCCCAAGCTCTCGAGTTGGGAGGGGGGGAGAAAAAGGGGTGAGGCCTGGGAAGGGGGGCGGGAGGCCAGGGCAGCTTTGCGGGTGACTCAGCCAAGGAGGCAGACTTTGGGATGGTTTAAATTTAGCCCTCAGGCCCTCTGCTTTACACTGACTTGTTTTTGGCAGGAGATGGCGAAGGGGTGGTGAGAGAATCGGGAAGGGAGGCCCTCAGGAGCCAGGATCAGGGGTGACCCACTGGCCAAAGCCTGGGGGAGGCAAAGGAGCCCCCAAAATAGCTCCTTGGACCCTGGCAGTGCAGCCACATTCCTGCCCAGGCTAGGATTAGAAACAGAAACATTTCGGGGGGTGGAGGCTAGAGCGGGAAGACACCACTCCCTGTGGCTCCAGAGAGCCAGCCAGGAGGGATTTTCGCTGTTCTTTCCAGGGTGGACAGTTCTCCCAGAGGAAACCATGGTCTCTAATTGGTCCTGGATGCCTGGGCCCGGCCAAGCCAGGCCTGAGGCAGCAGAAGGCCAGGGCCTATGCCGTGGCAGCTCACTCTGGGCATCTCGGGAGCTGCCTGGCGGGGGCCCCTATAATATCTGGACACTTTGAAACAACTTTTAAAACTCCCACTGAAGACTCTGAAGAGGGGGTCCTGGTGGCTCTCTTCCCTCCGAGAGTTTGGAGTGGGGCGAGGGATACTCTCCTCTGTCTGAAGGGCCCTGCCCGGGGCTGGCCAGCGGCAGATCCACCAGCTGTGTGCCTCAGGCACATCCCTCCTCTGGTTCTCAGTTCTTCCTGCCCTCAAAAGGGGGTCTGGGGGCGAGGCAGGGCCTAGCGCTTCCTCTGGATAAAGTGGACTGATTCTAGGGCTGCATCGAAAGCACCCACACACTTCCTCCATACCTCCGCGGAAGGGAACAGAGACGCTGTGAAAACAGGGAACTTTAGTATAAATAAGAGGTCCTGGGGGACAGCGAGGACCCCAGGGGCTTCCATAATTTAACATTCTTCAAAAGCACAAGTAACAGCAAGGGCAGGGCGGGGACCAGGGGAGGGGTGGGCCACCCCCTGCCCTGCACACAGGACCGAGAGGTGCACTGCAGAGCTGGGGCTCTTGTGGGTGGGGAGTTTCTCCCCCAGGAGTGACCAGTCACATGCTGGGGACAGGGATGAGGCTAACACTGATGTTTCAGAGGAAGGGGTCATTGTACTTGGCAGTGGGTGGGGACAAGGCTGAGGCCACACGGGCCACTACATCCCCCCAGTGTCTGGGTCAGTCTGAGGGACCCTCTGCCCCAAATTTGAGCAGGGAGAGGGACCGGAGCAGTCCATCCGTCACAGTTAGTCTTGTTAATACGTTGATCCATGAGGTCAGCGGGGACGGTTATGCTAGGAGCTGGGGGCATGGGGTGGGGGACCCCGACATCCATGGCTTCACACTACTGTGCCGCTCGGGGAGTTGCCTGGTTGGGAGGAGATGCCCTGGGGAAGATGAGAGCGGAGACAGGAGGGGGTTAGAGACAGCCTGGGGCTCTCACCAGTCCCACGGGGCGGGGGTTGGGGAGGGGGGAAGCCAGCCTGGAGTCCCCCAGGCTGCTGCCACCCTGGCCTTGCCCTTCAATCCACCCCAGACCACCCAGACAGGCCGCTGCTCTAGGCTCAGGAACTTACATCTCAGCTAGCTTCCCTGTCCCAGCAGGTGGCACTCTTATACAATTAAAGTCCTCAGGTGATCCTGAGCAAAGAGGATGGGGTAGGGGTGGAGGTAGGGAGGAGAGGGGGAAACTGGGGTCCCCTTCTGACTGCGGAGGGGGTCCTAAGATTCTGGGAGGGAAGAACTTAGGGACAGTCCTACCTCTACCACTGACTTGCTGGGTGACCTGGGCCAACTTCCTTCCCCTGTCTGGGTCTCGGTCTCCTCGTCTGTGAACTAGGGAGATAGAGGGATCTCTTTCAGGACTTACCAGATTCCCCAAATCCCAATGCCCCTGCCTCTGAGACTGTACTTTAAGTTCTAGGGATTCAGGACCCTACAATTCCAAAACTGCTCTTCCAGGGAGCCAGGCACAGCCCTCAGATCTGGCATCCTGGGCCCCAGAGCCCAAACCCTTAGGAGACATCTGAGAACACAGGTCCCAAGTTATAAGGCACCAGGCCCACACTTCACCTTACTAGCACCTTTCTGAACCCCATGGCCTACCCATCTTCAAGCTTCCCTGCCCTAAGAGGTGAGAAAGGTCATAAAGAGGCAGTGACTTGCTCGAGGTCACACGGAGCAGAAGTGCTGGACTGGACCCTGAGCCTGGGATCCCACAGCCCACGCCTCCAGCAGTGGGCTCGGATCCCAAGAGTCTGACACTCAGGCTGGAAGCTGGGTGCACAGGCTCAACCTTGCCCATAGAGCTCAAACTGCAGTATTAATAAAATTTCACCATTCCGTAAGACCTAGCCATGCTGGGCCCACCGGCTGCCCTTCTGATAACTGGCCATGTTCTCCACCACTCCCAGATGTCTCTTATGCCTGACCCTCTCTCTGCTTACCGTTGCTTGCCAAGCGTTCTAGAAGTCACTCTAAGATCTGAGAAGGCTTGTTCCGGGACACAGATTTCCATGGCTTCCCCTCATCCCACACGGCTAGAGGCTGTGATGCTACCAAACCTGTCTGCCAATGCCCGCCTCTGCCTGGGTCCCAGGTGGGCTGGTGTGGGGTGACTCACCACCTTGCCCGGCCGGGCCCAGGTGCAGATGAGGCCCTCCTGGCAGGCGGTGATGATGCAGTCCTCCAGGAAGAGGAGGACCGTGAGCCGCTCCTGGGCGATCTTCTTGCACACGAGCGGCTCGAGCAGCGGCACCTCGTGGATGCGCGGGCACAGCGCGGTGCCCAGCACCTTGGCGGGGTCCAGCCGGCTTCGGGGGGCGGGGCCGCTGGGCTTGTCCCCGCCGCCCCCGCCCCCACTGCCGCCCCGGCTGATGTTGCCCAGGCTGTGGTAGCGCTTGTGCTCTTTCTCGGCCCCCCGGTCCCGCCGCTCCTGCAGCGTGAGCGTGGCAAAGCGGCCGATGCTGAAGGGCGTCCCCGGCTCCGCCGCCGCACCCGGGCCGCCCGCCTTGCCGCTGCCCGCTGGGTGTGGGAGGCTATTGGACCGGGACAGTGAGCGGGGCAGGGGCCCGGGGCCTGGCTCACCACCTCGCGAGCTGCCGGTGGCAGGCGGCGTGGTGCCCGGCGTGCCGGGGAGGGTGCGGGTGCGGGCCAGGGGAGGGTGAGGGTAGAGCACGTCTTCGGTGAGGTCCCACAGGCAGAACTGCGTGTCCTGGCCGGCCGAGCCGAAGCGGTAGGTGATGGAGCCGGCCTTGGGCAGCGGGGAGAGGGGGGCGCCCCCGCCCGAGCCCGTGCCCGCTGCCTCCGGCTCCTCCTCCTCCCCGCCACTCCGCTCCCCGTCGCCACCGGCAGCAGCCGCCTCCTCGGCCCTCGTGGTGTAGGGGTCGAAGGCCACGGCGTTGACCCAGGACTTGTGGCCGTGGCCTCGGGCCACCACGCGGCCCTCGGTGAAGGACCACACGGTGACCAGGTCATCTTCACCACCCGTCACGACGTAGCGCCCGTCGGGGCTCCAGCACACACAGAGCAGGCCCCCGAAGTAGCTCTTCATGAGCCCGCGCAGCAGCATGGAGTCGAAGTGGAAGACGCGCAGGCAGCCGTCCTGGCTGACGCAGGCCAGGTGCCGGCCGTCGGGCGAGAAGGCGAACTCGTTGAGGGGCCCCTCGCCCACCGCCCACTTGGCCAGCGGGTTGCGGGGCGCCTTGCTCTTGGCGGCGTAGACGGCGAAGCCCTCGCCCTGCTTCAGCAGGCTGTACTGCGGTGGGGCCGAGGCGCATGGGTGGCTGACGTTGTACAGGTACAGGTGGCCGCTGGCGTGGGATGCCAGGAACAGGCTCTCTGACTCAGGCAGCCACTTCAGATATGTCACCTTGGTCTTGTCGATAAGCCGCTGCCAGGGGAGAGAGCGGGGGTTGGGAGAGGGCCATCCTCCCGTGGCCCACCTCCTCCCCAGCCTGCTTCCCCGGAGAAGGTCATCGTAAGTGGCCCGGGCCTCCTCGGAGAGGAGGGACTGAGGGAAACGGACAGACACCAGGTTAGGGGAAAGCAGGGGGAGAAGGGCTGTGTGAGGGGAGCGCCGTGGAGCCTCGATGTCCCTTCTTCGGCAGAAGGGCAGTGCTGCCTTCCAGAGAAGTCTCCTCTAACCCCCTCCGCCATCCTTACCATGTCATGCTTAAGGCAAGATATTGAGTCACGGAGTATCAGCTCCCCCAAGGAAGGTATCTTTGTTTATTTGGTTCATTGTTCTAGCCCCAGAGCACGGAGCTGTACCCGCAGGAGGTGCCTGGAAAGTAGTTCCAGGACACCTGAGTGACAACCCCATCCTGGCAGCCACGCATCTTTGCTCCTTTTTGTCCTCACAACTCACCTCCAAACCTGCAAGAAATCCTGTGGGCTTGATCTGCAAAATGTGCCCAGAACCCGATATCTTCTCACCACCCCCAACTCCAACCACCCTGGTCTCAGCTGCCGTCAGGCCTGCAACGGCCTAACTGACCGGTCTCCACCACCTGGGTCTCTTCTCTGCACAGTTGCCAAAGAGATGCTATTAAAACCTAAGTCAGCACCCGGCACTGTCTCTCCCATTCTGAACACCATGGCAGCCTTTCTCAAGCAGGACTCCGGGGAGAACCAAGCTCTAAAGCCCTTTGGCATCCACCGTCTGTAACAAAGTAACTTCTTTCCCAGATACCCAAGTTGCTTCCCATTCTCCATTCTCTGGAGAATTTAGAAATTAAATCAAATTGTTTCTGTGTTCTTGGCTCAGATGAACCCCAGTGGCGAGAGGCTCTAAAGGCCAAGGTCTTTTCCATGACCTGCCACACCCTACCTCTCCTGGCCCCTCCGAGTTGTTTCTCGGAGCTCATCTACTACCCTCCCCCTCAACACTGCTCTGGCCACACAGCCTTTTTGCTGTCCTGCTTCCGGCATTTGTCCTAGCTGTTCTGTTCCCTCTACTCAGAATGTCCTTTTCTCCAATAATTTGTCTTGCCTCCTTTAGGAATTTATTTCCATGTCACCTTCCATGAGACCTTTCCTAACCTCACCGAGCACTCCCCATTCGCCTTCCCTGCTGGATTTTTCTCCACGACACTGACACACAGCCTACTTAGTTATTTGATAACTAACTGTCTCCTCCAGCTAGATAAAAGCTCCACAAAGGCAGGGCCCTCTGTTTTGTTCACCGAGATGTAGTATTCCCAGTGCTTAGAACGATGCCTGGCAAAGAACGAATGCTCAATGAGTATTTTGTGAATGGATGACCTAGTCCACTTTAGTCCATTCCGTGTTCCACTCACTCCCCTCCGCCATTCATGCACTCTGTACATTTGAAACACCTTCTCAGAACAGAGAGAAAGAGATAGAGGACAAGAGTAGTTCTGGACACAGATAAGGCCTTTCACTGGCATTTCCCCTTCTGCCAGGTCCACCCAGGACTGAGCAACCTCCATGTATGATTTTACAACAGTCCCGTGAGGTAGGGATGGGAATCCCATTTTGCAGAGGAGAAAAACTGAGGCTAAGGGAGGAACAGTCACTTCCCAAAGCCACACAGTGAGTAGATGGTGCAGCAAAGATTTGAATCCAAAGCCCACAGGGCCCAGAATTTGAAAAGCAAGGGCTGTGGCTTCAAACAAATCCCAACCAGTGAGTAGCTTCAGTTCTCTAATCTGCAAAATGGGTATCACAATCCTAACCCATTGGTTGATGAAAACTCCAGGAGTAATGTGTTCAGCATAGGGCTAACACAGCATAGGGCCTGGGCACAAGAGATGCAACCGTCATTATTAGCTATCATCACAGCAGCTGCTGTCACCCCAACCTCCATGTCTATCAGTCCATCCCCCATCTCTCCCTCATCCTGCACCCTCAGGCCTACACTGCTTCCCAGGCAGCTGCAGTCTCATGGCAAACAGTGTATGGGTGGGTGGGAACAGGAGCAGTTCTGGGCCCTGGGGGCCCACAATCACCTCCTCATTGAATAGCTTGCTGGTGTCCTTCTTGATGAGATCCAGGTACTGCACTTGACCGGCTGAGAATCCCACCAGCAGGGAGATGGTCTCTGTGGCAGCAGTGAACTGGTTGAAGTCGTGGCAAGTGGGCTGGGTGCCCTTATAGATCCGCTTGTCAATTGGCTTGTTGAGGTCAATGGACTTGGGTGGTGGGAGAAAACGAGTTAATGGCTTCTACCACTGAGAGGAAGGAAGAGGGTGTTGAGGTTGGGGGAAAACCACAAAGAGGAAGCAGGGTTAAATCCCTGAGGGGAGTGGGTAGGTGGATGGGTGAGCGGGGAGGGAAGGGGCAACCACAGACAGGAAGGAGCACCCAAATCACAAACAGAGGAAAAAACCAGGCAGGAAGCTTTGCCCCCTGCCACCACATGAGACCACAGTGCGTCCTCCCCAAAGTTGGACACCCCCAACTTCTGGTACACCCTTGGCCACAGTGTCAGTTTCAGGGCCCCTGTAGTCCCTGAGCTCCAATTCCTTTCTGTAATTTCAGCAACTCCCCTGGGTCTTAGCACCACTATATTCCAAGACCCTCAAAACTCAGGATCATCCAATCCCCAGAATTCTAAAGTCCAATGTCCCAGGATTCTCCCCACTTTGGAGTCCTTAAATCTCAGCATCCCCATCACAGTTCAGGGACCCATTAAACCTCATGGTCCCCCAAATTTTAGGTGCCTTCATCACCTCTGGGCTCTCAGGATCCCCATCACTTCTGGGGACCACCATAAACTCCAAGGGTCTCGTGTCCTCTGGGACTGACATCACTTTAGAGACACCCATCACACCTGAGGATGTTCCCTCTGGGATCTCATTATCTCCAGATCTCCCATCAGTTCCGAGATTCTCATTTCCTCCGGCACCCTCATTACCTCCAGAACCCCAAGTTTCTCTAGGATCCCATTCACCTTCAGGATCCCTATTACCTCTAAGCCCCCATTACTTCCAGAATCCTCCTCACCTCTGGGCTCCCCAAGTCCCCCCAACACCCCCAGACAGCAATACCCCTGGGCTCTCCATCACTTCTGAGCCTGCATTTCCCATCACCTGCAAAATGCCTGCCAGCCAGCACCTGGGAGCTCCCCATACCATCTCGGATTCCCCATCACCTCCAGAACAGTCACCATCCCAGGACCCTCACGCATAACCTCGGGATCTCACATGATCTCGAGGTTTCCCAGCACCTCCCAGCACCCAGGGAGCCTCCCATCACCTTTCAGAATCCTGTATTACCTCCAACAATCCTTTCCCCTTAAGATGTCCGTCACATGTAGGATGCCTATCTCAGGGCCCCCTATCATTCAGGGACTCTCCTGTCACTTGTGAATCACCTCAGGGATCCCCATCCTCTCAGCCAGCACCCAGGGCCCCACGATGCGGGCCGCTCACCCGTTGGCTCCCGCGGCGACAGCAGCCCGGGTAGAAATAGAGCTCGCGGCCCAAGTTGAAGCAGACGCGGTCTCCCCCAGCGCCCAGCCCTGCGGGCGTGGCGGGAGGCTCCCCGGCCCCGGCGCCGTCGGGCTCCCCGAGGCGCACGAGGCTGAGGCGCACCGCAGGCAGCGCGGGCCCGGGCCCTGGGCCTGCGGGCGGAGGGGACGGCGCGGCGCCCGCAGCACCGGGGCCGGAGGTGGAGGCAGGGCCGGGCAGGGGCTGCTGCGGCGGCTGGGGCGGCGCCGGGGTCTGGGAGGAAGCCGGACCCGACCTGCGAGCGGCGCCGTCGCCGGGGAGCAGCTTGTAGAAGCCCTCGCGGGTGCGGAACTGCGACTTGATCTCCGCACAATCCCCCATTGCAGCGCCGGGGCCCGAGCCGCCCTCCGCGCCGCCCGCCGCCATCTTGGGCGACCCCCACCCCAGCCCAGGGCCCCGCTAGTGCCGGACAGCCGCCTGCCGCCGGGCCCCCTGCCGGAAGCCGTGGATCCGCACCGGAAGAGGTGGTGTCGTCGCCCGGGCAACGCCTCTTCGATTGGCAACAGGGTAGGGAGGCGGGACGAGCTCCAGCCGTCGCTCCGGTAACGGTTCTGGACTGAAGGCGGGGCTACAAGGTGGGCGCGGCCTTCGTGCCTGCGGCCGACGTGGTTGGCTGTGGGGGCGGGCCCCGTAGGGAAAGGGGCGTGGCCATCAAAAGAGCACAGGTCCCTAGCAACGGCGCTCTGGGAACCGTTTGCCTAGCAACGGCAGTACCCTCAAGAGAAGGCCTCATCCAAACCTTGTCCTTCCCATGACGTCACAAATGACTCCAGGTGACCCTGGAGTCTCCCGAAGACTCCCAACATACACCCTCCGGTGTTTCCCACTTACATCTTAAAGTCCCAGACTGGCCACAGCATCTCCAACCATTCCTCCCCACCCTAGATGATCCCGCAAATCCCACTGATCTCCATTGCCTCCATAAAACTCCAAGGACTTCATCTAACCCACTACTGATTAATACTAACACCAAACATCTCCACATTTCCCACCAACCTCCTATGTATCTCCATAACTCCACAATCTTCAACAATCTCACTCGGTCCTTCGACACCCACCAAAATTTTATTGATCACTGCAATGTCCCCAGTGTCCCAATAATCCACTAGTAACCTGAAATCTCTTCCTGATCCCATCAGCCCCCTGATAGCCAGTGCCCCTCACTTCTTCTGACACCACCCTGCCCCCATCACAGATCTTCCTAGACCCACTTATTCAATTGCCTCCCAGATTTCTCACTGGAATGTCCCAGAAGCATCTCACACTCAACAAGTCCTGCAATGAAATTAACATCTTGGGCTTCCCTGGTGGCGCAGTGGTTGAGAGTCCATCTGCCAATGCAGGGGACACGGGTTCGTGCCCCGGTCCGGGAGCAGCTGGGCCCGTGAGCCATGGCCGCTGAGCCTGCGCGTCCAGAGCCTGTGCTCCGCAGCGGGAGAGGCCACAACAGTGAGAGGCCCGCGTAACGCAAAAAAAAAAAAAAAATTGACATCTTACTCCAAATCCTGCTCCTCTCCTGTGTCCTCATTTTAGGGCTGGCACTGACATCCCCTCCAGTCACCAGGCTGCAGAACTCAGTGTCTCCCTAGACTACTGCTATTTCCCTTCACTCCCTGATTCCAGTCCCCAAGTCTTTTGCATTCTGTCACCTGAATTCCTCTGTTCCAGTCCATTCCTCTGTGCAGCCCTGGTCTAAACTCCTCCTCTCCTGCTTGGGCCCTCCCTGTATGAGCCTTGTCTCTGCTCTCCCAGACTCCTGTCTCACCCCTCTATCTGCCCTCCACTTGGCATCTAGAGAGGTCTTTCTAAAGCATGATAATGATCAGGACCCTGCCCTGTTCAAAGCCCATCTGTGGCCTCCCTAGGGTTCTCAGGACAAAGTTCAGCCCTGGGTAATCTGTTCCTGCCAACCTCTCTTTCCAGCCTCATTTCTCACCACTGACTCCTCACACCATGTCCCAAAAATGAGGTTTGAGAATCTACCCCAACACAACACACTCTCTCTTGCCCTTGGGTCTTTGAATGCCCTGTTCCCTCTGCTTGGTATGGCCTACCACTCTGTTTTTGACCATTTATGAGCCACCTCAGGAGCTCTGTCAGTCCTCTGGGCTCCCCTATCTGGGTTGTCATTGTCTAGGGAATGTGTCTGTCTCTCCTGTAGAGTGTGAGCCCCTGGAAAGCAGATCTGGGGCCACTGGGTCAACGCTGTGTTCCCAGCACAGGGCTGGGTTGACCCGGGGCACTTCAAGCGTTGTTTGATGGCCCGATGAATGAATAAATGAACAGATGGGAGAGACTATGCCGGGCAATGTCTGTGTTCCTAGCAAAGTGCCACTGTCCTGACTTGGAGGCCATGTCAACAAACGTGGTGAACAAATGAATGAGTGACTCGGCTGGAATGCCCTGAGGAAATTTTATTTAGAGCAGCTGCCTTCCTCTTCTACCCCTGCCCTCTAGGGGCAGGAAGCAAACCAACAATGAAAAAAAACCAAGCTAAAACTGTGTATAAGGGAAAACCTGCTATCTACCTGCTTGAGGAAGGGGGCTATGGGGCCTCAGTCATCCTGGCCCTCATCCTCCTCTTCCTCCTCTTCCTCCTCTTCCTCTTCCTCTTCCTCCGCGGCCGCCAGGGCCTGCTCCTCCTCCACCGTGGGGTCGCTCATCTCCACGATCTCCGGGCCGCTGGGGTACTCTTGCTGAACAGGGGCTGGCAGGGACGGGTTGAAATTCTCAGGACTGTACTTGTGGCCCCAGCCGATGTAGATGTTCTCAAACTTCCTGGAGGGGCAGAGAGATGCTGGGAAATCCTCCCTCAAAGACCCCAGCCTGGACTTTTGTTAAAAGTGGGACCCAGCCTAGGCATGGCATGCCTGCAAAGTTATGTGTGGTAGAGTGGAATGTGCCCACCAGGTTTCTCCGTTCATTGGTTCTTTCAGGATTCACTTAGCACTTACTAAGTGCCAGGTCTTGTCTAGAGTCGCACTGTCTAACAGCACATGTAGCTGTTGGGCACCTGAAATGTGGTGAGACTGAAGAACTGAATTTCTAATTTTATTTAATTTTCAAATTTCACTTGTGGATTCTTCTTTGACCCATTGATTATTTAGGACTCTGTGGTTTAATTTCTACATACCTGTGAATTGCCCACATTTCCTTCTTTTACTGATTTCTAATTTCATTCCAGTGTGGTAAGAGAAGAAATTTTATATGATCAATCCTTTTAAATTTATTAAGACTTGTTTTATGCCTTAGCATTTGGTCTATCCTGGAGAATGTTCTATACACACTTGAAAAGAATGTGTGTTCTACTGTTGTTGGAGAGGATTTTATTTAATTTTAATTCACTTAAATTTAAACAATAAAACTGATACTTCATTTATTGGAAGACATCTAAGTATGTCTGGGACAACCTGGGTACACGAATCTACTTTTTCAACTGTAAGTGTTGTGAAATCTGAATACAGGTCAAGTATTTCTTTTTTTTTTTTTTCAGGTCAAGTATTTCTGATGAAAATTTAGTACCCGAATTGAGATGTACTGTGAGTGTAAACTTCACCCCAGATTCTGAAGATTTCGTATGAAAAAAAGAGTGTAAACTAGCTCGTTAATAATTTTTACATTATTGATTTCATGTTGTAATGAGAATGTTTAGGATATTTGGGGTTAAATACATTATTACATTTTTGTTTATATTGACCAGCACTGGTCTAGATATGGGAACCTAGCAGTGAACAAATTAGACAAGAATCCCTGCTGTGGGGCCTACATTCTAGAGGGAGGAGACTGACAGTAAACAAGAGCATAATTGGTTGCATCCCAGGCCCACCAATTCACCTCTCCCCAGAATTTTAATGGGAGAAGGAAAGAGGAGTAGATGGGGGGAAAGGGAGCGGACTAAGAGACAGGGAGAGAAGCAGAGAGTTTGCCACGGGGAGCACTTTGGATTTGACCTTATTTTCATAGCCTTGCTCTTCCCTCGAGAATCATTTTCCTCCGGGTCTTCCTCGGAGCCTTCAAATACACTGCTTCCTTGGAAGCCCCTGACCTCTGCCAGCCCCGGTTCCTGGGTCCAGGAACCAGCAGCCTCACCCAGGAGGTTGTGCTTGCTAGGAAGGCAGAGTCTTGTGCTCCAACCCAGACCCAGGCGATCAGAACCTGAGCTTTAACCAGAGCCCCTGGTGAGTCCTACCCATTCACAGTTTGGGAAGCTCTGGTCTAGAATGTCCTTCTGCCTGCTTTTCCCCTAGTTACTTCTTTTTTTCCCCCAAAGATTTCCGATCAAGGCTGCTTTTCTCAGCCTTGAATCCTTCCTTGATCCCCTCAAGACATGTCAGGTATGAGCTGTCATTGGTCCCTCCACTCTCCCTAGTGGTACTTCTCTTAGTATGTAACAGGATATTTCAGGGGGGTAAGGGGGTGAGGGAGGGTGAGGCTCGATGCACATCTAACACCTATGCTTCCTCTGCCTGCTCCCAGAGTAGGATCCGTATCTGCTTTTTCAACAAAGTACTTGGGGCCCAGCGTACAGCTGGTAAACGGTGACATTCAAGAGTCTTTTATAAGGAAGAAAAGTGGCGAGATGGATGCATGGTTGCGTGGTGGATGGGAGGGTGGATGGGTGGTTGGGTAAGTGGGGGTTGGAGGATGGGTGGGTGAGTGGAGCTCCAAGTTTGGATCCTTTGCTTTCAGAGGGATGCTGGCAAGTTAGGGTGTGGCCAGAAGAAGGGCTCTGGCAAAAGCAAGCATACCTCTTCCATGCTTCTGGAGGCGAAAAAGACATTGTCAAGAATGTGGTTAAATTATCAAGATGATGTAAACTCCCACCTTGACTGTGAAGCATAGTATCGAATACAGTGCAGGCTGTTCACTGATATGGAGAAGGAAAAGCTATGAAAAACCGTCATGCCATCTGCTGGACAGAGCCGGTAAGTGCATGCCCTGTGGCTGCAGGCTACGCTCTCTAGTGGCTGAGCAGAAAAGCTGGGATGGTGCCTGGTGAGAGGCTGAGGGACTTGTCTCGAGTGTGTAGCCGAGGTGGGAGGATGTGGGAGTGACTTCCACCTGCCAATCTTTTGGGAACAGCTGGTGGGGGATCCTGGTGGGGAAGATCTGTGCCCTTAGAGAAAAGATCCTTCAGATTGGAAGAACTGTGGAGGAGGCCCAGGGAAGGAGTTAGCTTCCCCAGAGATGAGACTCTGCCCATCAAGGCCACCCCAAAGGGGACATCTGAGTCCTGTCTGGCTCCATGCCTCAAACAGCAGGAAAGCCTGGGCCAAGGGGCCAAGGTATCCACGTTTGAATACTGCACAGGCAGTGTGATCCCTGAGTTAGTCCCTTCCCCTTCCTGACCTTCCATTGTTTCATCCCAGGGGCTCACACACTTGGTATGGGATTTCTCATTTTAGCCCTAGTGGGACCCCTGGGAGCTGAGTGAGGAGGTTAGCCCCTGGGGGCTTCCTGAAGGGAGCTGTCCCAATCTCTGCCCACCCTGGTGAGTTGCCCCACCCGGCCTGGCTCTGATGACGTTGTAGCGGCGCCCTCTGCTGGGAGGCACTAGGAGAAGACCTACTTGCCACTGGCGTAAGCATAGGCCCCTGGCCAGAGATTGGAGCGCACGACAGCCACGGAGTACTGTGGACTGAGGCTGCAGGACAGGCGGGCGGTCCAGGGTGACATGTGCATGATTTCTGTGGGGGAGCAGAGAGCACCAGGTAGGTCAGAGGCTAGGCTGCAGCTCCCCCTGCCCTGCACAGCCCCCTGGAGGGAAGGTAGAGAGGAGGAAGAGAGGGAGCAAAGAGGGAGGACAAGGAAGGGCCTGTGGGGCCAACAGCGTTGGTTTCAATGTAACCCGGGCTCTGACCACTCTCTCACCGTGTGGCCCTAGGAAGCCACTACTCCTGTCTGAGCCTCAGTGACCGCACCCGGGAAAGGAGGCACTTACCTCACCTCCTTTGTAGGGTGGCAGTGAGCCCTGAGGCCCCGACAGGGGAGCTACTGTGATTCTCCTTCAAGGTTGGCCATCAGTTTGGACCAGGGATCAGAGGACAGGGCACAGGCTCCAGGCTCATGGAAATCGGGGTCCACACCCAGACTCTGTTCACTCGCCCACTCTCAGCCTCTCCTTTCTTCCTTCAGATGCCTGAGATCCCCACCTCAGGAAATTCTTGTCCAGTCTT
Source organism: Globicephala melas (assembly GCF_963455315.2). NCBI lineage: Eukaryota > Metazoa > Chordata > Mammalia > Artiodactyla > Delphinidae > Globicephala > Globicephala melas. The sequence goes on along the minus strand of NC_083332.1, from coordinate 9,345,103 downwards.
CCAAAATCCAGCTCAAGTCCTGCCTCCTCTGGGGAGGCCTCCCTAGCTATCTCTCCCCCTCCCCAAACCCATATGGGACTCGAAAGACCATACGTCACCATCTGGACCATTGCCACGTGCCAGACAAGGTTCACATGATGGACACATTCCTATAACCCCATGGGATGCCCATTTTATAGATGAGAACACAACCAAAGCTCACAGAGGTGCCCCCCGCCACCAGTCTCGCTGCCCCTCCCTTTCTCCCAGTCTCCACCAGAGCTGTGTGTGAAGTGGGGGCTGTTACCTGCATCTTCTGAGAGTGGCGTCAGCAGCGGGGGCCCGACCTCCTGCCCCGCCTCGTCTATCCCCTCATCTGCTTTCTCTTCCTCCTCCCCCAGCTCCTCCTCCTCCGTCTTCTGCAAAGGGTTCACCCAAGTGCAGCGGCCCTGGAGGTGGGGAGGAGGTCAGGTGCTACCCCCAGGGCACAGAGTCCAGCCTGTACTCTGGGAGGAGGTGAAGGACCAGGCAAGGATACTGGGGATGGGTCCTGTTCTCAGGGACCCAGAAGTGGGTAGAAGGACAAGGTTAGTCGCACAGGTAGGAGGTGAGGGGGAGAATGGGCTGAGAGCTGCAGCAGTGAGATGGGGACTCCTGCCTCTCTCAGGTTCTGTGGCCTCCATTTGTGCATCCTTTCATCCATTCATTTACTGTATATTTAAGGAGCACCTACCATATACAGGCACTGCTCTCAGTGCTAGATATGTGTCCTTGAGAAAAGAGACCACCCCCAATGTCTGCCCTTGTGGAGTTGACATTTGGCAGCCCAAATGATCTTCTGTTTGCTCATCTGTGAAATGGGGGTGTCATGGGTGCCTCTCTCATTGGATTGTTGCTGGGTTGCAGGAGGTACTGAAGAGCAATAAATGTTTGTTGAATGAATGAGTGAACCTAAGTGCAGAGCATGTAGCAGACTTCCGTTTCAGCAACTATGAAATGCAAATGACCATTGTACCCATCTCAGAAGCAGTTATTTGGATTCAATAAAACATTGTGGAGTCAATCAATGTTTATTGAATAAATGAATGAATAAAAAGTTCCTAGCACACAGCAGGTGCTGCCTTGAGTGAATAAATAAATGTATGTAAAGTTCAGACACACTAGGCATTCAATAAATGCAGGTCCACCATCTCTTAACCACAATTCTGAAATCTGAAAAGCTTTGAAAACCAGAAGTTTTTCCATAAGTCATTTGGCAGAAACCCTGACCTGAGTGATCAGAAGCTCTTCAGTTTTGCTGCAGAAATAATGATGCCTTTGAATACGGGCTGCAGCCCCAGCCCCTGCTTGAGATGTTGCGTAATACGTAGTATGTGCACTGTGTCACTTTTTTAGTGTGTGTCACCTTTATTTTATTTTTTTAAAGTACTTTTATTTTTCTAAGTACTATTTTTTTGGCCGCACCAGGAGTCTTGTGGGATCTCAGTTCCCCAACCAGGGATCAAACCCGGGCACCCCCCTCCGGAAGTGAAAGCACTGAGTCCTAACCACTGGACCACCGGGGGAATTCCTGTCACCTTTTTAAAATCTGAAAAATTCAGAATTCCAAGGTGCATCTGGCCCCAAAGGTTTCTGACAGGGGACTGTCAACCAGTATCTGTTGAATGAACGAAGGAATGGATGAATGAATATTACTGAGCACGAGGCCTAGCTGCCGAGCAGGTGCTTGCTGTCTTATTTTGGAGTCACACCTGGTGCTACGACCCGCGGGGAGGCTGGAGTCTGGCCCTCACCTGTGGCAGGATGTGCTGCGTATGATGCACCCAGTTGGCCATGGAGTCCACCAACTCGAGGACTGGGATGCCCTCAAAGTCGGGGTTCTCCTCGTAAGAGTCGCGCCTGGCACCGCCCTCCTCCTCCTCGTCGCCCTCCTCCTCGCTGAACTGGTAGAAGCCGAGGGGGCTGATCTGGGTGGCGGCCGAGATGCGGGCGATCTGGGCCCTCAGGTAGTTGGCCTCGTTGCCCGGGAAGGGCGGGTAGCTGATGACCGGCGCGTCCAGGAAGCCAGTGAAGAACTTCTTGATCTTGCGGGCCTGCACGATCTGGATCGGCGTGACGTGGGGCAGCCTCAACCACAGCTGGCCCGGCTCGTTGCACACGAAATACAGGTACTTGTTGGCGCCGTTTCGGCTCTCTTCCTTGGGGACGACGGGCGGCGGCTTCCACGTGGGCTTGGGGATGACGTCGGCGGCCTTCTCCTCGCCCTCGTCGCCCTCGTCGCTCTCCTCCTCGGCGTGCTCCTCCATGGCCTCGCCGCCCTCCATCGTCTCCTCCACCTCCTCCTCGCCCTCCCGGAATTCCACCTCAGCCACCAGGTAGTTGCGACTGAGCCCCAGGATCTTGCCCCAGAAGCGGCAGGTTTGGATGGGCTGCTGCCCCACTAGCTGCTTCAGGGCCATGAAGATGCGGAAGCTCTCGTCTGAGCTTAGGCCCACGCCGGCCTGTTCGAGGTAGAAGGCCTTCTCCATGATGTTGGGCACGGCAGTCCCAGCCTGCAGAGGGCGGGGCGGAAGGCAGAGGGAACCAGGCTGAAGCCCTGCTCCCCAGCCTGACTTTTCTAGAGTCTACAGAGTGAAACGACTCTGTAACCCAGTTGCTCGTGCCACCGTTTCTGGCCACTGAGATGTAGGGATAAGTGTGCCAAGGAACGATGATGCCTAAATTGTACAGTTGATGTAAAAGATTTGGGGACAAGCATCCTGAGGTTTTTCCTAAAGGTATACACTGCATTCCCATTTTCTTACAAGCTCCATTTGTGAACAACACAGTATTAAAAGGAACAATTACTGCATCCTCTTCCTATGTCTGCCAGACTGCTTCGTTGTTCACAAATGCCTGAAGTTCCTGTCCACAGGAGGATTATATGTTCCCACCCCCACCCCACTGCATTCAGGAGTGGCCATGTCACTTGTTCTGACCACTTGAAATGGCAGTGAAAGGGGCACGGGTCATACCCAGGCAGGAGCTGTAAGAAGCAACGTGGGTTGTGCTCTGCCTTCTTTTTCCTGCTCTGCAACTGTGGAAGCCTGTGTTACAGTGGCACTTCCATCACCCTCCAGCTCAAGGGTCTGATAAGCCAAGCCCCCTTGCCAAGCCTGGATGGGCAGGTAGTGTGAGGGAGAAATAAACTGTGTGGTGTTAAGTCACTGAGATTGTGTGGCTGTTTGTTTGGGTTTTTTTAATGTTTATTTATTCTATTTTATTTTTTGGCTGCATTGGGTCTTCGTTGCTGCGTGCGGGCTTTTCTCTGGTTGCAGCGAGTGGGGGCTACTTTTCCTTGTGGTGCCTGGGCTTCTCATTGCAGTGGCTTCTCTTGTTGCAGATCATGGGCTTCAGTAGTTGTGGCTCGCGGGCTCTAGAGCGCAGGCTCAGTAGCTGTGGCACACGGGCTTAGTTGCTTTGCGGGATGTGGGATCTTCCCAGACCAGGGTTCAAACCCGTGTCCCCTGCATTGGCAGGCGGATTCTTAACAACTGCGCCACCAGGGAAGCCCAGGCTGTTTGTTATCTCAGCTTGAAACGGCACGCCCTGACTAATGCTCTACAGGAGGAGAATTGTTATTTTGAAAGGGATTCTGGCAGTTGCCCTCAATCTTTTTTTTTTCCTTTTTGTCATGCAGTCCAGCTTGTGGGATTTTAGGTCCCCGACCAGGGATTGAACCCACGCCCCGTGCAGTGGAAGTGTGAAGTCCTAACCACTGGACCACCAGAGAATTCCCTGCCCTCAATCTTAAACGCAGTGCAAAAGCTTGTCTGCCTAGGGGTCTTTCCTGGTGGCACAGTGGATAAGACTCCGTGCTCCCAATGCAGGGGGCCCGGGTTTGATCCCTGGTCAGGGAACTAGATCCCACATGCATGCCACGACCAAGGGTTCACATGCCACAACTAAGGAGCCCACATGCCACAATTAAAGGACCCGGCGAGCCGCAACTAAGGATTCCTGGAGCTGCAATTAAGAAGCCTGCCTGCCACAACTAAGACCCCATGCAACCAAATAAATAAATAAAGCTTGTCTGCCTAATTGATATTGACACCAGCAACTCAGGGACAGGGTCAAAACTTAATCCCAAGACTCACGGTGCTGCCAGCAGGGAAGATAAGGGAATGAGCATGGAAAACTCTCTTTGGGGTGTGTGCCTGGCCCATGAGCCAATGGCCATCACCCTCTTTCTGGTAATGTCTTCCACCCACTTGGCAATGGAGTGGCCTCACCAACCGTGATTAAGTGATATCACCCAGCCTTCTGGCCACTGGTGATTGGAGCAAGTGAGGACTAATGCTCCAAAGTGGCAGATCAGGCTCTCCTTCTCTACCTCTGCAATTTGTAACTGGGTGGAGAGAAAGTACATCTGGAGTCTCCCTGCCTAGAAATTACTTCTTTGGGATGGCTGGGTTTAAACCCGGGTTGGTCTGCCTCCAGAGGTCATATTCTTAGTCCCTACTCCTTAATTCCTCTATTAACTATGGTCAGAATCTTCCTTCCTCTTTCTTTCTCCCAGTTTCCAGGAAGATCCTATCTATGATCTGGGAGAAAAGATTTCCTAGTGGCAAGTAGATGAATTAAAAAAAAAAAAATTCAGGAACTGTGGGGCAGCTGTATGCTGCCGTGTGAGGAGGTAGGGGAGAGAGAGGAGCAGAGGTGAGATATGGGCACTGAGATCCCTGAATACCAGCTTGGCCTGGGGCCCAGCTACATTCCTGCCCTTGGGTTTGACGGCACACGGCACCGTCCTCAACCCCCTTCTCCACTGCTTGCCTTCTCCAGTCACTTTCCCAGAGCCCCTTGCAGTCAAGGGATAGTTATGTGACCCAATCTGGCCAATAAGATGCAAGCAGAGGTTTTCTGAGGTGCTCCTGGGAAACTTTTGCTCTCCTGATTGATGTATGTATGTATGTATGTATGTATTTATTTGGAGGGCCACACTGCATGGCTTGCGGGATCTTAGTTCCCCAAGCAGGGATTGAACCTGTACCTTCAGCAGTGAAAGGGCAGAGTCCTGACCACTGGACCGCCAGGGAATTCCCTTGCTCCCCTTGTTTAAAAAAATAAAGGGGGAGGGAATTCCCTGGTAGTCCAGTGGTTAGGACTCAGCGCTTCCACTGCTGTGGCCTGGGTTCAATCCCTGATTGGGGAACTAATATCCCACAATCCCGCAAGCCACATGGCTCAGCCAAAAAAAAGAAAGGAAGGAAGGAAGGAAGGAAGGAAGGAAGGAAGGAAGGAAGGAAGGAAGGGAGGAAATTTATTTTTCTTATGTTTTGGTCATGCCGCACGGCATGTGGGATCTTAGTTCCCTGACCAGGGATCTAACCTGAGCCCCCTGCAGTGGAAATGGAGTCTTAACCACTGAACTGCCAGGGAATTCCCCAGAAATAGGATTTCTAACCAGGCTTCTATGATGCTGAAAACGGCTTTCTTGGTTTGGGTGGAGTGGAGGGGAGGGATGAGGGAAGAAAACCCTCAGTGCCCCTTCACTGCGGAGCCAACTTACCAGCTCTAGACGGCTTGCACCTATTAGGTGTGAGAAAAACTATCTCGTCTAAGGCACTTGTCTTCATTTCTGCGACAACTATTTCCTGTCTTAAAGTGATCTGTGTTGCCAAACAAGTACAAGAATAACACTAAAGTTAGTTTAAAACTATAAATGTGGGCTTCCCTGGTGGCGCAGTGGTTGAGAGTCTGCCTGCCGATGCAGGGGACACGGGTTCAGGCCCCGGCCCGGGAGGACCCCACGTGCCGCGGAGCGGCTGGGCCCGTGAGCCATGGCCGCTGAGCCTGCGCGTCTGGAGCCTGTGCTCCGCAACGGGAGAGGCCACAACAGTGAGAGGCCCACGTACCGCAAAACAAAACAAAACAAAACAAAACTATAAATGTGAGGATAGTCAGGAACTTTTCAAAACAGAGGTGCTGTGATGGCGAGTCTTATGCTACCAAACAGCCAAACCTGCTATGCAGCGGTTGTACACAACAAGCAGGAGAGTCCCAGAGCAGAAAGCCATCTACAGAGCAAGGCACAAAATAGAGACTCCAGAAACAGACTGGCGTCCGTGCCGGTGTAAATAAATGGCGGAGGTGGCATTTTCAAAGCAGGAGAAAGGATGGATTTTTCCATAAATGCTGCTGGGGATCATGGAAGAAAGAGAAATTCTTTGCATTTGGAAGAAACAGAAAATGAGAGAAATGAGAGCCCTTCCTCCCCTCAGACAGAAAAACAAATACAAAATGCTGAATCATGGATTTGAGTCTCTTCCTAGAAACATGCACAGGCCACAAACGCCCACAATTTTGCCCTTCTACAGACCTCCTCATATTAAAAACTCCAGCTCAAAAAAAAAACCCCCCAAAACCCCGAAACCAAAACCAAAACCAAACCAAAAAACCTCCAGCTCCAAGTTCTAAGGGGATGGGACCTCTAGGGACCAAGCGTTCGAAGAGGGCGGAGCCTCTCTCAGGATTGAATTTTAAGGGGGCGGAGCCTCACGGGCTGTGGAATTCTAAGCAAGTGGAGCCTCTAGAGGCACAGCGTTCTAAGGAGGCGGGGCCGACAGGGACTTGCGTTAGATAGGGGTGCGACCTGGAGGTGTGGGAGAGGAAGGGTGCAGTTCTAAGGGGGTGCGGCCTCCCAAGGAGAGACTGCTGATCTGAAATTTAAAACCATATTCTCAGGTAAGACTGTTCCTCATGTCTAAGACTTGGATTCCGACCTGCGCTCTGCTCACCCAAGGAAGGGCTCATTCCTTGGTCAGATTGTCGTTTCCAGTTCTCTCACTATCCCACCCCACTGTCGCCAGAATCCTAGAATTTCAGAAGCATAAAACGTGAGCACAGACCAACAGCATCAGCAGAGATGGCAGAGGTGATAGCCCGGGCTTTGGAGGACATAGTCCTGCCTTCCTAGTCCTGTCTTTTCTAGTTTCGAGTCCTCTAAGTCCTTCCTCCACTTGCCTTACAAGGTTGTTTCAGGGAGGAAACGAGCCCATGCTCCTAAAGCTCTTAGCCGGGGTTGGCGGGGGGGAGGCTAGGAGGTGTCAGAATTACGATAAACAGAGTTCTCAACAAATGTTTCTTAAACGAGTGAAAGAACATTTCAGCCAAATTTTAAGCCGTCGTCCAATGCTGGAAACAGAATCGTGGAATTAAATATTCTGAGGATAGTAGAATGTTCATCAATCATGGGTGGAAGAGTTCTCAGCGGGTCTCAACTTGCAAAAGAGGAAACTGAGTCCCGGGGATAGGAGGCAAATTCAGTGTTGAGAGACTCCAGGAGTCAGTGGGTTTCACAGAAAACATCCACAGAGCAGTTATTTGCAGAAAGGAGTAAGGGATGGTAGGAGAAATCAGCCTCCACCTCCATGTGGCGCTGGAGTCAGCTTTCTACAAAGCAGAGCTGTCCAACCTTTCCTCTGCTTCAAACCCTCCCATGGCGCCCCAGTGGTCTCAGGAGAAAGCCCAAGCCCCTTAGCCTGGCGTTCAAGGACCTCTGTGACCTGGTCCCCAACCCACACTCTGGACTGAAATCGCGTGTGTTTCTGGGTGGTGCTGTGCGCTCCCTCCCCTCCAGGCATTAGCAGGAGCTGTGCCTAAACCCGGGCCACCACCGCTCTTCCCCACCGGTTCACTCACTGCCTCCTCCTCCATCTCCTGTTCGGCCTCGCTGCCGCCGCTCCGGCTGAACAGCACCTTCTGCCTCTCGGCCATCTCATAGGTGGTCTGCAACTCCGGGTCGTCCTGAAGCGTGTCCAACTTGGGGTGGAACCACTCCCACTGAGTGGTGCGGTTCAGCGACTCCAGGAGGAACAAGGGGTCCTCGGGCCGCTGGTTCAGGATCTTGGTCAGTAGGTTCACCAGGTGCTCATACCTGCCTCCGGGAGAGGGGAATGGGAGGTGGGGGACTCAGCTTACTGAGCTTGCTGCTGTGTTTCTGGCCCTGTGCCTGGCTCTGGGGACACAGGGAAGAGAAAAGGTCCCTGCCCTGGTGGAGCTGATGGTCTGGTGATGGAGACATATTAACCGAATGTGCAAAATATATAGTGTGTTGGGGGTGGTAATTTATACGGAGACAAATAAAGCAGGGAATGGGGACTGGGAATGCCAGGGATAGGAGATGGTTTACAATTTTAAATAGGGAGGCCAGGGAGGGGGCATACCATGCGAATATTGGAAGGAAGAGTATTTCAGTCAGAGGGAACAGCATGTGCATAGGCCCTGAGACATTTTATGAGTCTAACATAATCTTGATACCAAAACACAAGGAAACTAGGAGAAAGGAAATTCCATGTCATTCTCATTTAGAAATATAGATGCTGAAATCCTAAGCAAAATATTAGCAAGTGACATCCAGCATTCTCAAAAGGATGACACACCATGATTAAATTTGGTTAAGAACAGGGATGCAAGACTGAACTGATATTAGAAAAACAGGAAAAAATAATTCAGCATATTAACATGTTAAAGGAGATATGTAAGATCACCTCAATAGATGCAGAGAAACTGATAACATTCAACAGCCATTCATAATTTTTAAAAACCTAGCAAACTAGGAATAGAATGTAATATTTTATAATCTTATAAAGGGGAGCCACAAGTAACCTGCAGCACACACCAAACGTAATGGTAAAAGACTGAATATTTCTCCTATGAGATTGGAAATGAAGATGCCTTCTTTCACCACGTCTATATAATACTGCACTGCAGGTCCCAGCCAATGCAATCCGACATGAAAAAGGTAAAAGAATTAGAAAGGAAGAAGCAAAACTGTCATGGTTTGCAGATGATATGGTTGAGAATGGAGTGCAAAGGCCCTGAGCTGAGGGTGTGCCTGGCATGTTGGAGGAACACTGAGGAGGTCTGGAGTAGAGTGAGGAAGAGGGGTTGTGGCAGGAAAGGAGGCCGGAGTGATAACAGTGTCATCATGGCTTCCAATCACCTGAGTCAGGCACTGTGCTGGGCACTTGAGAGCAACGTTGAATTCTCACCACAATCGTACATCTGGGGAACAATTACGATCTCCACTCTCCAGATGAGGAAACTGAGACTTAGAAAAGTTGAGGTCATGAGGTCACACAGTGGTAACACAGCCAGGATTTAAAACCAGGTTGGCCTGATTTCAAAACATGTATGTCTAGCCCTCTTCAGTGTGCAAACCCTTTGGCAGCAGTCCTGGGTGTGGTGGAGGGCCATCATTGAGTTGGGAAGGGTAAAGGGGAGTGAGACTTTGGCCAGGGCTTTACAATAAGGGACCTTGAAGCTCCTGAGGGCTCGGTACTATTGGGGAAGAGCTGGAGGTTAATTTTGACTAGATTCTAGGATCTGAGGTAGGAGCTGACTAAAGATGAAGTTTGGGGAGGGAGAAGGGGCTGAATCATATTGGGCCTTGAAGGCTGTTATGAGGAGCCTGAACCTTCTCCTGAGGGCACTGGTGAGCCACAGCAGGCTCGGCGCATAGGAGGAATGGGAGTCAGCTTTGTGCTTTAGCAAGACCTGTTACTTCAAACTCTTCTCTCACTTCCTCTCTTCCTCCCTTGGTTCCAGTCACACCAGCCTCCTTGCTGTTCCTCAAACACGGCAAGCTTCAAAGCCTTGAAGCTCACTGTGTTCTGTATCTGGATGACTCTCCCTTCAATTACCTGCAAGATGCTCTCCCTTACCTCCTTCAGGTCCCTGATCAAGTGTCACTTCCTCAGAGAGGCCTTCCCGGACCTCACACTATTTAATATTCCCTCCCTATCCCCCTTACTCTGCCTTATTGCTCACCTTAGCTCTTATCATCACCTTATACCTTATTTATTGTCTGCTCTCCCACTAGAGTGTCAGCTTCATGAGGATGTGATAGGGGGCTGAGAGGTGTATTATGACTGCAGCTAAGTGGCCTTGGCAAGTGCCTTCCTCAGGCAGGTAATTTTAGTGGATAAAAGGGCCTCAGGAGCCAAATCACTTGTGTTGAAATCCTGGCTCTGCCACATCTTAGCTGTGTTACTTTGGATATGGGACCTAATTCCTCTGTGTCTGTTTCCTCTCCTGTAAAATAGGAACAGAAGATGTACTAATCTCAGCCATGAGAACCAGATGTTTCTGTGTGAAGTACCGGCACAGTGTCTGGTAAGTAAATGCTAGCTATTGTTAGTATTTATTCCCCGACTCCTAGGCTGAGTTAGAGGCCCCCAGAGTGGTCGCTGGTTCTCAATGAGGAGCAATCTCGTCTGAGACCCCAGGCCTGAGGCTGGGCCTTGCCTGGGGCTTCTCCCTGCCTGGGCCCCTCCCTCTACCCACTCCGGGGGGGGGCCCCTTTCTCACAGGCTGAGGTCGCAATTGACGCTGGTCTGCAGCAGATAGGCCTTGGCGTTCTGCACGGCCAGCTCTCGAGGTTCTGGCTCAGTCACCTCCATATTGAAGGGCATGAAGCCCGGCTCAGAGGGCGAGAACTGGAGCGCAGGGTCATCCCGTAGGTAGGGCCCATGCTGGGTGTCCTGGCTGAACTGCAGGTCTTCTCTCTGGTACCTGGTGTACTGGCCCAAGAGGTCAGCCCGGGGCTCCTGGTAGGCAGACTCCAGTTGCTGGAGTAGGTTGCCTTCGCCCTGCTGTAGCTGCTGCAGCATTAGGCTGGCGTTGTGACTGGCCTGGAGCCTGCCTTCACTCAAGTAAGTTTGGGGCTGTACCTCTGAGGGAAAGCCCGTATTCAGGGAAGGGTATTCAATGCCCCCCCGCTGGGCTTCCTCGGCCTGAAAAATAAAGTTCTCATTTGGGGTCAGACTGGCCTCTTGTGACCAGCCCCGGCTGATCTGGTTCGACACCATCTCCTGACTGCCGCGCAGGATCTGAGCGTCAAGCGGTATCTGCTGCACCTCTTCAGGGACTGTGAGCTGGGGCCTAGAGTGTTCCCGACTGCGCCGCCGCTCAGAGACCTGGAAATTCCTAAGGCTGGAGGTCGGCTGAGGAGGGGGCTCAGGGTCAGGTGGTAGGTCTCCCATAGTTCAAAGGGATCGCAGACTTCTAGGAGGAAGGCTTGCAGATAGGCAGGCCAGACCAGTCGCCCGGCTTGTGTGTGTTCGGCAGCCGCTAGGCCAGCGGTGCCGGTTTCTAAGGAGGGAGGGGGCGGCCCGTTACTAGGGGAGGGCGCGCGGAGACGCTGGGGCCAAGAAGCTGGTTTCCGCGCAGGCGCAAGAGCACGCCAGAAGGGCTTCCAGTTTTCCAGGGAGCTCCAGGGCACGCCCACTAGCTTCTGCAGTTCCACAGCTGACACGGAGGCAAAGAAGAGACTGCACCCTTGCCCCAGACCAGCGATCTTTTTAATTTTTAAAGGCAAAGCACCGCCGGTCAAGCCCCTCCCAGGCCTCCCTGAGCTCCCAGTCCCACTCCCCTTCCCCACCAAGCCCCGTCAGCTGTTCCCCTTGGTCTCGGGTTCCCCGGCTTCCTCAGCAGTGGGGCTGGGAGTCTTCACGGTGTCTTCTCCGGCAAGGGTGAGGGTCTGGGGGCTCCGCTCTTCCTTTGAAATCAATCCGCCCGCTGCAGCTTCCTGGTGACAGGAAAATGGGGAGCGGTCAAAGCGTGGTCCCACCTCCAATATTTCTTCAGGCCGTACCCTTTCTGCCCCCTCCCCGCCTTGGGCACTCGGCGCACACACTTAACCCCAGGCCCCTGATCTTTCTCGTCCTCTGTTGCTCTGAGGTGGTCATCCCTACCTTAGGTAGGGGTCCCTCAAGACTAGAGTCCAGCAGTGCAGCTTCAGTCAGCCCCGAGTCATCATCCATGCTGATGAAGATGGCCGGGGTCTCACACTCAGGCCCCTCCTCCCGGAAATCAATGGCTTCCTCCGGCTGGGGAGGGCCTGGCCGGGCCGAGGAAGAGGACAACGACGAGGAGGACGAGGAGGGGGCTCCCACTCCCCCAGGCTTCAGCTTCTGTTCCTCCTCCAGCTGCCGCTTTAAGGCCTTCTCCTGGGCCAGCCGCAGGCCGATGAGGTCTTGAGGGGGGCGGGGGGCCGGGGGCGGTGCCAGGGCCAGGGGCTCTAAGTCATCCTGGGGGTGGGGAGGGATACACAAAAGCTCAGGGACAGGTGAGACGTAGGACCTAGGCTGCTCTCAAGAGGTTGGTGGGAAAGAAGACAGAAACCGTCCTAAGGCAGACAGCAGACTGGGTATAGGGAGTAAGGGGCAGCTGTCTCCCCATCCCCAGTTCCTTTCAGTAGAAGCTCGGCAGAGATATGGCTGGAGTGGGTAGGAGGGGACGGGGCCTTTCTGGCCTGGGGAGGGGGCTGCAGGCCCTCACCTCTTCCAGGGGCCCGGCAGGTGCTTCCTTAGTCTCTGGCTCTTGCTTGCCGCTGGCCTCCAGGATGGTCATGATGGAGTTGGGGATGTGTGCTTGCTAGGGGAAGAGCAGGATGGGGGCGCTGCGGACAGCTCTGACCCAGAGACGCCCCACCTCACCCAGATCCTTGGTGTCCTTGACCCTCCAGAGGCCCAGACCTTCATGGTAGTGCAGGGCTCCCCTCTGCCCATCCCACCCAGTCCCCCAGGGCTGGACCCATGGGGCCACCCACCCCACACCCTGGGGTACCTGGTGGGGGGTGAAGGAACGGACGTGGGCCAGCAGGGGCTCCCGGAGCTCCGGGCACTTGTCAAAGACGGCACCCAGCTGCTGGGGTGGGAGCTGCAGGATGACCTGGAAGCTCTGGGGCTTGGTGCGTTGACAGCACTTGATGAAGCCCTCCCACACCTTGGGATACTTCCACACCTGGGCCAGGCAGGGAGGAAGCAGTCATCAAGGGGCCTGCAGGCAGCCAGCCACTCGAGAAACCGGCAGAAAGACCTTGCCAAGATGGCAACGCCTCATTTCTTTCACAGCAGCCTCTAGAGGGCGACATTAGCCCTGCAAAACCTACGAGGCCCAGATGCGGGGACTTGTCCAGGGTCACACAGGTACGGTACCAAGGGGCAGAACCAACATCTGAACCCAGGTCTGTCTGAATCTGCACTTAACCTCTAAACCAGATATTGCAAAGTAGCGACCTGTGGCCTAAATTCGGTCTGAAGGCTTGTGCATGGGGTTTGTTTTTTGTTTCATCATGGTATTTCTAAAAACAATTTCTAGCTTCTCCTGAAAAATGGAACCATCTTTCAGCTCTAGTATGCATCCTGGCTGGGTGCACAATGGTGGGGGGCAAGTGGCGGCCATACCTCTCCTGGGATGTGCACCCCCTGAAGCCTTCTGCTTGCTTCTACCACCCAACAGCCCTCACTCATCACATTGCCACCCTATACCTGTCTGACTCAGTGACCCCTAAAAGGTTGTATTGTCTCAGCAGAGGGCAGGACAAAGGAGCTGGCTGTCTTGGTAGAGCTTATTCTCTGCATCACGGCTCCCTTGGGGTAGGGGCCAAGCAGGCTGGAAAAGCCCGGGGTTTTGCCTCAAGTCTTTCTGTAGTGTGTCCTGCTGCAGTCCCCTGCTTGGGAGACTGGGGTAGTCAGGGGTGGGTTACCTGCTTCATGATGAGGCGGGAAAGGATGTTCATGACGAAGCCCCCCAGGCGGGGGTACATGGTCAGGGACTGGATGACGGTCCTCATGAGCAGCATGGGCAGGGGACTCTGCTCCATCAGCTGCTGCATCACCACGGCCAGCACCTCCGATGTGTACACGTTCCGCTCCGCAAAGCACAGGTTGGTGGCTGCGAGGAGGCGGAGAGTGGGCCTGTCCCCTTTGCCCAGCTGCCCCCTGGGAAGTGGGAGCCCCACCCCTTAGAGAACCTCAGCCCCATTATCTGCCCGTGTGAGGGGAGACCCAGCCCTGACTTCCTGAAGCTCCAGGCAAGACAGAAGACTTCCCCCACCCAGCAGAAGGTCTCCTTCTAAGGGGACCCTGTGGCCTGGTCCTTGGAAAGCCTGGGAGCTGGGTCTAAGGGAAAAGACACTTCCATCTCCTAGAAGCCCCACTGGGCAGAGTGGGAAGACTTTGGCCCTCTCTGTTTGGGGACAACCCCCAGAAAGGGTGAGGTGAGAAAGATATATTGCCAACCCCTGGGGGCCTATTCTGGCTTGATTGGTGTGGCATGGCACCTCCACCCCTACTGGAGAGGGAAACAGCTTTAACTTCCATAAGTAATCCCATAGGAGACAGAAGAGATGGTCTCCACCAGCAGGCTGGTCAAGAGGTTGCCCACTCTCAACCCAGTGCATAAGGGCTTGCGCTGGTGCTCAGGTGTTACCAGGTGTAGGATTATGTGGAAGGCACGGTCCAGAGTAATGAGAGAGGGGCAAGAGGAGGATGTCTGGGCATACGATGAGCTCCCCAGCTCAGCACCCAGTGCCAGGAAGGGCCCAAGGAGTGCTGGTACAACACAAGCACCCACGAAGGCAGGCAGACCAGGGAAGGCCCAGGGGTCTGTTCCCTCAGGAGTGGGTTGTGGTACCCCCAAATCAGTGGTGCTCGGATCCATTGTGTTAATGGGGAGACTCCGGGAACTGCCTCTGAACCCCTTCTTCCCCAAACACCACTTGCCATGTGAGTCTGTCAACCAGGAAGTTTTTATTGAGCTAGAAGAGACCCCCCAATCCTTGAGAAGCTAATGGAGAACAGGGGTGGGTGCCTATAAATAATGGGGGGTGTGGGGCTCCTATAAGGAAAAGGGGGAGGATGGAGGCATTACAGGTAGACAGGCAGGGAGGAGGCTGGAGGCAGGGTAGTGAGGATATCTAGGCTGAAGGAGCAGAAAGGAGAGAAGGTGAACAAAGTGCAAGAGGACCTGTCAGAAACTGAGGCTGTTCCTCCTCCCTTCTAGGTAGCTGCTGGCTTCTGCCTGCTCGGCCTAAAAGCCTCCAAAATCAACCCTCTTCCCTCTCCTCCCCCTCAGCTCCACCCCAGCCTCCTCCTGGGCCTCCCACCCACCCTCTAATCCACCCTCCATACAGCAGCCTGAGGGGTCTTTCAAAAGCTCAACCTGGGGCTTTCCTGGTGGTGCAGTGGTTGAGAGTCCGCCTGCCGATGCAGGGGACACGGGTGCGTGCCCTGGTCCGGGAGGATCCCATATGCCGCGGAGCGGCTGGGCCTGTGAGCCATGGCCGCTGAGCCATCGTGTACCGCCACAACAGTGAGAGGCCCGCGTACCGCAAAAAAAAAAAAAAACTCAACCTGACCCTGTACCTCCCACAGGCCCTTAAGTGAGCAAGTCCACACTTGAACTGTGGCCTATGAGACCCTGTGTGGGCAGGGCCTACACGGTTATAACCTGACCTCATCTCTTGACCAAGTCCCCTCCCCCAAACTGCCAGATCCAGCCAGGGTGCGCTCTGCAGTTCCAGAACCAGGCCACGCTAGCATCTCTCCTGGCCTCTGCAAACGTTCTTCCTGTCTCTGGGATCATCTTCTCTCCTGTTACCTCACCCCTATTCATCCTTCTGTGGTCTCAGCTCAGGTGTCCCCTCCTCCAGGAAGCCCTCCCTAACGTCCCATACAAGGGAGAGTCAGTGGCTGCACTGGGCCCCCTGTCCCAGTCCTGTTCATTTTAGACTGTTACTCTGGGGATGGCCTGTGAGCCCCAGCAGGGCAAGGCCAGGACTGTCCCCATCCCTGTTGTATCCTCAGCACTGCCCAGCAAAGGACTGAGCAGAGGTGCTCAGTGAGTTTTCTTAATCACTGAACCAGTCCACTGGACAGGTCCAGTTGTAGAAAAACTCACCAGAGAAAAAGGGTGGTTTAAGGGGAGAGTGAATGCCAGGAATGACTGCTTATACTGCTAGGCACTGGGGATTCCACTGGGGCCCAAAACAGGACTAGACTTTGTATCTGGACTTTGTATCTAGAGCTTACAGTCAAGTAGGGTTACTAGTGCAACTGAGAAAAGCACTGGTGCCTGAGCAGAGAAGCGTGCTCTGGGAACTGACTGGACTGCATGCTGGCGATGAACAGCCGGTAGGGTGACCAGTTGAAGGGTTGCCAAGAGCTCACCAATATAGAGGCTCTGTGTGGGCCTGGGTTTGTAGGAAGAAACACGTGGGGTTCTAAAGGCCAGGACTTGCTGACATCTCCAGGGCCTGGTCACTGGCTTCATGTGTGACCTGTGCTAAAGCCCTTTTTCTCCCTGGGCCTTGGTTCCCATGTATAAGATCAGGAACTAATCTGGGTCCATGAATGGGCTTTAGTGAGGTGGCAGGGGTGGGTGGGGCCTACACGGTTACCACCTGACCGCATCTCTTGACCAGGCCCCCTCCCCCAAACCACCAGACCCAGCCAGGGTCAGCTCTGCAGTTCCAGAATCAGGCCATACTAGCATAATCCGAACCTCTCAAATTGTACATAAAAACATGTGAGGGTACCGTCCTTGGGAATGGGCTCGTAACTTTCCAGAGATCATCTAAGGAGCCAGGTCGTGTAAAAAGACTGCTCCTGGAGTCTCAGCTTTGAGATACTTTTCACTTTACTGCTTCCACTAGAGGCCTTAGTTCCTTCTCAGTTGTAGCGTGTGTTTAAAATTTTCATAAGCTCCTCTCTTGACCTAAAAGTTTCTGAGAGAATTTGCTGAGGAAGACTAGGAAATAAGTCACTGAAGAAGCTACTTCAGGCTAAACATGAAACACATAAGTGGCAAGGAGGGAAAACCCCGTCCCCGCTTTTAAAGGAGAGTGGAGGAAGCAAAGGACAGTTGTCTTCCGAGAAGAGCAGGGGACAGTAAGGGCTTCCACCTGTGGGGGAAAGCATGGCTTCTGGACCAGAAACTTCTTTCAGGGAGGAAGTGGAGGGGAGCGCTGGGGAGAGCTGAGGGAGAGAGATTGTCCCACAGGAGGCAGTCCTGGGACCCAGGATGCCATCTGCAGGAGGAACCAGCAGGACCGGGTTTCCAACTCAGATCCACCCAACTTCAGATTCTGTTTTTTTGCACTATACCACTTAGCTTCTATGTGGCCCTGAGCAAGTTACTTAACCTCTCTGGAACTTCCATTTCGTCTACAAAACGGAAGTCAGCATACTTCCCAGGTAAAGAGTGGTGTGGACTGGCAGGCAGGCCTGTAAGGTACTGAGGAAAGCCTGGCTCAGAATAAGTGCTAGGTAAACAGTGACAGCAGCTATTATGAAACTGCTAACTGCGGTGAGCCCACCAGGTTGCCACCAACTCCCCTGCCCTGGAGGCACACTCTCCAGCCTCAATTGGAGGCCAGACTAGACTCCTGGTCCAACAACTGCCCTGGTGCACTCTGTCTGCTCTGCCGGCTGTGCATCTGCCCAGCTTGGCCAAGGGCTCTGCTTACTTAGTTCCTCAGGCTGGTGCTGGGAGGGAGGGGCTCCCCACCCTTCCTGAGGACTACGCTGTGTCAGTGCACAGTGGGTGCATCAGTTCCTTAGGTGGGGGGAGGGAGAAAGGAAGGACAGAAGGGGGAGAGAGGGAGAGGAACGAGGGTAGGTGTCCGGAACTCTGAGATGGGGCTGCAGGCATCATAATCTCCGACTTGGCAGATTCCAGCAGGGGCACGTGGGCGACTGGGTTCTTCCCCAGGTCCGAAGTGGCCAGACCACTCAAGGGGGTTTGGGGGGAACGCCTCACCTTTGATGATGGACTTCATGTCACACTTTGAGGAGTCGATGTTGTGTAATGCGATGAGAAGCTCTCCAGGGTTCAGGGGGGACAAGGCTGAGTTCCCTTCACCTGCAGCAGGTGGGAGTGGTGGGGAGGTGGAGGAGACAGTATGGAGGCCTAAGAGACAGGTCCAAGTCCCCCCAATTGGGGGGAGCGGCAAATGAAGACAGGCGCCCTCTGGGATTAGGGGTACAAAGGGCTAAAGTAGCGGAAGGAGGAGACTGAGAACGCAAAAGGAGGGGCCTGAATGCAACAGCAGCTAGAAAGCCATCCTTCACAACCGGAGGGCATCATCAGAGGCCTTCATTGTGCTCTCCTCCTCCCCAGCACTGGGCTCCTACCCTCGTTAGGGCAACATCTAGTGTGATTCGGCTGCTCTCCCCCACACTTGCCCCAGGCTGGGCACCCATGAGGGCAGAGCTAGGACGAGCTCATCCCAGGTGCCCAGCACAGCACAGATACTGAGGGGAATTCGCTGGACAGGAAAGGCTGGGGCAGGCAACAGACTTGCAAACAGTGCTTGAACTGAATGCCACAGTGGAGGAGGCTGGGGGAGATGGCAGTCTTCTGGTGGGGTTTTGAGGGTCCCAGTCACTCTTGTGTGTATGTTTTAAATCACCAAATTACATGTGGAACAGACAGCCTCCACCCTCCTTAGCTCCAGCCACTGGGGTGAGGGGTGAGGAATCTACTCTATGCCACTTGGTAGTCTTTCTAGGTTGGAAGTTTTCTTTCTTTTTGACCAGGTCAAACAAAGACCCCTCACCCACAGCTGGAGGAGTTCAGGCAAGAGCTAAGGAAGGGCAGGAGTGCAGCCCATGTTTGAGGAAGAGTAGTTGGGTCCTAGAAGGCAAGACGCTTATAGAGAGTCAGACCTCAATTCCACAATTTTGTCCCCATTGTGGATGAAACCATCATCCATGTATCACAGGAGGGTGACCTGGGAGCTCTGGGAGAGACGTTGAGATGTCGCCAAGTCTGGACGGTAGCCCCAGAGAGCAAGATGAGCCCCCACCCCTTCCTCTCTAAAGATGGCATCCCTCCCCCAGCATGCCGCATCTCACCTCCAGGACCCCTTCCTCCTGCCACCTGAGGTGGGGTCTCCTGGGGGAGCTGGGGCACAGGGAGCCACGGGGGAGGGATATGAGGGCCAGGGCTGAGCTGGCCTCTGGTGGGGAGGAGAGCACATCACCTACCGTGCTGGGTGCCCAGCAGGCGGTTGAAGACCTCCTTCACCACTATGGGGTTGAGTTTGATGAGCTTTGGCAGGGCCTGGATCACTTCCTTCTACAAGGACAAGGCAGGGGAGGCAGGTCAGATACACCCGCCCACCTCCTCCAAACAAGCCTCCCCACTGCTCACCCTGGGGAGGTGGGGGGCAAGCTCTGGCCTCACCAAGCCCCTTCAGTGCTTTCCTCCTCTCACTTCCTCTGGTCCCTCAAGGCTGAGCTTTCCCAACTCTCTGGGCCTGACTCAGCCCCAGCCTCATCAACCCCCATCTGAGCCCCCTGGGCCAGCTCAGTGATTCCTCCTGCAAGTGGAGGAGATGGAGGCTCACCCAAGGTCCCACAGCCTGTTAGGAACAAGACTGAGCATGGGCAGCGGATGCACATCCTCAAGGGGAGGTGCCTCCTACGCTAGGAAGAGTGCTGCTTCTGTGGTTACATTTAGGTCTCAGGACAATCTTGTGTGTATGGGGGGTGGGGGAGGCGAGGAGGGTGCATCACTGTGATACTCACTTGACAGAAGAAGAAACTGAGGCTCAGAGAGGGGAGCGGCTTGCAAAGTGGACATTGACCCAGACAAGCCCCAGAACGTGTTTACAAGCATCTGACATGGGCACCTGCCTACCTCCTCCCCACCCCTGCCCTGCCACGTCCTCGTCAGTGGGGGCATCGAGGCATCCAGCTCCATACCTTTTCCAGCCCATTGAGCACAGGGATGAGGAAGCGGACGTCGGGCAGTCGCTTGTGGTAGAGATCCCGGACCCGCTTCACCAGCTCTGGGGAGGGTGGGACTGCAGGTAGAAGCAGCAGGAGGCACAGGTGTTGGGGGTGGTGGGGTGAAGGTGAGCTCCGAGGAGGAGGAGAAATGGTGGTGGGTGTGGGGGGGGGCAGGGAGGGGCAACTCCATTTCAGAGCAGCAGTCCTTGGCCCCTTGCTTTCTCAAGTGCATTTAGCAATACACTCTTCCACATGGAGAAACTGAGGCCCAAGGATGGGGAGAGACTCACAAGAGGGCCAAGCATCTGGGGACCCAGCAGCTCTGATCCCCAGGCCCGGGGAAGGGGAAATGGGGAAGACCTGGGCAATGGAAGAAAAGGATGAAAGGTAGGGTCCCAGGGGGCACCTTTGTCCGTGAGGCTGTGCAGACAACGTGTGACCAGTGTCTCTGCCCCCTTGGGACAGTTTTCCACCAGCAGGAGCAGCTCGGGCGAGTTCATGCCCATTCCTCGGATCTAGATGTAGAGAGAGGGATGACAGGGAAGGCCCGGGGAAGGGGCTAGGTGATGTGAGGACGATGAGGGGCCCAGGGTGAGAGCTCGGGGAGGCCCAGGTGTCAGGGGCCGGGTGGATGCTGGGACTTGGGAGTAAGAAGTGGTGACAGAGAGAGTAGATCTTAAAAGTTCTCAATAGAAAAAAATCATTAATTCTGTGAGGTGATGGATGTAAATCAAACTTATTGTAATAATCATTTCCCCATATATACATATATCAAATCACTATGTTGTATACCTTAAACTAAGATAATGTTATATGTTAATTATATCTCAATAAAACAGGGGAAAAAAGTATTGGTGACAGCGTTCACAGAAGTGGGGGGAAGGGGAGGGAGCGTTGGGCAGAAGCATCTCCGTCTCTTCCACCCAATCTCACACAGACACAGGCTTCCTGCAGCTCCTGAGCCTTCACCCATGCTGCCCTTCTAGGCAGACCGTGCCTTCTCTCTGCCATCTCTGACTTAACCTGAGCTTTAATGCCCAACCTGTCCTTCGGTTCCTCGGTGAAGACTTTTCTGGCTTCTGTAGGCGCCCTGCCCACCCACCTCTGTGACTGCCAGGGCCCTGGCTTGGCTGCGTGCTCAGACCAGGGCTCGGACCTGCTGCTGCTTCTGCAGGCTTCCCCCCAACCCACCACAAACGCCAAACACAGGGAGCAGAGGGCCAGGCTTCAAGGGTTCATGCCTTCCTCTGCCCCATAAATCTTTACAATTCCAAGTGGAACTGCCAGTCTTTGCCCTCGAAGAGCTCAGAGTCTGGTGGGCTCACCTTGAGAATGGGGAGAAGAATCTGCTTCTTCCTCACACCGAGCCTATTACCCCCACATTACAGGTAAAGACACTGTTGAATCTGGGGGGTGGGTATGTGGGAATTAATGTACCACACTTTCTCCTTTTGTTTATGTTGGAAATTCTCAGTAATAAAACGTCAGCGACAGAAATATGAAAAAGTAGTTTCAAACCCAGCTACAAATCGGAACGGCAGACGTTCTGAATTTTAGGGGCCAGTCTGTAACTGAGATGCTTCTCTTGTGGGTGACCCTGGGGTTCCAGAGAGGAGCAGGAGGGACTTAGGCAATGACAACTAAAGATTCCTGTCAGCAAGGCAGGGGAAGGACAGCTCATAAATGATAACAGTGACACAGATGTTTACATGCATGAGGTCACGGAATCTCTCCAACAAGCTTGGGGGACTGAATTGTCTTCCCCGTTTTTACTGAAGGCTGTAAGTTTACGCAGTGAGAAAGTGAGAGGCGGAATGTGAACCTAGGTCCATCCAACTCTAGGCTCTTAACTGCGGGGTTACCCTGCTGTCTTCTCAGGAGCAGATGGAAGTGTGGACTACCCGCAAGTGACACAGCTGCTCAGCCTGGGGTGACAACCCTTAGTGCTCAGCACACACAAGGAGAATATACCAGGGGAAGGGCTGGAGTTGGGGACTGAGCCCCACCCATGGGTGGGCAGAGCCTGGTGGGCTCAGGGGCCTCACCGGCTGTTCGATGACCCTCAGCACTGTCCTCTTGATGTCAGCGATGGCCTCAGTGTACACGGCTGCCAGCTCATGGATCAGCTTGTGGTTCTGAGGCAGGAGGGCCAGGTAGAGGTACAAACACTGCTTTACTGTCTCCTCAGTCCAGGGCGCTGCCACCTCTAATAGGGCAGGGGGTGAAGATCAGGGCGGCCCCACTCCCCTCCCACCCCCAGCATCTGGCTCTTCTTGGGGGACAGGCACATAAGGGAGCGGGCCTGGGAAGCAAATTGTTTGGGCAGGAAGCCAATCATCTGGGAAATGGGGTGGAACCAGGACTGCTCCCCTTTCAGAAGTCTCTGCACTAAATTCCCATCTGGTCTCCTCTGACCACCAATCCACAAGGCGGTGAGAGAGATCTTTCCAAGTTCTGACCCTGTCCCTCCCCTGCTCAGTGCTCCCATGACTGTCCTATGCCCTTAGGATAAACCCCCAGCTCCTCACCTTGCTCCACCTGCCAGGTCCTGTTCAGGGTGGCCTTGCCTCTGGGGTTGTGTGCTCTGGTTACACCCTACTTTTGACAGTCCCCCAGGGCCCCCATTTTGGAGCCTTTGCACGTGCTGCTCTGATGCCTAGAACACTGCTGTCCAACTCCTCTTTCTGTACCTCCTCCTCTGGGTCTCACATAGCCAGTACCTCTCCTGGGAAGCCTTCCTGGCACCCAGGCTGCACCAGGGCTCCTGTGCTCCTCGAAGGCCCTGTGCTTCCTGCCACAGCCTGAACCTTCCAATTTAATGGTCCCTTCCCCTGGGGCCCGGGTCTCCCTGTCTGCAATTCTGGAGGACCCAGAGCTTTGCTGAGGAAATTGGCCTGCGATGATCCGGCCTGGCCTTTCCTGGAGCCCCATCAGTGTCTAGCTCTCCTTGTCCTCGGCTTTCAGCTCAGCTGTCTACTCCTTCAGGATGCTCTCCCTGACCCCTCACGCTGGGTCAGGCGCTCCCTCTGGGCTTCCACAGACTCCTAGTTTCGCCACCTGAGGCCTGCTCGTTCTGGTTATTACTGTCTGGCTGTCTTCTCTAGCAGGCTGGGAAGGGCTCAGCTTAGATCCAGCTCTGTCCCCAAGACCCAGCCCAGAGCCTGAGACACAGCGGGTGCTCAATACACCTCTGAAGAACCTGCACCAAACCTGTGTCCTTGTCGGCTCCAAAGAGCACAGATGGCGGGTTGGGGTGGACCAAGAGCTGTAGGTAGTTGAGGGCAAACTTCTCCACATACTCTCGTAGCTGTTCCTTCTCGTACATGCGCTTGATGAATAGCAAGGCCTGGGAACGCACCTGAGGAGAGAGTGGGGGAAGATGGTGGAGGGGAAGACAGTTGTTCTGAGCTTGGCAGCACCAGTGTGAAAACAAGCCGAAGTCTGAGAGAGGCCCAGATGGGCTGACTTACCTGTGCCCAAGACTGGTCACCGGCTTGGAAGAGAGGTTTCCTGGCCAACCTCAGGGCCCTGCACCACCTCACCATCTACCTGCCCAGCCCCACCTCTTATCGTTCTTGCCTTGCTTGCTTTACTCCAACCAGAAGGAGTTTTCCTCAGTTCCTCAAAAGTAACAGCGTTCTCCCTGGCTTTGAGACCTGGCACAAAAGGTTCCCACTGCCTGGCGTGCCTGTCACTGGCTGTATCCTATTTCACTCAGACATCCCCTGCTGGGAGCCATGAGGACAGGGCCTGGTCTGGGGCAGTGATTTGTCCCCAAAAGCACCACAGGGCTGAGCCAGGGTGTACAGTGAGGGTCTGCTGAATGAATGGACACAAGACATCAGAAAGGAGCTGGCAGGGTGGACCAAGGGCCCTCTCAATCACACACATGCACACATGCTGTTCCCTCCGTCCAGGGAACACCCGTCGACTAATATTTCAGGTCTTGGCTCACACGACTCCTCCTCCAGAAGCCTTCCTTAGACCACCTCCCTTCCTCAGCCTCCAGGGTTCCGCCACCGCACACCCTACTCCACTCCTGGCACTGAACACACCGTGCGGGCCACAATGGCTCCCCTCCTGGTCAGTGCTCCCCCAGGTCCCAGCACACCGCCAGGCCTTGAGAGGGGCGCACCAACACGGGTGGAATAAGAGCGAAAATGGGACTGTCCTTCCTGGGAGGCGGTGAGTGTATATGTGTGTATATTCTAAGCAGCCTCATGCCATCGTAAATGGAAAAACCACCACCACCACCAAAAAATTGTTGCAAGAAGGACATTAGGCCCAGAAACTTTCAGGGGAATGTGGAAAAGACTGGGCTGGTTACTTGGGACAGAGGAAGGACTGAGTGTAACCCAGCAAAGGGTGACGGGGGATCACCTTGTCCTTCTCATGGGAGCTGAGGTCTAGCAGAACATGCAGGTACTGGAACTGGCGGGACGGGCGTTTGAAGATCAGGTCTCGAAGAGTGGACATGCCCAGGTAGGTGCGACTCTGCAGCAGGAAGGAAGGGAACCAGAGCTGAAGGCACCCGCGGTGTGCCTTTGGGGTGTCTCCCTTGCTTCAGTCAGATCTGGTCCTAGACAAAAGCTACTGGTCCCTCACAGAACCCCCCGCCACAGGCTGCAACAAGTCGGGCTCCTGCCCGCACCACAATGTTGGGGATGCAGGCAGATCTGCCGCCCATCCTCACCTCATCCTCACAGTACTTGCGAATCACCTCCAGGGCACTCTCAGTGATCAGCGGCGCCTCCAGTACAACCTTGGTGAAGATCCTTCCAGAGAGGGAGGGACAGTGAACGGCTGCAGAGAAGGGGCCCCCTGGTTTCCCTGTCCTGCTGATCGCAGCTCACAGCTGGCAGGCGCCCCCCCTCACAGAGAGCTCGCTCAACCCCCTGGGTACAAGCTTTGGAGGCAACAGAGCAGGGTTCAAACGCTGCCAGGTGGGTGTCTTGGGCAGAGACTGCCTCTCTGAAACTCAGTTTCTCCCCTCTGTCAGATGGGGATTTCTAGCTGCGGGCTGAGAAGGCCGTTTAATACAGCAATGGGAGGGAATGATGGGGGCTGGGAAAGGGTGTTGCTATTTTAGACGTGGTGACCACGAAAGGCTGCTTTGAGATGAAACTTTAGTCAATGCTGGCAGATGAGGAAGAGCCAGCCATGCAAAGAGTAGGGGGACAGCATTCCAGGTAGAGAGAACAGTAAGTGCCAAGCCCTGAACTCATCATGTTTGAGGAACAGAAGACTGAAGGCCAGCCAGTGCGGCTAAAGATTGGGGGCAGGGAAAAGCAGAGAGGTAAGAAAGGAGGCTAAAGAAGTTGGTAGGGATTGGATTACACAAGGTCTCATAAAACATAGTAAGAAAGTTGCATTTTATCTGGAGGACAACTGAAGATTTTTAGTGGGGAATAACAACACGGTATTTACATTATAAAATGTCACCTGCGCTGCTGTGTGGAGAATGGATAAATTGGAGGTCAAGGACAAGGAGGAAGCCACAGAACTGATTCAGGCAAGAGATGGGGATGGTGAGAAGTCAACCCCCAGAACAAGACTCTGAAACAGGCACTGTTATTTATTCTATATTATATGAGAAAACGGAGGCCCAGAACTGAGTGACACAGGTCAGTCAGAGCAAGCAGCAGAGCTGGGAAACAAGCCCCGGGCACGTGACCCAGAGCCTACAGTGAGGTGACATTGTCTGCGTGTGGGGAGAGTGGGGAGAGAAGGGGGACTTGGGATGGGCGCATGGAGGATTGACTCGGGTGCCGATGAAGACAGAAGTGGTCAGAAACTAGAAAGAAAAGGCAGGACACAGGTGGGGGGACTCTTGGGGACAGGAGGGTGCAGGGCCATCCCCCTCACCCATCCTTCTGGTCTGGCTTCTCCTGAAGGCCGGAGAGCAGGCGGATGAGGCAGTCCTCATACTTGTCCAGGGTGCCCGCGGCACCAGCTGCTAGGTAGGTGTTGTACTCCTGGTAGAGCCAGGCAAAGGCCAGGTCCAGGCGGGCCCGCACATCTTCCAGGATGAAGGACAGGACCTCGGCCTTCAGGCCCGAGTCGAACTGAGTCACCAGGCTGGCCAGGATCTTTATGCGCACCTGACGCGAGCAAGGGTCTGTGTTGGCGCGGGGGTGGGCAATCCCAGGCATCCCACGATGGTGCCCTGCAACTACTCCCACCCAGCCTCAGGGACCCCCAGCGCAGACCCGGTGTTAAGTGAGGAAGGAAAGGTGAAGAACCTTATTCTCGGTAGGTCTCATTTGTATGGAAGAAAAAAAAATGAAAAGGGAGAAAAAAAGTAATCATCACGGAATAAAACTAGAAGTAATCGCTAAAATTTCTAGGAGTAATATCTAAATTGTAAATATATGAAATTACAAATATCTAAAATATATCTAAATATCTAAAATGTATCTAAAATATAAATATCTAAATTTCTAGGAGTAATATCTACATACTTAGGTACACAGAAAAAGATCTTGAAGGATTCCCTTCATTTGTACATTGGTCGCCTCTGTGGAGGGGATGGCATGCAGTGCGGGCCAAAGGAGACTTACAGGCCCTCTGTGGCCTGGAAATATTTTTTTCACAGAGAGAATACGTTCATATACTATTTGGTTAATTAAAAATAAACTTCAAAAAAATAGGGAAAAAGTCGCTCGACTGAGGTTACAATCCCAGGAAGTGGCAGAATCAGGATTTAAAGCAGGTGTGTGAGTGTTTCTGAAGCTAACGAACAAGAATACTGTCAATCACAAGGCAGAAAGAGCATCATGGCAGCCCGCACTCGCAGGGCTCTTCCTTGCAGCCGCCCTGTGCTGAGTGAGAGCGCATGCGTGTCCACACGTTTCCTCCTCCTTGTCACTTGTGTGGAGCTGCTATCTCTTCGTTTTATGGGACGACAGAGTAAGGCTTGGAGAAGTGGCCAGTGAACGGCAGAGCTGGAATCTGGAGCCAGGGAGGTTGACCCCGGGGCCTGTCTCTCTGCTGGGATGTGAGGTAGACTCTTGGGGAGAGGGACTGGAAGGATGGGCTGGGGGGTACAGAGGCACACCTGGGCTGCCCCGCTGCAGGCCACGGCCTTCTCAGCCCGCAGGATCCGCTTCACAGCGCCCAGCTTCATGGCCTCAACCTGGGCGTCGGTCAGGGGCTTCAGCACATCACTCAGACGGAAGATTTTCTTGCGCCCGCCGGCGCCTGCCAGCCTACATGGGAGAGTAGGGACAGGGACACGGTGACTCGGAACACCCTTTCTGGAGCCCAGGCCCACCCCAGGCCATACATACAAAGACACCCCCCACACTGTCTCTCCAGCTCCCCTGTGACTCTGAGGCACGGCAGGGCGCAGGGTAATGGGAAGGAAGAGGATGCTATTTCGGTTTTGTAAACAGCATCTCAGGGAAGGCCTCTATAAGGAGCAAGCAACGTGTGACTGGAGATCTGAGTGAAGCGAGGGAATAAGATCCACAAACATCTGGAGGATGAGCTTTCCAGGCAGAGGGAACAGGAGGTGCAAAGGCCTTCAAGTGGGAACCTGCTTGGCTGTTCAAGAAATACCAAGAGGTTGGTGTGACTGGAGGAGGGAGGAAGGGGAATGGAGAGCTCGGAGGGGCAGCATATCAGGCAGGGCCTTGTTAGCAAGCCTTGGCTGGGGACAGGGCAGGGACTGGCTGGATTCTGTGGTCTTTCAGGCAGGTAATGATGAGGACAATGACGGCAGCAACCAGCAGCTCTCCCTACGCGCTAGGATCACGCTCAGCGCTTTCTACATCATGATCCCTGTCCCCCCCAAGAGTTATCTGATTTAATCATCTAACCATCACTGTGAACTTGTTTAGTTCTCCTTCATCCTTAGAGAGAGATACTATCATCCCATCCCAATTTTAGATATAAGTAAGGGGTGTTTTTTCTAAAAGAAAACAACAGCTAAGCCTTAGTGGTTAGGGCATTGACTCTGGAATCAGACAGACCCTCATCCAGACCGATCTCTGTTTATCTGTCTTTGTCTGTCACACACACACCAAGAACCAGGCCTCTAGTCCTGCACCAGCACCTGCAAGGGGACTCACCGGGGCTGCGTGACGGGGATGATGGGCTCTGGCCTCCTCTTGGCCTGGGGCGCTTCCTCCTCCAGAGTGGACATGGAGCTCAGGGAGCCCACTACCGAGATGGCCTGACCCTGAGCTGACAGGCGCCGCTTGATCAGGACACTCTCAGGCTTCACCACCTTCTCCTCCTTGGGCTCCTCCTTGCACTGTTTGGTCTGCTCCACGCCTGAGGGGGAGGCAGCAAACGGGCTCTTGGCATGTCAGACCCACCCGCTCCCACCCAAGGACCTCCTGTGAGACAGGCTCTACTCTAAGCCTTGTACACACAAAACTCATTTAAATCTGCAAAATGCCTTTCTGGAGCAGGTACCTTCTTCATCCCCATTTTGCAATACAACAACGGAGACTCAAACTAGAAATGTCCACTCACTGCCGGTGGGAGTAGTAAATGGTATTGCCACTTTGGAAAGCTGATGAGCAATTTCGAATAGCACTGAACATACCCAAACTCACGACTCAACAATTCCACTCCTTGGTATAAACTCAAGATAAATGAGGGCACATGTGCATCAAAACACCTATACACAAATGTTCGCAGCAGCTTTATTCACAATGGCCAAGAACTATAAACAATCCACAGGTCCATCAACAGAGGAGTGTGGATAAACCAACAGTGGCCTATTCACATAATGAAGACTACTGAGCAATAAAAAATGAACTCTTGGTTCACACAGCAACATGGATGAACCTCAAAAACTTATGCTGATGGGACCTCCCTGGTGGCGCAGTGGTTAAGAGTCCGCCTGCCAATGCACGGGACACGGGTTCGATCCCTCATCCGGGAAGATCCTACATGCCACGGAGCAACTAAGCCTGTGCGCCACAACTACTGAGCCTGCGCTCTAGAGCCCGCAAGCCACAACTACTGAAGCCCGTGCGCCTACAGCCCGTGCTCTGTAACAAGAGAAGCCACCGCAGAGCAACAAAGACCCAACACAGCCATAAATAAATAAATAAATAAATTTATAAACAAAACAAAACCTTATGCTGAGCAAAATAAAATAAGCCAGACTCTATGATTCCATTTATAAGAAGTTCAAAACTAGAAAAAACAAATCTGTGGAGACAGAAGTCAGCACAGTGGTTGTCTCTGGACAGGGGATGCTTTGAGTGTCGACTGGAAAGGAGCAAGAAAGAATTTTCCAGAGTGCTGGTAACAGTCCTTCTCCATCTGGGTGATGGCTACACTGGTGTGTTCACTTTGTGAAAACTCACTAAAGTGTATACTTAAGAGCTGTGTGTTTCACTGTACATAATTTATACCTCAATAGTATTATTAAAATGGGAAACCACCTGGGGCTCAGAGAGGTTAAGTAACTTGACCAAAGACACACAGCTATTAAGTGGCTGAGGTAGTCTCGTTCAACTCAGACCTCAAACTCAGGTCTGCTGGATTTCAAAGCCCAGGGCCTGAAACTATTGAGTGGTCACTGTATCTATGGGACCATCCATGTCTGTAATAGCATGATTTTCCATTTGCAGCACTACAAAGAGGTGCTCTTCCACTAAGGAGAACCCAGTGGCCACAGTGCCAACCCCTGGCCCTGGTCAGCTCCATGTGACACTCACCTGGCCCCAGTCCTGCGGCCGTCATCTGTGTGGCCATGAGCCGAGCCAGGTGCTTGATCTGGGCTTCAGTGCCTGCTGACTCCACTGGGGTGTAGATGGCTTGGAAGGAGGCGGGCATGGCCTCAGGCAGATACACCATGCTGATGAGGACCTGCAAGATGCCCAGGAAAAGGAACCTTCCCTTACTTATTGACTCAACAAACATTCGTTCCACACCCAGGCCAATGCTGGCGAAATGGCAGTGACTAGGACAGACCTGGGCCTGCTCTCATGGAGCGCAGATTCTTGCACAAGTCAGAGAGAAAACGAGTACTGATGCAGTGTGGTGCACGAGAGAAGAAGTAAAGGGTGCCACGGGACACAGTAAAGGGTGCCAGGGATGGCTTTGGCTCCCCAGGGCAGTGGCACATAGGCTGAGAATTGAGAGAAGGGCCAGAATCAGAGTGACACAGAGTGAAGTCTTGCAAGCGAGGGGTTGGGGGGTAATATATTCCAAGTACAGGAAGGCTAAGAGGCAGCAGAGCTGGTACCCTGCCTAGTGAGCGGAAGGAGGTTCAGTGACACAGTATAATATGAACCAGAAATTGACTTAAAAAAAAAAAAAAAAATCAGTATCCTAATAGAGCACATCCATGTCTGTCAGGAATTGGTAACAAAAGATAATCTCAAACTCCCTACAGGCTTGGAAGTTTAAATGCATGCTCTTAAATAATAATAGAACAGAAAGATAATGAAATAACTACAAATCAAAATGTGTAAGATACAGCTACAACGGTACTTAGATGGAAAATCAGATCCTTAAATGCTTACACTGGAAAAGAAAACTGAAAACTAATAAGCCAAGCATTTAACCTTGGGGAAAAACATTCACAGAAAGTAACATGAAAGAAATAAAGACAGCAGAAATAAAATGGAAAAGGTTACAAAAGATTATCAACAAAACTTAACAGCCAGTCCTTTGAAATGACTGAAACCAACCGAATCTACAGCAAAAATAAACAAAAAAAGAGGAAGAACACAGTATTAGGGACAAAAAAGTGGTACATTACTACAGAGACAGCAGGTATTATAAAAATAAAAGAATCTTATGAACTTCATGCTGATAATTTGAAAAAGACAATTTCCCGGAGTGTGACAGGGATAGATAAGGTACAACAAGTTAATGGAAGCCAAATCAGACAGGGTCTAAGGCAAGTTGAATTTAAGTTTTATCTGGAAGGAAACAAAGCTTTGGCAGGGATCTGAGCAGGGGAGCATCATGACTTGTACTTTACAAACATGCCTCTGCCTGCCACAGGGAGAGTGGAAGGCAGAGCCAGGGAACAAGCAGGTAGTTCTCTGTGTGAAAAGGGTGGGGCCTGGAGAGGGCATGGGCCATGGGGAATGGAGAAGAGGGGAAAAACTCGGCCTGAGGGGGAGGCAAAGAGTTTAACTCCCAAGTTTCTGGTGTGGGGACGAAAGGCATGTGTGCCAAGAACACAGGAGGGGCCATGGGCCTGTAGAAGAGTCGGGGGAGAAATTTCACAAGTTTAGTTTTGAAATGTTAAGTCTGAGGTGCCTGTGAAACACCCAAGGAGAGAAAGATGCAGGAGGTGGCCGCATATCCAGGCCCAGAGCTCACCAAAGAGATCTGAGCTGGAGAGAAAACTCCTCGCCACCCCAATCACCCAACAACTAAGCCCCTTGGAGGCTCTAGGCAGAGAGAAGGGAAAGCTGATGGTGACTGCTGTTGAGCATGGGAAGAGGTATTTATTCTCCATGAGCACCCAACAGAAAGGTCTCGGTGCTGCTACAGCCAGAGGACTGATGTGAGACACCCCACCACTCCAGCTCCCCTCATCAACTCAAACCAGTGGTTCTTTCACTTTGAAGCAGGTCATCTTTGAAAATCCAAAGAAAACACTGGTCATCCCACCCCACCGATGCCAATCCTACACCACTTAGCAAACAAGTCATGGGGTTCACTCTCCAGTTAACAGACCCTCCTTGCAAAGGAGAGGAGAGAGAGTGCGAGTGCGTGGGTCTAGATGGAGACTCAGAAAACCCAAAGGGGGATGGCGGGGGCAGTGACAAGTAACCTCCTGAAGGAGTAAACATCATGCAAGAAGAGGTCCATCCAAAGCGAGGAAGGCCCACTGGACCACACCCTCCCCACACTGAAAACAGAAAAGTGTTTCAGGTCTGATGTCATCTGGAAAGGGTGGGCAGTGTGGAGCGGAGGGGCAGAGAAAAGACTAGAGACCCTTCCTCCCTGCCTGGTGGGAAATGGCCCCCACCCATCCTCACCAGATTGGCCACATTGTCAGGTGTCAGCAGAGGCTGTAGGAACTCGGCTGTGATATCTGTGTCTGACTGGCCTGAGATCTGGGCTGAGGCCTTCGAGGTCGCTGAGGGGCCTGGCTCCAAGTCCTTGTCCTCGTCGTCTTCCCCCAGGTTGGGCTCTGGGATAGAGAAGGAGAAAAGATGATGGCTCTAGAGAGGGCAGCAGCCCTCCCCTCCTCCCAGGCACCCCCAGTGGTCCCTGCTCCCAGGCAGCCTCAGCAAATAGAAGCAGTGCAGCAGATGAAGACCTTTGTGCCATATGACCCTGGGGAACTACCTGCCTCTCTCTAGGCCTCAGTTCTCTTCATCTGGGAAATGGGAATAAGCCATACCAGCCTGGCTGATCAAACTAAGCTCCAAAAGACAAAAAGGTTAAGTAATAAGTTCACAGAGCTTTACTGTTTAAAAACACCTAAGTTTGAAACAGTGCTCAACCTCACCAGGAATCAGGAAAATGTAAAAACATCCTAATAAGACAGCGAATTTGCCTATATGATTGACAAAAAATAAAAAGGTTAGTAGTGACTGTTGTTAATAGGGGTGTGAACTGTGGAAACGTAAACTGGTATCGCCTTTTGGAAGGGCAGTTTGATAGTAGGTCAATATTTTAAATGTGCACACCTCTTCAACACAGCAATTCCACTTTTAAATATCTACCCTAAAAGCTTACAGATATAGCTAAGGTAAGATGTACAGAGAATTCACTGCAACACTGACTGTACAGAGATATGGCATACAGCTTCTATCAATAACAGGCTGGCTGACTACAAGCACAGCAGTTCTAGCTCAAGGGAAAAAACTAACGTGAACCTTAGAGAAAAGGCTTTGTGTGCAAAGACGTTCCTTGAAGCTGTATTTATAAGAGTGGAAAAGCTGCAATGTTCAATAGAGTAATGATTTAAGTAGATTAAGGCAAAAATATGATGATATGTTATGCAGTCTCTTCAAGTTTGTGACACATGTAACAAAGAGTTGATACCCTGCATTAACTAAGGGCACATACAATTCAGTTACAAAAGGCTGACCAACACAATAGAATGGGCACTTCACAGAAATACAAGTAGCTAATAAATGTGAAACCACATGCAGCCTGACTCCAACATATGCAAAAAAGCAAGCTGAGACCTAGGATACCATTTCTACCCAGAGAGTTAACAAATGTCCAGGGCTGGTAAGAACGGGTTAACTGGCACTCGCACACTGCTGGGGTTGTATACGCTGGTGCGATTTTTTGGAAAACTGCTATCAAGAATTTAGGGACCTCCCTGGCAGGCCAGTGGTTAGGACTCTGAGCTTCCACTGCAGGGGACATGGGTTCGATTCCCGGTCGGGCAACTGGGATCCCGCATGCCTCACATTGCGGCCAAAAAAAAAGAATTTAAATGCACCCAGCAGTAATGGACACATCCACGGCTCAGATCTTGGTTTCTGAAACTATTCCCTACTTAAAAGAAACCAGAAAAAAAAAAAAAGAAAGAAAGAAAAGGAAAGAAACCAGGGCTCCTTAGAGAAATGGCTGATTGAAGGCTGGGGTAAGGAAAGTACATGATGAGTCTAGAACACCTTGTTATGCCAGAAAGTAAGAAATGCTCAAAAGAACTTACAGGACACATTAAAGGGACACAGGAGCCAGCTCAAAGGCTCCTGCTACTAAATATAAGGCAATTTGAGTAACAAAATGAATAACAACAATAATGGATTATAACCCAGAGAATAAATAAGAATCCAGAAGTCCACACTAATAATAAAGTAGGAAGAAAAAAAGAAAGCTCTTCCTTATAGGAAAATGCCAAGTAATAAATGTAGAAAGAAACCTTTTTATAACCATTACAGTAATAACAGATGCAGGCAACAATCATTAATGGATGCCAAAACCACACAAAGTTTGAAGCAGAACTAGTATTTTACATAGTTTTAAGTATCTCTTCTCAGCTTATTATTTACAAAGGGAAAAAGGGTACTTTACACTAGAGAAACCCGGCGGTCATCACTTCGACCAAGAGATCAAATTCCCATCACCAATGATGAGACAAACTGACATCATGTGCCTCCTCACAACACACAGAGGAGGTCGGGGCATCACTTCTGCAGTGTTCGTGCCAAAAGTGCAGAACCTGAATCCTATCAGGAGGCAAGAGCAGACAAACCCAAGAGGAGGGACATTCTACCAAACAGCTGCCCTGGACTCTTCACAACGTCAAGGTAATGAAACAGAAGAAGAAGGCTGAGGAAATGATTTGGGAGACTCAAGGCATGTGACAAGTAAATGGAATGTGTGATCCCCACCTTGTGAAGGGTACACAGGAGTGTTTGGTATTATTCTTGTAACTTATCTGCAGGCTCGAAATTATTTCAAAATGAAAAGTTTAAAGTAATAGAAAAATAAAATTGGTTGGCAAAAAATAAATGTATAAGCTCTCTGCCCCATCAATCCCACTACTGGGAACTTGTCTCATGACTTGACACGCATGCAAGACTGTGCACTACAGCAATCTTCATACTTTATAAAACTGGGCACAAATGAAATGTCCACCAACTGGGGGACTGGTTAAAGTGGTCCATGTACCCTATAGACTATTATGCCACCATTACAAGGATGCAGCAGATCTCCATGTGCACATAAAGAAACAACTCCAAGATAATTCCTAAACATATAAGGTACAGAACGCTCTGCCTTGTGTGCTTAATTAGGGGGAGAAAAATAGATCCCTACCTCACTCCTTATATCAAAATAAGTTATTTTTCAAAGTGAAAAAAAAAAACGAAAACAAAACTTGATTCTTTTTTTTTTGGCTGCATCATGGGATCCCAATTCCCTGACCAGGGATTGAACCTACACCCCCTGCAGTGGAAGCACGGAGTCTCAACCACTGGACTGCCAGGGAAATCCAAAACTCGATTCTTTCATAAATGTTCTAGAAACAAACGAGCACTTAAAAAAAAATTTTTTTTTTACAGTAAGGGAGGTTGCCATGGTCAACACTATTGATAAATAATACAACCATTAAAAAATTACTTCAGGGACTTCCCTGGTGGTCCAGTGGTTAAGACTCCGCAATTCCACTGCAGGGCGTGTGGGTTCGATCCCTGGTTTCGGAACGAAGATCCTACATGCCACATGGCACAGCCAAAAAAAAAAAAAAAAAAAGATTACTTCAAAAAGAGACTTGATTTATAAAGGAAACACAGGAAAGGAGAACTCTATACATATAACACATATGAGGCATTTCTGAAAGAAAATCTAAGTGTTAATACTTGTGGAGTGGTTACTTTTGGGGTGAGGGATGAAAGAGAGACTATATTTATTTTACTCCTTCCTGTATAACTTAAGTAACTCATAATTACTTGTAAGTGTATTATATTCTTCAGTAATTTTACTTTGATATCACTTATCATATGTCACCATATTTATACAACATAATTTGTAATGTAAATTTAGTTTACAGTTTCCTGTAAATAATTACACATTTCGAACGTGGTCAGTCCCCGCCACCACCTCCTGCCAGGACTGATTCAGCTCCTCAGCTCACCAAGCTTCATCTTCTTGAGTGTGGAATCTGAGTCGTCTCGGGGCCGCTTGCGGGCATCCTTGCCGCTGGGCATGTTGCGGGCGATCTCAGCCTGAGGTGTGCCCAGGTCTACCAGCAGGGTGGTGATCTGAGCCTGGAACTCCAAGGAGGCTGGGTGCTTCAGCACACTCAACAGGTGCAACTTGAGGTTCTTACGCACGCTGCTCACCTGAGATTTGGCCAGCGTTGGGGGCAGGTTGGCTGTGAGGAAAGTAGCAAGAACTTCGCGCTGTGGACAGAGCTCCTGGGGTCCTACCACCCTCACTTCCCAAGCCCCATCTTGGGCAGTGGTGGCGGACATCTCCTAGAAAAGTTCTTTCGCTCTCAGATCTCATGTATGGCCTTCCCCCTGTACAAGCTGATACGCAAAACCCTTGAGAGGTCTCCTTCAGTATCAGTCAACCTTAAAACAACGAGAAAACTCACCTTCCCTTTCATTAAACATAGTCACATCTCCCTCCAT
Organism: Globicephala melas; assembly: GCF_963455315.2. Lineage (NCBI taxonomy): Eukaryota > Metazoa > Chordata > Mammalia > Artiodactyla > Delphinidae > Globicephala > Globicephala melas. Next base: position 9,309,525 of record NC_083332.1, on the reverse strand, counting down.
CTCTGGTCTGGAAATTCCAACATGCTTGCCCTGGGGAAGGCTATAATCACCTCCAGAATGTCCCAACTGAACTGCCACAACAGTTCATCATTGGTCCCTGACACCAGAATGACTTTCTAATGTCTAACGATCACCTTGACAAGTAAGCCTCCCCTGTTCCAGAGAGAAAGAGGATGCCTGCAATCTTTCCTGCCCAGCATCCCTTCCCACTTCCTCAGCCAGCAACACTCCCATTTTCCTTTGAGGGAACCACCTCGGCTCCATTCTCAGTCCAAGTGGGCAAGAGACTCAGGGCCGGTAAGAACACCGCAATCTCTTGGCCATTGTGACTGGCTCAGAGATAGGCTCACAATATCTTCTTGGCCAATCAGAAACAATGAGCCCTTGGACCTTTGCTGGAATGATTGGGAAGAGACATTCTCTTTCCCATGGGGTTGCCAAGGAGATGGAATGGAAGCCTGTAACAACTGGGGGCCATCTTTGCTACCCCAAGGAAAGAGACACACAAGAGCCAGGAGATGCAGAGGGATTCATGATCTGCACACACTCATGCCCCAACTCCAGACTTTTCAGTTTTCACACATGCACAAAAGTAGAGAAAACAGTATAATGAATCACCATGTACCCATCAATATTTTGCTGATCTTGGCACATCGATCCTCCCTGCTTTTTGGGGGAGAGAAGGGAAGAGCTGGAGTATTTTAAAGTACTTCACAGACACCAACCAGGTCATTTCACCCACACATACCTCAATATTAAAATCAGCTTTGAACCAAGTTTCTGTCACACGCAACCACCGAAATATACATGTCTAACCTAGAGAATCCTTCCCTGTGTCCACAACCTACTAGACTGATGATGCATCCCTTATGGGCCCACTACCTAGCTCACATTTCCTCAGAAAAGAGGAGACTGGTCTGTGGACAGGCGAAGGGGAGAAGGAGGGGACCAACTTACCGTGCAGGGTTTCATAGGCCTGAATCACCTCAGACATGAACATGGGCCTCTGGCGGGCAATATTGGCGAGGGAGCCCAGGGCTGTGGTCAGGTTGATGGAGGAGATAGCGGGGTGCACCATGAACTTGAGCAACTGCTCTAAGGCTGCCTTGCCTTCTTCCCACAGCACATCTAATGAGGGAGAGAAGAGAACCAGTTAGTAGGGCCCTTTCTCCCTGGCCTCGAGAGAGAGCAGCCTTTGGGACCAAAAGGAGAAAGATCCTCATACATGGATGGCTATGAATGGCTGAAAAAACACTGAAAATTTAATGGCTGATGCGTCTGACTATAAGACTATTAATGAGTATAAAAATCTAGAGCTGATGCTCAAAGCATGGGCTTGCAATAGTGAAAAAGTAGAAATAATTTAAAATATCCAACTATAAGGAAACTGACTGTCTGAACTACATTGATGTAAAACTTTGAATATGTATATGTCTGTACACACACAGACAAAGGACTGAAAGTTCTTTTTATCACCACGCTCCTTGATCCAGTCACCAAAAGTTAACTCTTAACAACTGTGAAAGATATCTTGACATTTCTTATACAAACATACTGGATGTCACATTATCTGAAATAGTGAATAAAAAATAGAATGCGATGTAACCATACTGTGAAATATTTTGTAGCATCTGAACATGATATTGTTAGGAAAAGAAGTAACAAGATAATTTTGTTGAGTTTAAAAGGTTGTCAAGGGACTTCCCTGGTGGCACAGTGGTTAAGAATCCGCCTGCCAATGCAAGGGACACGGGTTCGAGCCCTGGTCTGGGAAGACTCCACATGTCATGGAGCAACTAAGCCCCTGTGCCACAACTACTGAGCCTGTGCTCTAGAGCCCGCGTGCCACAACTACTGAAGCCTGTGCACCTAGAGCCCGTGCTCTGCAACAAGGGAAGCTGCCGCAACAAGAAGCCCGTACACCGCAACGAAGAGTAGCCCCAACTCGACGCAACTAGAGAAAGCCCGCATGCAGCAATGAAGACCCAACTCAGCCAAAAATAACAAATTAATTAATTAATTTTAAAAATAAAAAGGTTGTCAAACAACATATAAGAAGAGCTAATTTTTGTGGAATGCTTACTATGCCAGCCACGTTAACTCACCAAATGCTCATACCTACACCCTAAAGTAGATGCCATAATAATGACCCCCAATTAACCAATGAAGAAACAGGATCAGAGAGAATAGGTCAGTTGCTCAATGGTAGAGCAGAGATTCAAACACAAGCCACTACACTCTAATGCCTCTCAGTTGAAAGTATAAAGCATGGCCCTGTTTTCTGTAAAAACAGGGCAAACCGACACAGAAACTATGAATATATACATAAAAATATCTTTGCATAAAAAAGGTCTGAAAGAAAACAATACTCTTAGCAGTATTCATCTCTGGTAAGCAGGACTGGGGGAGGGGGTATTTTCCCTTTATATCTCTCTCTATATTTATTGCTTGACATTTCAGTAACGTGCAGCTACTACTTCTATAATTTGCAATTAGAAAAACTGTAAAACTAGCTAGTATTTACTACTAAGTGCTCACGTCTTCATGGAACCTCCCAACAAACCTGTGAAAGGGGTACTACTATCACCTCCATTTTACAAAAAGAAGATAAAGTTCAGAGAGGAGTAACTTGCCCAAGCTCACACGAGTAAGTGGTAACACTGAGATTTGAACCTAGCATCAGGGCTCTTAAGCACTGTTTTAAACTGACTCCAGAAATGAAAAACCAAGAAAAAAGGGGGTGAGGGGGAGGAGGAGGAGGAAGGGAGCCAGTGCAGTGACTGACAAATGGCACCAGCTGATAGGTGGCACTCACTGTATTGGATATAGGGATGGTCACGAGGGATGCGGTCCAGGCTGATGTCGTGCTCCTGGCGTCGGGGCACCTCCGAGTCGGCCATGCGGGGTGACAGGGTGACAATGAGGCCCTCCACAAACTTGATGGCGTGGGTACGGATGCCGTCATTGTCAGAGTCCAACAGCAGGATGATGTCCCCAGCCATGGCAGACACCATATCCCAGCAGGCTTCCTGGAGCTCGCTGATCACCCGTGACTTCACCATCCACTGCGAGTGGGCCAGGGAGGGACGGACGGACGGACAGACAGATGAGGAAAAGATATCAATCACCAACTCCACCAACTCCCAGAGATCCATAAATGATGATGAATACATTCATTGGGGAAATGTTCACAGAGTTACAACTCTGTCTCTGGCCCCATGCTAGGTGATGCTGGGGACAGGAACCAGTGGTGACCAAGCCAGGTCTGGTCCTGCCCTCACGAGGTTCACAGATAGTGACAACCCAGAGTGATGAAGACTCAGATCTTAAGGAAGCCAGAGGAACAACAGTGCCAACCTCACAAGGTGGTGGCAGAGATTAAATGGATTCATTCCTTTCATTAATGTTAATGTACATCACATTAACAGTGTGGACCTGGCTGGCCCATCCTGGTCACAAAGGAGGTACTCAGGGAATGTTTGTTGAATGCACAAATGAATGGACAGATGGATGGAAGGATGGGTTAATGGCAACTCCCTGACCATTAGACATTAGAACCCCTTTGTTGTCTTTTCTTAGAGATCAACAGCACGTCTTGCTCATAACGAATCTGATCTGATGCTGGTTTTGAACCCTAAAAGATGAGTCTGTAAATGAGACCTGTCAGGCTGGGACAGCCCCAGGTGGGGAGGGAGCTCTTACCTGCAGGGCCACCTTGTAGAGCTGGGTCATGGTGAGGATGGCCTTCTTCACCACATTCACATTCTCATCTCTCAAGAGCATGTTGAGATTCGCGATCAGTTTCAGCAGTAACTCAATGTCTCGCTTGCTAGGGGATGGAGGAAAAAGGGCAAGATCAAGGTGGTCTTTGGGCAGGTGATGGGAGCCTGGGGTCCACAAGGAAAGGGAAATCAGGGTCAGTGTGTCAGGAGATTGGAATGGAGGTGGACACCTGTCTTGTTTGCCAGCACAGCTGGAAGCTGAGAACAATGCCTGGCACCTTCAGACAGAGCTGACCCCAAACGCTGTCTAGGTTGGTCCTGTAACCCCCACTGTTCTGTATTATTAGGGCCCTGCTGTTCACATAAGGTGCAGCAGAGCCAGACAACTGTAAGTCTGGATAAGCAACTGTGTCTTCTAGAACAGCTCCTACCTCAAGGCTTGCTGTGAAAACTGCAACAACACATGTAAAGCTCTTAGAAAAGCATAGAAAGCATTCAATAGATATTAGCCATTATTACTTTAAAGCACTCTATTTTATGTAATCACGGTTTTGTTTACTAATTTGTTTACCTAAGTCTGAGGGCTCTGAAAGTGGGGGACCCTTTCTAGTCTGAGTACTAGCAGAGTCTCATTTTTTGTTGAAGGAAAAAATGAAAGGCCTTCAATAAATATTTATTCAGTGGATGAATAAATTCAAGGCTACACCTAGAGCTCAGAATGTGTATTTTCATAACACGTTACAATCTGAATTTAATAATTAAGCTAATCAGTCAAAAATATGAAACTCAGCCATCAACTACATGAAGGCAGGAACGATACCTGTTTTTATTCACTGTTATAGTCCTACAGTCTGACACAAGTGCCTGGCACATAGCAGTTATGCGATACCTATCTGTCGAACAAAAAGTTTTTTGGCAAACTCAGAAAACTTACCACAAATTGTCCCAGTAATAATCTATAAAAATTCTGAATCACTATTTTGTATACCTGAAATTAATATAATATTGTAAATCAACTATACCTTAAAAAAAAAAAAGACAAAACTAGTGGTTACCAATGGGGAGAGGGAAGGGAGGAGGGGCAAGATAGGGATAGGGGGATTAAGAGGTACAAACTACTATGCATAAAATAAATAAACTACAAGAATATATTGTCCACCACAGGGAATACAGCCAATATTTTACAATAACTTTAAGTAGAATATAATGTATAAAAAATCTGAATCACTATGTTGTATACCTGAAACTAATATTATAAATCAACTATACCTCAACTGAAAAAAAAAATTCTCCCAGTAAAAGGTGGAGACTGAGAATTTGGGCAATGGTGTTAGGGACACAGGTTAAAATCCCAGCATGGCCACATACTGGCTGTGTGACCTTAGGAAACTCACTTCACCTCTCTGAGTCACAGTTCTGTCTTCAGCTAAATGTGCCAAACAAATAATCCAGTGTCATTTTGAGGATCGAATAACAAAGTAGGTAAAGTATTTAGTACACCAAGGGAAGTAGCTGAAAAACTGTCAGATGCTGTTTACAATATGAAGGTATAGCCGATAGTCCTTACTGATGATGCAGATGTGAAGTGTGGGAGAAGTAGAGGAACTGTAGATGAGTTCAAGATTTCGACCTTATTAAATATTTGCTGGGGAATCACCACGCATGGGAGGGAGAATGGGTATGAGAAACAGAGGGCAAGACTCTCAGGGCAGGGCCAGGCACCAAAGAGGCTGACTCCAGCAGGGGTGTTCCCAGGGGCTCCCTGCACCACCCCATACCATGCCTCCTCGATGAAGCCGATGACAAACTTGCGCACTTCAATGGACTTGTCTGCTTGGAAAGCGATGATCTCCTGCCAAGGTCAGGAAGAAGGTAGGTCAGAGGTGCCCCAGGATCCATTCCCTTATCCCTACGCCCACACCCTTTCTCTCCTGTCGGTCACTCACATCCAGGAAGTTGTCCAGTAGTGTGGGATCTTTGTTGATGATCAGCTCCTGGACCTGGAAGGAGATTGGGGATGGGAAGGAGGAACACACATATAAAACCAGGGTCCAATCAGTGCAGATAGGAACATGTAGGAGAAAACAGCATGGGGGTAGGCAGCAGAAAAGCTCAGTTCAGATCCTGGCTCTGCCACTCCTACCATGGCCTGGGCAAATGGCTTCCCCTGAGTCTCAGTTTGCTCTTCTGTAAAATGGGAATCGTAAACAACTTATAGGGCTGTTGTGAGGCTTCAATAAGAAGATGCTACAGGGCGCAGGTCCTGGTGGATAGTGAGTACGTGTTACAGATGGAGGCTAAAGAAAAGAGGGAAGTGCTGCAGGACTCCTACCTTCCTGAGGCTCACCCAGCAATTCTCTCCACTCTCCTTCTGTTTCTACTCCCCACTCAACTGTCACAATTCATCGGGCATTTTATGACAATGAGAACACATTTTCTGAGGCCCCTGTACCTGCCAGGCTCTTTGGAATAAGCCCTTCCCAAAAACATTCTCACAGAAGCTCACTGCCTATGACCCAAGGCACTGTTGAACAGCCCTGACAACCACTCCACAAGGGAGGACCCGTCAGGACCCCACTCTACTGCTGAGGTGGAATCGACTACCCAAGGCCACATGCTGAACAAGTAGAACTGGGGTCCTCACCCAGGCAACCTGACCTCCCAACCTCTGAACTCCACCTGCCTCCCCAATTCCCCATGCCCTCTTTTGCTTCTGTACAAGCTATTATGCCCTCTGGTCAAGACACTCTCCCTTTCTCACTTAGCCTGGTTCTCTCCGTATCATCCAGGTCTCAGCTCAGACATCCCTCTTCTAAAAAGCTCTCCCTGACTCCCCACCGCTAGGCTGGGTCAGAAGCTCTCTCTGGGTTCCACACCCCTCTGGGCTCCTCCATCCCATCCCTGCCTACTCTGGGTCCTCACTGTCTGGTCACCTGCATGTCTTCCCCACTGGACAGGACCCTGGCAGAGAGCAAATACGAGGATCAAGAGCATAGAATTTGGAGTCTGAATCCAGCATTCAAGTCCTAGTTCAGCCAGCTGCTATGAGTGACCTTGGGCTAGTTTAAGCTCTGAGACTCTGCTTCTTTCTTTATAAAACAGGGAAGAGCCCTGCCTCATAGAGTTTTTGTAAGAATTAAATGACAGCGTGGCCGAATAGCACTGAGCACCATGGCAGGCATATCCCAAGTGCTTAACTGTGGACACTAGTGTTATTACCAGTGTCTTCTTTTCGAGAGGTTCCCATCCTGGCTCCCCTTGTCCTGCTTAGCCCAGCATCACCCCCTTCCCCTCACCTGTTTGAGCACTGTGATCTTTGAATCATTGGTGATCAGTGCTGCCTGGTTGAGGAGATCCACCACCTGGAAGGAAGGTGAAAGGCATGTGACAGTACTCACCTTGCCAGCCCAGCCCTGACGGCGCCCCCTGGGTTCTGCCACCTAGAGGTGGATGGCCCAAAGACAGGGCCTGTGCCTCCCCACTCCAAACCCCTCTCTCCATACTCACTCTCTCTGATGTGGTCATGCCATCAATGCCCGGCCCCTCCTCTTGCGTGAAAAACTGTGATGCCACGCTCCGGCGAGTGACGCTGTCCCCACTGCTGCCTGCCATGGCTGCTGCCTGGTACTCCCTGGAGAAGACAGATCAAGCTCTGCACCTTACCTCACTAGCTGCAAAGGGTTCAACCCTCCTTTCTAGCCTGTTGGATCTTTGTTGGGTCTTTTGAAGCCCCTCCCCCTTCCAGAGTCTGGATCAGACTGTACGTGTCCATGAGGCTACAACCTGGGGGAGACTGATGTCTCCCAGCTCAGAGGCAGTACCTCATGGAGTACCGAGCCTCACCTCCAGTACTTTACACGTAACGGGCTGACCACGAACACCTGCTGAAAGACTGAACAAATGAACACAGAGCAGCCACGCACTGGTCTCAGTGCCTCCTGTCTCTCCATCAGGGCTGTACTCTGGACTGGACACCAGAGCAAGCTTTCTAAAACATAGCTCTGAGGAGCTCCAGTCAGAGTCCTGTACATCGTAAGTACTCAATACATCAGAGAAGGCCTAATTAAATTATATCTCTGCCATTTTCTGGATTACTATGGAGTTGTGCTTTAAAAGGCCGGGGGCGGGGGACTATTGGGCATCTGTCCCAAAGTCACACTAGCAAAATTAACAAATAAGAAGGGTATCAAATACAGCACTATTCCTAATAGCAAAAGACTATTATCGGGCTTCCCTGATGGTGCAGTGGTTAAGAATCCGCCTGCCAATGCAGGGGATATGGATTCGAGCCCTGGTCCCGGAAGATCCCACATGCCATGGAGCAACTAAGCCCAAGCGCCACAACTACTGAGCCTGCGCTCTAGAGCCCGTGAGCCACAACTACTGAAGCCCGTGTGCCTAGAGGCTGTGCTCCACAACAAAAGAAGCCACCGCAATGAGAAGCCCACGCACCACAACAAAGAGTACCCCCGGCTCGCCACAACTAGAGAAAGCCCGCGTGCAGCAATGAGACCCAACGCAGCCAAAAATAAATAAATAAATTTATTAAAAAAAAAAAAGACTATTATCAACACAAATGTTCTCAAATAGGGAGACTGGCCGAAAAACTATGATACATCCACATAATAAAACACTATGTAACTATAAAAAGGAATGAGGGAAGGAAAAAAAAAGGAATGAGGAAAATCTCTATATACACTGATAAACAGTGGGCTCTAGCACATTTTAAGTAAAAGCAAGTAAAGTGAAGACAATGTTTACTGTATGCTCCCTTTTTACAAAACAAAGGAAAATATGTGTATATGTTAAAAAAAGAAAAAAAAACTGAAAGGAAAAACCAAAAAGTAGAAAAGGGAGAATATAGTTTTTTTTAAAAAAAAAGATGTATCTCAATGTATTATCTTCATGAAAAGATGACAGTGACAGCCTGTTGCATCACAGAAGAATGTATACAATTAAAGTGACTTTTGTCAAGTGTGTGTATGTATACACAGAATGACCGAGGCAAGAAACCACTGGGTCTCAGCTGCCTCTTCTGTAACAGTGTTTCTCTCTCAGAACTATTTTGAGGAGTAGATTAGTTTCAGAAGGCTACTGCATAAACTGTTAACAACAATTTGAGGAGGGTGAAAAAGGTGCACCTTTTAAAAGAGATATACTGCACACAGCAGTTTATTCAACAGGTATCTGCTGAATGAATGACTATCCAACAACCTCCTTCCTAGTCTCCCTGCTGCCTGTCATCCCCACATCTTGCTTAGAGTCAGAGCCAACTCCTCACCAAGACCTAGAAGACCTTATGTGATCTGGCCCCTTCTACTTCTGCCCTCATTTCCCTCTCAGCTCTCCCTGCTCCAGCAACACTGGCTTCCTTGTCATCATGCCAATCATACCCCTTCCTCCAAGCCTTCTCCTCCAAGGGCTTCTCTTCTTTCTGCCTGGGATATCCCTCCCCTCACAGCCTGGCACAACTCCCTCCCTCCTTATTTCCTTCAGGTCTCAACTCAAATATCCCAGCAGTGAGGTCTCTGACTATCGCATTTCAAACTTCCATTTCCTCTCCGTCTCCATCTGTGTTGCTTTTTCTCCATGGCATTTATTATCAACACACCACATATTTATAAGCTCCATGAGGGCAGAGATGTGTGTGTGTGTGTGTGTGTGTGTGTGTGTGTGTGTGTGTGTGTGTGTGTTCACTTTCTCTATCCCCAGCACGGAACAGAGCTTGGCACCTAGTAAGTATTCAATAAAAATCTGCAGAGTGGGGCTTCCCTGGTGGTGCAGTGGTTGAGAGTCCGCCTGCCAATGCAGGGGACACGGGTTCATGCCCCGGTCCGGGAAGATCCCACATGCCGCGGAGCGGCTGGGCCCGTGAGCCATGGCCACTGAGCCTGCGCGTCCGGAGCCTGTGCTCCGCAACGGGAGAGGCCACAGCAGTGAGAGGCCCGCGTACCGCAAAAAAAAAAAAAAAATCTGCTAAGTGAATGCCAAAGGGCTTCAACAATCACTGGGCTTAGTATCCCTACCCTTTGGCTCTAGAATGCTTGAAAAATAACAGCTAATATTTACTGAACTTTTAATACGTGCTGGACACAATTCTAACACATATAGTAACTTAGCAACTTATTTAAACCTCACAACACCAACTCTTTGAGGTAAGTACTGTTTTTTTTTTTTTTAATAGGGGTATAGTTGTTTCACAGTGTTGCATCAGTTTCTACTGTACAGCAAAGTGGAGTTCCCTGTGCTATACAGCAGGTTCTCACTAGTTATCTATTTTATACGTATTAGTGTGTATATGTCAATCCCAATCTCCCAATTCATCCCACCCCCCCTTGGTGCCCGTAAGTTTGTTCTCTACATCTGTGTCTCTATTTCTGCCTTGCAAACAGGTTCATCTGTACCATTTTTCTAGATTCCAAGGTAAGTACTATTTTTAATTTCCATTTTACAGATGAGGAAATTTGAAGTCCAAGGAGGTAAAGTCACTTGATCAAAGGCTCACAACCTGTAAGATGTAGACCTAGCAGTATGGCTGCAGAATCCAGCCTTCTCACTGCTGTGGTGGACTGCCTCTCTAAAGGAACTGCTTCCCCCTGCTAGGTCTGTTCCCAACAATCCAGTATACTGCTGTTTCCCATCAGAACACTGAACTTTTTCATGATGAACCTTTCACATTGATCCACCCAAACTTTTTACCATGTTCTTCCTCTTCCACTTTTTGGTTTCTTTCTTTATTTTTTAAACGTATATACATATTTCCTTTTCTTCTGTAAAAAGGGAGCGTACGATAAACACCGTCTTTCATTTCGCTTTTCACTTAATATATGCTGGAGCCCACTCTCTATATTTCATTCCTTTTTTGCCCCCCTTCCCTCATTCCTTTCTACAGCTGCATGGTATTTTATTATGTGGCTGTTATCTGTTTTCCTCCTCTGCCAGTCTCCCTACTAAAGAACATCTGGGGTGTTTGTAGTCTTTTGCTATTACCAACAATCATTGGTTCCCCTTCCCTCCCGGTCCCACCGCCCTACTCCCACCTGGGAATATGACGACTCCCCGCATATACACAGAGTGGCCCCACGAAAATCTTTCATCATTCAACGAACATTAACTGGGAGTTTTCGGCGTGACAGCGCTGTACTGGGAAACGCTGAGCTCATGGTCACAGACAGAACTAAAGAGCCACACAAATAAAGGTCCAATAACAAATGAGACCCCCCGCCAAGTGACATGAAGGAAAGGCACAGGAACCTATAAGAGCGTTTAACAGGCGGATTTCGGGACGGAGAGCGGGAAAGGAGGGCTTCGCAGAGGAAGTGACGTTGGTGCCCAGACCCGAAAAATGAATGGGAGTCAGCCAGGCGGAATGAGTAAAAGGATGTTGCAGACAGAAGGGACGGCATGTGCAAAAAGCCTGAGGCGGGAAGGCGTATGGCGAGTCTGAGGAACCGAAAGGCCAGTGCAGCTGTGCGACGTGAGGAACGAGCAAAGAGGCAGAGCCGAGGCCGGCTGGGCGGACGCGCCTTGGGGGCCACGTTGGAACTTTGCCCTGAGGGCACTGGGGAGCCACGGGAGGGTCCAGAACTGGGGAAGAAACTGGGGTCCCGAGCGTCACTGCTCCCTTCCCCTCTCAGCGTCCCCACTCCCCCCGGCAGCGCCCCTGCCCTTTCAGGGTCCTTCCTCCCTTCGTCCCCGGGCCCCCACGCCGCCCCCCCTCTCACCGCGGCTCAGGCCTCCGTCCCCCTCGCGCCCCCTCAGCAGCGCCTCTTCACAGACACCGCCGCCATCTTCCGCTCGCCGCCGTGACACTGCGCATGCGCCGTGCACGGAGGGTCGCTGGGAAATGGAGTCCACTCTGCGGCAGTACCCCGCCCCTACCTTCGGCCGCGCGGCCGGCCTTCCGCTCTCCGCTCCCTACGACGCCGGGGCAGCCATTCATTTCCGGCTTTCGGGAGCCATACCTCCTGGGAAATGTAGTCCTTTGACGGGGTCGGGAAGGAAAGGGGGATAGAGGCTTATGGGAAATGGAGTTCACAGTAGTTCTGGGTCCCTGGACGGCAGGTGTTAGAGAGAGTGGAGAGTCCGGGAGGCGAAGCTCTTAGGTCTGGAAGGTGGTCTGTTTCCTCAGCGGGGTCTGAGCAGAGGCCTCGATCCCTTCAACCCTTGATCCTGACCATTTACACAGTATGGAGCATTTCCAGCTATCAGAAGCTTCAGTCTTCCAGTCCGTCCAATGGAAAATGTGGTTTCGAGGAGCTCCTACAGGTTCTTACAGTAACACATCGGGACCCATGGAGACCACTCGGCTCTGAGCTTCCTTTACTCCGCGGCAGTCTTGCTGGGCTCTGGCTGTTCGCCTGCTCCTGTCGAGATGATGAACCCCCTGGATGGAAGGGCCCTAGAGTTCTGCCCTCGAGGCTTTTAGTATCAGCAATGCCTCCCACCTGTAGCTCCTCACTCGTTCAGCCATCTCCAGCTCTCGCGTCCCCGGGCTGCGGCTCCCGGCGCCTGAGGTCTTTCTCCTCGCAATCCCGCAGGGGGCGCCCCAAACCGGGCGCACCGCCCTCGGGGAGGCGGGAGGGGAGCCCAGGGCGGGCGAGGGCGAGGGCGAGGGCGGGGGGGCTGGGGGGGGGTGTCCCGGCTATAAAGCGTGGCCGCCTCCCGCGGCGCCCGGGAAGGCTGGGACCCTGGGCGGTCGGACGGACGGGCGCCGGTCGGAACTCAGGCCGTGCAGGCTGAGAGATCCGAAGCGCTTGGTTCCCCCCCGGGCCGGAGCGGGGGCGGGTGGGGGCGCAGGCCCGGGGGATGCTGGGCTCGGTGAAGATGGAGGCCCATGACCTGGCCGAGTGGAGCTACTACCCGGAGGCGGGCGAGGTGTGTCCTCGGGGATGGCGGAGCGGGAAGCGGGGGTGGGGGTGGGGGGGTGGGGGGCAGGAATCAGGGTGCGGGCCTAAATGGGGGCAAGAACCGGGGTGTGGACTCAAGTGGGGGCCCCAAATAGAATTGGGGAGCGGAGGAACTAGAGACACGGAGACCAGGTGTAGGAGTCAGGGACGGGGGACAATGCATGGGAGCGCGGTTTAGGCAGGCTAGTCAGAGTGAGGGCTTAAACGGGAATCAGGAAGATTTAGGCAAGGGTCAAGTCATAGCTTAAATGTGAGGGCTGGGTGTCAGGGACCCAAAGTACAAGGAATTAAAATTAACAGACCAAAGATGAGACTCAGAACTCCGGGATACGGACAGAGCTGGGGGATTAGGAAATGGGGTTCAAAACTGGGGAAAATATAAGGGACTAAGTGATGGGAGAGGGAGGTCACCATTAAGAGAAGTCTGAGCTGGGAGCTCAGGGTTAGAAATTAGTGTTAAAGATGGGGGTCTGGGGTAGAAATAAGAATTGGGGTTCCGGTATACGGATTGGGGCTGCGACTACGTCAAAGTCAGAAATGGGGGTTGGTGCTCGGGTATAAGAGATGAAGGTGCTCAGAGACGAAGCTTGGTCTGGGGAGTGTGAAATAACAGGTGATTTAAGAGTTGGGGCTCGGATAGATAGGGGTCAGAGTCGGGATCCTGAGATCAGGGCATGTCGGCACCAGCATTGGCAGTGGAGGGGTCGGCCTGCACCCCCGCCCCCCATCCCTACTAATGACCCTCACCCCTCCCAGCTGAACTTCAGTGGTTTAATTGTTATCAGAGACCCTCAGCAGGGATTCTCCTTGTTGGAGTCTGGAGGGTTTCAGATTTCGCACCCCCCATCCCCGCCCCCACTCCACCTTCCAGCAATCTCCACTAATTGCTAATGTCCTCACCAGTCCCATCTCAGACAAGATTTCCCTGGAGTAGGGGGCAGGGATGTATCTTAATTCGCTCACCCTAGCCGCCGGGAAGTCCCTCCCCAGGTCTAACTCCCATTCCTCTTGCTGCAAGGACTCCTTCTGAGCGTGCTCTCTGCCTAGTCAACATTGTGAAGTGGAGGGGTCCTCGTCAGAGGGTTATGGGGGGTCTGGATACCTGGGTTTCTGATGGAAGGGGACTGTGGGCTTGAGGTGGGGTATGGGACTGGAATGGTTGAGTTCTCCAAAGAGACCAAGATCTGGGGTTTACAGGGGCCCCAGAGCGCCTGAGTCCTGGGTCTGAGGTTTGAAGCTGTAGGGTGAGACTCCTGAATACCTAGGCCTGCGGGGCTTGGCAAGGTGCCCAGGAGGGGCCAGTCCTGGGGCTGTGGAGGTGTGAGGTGCACGTGGGGTGGTGCAGAGAAGGGATTGGGAGTGTTGAGAGGTGGAGCCTGGGCAGCTGGAGATGTAAATTACATGGTGGGGAAGGCAGAGACCAGGTTGGAGGTGGAGACTCCCAGGTATTGGGGGATCCCGGCTGAAGCCCCCACATAGTTCAGAGTCTGGGGACCTGATTTAAGGGTACCAACTACATATCAGTGTTCTGGAGGCATATCTTAAGAAGTAAATTGCAGGGGTCTAGGCTGAAGGAGTCATTATTTGGGGCAAAACCTGACGTTTGGTAGGGGACAATTTGTGTGGAAATTGTCTCTGAAATTGAGGGACAGTCTAGAGATAGTCAGCATTTGAGTGCGTATTTTGGAAGAGTTGACGTGTAGGGGGCTGGAAATGGACATAATGTGTGAGGGTCTCCTCAGCTTTCCCATCAACCGAACCACCTCCTCCCCCGGGTCAGAACAATGTGGGGAGAAGCACGTGCACTCACTCAGCGACTGAGAACTGAAGGGGCCCCCAAACTGCTTGCCCACCACACCCACCCTCCTGTTGGGGTGATGTTGACCTCCCCAGGCTGGCTCCCTGTCTGGAAGGAAACTGGAAAGTTATTGCCCTAAGACATCCCCACTGGCCTCTGCTTCTCACAGATCAGCTGGTCCAACTGCTCCCCAGTTTTATAGGCGGAAAACCTAAAGCCTCTTGGCGTGCGGGGGGGGCCGCTTGAGGTCCTAGGCTGGGACCAGGGTTAGAAAGGAGCTTGTAGCTTCACACTGCCCCCTGCTCCCTGTCACACCCTCCTCCAGAGACAATAAGGAAATGAAAGGGGAGAAATTCCAGCCTCCTGGGGTGGGCGTGCAGGTCCCCTGAGGGCCTCCCCCCCAATCTCAGCCCCGCCCTCGCTGGGGAGATCCGGTTCAGACCCGGACACTGGGGGTTCATCCCAGCCCCAGGCATGTGAAAGCCTAGGGTGGATTAGGGCAGCTGGAGTGCTTGAGGTCAGACCTCAAAGAGGACTTCCGGGTGGATGGGGAGCCAGAAGAGAAGGGCTCTGGGGTCCCAGTCTGTCTTCCTCTGTGATACAGGAGAGTCTGACTGAGTTGGAGAAATGTAGGGGGTTGTAGAGGGATTTAGGACCTCTCTGTGGATCCCCTGAGTCCATCACCTTCTCCCCTCTCTCTGAAGGACCCTCTTCCCTTACTCTTAGGGAGGGGCGAGAACCAGCCAACCCGGGGGCGGGGTGGGGGGCTGGGGGGAGACCAGTGCATGGGGGAGGGGAGTAGCTGTGGCTCCAATTTCAATGTGAGACTTCTGGGGAGATGGTGGTGCTGAAGCAAGGGGCAGAGAGATGCAAAGACGTGCTGAAGGGGAAAGAAAGAACAGGGTGGGAGAGGAGTGGGGTAGAGAGAGACAGAGAGAGAGAGTGCCGAGGCAGGGAGAAAAAGATGTGAGAGATGACGGGGGTGGGGGACAGAGGGAGAGAGAGATGGGGTATGGGAGAGTCACAAGGAAAGAAAGGCAGAGGAGGGGGAGATGAGAGAGAGAAAGACAAGGAGAGAGAAAGGGAGAGAGCGTGGGGAGGGGAGAGAGACAGACGTGGGGAGGGGATGAGGGAAGGAGTATAGAGGTACTGAGACAGGGAAGGAGATGCACAGATACACACAGAGCCACAGGGAGATTCAGAGACATAGGAGAAAAGAACTACCTGGAAGTCATGTGAAAGAGAGAGGGGAGAGTTTCTCTACTAGAACGCAGACCTGGGTTGCTTACCACCTGCCCCTGACTCCTTGAGTGACCCTGGCATTTCCCTTTTCTCTCTGGACCTTTGGATGTGCAGACACTTAAGTGACAAGGGAATGAGATGGGACACACTGATTCATAGCAGAGGTGGCTCCCACCAGAGCTATAGCACCCCCCCAGTGCTGTGAGACCACCCTCCCTCAGGGGGAGGGAGCAGGGCAGACAGGCAGATGGAAGATTGACAGAGAAAGGATGGAAGACGGGATGAAAGGGGTAAATGCAGACAGAAAGAAATCACCATCCACCATGCTTCCTATTTTCCTTGCTTATCTTGTTCACTTCCTGCTAGACTGACAGCTCCCTGAGGGCAGGCATTTCAGTCTGTCTTGGTCACTGCTTTTATAGCTTGATCCAGAACACCGATCTGGAGCCAGACTGCCTGGATTCAGAATCCCCGTTCTTTTCCTTTCTTGTTGTGTGACCCCTGGACAACCTCTCTGATCCTCAGCTTGCTCAGCTGTAAAATGGGCATGATAGTGCCTCCCCCATAGTGTGGTTGTAAAGATGAAAGCAGACCTTTGCTGTGAAGTGCCTGGAGCAGTGCCGGCACAGAGTAGGGCCAAGAAATATTGAACAATTGAGAGACTATATAGTTACTTACAAAGACATAGCAATGTCTACTATATTTCACTGAGCTAAGAGGCACATTTTCTCCCCATTGAACATATCTGAAAATGGAATGGGTTTTACAGTCAATGGTGTCTAGGGATTATAATTGACTGTTTTTTTCCATTCTTATTGATACTTAAAATAATACTGCAGCTTACGAAGTGATATCTTAGATTTGATGATATATAATAAACAGACGACATATATTAGGTAGAAATATGTGAGTTCTGATTTTCAAATGCTTTTGATCTATAAAAACTGTAATTGTATAACCTAAAAGATGATGGCTAGATGGACAGAGAGTACACATATAAGGACTTCCCTGGCGGTCCAGTGGTTAAGACTTTGCCTTCCAATGCAGGGGGTGCGGGTTCGATCCCTGGCGGGGAAGCTGAGATCACACATGCCTCGCAACCAAAAAACCAAAACATAAAACAGAAGCAATATTGTAAGAAATTCAATAAAAACTTTAAAAATGGTCCACATCAAAAAAAAAAGTACACATATAGATTCCATTGTTAGATAAATCAGCAGTTCTTGATTTTTTTTTTTTTTTTGTCTCAGGACCTCTTTACACTCTTAAAGTTATTATTTTGCCTGTGTTGGGTCTTCGTTGCTGCACGCGGGCTTTCTCTAGTTGCGGCGAGCAGCGGCTACTCTTCGTTGCGGCACGTGGGCTTCTCATTGCGGTGGCTTCTTTTGTTGCGGAGCACGGGCTTCAGTAGTTGCGCACGGGCTTCAGTAGTTGCGGCGCATGGGCTCAGTAGTTGTGGCTCGCGACCTCTAGAGCGCAGGCTCAGTAGTTGTGGTGCGTGAGCTTAGCTGCTCTGTGGCACATGGGATCTTCCCAGACCAGGGCTTGAACCCGTGTCCCCTGCACTGGCAGGCAGATTCTTAACCACTGCACCACCAGGGAAGTCCACCCTCTTAAAATTATTGAGGACCCCAAACAGTTTTTATTGATCGGGGTTATGTTGATTGTTAACAGCATTCAAAATTAAAACTGAGGCGTTTTAAAAATAGGCATTAATTCTTTTTAAAATAGCAACAATGTGTTAGTGTAAGCAATGTATTTTTACTAAAATAACTATTTCAAAACATTTAGTGAGAGGAGTGGCACAGTTACATTTTTGCAGATCTCTTTAGTGTCTGGTTCAGTAGAAGACAGCTGCATTTTCCTAGCTGCTTCTACATTTGGTCTATTGCAATATCACCTGTCATGTGGCCTCTGGAAAACTCTGCTGTACGCTCATGAGGGAAGGAGAGTGAGAAAGGCTAGTCATATCTTATATCTTTCATTATATGAAAATAGTTTTGGAGACTCCCCCCAAAAAAGTCTTGGAGACTCTCCAGGGTGTCCTGGACCACACTTTGAGAACCACTTAAAGTGTGAGCTTCAGTATATGGGAGCGTGGGGGGATGGGGTCAGGGAGGGAGGTGCACGAGGAGTGGGGGAAGAGAGACTTCAACAGACAGCTGTTTACAGAGGAGGCAAGACAGACAGATGGGCACACAATGGGTCCGGTGACCCTTTGCTTACCAACAGAGTCGAGACTCACCACCCGCTGTTTCTTTCTTTCCCTGTAGGTCTACTCTCCGGTGACCCCAGTACCCACCATGGCCCCCCTCAACTCCTACATGACCCTGAACCCTCTGAGCTCTCCCTACCCCCCGGGGGGGCTCCCTGCCTCCCCACTTCCCACTGGACCCCTGGCGCCCCCGGCGCCCACAGCACCCCTGGGGCCCACCTTCCCAGGCCTGGGTGCCAGCAGTGGTGGTGGCAGCAGCTCAGGGTATGGGGGCCCGGGACCAGGGCTGGTGCATGGGAAGGAGATACCGAAAGGGTACCGGCGGCCCTTGGCACATGCCAAGCCGCCATATTCCTACATCTCGCTCATCACCATGGCCATCCAGCAGGCGCCGGGCAAGATGCTGACCCTGAGCGAGATCTACCAGTGGATCATGGACCTCTTCCCCTACTACCGGGAGAACCAGCAGCGCTGGCAGAACTCCATCCGCCACTCGCTGTCTTTCAACGACTGCTTCGTCAAGGTGGCGCGCTCCCCAGACAAGCCGGGCAAGGGTTCCTACTGGGCCCTGCACCCCAGCTCAGGTAACATGTTTGAGAATGGCTGCTACCTGCGCCGCCAGAAGCGCTTCAAGCTGGAGGAGAAGGTGAAGAAAGGGGGTGGCGGGACCTCTGCCTCCAGGAACAGTGCGGGGTCAGCCTCCTCGACCACCACCCCCACTGCCACAGTCGCCTCTCCGCCGCAGGCCCAGCCTCCAGCCCCCGAACCTGAGGCCCAGGGTGGGGAAGATGTGGGGACTCTGGACTGTGGCTCACCCCCATCCTCCACACCCTATTTCACTGGCCTGGAGCTCCCGGGGGAGCTGAAGCTGGATGCACCCTACAACTTCAACCACCCTTTCTCCATCAACAACCTGATGTCGGAACAGACACCAGCACCTCCCAAACTGGACATGGGATTTGGGGGCTACGGGGCGGAGGGTGGGGAGCCCGGGATCTACTACCAGGGCCTCTATTCCCGCTCTCTGCTTAACGCCTCCTAGCAGGGGGGTGGGAACGTGGTGGGTGGGGTATGGCTGTAGCTCACACCATCAGGCTCGTGGGGCCTGATCCTCCTGGGGACACTTTGCTTGTCCTGTCAGTTAACATCTTGGCTGGTCTGTTACTCACTGTGGTGACTGCCATCTCTGTGGGCATCGCATTGACCCACTGGCTGCTGTGATAACTGCCATTGACATCCTGGCGGGCCCGTTGAGTACTGTGAAGACTGCCATGTTGATTGATGTTATTGGTTGATCTATTGGGTATTCTGATGGCCACCGTCTGGGATGACATCTCGGTTGGCCCTTTGGGTGCTGTGATGCACATCCCCTTGGGTGATCCTTTGGATGTGGTGGTGACGCTGGCCCACTGGGTGCTGTGATGGCCACCATCTTTACTGGCTGACATAACCAGTGTACCACTGTGCAGCATGATGGCCACCAACAGCCCCTGTGTTGGCCATGTCATCACTGTCTGGTGTGAGTTGAGTGAGGGATGGAGATGAGGATACTCCTTGGTTTTTTTCTGGAGCCCATCCCCCGCTCCGGTCCAGGAGAAACCAGAAAGGACTGGTTAGGGTGTGGGGAATTTCTACTGAAGTCTGGTTCTTGCCTGGGAAGCGGGATACTGGCTGTGTATGACCATTAAAGGCACCATTTCTGCCTCTTACTGAATGTCTCTTTTCCTTGGCGAGTGGGCCCTTTGAGGCTTGAACACCTGAATTGCTGTCCCCTGTCCCCTCTCCTTCCTGCCCCCAAGAGCTGGCTGCCTCTGGGGGAAGGGCTGGGGGAGGCATCGACCTGACCTTTGGCTCTTTGCTGTCCCTGACCCCAAGGACAGTTTGCTCACAGATAGCAGCCCCTGCAGCAGTGGGGCCAGGGCAGCAGGAGGAGGTGTCTGTGCAGTGACCAAGGCCATCTCCCTACCCCCACTCTCCAGACACATGCCCCTAGCCCCGAGGTTCAGGGAGCCCAGGGGCTGCTTGGTTTTTGGTTAAGCTAGGGAGGAGGAGAACGGACAAACAGGGCGCTAATTGAAGGAGACAGGGTGTGTGCTAGTTTGTTTGCATGCGTGCGCCTGTGCCTCTGTGGGTCATAGGACATCGCTACGGCCATTGAGGTCCCTGTGGTCTGCTGCAGGGTGTTCTCTATTGTTTGTGTCCCTCAACTGTCTGAATTTGTGTGTCTGTTCCTCCCCTGGGTATGTGCTTACTGTCGGTGTCTCGGGATATCAGACTCGTGTGCGTGTTTCCTTTATTGTTTTGTGTGTGTGGTTCTCTTATACACCTATCCCTGGGACCCCCTGGGTCTCACTCTGTTGGATGTGTGTTTCTGTATGTCCATTTGTCTACATACTTGCTGCCTTAAAGAGTCTACGTGTGACTACATTGGCGTTGTGGGTCATTTTGTGTTTCATGTGTATGTCTGGGAATCAGCATGTGTTTGTATTTTTTTTAAAAGTATGTCCGTTTTTGTGTATTATGCCTGTCTTTGCTGTGTGCCTGTGACTGCTGTGGCTGTGTGTGAGCGTGTGTTGACTGGCCCTGGTGTGTCTGTCTCTTTCACGTGCAGGTGTGTGGGAAAGGAGCTGGGTCCTCCTTCGGGTGCTGGGGGCTTCTGGGAGCCTCTGGGTTTGGGGTTTGGGTGTTTCTATTCCTCCAGGTCTCTGCCTGGGCTCTGAGTCTGATATCTGTGGCTCAGATGTTCCAAGGGATGGCTCTGTGAAACGCAACTGTGTTCCTCACACCCTTCGTTTCACAGAGTGGAAACAGAGACCCAGAATGGGAAGGGACTGGGCCAAGGTCATTCCGCCACGCTGGAGCGGGTGTGATTTCCTTAGTTTGCATTTGTCTTACTTGGTTGTTGGCTCTCTAGCCACTCGTTCATTTAGTCAGTCAGTCATTCAAAGACCAAAGGCTGTCTCTTTATGTTCGCACGCATGTGCGCATGCGTGCGTGCATGTGTGCGTGCGTGTGTGCGTGCGTGTGTGTGTGTGTGGTTTGTGTGAGAGACAGACAGAGAGAGGGAGCGGGGGGCGGGGGGGGGAGAGATGTTTCTCCCAGTTCCTGTGTGTCCATCTTTCTCTGTTTCTTAGTGTCACCTATGTCCCTACCTCTCTCTCTGTGCCTTTATGTCTGTCCCTTGGTTTATGGGAAAATGCTTGCTCATCATGCCCTGTGCCTCTGTCTGTCGTATTCTCTGCCTTGCTCTCTCTCTCCATCTGCTCCGTGGCTTCGACTCCGTCCTCCCTCTCTCTGGGCCTCTGGATCGCTCCCTCCTTCCCTTGGGGGCTCTGGGTCTTCCTCTCTTGGGGTCCTCCTCCCCCCACTCCTTAGGCTCTCTGGCCTCTCTCCTCCTCCTCCGGTCTCTCTCTCCCAGCTCCCTGAGTTTCCGCCTCTACCTGCCACCTCGCAGGCCAGGCCCTCTATTTCTGTCACCGTGCCAGCCCTGCCGGCTGCGTGTCACCCCCCTCCGCCCCCTGCCGTGCTGGCTCCCAGTCAGCCGTCCCACCAGCCTCGCTGTCCTGGGCAGGCTGGGGAATTCCTCCTGGTTCCTGGAAAAAACAACTGGTGTCGAGAGAAAGGCCCTCAGTCTCCCTGGGTGCCCACCCCCCTCCCTCGGGCCTGGGGGTCTCTCCCAGAGTCATGCCGGCCCGAGGCAGGAAGCCCTGCGGTTTCTGGCTTCTCCCAGGCGGCCTCCGGATCTGGCCCCCGCCCCCCGGCCAACAGCCCAAATATTATTCCGCAGGAGGAGTCGGTGGCAGCGGGAGGAGGCCCAGGCTGAAAGAGGCTTTCAGGGCAGCCAGGCCTGGGGCTTCCTGTCCCCAGGCTCAGGCCTCAGGCCGCCCCAGTGGGGACCTCAGGTGGCCGGAGGGGCGGGTGTTGTTGTAGGGTCCTGGGGGGAGGGTGGGGCCATCCGTCAGGGTGTCTGGTGGCCACCGGCTCGGCTGGCGTGGGCAGGTGTGACCCCTACCCCAGGGACAGCCGGCTGGTGGCCAGCAATGGAAAAGTACAGCAGTCAGACATGGGACGCATGGACAGACATGAGGACGCTAGGGATCAGGGATGGGGGATAGCCATGGGGACACAGAGAAGCCTGGGCTGGGACAGATGGACCTGGGCACGGCTTGTGGGCTTTAGGTGACATAGTCCAAGGGAGGGGCCGTGAGTGGGGAAACAGAGGCCAAGGCAGGGTCCCCCCTGTGGGCAGAAGACATGAGATGAAAATAGTAATAATAATAAATAATAATAACAGCTACTAGGGCTTACCATGTGTCTGGCATTATGTAAGCACCTTACAGAATCGATAGACCCAATCCTTCCCCCCACCCATTTTATTATTGGGGAAACTGAGGCATGATGAAGTGACTTGCCCAAGGTCACACAGGTAGTGAGTGGGGAGCTAGGACTTGAACCCAGGCTCAGAGCCAGTGCCCTTAACCAGGACGCTATTCTAGAGCATAGGAGGGGCAACAGCGACACAGCAGGGCCCTGGGGTCCCAAGCCCTCCGTCATGGTCACCGCCACTCACACCCTGCTCCTGGAGGCCGAGGGGGCACCCCAGAAGCCAGCAGCCAGGGAGGTTTATGAGTCTGTGTCAATGTCAAGGTGTTTGCAGGCTTCTGTGTTACTCCATGACTTGTCTGCTCAGTGTGTGAGTGTGTGTTGTGTGTGCCTGTACGTCTCCGTGTCAGTGTCTTCTCACTGGGTTTCTGTAGGTGTTGCAGTGCTGTGTCACTGGGTATACATGTATGTCACTGTTCTATCATTGTCTTCTCTGTGTCTGTCACTGTGTCTTCTGTCCTTGTGTTTTGTTGCTGTGTCTCTAAGCCTAACACTATGTTTGCCCATCCTTGTGTCCTGGTCTCTGTCACTGTGTCTATTACAGTGTGTCTCTGTCACTGGCTTCTGTGTGTCTGTTTATGTCTCAGACACTCTGGGTCTGCCTATATCTGTCCCTGTGTGTCACCGTGTCTCTCCCCCTATGTGTCACCATCTACCCAGGTGTCACCGTGTGTGTTACTCACCACCCAGGCCACAGGTGGGCGTGTCGGGCCCACTGGTGCCCAGAGCTGGGGCCCAGCCCATCCCACCCTCACTCTGCCATGGGCCAGGCTGGGCGCCTGTTTGCAATGACTGCCCCAGGTAAACACCAAGATCCGGAACCCAAGGGCCACCTCCCTCACCTCCACTCCCTGCCCCTTAGCCTGCCCTGGACTGGGCTGGACCAGAGCTGCACAGGCGGTGCCCCTAAACTGGAGACGTGCCCTGACCCTCCCCCACCCACGGTTACCAGCCTTCCCAAGCCCCCAGCCTTGGCCCTGCCTGCCTGCCGGCTTCTCCCTCTCTCTGTCCCTCTCTGGATGTCTGCTGGCCTCTCTGCTTCTTTCTGTCCCTACTTCCTCTCAGCTGGGTTTCCCTGTGGCTCTGCCTTTCTCGGGGGAATGACCCGTGTCTTCCTTCTGTCACTGCCCCTCTACCTCTGACTTTTTCTGTCTTTTCTCAGCGAAGTTTGATTCTCTGCTTTCCTGATCTGTCTCCATTTGAGCCAGTCTTGGTTTCTAACTCGGCGTCGCAGTTGGCCAGTCTCTTTCTGTTTGTCTCTCGCACTTTGTAAGTTTCCTTCTCGCCCTTCTGTCCCTGTGTCCCTCTCAGCTCGAGCCTCTCAGTCTTGGTCACTATCTCTGTGGGTCTCTGAGCCCCCAAGCCCCACAGGAGCAGACCTCTGCCATATCAGGGTCCTTAGGGAAGGGTGTGGCCCCCAGCCTCCTACCCCAGCCCACTGGGGGTGCGTGTGTGTGTGTGTGTGTGTGTGTATGTGTGTTTATTTAAAGGTATATGTACATATTATTTATATCTGTACCCGGGGGCAGGAGGGGCAGACACTGGGGCCTTTGTGTAGCTGCTGCCCACTGCCTGCCCGCCCGCCACTCCTCTCCCTTCGTCCCTGCCGCCCGCCCGCCCGCCTCTACTCCCCCCTCACAGAAAGGTTCCTGTGAGGCCTGCCAGCTTCCTCTGCCTGAGGTGTGAGTGGGCACGCCACAGGGCAAGGCGGGCAGGAGGGCCCGGGGAATTTTTCCAGCTGCAGGGAAGGTTTCCGGGTGGGGAGGGTTCTGGAAGGAATAGGACTTCTCAGCTGAGCTGCTGTCTGTCTGTGTCTGCTGTCCCTGGGCGTCCCCGGGTCCTTACCTGGCTTCTCCCTGGGAGTCTGTCCATCCATCTAATGTCGTTCTGACTCTGTCGATTTGGGTCTTATCCACTCGTGCACACACTGTCATTGGGCATCTGTGCTAGGCCCTCTGTTGAGCCCTGGACACAGAGGTGAACGGGATGCTGTCCATCCCAGCTGATTCCTTGCTTTTTCTGTCTCATTTGCTTCATCCCTTCCCTCAGTGCTTGAAACCCTCTACTTGTTCCCATTAAAACTAAATCCACAGTCCTTACCATGGCAGACAGGGCCCCCAACGCTCCCTACCCTACTATCCTTCTGACCTCAATCTTATGACTCTCTCTCATGCCATAGCTGCACTGGTCACCTTGCTTCTGGAATGAACCAAGCTGGCTCTCACCTCAGGGCCTTTGCATGTGCTGCTATCTCCCTAGATTGCCCGTGGCTCACTCACTCACCTCCCTTAGTTTTATCTCAGTTTTTTTTTTATATAAATTTATTTATTTTATTTTATTTTTGGCTGCGTTGGGTTTGTTTTTTTTTTTATTGCTGCACGTGGGCTTTCTCTAGTTGCAGCGTGCGGGCTTCTCACTGCGGTGGCCTCTCCTGCCGTGGAGCATGGGCTCCAGGCACGCGGGCTCAGCAGTTGTGGCGCACGGGGTCAGTTGCTCCGCGGCATGTGGGATCTTCCCGGACCAGGGCCCGAACCCGCGTCCCCCGCATCGGCAGGCGGACTCCCAACCACTGAGCCATCAGGGAAGTCCTCATCTCAGTTTTACGTCCCACTTTTTTTTTTGGTCCGGGCCACGTGGCTCATGGGATCTTAGTTTTCCGACCAGGGATCGAACCCACTCCCCCGGCAGTGAGAGCACGGAGTGCTGACCTCTGGACCGCCAGGGAATTCCCCCACCTCCCTCTTTAAAATACCAGTCTCCATAATTCTCTGTCTCCTTTCCCTGGTTTATTTTTTCTTAGGATTTACCGCCATGGCTGTCACATTTTATGGGTCTGTATCTCCCACCTGAATGTCAGCTCCATGAGAACAGGGGCTGCACTCTGTTCCCTGCTGTATCCACAGCACCTACTGCAGGGCTTGTCACACAGTGGATGCTGAATAAACATTTGTTGAAAGAAAGGAGTCCATTAATTTATCCATCCTTTAAACTTGCCAGTGCGGGGCAATGCTGGGGACACAGTGGTGACTGAGTCAGCCTTGGCCCTGCCCTTATGGGGCTCACAGTCCAGTCCCCAGACAATAATGATTTAGAATGCTCAGGGCTGGGATAGGGGAGTGGGACCCCAGAAATGGCACCTGACACAGACTGAGGGTCAAGGAGGGCTTCCTGGAGGAGAGGTCAGCTGAGCTGAGAACTGGAGGGTGAGCCGTGAGCCAGGTCCTGTCATGGGGACCAAGTGACTAAGACAGACCCAGCCCTGCCCTTCTTCACAGAGCTCTGTTCTCCCCCTCGGTCTCATAGAACTTTTGAGTCTGAAGATGTCTTAACTCTCTAGTTCAAACCTGTACCTTTCCCTGATTTCACAGCCTCCCGCCTTCCCTCCCTCTCTCCGCATCTCAGTCTCTCTTCTCTCTCCTTCTGTCTCTATGGTTGGCATTTCCTCAGTGTACCTCAGCCTCTCTTAACCCATCTGGATATTTCTCTAATTTTCCTTCCTGAACGTTTGTCTCTGTTTCTATCTCATCTCCCTCATCTCCGAGCGAGCTCCTTTTCTCTCTCTGGGTCTCTGTCTTCTCTCTCTCAGTGAGCTGGTCTCTTTACATCTCCCTCCCCACCTCTGTCGTCTCCATCTTTCCCTGGGTCTCTCTCTGTGTCTCTGTCTCTCCTTTCATGAAGCCTCTTCACCTACTCACTGATGCCCCAGATCAATCCAGAACCCCTCCACTCTGGCCCCAGCCTGGCACTGAATGAAGAGGGGCTGATCCAGGCCCCTACACCCACACAGTTCAGGCCGCCTGCTCTGTTAATAGTTAACCCAACCTCTATCTAGAATACACACCAGCCAGGCTGGGGGGTGACTCCCCTGGCCCCTACCCACCCACCAGCTGTTCTTAAAGGACCAGGTGTCCTCCACAGCTCTTTAGCCCCCACTGGGGCACAGCGCCCCCGTGTCTGGAGGCCTCTAGCTCTGAGGATGGGGGAGGGGAGCTACCCAGTACTTGGGTCTGCAGAGCTGGGTCAGGAGAGGCCACAAGGTTGCCCAGGAGGGGTGCCCAGGCACGGAGCTCCATCCAGCGTCTCCCTTGCTCCTGGCTTATCGCCTGGTATATTTAATCAGGGGTGGTTTTCCCAGCCCTGCCCAGAGCCCAGGCTGGCAGTGCCAGGGTGACAGAACACCTGAGACCCGGTGGCTGGGGGAGGGGACTCCTCAGTCCGAGAACTGAGGGTCCTCCAGATGTGGAGGACCAAGCCCTAGAGTCCCTAATATTTGGGAGTTGGGACATGGGGGTCTGCGGGATGTGTGGGAGGGACACCTGGATAACCAAGATGGGTCAGGACGTTAAGGTCTTCCAGATTTAGGTGATATAACATCTGGGTTCCTGAGACCTGGGGCAACCTAGGGTCTCACAGCCGTGTGACAGGGCTGTGCGGTGGCAGGACACACTGTCATTCCCCATCTCTCTGTCCATCCGTTGGCCTTTGCGCCCGGCTTTGCCCCCTTCACGAAATCGCCACCTCAGGGTCGCGGGGGAGGCCGCTGGGGTGCGGGCTGCCTCTTGGGGCCTCCCCCTACCCTTAACCCCTGCTTTGCCGCAGCCGGCTCAGGCCCCGCCCTCTGACGCCAGCGAGCAGGAAGTCCTGGTTAATAATCAGCCCGCCGGGACAGGTGCGGGACAAGGCCGCGCACATCAGAGGCGACCGCGGGGGGGGAGGGCCTTTTACCCGGCCAGTCACGGTGTCTTAGGGCGGCCGCCGTTGAGGCTGGTCTCCAGAGATGGGCGCGCAGTTCAGCGCACCACCAGAGGCGAGAAGCAGTCACCTTGTTTCCAGGGAACCTGTTAGTGTACCTCATGAGGTAAATTTCCTCTTTCCTCAGGCAGTCCCTCTAGCAATCTGGCCTAATTCTCTCCGTGCCTAGCAAGAACTCGCGGCCCGTCCCTTCTGGGAAGCCTCCGGATGCCCCTTGACCCTCCCCGTCGGTGGCACTGAGTCCTCCACCTTCGGGGGAGATACAGGGGATGGGCCAGAAGGGAAGGCTAGCTCCCGAGCTTGGCTGTGGCTCCCTCGCAAGAGCCTTAGTTCTTAGTTCTGAGCCTTAGTTCTGTCATCTGGAAAACGGGCTGATGGCTAGAACGCTTGACTAGTTGGCCAGCATTTATAAAAACAGCCGGGGGGCCCACCTGAGTGAAGGGCGCCACCTGGAGGCTACAAGGCAACGTCCTCTCCCCTGCAGGATCAGTTCGGTCCCAAAGGGGGCGCAGCATCTCACGCAACTAAGGGACCAAGAAGGAAAAAACCCATCTTTCGGTTTATTGAAGGAGGGAGAGGGGATAGGGGAGAGGGGCAATAAAATGCTTTTGCTTCGTTTATAAAGAGCGAGATTTCAGGAGGCCCCTTCTCAAGGAGGGGCGGGGACACCTCTCCTCCAACTACAAGCAGCAGCAAAGCCAAGCCAAGGAGGGGAGAGGGAAACCGGAGGGGTCAAGGGACCCCAAACACCCCCTCGGACAGAAGCCACAAGTTTTCTCCCCCCACCCTCAATGCATCTACCCCAGGGGACCCATCTGGGATAAGGAGGGGACCCATCTGGGATAAGGAAGGGGGTATGTACACAGGCGGGGGAGGCACTGGGCTGGGTGGGAATAATTTATCCGCAGCGGCGGTGGGTGGCAAGGGGGGGGGCAGATGGGCAGTAGACTCGTGGCAGTGGTGGCCTAGGGGTCCCGTTCTTTCTTAACCTTGATGTCTCCAGCAAGGATGGTGGCGATCTCGCCTTGCATGAAGGCCCAGGGGACAGAGGAGCCCACTAGCGGGCACTTGTCTCCACTGGGGCAGTACACCTCCCCAGCAGGACCCTGCGCCTTGATGAACTCCCGTGAGCAGGGAAAGCAAAACTTGTGTCCGGGCACTGAGGGGCACTGGACGAAGTGGGTGTCTTCCAGCCGCTCCCGGCACAGGGTACAGCACAGGGGAGCCCCAGGGGTCGCCCCAGTGCCGCTACCACCCCCGCTAACAGCTTCCGCCCCTGCTGTGGGGCTAACTTCTGCCTCACCGTTTCGGGCCACCAGACGATGCTGGGCTGGAGGCTGGGCCGCAGAGGAGGCTGCGGGGCTGGCGCCCCCTGTGCGCACAGGGCCCCCACCCCCTGCAGGGTCCTTGGGGGAGTGGCCAAGGGCCTCGGCCACGTTCTTCAGGGCGGCGATTGGCGAGGGCACAGCAGGGGTATCAGCGGAGAACGGGCCACCGGGTGCCACCCAGTGCCGCTGCTGCTGCTCCTCGGTGGTCATCTTCCCAGATGCCTCGCCCTCGGGCTCAGGGGACGCCTTGCGACGGCGCGGCGTGGGGGCCAGATTCCGGGATGGGGCTCGTGGGGGTGGGCCACAAAGAGCTGCAGGGGCTGGCTCTGGATACTGCTGGGGCAGGGCCTCGGCGGGAGCTGGCTCGCGGAAGGTGCGGACACCGTCGGTTAGCAGCTCCCCCAGCTGGCGCCACTCCCCTGAGCCGTGTCGGCGTTCATACTCGAGGTACTTGAAGCCTGATGAGGCCAGTGCCTTGCCCGGCTCCCGCAGAGCATCATGAAACATCTGGCGAGCCACGGCCAGGACTCCAGCATACACGTTGCCAGAACCACAGGGGTATTCGGTGAAGAGCTTCAGCTCGAACTCGTAGCCTGGCGGGCGGGCAGTAGCATCGAAGGCGAACACCCGTCCCACCAGCCCGTGATCCTTCTTGAAGCGGACATTGAAAGGGGCGCAGGCAGACAGCGCCAGCAGCTGTTCCCGCACGGCTTTGGGGCGCCCATGCCATTCCTCTGCCCGGCCCCTCATGGCCTCGTTCAGTTCTGCCAGACAGTCCGCATTCCTCTGCTGCTTCTCCTTCTCGAAATCGGAGCCGAAGGCTGGACGGGCAGGACTCAAGCCGGGTGCCAGCGTCAGACCTCGGCTTCCCAGGCCAGACACCGCAGCTGCCAGCAGCCCGGGGGGCACCAAGCCGGGCATGGAGCCAAGCAGGGCCCTTCGCGCCCCCTCCGCCACAGCTTCCTCGCGGCCCAGTCCATTGGCCAGGCGGGACCCCAGGGTGTACTCCAGGGCGGGCGAGGGCAAGGGGAGGCGGCCCGACGATGTGGCCCTGTCATAGCGGTCCTGGCCTGAGACAGCGCCGCCTGTCCCCGACGGCTGGGGCTGGGCCTGTGGAGGCGGCAACTGAGGCCCCTGTGCAGCGGCGGCTGCCAGGTCCTTAGTGGTCGGGTGCTTGAGGGCCGGGGGCCCCGGCGAGCGGCCCTCGGGGAGCACGTGGCTTCGCTTGAGCTGCCGGGCGGCATCGATGAGCAGCTCGATGCGATCCGCGCCCTCGAAGTTCACGCAGCCGCGGCACACGGCCTCACTGAAGTCCCACACCATGGCCCACGGCATCTTGGGCAGGTCGCACAGGTAGCACCACTGGCGGCGGGAAGCCTGCACGGACGCCATAGCCCCCGCACGCGCGCCTCCGAGCCCCCGCGTTCCACCCGCCGCCGACGTTCGATCCGCGCCGCCAACGTTCGATTCGTGTCCCCGGGACCGCGCGAGCCACGGTCGGGCCTCTGGCTCGGCCTCCCCGCGGATCCAGGCCCGGCCCCCCTTCCCCGCCCCCTGGGCCCTAAGCCTTTTTCCTCACTCCCGCCTCCTCAAAGGCAAGCAGAGGCACGTCGGCGCTCCCGCCGGGTCCGACCTCCGGGGCGCGGCGCACAGCTCGGGCCCCGCGATAGGCCGCGGGCGCCGCCGCCTCGGGCTCCCGCCGCTCCCGCCACTGCCGCTGCAACTGCCGCCGCAGCCGCCGCCGCCGCCGCCGCCTCCTCCACCTCCTTCTGCCCCAGAGGCCGCTACGCAGGGAAAGTTACATAACGCGCCGGCAAAGCCTTCTGGGAAACGTAGTCCCTCCGGGGCCGTTTCTTAAAGGGGACCGCCGGCTGCCGGAGGGTAGGGGCTCACAGCCTCTCCGCTGCGCAACCTTTACCCCTCCTCGCCGGGGGGGCAGGGAGTTTGACTGGCTCCAAGCAGCTCGAGCAAAAGGGTTGGGGACGGGGATGTGATACGAATGGTGAGAGCCACCACGTATTCAGAAAGTGTAGCGGGCGGACTGGCTTCCGGACGGCCAGTCTCTGCTCCGACTTGCTTTGCAGCTTTAGACAAGTCTTGCCTTCTCTGAGGCTCAGTTCCCCGCCCTTCAAAGGTGGGCCAATGACCGGTTACGAAGGCAGCAGCTCCTGGGGCGGGGCGGAGGGGCCTTAATTGGACGTTTTCGGGGGTGGGGGGAAGGGAAGCTGTCAATTTAGTGTTGGGCAGGACCGTCCACTTGGCACTTCGTCTTGCCCAGGATCTTGGATATAAGCCTCTGACTGGGGCCAACAAAAGCCGGAGAAAGGAGAGGACTGACGGTCTCAGCCTCAGTTGCTTTATCTGTTAAAAGGAGTGGTCGAGCGCCCCTCTCTTCCAGCTCTGCGGGCGCGCTCTGGTCTCCAAGGGGTTACACTGTCAGTTTCTCCGCCCCCCCACCCCAACTTCACTACAATTCCCAAAATGCTCTACGGGGCGAACAAACTGACGCACTTCCGCTGTCTAGGAGGTTGGGGGAGGCCTTCCCGATTCCCGCTGGCTGTCCATAACCCCCCCCCGCCTCAATTTCGGGGGGATCTTTTCGATCACCGGGTGAGAGGGTCCTTACACCCTCTAGGGCTCATCAATTTGGGGGGCGGAAAGGAGGCCAGAGATGGCAACATAGTTTCTGGGGAGAGCGAGAGCCAGACCACCTTTCTCCAACCTTGGGTGCTTACTACCTGATAGGCCCAAGCAGGCTTTGGCGACCCCCATGTTTTTTTCTTCCTGGCGATGGAACACTGCAGGGCAGGCTTGGAGAGGGGGCATGTGGAGGAGAGACAGGTCTCCAGCTTCTAACCCACATCAGCCTCTTCCTCTCTCTAGGCCTGGGTCTGTGTTAAGCGCTCAAAAATATTTGAATGACTTGCCAGGGTTGCATTCATTAGTAGTTTTCAAACTAATCAGGGAATGCCTGCCGCCACTCTCCCTCATCCCGCTGCAACCATAGCAGGTCTGATTTTATGTTACCCAAATTTCAGACTCAGCTTCACCATTTTGTTTACCACCTGTATTATTAACATTTTTCTTGAAGTTGACTCCTGTGAATCAAACACTATTTACTTTTGCCTCATCCTAAGCAGTATTATGTGCATGATCATGGGTTTTATGTACTAGGTACATTTTTACAAAATAAAACTACATACACATATAACCATAGAACAGTTAAAAAGGCCATCCACATATCGCCTAAAATTGTCTTTGGGCCATTCTTTAGTAAACAGTAGTTGGAGTCAGGAGTTCTGGCCGGAGGCTGGCTTCAGGTGGACTGGATTGGCCCCTGACAAATTTAGGGCAAGTCCCTAAACTTCTCAGGAAAAAATGGAGACCCCCTAAAATCGGCTTTTCATTGGGTACCTTCAGGTTAAAATGCAAACATGCAAATAAATTCTTAGCATGGCACCTGGCCCAGAAAAGGAGCACCATAAATGAAAGTTGTTTTTAAGCTCCCATTACTTAAAAGATTCAACCTTTCTTCTGTGTTGGGCAATGCTGAGGACACAGCAGTGACTAAGATAGGCTCAGGCCTTGCCCTGACAAGGCTCATCCAGGTGATGGAGGGTCATTCAATTTAAATTTACTCAAATGATTACTTAACTGCCTTTCTTTCACAACTGCTGGGGGAAAGGGGGGGGTGGTCAGGAAAGGCTTTCCTGAGGAGGTGGTATTTGAGCTGTGACCTGAAGGATGAAGAGAATGTAGTTGTAGGCAGCAAAGACACCTAAATCTTTATGCCCGTATTACAGATGAGGACAGTGGGGCCCATAGTTACACAGCTGGCCAGGGCAGCACCAGGGGTTGAGCCAGGTCTGAGTCCAGGGTGATGGCTATTAGCTACTTTGCTACCAGGCTCTGCAGCCAGTTTGGGAGTAAAAAAGAGAACCAGCTCCTCCCTTCATGAAACTATACGGGAAGCAGGCTTTAAATAGATAAGGGCATGTGTTCACTTAGTGACCACAGGATGCTGAGAGAGGATCTAAGAAGCAGACCCACCCTAGCCTGGGGGAAGGAATCCAGGATGTCCTCCCAGAGATGACATTTAGGGTGGTATCCGAAAGATGAAAAAGTAGGAATAAGATTTGAACACAGGACTTGATGGCTTTAAGGAAAAAAAAAAAAGTCTGGAAAACCACCAGCCTCTAAAACTTCAAGGGGGTGTCACCTGCCCATGGAGGGATGAGGCAGGTGTAGGCGTTGGAACTTCAGGCCTGTCTCAGACAGAGCCCCAAGTAATTATATTAAAAATAAGTTTATTGATATCTTGTCACCACTGGGGAGCACAGAGGGGGTTGAGCTCTGGAGGTCAGAGACCAACGGGAGGCAGAAGGCTCAACCTATACCAGTGAGAACTCCACCCGCCCCTAGGGTACAGACTGCAATAGCCTCTGCATCCATTTTCTGACTTGTCTTGAAACTCCCACCCGCTCCAAAGTCTGGGTAGGGGAAGTGGGTCAGTTGTCTTCAAGTCAAGGCCAGGAGTTCTGTTAGGGGAGGGGGATGTGCAGGTTCCCTCCGCAACCCACGAAGGGCAATAATAAATAACGTAAAATCCATGGCTTAGAAGTCAGGGTTAAGGAAAGCAGCCAGGCAGACAGCGCTGTACTGATAAGGGCTGGGGGGCCCATCAAGGAGGCCCCCCAGAATCAGGCACTAACTAGTACAGGGAGTGGGGTGCTCGTGCCCCGCAGCAGGGAGCCCGGGTGCAGCTGGGATGGGGAAAGTGCATTGCCCTCCTCCACTGGGCTAAGCTGGGGGGAGGAGGTGCAGGCAGAAGGTGCGCAGACAAGCTTGAACCCCACGGCAGATGTCACGGAGATTTCCACCGCCCCCGCCTCTTCCGTGTAGGGAAACTTTTCCTCCTTTTGTGTGGTGGGGAGTCATGGGGAGGGAGTGGGGCGGGCGGCGGCCGGGGGGCCCCCTCCTCGCTCCTAGGGGCAATGATCACCCCCCTGGCTGCCACCACAGCCCCGTCCACGACTGCAGCCACCACGGACACAGGCTCTGGGGTGACCTCCACCTTGGGGGAGGGGGGGGACAAGACAGGCCTGGGCGGTGGAGGTGGGGGCGGGGGCGGGGGCAGTGGGTCAGCGGGGGTTCCGGGCAGAAGGGGCAGCAGGGCGCTGAGGGCCTCGCTCAGTTGGGCTAGTCCCTGGCGAAGGGTGCCGGCCAGCTCCCGGATGGCGTTGGCAGTCTCCTGCTGGGCCCGCAGGAAGTCCAGGGAGGGGTCTGGGGCCGAGGGTGGAGGCAGTGGAGGGGAGGGGGAGCTGGAAGGCGAGGGTGCCACTTGGACCTGCTGCGGTGGCTCGGGGGGTGGTGGCAGCGGAGGGGCTGGGGGGGGTGGAGACAAGGCCAGGCGGGGCAGCTGGATGGTCTGCAGGGCCGGAGGGGGCGGGGACTCACGCTCCTTGGGTGCCGGGCAGCCCCCTTCCTGAGGATTGCAGGAGGGTCTGGCCCAAGGCTCCGGGCTGCTCGAGCCCCCCTTGCTGTGGACTGGTGTATCTGTGGAGAGAGAGATGTAGGTAAGATGTGGGGGACCCCTAACGCTGTCATGATTTCCCTTTCCCACCTCCCACCCACCCTGGACCCAAAGGCATCCTTTTCAAACCTAAGTCAGGTCATGCCTTGGAGCAGAAGCCCCATGACCCAGGGGAGAGAGACAAAATATTTAACAATAATCTGGTGGCCGATACCAGCCTTCATGGAACAGGGTCCTGGAGGTCCCCTGCCGAGCCAAGCAGCTCTTATCTCATTCAGTGTAAATGCCAACATGCTAGAAGGCTCTGAACCATCCACACCCGCCCCCCCGCCCCCCCTCAGGCAGCACTGCTGGATCCTGGGGAGGCCCCACGGGAGGAGGGCCTGGAGAAGAGGTTGGGTGGCTGGAGTAGGAGAAGGGGGAACTTCTGGAGGCGGGGAGTAGGGGGCTCTCTCCAGTCAGGAGGGCAGGATTTCAGTCTCAACTCTGGTCTGTGTCAGTTTAACCCCAAGCCTGCGGGGCTTCCTCCGCCCCCTCTCACCTGGGATCTCATTCGTGCTCACGGACTTGAAGAGTCCACGAGCAGAGGCGCCCAGGTTTCCGGGCCCAGCCTGAAGCTCTCCCTCTGGCTGTGTACTCGGCATATCCCCTCCAGTAATCCCGTCCTATAATGCCTCCAACCCCCTTGCCTGGAGCTGAGCTCCTGGCCCTCCTGCTCCTCCCTCAGCCACCCCATCTCAGATGCTGGCAGCTCCATCCTTCTAGCTGCTCGGGACAAAAACGCACTCTTCTCTCCCAAGACACCACTCGTGTACAAATACCGTTGGCTCTGCCTTCAAACTAACCCAACATCTGTCCTCCTCCACGGCCCCCACCCTGGTCCAACCACCACCATCTCCCAACCTGGACTATTCACTGGGCTCCCAGCCCACACCCCCGCCCCTTAGAGTCTGTTCTCCACCAGCAGCCTCAGGGGTCCAACTAAAATACACCACAGTTATGCGCTACAGGAAAGCAGCTACTCACAAAGGACCACATGTCATATGATCCATTTACATGCAATGTCCAAAATAGGCAAATCTTACAGAGACAGAAAGTAGATTAGTGGTTGCCTAGGGCTGGGCAGAGATGGGGGAACGAGGCGGGGGGTTGATGGCTAAGAGGTACAGGGTTTCTTTCCGGAGTGATGAAAATGTTCTAAAATTGATTGTAGTGATGGTTGTGCAGCTCTATGAATACACTAAATGCCACTGAATTGTATGCTTTAAATGGGCAGGTTGTATGGTATGAGAATTCTACCTTAATAAAGATGTTAAAAAAATACAAGTGAGATGTCTTTCTCTGCTCAAAAGCCTCCTGTGGCTACTATCTCACCCACAGTAAAAGCAAAGTTTTCAAGGTCCCCACGATGTGCCTCCATTGCCTCTCTAACCTCGTCTCCCACTCCTTCTCTCACTCTCTTTCGTTCACTTGACTGCAGCCAAACTGGCCTCCCTGCAGGGGCTCATACACTTTTTTTTTTTTTAATTTTGGCCACGCCGGGCGGCATGTGGGATCTTAGTTCCCCGATCAGGGATCAAACCCGAGCACCCTGCGTTGGAAGCACAGAGTCTTAACCACTGGACCACCAGGGAAGTCCTGGGTCCTCATACACTTTAGGCCCGCTCCTGCCTCAGGGCCTTTGCACTTTCTGTTCCTTCAGCCTGGAAAGATCTTTCCCCAGACACCTGCTTGGCTCCCTCCCTCACCTCCTCCAGCATCTGCTCAAACATGGCCTCCTTGGAGAGACCTTCCTTGACCCTCCATCTGAAGCAGCTCTGTCCTTTTCTCTCTCCTAGCCCTACCTGATTTCTTTTATAGCACTTATCTCCACCTGGCATGGGATCGCTCTGTGTTTGTGGTCTGTCTCCTCCTCCTTATGTCAGCTCCATCAGGCAGGGCTTTGTTTTTGTTCACTGCTGTTTACCCAGCGCCTAGAACAATGTCCAGCACAAAATTTTGTCTTTAATGAGAAAAGAACTGTGGCTTCCTGGGAGTCAGTACTGATTGGGCACCAGGCCCCAGGTCCTGGCAACAACCCTCCCGCAGCTCCGCAGCACCCACAGGAGACAGTCCAGGCCTCTCTCTAGGGCTACAAGGCCTCAGCTTTTGCCCCTTTCTATTCTTCTTCCTTGCCTCAGTGCACATCTTGTTCCCTCTACCAGGATCACTATCCCCCCACACCCCCAGGCTCGAAGGCTGGGGCTCCAGACTCTTTGGGCCGGCCGGCCTGGGCAAGTAAGAGAGGCTGGCAGAGAGACAATAACCAGAGCTAACGGTGGTTGGACACTTTCCTGGCCGACCCTGGGCGCAGTGGCTAAGTTCTCCTATGTTATTTCACCCAGTCCTCCGAGCCAGTCTTTGGGGTACGTGCTATCAGTATTAGCCCATTTTACAGATGAGGTGACTTGAGGCCCAAAGAGGTGTCACAGAGCTGGTGAATGGGAGAAGAGGACTTTGAACCAGGCAGGTTCTGGAGCCTATGCTTTTAACCATTCCTTGGGCTGGGGCTGTGGGCTTGACGGTGGGGTGGCGAGTCTTCTTCATAAAGGGCATGAAAATTCCAGCCACCTGGAAAAATATATGACTTTTCTAGTCTACCGAGTAAAAAGAACAGAAAAGGGGCCCAGCCTTCATGCCCACAGGGCTCACAGGCTTCGTGTAAGGACCACCGTGAGAGTTAAAATCATAGTTATTCGCAACCTTTGGGCCTCAGTTTCCCCACCTGTAAATGGATGTGTGTGAACATAGGACCAAGTAACCCTGTAAAGGAATATCTCCCTGAGGGCCGTTACAGGCATTAAGTGAATTACCATGGGCCAGGGCATAGGCCAGTACCTGGCATATAATAAGGTCTCAATGTGGTTGTTACTGTTCTTTCATTCAAATATTAGGTCACAAGATAAATGGTTCTTATCTCTCCTTCCAGTGTCAACAAAGATGCCTCAGGCTGCCCCAGGCCCTGTTCCTGTCCTTCAATCAGAGCAGTTCCTCTTTTAAGAGTTTTACACAGTGGGTAATCTCTGTGTGAGATTCTAATCAAGGACACTTTAAGCACATACCTGCCTCAGGGTCTTTGCACCTGCTGTTTCCTCCAGCTGCAGTACTCTTCCCCCAGATATCTATTTGGCTCAGTCTCTCTATTCAGGTCCTCTGCTCAAATTTCCCCTCTCTACAGAGGCCCCCTTTCCATCACTCACTATCCTCTTAACATGCTTTGTTTTACTTCTTTTAGTTCTTATCACCTCTTTGTATAATCTGCTTTGGGGGATTACTTGTTTGTCGTCTGTCTCCCGTAACTAGAATGTCAGCTCCATAAGGGATGGAAAATTCTTTCTTCAGAGTATTCCCAGCACCTACCACGGTGTCTGCCTCAGAATACGCGCTCAATAAATATCTGTTGAATGAATGAATAAGGGGTTGTACAGCTTCTGAAGTAATAAGTTTGCCATCTCCACGCTGGTTCAATGGGGCCATTTCACAGGTAGAAACACTGAGGTTTGATTCGTATTGAGTACAAGGGTCCCGAGTGATTGTGTCTTTCTCTGGCTTAAGACACTTTCATGCCTCCCAAATGCCCTCAAGATAAAATCCAAAGTCCTGACCTTTATTTTAAACCACATGTGATCCAATTCTGGCACACCCATTAACTCGTAGTCAATATTAACTGTTTATATCTATGTAAACTACTTACATATTTACATATATATGTATGCATATATATGGTATATATCAGGCCATCTAGCCAGTGGTTAAGTGCATGCACGGTGAGTTGGACACAACCTATATTCAAGTTCCAACCCTTCTACTTACTTGCTGTGTGACCTTGGGTGGGTGAATGAACCTCTCAGAAATTCCATGATCCTGAGCTGCCTTGTTGGATCATGTGCCCCCGCTTTCTCTAAACCCTTGTATGGCTCCCCATAGTACTTAGAATAAAATTGAACTCCTTATCTCAGCCTAAAGGTCCTGCAAGGTTTGGCTTTTGCTGACCTCTCTGATCTCATCTCAAAACATGTCCTTTCTTTAATCTTTCCACTCTCCCTTCCTCCCCTCCCCTAACTGGGCAGCATCTCTCAGTTTCCTAAACTGGCCAAGCTTTCTTGTCTCCAAGCCACTGTACATGCTGTTCTCCAGGAACACTTTCCCGTCTCTTCTTCATCCTCACTCTTTGCATCTCGGCTCTGATGGCTCCTTCTCCAGGAAGCCCTCCTTGAATTCCCAGTCTGGATCAGATGTCCCCTAGGGACTCTCATAGCCCAGCCCTGCCTGCTTTGAGTCATCACTGTCTATACATGGGTCTGTCTCCCCCAGTGGACTGTGAGCCCCAGAAGGACAGGCCTGAGGATGTCTCAGTCACATCTCTGTCCCCAACACTGTCCAGCTCGGGGCAGTTGACTGGGGAATAGCTGTGGAAGAAATAATCATCCAGAGTTAGGGCTGAGTGGGGAGTTTTGTACTCCACTCTCCCCACCTCCTCTACTCAGGGCATGACCTTGGGAAAATTTCCAAACCTCCCTGAGTCTTTGATTTATAAAATGGTGAAACAGTTCGTGCTTCACAGCACTGGTAATTATATCAATAGCTAGCAAGGAAGTAATGTACCAAGCAAATTACACATATTAACTCATTTAATCTTCCCAGCAACCTCTGAGGCGGGGACCATTTTTTATCCCCATTTTACGGATGTAGAAACTGATGTGCAATAACTTATCCCAAATGACACAGTTGAGTGGCAAAGTTGTAACTGGAGCCCAGACTATCTGCCTTCAGAGTCACTCCCCCTACACTACAGTTTAATGAAATCATGGGTGAGCTGATGATCCCATGTGTGGACTCTGGAGCCAAGCCTCCTAGGTCTGGGTTCCATTCCCGACTCCGACCATTACCACACTTTTCTGAGCCTCAGTCTCCACAGGTGTAAAATGGGGATTATAACAGTACCTCCCTTCCCACAGCTATAGGGAGCATCTGATGAACCATATAAAGGGCTTGGAACAGCGCCAGGCACAAAGTAAAATTTCTGTTTGCTTTTGCTGAGGTGATGCTGAAGGAACTCACCTGCCCGTCGGTCCTCCTTGCGGTCCTCAGACAACACACAGCGTTGGGCGCAGGCGCTTGGGGCCGGTGGCTGTGAAGAGGCGGCCGCGGAGGGCTGCTCTGCCCCTGCACCAGCTCCTGGCCCCGCCACACCCGGCCCCAGGATGGCAAAAATGGTCTCCTCCTCGGCGGAGAAGGCGTCCTCGGCGGCAGGCCCGGTGCCCTGTGTGGAGTGCGGCACGCGAGCCAGCTTCTCCTTGGTGCGGCGCTTGAAGTCGTTCCAGCGCTTCTGCACCTCCTGGCCAGTGCGCTTCCAGCTGGTGATGCCGTTGATCTTGGCGGCAATGCCGTCCCACACACGCCGCCGCTCGGCCACGCTCACCCGACGGCTCTGAGCGCCGTAGAGCTGCGGGTAGTGGGCGCGCACCTCACGGATCAGGATCTGGTTCTCTTCGAACGAGAAACGCGGCTTGCGCAGCCGGGTGGTCTCTTCCGCTTCGCCCGCCGCCGCCGAGGCCATGGCGCCCCCCGACGCCGCCGTCCGGCCGCCTGGCGCATGGGGGGCGCCGGCGCTGCGGGCACAGGGCGCACGGCGCTGGCAGGGGTTCAGCGGCCCCGCGCCGTCCGCCCCACCCCGGCCGCCCCGATACCGTCTCCTATGTCCCCGGGGATAGGGGTGGGGGCGAAGGGCGGACGGAGGCGACGGGCAGCGGGGGTCCGTCAGAGTGCCTAATAATAGATGACACCGGCTGAGCGCTCATCTTGTGCCTGGCGCGGCGCAAAGTGCCAGGCCATGGAGTTGATGTTAATTGGGTATGGGTATGGAGGAGTGGAGGGAAATGAGGAAAAGCGGAAGGAAGAGGGGGTGTCTGCGGGAGTTAGAGGAGAATTGGGGGCATAGGAGGATAGGAAATGGAAGGAGAATGGGGGTATCTCGGGGATCAAAGAAGCACGAGGGTGATGGGGATAAGGAGATGCTGAAGAGGAGATGCAGCAGGGAGGGGGGGATCTGGAGCAGAGGAGCGCTCTGGGGGTTCCAGGGCAATGGGACGTCTGTAAGACCAATAAGAGAAGTGGTCCTTAGAGGAGCAGTCCAGAAATAATCGTGAACTGGGGGCTCCTAGGACAGTGGAGAAACTGGGAGAATAAAATATTAGGCATTAGGGTCTGCGGGGATTGTGGGGGCTTTGGGGATTGCCACGAATCAAGGGGAGCCCTGAGGGTTATGAGGGTCCGGGATTAGGAGGGGCCAACTGGGGCTACGGGAGACTCTGGGAAGAGTGAGGGTCGCGGAGGGTGGGGACCGAGTTGGGCCGCGGGTCACTCACCGGCGCCGCCGCAGCCCCCGCCTGCCCGTCGGTCAAGACTCGGGCTTCTGCGGCCTCTTCCCTCCCCCTGCCGGCTTTCTCCCTCCCCTTCTGGGCCCCGCCCCCGGCCGCCCCGCGAGCCAAGGCGCAGGCGCACCTAGCGCCAGACGGTCCCCCAACGCCCGAACCTCTTGGGTTTCACTCCTCCCGCCAGAGCGCAAGCGCAGAATTGCCCTCCACCGGCCTCCGTAAGCGGGCCGCAGTTGCGCAGGCGCAAGGTTAGCGCAGCGCTCTTTCCCCTAGCCCTCTGATGCCACAAGAACGCACGCTCAAAACCCTCGCACGCATGCGCGCCTTTCTCTCCCCGCTAGCTTTGGTACTCGGACTCCATCTCTGCGCAGGCGTAGCAATCCTT
Organism: Globicephala melas; assembly: GCF_963455315.2. Lineage (NCBI taxonomy): Eukaryota > Metazoa > Chordata > Mammalia > Artiodactyla > Delphinidae > Globicephala > Globicephala melas. Next base: position 9,268,842 of record NC_083332.1, on the reverse strand, counting down.
GGAGGATGAGGGAGAGACCTTGGAGAGTGATGGGACCGAATGGTTTCCTAGCCTTTCGGACCGTCTTCCAGCCCACCCAGCCCTCTAACTATGCCTGTGTCTCTTAGAGGACAGGGAGGGAGACGGTGCTGGAGGGAAGCGGTTCGTTTCCATGACAACTGCGTGGGTGGGGTGGGGAGCGTAACAAAACTGGCTTTGCAGCCCCTTATACTCGCCCCTGCGCGGGGCTGCTCGGGATCTGCTAACTACTACCCGTAGGGGCGGGGCACCCTGGGGATATTCGGCTCCAGGCGGGTGCAGTAACCATAGCAACTCATCTACCTTCCAACCCTACCTGGTGGGACCCGTGTCCACACACGTCACGGCTGGCACGCAGGGAGGGAGATAAGAGGGAGAGCTTCTTGGCTGGTAAGGGGTGATCCTAGCACAGGCATGACTTTAAGCAAATGCATGGAGGCAGGAATGAACCTAGAACACGGGTTCTAGCTGGAAGGTAGGATGATGGAGTTAAGTCTACACTGAGAAATTTGTAGCTTAGCATCCTGCTGGAGTTCTCAAGGTCATTCCACAAACAGTGCTTCATTCATCATTCAAACAAATATTTATTGAGCACCTATTCAATTCTAGGTGCGGTGAATATAGAACACAAAAATCTGTACGCTCATGGAGCTCACTTTGTAGTTGGGAGAGTGAAACATTTAGCAAAATTAATAAGATATATAAGCGAAAAGGTGATAAGTACCATGAAATAAATGGAAGTAGGCAAAAGGGTTGGGGAGTATGGGGTGTGTGTGTGTGTGTGTAATTTTATTATTATTTTTTAAAGTAAATTTATTCATTTTTGGCTGCGTTGGGTCTTCGTTGCTGCATGTGGGCTTTCTCTAGTTGTGGTGAGCAGGGGCTACTCTTTATTGAGGTGCACGGGTTTCTCACTGCAGTGGCTTCTCTTGTTGCGGAGCGTGGGCTCTAGGTGCACGGGCTCTAGGTACGCAGGCTCAGTAGTTGTGGCACACGGGCTTAGTTGCTCCGCAGCATGTGGGATCTTCCTGGGACCAGGGCTCAAACCCATGTCCCCTGCGTTGGCAGGCGGATTCTTCACTGCTGCGCCACCAGGGAAGTCCCTGACTCTGGTGTTAACCGTAGCAGAAACTGAGTTTAGGGAGCGAGAGTGGAATCTGGGGCCCAGTGAGGAGGTGACTACAGGGGCTCAGGTGAGAGGTCGTGGTGGTGGCTTCAACTAGGGTGGTAGCTGCTGAGGTGAGGTGAAGTGGAATTGGGTAGAGGAAGTGAGAGAAAGAGGAGTTGAAGATCACTCCAGTGACTTTGGCCTGAGTAACGGAAGAATGGAGCTGCCAGAAGCAAAGGCGGGCAAAGGGCTGTAAGAGGATCAGGAGTGCAGGTTTGCCCAAGTACAAAGGTGAGGTAGGCAGTTGGATATTTGAGTCTGGGCTTCAGGGGAGAGGTTTCAGTTTTTTATTTTTTTATTTTTTATTTTTTTGTGGCACGCGGGCCTCTCACTGTTGTGGCCTCTCCCGCTGCAGAGCATAGGCTCCGGACGCGCAGGCTCAGCGGCCATGGCTCACGGGCCCAGCTGCTCCGCGGCATGTGGGATCTTCCCGGACTGGGGCACGAACTCGTGTCCCCCTGCATTAGCTGGCAGACTCTCAACCACTGCGCCACCAGGGAAGCCCGAGGTTCCAGTCTTAAGATATGAATTTAGTAATTATCAGTGAATAATGACATTTAAGACTGGGAGAGATTGGCAGGGGAGCAAGTTTAGATAGAAAAGAAGTGGATTTCCCTGGTGGTGCAGTGGTTAAGAATCCGCCTGCCAATACAGAGGACACGGGTTCGAGCCCTGGTCCGGGAAGATCCCACATGCTGCGGAGCAACTAAGCCCATGCGCCACAACTACTGAGCCTGCGCTCTAGAGCCCACGAGCCACAACTGCTGAAGCCCACGCGCCTAGAGCCTGTGCTCCGCAGCAAGAGAAGCCACCACAGTGAGAAGCCCGCGCACCGCAACGAGGAGTAGCCCCCTCTCGCCGCGACTAGAGAAAGCCCCCGTGCAGCAACGAAGACCCAAAGCAGCAAAAAGCAGTATTGTAACAAATTCAATAAAGACTTTAACCATTGTCCACATTAAAAAAAAAAAAAAGTCCCATGGCCTTGAGGCTAGACACTCCGATGTAGAGGGCTGGGATCCTCCAAGGAGACTGAGGAGGCACAGTCAGAGAGTGAAAGGAGAACCAGCGCTGTCTGCTGTGCTGGAGGCCAAGTGAGAAGTGCAAATCCAGGAGGAGGGAAGGGTTAATGATGCCAAACGCTGCCTAGAAGTCAAGTCCAATGAGGACTGAGAACTGATCACTGGGGCTAGTGATAAGGAATTCATCAGTAATCCTGGAAGGGGCAATTTTGGTGGTGTGGTGGGGGCAGTAGCTTGATTGGGTAGGTTCAGGAGAGCCTTTAGGGATTGCCAGTGTAGATGATCCTTTCTAGCACAGAAATGGGATGGTATCTCTCCACGGGATCTCCAGAGGTTTATTTCAGATGGGAGATGTCACAGTATGTTTGTGTGTCCAAAGGGATGATCCAGAAGGGGGGAGATTGGTGCTGCGGAGGAGAGAGGGGAGAATTGCTGGAGCCATGTCCTGAGTGGGCACGGTGGGTGGGACTCAAGGCACAAGAAGGGGGTGCTCTAAGGGGCATGGGCTGTTCAGCCACAGTAAACGGGGAGGGCATGGAGGCAGGCAGGTGGTGATGTAGTGTCAGGAGCATGTGGATGTTGTCTCCTGGTTCCTTCTGTTGTCTCAGTAGAGTCGGAAGCAAGGTCAGGGTGAGGAGGAGGTGCTGAGGATAGGGGAGAGAGAGGAGAAAGCATGAAACAGTGAATGAATGGCCAGGGAATTGTAGACAAATAGAGCCAATCACTTGAGGTAATTGGATATAAAAGAGTGATGAGTCCCGCTGATGGTGTGTTTTTCTCTGTTCATATTTTTCTGAGTGGGAGCAGGTGCAGAGTGGGTGGCAAGCTGACTTCCACCAGGGCTGGGTTTAGATGATCTCCCACCATGTGCTCCATGAAGGGTCAGGGTCCAGGAAGCAGAGGCAGCCCATGCCGGGCCTTATGGGCAAGTTAAGGAGCTTGAATGAGTGAGGATGGGCAGGGTGTGATGTGTGCTTTAGAAAGAACCCCCGCTGTTGTGTGGAGGGTGGATGGGAGGGGGAAAGACTGTGAGCCAGAGTCAAGGGAGAAGTCAGGGGTGGACCAAGGGCAGGGTGGGAGAGACTGGACCAGGGCAGGGATGGTGGGAAGGGTGCAAATGAATTGGAAGACATTTGAGAGGCAGGATGTACAGAGTGCAGTGACAGAGTGTACAGAGTGCAGTCAGGTTGTGGAGGGAAAGGGAGGTGACACCCAGTTCTCCAGCTCAGGTCCCGCTTGGGGAGATGGGGTCAGTTAGGACATGGTGAGTGTAAGGTTCTCAGTGGGTGTTATGGGTTGAACTGTGTCCCCAAGTCCCCCAAAATAATGTTGAAGTCCTAACCCCTACTACTTCAGAACGTGACCTTCTTTGGAAATAGGGTCATTGCAGATGTAATTACTTAAGATGAGGTCATACTGGAGTAGGGTAGGTCCTTCAGCTGACATGACTGGTGTCCTTATAAGAAGAGGAGAGAGACACACAGAGGGAAGACGACAGCTCTGTGAAGACAGAGGCAGAGATGGGAATGATGGTGCCACAAGCCAAGGACCATCTGGGGCCACCAGAAGCTGGAAGACGCAAGGATCCTCCCCTAGAGCCTTTGGAGAGAGTGTGGCGCTGCCAACAGCTTGATTTCAGCTTTCTAGCCTCCAGAACAGTGAGAGAATGCATTTCTGGTGTTTAAGCCGCCCAGTTTATGGTCCTTTGTTATGGTGGCCCTTGGAAATGAATACACTGGGCATCCAGGGGAGGCATCCGCGATGCTGTGACTCCATGGGAGTCTGGGCTGAGGCGGGAGTTGGGTCTAAATCTGGCCTGGAGCTCTGCAGGAGCCTGCAAGTAGGGAGCCGTCGGCAGGGGTGTGTGGAGCTCTGCAGGTGCTGGAGGAGATCGAGGTCAGGGTACATTATTACTGCAGCTCCTTTAGTGTCCTTCGCTCTTGTCAGAGCTATGCTGCCACTTAATTAGCTGCTAAATAAATGAAAATTCACTAAAAAAATTAATTCCTTCAAAAACAAAAACAAACAAAAAAATAAAATAAAATTTTAAAAAAACCAAAAACAAACAAAAAAACAAAACTTGATCACTAATTCTCTGTCTTCTCCTCAGAGCCCCAGATCAGGTGTCCGGCAGCCTCCTGGACGCTTTCACCTTGGATGTCCCCAGGGACTTCATATCCTCTACCCCAGACTGACCTCAGCATCTCCCCCCTCACTTCTCCAGTGTAAGATGCACCCCGTCCCCCCGTCGTAATTCTCCCTCCCACTCCAGTCCTGAGTATACCACCCCTGGTTGCTTTCCATAACCGCTGCACACGCTTTACCAGAGTCCGTCCCTTTATTGAACTATTAAGCTCTCCTCCGTCATCACATGTGAGAGGCCATCAGCTTCCTGCCCGATGCAGCCCCCCACTTTCTCCAGGGCTCAACCTGCCGCATGCACACACCACAGCTCCGGGCTTAGGGCGTCCCTTTGGGCTATTGTTTGGGGGGCCTTGGGGATCTCTGTAAAGGGCAGAGCTGCGTTTCTGGAAAAGGACCTGTGAGCGGAGGTCCTTAATGGGAGTCTCTGTTTTTTTCTCTGTGACTACTGTATGTGAGAGTGGAGCCCTCTCACTCTTACAGATTTCAGAGTCTGAAAATGCACAATGAAGGTCAAATTCTCACCAACGGCCGCAAGATTCTGAACTCTCCGCCTGCCCTTTCGCCTCTCTGATCTTCTCTTCGCCTCTCTGATCTTATCTCTTACTCAGCCGGTCTCCTGCTTGTTCTGCAAACACACCAGATTCCATCCCACCTTAGGGCCTTTGAACTCACTGCCATCTCTGCCTGGAATGCCCTCCTGGTTTCCTCAATTTATTTGGACTCTGCTCAAGCGTCACCTCCACAGAAAGACCTCCCCTGACCACACCCCCACGTAAAACAGCCTCTCCTTCACTCTCCATCCCTTTACTCTGACTCCTTTTCCTTCACAGCACTTAGCATCCACCTGACATATTACATATTTATCGCTTGATGGTCATGGCACCCCCATCCCCACTAGAATGTCAGCTCCCCGAGGGCAGGAGTCTTGTCTGCTTTGCTCATCGCTGTACCTGCCGATACCCAGAACAGTGCCTGGCACAAAGTAGGAGCTCAGTAAATATGTGTGGAACAATGGAATAAAAGAAGCCCTGATTTTTTATGCAACATTTTGTGCATATGTGCATTTCCCCGAGGTGGGGGCCATACTTTTTGTCACCTCTCTAATGGAGTCTAAAGTTTAAGGACAACCATAAAGTCGGTCCTGGAAGACCTGGGCTCTAGCAGGCTGGGAGGGGACCCTGGACAGAGCCCTGGGAAGGACAGGGAAAGAGAATCTGGGGTCAAGGTGGAGGCTGGGACTTGGGGACCAGTCCATAGGTGACCTGTGTCGGAGGATGTAAGGGGGTCACATGCGTGGGAGGGACCCAGGTCTCCTTCCTGCTCTGCCTCCTGCTTCCCACGTTTTGGGCCAAATTCGGATCTCCCCACTCTCCCTCCCCCAGCCTCGCAGGAAATAGACATAGCGATTTCAAAGCCAACCAGAAACACTTTTTATTTACTAGAGCTCAACACCCGCGCCGGGCCCTAAGCCAAAAACCGAACAACTTAAAATCTGACTGGGGCTTCTCTTTTGCCCCTAAAATAAAATCTAGGCGGTTGCCATTCCCATCCGGGTATCCACACCTCTTTCCTGTGGGAGCTTCGTTGACTTAACTGTTGGAGGATGAAAAAACGGGAAGAAAAGAAAAGGAACTTTACAAATTATGGTGACTTGGGGGCAGTTGGGAGATGGCGGAGAGACGCTCTCTCGCTGGGGAAAGGACCCATCGGTGATTTGCCGTGTCCGGCACCAGTGCCGTGAAACGGAGTGAACGATGGGAAGAACAACCAGGGGGAGTTCAAGGGTATCGGCTCACTCCAAGGCTCTCCAGCCCCAGATAAGCCTGCGAAGACGTGGTGCCCCTCAGGCGTGCCCCGTCCTTCCCCCAGCTCCTGATGGATAGGCTGCTGAGGGCAGGGAAGGACCCATCTGGCGCTGTCCACGATGAAACGGTGGGTCCGCTGGTGGCTGGAGCAGACGGAGAAGGCTGGTTCAAGTCAGCATCCCATCTTGAAGTTCTTGGGCTGCAAGGTCCAAGCCAGCCTGTTCACAGCTCTCCAAATTCTGAGGGTTGCTCTGAGAGAGCACAGTGGGCTCCTGTAGGTCCAAGAGTCCAAGAATTCTGCAAGGAATGGAACCCTGAGGGCTGAGAGGTCAAAGGGGCAGGGCTAGTGTCCCAGAAGAACTAAAGATCCATGCACTGTGACCCAGAAGGAGCCACAGGGTTGTGTGGTCCAAGGGGCAGGGGTCCTGCTTCACCAAGAATCCACAGACACTGCCAGGACAGAACCCCAGGGGGTGAGAGTTCCAAAGGGCAGGGCTGGCCTGGCTCCCCATAGCCTCTGTTGTTTCAGGATTCAGCAGGGATGGAGTTCTGGGGGTCAGACATTCCAGAGGGCTGGGGGAGTCAGGGAAGTAGGGGAGTCCAGGGACTTGGGAAGATTGAACCAGGAGGGCTGGGGGGTGCAGGGAGTGGGCACTTGATGGCCCTCAGCGCTTGACCTTGCGGCCGGCCGAATTGCGCCCACTGCGGCGGTAGAGAGACTGCTGGCCTCCGTTTAGCGGGCAGTACTTGAGTGTGTGGGCCTGGTCCCCCGTGGCCCCGCACAGGGGACACACATAGTGCCGCAGGATGGGACACACCACCACGCCCTCTGGTGTCTTCAGCTGGTGTGAGGAGTACACGTGGCGAGATTCCCCATTGTGTTTGCAGAAGTTGCACAGGGTGACCAGGCCCCCCCTGGCCCCCTGCCCTCCCTGCCCCTGATCCTGCCCCAGCTGGGGCCCAGGTCCCGGCTCCCTGGTCGCTTGGGCCTCCGGCCCTTGCCCCCGACTCTGGATCAGTGCCAGCACCACCTGGCTCAGGTTGAAGTAGTCCTTCCACATGTCGAAGGGTGGCTGCTGCATGGCGTCCAGGTGGAGGTGGTGGGCAGCTGGAGGCAGGTGGGCTGGGGGCCCGGGGACAGGAGCAGCAGACGCTTTTCTGGAGCAGAGAGGAATTGCACCCCCTTTTATACTCCCCAAAGACCCTTCTAAGCAAAGGTGGAGCTTAGGATTTAAAGGGCCCAACCCCTTACCCTTGATCCCTTCTGACTTTAATTCCCCATGGAGATCTGGAAGGGGGTCATTTCCCTTGTTGCTGGTCCTTGCTTGGCCTGCAAGGTGCTCTGTGACCTCTGGAAAGACCCTTCTCCCTGGGCCTCAGTTTCCCTATCCATTCATTAAACTCCATATCTGAAAATTCCCCTAACCCCCATCTTCCCTTACTCCAAGGCTGGGAGTCTGCTGCCTCCGTATACTCCAGAGCCATTCCTAATCATAACAACAGCCCCTTACTGTGAGCCAGACGTTGTGCTGCACAGTTACCTTCGTGTCTGATCTAATTTTCACAACAACTCCATGTGGGTAATACAGTTATGATCCCATTTTAGAGACAAGTCACTAAAGCTCAGAGAGGAAAACTCAGTGGCCCGGAGTCATATAACACGCAAGTGGCAGAGCTGAGGCTCTAACCCAGGGCCATATGACTCCAAAGCAAATGGCTTCCTACCTCTTTTGGATTAAAACCTCATTTTTCATCACATCTGGAACTAAGAGCCACTTATTCACCAAGTATCCATTGAGTGCACACCACGGTATTCAATGTTTTATAAAAATGATCTCTTTGAACCCCATAATCACTCAAGGAGGTGGGCACCATCACTTTCATCTTATAAAGAAGGATGCTATGCTCAGAGAGGTTAAGGAAAGCACTCAAGGCCACACAGCAGGGAAATGGCAGAATTGGGATTTGCACCCGGGTCTGGCCCCAGAGACACTGGGGATTGATCTGAGAAGCAGCAGAGGACCTCGGCATGGCACAGAATCCCTTGGAATGCCTACCCTTCCCCCTTGGCCTGGTACATTGTCCCAGATCCTTCCTGACCTTCCAGACGCAGTAAAAGCCTTGCCTCCTGCCCATGCCAACTCCAGGATTTCTTCCTCCACCTGTGGTCCCCAGTTGGTCCCCTTGACCACTCAACATAATCATTGAGGCCCCTTGCATTGGGCTCTGGAAACTCAGCAGTGACCACAGCTATCTTGTACCTGTTTCATGAACAACCAGTCCAGTAGGGAAACAGCCAGCAAATGAGAAAACAATAGATCATAAAGAGCCGATTACATAGGCTGGTCTGGGAGAGGCGGCCTGGAAGCTGAGACCACACAGGACAATCTTCCAGGAAAAGGAACACAAGCTGTGGAAGCCTGAAGCCTGGGGACAGCTAGGGGGCAGGGGTAGCCAGAACGGAGTGAGGGTCCCAAGATGAGGCCAGCCCCGTGTGCAGGGGGTGTATGCCATCAGACTGTGACCTCCCTCAGGAGATGTTTTGGAAATGATGGGGGTGTCTTGGGTTTGCCACAGTGATTGGAGGTGTGATGACGTGTGATGAGATGTAACAGACAGGGACCAGGGATGCCAGATGTCTCAACCATCCATATGACCAAGATCTGTCCCGGACACACTTAACTTTCCAATGTCCCACTGGACACCCATGTGGGTAGAAAAACCCACTTATGATGGTCTGAGTCTAGAGCTCAGCTATGTTTTACGTATAAACACTAAGTGTTTCTGCAATATTTTAAGATACACTGACCTTTCCTGAAATGCAAAGACCGTGTCCATCACAGCCTGCCTATTCTTGATTTTGTTGGGAACTTGATCCGGAGTTGCTCACTTTCTAGAAGCCACATCACCCCAGGCAATGCTGATTGTGGTGATTGTCCAAACAACACACAGTTTATTCCTATCTCGTTCATGGCGAGTCTACACGGAGATGCTAGTATCTGCCTAATGAGATACTTTTTAGAGCGGCCATGCCTGAGCATCATTTCTACACCAAAATAGATGATTAGTTGATTATAAGTTGTTGCCTTTTTATTTTTCCTTTGTAGTTCAGTTAAGACATGCTATTAATTTCAGAAAATAAAATTTGTGTGTTGGTGGGCTCTATTACCTCTGAGTTGAATTTCAGAATACTAAAGGGGCATCTTAAAATGTTAGGTAAAGTGGGTGTCAGGCCTCACCCGCTTAAGAACCCGTGATATAGGCCAAGATCAGCCCATTGGTCTTTGCCTTCAGAGCAATAGGAAGCCACTGAAGGGTATAAGCAAGGGAGGGACGAATGAGAAATGTGTTTTAGGATGCTCCTCTGGTTACTGTTGATTGAATAGAGGCAGTGAGGCTGTGCCCATCAGCTCACATTGTTTCCGTCTAGTCAGGGAGCAAAGTCTGAACAGAGTCTGTTGAGGACTCCCTTTTGGCGGACACTGTGTCTTGCCTTCAGAAAGAGCTTAATACATGCTTGTAGAGTGAATGTATTCTCTCTGTGGATGGGCTCAAGGTTGGGAGATGACAAAGGGAGGAATTTGTGAATGTCAGAGGAAAGGTCTTCTTGCAGTGTGATCGTCTAGCTTTCTGTAATTTCCTTTTGAAGTAATGATTTGGATAATGACTTGTTTGATGTCTGTCCTCACCGGTAATCCGTGAGCCCAAGGAGGTCAGGATCAGGGCTGTCTCGGTCACTGATGTGTCCCCAGCATCAGCCAGCACAGGGCCAGGCGAGCGGAACAGCAGATGTTAGCAGGAAGAATGTCCACAGACTATTAATACATAATTCACATGGGTGATTCCTGTGTCTTGAGTTCTTACAATGTTCTTCACTGCTCAGCTCTAACGTCTCCTCCTCCAGGAAGCCCTCCCGACCCTCAGGCTGGGTCAGCCTTCTCTCAGCGACCCCATCCCAGCCCTGCCCACTCTGGGTCATCACTGACTGGGGGTGGGTCTGTTTCTCCCTCTGGACTGTAAGGGCAGGGTTAAGGCTGTTCCCACGTTTATGTGTTTCCTGTCATTTAACCTCATTGTTTTTATTTATTTATTTATGGCCTCGCTGCACGGCTTGCGGGAATCTTAGTTCCCCAAGAAAGGATCGAACCCTGATCCCTGCAGTGAGAGTGCAGAGTCCTAACCATTGGACCACCAGGGAATTCCCCTCATTGCTTTCTCGAGTTAAGTACCAGTATTATTCCTGATTTGCAAAGGCAGCAACTGATGTTCAGAGAGGTTAGGTGACTTGTCTGTGGTCACACAGCTGGCAGGCAGCAGAACTGGGATTCCAAACTGGGTCTACCTGAGTTCAGTCTTTGCCTTTAACCATTGCCCTACACTGTTCAGTAAACACTCATCAAGAGAATGAACTAATAAATGAATGCATACACAGCATCTTCCAGATCACCTGGTCCAGCTCACCTCACTTTCTTATTTTACAGAGGTGGAAATGAGGCCTCAAGGAGGATACAAGGGAGGCTCCAAGTTTCAGTCTCTTAAAGTCATGGTTCCTTGCCAAGGTCCCCGGATTCACAGGCACACTGAGTACCTTCTGGAAACCTATTAATGAAAACACACCAGTGGTCATAGGGTAGGCTGTGAGGTTTTCAGCTTGTTCATCTCCCTGAAGAGGTAAATCAGACCTTTGTGTTATTATGTTGGGATCATCGGGTTGGGCAGTGGGGTGACTTGAGCACAACTCTCCCCCCCCACACACAGTTTAGGGGGTGGGCAGCATCGTGGGTAAACGTTCAGTGATAAGCTCCGAGTTCAAGCCAGGCTCTACCACCTGCTCACTGAGTGGCTGTGGGCTTATTATTTAACCTCTCCTAACCCCAGTTTTTTCATCTGTCAAGTGGGGATGACACGGGTGCGTGCCCCAGGGCACGGACTGCGATTGTGTTTGCGAATAGCACATTTTGGCTGTGGGGTATGATTATTCAATGTTAGTCATGAAAATTGAGACACAATTAAGGCAATAATCTTTTTTTTTTTAAGGCAATAATCTTAAGGGCACTTATTTACTGAGCATCTCCTTTGGGCCGGCACCATGCTCAGGGGCTTTCCTTGCTTCCCCCCCAGACCCTGTGAAGTTGGGTTTAGCAATAGCCCCATTTTACAGATGAGCAATGGGAAGCTCAGAAAGGCCGAGGGTCTTGTCCGAGGTTATACAGACAGTGAGTGGTAGGCTGGAGCTCGAACCCAGGGCTCGGAAAGCAAGGGAGCCAGGGACTTCCTAGGCGTAGGGACAGAATGAGGTGAGAAGCCAGGAAGGATGGGGGGGATTGGAGTGACAGGTCACAGGGAGGACCTGTCGATCACTGATGGACATACTCCAAGGCAGAAGAGGCCAGGTTCTCTCCCATGTGGAAGAATAAGGCTCCTGGAGGGAGGAACCAGGACGGGTGTGGGAGGCCTCTGCGGTAAGTGCTTTCCATAAAGTCACAGCGGAGACCGCCAGCTCAAGATGCATGCGTCCCCTGTGTGCAGCAGGGCGGGACCCGGGGACCCAGTCAGTGCTGGTCGCTGCAGCTGTGGCATCTGCTGGAAGTGTGAGAATCCCCTTAACAATCGCACCTATTGTTTGGAGACTCTCAGATTCTCTTGCTTGTGAATTTTTTTTTTTTTTTTTTTTTGGCTGCAACTCAGGGCATGCAGGATCTTAGCTCCCCAACCAGGGATCGAACCCGTGCCGCCTGCGGTGGAAGCACTGAGTCCTAACCACTGGACTGTCAGGGAATTCCCAGTATTTTTTCTTTATTATTTATTTTTTCCCCAATTGTTTTCTTCTAGGACTCTGTTACTGGAGCCATGACTACCCTCCCCCCACCCCCACGCTCACCCCCCATCCTGTGGTGTTTTATTGGATCAGTAACTGAAGGGCATCCCTTCTCAGGCAAGCCGCCTTCTGCAGGGTTGCTGCTGTGTACTGAGGGAAAGTCAAAGATGATATTGATGAGAAATTCATCAGCCTGGTGTTTACTTGATCATATCCTCCACCCCCACGGCAAGGCCCCATCACTCCCTGCTGCACAGACTCCGCAGCTGCCCTGTTTACTTGTGAATTTCCCTCTCAGCCTCATGTCTGCCAGAAACAGCTCATGTAGGGTCCAGAGAGGGGTGGGGAGGAGCTAGGGGGAGTCAGGAGGAGAGAAACCCTGAGAAAGAGGGGGAGAGACTCCCAAAGGGACGGAGGGACACACTGGTGCAGAGACCAAGACAGGGGAGATGAAGACCAGGGGAAAGTGAGACACCCGGAGACCAAGGAGGTCATGGTCATCGTCCTCATGGTCTCTGTTTATTGGGTGCTGGCCTGTGAGGTCTCATGAAACCCTTGCAACAACCCTGTCAAGTAGTGTTATAATATCCCCATTTTACAGAGCAGGAAACTGAGGCCCAGGGAGGTGACATTTCTCACTGATGTCATCCCATTAGCCTAGACTCAAATCCAGGTCTGCAGAGAGAGAAGAGGGACACACTCACACTCCCAGGGATGGAAAGGGACAGAGGTTCCAGCAGAGAGAGATGGAAGCAAGGGGCAAAAAACGAAAATAACGTGGTTGGGTGTGTGGCTGCTGTGGCCAGAGGGCCTGGGTCAAATCTTGGCACTGCCACTTACAGAGATGTGGCTTTTAGCAAGTGATGTCACCTCTCTGGGCTTCTGTTTCCTCCATTTCACAAGAAGGGAGATCATTGAAGACCCCCTGCTCTGGAGCTGTTTTGAAGATGGCAGCTGAGAACACAGGTGAAGGCATTAGAACAGGTACGCAGTGAGCTTTAGCCATTATTTTTAGTTTTATTCCCTCGCTAAAGATTCATTGACGAGTGCTAGGCAGGGGGAAGGAGAGTGTGCAGGCCCCAGTAGAGGAATATTTGCTCATTCATTCAGCAAATATTTACACAATACCTAACATGTGTCTGGCCCTGTTCTAGGTGCCAAAGATACAGCAATGAACAAAAAATACAAAAGTCCCGGCCTTTACAGAGCTGAAATTTTATATAGATAACAAGAGAGAAAAGTGAAATATATCTCAGGTAAGGCTGTGTGCTATAGAGAAAAAATAAAGGGGGTAGGGAGATAAAAGTGATCAGGGGGGACTTCCCTGGCAGTCCAGTGGTTAAGACTCTGAGCTTCCACAGCAGGGGATGCAGATTGCCTCCTTGGCTGGGGAACTAAGATCTTGCATGCTGCGTGGTACAGCCACAAATTAAAAAACAAAAAAGAGTGGTCAGGGAAGCCCTCTTGGAGAAGGTGACATTTGAGAAGAGTCTTAAAGGTGGTAAGAGAGGGAGCCCTTGTAGATATACGGGGGAAGAGTGTCCCAGACTGAAGGAACAGCCAGTGCAAAGACCCTGAGGTCAGAGCGTGACTGCTGTGTTCAGTGAACATCATGGCTTGGGTAGATTGAGAGGAAGAGTGGGGAGTAGGTGAGAGGTAATACAGGACCCCATGGGCTACTGCAAGGACTTGGGCTTGTGCTCTGAGTGAGGTGGGAGCCATGGGAGGGCTCTGAGCACAGGAGTGACATGATTTGATTCAAGATCTAACAGTGGCTTCTGAGGAAGGTTGGGCTCTAGGATTACGTGTGTGTTTGAATAAAACTCTGTGCAGTGGTTCTACTATTAAGCCCATTTTGCAGCGGAAAAAACTGAGGCTCAGAGATGGAAGATCCATGTTCCAGGATGGCAGAGTCCAAGGAGAGCCCAAGTCTGTCTGTCTGACTTTATCATCGCTGCTCTGGAACAGTCTCACATATCCCCTCCTGGAGGATGCGCGCACACACACACACACACACACACCTGTGATTCTGATGTACCAAGGGCTGGGCTTTCTCAGTAGTCAGCGATGTGTCCCCAAGTATAAGGCCTGGTAACTCCCACTCAACCATCAGACAGCACAGAGTAGGCAAACGTTTGTCGAATGAATGCATGAATACCAACCTGAGGACTTTGGACTTTGTGCTAATAAGGCCACTGGGAGCCGAGGAAGGTTCATACGCCATGGTTATATCTGAGCTCTTTTTGTTTTGGCCGTGCTGCAGGATCTTAGTTCCCCGACGAGGGATCGAAGGCGTGCCCTCTGCAGTGGAAGCAAGGAGTCAACCACTGGACTGCCAGGGAAGTCCTGTGAGCTTTAGAAAACACTCTAGGCTTCCTCTCCATTCTGGGCCATTGCATCTACTACTCTCTCTGCTTGAAACATTTCTACCCGATAACACCGACTGCTCCTTCAAATCTTAGCTCCAACATTCCCTCTCCCAAGAAGCCCTCCCAGACCCCCCGCTGGGTCAGATGACCCCTCTGGGCTCCTGCAGCCCCCAGTACTTCCCCCATCCCAGCTCTGCCCACTCTGAGTCGTGTCTGGGGACAGGTCTGTCTTCTCCACAGGACTGGAAGCCCCATGAAGGCACGGCCAGGAGTGTCTTGATCACAGCTGTGTCCCCAGCACTGTCCTATACAGGGGCTGGGCACAAAGGGATATTTGGGGGGATAAATGAATGAGAGCAAAACTAGAGCAGAATTGGGGAGGGCAGGGACGGAGGCCTGTCCCAGCCAAGGGCTCTGTCTCTTATACAACACTAACTGTCTTACTCTGAGGAGTAGTTGCCCAGTTTTTCTCCAGCCTTGTTTTGAACCACTTTCTCATTCACTGCAACCACCCAGAACTTCCAGACAGAGCAAAATTAAATAGACCAGGATGGAAATGGGGGAAACTGGAGGAGAGGAGGTATATGGGAACTCTAGTGGTGAGTGCAACACAGCTTTTCAGCATTCTAGGTTTTTGGTAAAGCTTTATATTAAAAAATATATATTTTTTTGTTAAGTCAGACTATTATTTCATTTTTTTTTTAAAGACTTACTTCCAAGAATAGAGTGTGGAAAGAGGAAAAATAGTAACTTTATTTTTTATTATTATTTTAAAAATATTTATTTTATTTATTTATTTGGTTGCACTGGGTCTTAGTTGCAGCAGGCAGGCTCCTTAGCTGTGGCATGCAAACTCTTAGTTGTGGCATGTGAACTCTTATTTGCAGCATCCATGTGGGATCTAGTTCCCTGACCAGGGATCGGACCTGGGCCCCCTGCATTGGGAGCACGGAGTCTTAACCACTGTGCCACTAGGGAAGTCCCCCAAAATAGTAACTTTAGAGTGGAGTGACTTCGCAGACATCACCTTAACCAGGTGATCAAGGTTAACATGTCCCATGATGTTATATTGATATTGCATACCCATGATATGGAAAAAACCTACATGTCTGTTGATGGACAGTTAGGTTGTTTCCATGTCTTGGCTATTGTAAATAGTGCTACTATGAACATAGGGGTGCAGGTATCTTTTTGAAGTATGGTTTTCTCTGGATATATGCCCAGGAGTGGGATTGCTGGATCATATGCTTGCCTCTGTTTATATTGGAAACTCTGCAGGCTTTTATCCCCTCTGTGTTTTCATCTTATCAATGTTTTTTGGAAAATTAAATTTTTCATTTTGAGACCACTGCAGAGTCACATCCAGTCATAAGAAAGAATAGAGATCCTGTATACTCTTTTTTTTTTTTTGCGGTACGCGGGCCTCACTGCTGTGGCCTCTGCCGTTGCAGAGCACAGGCTCTGGACGCGCAGGCTCAGTGGCCATGGCTCACGGGCCCAGCCGCTCCGCGGCATGTGGGATCTTCCCGGACCGGGGCACAAACCCATGTCCCCTGCATCGGCAGGCAGACTCTCAACCCCTGCGCCACCAGGGAAGCCCCTCTATACTCTTTTTTAAAAAAATAAATTTGTTTATTTTTGGCTGCATTGGGTCTTCGTTGTTGCACGCGGGCTTTCTCTAGTTTCCATGAGCAGGGGCTACCGTTTGTTGGAGTGCCCGCGGGCTTCTCATTGCAGTGGCTTCTCTTGTTGTGGAACACGGGCTCTAGGTGCGTGGGCTCAGTAGTTGTGGCACACAGGCTTAGTTGCTCTGCAGCATGTGGGATCTTCCTGGACCAGGGTTTGAACCTGTGTCCCCTGCATTGGCAGGCGGATTCTTAAGCACTGCGCCACCAAGGAAGCCCCAATCCTGTGTACTCTTAAGGCAGTTTCCCTAAATGATAATATCCTACAAAATAATAATACAGTACCACAACCAGGATGTAGACGTTTATACAATCCACTGATCTTGTTTAGCTTTTTTTTTTTTTTTTTTTTTTTTTTTTTGCGGTACGCTGGCCTCTCCCTGCTGTGGCCTCTCCCGTTGCGGAGCACAGGCTCCGGACGCGCAGGCTCAGCGGCCATGGCTCACGGGCCCAGCTGCTCCGCGGCATGTGGGATCTTCCCGGACCGGGGCACGAACCCGTGTCCCCTGCATCGGCAGGCGGACTCTCCACCACTGCGCCACCAGGGAAGCCCCTTGTTTAGCTTTTGCCCTGTGAACTCGTGTGTGTTTGTGTTTACTTGTATGCAATTTTGTAAGATGTAGGTTTGTTTACGTACCATAGCAGTCAAGACACAGAACATTTCCATCACCCCAAGCATCACTTGTGTTACCCTTTTATAGACACACTCACTTCCTTCCTGGCTCCTACGCTCTCCTTATACCCTGGCAACATATTCTATTCTCCATTTCTATGATATTTGTCATTTCAAGAATGTTACAGAAATAGAATAATACTGCACTTAACCTTTTGGGATTGGCTTTTTTTCATGCAGCAGAATTCTCTGGAAATTCACCCAAGTTGTTGTACATGCCAACACTTCATTCTTTTTATTGCTGAGCTGTGGTCCATGGTTTGGGTGTACCATAGTCGATTTAACCATTCACTTATTGAAAAACATCTGGAGTGTTTTCAGTTTTGGGCTCTTTGAATAAAGCTCTTGTGAATATTCATGTACCAATTTTATGTGTGAACAATTTATTTTCATTTCTTTGGGTAATTCCCATAGTGCAATTGCTGGGTCATATGGTAATGGCCTGTTTAGTGTTATAAGAAACTGTCAGACTGTTTCTCCATAGTGTTTTTGAGATTAAAAAAAAAATGTCCAGCATTTCCATTGTGTTCAGTGGGAAGGGTGCTGTGAATAATTCAGCCAGCCATTACCCAATGCAGAAAAAACTATGTTAAACTTTCCAATTATCCGAACATATTCCCTTTAAGAAGATGGCCAGCCCAGCGGGTGAGTGGCGGCAAAACGGGTGAAGGAGATTAAGAGGTACAAACTTCCAGTTATATAATAAATAAGTCATGGGGATGTAATCTACAGCATAAGGAACGTGGTCAATAATATTGTAATAACTTTATATGGGGACCAATGGTTACTAGACTTATACATGGTGATCATTTCATAATGTATGCAAATGTCAAATCATGATGTAGGACACCTGAAACTAACACAATACTGTATGTCAACTTAAAAAAAAGATGGCCAGGCCGTAACTTCTCCAGGTTAAAAGCTTTCCTAGAGATTCTCCTGGTGTTCTGAGCTATCTTCTTTTCTGTGGATGAGTCATTTGTATTCTCTGGTCCTTTGCTATTTCCAGGCATCCCTGAGGGAAGCAGTTTAGAAGGTGGAGTAGGGATGGTGGGGAGGAACACCTGAGGAGGGGCTGGGAGGAGATGGGGGGTCAGCTGGGAAGAGGTTCTAAGGAGCCAACATTCTAGCTATCACTGTTCTCCCTTTTAATTGCGTGTGGAAATTTGATATACTGATAAGTTTCTGTCCCTCAGTTCCCTGCTGCGGGAAGTTCCTGTTTGTCCCTCCAGATCCACTTTTTTTTTCTTTTTGCGGTACGCGGGCCTCTCTCACTGTTGTGGCCTCTCCCGTTGCGAAGCACAGGCTCCGGACACGCAGGCTCAGCGGCCATGGCTCACGGGCCCAGCCGGTCCGCCGTGTGTGGGATCTTCCCGGACCGGGGCACGAACCCGTGTCCCCTGCATCGGCAGGCGTACTCTCAACCACTGCGCCACCAGGGAAGCCCCCAGATCTACTTTTGCCCGTCTCTTCCCATCTGTTTCTGTCCGGGATGCTGACCCGTACAGATTACATCAACAGGATTCAGCCAATGCTCGACCCCCACCCCATCCCAAGAGATGGGAGGAACTGAGACGAGAGAGAGGTCAAGGCATCTCTACCTCACAGAGTTCATGCCCTTCCCAAAACCTTCTCTCTGTCCAGATCTGGGTCCTCTTCCCTCCCCTCACAGCTGTCAGCCTGGGGTGCCCACCTTTACCTGGCCCAGGGCACTGCACCATGCTTTGGGATGTCCCTATACCTTGCCCACACCTTTGTCAATAGCTCCTTTCTCAAACTCCTCAAATGACCCAATTTGAATGTGCCCTGTTTCTGCCGGAATACCAGTCTCTGGCCTCCCAGGTGGCAGGTGGGGGCATCCTGAGCTTTCTTGTGGGGATGACAGCCCCCTGCACACATGCCAGGCTCTTTATAAATCCTAATGGCCCTGCCCACCCCCTCTCCCATTATCTCATCTCAGAGGGCCCTTCACTTTCCAGAGTCCAGCACCCTTCTTCTTTGAACAAAACCTACACAAACACAAGGCCATGGCTCAAGGACCCCCAGCCTTCTGAGAGGCCCTATGGACACTCCACCTTACGGACCCCTAATATATTTTGTGTCAATTTTTTTTTAATTTAATTTTAATTTTTATCAAATCACTTTGAACTCTTGTAGGTGTTTCTCTGGGTATTTTACCCTCAGGATTCTAGGTAACATGTTTAAATTGCTACTTCTATGGAGAACAGTATGGAGGTTCCTTAAAAAACTAAAAATACGGGCCTCCCTGGTGGCGCAGTGGTGGAGAGTCCGCCTGCCGATGCAGGGGACACAGGTTCGTGCCCCGGTACGGGAAGATCCCACATGCCGAGGAGCGGCTGGGCCCGTGAGCCATGGCCGCTGAGCCTGAGCGTCCGGAGCCTGTGCTCCGCAGCGGGAGAGGCCACAACAGTGAGAGGCCCGCGTACCGCAAAAAAAAAAAAAAAAAAAAAAATACAGCCTTCTGTGTCCCACACCAGAGAAGCAGATGTTTCTGAGGATGAGTCTTAAAATATTCCCATCTTTACTGTAACTTCAAATGGTGGTAGTCTAGAAATAGAATTCTTAGTGAACTTGTATGTTCCACGTTCCATATTTCGGTTTGATTGAAATGTGTACAGTGAACTCATAGCACTTTTCTAATAATAGAAAAATAAAAGGCCATCAGATGAATTATAAAAAAATCTGCATTTTTAACCAGCACTCTGGGTGATTCTGACGCACATTGAGTTCTCCTTAAGAACTTTTTATTACGGAAAAGTTCAAACACACACTGTTGTGGACTGAATTGTGTCCACCCCAGCTCCACCCCTCCCACCCCTACGCCCGCCAATGGGGTGGTATTTGGAGATAGGGCCTTTGCAGAGGTGATTAGGGTTAAATGAGCTCATAAGAGTGGAGCCTCATCTGATGGATTCGATGTCCACATAAGAGGAAGAGACACTAAACCGACCTCTCTCTCCACCAGCACAGAGGAAAGGCCATGTAAAAGAAACTAAATCAGCTGGAACCCTGATCTTGGACCTCTAGCCTCCAGATTGTGAGAAAATTTATTTCTGTTTTTTAAGCCACCCAGTCTATGGTATTTTGTTATGGCTACCTGAGCAGATTAATACATCCACCCTCAGCTACCCATCACACAGCTTCCACTCTTGTGGACACATGGCCATTCTTTTATTCATTTTTTATTTTGTTATTTTTTGGCTGCAAATAGTGAAATTTTTTCATGAATGTACCACTAGGTAGGTTTATGTACAAACTTTATATATAATATATATTTCTTCCTGTACTGATGTTTCAATGTACATTGTAAATTTACACCACCTGAAAAATCCAGTTAAAATGAAAAAGAACCAGATAAAAATCAACAGTAGAAACAGGTTCTAATATTTCCTTCTAGCCTCCTGCTGGGCCATCTTGCACGCCCCCACTTGGGACAGTACTTGTATGGACCAGGACTTGGTATAGCATTTGTAAGTGCAGAATTTTCTTGCAATCTGTGGATCTGCTTCCCTGAAGTATTCATGGACACCCAAAATATTTGTGGACACCCTCAGGGGATCCTCTTGACCACCGTGTCAAAAGTCTGTGTTCCCCAGTGAGATACCATCCGTATATGGAGAGTCTCCTGTCTGCTTTCTGTGGTACCTTCCTGGGTCTTAGGCTTCACCGAGAATCTGCTGAAAGCTATGGCCACCCCACCCTCCCAGGAAAATCCACCCCCCCACCTACAACTTTGCATACAGATGCCCTGAAGCACAACCATAGCCTACCTTTACGGAGTAAGTGTCCTTGATTCATTCTCCCTCCCTCAACTTTTTAATTTGAAAAATTTCAAACTCACAGAAGAGTTGCAACCTAGTATAATGAAACCCCATACAGTATGAACTGAGGCATCAATTTTTTTTAACTTTTTTTTTTTTTGGCCGCACCGCGTGGCTTGTGGGATCTTAATTCTGGGACCAGGGACTGAACCCAGGCCCTCGGCAGTGAGAGCACAGAGTCCTAACCACTGGACTGCCAGGGAATTCCTCGAGGCATCAGTTTTTAACACTTGCTTCCTCTCTCTCACAAGTGTGTGTTTGTAAAGTTTATATGTAATACGTCTTACATATAATATTATATACAATATAATGTAATTATATATATATATTTTTTTGGTTGATTTTTTTTTTGAGAGTTAGTTCCAGACATCATGACACTCCTGTACACGCTTCAGCATGTGCACACCCCCTAACAAGAGCTGCATTCTCTTAAACAACCACAGCACAATGATCCAGTTCAGGGAACTTCACATAGACGGACTACTATCATCAAATATACATGTTCAAAATTGCCTAATCATTCCAACCTTCCAATAATATAGCAGTGTTTTTTTTTCCCCTTTAAATCCAGGATCTAGTGTAGGATCCCTGCTGCATTGTTATATCTCTTCAGTCTTTTTTTAAAAATTTTAATTATGTAATTATTTATTTTTGGCTGTGTTGGGTCTTTGTTGCTTCTTGCGGGCTTTCTCTAGCTGCGGTGAGCGGGGACTACTCATTGCCGTGGCTTCTCTTGTTGCGGAGCCCAGGCTCTAGGCGCGGAGGCTTCAGTAGTTGTGGTGCACGGGCTTAGTTGCTCCGCAGCATGAGGGGATCTCCCCAAACCAAGGCTCGAACCGGGTCCCCCCTGCATCGACAGGTGGATTCTTAAACACTGCACCACCAGGGAAGCCCCTCTTCAGTCTCTTTTAATCGACAACAATCCCCTACCTTTTTTTCTTTCGTGATACTGATTTTTTTTTTCAAGAAAGCCAGGTGTTTGGTAGAATGTCCTTCAATTTGGGTTTGCCTGATACTTCCTCATGATTAGATGCAGGCATTTGGGGCAATCATAGTGCATAGGTGCTGTCCCGTCCTTCTGTGCTAGGATGGATGTCACATGGGGGGCACAGGACATCAGAATGCCTGTCATGGGCAACACTGAGTTCTGTGCCTTGGTTTAGGTGGTGTGTACCAGACCTCACCGCTGTGTACTCCCTCTCCCCTTTGTAATTACCAAGCGATTGCTGGGGTAACACTTCAAGATTATGTGAAGATCCTGCTTAGGATACATTTTAACATTTTAAAAAGTGCCTACCATTAGAGAGGAGACAGAAATGCCCCTCCTTCTCACCAAGCAACCTTTTAGCTGGGGGTGAGGTGGAGGGCGGAAGACAACAGACCAGCAAATAAACCAATCGTTAGGAGGTTCCGAATGTGAACTGGGTGAAGCCAGGGGATTTGTCTTGTTTACTGCTGCATCTGTGCCTAGAACAGCACCTGGCACATACGCTCAATAAAAACATGTTGAAATGAATGAATGAATGAATAACATTAAGTGCTATAAAGACTGCAAAACTGAGTATTTGTTAAAGAGACTCTGGGGTGGGGTGAGGTGCGGTGTGTGGCTATTTTAGGTAAGATGTTAGGAGTGTCAACATGCCCGTGCTTTTGAGTCAGAAAAAAGGGGAAAAGCAAATATAATAGGTCCCTGAGACTACACAAAATATGGTGTATTTGATGAGCAGAGAGAGGGCTGGGGGTGGGACGGGGGTGGGGGTCAAGGAGAGCAAGTGAGGCTGAGCCCGGGTCCCCTCTAGATCAGGCTGGTGGGCTGGCTGGCGGGGTGGGACTTTGAAGACCACGTGGGTAGCAAGGACTTCACATGGGAAGCCACTGGGGTGGGGATGGGGGTTGTAAGCAGAGAGTGATGTGATCCGAGGTCCCTTTCACCCTTGCTTAGAAAGGGGCGTGTCTTTGTCTCTGTCTTTCTCTCTGCTTCTCTCACCATTGGGGAATCTGAGAAAAGCTGTATGGAAACACGTGCAATTCTGTGTGCGATTTCAGGGGGTTCATGGAACACTCAGGTGCGGACTGTGTGGTTTGGTCTACGCCGTCCCCCTCACACAGGTAAACGGAGACTCACAGCTAGTTATAATAACTCGCATCTACAGAGCATCTGGTGTGTGCCACGCTTTGCTCTGAGTGCTTTATAAGCAGGTAACTCAGGGTTCACAACAACCCAGGGAGGAAGGTCTTGGGAAGGTGCTTGGTGATCCTCATTATCCGGTTGGGAAAATGAGAACCAGAGAGGATAACTGCCTTTCCTATGACCACATAGGGAGTCAGGGACAAAGGAAGGGTGACAAACCTGGAGTCTCTGGTTTTAGCCATTGGGCCAGGACTCCCTCCAAGTTAACTCCATCTCAGGGGTCAAGGATGCCCTAGAATCCAACCAGGGTCTTCCCAGGGGTCTCAAGCCCAGTCAAAAACTCTGGTCGGTTATTTGACTCCAGCTCTGCCAGGAAAACTGGGCAAAGCAGAGGCTGTCACTGTTGGGTTAGGTGAGGACCCCAGGCTTGGGGCGGGGGTGGCTTGTTGGGGTCCCACAGTTGGCAACGTGGGCGCAGAGGGAGGATCATGCGGTCAGGGCGTGCATCGTGTGCATCTGTTGCTTTTACCTTGACTCTGCCCCTGGGGTCCGTGGGAGTATTTGAGTCTCAGTACATCAAAGCATTGGCTTGGGAAGGAGGTTGCATGGCTTCAACTCCAAACTCATGTCTCACTCGCTGGGCGACTTTGGGCAAGTTACTTAGCGTCTCTGTGCCTCCTTTTCTGTAAAATGGAGATAATCACAATTTCTGCTTCACATGGCCTCGTGATGATTCAAGGAGATGGTGCTTGTCAGGTGTCAGGCATAGGGCCCAGCCTGTGGTTCATCAAGGGCAGCCTATTTGATTCAGTGTGTCATTCTGCAGTGTGTGCTGGGTGATACTCCCTAAGCTTCATTTCCTGTCCATTGGATGTTATTACGTTTGCCTTCCTGTGTATTCCTGAGCGGTTGGAAATGCCACATCGATACTCTCTGGATCTTCCACTCCAGGACTAGTTACAGGATTAATTCTCCGCATCCACTCTCCGACCCTAGTACGAACCGGACACTGGTCCGGAATCACGCCCCCTCCCCAACCCTCCAATCCCAGGGCTAAAGAAGGCAGCTACCTCCCTTGTCCCGAAGTCCCGCGTTCCCTAACCACGCCCACAGCCCTTGGACCACGCCTCCAATCGCTCCTCCAATCCCAGACATAAAGTCCTTAAGCTACGCTTCCCTGTCAATTCCAGGTCTGGGTCAGCCCAAATCCGTCCACATAACACCATGCCTCCTCCCCGCCCGGTCTATCACCGTCCCTTGCCCACTAGGTTCTGGGTGCCTGAAGCCCCCCGCAGCCCCCTCAATGCCCTAGACCTTGAGTAATCACTAGTTTGGATGAGTGTGGGTCCTGGAGACTTTATTTGCCCCTGGAAAGGCGCTGCCGTGGGGAGTGGGCGAGGTACATTCTTTCCTAGAGACACATGAATCTCGGTGCCTTGGAGGGGTGTAGGCAGAGGCCCTGAAGATCATGCGACTCACAAGCATCTGCCCACCCCCACCCCCTTGTCCGTAAGCGATCTTTCAAAAACATCTGGGGGATCAACCTTCCGGTGGGGAGAAAAGAGCTGCAGGCATCTGGGGATGTGCAGATACCCCTCACCAAAGGACACTTGTCTGCTACATTCATCCTCAACGTTCTACCCAATCTCTGAGCTCCATAGCAAGAGAGGAAAGGGTTAAGGTTTTTTTTTTTTTTTTTTTTAAAGAGGAGTGGTCAGGATTGGACAGGCTCCCTTTCCTTGCCTCTAAGATACAAAACTTAAAAAGAAAAAAAGGAAAAGAAAGAGAAAATGACAATTCATCTATTAAAATCAACAAATGAACTACATATAGATATTACTCAGAACCACCCAGTGTGTGTGTGTGTGTGTGTTGGCGGGGAGGGTCACACCTCAGTAAATAAAAAGGGAGGAGAAGCTGGCTTAGGTGACGGTGAGGAGGGGACTTCTGGGCTCCACCTCTCGCCACTCCTCCCTGAATTTCTCTGTCTTTGGTTCTTTCTCTCTGGGTCTCTATCCTCTACCCTTCTGGGTACCTATTTTCTCCCCCGTCTCCCCCTCCCTCTGATTCTCTGCCCCGCCCCCCCATCTTTGTTCTCTTTCTCTGGATCTCAGTCTCCTCCTGTCTCTGGTTCTCTACTCACTCCCTCTCAAGGTCTCTGACCCCTTCTCTCTGGTTCTCTGTCCATTCCTCTCTAGTCTCTAGGCTTCCGTCTTGGTCTCTGTCTCCCATCTCTCTAGATCTCCATTTCCCCTTCTTTGTTTCTGTCTTCCCTCTCCCTGGATCTTTGTCCCCTACTCTCTCTAGGTCTCTGTCCCCTCGTCTCTCTGAGTTCTCCCCCCCATTCTCTCTGCTCTCTGATCACTTCTCCCTGTCTCTGAGTTTCTCTTTAACCCCAGTTCAGTCTTAGATCCAAACCCGGTCCTAACCTTAGCCATAATCCTAGCTTTGACTGTGATTCTTGCTATAACCAGTGTCTTAACTCTATACTTCATCTTTACCCTTAACCTACATACTTAATCCTAACCCCAGCCATGGTCATAACCCATACACCAGGGCTGGTTGTCATCTTTGCCAGAATCTTAACCCTGTTTTCAACCTCAAACCAAACCCCACCGATAACGATTGCTACTGACCCTTAATCTCAGCCTTAGCCTGATTCTTAATTTCTAATCCTAATTGGAACCAAACTCCAGTCCTAAGAGCTTTATGTGACTTAGAGTCATCCCTGACTCCTTTTTCTCTCACTTCTCACATCCAGGCTACCAGCAAATGTTGTCAGTGCTACTTTCAAATTCTATCAGTATCCAACTATTCGTCTCCACCTCCAGAGCCACTATCTGGTCCAGCCACCATCATCTTCTACTTGGACTACTGCAGTCACCTTCTCTCTGGGCTCCTCCTGTTTATTTCACTCTCCTAGCCCCCATCCCCTACAGACTGTTTCCCACATGATGGCCAGGGGGATCCTGTTAAAACCTGAGTCAGCTCACATCCCTCTGGTCAGAAGCTTCCTGTGGCTTCCTTCTCACTAGGAGTCAAAGTCTCACAGTGGCCCCCACGACTTTAAATAATACGGCCCCCTTTGTCTCCCCTCTG
This sequence comes from Globicephala melas, assembly GCF_963455315.2. Classification (NCBI taxonomy): domain Eukaryota; kingdom Metazoa; phylum Chordata; class Mammalia; order Artiodactyla; family Delphinidae; genus Globicephala; species Globicephala melas. The sequence continues at coordinate 9,243,070 of NC_083332.1, read as the reverse complement.
ACCTCATTTCCTCCCACCCTCCCCTTGCTCACTCTGTCCCAGCCACTCTTGCTTCCCTGCTATCCCACACGTATTCCAGGTATTGATACATCCCACCCCAGGGCCTTTGCACTTGCCATTCCCTCTGCCTGGAATGCTCTTTCCCCAGATATCTACATGCCCACTCCCACCTCTCCTTCAGGTCTTTACTCACATGTCACGTTTTCCATAAAGCCTTTACATTCACCGTATTGAAAATTGCAGTGTCCCTCCCTTCCAGCACTTTCTATTTCCTGTCTCTGTCTCATTTTTCTTCATGACATGTATTATCATCTAGTGTACTGTATAATTTATTTATCCTGCTTATTGTCAATTTCCCCCAGTAGGGTGTAAGCCCCTCAGGATAGAGAAATTTGTTGTGTCTTTTGTTGCCCAATGTATAGAACAATGCCTGGAACATAGTAGGTGCTTAATAAATGTTTTTGAAGTGACTGTGTACCTCCTGAGAAGGATGCAGCTTCATTTCCCCGAAGTTCTAAGATCATTGGGTAAGAAGAAGAACAGTGAAGAGGGGAGAGGGTGGAGGTCACCACAGTTTCTGGGAGAGCAGGTTGAGTTGTCAGTTACTGGCCGAATGAGGGCTGGGCTCTGTTCCCAAAACCCTGTGGCCACTTTAGCTCTGGCTGGGAACTCACCAAACTTTTTCAGTTCACATTGCCACCCGCGGGGGCTGGATGTTCCCACCTGCAGGCAGAGCAGTTGAGAAATTCCATAGCTTGGGTCGTCTTGCTGGCTTGTCCGTTGAACCGCTGAACCGAGGGGCACGCATATCTTCCCTCCCTATAGCTCCGGGCCTCCATTTCAGCTTACGATGGGATGTGGGTCAAGAGAGAGACTCCCTTAAATACTGGAGCTGGAACTGGGGAAAGAGGTGAGGGTGAGGCAGGGAAACCAGCGATGAAGAAAGAGACAGAGAAAGGGCTGAAATAAAACAGAACGGTGAAAAAGAGGCAAAAAAAACAACAACAACAAAGAGAGACAAACAGAAGGACCGAATGTGAGAAACACATGCACATAGGAAGAAAGATGGACAGACAGACTGCGTGCAATAATGGGGAGTCAATGGGCTCCCTCAACATCTTTTCCACTTAGTGTCTCTCTATTCCACTCTCCTACCGCACTTTCCTGGGACTGAAGAGGCTGGCAAGCTAAAAACTACATTTCCCAGAATGCCATGTGGTGGGGTTCGGGACGGGAGTTTAGGTTCCACCAATCAGATGCCTCCGCGGGAAGCTTGAATTTCCAACTAAAGTAAATGGGGAGAGAGGCAGCCGCGAGGCCGAGGCCCTGCCAGTGCAGATCTCAGCGAGCTGGTACGGTTGTGGGGCCAGTGGCCGGCTTCCTGATCGCGGAGGGGAGCAGTAGCTCCTGCGTGGCCCATTCTGGATTTGGAAGTGCCCTGGAAGCTGTTTCTTCTACCAGGCTCAAGGTCCCTTAAAAAGTCCCTTTCTGCTTACACTGGCCCGAGCGGATTCTTTTTGTTGTTGTTGTTTTTGTTGGCCGCGTTGTGCAGCTCGCGGGATCTTAGCTCCCCGACCAGCAATAGAACCCGTGCCTCCTGCAGTGGAAGCGCAGAGTCCTAATCACTGGACCGCCAGGGAAGTCCCCAGAGTGGATCCTTTTTGCTACTGCTGAGCAATAATAATGGGTACAGAGACGGAGGGAAAGAGATTCAGACGCGGGCAGAAACAGGGAAAGTCAGAGAGGCACACAGAGACCTCAGCCTCCAGCGGAAACTAGGAGAGAGACAGGACTTGCAGGGATACGATGGAAACGATGGAAAGGAGGAAGATATGCTGAGTGAGACAGACACCCAGAGAAATACTGAAGGTAAACTGAGGCAGAGAGGAGCGAAAGGAGAGGCAAGGACAGGGGGCCAGAAAATGACACAGAGACATCCCCAGAATGCTGGAGTGGGAGTGGTGGTAGAGAGGACCCTTTAGCGACTAAACTTCTCCGGAAGGCACGGCAGTTGGAGGCAGGACGATGGAAGGGATGCTGGAGAGGGAGGTCCCTGACTTGCCAGAATCCCCAAGGCCCCGCCCACTGATGGAGCACTCTTCTGACAGAATCTTTTCCCAAAGCCTAGACGCAGCCCCAACTTCAACAGCTCTGCCCGAGGAAGGAGTAGTGGCCCCGAATGCAGCCCCCACCTCTCTTGTCACTTGTCCCTCAGGCCTTACCGCCAAAGACCAGCCCCTTTGATGACTTGGGAAGTGGTGATGACGGTGACTTAACCACTTTTGATGTCTGAGGCAGATTCCTGAGGGGAGTGGAAGGCTGAAGAACTAAGAGGAGTGGAGGGATCAGAGAGAGGGTTTGAAGAGAGGGAGGCTTTGTGAAACAGAGAGGGGGCCTTAGAGGCAGAGAGCTGGGGAGAGTGAGGCAGAGAGAGGGGGAGACCCAGGGGCAGAGAGAGGCAGTGAGCTAGGCATGCCGGATTTAGGATTCCAGACAGTGGACCTGGATGACCTGGCTCCTCTGACTAGCTCTGGCTTCGTTGTGGCCATTCAGATCTCTGTTCTTCGCCCTCTAGGGTTGCCAGATAAAATACAGGATGCCCAGTGACACTTGAACTTTGCGGGCCTCTCACTGTTGTGGCCTCTCCCGTGCGGAGCACAGGCTCCGGACACGCAGGCTCAGCGGCCATGGCTCACGGGCCCAGCCGCTCCGCAGCATGTGGGATCTTCCCGGACCAGGGCATGAACCCGTGTCCCCTGCATCGGCAGGCGGACTCTCAACCACTGCGCCACCAGGGAAGCCCGCAACAACTAATATTTTAGTAGAAGGATGGCCCCAATATGGCATGAGGTATACTTATGCTTAAGAAAACTAATTTTTTTTAAAATTTGAAATTCAAATCTCACTGGACATACGCGTATTTTTATTTGCTAAATCTGACAACCCTATCTCCATCTCTGTCCTGTTTCTGCCTCATTTCCGTTTCCGGTTTGTGCTTGTTTTCCCTCTCTGCCAGTCCACCTCTGCCTTCTCTGTTCACTCTTTTTTTTTTTTTTTGCGGTACGCGGGCCTCTCACGGCTGTGGCCTCTCCCGTTGCGGAGCACAGGCCCCGGACGCGCAGGCTCACCCACCATGGCTCACGGGCCCAGCCGCTCCGCGGCACGTGGGATCCTCCCAGACCGGGGCACGAACCCGCGTCCCCCGCATCGGCAGGCGGACTCTCAACCACTGCGCCACCAGGGAAGCCCTCTGTTCACTCTTAATGACCTCGCCATGGCCTCTCAGAGCCACCCCTGAGACCCCCCCCCCATATCCCCACTCAGGTCCCCTCCTCCCTCCATCCTCCTACCCCAGCCCTGTCTCTAGGGCCGTCTCTCTCCTCCAGGCAACTCCCCCGTCTTCTTTCTTCATCTCTCTTCTCATCGAGGCCCCCCACCCCTTCCTTCCTTTCCCCCTTCCCTTACCAGACGAGAAGGTCTGAAGCCTTGTGGAAGTGAGGAGTCCCCGGTTACTCACCTGCATCCTGACTTCATCTCCTTTCCTTTCCATCTCCTGGACCAGAGAGGTCATGAGAGTTTCTCCAAGTCACACAGCTGAATTGAGACCTAACTCCACCTCCTCGACTCTGAACCCCCAAACCCTTCAAAGTTCCCAGGTTCCGGATGGAAAGTTCATTTACTTTTCCTGAAAATGGGCCTGGCTTGGTGATATTTCTGAACATCAGGTAATCCCAGAAGGTCACAGGCCAGGACCAGAGGTACCTGTGGCATAAGGGATGGGAGACTTTTGAGCATCTACTATGTGCTAAGAGTTGGGGTTATGGTGCTCAGGCTGTATGCCTGAGAGCGGTGACTTGTCACGGTCGTTGCCATGTCCCCAGGCCTGAGAACATAGTAGGTGCTCAACAGATGTCTGTTGAATGAATGAATGAATGAGTGAATGAAAAAACACACCCCAAGCAGTTGAGGACTCCTCTCCATGTCTTCCCTTCTCTTCGTCCCCATCGCTGTCTCTTACTTTGTCCTAGCCTCAATCTCCTTTTTCCTCCCATCCCCTCTCTTGGTTTCTGTCCTTCTTTAGAATCATTTTTATTGTTATTTTTCAGCTGGAGGGGACGCTCCAGTGGCCACCATGTGCTGAGCATCTCCCCCGTGTCAGGTACTGATGGAGTGATTTGCTTTTGGAATTCTTCTGGAATATTTCAGAAGGTAAGTACAGCTTGGTCGGGCGTTTTCCAGATGTGGAGACTGAGACCCAGAGAGAGGAAGCGAGGTGCCCTCGTCGCACCGGCACCACAGCCTCTGCCCCCCCCCCACCCCACAGCCATCTCTTTTTGTCTCTCCGCCTCAAACTTCATCCTTCCTCCTGCGTGGCACGTCATCGCCTGCCCAGCTGCATCTCTGACACCTCCAAGATATAAGGATGTTAGCATTAAACATTTACCACAGGGGTTGCAAACACAAATGCATCCAGGGGCCAGGCACAGGACACAAATCAGCAGTGCAGGTCAGGGAGGGACTGAGGCTGCCCTCCCTGGAGGATGGAGTGACTGCTCTGCTCCAGCCCATTATGGCTAGGTGACAATCGCCACTCAGAGAGGCCACATCTGATTTCTCCAAAGGGGCACATGTGTAGGCGAAGTCTCCCAAGGTTTAAATGCTGCTACCAAATTCACACGAAACGCTCTTCAGGCCAAACGAGGTGATATGTGCAGCAGACCTGTCTGCTGGCCAATGGTTTGCAACCTTTGAATTGTTTTCAGTCCCTTGTGCCAGGTTCTGTGCTAAAGAAGAATCTGCAGATTCCAGCAGAATCTCTGCTGCATGAAGGCACAGAGTCTGTTTTGCTAATTGCCTTCTCTCCAGCCCCTAGAACAGTGCCTTACTCGTAGTAGGTGCTCAATAATTTTTTTTAAAGCTAATGATATGTTGAATCCTAGCATAAACTACAGAAATAACATTAAAAAAAAAAAGTTAAATGGAGGCTCAGAGGCTCAAAGTCCCACGGTTACCTAGCAGCACTGGGATCTAAACTCACTTGACTCCAAAACCTTAACCCTGGGCTCTCCTGACTCTACTTGGGGTTGTGCATTTGCAATGCTGTGTGGGGATGTGCGTCCCGGGATTGTGGTGTTGCGTGTGTGTGGCGGTGGTGGTGTCTGTCAATCCTCCTGATTGGACACTTAGGCCCTGGGAGCTCAACCTGGATCCCTGGCTCCCCTCAGACACTTGCTCTGGGTGCTCACCCAGTCCAGAGAGAACAATCCGCCCCTCCCCCTCCCCCCTCCGGGGCCCATCCTCAGGGGTCCCCCCACCCTCCTCCCCTAGATGCCCAGAGCCCTGGGGGAAAGAATTCAGGATGAGGGTGGAGGTGGGGGGAGGAGGGAGAGGTAAGGGGATGGGTTAAGAAGGAGTGTGATGTCAAGCAAAAAAGACAACATTAGACACAGATGCTGAGATGGCGTTTATCGCGGCAAAAAAAGGTGAAGTCGCCGAGGGAGAGGGGGTGGGGGAAGGGGTGTGGTGGGGGCTGGGGGGTGGGCCATGGAAGCTAATACATGGTGCACTAGGTCACACGACGGACACTGGGGGTGGGGTGGGGAGGTGGGCATGGCCCAGGCATGGCAATGGGGGGAGGGGAGAGGAGAGGGCAGTGGGCCCCAGCCAGGAGCTTCTGGAGGTGGTGGTGGGGAGGTGGGCGGCGTCTCTGGTCGCAGAGGATGGAAGGAATCAGTTAGAAGGGGTTGAATGGAGGCACTGGAGGCATGGCCACATGGCAGATGGTCTGGGGCCAAGAAGTGGAATGTGGGAGAGGGGCAGCAGGCAGGGGGCCAGCCCTGGGCTTCAGGCTTTGAATCTAAGGACTGGGGGTACCCAAGGAGCCTTAGAGGTCCTCCAGTTCCCTCCATTTTCCAAGAGAGAGAACAAGCCCGGGAGAAGCTAGCTTGAGGTCCTAATAAGGATTTAGCAATCAGCTCTCCAAAGACAGTCCTACCCACCACCCCCATTCTTCTCCTACCCTATCTGTCCCAAACAGAGAAAGCGGAAAGAGATTCTAACTCCTCTGACTCCACCATTATCTCACTGAGGCTCCTGAGGGAACTTGGAGGATGAACCCATTTCACAGATGGGAAAAACTGAGTCATCCTTTCAGGCTACACCTTGTCACACCTCTCCCACCTCCCTGCCAGGGGATGTGTGCACCCCATCCCTTTAGGAGTAATACTGATATCTTGAAATCCTCAGCATTGGGGGCAGGTGAGGGGACACATCTTGGGATTCTCCCAAATCAAGCTGGGATGTGGGCCATGCCTCCAGTGGCCTGAGATGCCAACACAAAGAAAAAAAAAAAATGACTCCCCACGTCCCCTGGCTCAAACCAGTACAAAAGTGACTATTTACAATGAAGGGGTGGGGAGTGGGGGGGCACAGAAAGGAGTGGGGCCAGAGTGAGCTCTCCACTCGGAGGAGGCCACACCCCTGACCCTGCCTTGAAAGGGACAAAGCCAAACAGCATAGATATTTATAAAGGGTCTCTATCCCCAGGCCGGGGAGGAGCCTCGGGGTGAGGGATGGGGGTGGGGCATGGGATGGGGTGCGGGTGGGGAGGCATGGGCGGTGGGAGGCGATGGAGGAAAGGTAGCTATTGCCCCTCGCCTCCCCCCTCCCCCACGCCGGACACACAGTTTTCCGTGGGATGAACACAGAAAGGGTTAATCAGAAAGAGTTCGATGAGCGAGTCTGACGGTCGAGTGGGGCGGGCTGGAGCAATGAAGCCGCAGGTCCCGGTGGCCGGTGGTGATGGAGTCACTTAGAAGATGAGAGGTTGGTGGTTTTGGGGGTGGGGGAGGAGAGGAGAAGCGGGGAGGGGAGGGGGATTAGGCAGTCCCACCCAATTATCTCTGGGAGACAAGAGCGTCCTGGACTGGCTGAGAAGGGTTTAAAAAGCAGCAGCCTTCACCACCCCCATCGCCATCGACGAGACTTTCCCCATCTCCCTCCCTGCCACCCAGCAATCCCCCACGCAACGGGCGGAGGGCACAGAGACCATACACACACCTGCATAGGAGCCACGGAAAGAAACCTCCTCCACTACGGCGTCCAGGCGGCTGACTGCAGTGGAGAGGGATCGCGATAGCCGGGCTGGGTGTCGCGACTCCACGAGAGCCGTAAAACCAGCGCCCCTGGCCCGCAGTGCCCCAACGTGGGCATCGCGATCCCGTTCTCCCCATCGTGACATACAGTTCAGGCTTTCGCGACAGCCGGCCTTGGGGTTCCAGACGGCAGGGGGGCAGATGCGTGGCCAACAGCGAAGGCCTGCCTGGCTGTGGTGATAGGTGTGCACCCAATCAGCAGCCTGGAAGCCCCAAATGCCATCCTCATCGCCACTCTTATACTCAATACTTTTTCCACCTCTCAGTCTATCACAACGTCTAATCCTGGTCTTGACAGAGCAATACCCAACGCAGGGGAATCCTCTCACTTTCCAAACAGTAGGCCACCAATCAGAAACAAAATAAAGAGGGTGGGGGATGGAGGAATAGGCAGGAGAAACGGAACAAGGGGATGTTGAGTGATTTGCGGGTTAAGAAGGGGAGAAGGTATACCACTCAGAGAAGAGTGGTACCGTATTCTTCCAAGTATAGGTCCGCAACCATCTATTAAGTCGACCCTTAACCAAACTCCATTTGGGATACCCATACTTCCCACCTACAAGTCCAGGGCAGGCATTAGGGCAGATAAAGATGGCACGATCTTTGCCTTCTGATCCCTTAATAATTATTGCAGTGAAGCCTCCTTGCCCATGTAGAGATGGCTGGGACAGGGCGGAAGAAGGTGGCTGGGGCAGGTTGGCTCAGAGCCCCCTGGGACAGGGGATGAAGGAGGTGAATTTGGCACATTGAACCCCTTCTTCTCATAAGCGCTTTGAGGTCCTTCTCTCGAATCCAGTTGGCACTGTCCCTCAGGACAGCAGAGGAGGGGTTGAGCTTGTCTCCCCCTCCCCAATTTCTACAGATTTGCCTGAAGGAGGCAAGTGGGGTTCTCCCCGGCTGGTGGAAATTGGGGGGAATCCAAAAGATTAGGGGTTAGCTGAAGGAGAGTTTTTTTCTCTTTTTTTTTTTTCTTACAAAGATTCTAAGAAAAACTCGGGGGCGGGAGGGGTGAGGAAGGGGGACGCAATTGAGCTAAGTGTCCACAGACGTTTTCAATGCCTCTTAGGGGCCTCTTCAAAGGAAGATGGTCCCATTTCCTCCCCTCTGTCTGAGGTTCCCTCCCCCCCAGAGCGGCTCAGTTCCAAGGAAGTTTGGCACTTTTCTTTTTTAATTAATGGGGCAATGGAAGAAGGGAGAGGATTGAGAGTTGAGCAAAGGGAAAAGACAGATATAGACGAAGATAGAGACAGGACAGGTAACAATGGAAGCCACAGGGAGAGAAAGTGAAAGTCACAGGGAGCCAGAGAGAGAGGAAAATGCTGGTGGCGGGGTGGGGGTGGGTGGGAGTTGGAGGGCAAATGGGAAAGAACAAGAAGACAATTCAATGCAGCAAACACTTATTAAGCACCTATTGGGTGCTGAAGAGTAGGGTGCAGGGAGGCCACTCAGAGTCTCTGAGATCTGATTGGCTAACAGGGAAGGGGGGGAGAAAAAGAGGTGATGGATTTTTCAATGATCCCCATCCCTGACCCCACATCTGCGTCCCCTCTGGACAAACTGCAGCACAAAAGATTGAGGTCAGATTGCAGAAGGGACTTTCAAGGGATGGGGAAGACCATAGAGTGAATTTCATAAGGTAAAATGGGGAAAGGTGTGTGGCTCTCCACTCACCAACATAGTGAGTAAACTAGCTCACTGAGCTAGCAAACTACCTTTCAGATAGCCCTGGCTGGCGGGGTAGGGGGTCCCCGAAAAATGTGAATAGGGAGGGGCTGTCACACAGATACACCAAGGGAACACTTTTCAGGAGGCCCAGCCTCCAGAGACGTGTCTGTGTGAGAAGAGTACTGGACCCCGCTGATTGGGACCCAGAAATAGGTCTACAGAAAGCATCTGACAAGCCGGAGGGCAGCTGAGGATGCAAATGATATGCAAATGAGCACTTTCAAATCCCACCTCCCCACTCCCAGACCTTACTTCACCTCTCCCTGGCTCCTTCCCCTCCTTATGGCGGCTCGGGGAGTTGTAGGTGGGGATAGTCCAGCTAGAGACTGCAATACCCACATGTGGGTGGAGATGTTGTGAAACACTGTAAGGTCTTTTGAGAGGTGGAGGGGAGCAGTGGCCCATAGGGCCACCTCCACCTCCGACCCCAAGAGCCCCCCAACTGCAGAAGATATGTACAAAGTTACATCAAGAATTGTTTTGGCACTCAAATCTCCATCTGGGTTCAGTCTGGAGATTAGGGGTGAGGGCAGCAGCGATGGGAGGTGAGGGATGGGGAAATGGGGCCTGCCCCCCACCCTGGAGATGAAGAGGGCAGGGAAAAAGTCACCCTAGTGCCCAAGCTACAGCCTCCCATCAGGTGGAAGGGCTGGGGTGGGAAATTCAGTGCAAGGTACCTTGAAGGCTATTGCTCTCTAGGGATTTTCACATTTTGATTTGGGGGTGGCTCTCTCGCAAGGGGCAGGGGTCTCCCAGGCTTTAGGGGTGGGAATTGTTTCTGGCTTTTCTCCCCTCCTTTGCCGGGAGAGAGACGAGGAGGCTGGATTCCCCCAAAGCCATGGAGAAGAGAAGGGTCTGGAAGACCTAGGAGGGGGACAATTGGGGGAGAGGGTGGGCATGGGGTGCCCCTCCCCCAGAGATGCTGATGATGGAACCAGGGCACTGGGAGGCCCTGCCTTGGGTTGGAGGAAGTGGAGGTGGTCTCCATGGGGGAGGGGGAGATGGATGGGGGTAGAAGTGGGTCTCAGCTATCCTAAGTCCATGGGGTTGTCAGGCCCCGACATCTCAGCCTGCCAACAAGGCCTTAGAGCTGATCACAGCCGCAGTGCCCAGGGAGCCACTCTCAAACCAACTCTCAGGGCTGCCTGGCTTGGCAAACTCCATTAGAACATTCTAGATCCTCAGAGCCTGGTGAGAGCACCAAAACATTCCAATCCATCAGATACCACCAAAGTACTCCAGCTTGCTGGAAACCACAAGTCAACTAATGCATTAGACTACACGAAGCATTCCGGCTCAAGGGACCCTACCATGGCTCACTGAATACACCTGGGCCACCGTGGCCTGACAGAGCCACCATACATTTGGCCCACCAGACTTAATGAAACAAAGCCACGCAGACACAAGCATGCACACAAAAGGCAGGGGTGGGAATGAGGGTCTTTAACAGTTTTCACCAGCTCCATCTCCCACCCCCTCCCTGCCAGGTGAGTTCAGACTTGGTACATTTGCATGGAGATGACCCTGACAATAGTGGGTCTTCTTCCTTAGAGTCCTCCAGATTAGATCCAACTCCCACCCCTTATTCTCCTCCTAGGAAGACCGCCAGGCCAAGACCCACCAAAGAGGGGTGTGGGTAGAGAAGGAGGATCAGTGACTGGCCATGGCCTGATACAGGAAGTGCATGCCTCACCCTGGTGACATCATAGGAAGTAACCTGGAGACACCACAGGAAGTGCACGCCCCCATGATATCATGAAGTAACCTTCCAGGAAGGCTCATTGAGACATCATAAGAAGTACCTGTCTCTCCTATCATCACAGGAAGTGACCTCCAGGGAACTACTTCCTGTGACATCATAGGGAGTGCCAGAAGCACCCCAGAAAGTACTTGACTCAGTGACAGCACGACAGGAATCTTCATGCCCATTACTCAAGGAAAAACCATAGGAGATGCCATAGGAAGTTGTTCCAGCCTTGTGCCAGAGCCTTGCCCACCGGACTGGCCCAATCCCAGAGCCGGCCTCATTCCCAGCAGCACCGCACCCCTCCCCCCATACAACCTGACAACAAAAAAGTGAAAAGTCCCACCTAGGAGGGGCAACTTCAGTGAGGGGAGAGTAGCTGAGAAAATCTGGGAACTCTGAGGTCCCTGCTCCAAATGTCCCACTTCAACTCAGACTCCTCTGCTACCTCTGCTCCCATCAGGTCCCTCAGATCCGGAGCTGAAAGCAGGAGAGGCGGGGTGTTGTTTTGGGACAGCCCCTCTTTCTAGGTGACCCAGAGGCTCCCTCCCCTCCTCCCATATGGAAACAAAAACTTATAAAGGGGCGGGGGGGGGAATCCTTATCAAAGGAGGGGAAAAAAAGGAGGGAAAGAAAGAGAAAATAACGCTTTGTTTTCTATTAAAATCAACAAAATGCAATATATACAGATATCACACAGACCTGGGCCCTGGGAGAGGAGGGTCAGGCCCAGTCAAGCATAGGGAGGAAGGAAGAAGGGGTCAGTTCAGGGCTGGGGAGGGAGCTTCTGGGCCCCATCCCCAGCCATCACTCAATCCTGCCTATGACTACCAGAAAGGGAGGGTGCAGTCAGGCCTACCCCAGCCCCATCCCAAGAGGAGCAGGACTCTACCGAGCTGAGGTCAGGAGTTGGGGGGCAGGGGCGGGGGAGGGGGGAGGAGGAGGGGGAGGGGAGGAAAAGGAGGGACAGGGAGCCGGGTGGGAGCACACACCACAGGCCTCATCCCACTTTCTGGGGGTTTGAGGCCCTCACTCCCTGCTCGTAGGTGACCCGCTGGCTGATGAGGTATTGAGCGGCTTGCGTGGCCGCGGGGCTGCCGGTGATGGTGACCCGCCGGTTCCGCGTGCCTGGCAGGAACTCTCCCTTCTTGGAGATCTGGATGCGGGCGCCTGTCAGCTCCTGGTACTCCACCAACGTCTTGCCCCCCTTGCCCAGGATGGCTCCCACCAGGTTCTCAGGCACCGCAATCTCCACCAGCTCCTTGGCGCTCTCAGCCGCCAACTTCTCCGCCGTCAGGAAGCCCCCAGCCGCCCCCGCTGCGGCTGCAGCGGCCACAAGCGGGCCACCCCCTCCGCCCGCCCCGCCGCCCGCCCCGGCCCCGAGGTAGCCGTTGGCGGCCGCGGCCAAGGCGAAGGACCCCAGGGCTCCAGGTGGCGGGGGTGGGGGTGGAGCAGCTCCGCCCGCTGGCCCGGCCCCTGCTTCCCCGGCGTAGGATGCCAGGAGATTGGCGGCGGCGGCGGCGGCAGGGTTGGCACCGGCGGCCACGGCGGCCAGGACCCCAGAGGCTGCGGCCGAGTTGAGGCCCAGGCCGAGGGAGTTGGTGTTGTAGCCGTAACTGGCCAGCGTGTTAAGCGCCGTGCTGATGGCCAGCAGGTCGGTGCCCGAGAAGGCAGGCAGGGCGGCAGGAAAGGCTCCCACGCCCGCCAACCCCGCCGGGCCCAGCAGGCCAGAGGCGGCAGCGGCCGAGGCGGCGGCAGCGGCGGGCAGCACATCCGCGGGGCTGGCGTATGGCGAGCCGGTGGGGTTGGAGTTGGCTACAGGGCCAGCCACGTTGGCGTAGCTGATATTCAGGCAGCTGCTGCTCTGGGGATCTTCCTGTACCTTCTGCACGATGGCGCTCACGGCCTTGTGCACCTGCTCCGGTTCGCCGCTGACCGTCACCACGCGCTCCTGCAGGTTGATGCCCTCCGGCTTCTGGGACAGCTGCACCCAAGCACCCGACTGTTCCATGACGGCTTTCACTGTCGCGCCCCCCTTGCCGATGATCAGGCCCGCCGTGCTGTTGGGGACGATCAGCTTGGCCTGCGTGGGGAGCCAGAGGGAGGGTCTTTAGGGGGGTAATCGGACACTGAAAGGCAACGTTAGTCTAAGACTGGCCATCTCAAGTCATTTCCCACCCCTGCTCTCAAATGTCCAAAATCAGGCCCAGCACGCCCCCTTCATATGCACCAGTATGATTCTACTGGTTAGAAATATTGAAATATTTCCATATTCATTGGTAAAAAAAAAAGGAGCTAGTACTCCATCTCTCCTTAGTAGCCTCTCAGCCACCCTGTTCCTGAGACCCCTGGGACCTCCCTTCCATCTGGGACCTCCCTTCCATCCGGCACCTAGAAGCTGAAAGACTAACCCAGTGGGAGCCCTCCAGGACCTCTCTCCAATCTTGCACTGGTGCCCATGTCCTTCTATATCATTAAGTACTCCGATTCCCAGCCCCAGAAAAGGTATCATTAGTCTCACTTTGCAGATGAGCCACTTGAGGCCTAAGAGGTGAAGGGACTTGCCCCAAGGTCACCCAGACAGCAAAGGAACTGAAATCCAGCCTCGTGGATTCCTGCTCCATTGTGCTTTCCACCCTATGACGTGGTCACCTCGCTTAAGCTCTTCATTGTTGTTATGAGCTGAATTGCTGTCCCCTCCCACCCCAATTCACATGTTGAAGTCATAACCCCTAATACCTCAGAATATGATTGTATATGGAGATAGGGTCTTTAAAGAGGCATTTAAGGTTAAGTGAGGTCATTAGGGTGGACCCTAATCCAATATGGTTGGTGTCCTTATAAGAAGAGGAGATTAGGACACAGACACACACAGGGGGAGGACCACGTGAAGACAGAGAGGGGGAGCTCCCTGGTGGCCTAGTGGTTAGGATTCCAGGCTTTCACTGCCGTGGCCCAGGTTCAATCGCTGGTCCAGGGAACTGAGATCTTGCAAGCTGTGTGGCGCGGGCCCCCTGCCCCGCAAAAAAAAAGGCAGAGAGACAATGGCTATCTACAAGCCAAGGACAGAGGCCTCAGAAGAAACCAGCACTGCCGATGCCTTGAGTTCAGATTTCTAGCCTCCAGAATTGTGAGACAATGAGTTTCTGTTGTTTAAGCCACCCAGTTCGTGGTACTTTGTTATGACAGCTCTAGCAATCTAATATAGTTGTCTTATCTGCAAAATGATGATAAAAAAAGCTTACATCAGAGAAGATGGAGAAAATTGGTCACTTACATATGAGGGTCCCCCTTCTCAGTTGTAGAGCAGCCCATCCTTTGCAGCTACAAATCGGATCATTTTTTAATAAATTTATTTATTTTTTATTTTTGGCTGCTTTGGGTCCTCGTCGCTGTGCGCGGGCTTTCTTTTAGTTGCGGCGAGCGGGGGCTACTCTTCGTTGCGGTGCGTGGGCTTCTCATTGCCGTGACTTCTCTTGTTGTGGAGCATGGGCTCTAGGTGCGCGGGCTTCAGTAGTTGTGGCACGTGGGCGCAGTAGTTGTGGCATGCAGACTGTAGAGTGCAGGCTCAGTAGTTGTGGCTCACGGGCTTAGCTGTTCCGTGGCATGTGGGATCTTCCCGGACCAGGGCTCGAACCCATGTCCCCTGCATTGGCAGGCGGATTCTTAACCACTGCGCCACCAGGGAAGCCCCCGTATCAATCCTGAGTCCAGTAGGGATATTTCAAAACCAAACGTCTCCTTTCACATCTCCAAGAGCATTTTTACACACAAATTCCTCCTTCTCAATCCTTCTCACGTCCCCTCAGACCTGTGGATTCTACCCTCTGAAGCTTTCATCACTGCCTCTCCTTTCCACCCCCAAGCCAGACCCTGGGGGTGTTAGGAAAATTGTGGGAGTGGCTTTGGTTGTCTGCAATAACTGGGGACAGATGCGGGCATGCAGTGGGCAGGGTCAGGGATGTTTGCACCCGGTAATGTGAGTCCGTTCCTCACAATGAAGAACAGTCTCAGGTCCTGTACGACTTTTGAATGTCCCCCTGGACATTCATGTTGGTGAGAAGTCTGTTTATAAATCTTGCAGCCAGAACTGAGTCCCATGATACATGTAAGTACCAAGTAGTTTTTTCTTTTGCAGGTTTTAAGATCTACTGAAATTTCCAGGGATGTAACTATTGGCAAATCAAGGGAAGATTGTACTTTATTTTGTTCTGAACTTTACCAAGAGCCGTTCATCATTTTCGAAAACCATGACATCATGCAAGCTATTATATATAGAATGGATAAACAAAAAGGTCCTCCTGTATAGCACGGGAAACTATATTCAATATCCTGTCATAAACCATAATGGAAAAGAATATAAAAGGGAATGTATATATATGTATAACTGAATCACTTTGCTGTACGGCAGAAATTAACACAACACTGTAAATCAACTATACTTCAATTAAAAAAAAGAAAACCATGACATCGGAGTAATGCCTGTATCATTTAAGTCTCCAATACTACGCTCTGTCTCACTCAGGCCACGTTAGGTGTGAGCAGCTGACTGTTTCATTATTTATTTCTACTGTGGCCCTGGCTGAGTATTTACATATTAAAATTCACCTTATTTTATAACAAATAACCTTCCTTTCATCTCTCCTTTATTTGAAAGTCTTATGGGATATAGAAAATGTACATCCGTACAATGCAGTATTATTTGGCAACCAATTTAAATGAAATGAAGGACTGATGCATGCTACAACATGGATGAGCCTAGAAAATATTATGCTGCATGAACGAAGTGAGGCACAACAGACCACATACTGTATAATTCCATTTCCATGAATGTTCAGAATAGACAAATCTATAGAGACAAAGTAGATTAGTGGTGGCTTAGGGCTGGGGTGGGGAGAGCTGGGAGGATTGAGGGGTGATAGCTAAGGGGATCAAGGTTTCCTTTTGAGGAAATGAAATGTTCTGAAATTGATTGCGGCGATGGATGCCGGACTCTGAATATAATAAAGCCGTTGAACTGCACACTTTAAATGGGTCACATGTATTTATGTGAATTATATCTCAATAAAATTGTTAAAAATCTTATAGGGCTTCCCTGGTGGCGCAGTGGTTAAGAATCCACCTGCCAATGCAGGGGACAACAGGTTCGAACCCTGGTCCGGGACGATCCCACATGCCACGGAGCAACTAAGCCCGTGCGCCACAACTACTGAGCCTGAGCTCTAGAGCCCGCGAGCCACAACTACTGAGCCTGCGTGCCACAACTACTGAGCCCGCGTGCCACAACTACTGAAGCCCACGCACCTAGAGCCCGTGCTCCCCAATGAGAAGCCCCCGCTCGCTGCAACTAGAGAAAGCCCGCACAGCAACGAAGACCCAACGCAGCCAAAAATAAATAAATAAATGTAAATAAATTTTAAAAAATCTTATAGATTTTTTTTTTTTTTTTTTTGCGGTACGTGGGCTTCTCACTCCTGTGGCCTCTCCCGCTGCGGAGCACAGGCTCCGGACGCGCAGGCTCATCGGCCATGGCTCACGGGCCCAGCCGCTCCCCAGACCGGGGAACGAACCCGTGTCCCCTGCATCGGCAGGCGGACTCCCAACCACCGCGCCACCAGGGAAGCCCTAAAAATCTTATAGATTTTTAAAAAAATAAATTTATTTTCATTCATTCATTTATTTATTTATTTATGTCTGCGTTGGGTCTTCGTTGCTGTGCGCGGGCTTTCTCTACTCTTCCTTGCGATGCGCGGGCTTCTCAATTTGGTGGCTTCTCTTGTTGTGGAGCACAGGCTCTAGGCGCGTGGGCTTCAGTAGTTGTGGCACACGGGCTTCAGTAGTTGTGGCTCACGAGCTCTAGAGCGTAGGCTCAGTACTTGTGGCACACGGGCTTAGTTGCTCCGCGGCATGTGGGATCTTCCCGGACCAGGGATCAAACCCGTGTCCCCTGCATTGGCAGGCGGATTCTTAACTACTGTGCCACGAGGGAAGCCCCAGATATGTTTTTTATTTATACAAATAGACATATTATATATATAATTTCAGAGAGTAAAGTGGGCATAGGAAAATATTTGTAGGAGAAAGGGGACATTGGCTCCCTTCAAACAGGCAAACGGGGCTGAGAACCACTGCTCTGACATGCTCTGTTCCCTGTTGATCTCTCTGACTTCACTCTTCCCTCCCTCTTGCTGACTCCACTGCAGACACACCAGACTCCCTGCTGTTCCTCCAACTTGCCAAGCTCTGTCCAGACTCAGGGACTTTGCACCTGCTGTTCCCTCACCTGGAATGCTTTTCCCCAGAAAAGACGGCTCGCCCCTCTCTTCATTCATTGCACAAATGCACCTCCCCAGAAGGGCCTTCCCTGACCACCTGATTATCAAAGCTTGTCTGTGTTTATTTTACATCTCCAGCATGGATACCTCCAGACTCATAACTGCTAACCTCACATCTCTAGTATGATGTTGAGTGGACACCTCAAACTTAAAATCTCATCTTCCTCCTCAAATGTGTTTCTGCCATGGTGTTCCTCATTTCAGCACATGGAAATGCATCCTTCCACTACTCAGTCCCGACCCTTAGAAGTCCTCTCTTTCCTTTACACTCAGCATCCAATCAGCAATTCTGTTGGCTCTACCTTCAAAACTACATCCTAGGCTATGCTAGATTAAAAGAGATTAAGGAGGTATAACAACCAAATGCAACGCATGAACATTAATTGAATCTTTAATAAAAATACTTTATAGATATAAAAGATATTTTGGGGTAATCTGAATATGGACTTTTTATTAAATAATATTATGAATTCAGTGTTAATTTTTATAGGTGTGATAACAGTAATATAATAACATAGGACACTGTCCTTGTTCTTGGGAGATATACACTGAAGTATTTAGAGGTGAAGAGTCATGAGATCTACAACTTATTTTCAAATAGATCAACAAAAAAACAAACAGAAAACCAATGTGTGTGTGTGTGTGTGTGTGTGTGTGTGTGTGTGTGTAGAGATAAAACATGTGTTAACAATTGGTGAATCTAAGTGCAGTGTATAGGGAGTTCATTGTAACGTTCTTTAAACATTTTCCAAATAAAAAGTTAAGAGAGGGGGCCTCCCTGGTGGCGCAGTGGTTGAGAGTCCGCCTGCCGATGCAGGGGACACGGGTTAGTGCCCCGGGCCGGGAAGATACCACATGCTGTGGAGCGGCTGGGCCCGTGAGCCATGGCCGCTGAGCCTGCGCGTCCGGAGCCTGTGCTCCTCAACGGGAGAGGCCACAACAGTGAGAGGCCCACGTACCGCAAAAAAAAAAAAAAAAAAAAAAAAAAGGTAAGAGAAAAAAAGGCCCCAATACTTCCGTTCCTTTTTCTCTGTCTTTTCTTCATAATACTTTTCACTCTCTGACATCCTATACATTTTATTTATTTACTTATTTTCTGATTCTCCAGAAAGAATTTAAGATCCACAAGGGTAGAGATTTGTGTCTGTATTGTTTACTGCTGGGTTGTCAGTGCCTAGAGGAATGCTTGGCACATACTCAGCCCAGAGTGGGTGAATGAATGGCTGGATGAAAGAATGGATGATGAAATGCCCAAAGGACCAAGCAGGAATGGGACTGGGTGTAGGCAGCCAGGTGCATCTCACCTGGTGGTGGTGGTGGTCTCTGTGTGTGTGTGATATTCAAATTCAGCCTGATACGAGTTTTACAGATTAACTGGCAATTCTGACTTGTAAAATGTGAAGCGGCCTAGTTTTTAAATGTTGGTAACCACTTCAAAATGTCTAAGAACCACTGTGCAGCAGCCAGACCACCAGTCTGCAGCCCGTTGCACACAAATCCCTGAAAAGCTGCCCTGGACTCTGGAGGCACCTGCTCAGGTTCAGATCCTGGCTCTACCACTGATTCTGGGCAAGGGACCTAATCTTTTGGAAACTCAGTATTCTCTTCCATAAAATGGGGACATTCATACCTCTTCCATAGGATTACTGTGAGGTCTAATAGAGATCATGCATGAAATGATGAGCTTGAAATTCAAGCATGGCCACAATTAGCCAGAACTGAGTATGGCTGCCCTCCAGATGACACAGAGTGCCTACCTCTGCCAGGTTACACCAGACTACCTCCCCTCAGTCATGTTTCTGCTTGGTCCCCATGGGCATGTCATCACCCATTCATTCAAACAAGCAACATTTGCTGAGCACCTACTATGTGCCAAGCGCCGGATGCCATGAGAGCAGGTAATTAATATGTGCCCACAGTAGGTACACATGAAATGGTTGTTGTCATTGTTATCCCCATGGGCGGACCTGGATTTAAATCCCACATCTGTGGTACTGCCACTTTGGAAAACAGTCTGGCGGTTCTTCAAAAAGTTAAATGTAGATTTATCATATGACCTACAAATTCCATCCTAGGTATATATCCAAGAGAACTGAAAACATACATCCACACATATGTTCATTAGCAGCATTATTCATAATAGCTACAAAGTAGAAACACCCCAAATTTCTATCAATTGATGAATAGACAAAATGTGGTATATCCATACAGTGAAATATTATCTGGCCATGAAAAGGAATGAAGTTTTGTTTTATGCTACAGTACAGATGAATCTTTTTTTTAATTTTTTTTTTGGCCACGTCATGCAGCTTGTGGGGATCTAAGTTCCCTGACCAGGAACTGAGCCCGTGCCCTCGGCAGTGAAAGTGTGGAGTCCTAACCATTGGACCGCCAGGGAATTCCCAGTATGGATGAATCTTGAAGACATTATGCTAAGGGAAAGAAGCCAGACTCAAAATGCCACAGAAATATCATTCAATCTATATAAACTATTCAGAATAGGGAAATCCTTAGACACTAAAAGTAGATTAATGGTGGGAAGGGGCTGGGGCAGAGGCACCTGGGGGAATGGAAAATGACTGTTAATGGCTATGGGGATTTTTTTGGGGTGGTAAAAATGTTTTAGAATTACATAGTGGTGATCAATGCACAACCTTGTGAATATACTGAAACCGCTGAATTACACACTTTAAAATGGTGAACTTTACAGTATGTGAATTATATCTCAATACAGCTGTTATTTTAAAGAAATCATTGGAAAAAAAGAAGTCTGACAAGTCAAGGGGATAGAACAGAAAAAGGTACGAAACCAGGCCTAAGGGTAAAGAGGTATCTAGTATGTGATACAGCATTTCAGAGCAATGGGGGAAGGATGGAACCTTTTCATCCAAGGAACTGTGTTCGCCAAGAAACGGTGGAAGCAAATGCCTTCACCTCTCTGTGCTTCCGTTTCCTCATCTCTGACATTGACATAACCACAGCTACTCTGTACAATTATTGAGAATATTCAGTGACTAAAATGCCTGGCACATGGGAAGCCCTCAGAAAACAGTAGCTGCCTTCCTGATAGGCCCAGATCGCAAGACCACAGCATCTCAGATCTGCACGTGCAGTTCTATGGCATCTTGGATGTTAGAACAGTAGGCTGTTAGAATAATACAGGTCTAGAATCTTGGAATCACAGAGCCATAGAATTGTAGGTGTCTTAGAGCCAGAAAGACCTCAGAGACCATCTGCCTCAGAGGTCTGCAAGTCTGAAGATTTAAAAATAATAATAATAACAACAACAATAACAGCAGCGGCCGCTAACGGTGCTTACCACGTGCCAGGCACTTTTTAGAATACTTCCATATAGTAACTAACTGAATTTTAGCAACAACCCTACAAGGTAGGTACTGTTATTATCACACTTTATAGATTGGAAAACGGAGGCACAGAGAGGTTAAGTAACTTGCCTAAGGTCACACAGATAGTGACCAGTAGAGCCAGGATCTGATCCCAGGCCAGAGTCCATGTTCAGATCCCCACGCCTTCTCCCCAGAAACTCTGATTCAGCGGCTCCAGGCCACGACTCAGGAATCTGTGTTTTAAGCTACCCAGATGACTCAGATACCAGCCAGGGCTGAGAATCGCCGCTCTAGCCCAGAGGTGGCAAACTGGTGACGCTCAGCCCATAGCCGGCCCACAGCCACACAGCGTTTTCAAAACTGAGCCAACCTTGAAAAATCAGTTGATTTAAAATATTTTTGACTTCTCTGGAAAAATGGGGAAGATGTAATACTCTGTCCCCATTCCCAAATGGCGAGAATCAAGTGAAAGTGAATAGCAGCTGCTCCCCTTTAGGGATGGCATGATATCTCTATGTTGAGTCCAAGGTCCTCAATCCCTTATGTTCCCTTTCCGAATCCTGGAGGCATTTCCATTTATAATCCCTGGCTCGGCCCAGCTTCCCCACTGTAAAGAAAGGGAAACTGAGGCATACAGAAGGGAAAAAGACACAGAGCAACACAGCAAGTCCAAGGCAGAAAGGGAATAGACCTGCCTCCTGACTCAAAAATCCCACAATAACAACAACGGCAACCATGTTTTGAGAACTTTCTATGCACTAGGCATGCATGATAAGTGCTTTTCAAATGTTAATGAACACTAGCCACCACCCTTAAGTGGGTACCATAATAAATCTCATTTTACATGGAGAAATCAAGTCACCTGCTCAAGGTCACACAGGTAAGAAGCATCAGAGGAAAATTCAACTCAACATCTGATTCCAGAGCCTGAGCCTTCAGCCATTATCTCTCTCATTCTTTGGAGCCCCGGAGTAATAAGGCAGAGGTAGAAGTCCTGGTTCTGTAACCTTTCGACTCCGCTATTTCAGACTTCCCGTGGCTTAGGTGGTGGAGAGGGAGGCTCAGGCACAGATGGTGCTGACCCCATTTTCCCTGCAACATGTACAAACTCTTGATGAACCCTGAGCCCCTAGTGGCCACGACCAAGGCGGAGGGAAGAGGCAGTATCCTCGCCTCCCTGTAAACTGTGGGTAAGCTGTGGCCTGCTGGTGGAAAGGGATTTGGGAGAGGCCTGGCAGGGCGCGAGGAGCAGAGATGCTTCAGCACCAAGGACAGCAGCCGCGCTCCAAGCCCCAAGCCCGCAGTCTTTGCTGGGAACGCTCCGCTCCGAAGCCTTCTTCCAGAGCTTTCTGCCCACTGTTTCCCCACGAGCTCAGAGAAACTTAGACCCGTGGTCTCCCCCACCTCAGGGCAAAAAGAATTCCCGGGAATTCCAGCTTCCTTTTACCGAGGCCCTCTCTCTTGTCTTTGCTTTTAGGCAGACTTTAAGGAACCCTCACAAGTGGCCTGTCCGCCTGCCCGGGTCATCGTGTGCACATGTATACGGGAGCGGAGAAGGGGAGAGAAAACGGGGAGTTTACTGCAGCCAACCCCGTGCTCTCTTCCTCCTTGGCCCTCTATGCAGTCAGGACCGTGCTGCCAGGGGCTTTGCAGCAAGCCCACCTGCCCGGTGTGCATGGTGGTCTTGGCAACGGGAGAGGCCCAGGAAGCGATCGGTCAGCTCCTTGCCACTCCTCTACACCACGGCTTCCAGGTAACTGAGGCAACAGAGAGGCTCTGCCCTTCCTTCTCCTTCCATCCCTCCTTGAGAGGGCTGTGTAGGAGAGGGACCCGCCCCCGCCCAATGGAACACGTTCTCTCCAAAATGCTGGCTACTCCTATTCAGTCATTAATGGAGAGAGGGAGTACCGGAGACTGCTTCTATAATTTTCTGCCTATGGATGGGGGTGTCGCTGAAGTCACTTCCGGTGAGAACAGGAAGTGGGAAGCAGGTGGTTTTGAGAGACAATGGGAAGATGTGGAAGAGAGAAGAGGATCTGGAGAATCCTAAGAAGGAGGAATAAGTAAGGGGGTCTGGGTCAGATTCTCCCAGACCTTCACTCTCTCTCTGAATCAAATCACTCTAAGAGGTCTGGAGTCCTTAGGCTGACTCTCTAACAATAATACTAACCACTACCACGTATCTGACTGGTAAATGTTTTATAGCCATTATCCCGTTGAACCCCCATCGCAATCCAGTGACGTGGAAGAAGCGTTTTCTCTCAAGCCCCACCAGCTTTACAGAGACTCAGCCTCTGCCCCTGCTAACCTGCTTGGCTCTGTCAGGATTCATTGTGGTTTGGGGTTGAAGGATATTGACCACCTCGGGCTTGGTCATCGCTTGCGGGATTTCTCGGACCTTCTCGGCAATAAAGCTGTGCACAGCATTCAAGGCCTCTGCTGTACCCTGTACCAGGCATACTCGCTCTGTGGTTCCTGTTGAGCAAAGGAGAGAGAGGGCACACTCATCAGACAGGAAGGGGAGCATTCCTGAGAGACAGGCCCCATTTAATGGACGGAGAAGACTGAGGTCCAGAGAGTGGACCTCACTGGCCCCAGGTCACTTGATAAGCCTGGGCAAGCTGGCATGGGCTCCCAGACCATGATGGGTAGCTGGGAGAATGAGAGGAATCCCTGTTTTATTATCTGCACTTCCTCTCCCTCCCTTAAAACAACCCCAGAGGATGGAAGAATGATGCTTAAGTACTTTGCTATGCCCACAGCAGCCCTGGGCAAGGGAGACGGGGCTCAGCTGCCTCTTCCCAGTCCTTGCCGGCTCTCTCGGTTGCTTTGGCAACCATTCACTCACTCCCCCCTCCCCACCTTCTAGAAGCCGAGAGCTCAGGCCTGCAACGGTTGCCACAGTAACTGGAACCCCCTTATCGGTGTGGCTGGCTGGGTCCTCAGCCCACCCCCAGGGGGACTAGGGATGAGGCCCCGTTGCCATGGCAACCCCTGAAAGCCTGCAGCAACGGCCTCTGGGCTTTTGGAGAGGATGGGGAAGGGCTGGGGGATGGGGGAGACAGCAGAGAGGCCTGAGTGCCTGCCTGGACCCACCAGATGGAGGGCTGAGGGGTGGGGGAGGGCAAGGCTGTGGAGAGGGGAGAGCAGAGTGGGGCAAAGGCAACTCATGGAAGAGTGGAGACAGGGGGATGGAGAAAGCAGGGTGAGGTGGGTGCCTTTGCTGGCGATTCTCCAGATACTGGCTGTGGTTCTGACCTGGGCATCCTTACTATGTGTATTGGGGGCGGGCAGCAGGGAGAAGAGACACTAATTCTGGGTGATGCTGGGATATATGTGTATGGGAGAGACTCTGGGTAACACTGACTGACCAGTGTGAGTACATCTGTGAGGCTGTTTGGGTGAGTGGTGTGTGTGTGCATGTGTATACTTGGGCAGGACTGGCTCAATTATCTTTACGTGTGTGTGTGTGCGTGTGCGTGTGTAAAAGAAAGAGCAGGAGAGACAGAGATATAAAAAGACTGTGACATAGTGATTCCAGTAAAGACGTTTGTGTGTACTCTTGTGTGGGGGGAAAGACTTTGGGTGTCGCTGTGACGTTCAAGGTTATGTACACTATTTGTGAGACTTGAGCTGGGTGTGCCCAAGGGTTTGAGAGTAAGAAACAAAGAATCCCAGGAAGTGGCATTGAGGCTGTACGATGAATGTATAGCACTTGGAGATTGTATGACTCTGTGTGTGAGTGTGTGTGTGTGTGTGTGTAAGGGAAAGAGATATCCAGACACCCCTAGGTGTTCAAAAGACTACTTGGATGAGTGGTATGTGGAATGCACATATATGTGTAAGGGTGCGTGTATAGGAAACAGGCAAGACTCTGTGACTGATGTGTGTGAACATGAGGAAGAGAAAGAGACCAACAGGCGGACCCAGGGGTCAGTATGTAAGACTGTTTGGAGGACTGATGTATTTGTGTGTGTGTCTGAGTGTCTGAATTACAGCCAGACAAAGACGACTCCGCCAAGCCTGGCCGGGGTGAAGCTGTGAGCGCCTGGCTGATTTGGACGTATTAGGTGTGTGGGGTGTGTGTGTGTGTCTCTTCCTGGGTGAGAATCTCTCTGCAGGACCAGTAAACTCCCTGGGTCTGTAAAAGGTCCTGAGTGTGCGTCAGGCTCCGTGTGCCTGTGTGTCTGGGACACTTGGGGGTGAGTGTCTGGTGTCCTGTGGGTATTCCAGTGTGGCATGCTAGTGTTACCACCCTGACCCCTTGCTTGCCATCTCTCAGCCCGGCAAGCGAGTCTCGCCATGTGTCTGAGTGTCACTGTCTTGGGTCACCGGGGTAGTTGACATCCCCCATCTCCTTTGGGCCGCTGTTCCTCACTCGTACTCCCCTCCACCCCAGAACAATGGCTTGGTCTGAGCCAAGCGTGAGTCAGCGTGCAGGCTGCCTCCGTCTGGGTGTAAATAGGAAAGGGTGTGGGTCAGGGTGGGAACTAGGGGGTGGGGTGGCCCCAGGGAGAGCCTGACTGAAGTGGCCCAGCTCTCCATCTCTGGGAGGCTTCCTTCCAGCTCAGGGAGTCTGTGATCTCACAGACTTGTAGTTCTTAACCAGGGTCCACAGGGGCTTTGGGGGACTCAGTTTAACCCTGAACGAATATCTAATAGTAACAGCTGGTGCTTACATAACACCGATCACCAGGCATCACTCTAAGCACTTCATATGTACTTGTTCACTTTAATACATGAGGCGGGCAAGATTATTATTCTTCACTTACTGCTAAGGACACTAAGGCACAGAGGGCTGGGATGTGTCCAAGTTCACTCAGCGAGCAGTGAAAGATCAGGGTTTTGAACCCAGGTGTCTGGCTTCCGAGTCTGGGCTTCTAACCATTGAGCCATCCTGTGCTATATGTGGGGTGGGTGGAGTGTGTGTGTGTGTGGTGGGCAGGGGCATACAATGATTGCAATTCTGCTTTTGTATTTTTGATGGTAAAAAAGAATATGTATGAATTTATTAAGCAGTCACTTAAGATTTTGCACTTGGCTGCAGAGATGTTATAAATCAATAAAAAAATTTAAGAAGTGTATGTGTCCGTTTTTCTTCTGGGGCTAGGGTCCAGGGCTTCAGGCGGCTCCTCAAAATCAGGAGGAGTTTTAGAATCACTAGAATGTCTGGTGAGCTACACAGAAGACTGTGTGGCTTTGGGCAGGTACCTGCCTCTTCTGGGTCTAAGTTTCTCCATGTATGACCGGGAAGGATTGAATCTGGGGCTTGGGGTTTCTGTATCAAGGAGGGGACACCCTTTGTGTGTTCTACCCCTCCCTTTGGGCAAAGGCCAGGTAGGTTTTTGTTTCATGGAGTAGACACATCTGTGTGTGTGTGTGTGTGTGTGTGTGTGTGAGAGAGAGAGAGAGAGAGAGAGAGAGAGAGAGAGAGAGAGAGAGAGAGAGAGGGAGAGACAGAACCAACTAGGCCCAGAGGACCCTTTCAATTTCTCTATTATCAGTTTTTACCTTTTTACCTTTCACCAGCCACACTGAACAAACTAACCCCCACCCCCAGCCTTTGAACATGCTATTTCATCTCCCTGGAGCACCCTTCACTGCTGCTTACCTAGCTCACTCTTATTATTCTGGCCTCCTCCTCCAGGAAGCCCTTCCTGATCTCCTCAGGCTGGGTCGGGTGCCCTGTCTGGGCTCCCTCCATCCTCTGGGTTTCCCTGTCCCAGCTCTGACCACTCTAGGTCATCAATGGTGTTCGGTTTATCTCCCCCACTGGGATGTGAGATCCGGGAGGGCTAGGCTGGGGTGCCTCAGTCACTGCTTGTGTCCCCATCTCGGTCCGGTATGGTGCTGGCATAGAGAAGATGCTCAGAGAATATATGTTGAATGAATGAATGAAAGGTATCAGCCAGAAGCAGAGGAACACATGCTTGAGCAGCAGCATCTCCATTTCTTACGTTCCTGTGGGTCCTGGGAAGTCCTAGGGACAGGACCAGGATGTAGGGAGCTGTGTCCTGCATCTCTGAGCCAGGAGCTAGTATAGGCTATATGATCTGGAAGTTCCAACTTGGGGATGGGGAGCGGGGCTGGCTGCACATCCAGGGGCTGGGGAGAGATGCTGGCTCACGTTGCTTGTTTGAACAGTGTTCGGCCCAGGAGAGAGGCAATGACTGTCCCATCCTCTGGGGTTCTAGGCTGCCTGGCCAGTGGGATGTGTCACTGAGTTGAGAGGGAATGACATGTGTTATGTCACAGAATGTGATCCAGGGGCAAGGAACCAAGTGTCCTTGGATGAAAGTCCCAAGCAGAGGTCTCATCCGTATCTTGTGGGCTAGGGGAGTGAGGGGGAAAACTGGGCCAGGGAGGAAGAGAAAAGGGGGTTGTGCCAGGTTCCCTGGACTGTTCTCTAAACCTCTTGCCAAAGCTGCTTAGTTAGATGGGAGGCAGGGGGGTGGAGGGAGGAGAGAGAGAGAGAGAGAAAGAGACACAGAGAGAGAGAGAGAGAGAGAGAGAGAGAATATGAATTTGTCCTGACCCTCGGCTCCAGCTCTGGTGTTTGACCTAAAAAATCCAAGGGGATTAAGGATGAACTAGAACCGGTGCTGGACCAGAGATGCAGTTCAGGGGCCTTCCCTGGATTCCTAGATGTCAAAACTCAGGCATAGGTCTTGGGAGGGATATATGAAGGGGTGAGAGATATTGAGGGAGATTATAGAGAGTGGAGGGGCCTGGAAAAATTTATGATTGAAGGAAGGGAGATAGAGCTGGAGGAGAGGCAGAAAAGGGGCTGATTTTGGAGAGAGGGGAAGAAAAAAAACACGAGGGAGCTGAGACTTAGGAGAAAAAGAGAAACATAAAGGGAGAGATGGGCAAGCAGGGGCAGAAAGAAATGAGCGGCAATGCCCGCAAAGAATGACCCCATTGAGGGGCGCTACCAACTACTGCTTGAATGGGTGACTGAACAGAGAGAGTTGGGAGAGGAAGACAGAGAAAAATGTGAGAATAAGAGAAGTGGAGGAAAAGGAAAATATGGGGAGAGAGATGGGAAGACAGAAAGGGAAGGGAAGAGGAGGGGAGGAAGAGGAAAAAGCCAAGACAGACAGACTGACTGGGAGGCTAAGAGAACAGAGATGGGGGATGTCCAAACGGAACCAGAGAGACAGAGCAGAAAGCAGAGCAGGAGGAGACAGAGAGAAGCCGATGGGAATGGAGCCTAAGGGAACAAGAGATGGGAAAGTCAGAAACAGAATGAGAGACACATAAAGAATGACACAGATGGAAAACCAGAGCGACTCAGATTGGGGCAAGATGGGGTGACAGAGAAATCCAAAGGGAAAGAGTCTATGTAACATGCATGGCTGGCCCCCCAAGCCCTGAGGGACACCCTAACACCTGCCTCCTTGGCCCCCCCAACCAGCTCCTCCAACTGACCCAAAGGGGCAGGTGTGTGGGAAGGGGCACATCTGCCAGCACATCATGCAAATGAGCTCATGAATATGCAGCAGCCCCATTGTCTTGCCCTGCCCCCACCCCCATCTGCTCAGGCCTGGCCCCTGGGGCCGAGGGCAGCTCTGTCCCCTGAGGGGGAGGGGAGGCCCCCTACCACTCTCACTGCCCCTAGGGCAGCCCTTCCCCCTCCTAGAGGGCCCAGGTGGGAGGGATGGGAGGCCGGAGGAAGAGGGCTGGGCTGGGGCTCACCCGGATAGAAGTCTTTGGACTTGGAGAGCTTGATGGTAGCTCCCGTCTCCTTCTGCAGCTGCACGATGGTCTGCCCGCCCTTGCCAATGATGGAGCCCGCCGCGTAGCTGGGGATCAGCACCTTCAGGAAGTATTCGCCTTCCTCTGCAGGGGCACACAGAGGGGACGGGAGTCAGGGGAGAAGGCTCTTCACCTTTGGACGGTACCTCCAGGGAGGCACTGGCATGGGCTGGGCTAGGAAACCACTGGGATCACAGTAACACAGAGAAGCAATGACCAAGAGAATAGCAGTAGGAAAATGAAACACGCCATGATCTTCATTCGCTCATTTATTCATTCATTCCGCAAATAATTCCTGAGCACCTGCTACGTGCTTGGCACCGTTCTAGTGAAACAGCCATGAAGAAAACAGACAAAGCTTCCTGATTTCGCAAATAAGGCAAATAAGGCCAAAAGAGTTTTGGTGATTCAGCCAAGAGCTCACACAGCTACACTCTTCTAGAGGGGGGAGACAGACAGTATGTGTTACGTTGTCGGATGGTGGTAAGTACGAAGAAAACAGAAAGAGGCAGGAAAGAGGAAGGGGAGTGTAGGTGCTGCACTGTCAGATCCGATGGCCAGGAAAGCCTTCCCCAAGAATGTGGCATTCTTTGTTCATCAAACATTTCTAGAGCACCCAATATGCGCTAGACTCTGTTCCAAGTAATTTACAAATACGAGTTTTTTTTCATTTTCACACTGAGGCTGAGGGAGGTACTTAAAAAAAAAAAACCATTCTCCAGATAAGTAAACAAAGGTGAAGAAATTGCTCCCGTTCACATAGCTAGTAGGTGGCAGGGCTGAGATCTGAACCCCACCTGGCTCCAGAGTCCATGCTCTGAACCATTATGATACACTCTTTCCAGACAGTCGAGGAGGAAACAGAACTATGGGGCTATGTGGAGGAAGAGCAAGTGCAAAGGCCCTGGGATGGGGTTATGCCTGCGTTGTTTGAGTGAGAGAGAGGTGGCCAGTGTTGCTGGGGCTGAGTGAGAGAGGAGGAGAGTTAGAAGAAATGAGAGCTGAGAGGGTTGGAGGTAGTGGTGGAGTGTTCAGGCTTGTGGACCAAGGTGGTTTTTATTCCAAGTGAGATGAGAGCTACGGGAAGGCTCTGAGCAGAGGAGGGATGTGATCTGTCTTAGATTTTAAGAAGATCCCTCGGATACTCATGAGGTGAGCAGACTGTGACATGCATGGGTGGAAGAGCATGAGGCAACTGCAATGGTCCAGGCAGGAAGTGACGGTGGTCTGACTGGTGGAAGCAGCGAAGGGGGAGGGGAGAGGAGGGCTGGACTCCGGAGAGGTTCTAACACTCACTACTGAGCCAGTGCTCTGCTGAGTGCTTTGCCAGCTTGATCTCATCCATTCCTCACAACCGTCCACTGAGGTGGGTAGAATGAGCTCCATTTTTACATAAGGAGAAACTGAGGCACAGAGCAGTGAAGGTACCGGCCCAAGGGCACCAAGACAGTTGCTGGGCTGAGATTCAAATGCAACTCTGATTCATTTTTCGCCCACCCATGCTTAACACTTTCCCCTGCTGGTGGCTAAAGACCAATGTGCTCCAGGACAGACTCAAAGACCTAGAGGCGGTGAAGTAGCACCAGGGACCCTTTATGGGGCTTTGGTCATTCTTTGTTATGGACCAGTTTTCTTGGTCACGTGTAAAGCCCTTTGTTAAAGCAGTCTCAAGGCAAGTGCCTAACCTTTCCCACCTTCTAACCAAACTGTCGCCCCCAGGGTAGACATTCGGGAACTTTTGGAGTCTAAGTTACTTTGTGATTTGGCCCCCGTCCACATTTCCAGCTGCAAACCCTCATCTTCCTCCAGGTGCACTAGACACATTTTCCTTTTTGTTCCTCAAACTTCCCTCCTCCCTCCCACCTCAGGGCCTTTGCACATTCTCTTTGCCTGGAACTCCCCTCCCTCAGTGAATCCCTCTTGTCCTTCAGGTCCCCCCTCAAATGTCCCTTCTTGGACTGGAACCCTGAGGAGGGGAAGGATCCCTCTGTCTCATGCCTTCGGAACGATGTACCACAGTCATCCAGTGTGGGCCACATCACTGAAGCTCGCCCTTGTGTCCATGGACTCATGCAGCGCCCAGCGCTTGGTAGGTATGCAATAAACACTGGGAAAAGGAAGGGATGAGCCAGGCCATTTTGCTTCCAAAGCTTAAGGTCTTAGGCCATCATCCCCCACTGGTTTTTCAACTTTTTCTTTTAAGCAAAGGAAACCTATTTTCAATGTCTCCCGTGAAACTCCAACATCTAGAGCAGATAAAAGAGAAACTGCTCTGTTGAAAGTGGGGGCAGGGTGGGACTTCCCTGGCGGTCCAGTGGCTAAGACTCTGCACTTCCACTGCAGGGGCCGCGGGTTTGATCCCTGGTGGGGGAACTAAGATCCCGCGTGCCGCACCGTGAGGCCAAAAATTTTTAAATTTAAAATAAAAGTGGGGGCAGGACTGGGGACTGGGAGTCATGCCCATCTCCACCTGGTCCCTTAAGATTGAAAGTTCTGGGTTCCCTGATGTGTGAAGATGGAGGTATGAGGGCAGGATGTGGCTTTGCAGGCATGGGGAGGGATCCAGAAGTAAGGGGTTTCCTTTAGCCCAAGGCAATCCTCTTAAACTTGCCTAATCAGACCACTAAGCCTATTAGGTAATTAGCCCCCCAGGGTGCCCTTCCATCAATCATCCTGACACCCGACCCCCCCAAATTACTTCCTTCCTTGGCCTCACAGAGGTGGTCCCTTGCCAGCCCTGCCCCTCAACCTGACAGAGTTGGGGGGCTAGTTCTCCACCTTTGGAAAGTTCAGAAAGATGGGAAGGTGTTCTCACTAGAACTCCATCCTCTTTCCTTCTTTGATTTCATTCCCCATCTTTTCTCCAGCCAGAACCACTTCCCCAGCTTCCCTCTTGAAGATGGAAGGTAATCGTCTGCTCTGAAGAAAACTGGGGACGCCCCCCACTCCCCTCCTTCACATTTCCTCAGGTTTTGTCTGAGAATCTCCGAATGAAATGGCAGAAACAGCCCTAGACTGGGTGCAACTTTTGTCACTGATGGGTTGCGTGGCCTTGGGCGAGTCTCCTCACCTCTTTGGGCCTCTGTTTTCTCATCTGTAAAATGGGGACAGGAGAGCGCTAGTTCCTGGAGTTATTATCATTAATGAAATGCTAAACTGTAAAGTACTTAGGAGGGTCTCAGGCACACAGACCACTTGAGAAATGTCAGATATCATCATCATCGTTATTAATATTACCTATTTCACGAACACAGGTAAAATTCTTATCACAGTGTCTGGTACAGAGTAAGTGCTCTATGTCAGAGAGACTTACTGGTAAATGAGGAAATGAGCCTCCAAGGTTTGGGGTTTTGTTAGGAAATAGAAGGAGGGGAGACCCCACTTCCTTCATCACCTTTCCCCAGGCTTCTCCCTGCTTTTTGGAGGAGGAATGTCTTCTCACTGATAGAAACGAGGCTCTGCTTCCACTCACCCTCCCAGCATCTCTGTAACTCTCTTCCCGAATTTGGCCCTTGTTGTATCCCTCTGTACTATTATTTCCTTGCTTCTTCTCTCCCTCTTCCCTCCCTCGTTCCAACAAATCCTTCCTGAGCATCTGCTACGTGCCAGGCCTTGTTTTAGATCCTGGGGACATAGCAGGGAACAAGACAGACAGTCCATGCCCTTTAAGTCCACTCCCTCTTAAAATGTAAATGCATCTATTTAAAGAGGACATTTAAAAAATCATTGCTAATAGTCCGAGTTTGAAGGGCTGGTTATGTTTTTTTCTCCCAAAGCACACTGATATAAACTAAAAATGATCCCCCAAAAAAGTCTGTCCGTGGACCCCCTTAAACCACCTGGTGGGCGCTTGGCAGTCCTTATATCAGACTAGTAGAAGTTTGGAGGCCCCTCCTCAGAGGCCAGAGTCCTCCTCTCGCCTGTAGAAGGTCAGGATTCTAAGTCCCAGGAGTCCCCATAGTAGCCCACAGTCTGCTCTGGTTTTCTTCAGAATCTTTTGCATCTCCCACCGTGGGAAGCCCACCTCCCCCAGGAAGAAGCCAGGCCTTTATCTGCCAGCCTGCCTTGTAGCACAGGGCAGACACGTGACCTCACCTCAGCTAAACCCAGAGTCCCCAGACCTCACACATCCCACCCTGTTTGAGAAACCAAGGCTCTGCCTGTGAAAAAGTACTTCCTTCTACCAAAGCAAAATCTAGATGCCAGAACTTTCCACCCACCCACCCTTCCCTTCACTTTTCCTTTGGGGTTCAGGCAGCTCCCTCTACACAGGACAGCAAATGAAGATGCCAACTTCAGCGCTCCGGGTTCCCCTCTGCTGTGATTTCCATATTTCCACCTCGGGATCAAGCTGCCTTTCCACTTTCTAGTCATCCTGAGTCTCTGGTCCCCCCTTCCCTTTTGTGCCCACCCTCCTCAGGAATGCTTATAAAAGTTTCCAAAAAGTAACCAATATTCCCCCACCTCCACAAATAATGTTAACCTACCCAGAAGATTTGGGGTGCTATGGGAAGAGTGGCACTTTATACAGAGAGTTGATCCCGAAAGGTGGCTCGGATCTGGGAGACGGGGCAGAATTGGATGCGGCGGAGGTGTTGTTTTGGTGACAGTATATTTCAGGGGGAACCAAAGTTGGGGTGTTGTACTCATGGTTCCTGCTCTTGTCTGGGGGTCGGGGGTGGAAGCATCGGTGTGTCCTGTGGAGGTATGAGGAGGCTGGGGTGGGATGTGCGTGAGGATGTCGCGGGCGGAAGACAAGATGGCAGGGGTGTGGTTGGGAGTGGGACCCCTGAGGAGGGATGGGATGTTGGCTGGGTGACACCTTTCTGTGAATGACGGTGTTGCCTGTCCATGTGAGAAATGTAATACAACTGTCTTTGAGTTGTGCCATTGTCTCCAAGTGAGAGAGAGGTGGACGGGGTATGATTTCCTTGGGGCGAATCACCACTGCATGGTAAATCAGGAATGTGACATTCTCAGTAGCAATAATAATGATGATGATAATAATAGTAATAATAATAGCTGTTGTCTATTGAGTGCTTACTATCTGCCAGGCCTGATGCCGTGTGCTTCACATACAATCTCACTGAACCCACACAACAGCCTGGAGACGTGGAGGTGCATCTTACAGTACCCATTTTCCAGATGAGAACACTGAGGCTCAGAGCAGTGAAAGAACTCACCCGAGGGTCCCACACCAAGCACATGACAGTGATGAGAGGAACCCTGGAAGCTCTCATTCTAGGGCTCTTAACCTTGGTGATACTGACTTTGTGTTAACGATCAAGGATCTTGGGAGCAAGGCCTGGCTGCTGTAAGCTACATTTGGGGTGTGAGGTGTGTGTGTGCGGTGGGGAGTTGCTGTTTCTGTGTATATGGGGCTGACAGAGGTGGGAATACAGTCAGGAGTATGGGGGCCATTCTAGTAGCACCTTAAGAGTTATCATCTGCAGGAATTCCCTGGCGGTCCAGTGGTTAGGTCTGAGCGCTTTCACTGGTCAGGGAACTAAGATCCCGCAAGCCACACGGCGTGGCCAAAGAAAGAAAAAGAGGTATCATCCGTACTCAAGGGAGACACTCTGTTACCGTGCCACCAGACTGGGATTATTTGTTTCTCCACTGAGTTCCCAACTGGAGCTTCCATCCAACCTCTTCATTCAAGCCCTCCTGTCCTTAGCGCCTCGTCTCCTTCCCAACGGTGTCTGCCTGCCAGTTACAGCGCCCAGAAGCCAGTTTTAACAGCCACCATCTCCTCTATCAGCCCCTAGGCTGGCACCATGGGTAGGAGCCAATCTGCCCAGGCTGGCACGACTTGCTGCGACACCCTAGAAAGTCCCTTACTCCTCTGAGCCTTGGTTTGCTTGCCTGAAAATGGGGTTCACTATAGAGTCTACCCATGCAATGGAGCCAGCCTCCTGAGTTCAAATCCTGGCTCTGCCTCTTATTAGCTGACTGACCTTGGGCAAGTTAATTAACCTCTCTGTGCCTCAGTGTGTCACCTGTAAGATGGGTAACATAATCAGATTGTAAGGATTATTAAATGATTGGTCCGTGCCCAGTGTTTTCCCTAATACTTTTGGTGCACTGTGGCACCATATCTGGCAGCCATTGTTATAATTTATTATTATTATTTATTTATTATTAGTAGTATCACATCATAGAATGTTGGGAGAATTAAATGAACTATTGCATGTAAGGCAGTAAGCAAGAATACTGGTAGCTGCTGTCATCTGTAACTATTGTTATTTCCCCATTTGGCAGATGGTGACGCTGAAGCTCAGAAAAGGCGTGAGGTTGACCCAGTGTCCCACAGACATGAAAATATTATTGGAAGGAGCCGTCAATTTTGAGATGAAAGTCCTGGACAGTTGCCCAGCCCTGGCCCTGAGGGTTTCTGCAAATGGAGGACTGTCCTTTCGCATCTCTGGGCCTCAGTTTCCCCTGGGAAGAGTCTGGAGGAGAGGGTCCCTAAGGGCTCACCCTAGTTTCCCCACAGCTGAAGGAGGCAGGATGCACAGTGGCTGAGCACATGAGCTCTGGAGCCAGGCAGCCCAGGGCTGGAGAGATCCCAGCTTCCCCACTATGAGCTGTGTGAGTTCGGGCTAGTGGCTTCATTTCGCTAAGCCTCAGTTTTCCTCATCTGCAAAAGCAGCTCAAATCATCTCCCCCAGGGCTGTACTGGGAAATTAACCCGTATCTCAGAGCCTGACTCGTAGTAGGTGTCAAACACTTGGACCTGACTGTCCTGGCAGCATCACAGTTAGGTGGTGCTGCTGTGCTCTGAGTGCTCAGATTTTGAGCATCTCAGCCTCTTTAAGAGAAGGATGAGACCTCCTCCCCTTCCCCCCAGCAGGGGTGGGGCTGGACCTCCAGGCTGGGTTCAGGGACCGCCTGGGTACCCGACCCTTCCTAGGGCTGGGAATGGCAGTGAGGCAGGAAGGAGGCAAGGATGTGGCAGGGACACATTCATGTGTGTGCTGGGGGTGGGGGAGCAGGAAGAAGGACAGGAAACTCCCTCCCACCCCTCCCCCAACTTCCCTTTCCTCCAATTTCTGCTGGACACCCTCACAGGCAGCCAGGGGTTCCCCATTTCCTATCGCACCTGGCCAGGGGCGGCAGGGGGCTGGGACGGGAGGAAGAGATGGCTCCTGTTCATCCAAGGAGAGGAGGTGGGAGGTCCCCACCCCACCCACTACAATGCCCGAGGCCATCCCTTTCCCATCCGGAGGAAAAGGCCAGAGGAAGCTGAGATTTTGGCCAAGGTGACCGCTGGGAAGGGCTTGTCTGTTCTGGGGTCTCCCTCCTTCCAGGGAGCTAATGGGCTGGGCTCTGAGTCCCCTGACAAACCCTACCTCACGGGTAGACATACACCTAGAGTTCCCAGCTTGGCTTTTATTCTCTGGTACACATACCTCTTCACGCACACACAGTGAGGGTCCCTCTTGTCTTACACACACACCCCTTCTGTGTTGTCAAACATGCAGCCATCACACAAACACACACACACACACGCACACACACACACACTCCCTTGTCACACACACACAGAATCATCCCCACACCAACCATTTCACACACAGCCCCTTGTTACACATATACACACACTTGGGTGTCACACATACACCTTCCCTTTTCCCACCCCCTGGGTGTCACATGCACACGTTCCTGCACCCTGTCACATGGGTCCCCATCCTTCCCTTTCCTTGTTACACACCCTCATGAATTTCACCACAGAGCCCCAGTCTCTCCCCTGTCATACACCCACCTTCCCTTGTTGCACACACCCCCTCTGATGTCACCATTGCACACCTCCGTGTGTCACACCCAGCCACAGCCTCTCTGGAGTCACGCCCACACTCTTTTCTTGTCATATACCCACACCAGCTTCTCCTGGTCCCACCCCACCCGGGACACGCCTGTGTCACACACACTGAACTGCCATCCTCTGATCCACACAGCCTCTCATGGCTCACACCCAGAGCCGGCCCATTCGGCAGCCCACACACACCTCCTTGCATGTCACACACACCCTCTCACTCATGTGTCACACTCTGCCACAGTCCCCTCTGGAGTGACATGCACTCACTTGTCACATATACCCCTATGGGGGTCTCAAACACGGAGCCCAGCCCCTCTCACCCTCTCATCTCTTACACACACACACACACCCTCCTTCCTGTCATATCCATGATCCCTAATGTCACATATCCAGGCCTTACAGGGCTCACACGCACACACGAACACACACACACACCTGTCCCAGCCACACATTCTCTCACTGAGCTTTACACACCCACCCTTTCCTCCATGTCACCCAACACACCCACCTAGCTTGTCCCCACGCAAAATCCCGCCCATAGCCCACACATGCCTCCCTCCGGGACAACCCTTGCTCAGGACATCCCCAGGGAGGGAGGCTGGGAAGCTCCGGGTCCACAGGCCTCCTCAGCTTCTTCCCCTCCCCCCGCCAGGACACGCCAGCCCGGGAACACCCCTGCCCCGAAAGGGTCACATCACACACCCCTCAAGGACACAGAGACACCCGATCGGAGGCACCCACGCCCCCCATCCTTTGCGCGCCCCCAAGGACACTTACCACCCCCTCCCCCCCAAGTCCTCTCAACGCAGACAAAGCTCCCAGCCCAGGGCCGCGGCGAGAGGGGGAAGGGGGCCTGTTCCCTCCCCAACTCCCCTCTCCGTTCCCCAGTCTAGGGAGGGGCGCCCTTCCCCTCCCCAGAGCCCTTGCACCTGCCATTTGGGGGGGAGGAGGCTGGAGAAAGGCGCGGCCCCCTGCCCGCTCCCCCACCCGGAGCCGCAGCCCTTTCTCACCTCCCGTGTTGCTGCGCTTGGTGCAGACCACCTCGGGGGGCGTTTCGAGGGGCCTTTTGCGGGAATCCGGGGCCTCGGGCTCCATGGGGGGGGCCTGGGGCGGCGGCTGCTGCTGCTGCGGCGGCTGCGGCGGCGGCGGCGGCGGCTGCTGTGGCGGCGGCGACGGCTGCTGGGGAGGCTGGGGTTGCGGCGGCGGCGGCGGCGGCGGGGGCGGCGGCGGCTGCGGGGCCGCGGAGGCCGTGAAGAGGCCGTGCACCGCGCCGGCGGCCATCATCCTCATGGTGGGGGGGGCTGGGGGACGGGGGAGAGGGAGGGGGAGGGAAGGGGATGTGGGAGGGGGAGGGGGCGGTGGCGGAGGGATGGGGGAGGGGGAACCCCGGAGAGGGGAGGAGGGAGGGAGCTGCTTCTGGGGGGCTGACAGAGCCTGGAGAGCGGATGTGAGCGGGACGGGAAGGAAAAGGGGGTCTCGGATAGGGCCCAGAGAGAACTGAGGGGTGGGGTCTCTCTCAAGATTACGGAGGCCGGGGGACTGGCCGCGCCACTGTGGGGGACGGGACCCCCTTCTTTGCTCCCCGGGGCAGAGGGCCTAGCCCCCCAGACCCTGCCCGGGGCGGGGGGCCGGAGGAACGGGGCCGGAGATGGGAGGCGGAGGCGGCCGCTAGTGGGGACCCGGGGGGCGGCGAGCGCGGGCGGCAGCGGTGGCTGGGCTGGCGGTGGCTGCTGGCCCGAGCATCTTCTTCCCGGAGGCTCCCACAGCGGCCTGGCCCCTCCCACCCGCGCAAGGTCACGCCCATGCAGGTCAGGGCCACGCCCTTCGACGCCCCATTGGCCTGTCCTTGAATCCTGGACCACGCCCCCAGAGTTGACTACGCCCCTCCCCGCAGCTACGCGAGGGACCAGGCTCTCCCAGGCTGCAATAACCCTGGGCTCCTCCAGTTTCCCCACCCCTCGCCTGTAATGAGCGTTTATTGAACAAGTACTTACCATGTGCCAGGTCCGGTTCTAATTACCATGTGCCAGGTCCGGTTCTAAGTAAGCACGTCACAAACATTATCACATTTAATTCCTAGAGCAACCAATTCTGTGAGGTACTCATGTTACCCCCGTTTTACAGATGAGGAAACTGAGCCTCAGCCACTTGACATCACTTGGTTGCTAAAAGAAATCCCACTTCACATATCTCGCATCCCCGACAGCTGAGAAATTGCTCCTCAAATCTTTCATCTATCCCTTGAAGAATCGACACAGAGTTACTGCAAGGGCTTAGGGGATTGAGTTCAATGAACACCTGACTTACAAAATGTAGTGCTTGAGCCTAGCACCCAACTGCCACTCAATTCAATCAATGGCACTTATGAACCTACAGAGTGCCAGGCACTGTCCCAAACACTGGGATACAACAGGGGACTAAACAGTCTTGGCCCTTAAAGAGTAAGTATTACTATTCACGTCATTAAGAAAACCTGATTTTCATATGACAGATGGAGGCCCAGGAATGTGGAATGTAGCTTGTCCAAGGGTGTATAGGTAGACAGAGGGAAAACTGGGATTCAAACATAGGCCAAGCTTAATTTCAGAGCCCAAAGTCACTGGAAGTAGGGGCCCCTTCCTTAGAATGGATCATTGCTAATATTTAATTTTGTCTAATACATGAATTTCCTTCTCCCTGGATTTCTGGTCTCCAAGGATTCTTTTTCCTTCCTAGGTCAGCCAGAGGCAAGATTAGGCTCAGAGGGGGCCTGGATGGGGGTAATTGTGGCAGCTGGGGGGCCCCTCCCTCTGCTCCACCCCACTCCTGTCCCTCCCTTGCCACGCTCTCAGGTCCCCAGGATGGGGAGGGTAGCAGATGGCCTGGGGTGGATGGGGTGGCCGCCCATCTGTCCCCTCCCCCCCATTGTCCCCAGAGTCAAAGGGGATGGGAGGGGGTTGTGGTCCACTGCAGTCTGGATCCTCCCCCTCCATCTTCTTGGAGGGAGCTGAGGAGCTGGTTGCCATGGAGACAGAGAAGAGGCAGAGGGATGCAGGGAGATACTGGGGTCAGGCAGAGATCCACACCTTAGACCTTCGAGTCACATGTAGTCACACCACACAGGTATATATATCCCAACATCCGTGGAGTAAGGTGTGAAATTCCCCCCAACACACACAGAGTCACACAGGTCCCCCTGCAGACACACAGGTGCACACTCAACAATTTTACACAGGCACACTCTAATGTATGAAGAAGACTCACAGGGAATAGGCATACGCACACATACACACACACCCATAATGCATTAGGCACATTCACAAAGCCACGCCACAGGTTCTTATGCACGAATAGAAACATAATCTAATATCTGAGTATGTCCCAGGTGCACCTATTCAGAGCCAAAACAAATCCACACTTGGCCACACACATAATGAGAATTTACACGTACAGGATCAAAGCTACAAGACATACACAACCTATGTTACATAAGGCATACATGTTAGTGACGTGATAGACAGACTGACAAACAGACTCAATTGTGTCTTCCACACTAATTGCGGAATCACACACATTTAGATGCATGACCCACGTAGACTAATGCACAAAATGCATGGGACCTCGCAGGCCACTCAGCAACCCACACAGCACACATGGAGTCAGGGTGCTGCTCGGCCCCCACCCTCAAGTCATGCCTGCAGCCCCAGTTCCACACACACACCCCAAGCCCTCCCATTTGGACACACACAACAGCACGGTCGGTCACGCACTCACACTCACACACAAACACAAACCTCCTCCTAGATATTTTTAAACCCAGGCTAGTTCTGCTGCTATGGCAACCGCCCCAAACCCATTGCCATAGCAACACAACGTCAGCCTTCCAAGCACCAAATCCTGGGGGATTGCAGGGCCCCAATCAGAGGCCGGTGCAGGGGGAGGCTGCACCCTCTGCCATCATCTGTGCCACCTCAGTACCCCCACCCTAGAGCCTTTAGGGAAGCAGTCACCCTAGGCTGGTCAGGGGCTGGAACCAGGGATACAAGACCCCCAGACTGAGCTGGAGACAGGGGCAGCTCTCGACTTGCTTTCTCCTCCTGCCCCCCCAGAGCTTTATGGAGGGGCTCATGGGACAAAAGTCAGCCTGTACTGGACACACACAAGCCTGGCTTTGAAACCTGGCTCTGCCATTTACAGGCTGTGTGACTTGGGCACGTCTTTACCCTCTCTGAGTCTCCTGTTCCTTAATTCGGAAAATGTCGTTGCTGCTGATACTAACATCCCGAAGGACTATTGTGACTAGGTGGTTAAAAGCCCAGGCAGGTCTGCATCTAAATTCTGACTGTCCTGCTTCCTAGCTGTGCGAACTCAGGCAAGGGCCTCCCTTTCTCCGCGACAAACTTCGGGGGCAAATAGTAGTCTAATTACATAGAGATGTTGGGAAGATTCCCAACCAAGGGGTGTGGCCACTGATCTAAGAACTTTACACTTATCTCAACTTATTTAAGTCTTGAGCATGGCTTTATGGGTAGTTACTATTATTATTCCTATTTTGCAGTAAAGGAAACAGGTTCAGCGAGCTTGCCTCGGATCACACAGCTACAAAGTTTTGAAGCATGAGATTTGAACCCAGACAGTCAAAGGTGCATCCTTAGCCATTTCTCTCTCTTGCCTCTCAAAGAGGGGAGTTTGGAGAAGAGTGATAGAATGGTGGATTCTTGGAAATGCTTTCTGGCCTCGGTTTTCTAGCCTGCAAAATGGGGGTTCAACCAGTACTGCTGGCTGGGATGTTGAAGGATCTCTGAGTCAGCTTGCACCTGGAGGCTCTGGGGATGAGCTGGCACAGCTGAGTTCTTTGTGCAGGTGGGGAGCAGACTAGGAGGGGCAGGGCCAGCGGGCGAGTGAGCAGGCTCAGGGAGGGAGGTTGGCTGGGACTCAGGCTCTGCTCTCCTCCTTCCCAGCCTGGTGACCTCAGGCATGGGCTTTCTCCAGTATGAGCCTCAGTCTCACCATCTGTCAACTGGGAATCATTAACAATGCTTGGGGTGTGGCCGGGTGTCCAAGACCAAAGCAGGTAAAATCACTTGGCATGGGTCCCAGCAAAGAGAGAAATCTAAGCTGATATTAACATCATCCATCCAGTCTGTACATGGGATTTAGGAGAGGTGGGTCTGTGTAGCGCAGGGTTTGGCAAAATGTTTTGACCCACAATAAGAAATACATTTACATCATGATTCCAAGACATATGACACTGAAACAAAAGTTTCTTTTTTTTAAAATTTTATTTGTATTTTGGCTGCGTTGGGTCTTCCTCGCGAGGGCTTTCTTTAGTTGCGGCAAATGGGGGTTACTCTTCGGTGCGGTGCGTGGGCTTCTCATTGCGGTGGCTTCTCTTGTTGCGGAGCACGGGCTCTAGGCGCACAGGCTCAGTAGTTGTGGTGCAAGGGCTCAGTTGCTCCACAGCATGTGGGATCTTCCCGGACCAGGGATCAAATCCATGTCCCCTGCATTGGCAGGCAGATTCTCAACTACTGCGCCACCAGGGAAGTCCCCAAAAGTTTCTTGAAATCATACTTCACCTATACCTTAGTCTATACTATGTCTATACTATGTGCACAGACTCTGATCTAGTCTAGGCTATTGAAAAATGCTCGTCGATTTCACAGTCCACTAACCAGTTGTGACACGCAGTATGAAAAACCCTGGAGTGGAGGTTATGAGGTGGAATCCTGGAATCATTGGAGGATTTTAAGCAGGGGAGTGACATGGGCATCAAAGGGGCAATGGAGGGGAAGGAGCCAGCCTGGGGGCTGGGATTGAGCCAGAACAGACTCCAGGGAGGAGGGGTTCTTTGCCTGGACCCCAGTAGGGGCAGGAGAGATGGAAGGGTGTGATCAGAACCCAACGTACGGGGCTTCCCTGGTGGCGCCGTGGTTAAGAATCCACCTGCCAATGCAGGGGACACAGGTTCGAGCCCTGGTCCGGGAAGATCCCATGTGCCGTGGAACAACTAAGCCCGTGAGCCACAACTACTGAGCCTGCGCTCTAGAGCCTGCAAGCCACAACTACTGAAGCCAGTGAGCCACAACTACCGAAGCCCGTGTGCCCAGAGCCCGTGCTCAACAGGAGAAGCCACCACAATAAGAAGCTCGCGCACCACAATGAAGAGTAGCCCCCGCTTGCCGCAACTAGAGAAAGCCCGTGTGCAGCAACGAAAACCCAATGCAGCCATAAATAAATTAATTAATTAAATTAAAAAAAAGAACCCAACATACAGAGCAGTTAACGCAGGGTATAGCACACAATGTATAGTAGCTACAAGTGTCAACCCTAAAGGCAGATCCTCACTCATCCACCTGACAAAAAAAATGTTTTGAGCACTTACTATATGTTGGGCATTGTTCTAGGCACTGGACATATGGCAGTAAACAAAACAGACACAAATTCCTGACCTCATGAGCTCACATTCTGGAGGTAGACAATAAACAAGCAAAAGAAGTAAAACATAGTCTGTTTGATGATGGTAAATGCCGTGAAGAAAAATACATTAAGGAAGGGGGATGAGGGATTGGGGTGCAGGGGAATGGAGGGAGGCTGCAGTTTGTTTTTCGTTTGTTTGTTTGTTTGTTTTGTCCGAGCAACGCAGCTTGTGGGATCTTAGTTCCCCGGCCAGGGACCGAACCTGGGCCCTCAGCAGTGAGAGTGTGGAGTCCTGGACCACTGGACCACCAGGGAATTCCCTGCAATTTTAAACAGAGTGACAAGGAAGGCTTCGCTTGAGGGGGTGACATTTGAGCAGAATATGAAGGAGGTTGGGGAGTGGGCCATATGGGTCTCTGGGGGAAGAGCAGGTGCAAAGGCCCTGAGGCTGGA
Source organism: Globicephala melas (assembly GCF_963455315.2). Classification (NCBI taxonomy): domain Eukaryota; kingdom Metazoa; phylum Chordata; class Mammalia; order Artiodactyla; family Delphinidae; genus Globicephala; species Globicephala melas. Next base: position 9,200,336 of record NC_083332.1, on the reverse strand, counting down.
GTGCACCTGGTCTGTTGGAGGAAGAAGGAGGAGCCCAGGGAAGCTAGAGAAGCGTGGGGAGGGGAGAGCAGGAGGGATGAGGCCAGAGAGTTAGGCAGAGAACACACTGTATCTGCCTTGAGGGCCACTGTAAAGACTTAGCTTTGACTCTGAGTGAGATGGGCAGCTTGGGAGGGTTTTGAGGAAAGATCTCAGTTGACTTAGGCTTTATCACAAGATCCTTCTGGCTGCACGTGAAGAACACTATGTGGGGGGCTGGGGTAGAAGTAAGGAGCCCAATGAGGAGGTGAGAAGTGCTGGTGGCTGGACCAGGGCGGTAGATAGCAGTGCAGCTGGGGAGACGTCACTGGAGTCCTAGTTCTTCCATGTGACTCTGGGCAAACCATTTCACCTCTCCAGAGCCTCAGTTTCCCCATTTACAAATGGGAGTGATGATAAAGCACTCACCTCTCAGGGCTCCTGTCTGGTCTCCGTGTGGCAGAGCATGAATAGCCCTTGACACAGAATGTGTACTCAACAAACATTGCCTGCCATTGTCATTGATATCCTCCAGGCTCCCAGACCAGGGAGGTTCCGTGTCCTGTCCAGTGGGGCAAGGATGGGCTTTGGGAAAGAGGATGAAGAGAGGAGGTCTGATCTTGAGTGATGATCTTATATTTATCTGATCCTGGGTATATTTGAGTCAGAGAATCTTGGAGCAAAAATTCTTGTGCTGAGGGTCTTTTATTCCTAATAGCCTTTTTTGTAGTATGGGGAAATGAAGACCTGGAGAACAGTTGTATCTTGTCCAGGAGCCCACAGTGAGTTGGGGGCTGAGCCAGGGCTAGACTCCATCCCCCTCTCCTGTCTCTCAAGCATGTGTTCACGATCCTGGCTGCCTCCTTGGTGATCATGGCATCTGACCACATCCCCTCCTCCCCCCACGCCCGCCAAGCCTCAACATCTTCCTATGACTTCCTACTGCCTCTGGGATAAATTCCAAACTCTCCCAGTCGCTCGGGCCAAAAACCTTGCATTCGCCCTTGACACCCCCTCTTTCCCTCACACCCACATCCAATCCATCAGCAAACTTTTGCTGCGGCACCTTTAAATTCCAAGTCTGACCCCGTCTCGCCACCTCTAACAACATCATCAAAGTCCAGGCCCCCATCGGCTCCCATCTGGACTCCCACAGGGGCCCCTTTCCTGGGATCCTGGCTTCTGCCCTTACCTATCCTTTTGACAGCAGCTGAGCCATCCTTAAAAATGGCAAGTCAGATCAGACACTGTGCTGTATGCAAGAGAAACAAAAATGGGGTATCTGTAAGAACACTGAGGGACGATATAGATTTCTTGCCTTAGGCCTGGTGGGGGGAGAAGTTTTCTTTGCATCTTTCCACCGCGTGTGGTTGGGGAAACCGAGGCATCAAGAGGTTAAGTCACTTGCAGCAGAGCTTGGAATTGAACTCTGACAGCCTGGCTGATGAAGCTACCCCCTTAACTTTATCACACTGCCTCTCTTCCTCAGGAGTTCTTCTCTTTTCAGTTGAATTTCTAGGTACACCCTCACCCCTTCCATGGTACAACCACCCCCCCTCCCTGGGAACTTCCATGCTTCTCGAGCTTAGAACCACCAGTGCATAGGCTGAAACTGATTCTACACAACCGCCTTTGGTGGAATTTTTTTTTTTTTTTTTTTCTTTTTGCGGTACGCGGGCCTCTCACTGCTCTGGCTTCTCCCGTTGTGGAGCACAGGCTCCGGACGCGCAGGCTCAGTGGCCATGGCTCACTGGCCCAGCCGCTCCACGGCATGTGGGATCTTCCCAGACCGGGGCACGAACCCGTGTCCCCTGCATTGGCAGGCGGACTCTCAACCACTGCGCCACCAGGGAAGCCCGGTGGAATTTAATTTTAGTAATTTCCCCCCTTCATCTGCCCGCTCCCATAGGCACCCACTCTAGCGTGCTTAATTTGGGGCCCCCAGTCCTTCTATTCTTTTACAAAGATCCCTATGTATCCTTAAGGTCAGTCTTGTTGTCTGTGTTTTAAATTTGCAAAAATGTCACTGAGCGAAGAAACTCATTATCTTTCTTTCTTTGTGTGTGTGTGTGTTTTGTTTGTTGTTTGTTTGTTTTGAGAGCTCTCGATGTGGCTGTGCTTATTTCTAGCTCCTGAGGAGTGAGTCTTATAGACTCTGGAGAGGCTGCCTGGGTTCAAGTCCCAGCCCGGCTGCCCACTAGCTGAATGACCTTGGGCAAGTTACTGAACTTCTCTGGGCTTTGGTTTCTCTATCTGTAAAACGGGGGTTGTTAAATCATGGTACCTTTCTCACAGGATCGTTGCAAGCTGACATCTTAAAGCATTTAGGAAGCATTATTAAGCATGGCATGAATGTCAGCTTCTACCTCTTATACTACTGTGGGATGTTCCAGGATATATTTTCCATTCCACTTATTTAAAAATTTATTTTATTGAAGTATTGCTGATTTACATTCCATTTTTTGAGACTTAATGATGGACATCAAATTCTTTCCAACTCTTTGCTACCTAAACTCCATTCAAGGCTCATCCTCATACACATCTCATTTGGACAGTGGGGAAACGAGGTTATCCGGCATCCTCAAATTTTTTTTTTTTTTTTGGCGGTTCGCGGGTCTCTCACTGTTATGGCCCCTCCCGTTGCGGAGCACAGGCTCCGGACGCGCAGACTCAGCGGCCATGGCTCACGGGACCAGCTGCTCCGCGGCATGTGGGATCTTCCCGGACCGGGACACGAACCTGTGTCCCCTGCATCGACAGGCGGACTCTCAACCACTGCGCCACCAGGGAAGCCCCATCCTCTGATTTAATTTCTCAAAGTATTGTCAGATTGTTGTCTGGAAAGGATACACCTATTCATACTTCAGTGCCCAATGACCTGCTCTTCCACATACTTCTCCAGAACTTGGTGTTCTTAGACTGTCTAATTTTGGCCAATCTAATGGATTTGAAAGTATTGCTGGGCTTCCCTGGTGGCGCAGTGGTGAAGAACCCACCTGCCAATGCAGGGGACACAGGTTCAAGCTCTGGTCCGGGAAGATCCCACATGCCACAGAGCAACAAAGCCCGTGCGCCACAACTACTGAACCTGAGCTCTAGAGCCTGCATGCCACAACTACTGAAGCCCATGCGCCTAGAGCCCGTGCTCCGCAACAATAGAAGCCACCGCAGTGAGAAGACCGCGTGCAGCAACGAAGACCCAACGCAGCCAAAAATAAATAAATAAAATAAATAAATTTATTTTAAAAAAAGAAAGCATTGTTTTATATACTTTCTTATGTAGATCAATGAAGCTTCTCTGGGTTGCTTTAGTTTGCATCTCCGCTCAGAATTACTACAAACTTACGTGTGTGTGTGTGTGTGTGTGTGTGTGTGGTTTTGAATGCTAACACTTTAATATTTTAGCCACTGTCACAGTAAACAAGGGAACATAATAGTACCTCCTTCCTATATCGTGATGATAATTGCCACTGTTTATTATATGTTTACTACATGGCAGGCACTTGGCTAAGGACTTTACCTGTATTAACTCATTTATTCTTCACAAAAACACTATGAGGCACATGCTCCTGGTATCACCCCCGTTTTACAGATGAGAAAACTGACGCACAGAGAAACTGGCTAGAAGGAGCAGAGCTGGGATTCAGACCCAGGCAGACACGCTCATTCACCACCTCACTACCTCTGAATGAGACGATGCACGAAAAATACCTGAGGCTTAATGAAGGCTCTGAATTATCACAGCTGTAAAAATTTTACAAATTCTTACAAATTTGTAAAATTTTACATTTTACCAATATAGTAATAACAGCATGTCACATTAAAAAAAAATCATGTTAGGGCTTCCCTGGTGGCGCAGTGGTTGAGAGTCCGCCTGCCGATACAGGCGACACGGGTTAGTGCCCCGGTCCAGGAAGATCCCACGTGCCGCGGAGCAGCTGGGCCCCTGAGCCATGGCCGCTGAGTCGACGGCGCGTCCGGAGCCTGTGCTCCGCAACGGGAGAGGCCACAACAGTGAGAGGCCCGCGTACTGCAAAAAAAAAAAATCATGGTAGAATGTGTGAAACCCGGAAGGGACTCACCTGGACCTCTGTTCCACCATCCTGTAAAGGGATAAGGTTGGACAGAATCCTCATCCCTATTCGTTTCACAGTCCCTCTGTCTTCCCAAATCAAAGCACTTATAGCTATTACAGTTGCCTTCCTTTCCAGCACTCACCAGGTACCAGGTTCTCTTCCTAGCTTTTATGTGAATGAAATTGCAGGCAATTCTCACCTTACTCTCCTTCTCATCTGCCATGTGCCTGTACCTGCTGAATGTGGCTGGGCAAAGAGACACACTGCAGTGAGCCTGAGTTTACCGTAATTTCATGCCTGGAAGCCCCCCTCATGCCCATTCACTCTCCCACATTCCTAGAAGCATATTTCACACCTTCTCCTCCCTCCTTCAAACTCAACCACCTCCTCTGTGTCCTCACTCTCACCCTTGACCCTGCTCCTGTTTTAAATCCATCAGAAGAGAACTTCCGCAGATTCCCAACATATTTATCCCAGCTACCTGTACCAGAGACCCTATTCTCAGCCTTCCCTCCTGCTAATGATGGGAACCACTCCTAGCCAAGGCCACTTCTTCACGTGTGCACTACATCCCATCCCCTCTTGCCTACTCAGGGATGTAAATCAAGCAATTCTCTCCTCTCCTGTATCATCAATTCTCCCCTCTCTTCTGGATCATTCCCACTGGTGTAAAAACACAGTGTAATACAAACAAACTTTATTAACCCCGTCTAGCTGCAGCTCCAATGATGTGCTGCTTTTTACAACAACAAAACCCGCCAAAAAAGTTATCTGTACTAATATCTCCAATTCCTTTCCTTCAGTCCTTCTTGAATCACTCCGGTTAGGGTTTGGCTCCCCCACTTGGCCAAATCACCCCTTGAGGTTATCAGGAACCTCCCTATGGCTCAATTTAATAGTTCAGTGCCCTGCCCACACGTTACTTGAGCCTTCTCTCAGACGGTCACACCCTCTTCCTAGGTTTATTTTCATCCCTTGACTTCTAAGACACCCCACTCTCATGAATTCCCTCCTATCTCAGTGCTGTTCCTTCTCAGACTCCTTTGTTGTTTCTTCCTCATCTTTGGGGTCTTTAAACATTGGAGGGTCTTGGGGCTCAGTCTTTGGTCCTCTTCTCTTTTTTTCTCTCCACTCACTCCTTTGGGGATGGCCTCCCCAAATCATTCATCTATCTATCTATCTACTTACCTATCTATCTATCTAGGTTGGACCTCACCCTTGAATTCAGACTCATCTATTCAGCTACCCTCTCAACACTTCCACTTGGAAATCTATTAGGTACCTCAATGCATCCAAAACCGAACTCTCGATCCCCACTCTTCCCCTGCCTCCCGCACCTGCTATTCATCTAATCTCAATAAATGGAAACTTCATCTTGGCAGCTTCTCAGCTCAAAAACCTTGCAATCATTTCTGACTCCCCTTTCTCTTCCTCCCAACACCCAATCCATCAGCAAATTCTGTCAGCTCTACCTTTAGAATAGATGCAGATTCTAACCACGTCTTTCCACCTCCACTGCTACCACCCTCAGAAAAGCCACCATCATCTCTTGTTTGAATGATTTTTTGGTAATCTTTTGCTTAAAAAATTGTTTTATTGAGGTGAAAGCCACACACCATAAAATTAACCATTTTAAAGGGCACAGACCAAAGGCATTTCATACATTCACAATGTGGTGAAAACATCATCTCTATTTAGTTCCAAAACATTTTCATCCTCCCCAAAGGAGACCCCACACCCATTAAATGATTCCCCATTCCCCTCCTTTCCAACCCCCAACTCCAGTCCCTGGCACTGCTAATCTGCTTTCTGTCTCTATGATTTGCGTATTCTGGACATTTCATACAAACGGAATCATACAATATGTGACCTTTTGTGTCTGGCTTCTTTCACTTAACACAGTGTTTCAGGGTTCATCCATGTTGTAGCATGGATCAGTACTCCGTTCCTTTTTATAGCTGAATAATACTCCATTGTATGGATAGATCGTATTTTGTTCATCCTTTCATCTATTGAGAGACACTTGGGTTGTTAACACCTTTTGGTTATCATGAATGGTACTGCTATGAAGACTCATGGAAAGTATTTGTTTGAACACAAGTTTTCAGTTCTCTCGGGTATATACCTAGGAGTGAAATTGCTGGGTCATTAGATAATTGTATGTTTAACTTTATGAGGAACTGCCAAAATGTTTTTCCCAGATTGTACCATTTTATCTCATTGGAATTATTCTAACAGCCTATTCTTGTTTTTTTTTTTTTTTTTAAATGCAGTACGCGGGCCTCTCACTGTTGTGGCCTCTCCCGTGCGGAACACAGGCTCCGGACACGCAGGCTCAGCGGCCATGGCTCACGGGCTCAGCCGCTCCGCGGCACGTGGGATCTTCGCGGACCGGGGCACGAACCCGTGTCCCCTGCATCGGCAGGCGGACTCTCAACCACTGCGCCACCAGGGAAGCTCTAACAGCCTATCCTTAACAGAGTATGACTGCTCAAGACATGAGTAAAATTATGCCCCTGCTGCCCTCCACCTTCAGTGGGTCCCTTCTCACTCACAGCAAAGACCTCACAATGGCTTTTAAGACCCTACACAACTTGGCTTCTGGATCCCTCCCAGACTTCTTCTACCACATTCCCAGTCACTCAATATTGACCTCCTCACTGTTCTTTTTTTTTTTTTAAAGATTTTATTTTTTATTTATTTTTAATTTTTGGCTGTGCCGCATGTGGGATCTTAGTTCCCCAACCAGAGATTGAACCCGTGTCCCCAGCAGCGGAAGTGCCACGTCTTCACCACTGGACCATCAGGGGAGTCCCCTCACTGTTCTTTAAATGCATCAGGCATGCTCCCAACCTCAGGGCCTTTGCACTCACTGTTTCCTTTTCCTGGCATGCTCTACCCCTGGACCACAAGGCTGGTTCCTTCACTTACTTCCGGTCTCTGCTCTAAGCCAGCTTTGCTGAGACACTTCTCTGACCATCCTGTCCCCTTTACTCTGCTTTATTTTCTCCACAGCACTTATCACCACCTGACATTTATTTATTTGCATTTTATTGTTTGTCTCCCTTTCACTAGAGCATGGGCTTTTTCTGCCTGTTCACTGAGGTACCTACTCTCAGCACATAGTGTCTGGAATATAAAAAAGTGCCTGGAATATAGCAGGTGTTTAGTAAACAGTTGATGAATGAATGAATGCACTGAACTCCATTTACAGATGAAGAAAGCGAAGCTCACAGAAGACGTATGGCTTATGGACAGTCCCAAGCTGGTAAGAGGAAGCCTTGAGAGATTTTTTTTTTCCATATGCTTTGGGATTCTAATCCAGGTCTCTCTGATTGCAAACCCCCAAGTTCTTTTTTTTTTTTTTTTTTTTTTTTTTTTGGCGGTATGCGGGCCTCTCACTGCTGTGGCCTCTCCCGTTATGCACAGGCTCAGCGGCCACGGTTCATGGGCCCAGCTGCTCCGTGGCATGTGGGATCTTCCCGGACCGGGGCACAAACCCGTGTCCCCTGCATCGGCAGGCAGATTCTCAACCACTGCGCCACAAGGGAAGCCCCCCACCCCCACAAGTTCTTAATAGGACTCTTTAGTGGACTTTATGTCGGGGCCTCCTAATAACCCCAAATGTTAGTCTTTTAGCAATACTCAATCTATAGGTGGGAAAACTCACACCCAGAGAGGGAGGGGGGCCCACAGCCAGTTGGTGGCAGTGTCAGGATGAGCTATTATGCTTCAGGGCAGGATTTCTGGCATTAGCCTCTGGCACACAGTGGACATTCAATTCAATAGATGCATGATGACAGGTATTCAGAGTGGATTTATAGTAAAGCTCACATAAGCTTCAGGGCCCCTGATTTGCATAGGCCCTTCCATGGCCCTAGCAAGGTGTTCCTGTGGGCTGATGTTTTTGTAAGATTTGCAAAAGGAAGGTATTTAAAATGCAGCTGGTTAAGACCACTGGTTTTTCCCAGTTCTATGTCCCCCTGTTGCATTTCTCTCTACCACCGGTGGGGCTGGAGTCACCTTGGTTACTGGTGGGATCTAGGTGAGGGGAAGGTGAGTTGAGGATACATTTAGGTCGGGTTCCATGGGATGTTCTGATGTGGTTCATAGACACTTTCAGCTGTACTTAAATTACCTAACTAGTTGTCCTGGTGTCTGGAATGGCTTCCAGAATAATCTTATTGTCCAGGGTGCTAACTGACTAGTTACAAGGCCAGTCTGTTGTGGTATGAATGGTCCTCTAGTGGTCTACTCCAGAAGCACCTGCATAATGAAAGGGAGTCAAGAATTAAAAGGACTGAGCTAGAAGCTAGTCTGTGGAAACATCTTCCGAAACATGTAGCTTACATGAGTTAAACTTTATGAAAGTTTTCACAAATTTCCAAAAAACTTAGATGACATCACCAATACTGACTTGTGAAGCTGAACTTTTTCTAAATGATAATGACTAAAAAAAGTTCCATCAAGTATGCTAGAGGAAAGATAATTTACTTTTCTCTTCTCTCTGCAGATCAGGATATTATGAAATAAGTATAAGCAGCCAGAAAAGTAGGAAACATACCACAGAGGTGTGTCAGGTAGTAAGTTAATAAAAACATTACCTTATCTTTGGGGATTTTGCAATGTTTGTGGTATTTGTCAGCTCTTTTAAATATGTACCATTTAAAAGTAACAATAACAATATTAAAAGTACAATAACAATTATTTCATATCATATTCTAAGTAAATTTTCATGTTCATACCCAGTTTTGTGTTAGTGATTTTGTATTCCTTTTCTTAAAGAACGATCCCCGCCCCTACTCCCCCATCAAATTCTATAAACTGTATCGTCCCTATTGATGACTCATAAGCCAAAATAGGGGTAGTTTTCAAGCTGTGTGATCCCAGGCCAGTGGCTGTACCTCTCTGAGCCTGTTTCCTTAGTGGCAAAATGGGGATCATAATAGCCCCTACATTGCATGGTTACTGCTAACTATCAATAAGCCAAGGCCTGCAAACTGCTAAGTGCAGGCTTGGAACGCACTGAACGATGATAAATCTCAACCAGTCTTCAGGAACGTTTCCGCATCTTCTGTACCCTCAGCCAAGACGTTCCTCTGCGCAGGCGCGTCCTCCAGCCTGCCCCTCCGCGTGGGCGTGGCCTGCTCTGCCGCAGGGGGTTATGGGCGGAGTCAAAGAGCTACTTCCGGGATTCCCTCCCCTCTCAGAGGAACAACCTTCTTTGTATGACTGGCAGTAGTTACCGGCCAGTAGTGATTGGAGAGAAGACTGACGACCCGACCCATTTCGGAGCCTCTCTTCTGAGTTGGCCAATTGCAAGCATTGGAGGGCGGGTTCTTCTCTGGGGCGGGTTATAGTGACGGGCGTCTGTTTTGACTAATGGGAACTTGGCTGCGAGTAAGCCAGTACCAATCAGAAGCGAGAAGGCCGGATCCTGGGGCGGGGCTGGAGCTTCGGCAGTTGAACCGCTCGCGAGGAGGGTTGTCCGCGGAGAAGGTGAGAGGCGGCGAGAGTAGTTGGTGCGCGGGCTGGGGTAGCGATCCTGGGGGGAGGGGGGTGCTCTGGGGGGAGAGTGGGCTGGGCAGGCAGCAGAACTGGCAGTGTGAGAATCGGGAGGGGTTGCCCTTTAACAGGGGTAGAGTTGTGAGGCAGAGGGCAGTATGTGAGGCGGGGGGCGTTTTCTGTTTCGCAGGAGGCTCTTTAAAGGGGGAAGTGTGTAAAGTAGGAGACAGAAGATGGTAAAATATAGAAATGTCCTTGTAAGATAGCCTTGCGATTTAATGGGAGGTTTTAAGGCAGAGGGTTATTATAGAGCATTGTGGAGTGGTGGAAGTCCCTGCCATCAGTTAAACCTTTGATTTGGGTGGAGGGCAGGTGAAGAACAATATTGAGAACTCCAAGGATGAGGGTGTGCTTTGATGAGGTGTGAAAGCTTATGATACACGTAGCGTTTACTGAAGGCTTACTATGTGCCAGGCACCTACCAAGTGTATTATGTGAATTAACTCTTAAACTTCTTAACCCTACCGGTGGCTAAGAGTGTGGGCTCTGGCGTTGTGTTGCCTGAGCGTGAATGCTGGCTTTGCCACTGGCTTTGCCACTGGGTGAGTTGTTTAACCCTCTGTGCCTCAGCTTCATCATCAGTAGAATGACCTTCTCTCTTCTCAGTCTGTACCATTCACCTTGTGGCCTCACCCAGTCTCCTGGCTTCATATGCTCTTTATGTAATGATATTTCCAAGTGTCTATCTCCAGTCGGGATATCTACTCTGAACTCAAGACTCATATGTCCAATGGCTGGCCCTTCTCTACTTGGAAGTCCAGCTGACATACAGACTTTAAAAACTTGTCCCAAACTAAACTTGGCGTTTTCCCCCTTCAACCTCCAAACCCAGTTGATGGCAGTCCCGTCCTTCCAGGTACTCAGGACAGAAATCTTGGAGTTGTCGTTCACTCCTCCCTGTTCTTTCACCCACGTACTGTCAATCAGCAAATCTCACAGGCCTGCCTTCAAAACACATCCAGAATCCAGCCGTGTCTCACCACCTCCCTTGCTACTGCTCTGGCCTAAGCCATCACCTGTCCTTACCTAATGTTTTGCAGTGGGCTCCTCACTGGGTCCCATGCCTCTGCCCTTGACCCTGCGGTCAAGTTAATACAGAAATGAGATCATGTTGCTCCCCTGCTCAGACCCTCCCATGGCTCCCATCTCACGCAGTAAAAGCCTTTGTCAAGCCTACAAGGCCCCACCTGATCCAGCTCCCCCCGCCGCCGCTCTCAAATCCCACCAATCCCACTTACTCTGCTTCAGCCACCCTGGCCCCCTTGCTGTCCCTCAATCATAGCAAATACATCCCCACTTGGGGAATGTACTTGCTGTCCCCTCTGTCTGCATTGAGTTCCCCCAGATGCCTTTGTGGCATCTCCTTCAAGTCTCTGTTCAAATGTCAACTCCACAGACTGGCCCTCGCTGACCACCCAAACTAAAATAGCTCCTGCCACCCTCTGGCCCTTCACCACCTGGCTTTACTTTTCTTCATAAGGTTTACCATTACCTGACATATGTTAGTGTTTGTTTATATCCACTGGGCTTCTTAGACGCCCCTCACTAGAGTGTTGGCTTCAAGTGGATCTAGAACTCAGCACCTAGAAACGCACATAGTGCTTAAAAGGTGTTAGTTGTACTGTTCCACCATTACCACCGTTTCGTGGGGGGTCTCCCTGTGATATAGGGCAGGGTTGTTGAGCTGGGAGGGTGTTGGGGTCTAGATGGGATCATAAACTGGGCAGATTGTGGTGGCCACAGGCAGAAGATCTCAGCTCTAGTTCGTGCTGGGGGAGCTTATAGGAAATGCAGATTCCTGGGCCCACCTCCAGGAATTCTGCTTCTGTAGGTTTGGGACCAGGCCCAGGATGATGCATTGTCATCAGGCTCCTGTGTTGATGCTGAAGGTCTGCAGCCCTCACTTTGAAAAACAGGTCAGTTCAGAGCTTGGGCTGGAACTCTCATCATTCAACTCCTCTTCTGTGGCTGGCCCAGTGCTAGGCCATGTTGGGGACTCTGTAGTGATCGAGGCAGCCCTTTACCCAGCCTGGGAGTCAGGGAGGGCTTCCTGCAGGAGGAGACATTGGAGCTGAGACTTAGAGGATGACAAGGAGTGAGCTGAGAAGACCTTGCTTGTATCTCCAGTGCCTTGAACCCTGCCTCCTGGCATCGATCATTAATTCACAAGCAGCCCCCGATCTGTGCCAGGCCCCGGGTGCTGAAGATACAAGAATGATCAAAATGGCTGTGCCCTCATGAACTTCTGGTCTGGCAACTAGTCATCAGCTAGTTGCACAGATGGTAACGGTTGACCAAGTGCCAGGCTCTGTTTGAAGCACCTTGTATGTATTGACTAATTCAATCCCCACAATAATCCTATGTGAGGTGGGAACTCTTATTATCCCCGCTTTACTGATGGGGAAAGGCCCAGAGAGGGTAAATGCCTTGCCGGGGGTCACATCATGGGTTAGGATCTGAACCCAGGAGTCCCCAGCCTGCAGTGTGTACCATGCTTAAGGTGTGAGCCCACATTTGGATTTGTGCTGGAAGGAAGAGAGTTATGGCAGGAAAAGGAAGGTAGTCAGGGAAAGGCAGCTGAGTGAGGAGTAGGGGGATGAATGTGCCAGTCCCTCGCTGTAGGATTCGAGGCAAGATGCTTCATCCTCTGTAAAATGGGGGATGGTTACAATACCTACCAGAGAGCAGAATTAAGGGTGAGTCACTGGTTGGTAGGTGTGCCTAGTCCTTATCTAAGGCAAAAAGCATTTGAGGGACAGTGGGGGAGGGTGTCTGATATCCCAGGGGGTGGTGATGGGCTGCGGTGGGCACTATGGGGGTCTGGATTGTGGGGTGTCCTAAAGGGCTTTGGGGTCCATATATTCCAGGGGGATAATGTGGAAGGTTTTGATCTGGAGTGCAGGGCTAAGGGGAAGGGGGTTCCATCCAGCCCCAATTCACCCACATGGTGGGGGGCGGGGCAGTGAGCTGGGGGCTCGGAAGAGTCACTGAGGCCAGGCCACGTGTATGAAGGTGAAGTGGGGGGTACGCTGTATTGGAGACTCCAGCTAGGTCATGGCTGGCGGGAATATTTGGTGTGGGGCGTGGTGGTGGCAGATGGTGGGAAAACAACCATCGGGTAGGGGCTGCCAGGGGCGATGATTTACCCATGTCTGGTGTAGGACATGGTGATGTGGACTTGTTTTGGGGTAGCCCAGCGTGGAGGACTGTCAACTCCGGTCCTGGGGTGAGGGCTGTGAAATCTGAAATATCCGGGGAGCATAATTCGGGAGGAGGAGCCAGGGGCGGTGATGTCACACTGGAAATGGAGAGGGGGTCACTTTAGTGAAAGATGAGAGGGCTGGGGGTTGGAAAACTGAGTGTGAGTACACGCGCGTGTGCACTGAAGCCATGGTGTCATAAGGCCGGAGAAATGGTGTCAGGTGTGAGGACCAGAGTGGGGCGCTGGGGAGTCCACCCGGAGTGCACTAGGTGGAAGTGCTGACGTCGCGGGTTGGTAGGGGCGGGGCCTCAAAGGCACAGCACCCCGGCTGGGTTGCGGAGGTCACTAAGCTGAGGCGAAGAGGAGCTGGGAGAGACGTGAGACTGGAACAAAACCAGCGACCAGGATGGGCCACTGGTCGGCGGTCACAGACCACTGGTTGGAGTCACAGAGCAAGGATGGAGGATGCAGGTAGAAGGACAGGGTCGGCAGTGGGGGCAGGGTGGGGCATGAAGGAGGGAGGGAGTGACTTCGTGCCTGGAAAATTCCAGAACTTGGGGGGGAGGGGGGCTTCAAGGAGGGCTCTCCAAAGGGAAGAGAAGTGGAAAATGGGGGGTGGTGCAGGGAGTTTACATAGAATTTGAGAGGGAACAGAATCCAGATGAAATATCAGGGTTACAGAATACAGGCTGAAGATGGGGTGTGTGTGGAGTAGAACCTTGGGCAAATATGCAGACAGGATCCAGGCGGAATAGTGTGTGTGTTGTGGGGGACAGGACAAAATTCAAGTAGAATATGGGGGGAACCCCAGTAGAACATGGGGGACTGGGAGAAGGGGAGTGACCAGAATCTCGAGGCCATCTAGGGAGTGAGTGATGGGGAGCTGGGGTCAGGAGGGGAGAGTCGAGCTGGCTGGGGAGTGTGGGATTTATTCTGTCTAGAAGAGAGGATGGAGGGAGGGAGCGGGCGCAGTTTGTGCAGGTGAGGAGGCAGGTAGGTGTAAGGGGAGAGTTGAATTCGGGCAGAATATTCAGGGGCTTACTATCTGGAGACTGAGGTGTTGGCTGTGTCATCAGGGCAGTGGGATGCAGAAAGGCCCTGTTATCTAATGAAGGCCTATGAATGGGGGGCTTATGTAGGGGAGTGGGGAAGGAGGAGGGCAGGGCCAAGTCCTCTTCTTCCTCTGCCTCCTCGGGAGAGTTGGGTACCAAGAGTGGGGTGGTGAATGGGGCGGTTAGGCTGCGTGGCTCGTCAAGTGTTCCGCTGCTGCCTTTGGCGCCGTGGTAACCGGGACAGCGCAACCGCTGATTGGCTTGCGGGGTCTGAGGGGCGGAGTGGGTGGGCGGGGTTTAGGACACCCGGTAGGGCGGGGCCAGCGCTGCCTGGCACCCGCACTAGGGGCCAGGGGATGAGGGATATGTTGAAATGTGTAACTGTTTGTTTGCCCGTAGATCAGGAATTATTAACCTCCCCCCCGCTTCTGAAACCCCAGAGAATGAAAGTACAGTTATGAGAGTGTGAGTGGGAAAAGGTTCTCCAGATTTCATCAGTCCGTCCAAAGCACCAGAGACCCCCTCCCCCAGATAAAGTTAAGAGCTTGGGTCTAGAGGCAGAGACGTGCCTCTCAGGATGGCTGGGGCTCTGGCGATTGTCCTTGGGCATTTGAGAAAGGGGATCTGTGGATGAGCCTGGGGATGCGGTATTCTGGGAGACTCTGAAATTACTTGCAGAGGTTATGGATCTATTCATTTATCTGGGGAGGGTTCAGAGATCTCATTAGCTTCTCAAAAGCTCAAGGACTCTAAAAAGATTAAAAATCACTCACCTAGAGGGACTTCCCTGGCAGTCCAGGGGTCAAGACTCGGTGCTTCTGCTGCAGGGGGTGCGGGTTCGAGCCCTGGTCGGGGAACTAGGATCCTGCATGCCGTGCAGTGGCACGGTCAAAAAAAAAAAAAAAAAAATCACTGACCTAGAGATTCAGGGCTCAAACTATTAAATTTTCCAACATCAGACTTTAGGAAGGACTAAATTGGGGAAAGTGTGAGGACTAAAGGAGACAGTGGGGAGAGAAGGAGGTCAGGCATTGGAGGAGTCCCCATGAACTGGGTTGGGGGCATCCCTGGGTGCCTCTGTCTTTGCAGCACCGGTGGGACTCTGCACAGGGCTCTTTTTCTCACAGAGCCACAGTTTCCCCATCTGTACACTGGGAAGGGAATGGGCTGGCCTTGTCTCTCTAGTCCCTTTCAAGCTCAGAAACAACAACAAAGTAATAATAACAAGAATAGCGATGACTGGGAGCGGGGATGAAATAGGTGAAGGGGATTAAGAGGTACAAACCTCCAGCTATAAAATAAGCCACATAATATGATCAGTAATATTGGAATAACTTTGTATGGGGATAGATGGTTACTAGGTCTGTCGTGGTGATCATTTCATAATGTATGCAAATGTCAAGTCACTGTGTAGTACACCTGAAACTAACATAATGTTGTCCATCAACTATATTTCAATAAAAAAAATGATGATGATGCCGATATGTATTGAGTGCTTGCTTGGGTCAGGGATGGCTCAATTTCACCAAGGATTTTTACATAATTAATTCATTTAATCCTTATACCAATCTAAGGAGATAAACGCTGTTATTCTTCTGTGGGCTTACAAAGGCCTGCAGGAACATCATCTGGCCCGTTACCTCTCTGATCTCCTCACTTTCCCTCTCTCCTTCCCTCATGCTGACCTCCTTGGTGTTTTCAGAACAAACTAGGTACATCCTGCCTTGGAATCTTTGCCTGGCTGTGCCCTCTACCTGGATCCTAATCCCCAGATATTCACCTGTCTTCCCCCCCTCCCTCCTTCCAGGCCTCTGCTCAGCAGGGAGGGGGTGGCCCTTCCCTGACCACCTTAGCTAAAAGAGCGACCCCTACTCGCTAGTATCCCCTTTCCCCACCAGTTGACATTTTTATGCCTCTAACTGTTGCCACCCTCTTGAGGGTAGGGACAGAATCTGGTTTCTCATCATATCCCCAGCACCCAGGATGGCACAGACTTTAAAGATAAGGAATCTGGCTCCAAGAGAGGTTAAGTTACTTGCCCATCTAAGTGCACGTAGCTGAACTTGGACACGAACCCAAACAGCCTGGGGCTCCCATTCTGAACCACTCCCTAGAATTCATGCGAGGGTGGAGGCCTACCCTCTCCTCCAACTCCTCATAGAACTAACAGTGAGTAGTAGTCCTGTTGGCTGAGAGAAAGTATTTATGCTTACAGCGGACTAATGAAGAAGTTCAATTATTAATTCAATGTAAATGATTTAAGTTTATCATGGATAATCTGTTATCCATGCACTGGCTGTTCTCTCGCCTTGGACCACTTTCCTTAGGGATAGCCACTTGGCTTGTTCCCTGACCTTCTTCAGTTCTCTGTCCAAATGTCACCTCCCCAGGGAGGCCTGCCCTTGACCCTCTATTTAAAATCTCTGCCCAGCCTGATCTCAGTACTCTGTCTCCCTTTACGGCTTGACTTTTCTCCACAAATGTTTAAATAAATGAATAAACAATAAATATATAATGAGTATAAGGATTAATAAATTAATAATAGTATTAATCTTGATCCTCTTATTGGAAATCATATATTCTATTAACCAGCGTGTATTGGGCATAGTAACGTGCAGGACACAGTTCCAAGTGCTTTTACATGTATTGTCCAATTTAATTTTCATGACAGCTCTATGAGGTAGGTGCCATTATTGTACCCATTTTCCAGATGAGGAAATTGAGGCACAGAGAGACAAAGTCTCTTTCCTAAGGTGGTACATGGTGGAACCAGGATTCTGGCCTTCCAGCTCCTGAGTCTGGGCTCTCAGCCCCTCCAGGTCTCTGTCTCATTCCCCTCTCCAGCGACACTGGCCATGGACCAGCCAGCTGGCCTGCAGGTGGACTACGTCTTCCGGGGTGTGGAGCATGCCGTGCGGGTGATGGTGTCTGGGCAGGTGCTAGAGCTGGAGGTGGAGGACCGGATGACGGCCGACCAGTGGCGGGCCGAATTCGATGCCAGCTGTGAGTGTGCCTGCCTGGGTGGGCTCACTTGTCCTTCCCTGGGCTCAGCTTCTCCCAGATGAGGCCAGTCAGGATCCTGTCCACCTGCCTCTTCTACCTGACTAGAAGCTCTCTAAGCTGGGGAGGGGGTGTAGGGCTCATCTCTTGGGCCAGAGGCACTGGTGTTGGGGAAAGGTGGAAAGGTTGGGTGCATTGCCCTTGGGCTGGCCAAGTGGTCAGACCTCAGGAAGGACTTTTCTCCCTACCTAGTCATCGAAGATTTGACTCACAAGACAGGGAACTTCAAACAGTTCAACATCTTCTGTAACATGCTGGAGTCGGCCCTCACCCAGGTAGGGGCCAGGGTTGGGGGCTGGGGGAGCTGTCTGTTCCCTGGGTCTCTGGGAGGGTAGATGCCCACCTGATGTATGCAAGACCCTCTACCTTCTCTTTTATTGAAGGAACAGGGCTATCGTTTTCTTTTCTTCTTTCCCAAATGTAAATACCTTATTCTGATTGTAATTCTAATGATAATGATTATCATGGAGAAAATTCAAGTCACAGAGAAATGTAAAGAAGAAAGTAAAAATCACTCCATTCCCAATACTTACTCCTAGTAATATTTTGTTAATATATATATATTTTTTGGCCGCACTGCGTGGCATGTGGGATCTTAGTTCCCCAACCAGGGATCAAACCCGCACCCCCTGCATTGGAAGGTGGAGTCTTAACCACTGGACCCCTGGGAAAGTCCCTTTTATTAATATTTTGATGGAAATCACTCCAGCCATTTCTGCATTTCTGTATTCACTTGTGATGTGAACGTGTGTGTATTTGCAGATCTATAATTTTATGTAGTTGATATATTTCCCAAGGTATTCTGTAGCCTTTTAAAAGATTTAACAATAATTCATAAAAATTTAGTCATGTCAGTGGATATAGATAATCATTCATTTCATTTACTGAGCATCTGTTGTGTGCCAGGCACTGGAATACAGCACTAAACAAAAGAGACAAAATTCCTGCCCTCATGAACCTGACAGCCTAGTGGGAGAGACAGACAATTGAAAAAAAAATATAATGTCAAATAGTTAAAAATATTAATAGGAAAAAAAGAAGCAGGTTGGAGCTTAGAGTGACATAGATGCTATTTAGACATCATTTAAAAACTGTGAACTACATTATTTCTCTGGTTACAGGTAAGATGTGCACTCATAAAATTGTGATGATATTAAAGTAATGTGTGACTTAGAAAGTAAGAGTCTAAATTCTGTTTCTATCCCCCACCTCAGACTGTTAACATTTTGGTATCTATAGGCAGTATAGCATAATGGCCAGGATCATGGACTCTGGAATCAGTAATCACTAGCACTTACTACTTGGGAGCTGTGGGCCAGTTACTCCATGTCTTAGTTTCCTTATCTGTAATGTGGGGATGATAGTAGTCCCCATTTCATAATGTTACGAAGATTAAGTGAATTACATGTAAAAAGCTTAGAATAGTGCCTGGCTCATAATAAGTGCTACACAGGTATTGTCTATTTTTATTATTATTACAACTTTTGAGTTTGTCATCCTTGTTAGCGGTTGCTTAGTATTCCAGTATACCCATGCGTCATGATTTATTTAACCCAGTGGTTCTCAAGCTTTTTGGTCCCAGCGTGGATGGACCTAGAGAGTGTCATACAGAGTGAAGTAAGTCAGAAAGAGAAAAGCAAATATCGTATAATAAGGCATATATGTGGAATGTAGAAAAAATGGTATAGATGTTCTTATTTGCAAAGCAGAAATAGAGACACAGACATAGAGAACAAATGTATGGATGCCAAGGGGGAAAGGGGTGGGGTGGGAGGAATTGGGAGACTGGGATGGACACATACACATTATTTATACTATGTATACAATAGACAACTGATGGGGACATACTGTATAGCACAGGGACCTCTACCTAATGCACTATGGTAACCTAAATTGGAGGGAAGTCCGAAAGGGAGGGGATACCGTTATGTGTATGGCTGATTCATTTTGTTGTGCAGTGGAGACTAACACACCATTGTAAAGCAACCATACTCCAATAAAAATTAATTAAAAAAAAAAACTTTTTGGTCTCAGGACGTGTTTATACTCTTAAAAATTACTGAGGACACCAAGGAGCTTTTGTTCATGCAGGTTTTATCTATCAATATTTGTTTGCCATATTGTAAATTAAAACTGAGAAAAATATAAAGATATTTACAAATTCATTTAAAAATAACAGTAACAAACCTGTTACTGACCTAAATAACCTTTTTATGAAAAATATTTTCAAAACCAAAATTATTTAGTAAGAAATATAGTGGGTTTTTTTTTTTAACATTTTTTGCAAATCTCTTTAATGTCTGGCTTAATAGAAAACTGCTAGATTCTCATGTGCTTCTGCTGTCTGTTGTGATATGTCCTGATTGACGTACATGCAGAAAAATCTGCCTCGGGCAGATATATAGCTGAAAAAGGGAGTCCTTTAATAGCTTTTTCAGATAATTGTGCATATCCTCTCTTGCCAGCACATTAAAACTGGACATGTGGTAGTTTCTTAAAGGTTTATCGCAGTGTGGAATCTGAGACCATTCCCAGTGAACTTTTCCTGTTCTGTGACATTAAAATCTATTGGTGTGTCTTTACTTTGCAGGGATCTTTTACTCATTTTCTAACATCATGCATTTGTAGCATCATTTGTAACATCATGCATTGGTCATTTGGAAAATATTGGTTCACGGAGTTGTGCAAATCTTCCAAATGTTGACACATTTCATTATACAATATCAGGAAGTCATATTTGTTAATATCCTCACTGATCTGTCCAGGAAAGCCTTTCAACACTGAGAAGCTATCAAGCACACAGTGGCAGATACAAGTTTTCCAAAATTCTAATTTTCACTTTAGAGTTTGAATTTTATTGTTGCAAAACAAATACCGTTAGCTGTATTTTTTTGGAAGTGACAGGCTTTCTTTGTTCATTTTTGAGAAAATGCTTGCCAGACATCGAAGACTGAATAACCGTAGTTTTTGTCAGTACCTTTTCAAGTAAAAATAGTGTTCCATGAAAAAGTGGCTAATTTAGCTCAAAATTCAATCACACAAGTGCTTTTCCTAGAAAATGTCATACCTTGATATGCAGCCGAATGTGTACTTTCCATTTTGTCACACACAGTAGTAAAAATATGTGCCCTCAAGGGTCAAGAGTCAAAAAAATTAATAATTTGGGGCTCCCTGGCGGTCCAGTGGTTAAGACTCCGCGTTTCCACTGCAGGGGGTGCGGGTTCGATCCCTGGTCGGGGAGCTAAGATCCTGCAAGCTGTGCAGTGCGGCCCCCCCAAAATTAATAATTTTTACAGGTTTATCAAGGACATTCCTAGGTTTCATTTTCTGTGTTTTTATCTAGTTATTTATTTATTTGTGTGTTTCTCCCTCCTTCCCATCCCCCTGCGGAGACTGCGTGGCAGTGGAATATACAGTGGTTACTAGTGCATTTGATGCCCCTGGCTTGCTTTCTGCTAATGGGCACCAGCAGTTTTACCCACCATGACTTTTGCACCATCAGTGCAAATGTCAACACAGCAAAAAAGGCAGATGACATCTTAGTATTATTATGCAAGGTGTTTTGACCCCATGGACTCCCCTGAAAGGGTCTTGGGGACCCCCAGGGGTCTGTGGACAGTACTTGGAAGCCCCAGCACTAAGCTGTCTCCTGTGGCTGAGCATTTAGGTTCTTTTCAGTTTCTCCCTCTGATGATGTCCTGTGGCAGCCCCTCATGGGGCAGGGTCATCTTGATCACCAGCCTCAGTGGTGGAAAAGCCCAGCTAGCCCAGAGAATGAATGGGGCGTGGCCCAGGTGTGTGAGTTGTGTGCTCTGGGTATGGCCACGTTGGGTCTTTTGGAAGCTCCTCCCATTCTCTCCAACAGAGCAGTGAGTCGGTTACCCTTGACCTGCTGACCTACACAGATCTGGAGTCCCTGCGGAACCGAAAGATGGGGGGCCGCCCAGGCCCCTTGGCCTCGAGATCGGCCCAGCTCAACTCCAAGCGCTACCTGATCCTCATCTACTCTGTGGAGTTTGACAGGTGGGTACAAGTATACCCACCAGGCTGGTAGCTGGTGGTCAGGTGGGAGAGGACGTGGATAGAACTTAAGAACCCCTGGTAACCAGGGCTAGGTGGGGATGTTGCTTAAGTCTAGCCTTTGGAATCTTCAGTGTTGAGGGTTATATCATTTAGTATTGTGTTTGGCTACAAGTATCAGGATAACCATTATCAGTGCCTTAAACAATAGTTTATCACATAACGAGATGTCTAGGTAGATGGCTGCTACTCAACAGTTTTGTTAGGGACTCAGGCTCCTTCTGTTTTTGTTTTTGTTCTTCTTTTCCTCATCCTTAACGTGTTGGCTTTTTGACTGCATCCTTATCTCTTCATGGTCACAAAATGGCTGCTGTTTCTCCAGGCATTGCATCTATACCAAAGCAGGAGGAAATGGAACAGGGCTGTGCTTGTTAATTGTATCAGCTGTTTTTATCAGGAAACTAAAAGTGTTCCCAGAAGACTCCCAACCAATTTCCTGTAGTATTTGGCTAGAAATGGTCACATGTCCTTTCCTGGGTGGATTCTTGGCCTCTGAGATGCCACGGTTCTAATCCTCCTTCTCAGGATTCACTACCCGCTGCCCCTCCCGTACCAGGGCAAACCAGACCCTGTGGTCCTGCGGGGCATCATTCGCTCACTAAAGGAGGAGCTGAGCCGCCTTCGAGGGCTGGATGGCCAGGACACTCGGGACAGCCGGGAAACTGAGATCTGGCATCTGCGGGAGCAGTAAGTCTGGAGGTGGGAGTGGGCGGTTGGGGCTGGGGGGGACACATCCCATCATGCACTGCGGGACCCAATGCTTAGCACTGTTGGAAGGACAGCCATCCCTCATTCCCCAAATACTTACTCTGAGCCCCTCCTCTGTGCCCACCATGTGTTAATGGTGCTGGGGACACAGCAATGACCGAGATAATTCTGGCCCTGTCCTCTCCTGGGGCTCCCAGTCCAGTGCGGGAGACAGATCTGTATGCAGACAGTGAAGATTCACCATGGATGGGGCTGAGGGAGTCCAGAGAGAGACCTGACCCTGCCTGGGAAGGGAGGGGTGTTCCAGGCAAAGGGAACAGCATGTGCAAAGACAGGGTGCGAGGCAGGGCTCTATTCAGTTGAATCCACCTTCACCAAGCGCCTCTCTTGTGCTGGCCCCTTCCCTGCCCATGGTGTTGTGCCAGCGCAGGGGGCAGAGAGACATTGATCACATACCCACACGAGTATATTGCAAATGGAGATGGAGTTAGGCAGGAAAGGGAGCCTGTGTTATGGGAGGCTGTGACAGGAACCTGATGGGCATGTTTACCGAGTGCCTGCTGTGTGCTGAGGGCTGTGGAGGGGCTGACTGGGACTTGGTCTCCATCTGGTGGGGGCCCCACTCATTGGGGAGGGCTAATACTATTTTTAGTAGTAGTAATAATAATAATACCAGTAGCTATTGTTTATCGAGCATTTAATTGTGTGCCAGGGACTCTGTTCAGTGCTGTATGATTTAACTGATTTAATCCTCCCAAAGTCGGCACTACTATCGTCCCCATTTTATAGAGGAGGAAACTGAGGCCCAGAGAGGTCAGAGAATTTGCCCCAGGTTACACAGTGAAGTAATATGGCCTGGCTAGACCTTGAATCCAGGCAGTCAGCCCAAGCCACCTTTGGTTCCTCAGCCACTGTACACTGCTGGCAGCTGCTAGCCCAGGACTGAGCGCTCAGGGCTGCCTGGGAGGACCAGACCTCTCCCCTCCCAGAAGTGCAAGCTCATGGGGCTTGGAGAACCTTGCGAGTCTTCCAGGTGCGTGTGCATGTGTTTCCCAGGATGGCCACAAGATGGCGTCATCTGCCCTGAGATCCACAACTGGACAGTTGGTTCTTACCTTTCTCTTCCCAGCTTGGAGTTAGGGAGTTTGGGAAGACTCCAAGATTCATTCATTCAGTCATCCAACATTTACTGAGTTCCTACGGTGTGCCAGGCACACTGCCTGGCCCTATCGATGTTTACTGAGCCATCACTCAGTGCCAGACACGTCTAAGCGCTCTTTATAGATTCCTGCAGCCTTATCAGTAGGTGTTATTATTATCATCCCACTTCACAGAGATGTGAAGTGAAACTGCCCCAGGTCACACAGCTTGTAAGAAGTGGAATAGAGTTGGATGCCATCAGCCAGGCCACAGAGCCCGAGTTCCTACACAGTGACCAGACAGCTGGAGTGAGGATGCAGACAGAAAACATAATCACACTGATCAACGTCAGCTCACCATGATTGGTGCCGGGAAGGAAACGTACAGAGAGCTAGGAGAGGAGAGAATAGAGGGACATGACAGCCTGGCTGGGAGGGCAGGCAGGCTTCCCCGCGGGGGTGGGGGATGTGATGTTTGGAGGATGAGTAGAGTGGTTCCTGCCAGGAGGAGGAGAGAGGGTTCAGGAGGAGGGAATTGCGTTTGCAAAGAGCACCATGGGAGAGGGAGGGGGGAGGAGAGGAGGGGAGGGGGGAAGTCAGCTGGAAGGGACCGAATGGGGAAGCTCCTTGGAGAGTGCGGGGGAGCCACGGATTTAAAAAAATGTTTTATTGGGAAAAATTCCAAGCACGCACAGTAGACAGTAGTATAATGCACGTGTACTTGTGCCCCAGCTTCAACGGACTTCAGGGAAGTCCCTGGATTTTGTTGATTTTATCTCCATGGTTCACGTGGTCCCCTGTTCTGTTTATTTCCCGCGAAGTGGTTGTTAAACCTATAGGCTAATCAGATTCAGGTTTCTGGGACAGTGCCTTCCTCTGTGGGGCTGTGTATTTGCTACTGTCAGGTGGTGTTGGGACTGATGGGTTTGGATGTTGAGAGCTGGATCCCTGTCTTAGAAAGTTCCTATAAGCTCAGCATCTCTTGATGGTTTTCGTTTGCATTTCTCTAATTACCGATCAAGAAATGGTGCGTGCCCAACCCAGTGGAGGAATGAGGATTATGGGACCATGCCTCTCACCCCGCCCCAGCATTCGCTTTCTACCTCCTCCTCCCAGGGTGTCGCGCTTGTCGGCTGAGAAGCGCGAGCTGGAGGCCCAGCTGGGCAGATCGCGCGAGGAGGCGCTGGCCGGGCGGGCGGCGCGCCAGGAGGTCGAGGCGCTGCGCGGGCTCGTGCGCGGCCTGGAGCTGGAGCTGCGGCAGGAGCGCGGCCTCGGGCACCGCGGGTCCGGCCGCCGAAGCCAGGATTGCCGCCGCCTGGCCAAGGAGGTGAGGTGGCGGGGCGGCCGGCTGGGCGCCGGCGGGTCCCGGACTTTGGCTTCAGTCTGGACCTCTACGCTCCTCTTCCCTCCCGGCAGCTAGAGGAGGTGAAGGCGTCGGAGCGGAGCCTGCGTGCCCGGCTGAAGACGCTGAACACCGAGCTGGCCATGTACAAGAGGGGGTGAGGGGCGCGGCCCGGGGTGGGTGGGGCCTTGGAGCTGTGGACCCCGCCTGCAGGTGGGCTCCGGGCGTGGTTGGGCGGGGCCTGAGTGACGGGGCGGGGCCCAGGTAAGGTGGAGAGGGCGGGTAGAGCCTGAGAGTGGGCCTAACGGAGGGATGAGTGGGCCCTAAAGGACTGCATGGGGCATAGGGAAGGACACACACAGTAGTTGAAAACGATGGGCGGAGTCTGTAGAGAGATGGGCAGGCCTGAGGCGGCATTCAGGAGGCTGAACCTGGAGATAGGGACCGAAAAGGGGCGGGGTCTGAGGTCTAGTTGAGCGAAAGGGCGTGGCTAAGCATGTGGGTATCCGAGTGATGTTTGCTGGCATGTATTGGGGTGGGTGTTGAAAAATTGGGAAGGGTTTCCAGGGAGCTGTGGGAGACCTCTGGGAGAAGGGCCTGGTGAAAGGATGTGTTAGGTTGTAGGGAAGTGACAGATGGGTTTGGGGGGGCGTGGTTTGTGGGGCTTCGATAGGGGTGGACCCTGGGAGAAGGTATCTGTGAGGATTGTGTAAGTACGTGAATGTTTAGGAGTTGATGGGGGATGGGCCTGAAGTTTCGGAGATGGTGCAGTCCGGCAAGAGGCTTGGGATAGGAGTTGTCGTCGCTGGTGGGAAACTGACAGTGGGCTTTGTGCTCCCAGGAGACGGACTACACCGGTGGTGCCGCCCTCGGCCCGGGAAGATCGGGCTTCGACGTCTCGGGAGCGCTCCACGTCGCGTGGCCGTGGCGCTGCCCGCTCCTCATCCCGGGAGAGCGACCGCGGGGGCCGGGGTCAAGGCCGCCCTGGCCGCCCCTCGCCCTCGCCCACAGGTCTGTGACGACCCTCCTCTGCCCGTGGGAGGAGGTGGATGGAACTAGAACTGTGGAGGCGTGATCCTATGACTCCAGCCTCCTCTTCTCTCCACACCCCACCCCCACCCGGTCCTAGGTGGTCGCGTGCCCCGTTTCGACCCAACAGCCTTTGTGAAAGCCAAGGAGAAGAAGCAGAGAGCGATCAAGATGAAGTTAGCGCCCATTTTCTCCTCACCTGCCCATATCCCTGCCCCTTTACCTGACCCTCTGACCATCCATCCCCAACTCCCAACTCCATCACCTGTCACCTGCTCCATCTCTCCCCTTCCCCCTACCTGCTCTTGCTTCCCGCCTGACCTCCATCCCCTCTCCTGATCGCCAGCCTCCCCCGTCCCCACGCCCTGCTTATTTGTCTCTCCCACCCCTACCTGGTCTGTGTCTCCGCATGATTTTTCCCTATTTAGGTGTGACCCACGGGGCGCAGCGACGCCCTTTCCCGAATTAGTTGGGCGCACAGGTGGGCGTCTCCTTTCTTGTTCTCCAGGCAGCAGCAGCAGCGAAACCGATTGGGCAGCGGAGGAAGCGGGGACCGTCCATCCACCTCCTGGTCTCGCCAAACTCGGCCCCCCGCAGCCGTGACCGGTCGAGGAGACGCGGCTAACCGCTCCCGAAACCGCAGCTCCTCGGGTAACTGGGCCGGAGCGCGCGGGACTGGCAGACGAGCTGGGCGGGGCTGTGGCCAGTGCTAGAGGCTCACACTCTCCTTCTCCCTCTAGTGGACAGTTTCCGCAGCCGCTACTCGTCCGCCAGCTCCTGCAGCGAGTTCGAGGATTTCTCTGAATCCCTCCCTAGAGGGTAAAACTTGGGCTGGGGGAAGGGACCGCCCCCAAACAGGTGTCTGGGGAGACTCGAAACAGTCTTTTGCGGGGAACTTGGGTGATGGAGGCTGGAGCCCTGAAACCAAGGAAGAGGGCCGGGTGGGAGGTGCCACAGACCCCTCCCATTGGTCCTTGATTACTCCATCCTCTCAGCGTTCGTCGCCGGGGGAAGCCGCCCAGCCCCACCACCTGGAGGGGGTCCAATACGGTGAGTGTCTTTCCTCAGGCTTTGGAGGAGGCAGGGGCAGCGTTAAACCACCGGAAGCTCGCTGGCCCTTTCTCCCATGATTCCATTCTAGGGGATCAGGTTGTAAAAGCGGCTCCGCAGTGCCTTTGGAGGCAGTGTTTTTTTTGTTTGTTTGTTTGTTTTTTGCGGTACGCGGGCCTCTCACTGTTGTGGCCTCTCCCATTGCGGAGCACAGGCTCCGGACGCGCAGGCCCAGCGGCCATGGCTCGCGGGCCCAGCCGCTCCGCGGCATGTGGGATTCCCCCCGGACCGGGGCACGAACCCGTGTCCCCTCCATCGGCAGGCGGACTCTTCTCAACCACTGCGTCACCAGGGAAGCCCTGGAGGCAGTGTTTTGAGACCTTTGGGTTGGAGAGGAGGATGGGGCTGAGGTGGGGGCAGGAGACTCTGGTTAGGAGCACCGGCTCTGGCCTCAAATTGCCAGGTCTTGAAACCTGCTTCCCCTCCCTAGAACCCGTGTGACTCAAGGTAGCTACTTAGCTTCTGTAGCTCAGTTTCTTTATCAGTTAAGTGGGGATGGTAATGGCATTCACGTCTGAGGGTTCTGGTGAAGCTACAGGGAGCTTATTTTGCATATAAGTACTCAGTAGGTGTCAACCCTTAATTTTTATGAGGTCCTTTGGTTCAGAATTGCCGGTGGGATTTGGGGGGCAGGCATAGAGGGTGCCTGACCCCCTTTCCTGCCACCCCCAGCAGCAGAAACCTAGCCCCCTGGAACGCGGCCGCCATCAGAGACGCCTGGTGGACTCGGGGGGCTGGGTCCCCATCAAAGGTGAGCCTGGGACTCCACATCTCCCCCTCACCTGCCCCAGAGCCCACTGGGATGCTACTGAGGGCAGGATATTGGGCCCCTCACAGACCCCCACAGCCACGCCTGCTCTCACAGAGTACAGCTCGGACCACCAGGCAGCTGACATGGCCGAAATCGACGCCCGCCTGAAGGCCTTGCAGGAATACATGAACAGACTGGACGTGCACTCGTGACCTCAGAGAGAGACTACTGCCCCTCCAATGGATTCGGATGGATTCGGCGTGAGGGGCGGGGCTGGTGTGTCCTGGCCCCGCCCAGGCCCCGCTCCTCCTGGTGCTGTTGGGGTCTCAGGTGTGTGAGGCCCCAATCCCTACGTCTCCCGCAGGCATTGCATTCTGGGAGGGAGGGTAAGTGTGTTTTGTAAATAAACATATGTGCCCTTGGGATCCCTCAGCTTATGACTGAAGGGTCGGGGTGGAGTGAGGAGGAATGAAGATTGGGTGGGGAGGGGGTGTAACTGGGACCTGTGTGTATTTCTGGCCATGCCTATGACTGGGCGGCAGATTGGAGTACAGGCTCAGAAAAAACTCCCGCACTCTCTAAAGCAATGGAGGGGGGGGAACCTGAGGGGTGGGAGTGAGCAGCTTGTCCCCAGAGGAGTTCAAGCAGAGATGCTGCCCAGGATGTCTTTGGCGGTGTGGTAGAGAGGGGGTGTCTTGCCGCATGGCTTACTGCCCGGGAGGTGAGGACCCCTGAGCTTCTGGTGGTGACATCTCAGCTGACTTGGTGTTATTCCTGTGCTGTGACCTGGGGCCTCTGGGTTCTGAGCTGTGATTTGGCTTCCAAGCTGGGATCTCTGGGGTCTTGGTTCAGGGTTGGGGCCTCTGGGTTCTGAGCAAGGTCAGAGTTCTGGGAGGTTGGGGGGCGATGGCTGGGATCTTATGGGGGAGAGAGAGGGTGGGGAGGGGGATGGCAGGACACAAATACAGTTTGAGGTTTGCCTTTATTGGGGGAGGGGGAGGCAGTGGGGTTTCTGATGGGGTGGGGGTGTGTGTGAGAAGACGGACAGGGCCTTACACGCGGTGGTAGTGTGACCATTGCCGGATGATTTCGTAGAGCTGGTAGCCTGGAGAAAGCGTCTGCTACACATCCCGGTGTCCTTTGACCTCGTAGCTAGGAGTCAAGAATCCCTGAGCCACGCCGCAAGCCAGCAGACTCTGGGCTGCCCTGATGGCGCGGGGCGGGGGCACCCGATCTGTGGGAGGTAGAGGCAGGAGTTAGGCTGGGGCTTCCTCGAAGGGCAGAGGGGGTGTGGGTAGTGCTTCTGATTTTGTACTCTGAGCTGGCCCGCTAGGGCCCAGAACCCAGCCTGCCGCCACCAAGCAGTGACTTAACCTCTCTGTGCCTCAGTTTCCTCATCTGTGAAAGGGGAGAATGACAGAACCTCTGTGTGCCTCAGTTTCCTCATCTGTGAAAGGGGAGAATGACACATGCCCACAGGGCTGTGGGATAATCAAAAGAGTTATTTTATGTACAGAGTAAGCCCTCAGCAAGTGTCAGCTGTCAAGATTACTGCTTATTCGCCCTCATCTGCCCCCAGACCTCCCCAGCCGAGCCGCAGCAATACTGGCATTTCTCAAGCACTTCTCAGGTGCCATGGGCTGGTCTAGGAGCTTTTATAGAGACAGACTAATCTTCACTGAGACCATGTGGTTGCAAATGGCCTTTATCCAAAAGAGGAAACAAGGCTCAGAGAAGCAGGGTCATTTGTCCGAGGCCACAGAGCTTCCAGGTGGCAGAGCCTCCCAGCAACTACTCACCACGCGGTGCCAACCCCCGGGCTCCATGTCAGCCCCCTAGCTGATGGCTGGACAGTCACTTACCCACGTAGTTACCCATGAAGGAGATGCCGAGGGATATGGGGTTCTAGGTGGGACCTGAGTGGGCGCCCAAGGTGTTCCAGCCCCGGCCCTCATACTGGAGCCTGCCTTCTCCCATCAGGAAGCTGTGGGGGTGGGAGGGTGGTCTGGATGAGTGACAGAGGGCTTCCCCGGGTTGGGGGGGGACTCCCTCCCTGTCCTCTGCTTGCCCCGCCCCTGTCCCTGTCACTCACACACAATTTCCCCAACACCCTCCTCCTATCCTCTAATCTTCCACAGTAAGAACAATGACCGTGACCGTTGCCATTTGTCAAGCACAGCTCTACATGCGCCTTTTTGCATCCTCAACCCCGTGAGGAGTCAGGATTTTCACCCAGGTCTCCGTGACTCCCACCCACATGGTCTGGCTCTCTCCTGCCTCCCCGGAGGACTGGTTGAGCTCTTGATTTGCTGAATTCTCACATGCAGTCCTCGGAGGCAGGCACTGTTGTCATCCCCACTTTAAGCTGAGGAAGCAGACTTAGATTATTTACCCAAGGTCACGTCCTGGACACTAATGCTTCTCAGAACTCTCCACTGAGAAGCTCTTCTGCCCTCTCCCCAGCCTGCTTCCTGCTTCCTCTTCCCTGCTGGGGTACACTTGAGTGACAGGATCAGGGACTCGAGGGTTGGCGCTGCAACCAGACACAAACCCTGGAGCCCCAGCATCTGCCTCTTTGAGGTTTCCAATCCTGGCAGCAGATCTGTCAGGTTCAGTCATTCAACACGTCCTGCTTGAGCAAGTTTGATTTGGCACAAATTTGGAATTAACCAGATTGGCGTTTTGGAGATGCGATATCTGTCACCTCGGTCCTCTGGCTCACAAGGTCACCAAGGATGCGCAGAATTTGGGAACTCTAATACTGGTCCTGAATCTGCCACTTGGGAAGGCAGACTCTCAGAATCTGGATTGAAGAGACTAGAAATACCATAGTGATATCGACCCCCAGGACTGGGCCAGTTATGGTCCTGCCACAGCCCCAGCATCTGGCACAAGCAGTTGGTACTCTCTGTACATTAGCTAAATGGATGCATCTAATTTAAACTTCAAACCCCACCACCTGGTGGGCAGTCAGGAGACCCATTTTACAGGTGAAGAAACTGAGGCTCCGAACAAGATGCGACAAGGAAGGGGGATTCCAAACATTTGGATCAGACTCTGAATCCTAAAATCTGAGAAACAAACTTCAGTTTGCTTTTCTATAAAGTGATTTAGACCAGAGGCTGTGGAGCCAAGCTCTGCTCTTCGTTCCTTCAGGGAAACGCTTAGAACTGGAGCGCCTGACTTTTGGAAAAATAATTTGAAGTTGGAGCCTTTGAATTGTAAAATCTTGAGCCAGAAGAGCTGGGGATACCCTTGAAGCCTTCCAGGTTTTTCCAAGCGAGGTCCTCAGGCTTTCTGGCTTCACCCCAGCTCTACTGAAGCAGTCTCTAAGCGTGGAGCCTGGGGACCTTCATTTCCAGTAAGGTGATTCTGGTGTTTACCGAGGCTTGAGAACCAGTAGAGTCTCTTGCTATAGAAGCCCGTATGCAGGACCCCAGCCTATTACCCTGGAAAGGGAGCTGGTGGGCATGGGCCCCAGAGGCAGATCTAACCAATCCCTGCCCCTGTTTCTGCCCTCACCCCCTACAGTCTGTTCTCCACACTGCAGCCAGAGGGAGCTTCTTATATCCAAGCAGGCTCACATCCCTCTCATGGCTCCTGTCTTAGAGTAGAACGGAGGTCCTCCCCATGGCCCACAAGACCCTGTGCCATCCGGCCCCTGCCAACTCCTTCCTCATTTCATATCACTCTTCCCGGCTACCTCCAGCCACCCTGACCTTTGTCCCTCAGGAATGACCCACTCACTCAGCCTCCTGGCCTCTACCTCTGCTGTACCCCCAGCTTACCACACTCTTCTCTCGGCTCCCATATGCCGGAGCCGCGTCAGTCACTCTGTTCCTTTTCTCCATCGCTTCTCTCACCATCTGAATTCATCTTGTTGACTTTGCTTGTTTCTCACCTGTTGCTGCCTGCTGGTCTTTAAATCCCTTTGGGCTAGATTCACACTGTTCATGGCTGTGCCCCCGTCCCAGCATATGGCGCACAGCCTGGCACATAGTAATAGGCGCCAGCAGTCCATGGATTTGGGGGCTCCCACTGCACACCAGGCGGTGCCCTAAGTGGTATTGGCTGGCTTAGTGATGGGGTGGGCCACGACCCCCCTGACTTTGCAGAGGAGGAAGGTGAAACTGAAGCTGAAAGAGGGTGAATGCCTGCCCCAGGGCTCAGCCATCAGTAAATGGAGCTGGGACGGCAACCCGGCCTGGTGCTTAACGAGGCACCGGACTTTACCAAGGGAATCCAGTGCACAGGATATCTTCCTGTGTATTGGCAAAGTCTGTCCGTTCCTCTGGGGGCAGAGCTTGGACTGCAGCTGCTTCCCCTCCTCCTAGCATCTTTGCGCTGCCTGCACACGCCCAGCCCTAAGCGGCGACCCTGGGGACAGACGAAGATGTTGCGCGGTTGAGTAAGGTGCCCGGGGTGTCGGCCAGGCGGCTCTAGAACAGGGTCCCTGCGGTCTCCTGGGCCCGCGCTCCTCCCTCTGCTCCAGTCCCGTCTCCAGCTTTTGCCTCTCTTCCTCACTCACTCGTAGCCCACGTCGCACCAGCCCAGCGTCCGCACGTGGTAGTGCTGCACGTTCTGGACCTGCTTCAGGCAAGAGGCCGGGGTGTCCCAGGCGCTGCCCGCTGCGTGCGACACCACCGCGTAGCGCACGGGCCCGTCTTAGCGCTGGTTGCGCTCGGACGCCAGGGCCTTCCACTCTCTGCGGGGCACGATGGGGATGCAGCTTACCGAGGCTTCTTGAGCCGCTCCGAGGCTGAGGACTGCCGGAGAGGGCCCAGGCGAGCAGCGCGCAGCGGCGGGTCATGGCACGCAGGGCGCGCGGAGATGGCTAGCAGCTCCAGGCTGGCTCTGCGCCTTTATCTGCCTGGGGGGCAGGGAAGGCCTTGCATCACACCCCGCGGGACTTCCCAGTGGGAACCCAGACTCCGATTCCTTCTCTGGCAGGGCCCCAACAGGATGCGGTGTGGTCCGGTCCGGAGGGGGGAGACCATGGTAAAGCCAAGGGGCCCCTCACCCAGCCGAGAGTTGGGGGTGGGGAGAGGCACACAGGCCCTTGGGCACTTCGCCCCGTGGTTTCTGGAAGACCCAGGGTCTGGATCTCTGCCCTGTTTTGTCTCTCCTCTCAGTGGAGCATTGGACAGCTCACCAGGACTTAACATGGGAGGCAGGCGGCCAGGCCTCTTCTCCCATCCTCCTGCAAGGAACTGAAGAAACAAAGGGGCCCATTTTAAAAACACTTCTCCTGGACCTAAGCCCGATGTCATTTAACCCTGGCAGCAAACTGAAGAGGTGACTAATGGGAAGCCCATTTCACAGTTGAGTAAACAGGCCAGAAGAGGGCTACTCACCTTGCTGCCACATGGGAGATAGTAAAGCCTGGTGGTCCAGAGCCCTCATTCAGAGCCAGGCTGCCTGAGTTTGAATTCTGGTGGCATTCCAGTGTGTGAGCTTGGGCAAGTGACAACCTTTCTGGGTTTCAGTTTTCCCCACCTGCAAAATGGGGCTGATACTATAACGTATCTAACTCATGGGTTGATCCCTTAGAAGATGTCTGACTCACAGTGCCACGTAAGCATCACCTGGGTGGAGGTGGGGGGTTCCCTGGTGGTGCAGTGGTTGAGAATCCGCCTGCCAATGCAGGGGACATGGGTTCGAGCTCTGGTCCGGGAAGATCCCACATGCCGTGGAGCAACTAAGCCTGTGCGCCACAACTATTAAGCCTGAGCTCTAGAGCCCGTGAACCACAACTGCTGAGCCCGAGTGCCACAACTACTGAAGCCCACGTGCCTAGAGCCTGTGCTCTGCAACAAGAGAAGCGACTGCAACGAGAAGCCCACACACAGCAATGAAGAGTAGCCCCCGCTCTCCACAACTAGAGAAAGCCCGCGCGCAGCAACAAAGACTCAACGAAGCCAAAAATAACATAAGTAAATTTAAAAAAAAAAGCATCACTGGGACTTGACCTCAAATCTACCCTTGGTAGTAAGCTGACAGTTCCATTCTTTTTTTAAAAAATAAATTTATTTATTTTTATTTATTTATTTTTGGCTGCGTTGGGTCTTCCTAACTGTGCGGGGACTTTCTCAAGTTGCGGTGAGCAGGGGCTACTCTTTGTTGAGGTGCGAGGGCTTCTCATTACAGTGGCTTCTGTTTGTTGCGGAGCACAGGCTCTAGGCACGCAGGCTCAGTATTTGTGGCACACAGGCTTAGTTGTTCCGCGGCATGTGGGATCTTCCTGGACCAGGGCTCGAACCCATGTCTCCTGCATTGGCAGGTGGATTCTTAACCACTGCACCACCAGGGAAGTCCCAGGACTCAGGACTTGATCCTCAGGACACTGGGCACCATGGCCAGGTCCTGAGCACGGAAGGAAAGTATTCAGATTTGTGTCTGTGAATATCCCAGTATCTACTGGGAGGAGGGTGGACAGGAAGGTTGAGACTAGAGTTAGCAGTCCAGGGAAGGTGCTGCTATAGTAGAAATATTTGTGCAATTACCAGAGTCCTAACTGTTTTTTACCACCCATGGGGGCAGGGGTACAGCATGCTCCCCTCCCAACCCCATATCACCCTCTGGTCTCTGGTGTCCTTTCTCCTGCAGCCGCTGAGTAGCTCCAAACAGCAGATTGCAACATTTTAGTAGGTTAGATAACCACTAGAGTTGGTCATAGCTATGTTATTTTTTAACTGAAAATATATAGATTAGGGAATGGATTTCAACAATTAAACATTGTGTCCTAAACTTGCCCTCAAGGATGTTGGAAGCCACGTAATGTAATATTCATTTTTTCCCAGAGAGCTGCAGCCTGTTGGTTAACAAAGTCTTGAATGGAGGAGGCTCAGGGCAAGGGTGGATTCCTCCTTTGATGAGCGCCACAGACTTAGCTGCCCCGTCATGTTTTACAGGTTGGGGCACATTGCTCATGACCTTGATTCCATTCGCTTCCTGTGATGGCTTCAGGCAGGACGGGGCCCAGGCCTGGTTGCCTCTGCTTAAATCCGGAGTGCAGTAGATGCCTGGACAGCAACCAGGGTGAGGGAGAAAGGATGTTTTCTAGGGCAGGGTTAGTGTTCCGTCTCTGAAGAGAGACGAGCCCAGACTGCACTCCAGGGCCTGGAGCCTTGTGTCTCAGGGGAGCTGAGTCACTGAAGGGCAGGAGAGTGAAAGGAGATCAGGACAGGGTAGGGGGGCCTGGGTGCTGGTGGGAGAGCAGTGCCATTTCTGAGATCTGTAGAAACCAAGAGCCACTAACTCAACAGCGTTGAGACTTTGGGATGAGATAGCCCTGGGTTCACATCCTGCCTTGGCCCCTTTCTCAAGGTATCAAAAAATCCTTTGCACAAAGTCCTGTCCAATCCTACTACCAGCCCCCTCAGAGACTCCCATCCTACTGTGTCCACCATAGGACCTCACTGTCTGGGGACAGCTCTGTCTTCTGCAAGAGAGCCCAGATCTGGGAGGGACCTGGCCTGTGTTGATTGAGCCATCATTTGGTGTCGGGACCTGCCACTACTTATGGCTAGAGAAAGTTCTACTTCTGACTTCAAACAGCCATTTGTTTTATTCTCTCATTCTGTTCCCTGAATCTAAGGAAGACACTGACCCGAGGTCTTACTGCTGGTCAGTGACTCAGGCTGGACTAGAACCCAGGTCTCCTGAACCCCAGTCCGGGGGCCTCCGAACATCCCTGGCCCAGCCCATCTAGGAAGGACAGCCTCTGCTCATAGACAACCCTGGGGAAGACCCAGGTTAACGTTCCCATGTGCCCTTTCTTGGGACTGGCAGAGCTGGGCTCCTGGATGTGAAACCCAGGGTGATGCTGTCAGTTCCTGCTCTCACTGGATTCCCCACTGGCTTCCTTGTTGCCCCAGGAATAAATAGACTTGATTTTCCTCCTGGCAGTATCTGGGTGTTATTTCCATCTGGCCTTAGGGAGCCCCTCCCAGGAAACAAGCAGGAATGAGGTAGACTTTCAGGTGTATGGAGAGAAGGTCAGGTATGCAGGAGAAGGGGCTGGAGCTCCCCAGAGCCAGGAGGTTCCTCCTCTGCTGGCTGATGGGGAGGCTGTGTCAACCCTTTGCACCAACCATATCCCTGGGATTACAGAAAGAGACCCCTGCTCCCTGCACAGCGACTTCAAGTGATGAAAGAATGGATGATCTGGCTAGACCCAGCCCTGGTTGCATCCTCCACATGATATAGTGAATTAAGAGCCTACATGTCATAGGAGTGGCTGGAGCAACAGGCTCTAGGCTGTGTCTCCATGAATGATACTCAGGGCAGCACTCTTGAGCTGTGATCCAGGATCTGGACGCCCTTGTTTCTGCTTAGTGGCTTTTCAGCACCTCAAAGCTATTGCCTGAACTCACGGGTGCTGCTGGGGAAACACCTGGCTGTGATGCCCAGAGCTTCAAATACACCCAGAATTCCAGCCGCAAGGCCGTGTGGGAAAGGCAGTCTGAATCTTCCCAGCCTCTGCAGACAAGGAGGCCCTCAGTGGAGGGCAATGATGCCAAGTGTCCTGCCCATTCCTCATGGTTCCCCCTTGCCCCCAACTTATTATAACTGCTTATTACAACCCAAAATGTCTCCCACGGCTCAACCGCCAAGTCCTCAGCTGTACGCCTCGCCACTCTCTTCCCTCTTACTTGTGCCCCAGCATCAGTGTCTGTGCCCCCCACATCCACAAGTTCCAGGGTTCACGCATGATGGTTTCTGTCTGACCCTCTCTCCAATCTCTTCATGTGCGTTCTATTCACGGCCCCCGCACCACCCCCACAGCAGCTTTCAGTTTAAATGTTGCCCACATGAAATGTCCCTGAACTCTGAGGATGTGGTCTGTAACCTCATTACATCCTGATAGCACCTTGGACGTCTTCTCTTGAGCACTTTTCACAGCTTTTTTTGTGTGTGTGGCTTTGTTGTCAAGGAAGACACTTGAGAATCAGAGCCAGTTGTGCTTCTGATGCTCAGTGAGAAGGGAATGAGTTGTTTCTGGGACCAAACAGATCAAGGGTTTCAGATTTAGGTGAACCACACCAACCTTCGCTCTGCACGAGCAGTTGGGAATCAAAATCACACTATAAAGTGAAGATACTCAGAGAATGTATCATTCCAGAAACAGATCGAATTGGTCAGCACTAGAGGTGTGGACAGTTCCTGCTGTTCTTTGGACA
Organism: Globicephala melas; assembly: GCF_963455315.2. Lineage (NCBI taxonomy): Eukaryota > Metazoa > Chordata > Mammalia > Artiodactyla > Delphinidae > Globicephala > Globicephala melas. The sequence goes on along the minus strand of NC_083332.1, from coordinate 9,164,022 downwards.
CACACACCCCCCCCATTCAAATGTTTTTACTTTTCTTTTTTTATGTGTGTGGAAAAATACACCTAACATAAAATTTACTATTTTAACCCTTGTAAATTGTACTGTTCAGTGACACTTTGTACATTCAAGATGTTTTATAACCATCACCAGAATATTTTCATCGCCCCAGAAGGATAATCTCATACTCATCAAGAAATCACTGTCCATTCCACTGTCCTCCCAGCCCCTATAAAACTCTGATCTGCTTTCTGTCTCAATGTTTTCACCTACTTTGAAGTTTTCCTATAAATTATGAAAGATGTGGTGGTTTGCGTCTGGCTTCGTTCACTCATCACAGTGTTTTCAAGGTTCATCCGTGCTGCAGCATGTATCGGTACTTCATTTCTTAAGAGAAATAATATTTCATTGTATGGGCGTACCACATCTTTTTATCCATTCATCACTTGGTGGACGTTTGTGATGTTTCCACCTTTTGACGCTTGTGAAAAATGCTACTATGAACATTTATGTACAAATGATTGTTTGAACATCTGTTTCAATTCTTTTGGTTATAATCCAGGAGCAGATTTGTTTGTTCACATGTTTAATTTAGTGAGGAATGAACAGTTTTCCACAGTAGTTGCACCACTTTGCATATTCACGAGCAAAGTGTGCAGTTTGCAATTTCTCCATATCCCTGTGAACACATTTTTTTTTTTATCATTTAAAAAGTACCACCATTCTAGTGGCTATACAGTGGTAATTCCTAGTAATTTTGATTTGAATTTCCCTTAAAACATGACTTTGATCATGTTATCATGTGCTTATTGGATATTTGGATATCTTCTTGGAGAAGTATCTATTAAGTCCTTTGCCAATTTTACAATTGTATTATTTATCTTTTTGTTATTCAGTTGGAGTTCTTTATATATTCTGGAGACTATATTCCAGATCGTTATTAGCTATATGATTTTCAATATTTTCTTTTATTATGTGAGTTGTATTTTCACCTTCTTGACAGTATCCTTTGATACCCAAAACTTTAAAAAATTTTTAAAGTCCAATATATGCTGGGGTTTTTTTTTTTTCCCTTTGCCTCTATGCTTTTGGTGTCATATGTAAGAAACCATTTTGAAATCTAAGGTCATGAAGACTTACTCCTATGTTTTCTCCTAAGACTTTTCTAGTTTTAACTCTTACATTTAGGCCTTTCATCAACTTTGATTTAGTTTTGTTTATGGTGTGAGGTAGAGGTCCAGCTTCATCCTTTTGCCTGTGGATATGCATTTGACCCAGTCTGTCACATGTTGAAAACCTCCTCCCATTTTGTATGGTCTTAGGACCCTCATTGAAAATCAATTGGCCAAAGTCCATTTCTCCATCAGTCTGTAAGGACATTGTTGTTGAGTTGTCAAGGTGAAAAACTACCATGGCTTCCAGTTCTTTGACAAAACCTCAGACGTGTGACGTTCTGGCCAAGAATCTGTGATTTCATATTGTTGGAGCATTCATTGTCTCCCTGAGAGTTGAAAATGCAGATTTCTACAGAAATTGTTTTTTAAAAAGAGACTCTTTTTAAAAAATTAATTTATTTGGCTGTGTCAGGTCTTAGTTGTGGCACGTGGGCTCTTTGTTGCGGTGCGTGGGCTTCTCTCTAGTTGTGGCACACAGGCTGTAGAGTGCGCGGGCTCAACAGTTGCGATGCGTGGGCTTAGTTGCCCCACGGCATGTGGAATCTTAGTTCCCCAACCAGGGATTGAGCTCACGTCCCCCGCATTGGGAGGCGGATTCTTAACAACTGGACCACCAGGGAAGTCTGTCTACAGAAATTATGATTCTATAAAAGATTTTGAGGAGATGAGGAAGGCTGGTATCTTTCAGAGTGCAAAGTGATTTTGGAATGCAAAGAATTTCTTTGGGTTGAGTTCTGTGGAAGTTTGTCACTTACCTGTGTTTCTGAACTATGAAACTATGAACTATGACTATCTGGGCTAAGGAATAGCTTCTCTTGATAAATAAAGAATTAACAAAAAAATCAATTGGCCATAAATGCATGAGTTTATTTCTGGAAACTCAATTCCATTCCATTGATCTATATGTCTATCATTATGCCGGTACCACACTGTTTTGATTACTGTAGCTTTATAATAAGTTTAAAATTGGGACTTGTGAGTCTCCCAAGAGTGTTCTTTTAAGGATTCCTTGAGGTATTCAGAGTCCCTTGCAATTCCATATGAATTTGAGAATACGCTTTCACATTACTGGAAGAAGGAAAAAAGTCATTGGGGTTTTGCAAGGGATTGCATTGAATCTGTTGATTGCTTTGGGAATAATCTAAACAATATAAATGATAACTGATTTGGGAGATGTGAAGAATATGAATGAGAGAATGGGAGAAATTGTGCTGGGTACTTGGTAAGCAATAGATGACTTTAGAGGTGATTGATGTGACCAAGATCGTTACCATACTAATTTGTTTTGTTGCCATTCTGGACAAAAAGTCCACACCAGATTTTAAGTAGATCTGAGGGAGAGGGGAGTAGTTTTTCCTCTGAGAGAAGCCAGTTGGGATCAGAAGATGAAAGAGCTGCTCCCCTGAGGGAGGCTGACAGTGCACATTTTTGCCTATACTTCTTTTTTTTTTTTTTTTTGGTATGCGGGCCTCTCACTGTTGTGGCCTCTCCCGTTGCAGAGCACAGGCTCCAGATGCACAGGCTCAGCGGCCATGGCTTACGGGCCCAGCCGCTCCGCGACATGTGGGATCCTCCCGGACCGGGGCACGAACCCACGTCCCCTGCGTCGGCAGGCGGACTCCCAACCACTGCACTACCAGGGAAGCCCGCCTATACTTCTTTTATTTTTTAAAATTATTTATTTTTGGCTGCATTGGGTCTTCATTGCTGCGTGTGGGCTGCTCGTAGTGGTGGCTTCTCTTGTGGAGCACGGGCTCTAGGTGCGCTGGCTTCAGTAGTTGTGGCTCGCGGGCTCTAGAGCTCAGGCTCAGTAGTTGTGGCACACGGGCTTAGTTGCTCTGCGGCATGTGGGATCTTCCCAGACCAGGACTCGAACCCCTGTCCCCTGTATTGGCAGGTGGATTCTTAACCACTGCGCCACTAGAGAAGCCACTTGCCTATACTTCTTTTCGCTTTTTTTGAGATGCATGATGCATGTATCTCAAAGATGCATTATGATGTAATGTCTATTTTTCCTAATAGATGCCGCCAGGCAGTCAGTAAAATCAAGAATAGAGAAGATTCTGAGCCCCATCCCAACTTGCTCACTCCTGGCAGGGCCCTGATGCTGTTGGTAGCCTGGGTTTCCAGTGCCCAACACAGGGCTGAGTCCTATGTTTGTGGGGTGGGGAAGCAGGGGAGAGATGGCTGGGAGGGAGATCCTTCTGCAAAGAGGGACCCTGAGGCCTTCCCCAGTGTATGAGATCCCAACAGGCCTTGCTGAGGAGCAATATTACAGGGAGGACAAGGGAGATGTCTGGAGAGAGGGAGAGATTTGAACTTCAGGCGCCAGTTCTCAGTATGTCACAAAGACGTGTTGAGTTAGATACACACTTCCTTCATCCATTTATGATTTCATTCATTCATTCGTGCATTCTTTCAATATTCCCTGAGCACCTGCTCTGCCACAAGCCTTGTGCTATCTGATGATGGGGACACAGTGGTGACTTAGTCCCAGACCCTTTCCCTCTGACTCCCACGTCCAGTTGGGGCACAGACGATAATGACCCAGAGTGAGCAGGTCTGGGAAGAAGGGCCAAGGGTGATAGGGAGGGCTTCCTGTAGGAGGGCACATCTGAGCTGTGATTTTAAGAATGAGCAAGAATTGTAACTATTTCAGAGGGGGCTCAGCCCTGGGAGGGCGGAGGACAGGACAGGGCGAGTCACCCTGTGGGCCTTGGTGAGGATTCGGGCTTAATCTGAGTGCACTGTGAGCCAAGAACACATGCTAAACAGGGAATGAAAGTGGTGAGACTTGGGTCTGTGGAAAATCCTAGTGTCTGTCTCCTGTGAGGGGAGTGGACAGAAGGGTGGACGGACAGGAAGCAGGAAACCAGAGAGGATGCTTCTGGAGCAGAAATAATCATGCAATTACCAGAGTTCTAAATGTCTGACCTCTCTCAAGGGGGTGGGATGTATAGCACACTCGTTTCCCAGAGCCGTTGCTTCCCCTGTTCTTCAGGCCTCCCCTCCTCTTACAGCTGCAGGGTAGAAAAGCGTTCTCCAAACTGTGGGTTGTGACACTCCTTCAGGTTGTAAAACCAATGATTTATCTTAATGGGTTCTTTTAAAATGAGAAGAGAATTGATGGAAGATAGAATAGCGTGCACTGCAGAGAATCTTAACTCACATAAGGATGTAATATCTATCTTTCCCAGTGAGTCACATACAATGGTTAATAAACGCACACGATTGGAAAGACTCCAGGCACAGGCTTGTCTTCTGCTTTCCTAAGAGCCAGTGACTTAGCTGTCCCATCATGTCTTCCCAAAAAATAGGTTCAGCTCTCACATCCTTCATCCCAGGTGCTTCCTGGAGTGGCTGAAGGTAGGCTTGGCACACAGCCTGGCATCTATACCAAAAAGAGGGGCGAGGTAGGTCTGGATACCTGCCAGTTCCAGAAAGAAGCTGGTTGCCCAGGGCAGGCTTGGGGTTGGCATCCCTTGAGAGGAGCCCAGCCCCCTCCCCTCCCCTCATCTGCAGCCTCATCTCTCCAGGGGGCTGAGTCAGGACCTGGGTGGAAAAGTGAGAGGAGATCAGGGCAGGGCTAGAGGGTGGGTCTCAGAGGCTGTACTGGTGGGAGGACATTGAGATCCAGGCCAGGGCTCCATGGACACTGAGAACACCAGATTCAACAGTGATGAGGCTTCAGGGTCAGAGAACCTTGGGTTTGAATTGCTATACTTTCTCAAAGGGCCAAATAGGCCTTTATAGGTAACGCTATTCCTGTCCTTGTATAAGAGGAGGACTTGCTTTCTCATATTTGACTCTGACAGCATTTTTTTTTTTTTTTTTTGGCTGCTTCGAGTCTTAGCTGTGGCACGCGGGATCTTCATTGAGGCATGTGGGATCTTTCGCTGTGGTGCGTGGGCTCCTCTCTAGTTGTGGCGCACCAGCTCCAGAGCAGGTGGACTCTATAGTTTGTGGCACGTGAACTCTCTAGTTGAGGCGCCTGGGCTCAGTAGTTGTGGCTTGTGGGCTTAGTTGTCCCACGGCATGTGGGATCTTAGTTCCCTGACCAGGGATCGAACCTGTGTCCCCTGCGTTGGAAGGTGGATTCTTTACCACTGGACCACCAGGGAAGTCCCTGAGCTGTTTTTCAGATACTGAAAGCCCCACCACGTGGAAGAAGTTAACTATTTGCTGACCACAAGCACATAGATCCCAGACCAGTTGGAACCAGAAGGTTGATGATGTTGACTCCCGATTACCTCACCATCAACCAATCAGAAGAATGCCCATGAGCTGATCACGCACTCTACAACCCCTCTTCCTCACCCTGTCTTTAAAAATCTTTCACTGGAAGCCATTGGGGAGTTTGGATCTTTCAAGCACTAGCTGCCCGTTCTCCTTGCTTGGCACCCTGCAGTAAACGCTGCACTTTCCTTCATCACAACCTGGTGTCAGTAGATTGGCTTTACTGCACACAGGCGAGCAGGCCCAAGTTTGGTTCTGTAGCACTAGGCGATGTGAGGACACAGTGCCAATTCAGTAGCAGATCCTGTGCCATCACTGGGGACACAGATCCAGCCTCTGGCTCAGGGAGGTCAGGGCTGGTTGGAAAGCCATAGGTGGGGAAGAGCAAGTGTTACCTGGAGAGAGTCTGCGATGATGATACTGGAGAAGCGGCATCTTCCCTGAGATTTCAAGGATGAGTTACAATTGTGGCTGATTCAGTGAATCTGGAGCCTCTAAGAGCAGAGGGTGGGGCCAGGAGAGGGGCTGGAGGTGGCAGGGCTGGTCGTCTCGTGAGGCTTTCAGATACTCTGGGTATGATCCTGAGCTCACGGGGCACTGTGGAGGGATCATAAGCAGGGGAGGAAGGTGGTCAAATCTGTGTCTGTGGAACTTCCTGGTGTCTGTCTGCTGTGAAGAAGGTGGACAGGAGAGTTAGTAGAAGCAGGAGACCAGGGAGAAGGCTTCTGAAGCAGAAGTCATCACCCTATAGCAGAGAACTGATCACCCCCTTTCTCCTGACAGAGTATGCAGTAATTTCACCTCCTCTTGCAGGACCATTTCCCCCTCTGCTCTCTGGCCCCATCTCTTACAGCAGCAGGTAGAACAATATTTCCCAAGGAAAAGACTGGGGCATCCTGGTAGGATGTAAAACCAATTCACTTGGGCATAAACAATAGTATGTTTTACTTGAATAAGAATAGACTAGAATACGGGAGAGTGTGCTCTGAACAGGATGCTGTGCTATACTGTTCAATGCACTTTCTCCTGTGACTGTGTATAAGCTACATAATGATGTAATATCTATTTTCCCCAGTGAGTCACAGACAAGTGGTTAGAACACTTGAGAATAGAGAAGGTTTGGGGATCACCTCCTCTTTTCCTACGAATCACTAATGGACTTCCCTGGTGGTGCAGTGGTTAAGAATCCGCCTGCTAGTGCAGGGGACACGGGTTCAAGCCCTGGTCCGGGAAGATCTCACATGCGGCGAAGCAACTAAGCCCGTGCGCCACAACTACTGAGCCTGCGCTCTAGAACCCATGAGCCACAACTACTGAAGCCTGTGTGCCTAGAGCCCGTGCTCTGCAACAAGAGAAGCCACCGCAGTGAGAAGCCCACGCACCGCAACGAAGACCCAACGCAGCCAAAATAAAATTAAATAAATAAATAAATTTTTAAAAAAGAAAAAAATAAGAATCACTAACTTACCTGCCCCATCACGTGTTCTAATAAAGGGGTTCGAGAATTCCCTGGGGATCCAGTGGTTAGGTCTCCATGGTTTCTACTGTAGGGGGCGCAGGTTCCACCCCCGGTCAGGGAACTAGGATCCTGCATGCTGTGCTGCATGGCCTAAATAAATAAAGGGGTTCATCTCTTTGGTCCTCAGTATCAGGATTTTCCTGGAGGAATGCAAACCTGGTTGTCTCGACCAAAAAGAGAAGTTATGCCAGGACTGGATCCCAGCCAGGGTGAGAGACAGAAGCACAGTCCCCAGGCCAGGGTCGGGGTTAGCATCTCTGTGGAGGGAGGAATCCAGCCCACCCTCCCTGGCCTGGAGTCTGATCTCTCAGGGCAGCTGAGTCAGGCCCTGGGGTAGGAAAGTGGAGTGAGATCCTGACACTGCAGGGGAAACTCAGAGGCTGTGCTGTTAGGAGGGCAGCGGGGACCAGGCCAGGGCTCGATGGACACTGAGAGCCCCTGATTTGACAGTGATGAGGCTTTGTGCTGGCATCCTGCTTCTATCCCTTCTCAAGTGTCATAAAAGCCATTACACACAGCACTATCCAATCTCACCACCAGCTCCCTCAGAGGCCCCATCCTATTCTGCCCACCTTGGTCCTCTCTGTGTGGGAGCGGGTCTGTCTTCTGCTCCTGAGCCCAGCTTCGTGAGGCAGGGCCGAGGCTGCTGGGTGGAAGCTGTCTCAGGTGTTGGGACTCTCTGCTTCTACCATGTCTAAAAGATTCTGGGTTTCTGGACAGTAAGGGTGAGATCAATTGGCCATTTATTGAATTCTCTCAACCTGCTCCCTGGATTCAAGCAAGATAGTGACCTGAGGTCCCATGCTGGTCAGTGATGCAGGATGGAATAGATCTCAGGTCTCCTGAATCCCAGTCCAAGAGCCTCCAAACCCTCTAGGAAGGACAGGCTGGACCTGGTCAGACACCCCTGAACAAGACCTGGCTTGTCCTTCCCACAGCTTTTAGTCAAGGATGGTGGAGCTGGGCTCCTGGATGTGAAACCCAGGAGGATGCTGTCAGTTCTTGTTTTTTTTAAAAAAAGATACTTATTTATCTATCTATCTGCGCCAGGTCTTTGTTGCGGCATGTGGGATCTAGTCCCCTGACCAGTGATTGAACCTGGGCCCCTTGTGTTGGGAGCGCAGGGTCTTAACCACTGGACCACCAGAGAAGTCCCCATCAGCTCCTGTCTTCACATACTTCTTCGCTGGATTTCCCTTTGCCCCAGGAATAAATTGATTGAATCTTCCTCCTGGCAGCATCTAGGTGTTATTTTTATCTGGCCACAGGGAACCTCTCCCAGGAAACAGGCAGGAAAGAGGTGGACTTTCAGGATTACAGAGAGAATGTCAGGTGCGTAGGAGGAGGGGCTGGGGGTAGGAAAATGACCTAGAGAAAGGCACTTGTTTTCTAGGATTTACAAAGGCCTTTGAATGCTTTCGTTCGTTTATTTATTTATCATGCCCTTGGGTCTTTGTGTCTGCACCTGGGCTTTCTCTAGTTGTGGCCAGCAGGGGCTACTCTTCATTTTCAAATTGTATGAAAAACTGGTTAGGATGGCACTAGATATATTTTTATATATTGCAGCATTTTATTTTTTTATTATCAAGGAAGTGATATTTTATTTTAATTGTTTTAACATCTTTATTGGAGTATAATTGCTTTACATTGTTGTGTTAGTTTCTGCTGTGTAACAAAGTGAATATATGTATCCATGTATCCCCATATCCCCTCCCTCTCACCCTCCCTATCTCACCCTTCTAGGTGGTCACAAAACACCGAGCTGATCTCCCTGTGCTGTGAAGTTGCTTCCCACTAGCTATCTATTTTGCATTTGGTAGTGTATATATGCCAGTGCTACTCTCTCACTTCGTCCCAGCTTACCCTTCCCCCTCCCTGTGTCCTCAAGTCCATTCTCTACATCTAGTGCAGCATTTTAAAAAGAAATTCTTCCCATCCAGGAGTATGATCTATTTTATAATATTTGGTAAGTATCTTCCTCAGGGGAGTATTATGTGGTATTGTCTATGGAAGATAAAGTAACAATTGTCTGTCTTTACTTCTGGATTTACACAGAGGACTTTTTAAGAAAGAACTTAATTTGCATAGACATTTTACACCAATGTATGAAAGTAATATCATTTTTTAATCTTTGTATTTTTTAATTTAAATTTTATTTTATATTGGATGGAGTATAGCTGATTTACAATATTGTGTTTGTTTCAGGTGTATGGCAAAGTGATTCAGTTATACATATGCTTATATCCGTTCTTTTTCAGATTCTTTTCTTTCTTTTTTTTAAAAATATTTATTTATTCATTTGGTTGCACTGGGTCTTAGTTGTGGTGGGCTCCTTAGTTGCAGCTCCAGGGCTCCTTAGTTGTGGCAGGCAGGCTCCTTAGTTGTGGCAGGCGGGCTCCTTATTTGTGGCATGCGAACTCTTAATTGTGGCATGCATGTGGGATCTAGTTCCCTGACCAGGGATGGAACCCAGTCCCCCTGCATTGGGAGCGTGGAGTCTTATCCACTGCGCCACCAGGGAAGTCCCAGTCCCACCAGGGAAGGTCCAGTGGTTAAGACTTTGCCTTCCAGTGCAGAGGGTGAGGGTTTGATCCCTGGTCGAGGAGCTGAGATCCCACATGCCTCAAGGCCAAAAAACCAAAACATAAAATAGAGACAAATATAAAATAGTAACAAATTCAATAAAGACTTTAAAAATGGTCCACCTCAAAAACAATCTTTTAAAAAAGGAATATTGAGTAGAGTTCCCTATAGTATACAGTAGGTCCTTGTTGGTTATTTATTTTACATTTAATAGTGTGCATATGTTAATCCCAAACTCCTAATTTATCCCTCCTCCCCACCTTTCCCCAGTAATATCACTTTGAAGTAAAGTGAGAGGTATTAATAGGCTCAAATTATTAAAAGTAATCAAAGTTAATTTCATGGATAATGAGACAAATCATAATCACGTGTCACTGGAAAGGATGCAATAAGAAGACTGAATCCCTTCTGCGGCATTCCCGCCAGAGGTGTATATCCTGTAGTGAATGATGAGAAAACATCAGACAAACCCAAATCGAGGGATGTTCTACAAGATAACTGGCCTGGGACTTCCCTGGTGGTCCAGTGGTTACGACTCCGTGCTTCCACTTCAGGGGACGTGGGATCGATTCCTGGTCCGGGAACTAAGATCCCACATCCTGCACGGTGCAGCCAAAAAATAAAATAATAATAATAAAATAAATAATAATTGGCCTGCAAGCTTCAAAAGGGTGAAGACCATGAAATTCAAATAAGACATGACAATTAAGTGTAGTGGGTGGTTCTGACTTGGGCCCTGTTGTTATAAAGGGGGACAATTTATGAAACCTGAATGCAGTCTGAGGCTTAAAAGGTAGTGATGTATCATGTGAATTTCCTGATATTGAAGGTAGTTATGTAGGAAAAGGGGTCCTTGTTTGCAGTAATTACGCACTTCAAAGGTGAGGTGATGAGGCATTACGTCGGCCACTTACTCTCAATGGCTCTGGAAACCAAAGCGAGGTAATAATATTTATCTTATAGGATAGATGTGAGGATTAAATGATATGATGTGAGATCTTGTAACATTCCTTGGCACATAATATTTCACTAAATTGAAGGTGTTCTTATTGTGTAAAATCAAGACACTAAAAATATGTAATCAGTGTGACCTTTACCTGTAGCTATTTCTTCACAAACACACACGCACACACTTTTTACGTATGTATGTTTGAGTGTGTATATCATCACATCCACCAGGGGGCGCGTCAGGCTTAGGTTACGGCTTCATTGTTTTTTAGTTTAGGTAGACCACTTGTTCTCATATGCCTTGGTCTCAGAACGTCTTTATACTCTTAAAAAATGTTGAGGACCCCCCAGAGAGTCTTTGCTTGTGTGGGTAATATACAATATGGTGTACTGTTCAACCAGCCTTCTGAAAAAAATCCATGATATGATGTTTCTATGGTGTAAATACTTCACCATGGCCCATTTCATGCTATCAAAGTTTTAACAACTGGTACACATGATCCTAAATTTAACAATTCACTCTCCCAAGCCAGTAAGGGCTGGCACCAGCACACCACAGGGTAGTTATTCATTCATATTTACCTTATATAAATTTAAACTGATAAATTTTAAAGATTTATTTATTCATTGAAAAGTAGCAATGATAAATCCATTACATGTTAATATCAGAGCAATGATATCATCAGACATCACATAGCTTCTGGAAAACTTTACCTTATAGTAGGAAGAAGAGGAAAGCCAATAACATCTTAGTATTCTCATGAGAATAGTTTTGACCTTGTGGAGCTCATGAAAGGATCTCAGAGACTCCCAGGGGTCTGCAGACCATACTTGGGAATCACTGGCTTAGTAATATAATATAAAATAATATAATATAATATACCTTAAATCTATTCAATCCAGTACCCCCTTTAAAAATAATAGATTTTTATAGTATTCCTTTTATTACCAGGAAACAAAATTCATGCACAGCATAACTTATTTGTACATATAATCTCTAACTTAAAATTATTGCAATACATTATCTGTAGTTTAGAAAAGAAAAATACACTCTACAATCCTTTGCTAGACATGTGTGTTTAGGAATGAAGCATGTGTTTGGGTTTTAGAAAGGTGGTTTGTGTATATGGCATATATGAGGTCAGCCCAGCTAGGTTCAGGGTGGCTCCTGGAATCAAACAGATCAATATTTCCACAGTGAAGTGTGGGCTGTTTATCCCACCACAGTGGGATAAATATAGATTACCAAAATAGCCCGGGTCGGGTCAGGTTTTGCTGTCAAGTACACTAGACAACAATCTCTCCTTTTCAGAGCTATTTGGATCCTGGAATTGTGGATGACTGATGGTGAGCCTGTAATCTATGATTCAATATGAAGTGTTCCATTAGGTCAGTGTTCTCAGACACTACAGGGCCCGATGCTCCTGCTTTTGATGAATTATAAGTTTAGATTTAAGGTGAAGAAGACAAGATTCAGTCAGATTTTTATCTTTATATTTGACATTTTGAAATAAGAGCTAAATAAAAAACATTCATATGTCTATTAAGAGAGAAAGCAAAACAGGGTGACCAGCTAGATTGTCTGGGATTCAAATACCCTAAGGAGGGAGAATGTCAGTGATCTGATTCTCTGACATGGTGAGCACTCGTAATACCAACTTTTGCTCCAAACAGGCTATGATCTTCCCTTGATTCACATGTCGTTGCTTTCCTGGAAAATTCAGAGTATATTAAAATCGTGCAAAATTTTTGCTGTTTATATGTAAAATGGGAGCCGCTGTAGCCTAAGATGATCCTTAACAGATTCTTCCTGCACCTACGAACTCGGGCAGGAACCCAGGAAACCCCTCCTGGTCTGGGCTGCACCGTGCATTGCAAGAATCTGGGTTCCCTGGCCCTGGCCACCAAATACCGGAAGCCTTACAGATTCACATACATCTCCCGGGACTGCCCCAGCTACTGGGTCTTGCTCACTGAACCCTGAAGGAGGGATGTGCCAGGGAGGTGGGGTCTCAGGGCGCTGGGAGGGGCCTCCTGGCCTCCCAGAGTGGAGCGACAGATTCTCCTGCAGGGGGCGCCAAAGCGCTGAGCACGCGAGCAGGGGACTCCGGCCACAGTGCAGAGGCGGGGCAGTTACCTGCATCTACACCAACATACACATCAGCGTCTGCATAGGGAACCATGACATACAAGAGACTTTTACATGTGTGTGATTATAGCCGTGCGTGTGTTTCACATGTTTTATTGATGACAGGTGCCCTTATTTACAGAACCCAGATATGTGTCACTATCTGTGCGTGCAACAACATGTATCCACGTGCTAGCATCAACAAACAGGCTCACATCAAGGCATGCCTAATGCCAAGACATATATCTTGACCATGGTATGTACTGACACGTCTATTTGTCAGAATCCACGTGTTGCTACTGACTTGTGTGTTAATGGCAGCCTGTTACATGACACCTATGTGTGTGACATCAAAATGCACATGGACATGTATGCATGTGGACGTGTGGGTAGTGACCGTGCCTGTCTGAGCCTCGTCTGTCCACCCTCCAGGATGGAGCCCCTTGGCTGGCAGGGGAGCGGAGATTTGGAAACAATCATCCAATCTACCCCAGGGCGTATTATTTTTTTATTAAATGCAGTTTTCAGAAATGACTCTCTGAGCCACAGAGAAGTTAAATAACATGGTCAAGGTCACACAGCTGGCACGTGATGGAGCCCAAAGGCTGTCTCTAGAACCATATATTGAAACCACTAAACTATAGGAAAATAATGGAGCCCACCTAATGGGGCTTCATGATGTTCCAGTCAAAGCAGAACAGCACTGGGCACAGAACACTCGCCCTACTTACGTCCATCGTCTGATTCCAGGTTGGACTTGGCTTGAGTTTGGAGGGATTTTCTGCCCCTGGCCGTGTTCCAGGAATGCCAGCTGACCTTTATAAACCCATACTATGAGGAGTCAGAGCCAGGGGAAGGGAGAGCAGAGAGAAAATCAGATCACAAGAGGCAGCAGTAGAGAGGTTAGGAGCAACTCCCCCCCAGTCTTGGGCAGTAGGGAGGGTGAGTCTTACAGAGGTGAACACCAGCAACTCAAATGTCTGAGCAGATGTACAGAAAACAGTAGCCGGAGATGCTGACTTGTCAGATTGGGTGTGTGCTTGGTTCTGGGGTTTTGTTGCTGAACCCTATTTCCCTGTCAATAAATCAAGCATTTTTTCTCCAATATCCCAAAGCCTAAGACTCTACCTCCACGGTGCTGCTCATAGCAGAGCTCCAAGATGTTCTATAAAGCGTGTGGGAGATATTTCTCCAAAATGGCGACAATAATATTTCCAGTTCCACGTGCTCTTCCTGTGGAAGCTTGACCTTTCCCACCAAGAAGTAGAATCTGGGGACTTCCCTGGTGGTCCAGTGGTTAAGACTCCATGCTTCCAATGCAGGGGGCCCGGGTTCGATCCCTGGTCAGGGAATTAGATCCTGCATGCTGCAACGAAGATCCCGTGTGCCACAACTAAGACCCGGTGCAGCCTAATTAATTAATTAATTATTTTAAAAAAGAAGTAGAGTCTATTTCCCTCCACTGGGCAGGACTTTGTGATTGCCTTGATGAAAAGAAGTGACACTGCATGACTCCCAGGGCTAGGTCATAAAGGAGACACAGCTTCTGCCTGTCTCCTCACTCACTCACCCTCTCCCTTGGGGCTTGGCTGCCATGATGTGAGGAAGCCCAAGCAGCTACATGGAAAGGTCACATGTAGATGTTCCAGCCACAGCCCCCAGGTGAGGTCTCAGCTGACAGGCAGCATCAACCACCAGGCATGTGACTGAGGAAGCATCAGATCATTCCTGCCGACAGTCTTTAAGCTGCCCCAGCTGATGCCAAGTGGAGCAGAGATGAGTTGTCTCCACTGAGCCCTGCCCAGATTGCAGATTAATGAGCAAAATAAATCTCGTTTGGGTGGTTTGTTTTGTAAATGAGAGAGCTTCCAGTTCTTTCCAACCTGTGGGGAAAGAGGACTTCATTCAGACCTAACTCAGATGTCACTTTCCTGCTGAAAAGCCTTCTATGTTTCTATCTCCCTCAGAGTGAAAGCCAACACAACCTAAAAAAAACTCACCCTGCATGATCTTTCCACACCGCTGTCCACTTCCTCCCCACATCATCTCTCTGATCTCATCTCCCAATCTTCCCATCCATCCCTCTGCTCTAGCCACACTGGTCTCCTTGCTGATCCCTGAACTTACCAGGCAAATCCCACCTCAGGACACTTGCACTGTTTTTTTTCCACCGTAGATTAGCCTTGCCCATTCTGGAACTTCATGGAATTGAAATCACATAGTAATTCTCTTTTGTGTCTGTCTTCTTTCATTCTGCATAATGATTTTAAGATTCATCTGTGTTGTATGTGTCAATAGTTGATTCTTTTTTCTTACTGAGTAGTGTCCATTGTATGGGTGTACCACAGTTTGTTTATCCATATCAGTATAGTAATATGTTGATGTGTGGGTGAACCTCAATATCTTTTCAGTCTGTCTCCTCTCCTTTACCCCCATTGCCCCTTCTCTGGCCCAGGCATCTCTTCTTTACACCCAGATCTGCACCCCAGCCTCCCTCCTGTTCGCTGACCTTCAGTCTCACCCCTGTTATCCACTCTCCACATGGCAACCAGAGGAATCTTTTTAAGGCACATATTGTGTTCCTGTCCTGCTCAAAACTCTGCCATGGCTCCCCAGTGCTCCCAGGATATTGCCCAAACTTCTTTCATGGCTTTCAGATCTGGTTTGATCTCACCTGCATGCACCATTCCAGCATCACTGCCCACCTCCTCTCCTTACACTCCACGTTGTAGCCACAGGTACCTTTCAAATATCTCAAGGTCCCAAGCTCTTTTTTTTGCCTCCAAGCCATTGCATTCTCTTCCCTCTGCCCAGAATACTTTTCTCTCTCCCTCTCTCTCTCTCTTTTAATAAATTTATTTATTTTATTTATTTATTTTTTGCTGTGTTGGGTCTTCATTACGCGGGCTTTCTCTAGTTGCTGCCAGCGGGGGCTACTCTTCTTGGCGATGCGCGGGCTTCTCATTGCGGTGGCTTCTCTTGTTGCAGAGCACGGGCTCTAGGCGTACAGGCTTCAGTAGTTGTGGCTCGCAGGCTCAGTAGTTGTGGCGCACGGGCTTAGTTGCTCCACGGCATGTGGGATCTTCCCAGATGAGGGCTTAAACCCCTGTCCCTTGCATTGGCAGGCGGATTCTTAACCACTGCGCCACCAGGGAAGCCCTCTCTTTACCTTCTTCACTCTTATTCATCCTTCAGGTCTCTGTTCAGAGGTCTCCTCCTTAGGAAACCTTCTCGACAACCCCCCCAGTCTGGGTGAGGTGCCTGCACTGAGCTCCCATAGTTCCTGGTGGCTCGGATCACTCTGCATTTTAATAATGTAAAGCTCTCCCCTAAGCTCCAGCTCCAGGAACAAAACTTGTCTCTCCAGAAAAACAAGAACATATCCCTTTTTAAAAAAAAAATAATTAATTTATTTAGTTTTGGCTGTGTTGGGTCTTCGTTGTTGTGCACGGGCTTTCTCTAGTTTCAGCGAGCAGGGACTACTCTTCGTTGTGGTGCGCGGGCTTCTCATTGCGGTGGCTTCTCTTGTTGCGGAGCACGGGCTCTAGGCGTGCGGGCTTCAGTAGTTATGGCTCGTGGGCTCTAGAGCGCAGGCTCAGTAGTTGTGGCACACTGGGCTTAGTTGCTCCGCGGCATATGGGATCTTCCCGGACCGGGGCACAAACCCGTGTCTCCTGCATTGGCAGGCGGATTCTTAACCACTGTGCCACCAGGGAAGCCCCAAACAAGAACATATCCTTTTAGCAAAAATTGGAAATCATTTCGAAGAACACATTTCCCATATCACCTTTGCTGCCAGGAACCATCAAGTGAAGTTTAACACTAACCTAGATCATAGATGCCTGGCACATCTGTGTATATAAGTTTTAGTCCTGTTTTAATGTTTGTTTAACAAATGTCAATTTTCCTTGGGCACCGTAAATCCTCAGATTGGCTATCTGCTATGACTCAGATAGCCTCTGCTTCCTCGGATAGGACCTGCTTCTCCTGCAGCCCTTCCTAATTTTGACCTCTCATTCACATGTCTCTGTACTGAGGCTCAGGAGATATTCTCTCAGTTTATCAAGATTCTTTTGGGGGTAAGCAGCTGAAATCAACTCAACTAATCTAAGCACAAAGTAAATGAATAAAACAATATTTAACAACAACAGCAACAACCAAAAAACCCATAATGGTTCTAAGATTAAAATGGACTTCAGGTATGGCTGGATCCAGGCACTTAAGTGCTAGTGTTAGGACTGTCTTTTACAAACTTTCATTTCTGCTTTCCTCTGCATTGACATTCAGCATAAAGCCTCTTCTTTCATGGTAACAGAGCCCCATGAGCTCCAGGCTCACATCCCACCAGCTTGGCAACTCCAGTAGAAAGAGAACCTCTTTTGTGATAGTTGCAGCAAATGTCTCAGGGTTGGTTTCTCACTGGGCTAGATTAGGTCACATGCCTTCCCTGAACCAATCACTGTGATCAGAAAAACAGAATAAACTGGCTAGGTCTAGTCCCTGGAGCTGGTGAGGGGAGGGTTATGGCCAGCCCTATTCAAATTAAATAGACTGAGAGGGGAGAGAAGTGGTTCCCCAAAAGAAAACTGAGTGGGACACTAGGGTGGGCAAAAACCACAGACTTCTGCTATAGTGTCCTCTTCCCTGCCCAAAGCTGCATCCTGAATATTGGTCTGCTATGGATTAGAACCCAACCACCACCACCAACACACACACACACACACACACACACACACACACACACACACACACACCCTGTTCCTTATCCAATTGTAACACTTTCACCACTCCTTGGTGACCTTGTGCCTCTCCCTTCTTACTTCATTGGTAGAAAGATCATTTCTCCGCTCTTTTGAAAAGTGGGTGTGATTGAGTTTTACATATTTACTTGACATAAACTTGATCACTCACCAGTGAGAACCTGAAAACGGAGTTAGAGAGGCAAGGAGGTGGGGCTGGGGTACAGAGGGTGCCAGACCGGAGGAGAGGGGAGCAAAGGGATTGGGCACTAGATGGAGGGGTGAAGGTGGAAGGAAGGGGCTCGGGACTGAGAGGGAACGATGGGGTACAGAGGGGGGAGGGATTGTAGAACTGGGGTGGGGTCGGGAGTTGGGGGCGGAGAGGAAAAGCGGAGGACTCAGTGGATAGGGAAGGGGTGGAGGCGGAGCTGGGCGACTCAGGAGGCAGGGCTGGGCCACTGGAGGGGGTGGGATTGGAGGTCGGAGGGGCCCACCCGGGGGTAGGAAATGGAGGAGTGAGCCAGGGGTGCGAGTTAGAGGGTGGGGGCTGGAGTGAACTAGGTGGGTTCAGAAGAGTACTGGTGTCGGAACTTGGCGGGAGATACTGGGCCAGAAGGCGCGGCCAGCCGACTTTGCTTGCACCGCGCTAGCGACACTGCTGAGAAGTCCGCGGCAAGGAGTGTGGCTGGGGGGGGGGTGTATTCCACTGCACCCGCCCCCTCTACACACACACACCTCTCTCTCTCTCTCTCTCCCCCCCCCGCACCCCCCCCCGGCATTCCAAGTCTTCGTCTCTTGTCCCGCCTCTTTCATGGAAGTGACAGACCGGGCAACCAACCAGAGCCGCGGGCCGGGCGCTGCGCAGCCAACCGCTCGGCGGGGGGAGGAGCTGGGGAGGGGGCTCGCAGGGCAGGGGAGGGGGCTAGGGGCCTCGAAGGGCTCCGGAGCGGCGACTGGCGAGTCATGGCGCTGGGGCTACAGCGCGCAAGGTACTGGGCTTTGGGGTCAGGAATGATAAGAATTGGGGGGGCTCCTCTTCCAGCGACCCCTGAGCCGGGTGGGGAAGGCGCGGGTGCAAGCCTAGGGCCACTCGGGCGCGCGGTTGGAGAGACATCCCCGCCGCACCCTCCACCCTAGGGGACTGCAGGGGTGGGGGCATTTCCCCAAGTCCAGGCTGCCACGCCCCTCTAGCCAGGAGCGACATCTGGGTCGTGATCCCAGATTTCCTGCTGTTCCGGGTTCGCTTCCCCTCCTGACTGGGGTTGAAACTCGGGGTCCCCATGGAATCGGGGGTAGTTGCGTTTGAGCAGTTCCCAGGCTTCTGCGGGAGGCATTCTCCCTCCACATACTGACCCTTCTGGCCTCCGAGCCCCCAGAATTGAGGTTGTTCTTTGACACCAGACCCCTAGAGTCCTAGGGGATCCGGGGTACCCCCAAATTGAGCCTTCCCAGATATAGGGAGTCCCCTGGAATGCGGAGTCAGCTTCTGAGTTCAAGAGAAGAGAGAGCCTCTTTAACTGGACCCTCCCTGACAGTCTCCCAAACCTTGAGTTGCCTAGAAATAGGCAGAGATGGTCACCTTTCAGAAGCCACCTTGGGACCCTTCCCAGGGGCCTTTTGGAAGGTAGGGTCACCCCCTTTAAGAACAAGAAAACAGCCTGACCCACTTCCCAAAGTCTAGCCTCTTATCTGACTCCTCCACTCCCACCCAGTCCCTGTGACAGTGGGAAGGGGCACCCAAGCCTTATTTGGGGAAGACTCCAGAGAGGGTGCTGTGCCTGATTCAGTGCAAGCTGTGGGAAGCGCCCCCTGCCGCAGAGCCCAGCTGGGGTCATCCCGGACAGGTGGTGGGTTTCTGTGTTCCCTTCCCAGCAGGTGCAGATTTGCTGGGGCAGCACAGGGAACTCGTGCTCTGGGTCCACTGCCAGGGGGTCCTATCTGGCCATGTTTTCATGGGACCCCGGAAAATATCCCACGCCCTTGGTTTCTCCTGTCCAATCTGAGGCGTCCAGGAAGCCTCACCCCCTTCCCTCCTCCCTGGCTTCGCAGGTCTGATTGGATCCTTCCCCACCCCCATGTTTTCACTCCCCCCACTTATACACCCCCCAATTCTATTCTAGTCTCTGGCTCTGGGCCTGCCAGGGAACTCTATCCCACCCCTTCTAGGCCAACCCTGGTCTAGCCCCTCCCAGAACCCCTTCCTGCCTAGGTGGGGGCCCCTCTTGGCGGAGCTGGGGCGCTCCCCCCTCCCCATCCAAGGCCAGCCCTCTCCTGCGGTGTCATCCGAGCCCACGTACCACCCACTCATAACTCGCACCCAGATCCCGGCCACGCTCCATCCCCTCCTGCACCCCTAGGATGGCGCTAGGGCCAAAGAGGGTCAGGGTGATGGTGAGTGGGCCCCCCATACTCCCTTCTTCCATCCTTGCCATCCCACCCCAGGCAAGGGTGATTCTTGGGAAGTCCCTGATGGGCATTCGGCCCAGGGTGCCCCTCCGGTCAGAGGGTTCCCAGAGAACATAGGGCTTTCGGTACAGGCGCCCCACGGGATTATCATGTCCTTAGGAAGGAGCAGAGTCAGGGGTAGAGAGACTCCCACCGACCCCCACCCCAAGTCCCTTCTCAAACCCAAAACCTCTCAGGCCACCTTGGCGCAATGCCAAGAGGAGTCCCTGCATGTATTCAACCTAAGCCCCCACCCAAATCCTCTACACTTTTTGCAAGACCCCCAGTACCCAGTTGAATATCAGGAGAGAGAGGCCCAGGAGCAGCCCTGAACGTGGGGAAGGGTGTCCCCGCTTCTCCATGCCTTTGTTCTCGGGTGGCAAGTTCTTCAGGGCAGGGAAGAGGTGGGCTTCTCCCTCTCCTGGTTGTGGGGGGGGGCACCAAGCCCTAGTCCCCATTCCCAGGCCTTACCCTGGGGCCTCCCAGCCTGGCTCCACCCCCGTTCTCTACTGGAACACAGAGGAAGGGTGGCAGGGTTCCAGCTGCACGTCCCAACCTGGGCAGAGTGCCAAGGGGACGGACCAGGGCTGGGCATGGGGCCAGCTGGGGAGACTGGCCAGCTGGGGAAATCTGGAGGCAGCAGTGGTGGGACAAGGGGAAGGGACTGGGGCCAATGGACAGAGGAGGGGCAGGACAGGGGTCCGTTGGGTGGCATGCCCACCAAAGCATGGCATTTAAGAGCACAGGCCCCCAGATCAGGGTTCAAATTGCAGCTCACCCGCTTCCTGGCTTGTGTGGCTTTGTGCCAGCAACTGCTCTCTGAGCCTTAGTTTTGTAGCCTGGAAAATGAGGGTTATACCTCCCCTCCCCTGCACCCGCTCAAGATGAGAAGCAGTGAGGGGACAGGGGACAGATCTTTGGGGCAGGATACCCGATAGGTGAGCAATAAACTGTGTTCAAGTCCGACAGGGTTCTGGGTAGAAGCAGATACGTGGTCAGACTAACAGAAGCGTTGGGCATGGTTGCGCATTGGTGGAGGGCCCTGGGATTACCAGCTTGGTTACTTGGCTGGGTGATGCAATTGCTCAGAGCCTTGGTTTCTGACTCTGTAAAAGGGAGATCACTTTTCCAGGTTCTTAGGGTTTGTTGAAAGGATTTAATGGGGTCTCTAAGCTCATGAGTGTTTGATCCACCAAAGCTATCATTATTATTAGTATCACTATGATTTCGTTTTCTTCCCAAGGTGTTGTTTAAATCACGTGTGTACTTGCCCACATACACACACCACACCATGGGGTTACCACTGAAGCCCGAGGGTTTCTCCAGTGCCTACGACGCTCCTAAGCCTTCCATCCCTGATGTGGACAAAGGGGAAATAATAACAGTTGAACCTTTATATAGCACCAACCAATTGCCGGGCCCGGTTCTAAGCCCTTGCCATATATTAACTCATTTAATCTTCACAACAGCCCCATGAGTTTGTGCTCTTCTTAGGCTCAGGGAGGCTATGCAACTTGTCCAAAGTCACACAGCTATTAAGTAATGGAGTTGAGATTGGAACCCTGCACCAGAGGAACTAGCCCCGACTCTGTTTAAAGGGAAAGGCCAGAGACCAGGCATCTGTGGAGCAAGTGAGAGGCCACACTTCCTGTCAGAACATCCGGAGAACAGGCTGGGAGCTAGAAGGAGGGTCCCGCTGTAGCCACCAGCTAGCTTCTTCTATGGAGGGAGGAGTCATTTGGCCACAGAGAGGATTATAGAGCCCAGCTGCCCAGGATGTGGGGGGCCAACCCCACCCCCCAACCCCACCCCCCAACCCCACCCCCCAACCCCGTTCCTGTTCCTACTCCCTGTTCCCTCTGTCTGGGCCCCCAGCTCAGCGAGGCCCGCCCACCCCCACCCTCTGGGCAGGAAGACAAACAGGGCTGGAACAGAACGGGACAGGAGGACGGAATGTCCCCTGGGCAGAGCGGGACTGGAGGCCCCTGCCCCCCATCAGCCAGGAGGGAGGGGATGAGGGCAACTGCTGGCTCCCTCCACCCAGCTGCCCCCTTCTGTGCCTCCCACCCACTTGCACTGAGGAGTTCTTTCCCATCTGGAGAGTCAGAAGAGTCCACTCCCCTCCCTCCATCGTGCCTGTGGGTTGGGCTGCAGGTCTCCTGCTCGGGGGTGAGGTTGATGCCCCAGAAGTGGCCTCTGGCTTTTAGGAAGGGGCAGCTTCCCCTCCTAGAGCTTTGCGTCCATGGAGGTTGGCGGGGACGTCACAAGAAAGGAATTAGAAGAATAAAGGCTTTGGAACTTCACTGCCTGACTTCAAATGCCAGCTCCACCACTTAATGGCTTTGTGACTTTTGGGGCAAAGGACTTCACTTTCCAGAGCCTCAGTTTCCCCTTTGTGAAGTGGAGGTTTAAAGTGCTCTCTGCCTAGGGCTTTCTTAGGACTGAATGAGTACACATAGGCTGAGTCCTTACTTAGTGCAACGCCAGACGCATAAATGCTTAGCAACTTATAGCTGCTTATTAATGGTTTTATCAATAGTATCAATATAGATAAGATTACATATACCATACTATATGTAACATACTCTATAATTTTCTTCCCCAAAACTATAATTTGGATTCAGACAGACCTGGAGTTTGACTTTTAAGACAGTGGCAGAAACAGGGAGAAGTACTGAAATCTGGAGATAAACCCAGGGCCATACAACAGAGGAAACTGAAGAGTTTAGGAAGACCAGCGTTCAAACGCTGGCTTCACTCCTTGTGGGCAAGCACTGCACCTCTCTGTGCCTGGGCTTCATCTGTTCAACGGGGAAAATGTTACTACGTTCCTTCTAGGGATGTCTGAGCTAAACGGGTTAATGTAAGTTACACACTCGGCACGGGGTAAAAGCTGGATAAGTGGTAGATATTTCTGAAAAAAAATGACACTCATCCTCTCCTCCCAACCCCACATGCAGAATTCAGGCATCTGAAGTGGATTAAAGGGCAGAGATGAGTGGTGAGCCTTTGGCCCTGGGGTTGGTTTGCTGTGTCACCCTGGCAGGGCCCCTGTTGGTGGGTCGTTGGACTTTGAGATCTGTACTCCAAGATTCTGAGGACTCAGCTCAGCTGAGGAGGGGAAAGGGCAGAAGAGGGGGTTCTGGGAGGCTGTAGGGCAGGGGGCCTGGGGGGCTGGAGGCATCTTCTTGCGCCCTCCGTTCCCTGGCTCCTGGCCAGCTCTGCCAGCCCCCTCCCAGCCGGAGGCCTCCCTGTTCCCCGGTCTTCCCAAGCCCGGAGAATAAACAGCAGATAAGTCAGGGAGGGGACAGAGCGGCCCTCGGCACGCCTTGGAGAGGAGTGAGGCACCGGAGGGCAGCATGGGCTGGCGCCGGGACAGATAAAACCTGAGGCAAGGAGCGACTCCACGGTATAATCCACCCAGGCCCAGAGAGCTCCGGCAACTCGCCCGGGCCACACTGCGAGGCCAGCACAGTCGCGGCTCTGCCGTCTCTGAACCCGAGACCCATGTGGCAGCAACCCACGTTCTTGTCCCATCCAACTCTTTCCCTTCCCGGGGCGCCGCCAGTGAACGCTGCCCATGCCCGCAGGTCGAGCACGGAGCTGCGCAAGGAGAAGTCCCGGGATGCGGCCCGCAGCCGGCGCAGCCAGGAGACCGAGGTGCTGTACCAGCTGGCGCACACGCTGCCCTTCGCGCGCGGGGTGAGCGCCCACCTGGACAAAGCCTCCATCATGCGCCTCACCATCAGCTACCTGCGCATGCACCAACTCTGCGCCGCAGGTGAGGCCCGCCCCCGGGAATTCCCACCTCAGCAAGACCCCGCCCTCGGAAAGGTACATCCCAGGGAGGCCCCTCCTCCGGGAAGCCGCATCTCCATAAGACCCCGCCCCCCATGTCTTCCCGGCGAAGCCCCACCCGTCTGGAATCCACTTAGTGGGAGAGGCCCCGCCCCTTCAGGTTCTGGTCCAATCGGAACCCAGTTTCTTAGGAGTCCCCGCCCCCTTAGAAGCCTATCATTTGTGAGGCCCCGCCCATTGGAACGCGCCCTTGGGAAGCTCCGCCTCCTTAGAGTTAGAACCCTAGGGAATAGGAGGCCGGCTAACTCCCTAAGGCATCTGGACCCTTAGGATTTGGTCTCCTGAGAGATCTTCTCGGCTAAGCTTCCTTCCCTTATAATCGATATCCCCAGGAGGCTTCACTGCCCAATATTTAATTACTTGAAAGTGTCCCGCTTCCCCTCCTCAGGTCCCTAGTTCTATTGCTTGTCCCCTTAGTAGCCATTCCCTTGAATTCTCTCCCTGTTAGAATTCTCTGTAGGACGCCTTCACACACACACACACAGACACACACACACACACACACACACACACACACACACACACAGACACACACACACACACACACACAGACACACACACACACACACACACACACACACACACACACACACACACACACACACCCTTGGAATCCCAGGACCCTGAAAAGCTTTTCTTCTGGCAGACTCTGCCCATTAGATGAATTCTGCCTCCTTAGAATTCTGTTGCTTGGGAGTCCCTGCTTCTTTAGAATCCCGCCGATCTGGAAGGTCCTGCTCCAAGAATTCTGAACCCCTGGGAAGCTTGGCCCCCTTGGAAGTCTGACTCCTCCTAGGCTTCTTAGAATTTTGACCCCTGGAAATTTCATCCCCTTAAGATTCTGCCCTCCTTAGAGTTCTGTTCCCTTAGGAAACCCCTATCTCCTTAGAATTCTGTACCCCTGGGAGGCTCTGCTCCCTTAGAATTCCAGTCCTTGCCCTCTTCCTTGGACTCCAAGCCACTGGGATGTGCCCCACTCACCTGGAGGTACCTATAAGTTCCTCTGAGTGAAGGAAAGCAGAGGGAGGCTAGCCAGGGTGGCCTTACCGCTGACTAGAGATGCCCCATCCTGGTCCGGACACCAGGGGAGTGGAACCAGGTGGGAGCAGGGGGCGAACCACTGGATGCCTGCTACCTGAAGGCCCTGGAGGGCTTCGTTATGGTGCTCACCGCCGAGGGAGACATGGCTTACTTGTCAGAGAATGTCAGCAAACACCTGGGCCTCAGTCAGGTAAGAGGAGCTGCCTGCTTTGTGCAGGTGATGCTGGGATACAGAGGTGACCAGAACCACCTTAGCCCTATTTTTACAAGGCCCACAGTGCAGAGGGGAGACAAATATGTCACCAGACAGGAAGATTCAGAATGGTCAGGGCTGGGATGGGGCAGCCTAGGGGGCTGTACCAGCCGGAGGTGGAGGGTGGTACCTGACCCAGCCTGGGTGGGAATTGAGGGCTTCCTGGAGGAGAAGACATCTGAGCTAAAACCTGAAGGGCTTAGCCATTCAAAGGGTATGGCGAATGGATGGGATCAGAGAAGACTGGCAATGTACATGGCCAAGGGAACAGAATATGCAAAGACACAGATGTGAGATAAAACAGCATTTGGGGGAAACAAAGACATTAATCCAAGCTAGGTGCAGAGTGCAATGGGAGAAAGTGAGAGAGAAAAGGCTAGAGAGGACATAATTTAGGACCAAAATAGAAGGTTTATCTCTAGGGCACTGTGGAGCCACGGAAAGATTTTAAGCAGGGGAGAGGTTGTGTCAGAAAGGTGGAATCAGAATTTCATTTTATTTAGAAAGATCCCTCTAGGTACTGCACAGAGATAGAATTAGAGGGAGTGAGACTAGCGGCTGGAAAATCCATAAGGAAGTGGATGCAGGGCCCCAAGTGGGAGAAAAGAAGTAGGATTAGGGGCCTGGGGATGGGAGGACAAACAAGAGACACTTAGAGAGTAGAACTAATTTCAGCTGATCCTTACAGCAATACCATTCTTCTTCTTAGCTCACATAAATGGGCTCCACAGTTGGCATCCCTTCCTTTCCCCTGCCTTGTTATCCCACTCTTGGTACCAATTTCTCTGTTAGTTTGAGCTCTTGGGCTCAGGTAGGTGAATGTCTCAAGATCCCAAAGCTCGGAAGTGGCAGGGCTCGGATTCAAATCCAACTACAAGATCTCACTCCTCCCCTATTCAGCATTAGCTCTGGACTGTGGGCTCTGTGGGTCCCCTTTCCTCTGTGTCACCTCCTCCCAGCACCAGTCTCATTTCCTGAATTGAAATAAGGAGTTGGGTCTTCGGCTTGCACAACAAATGGAATTTGAATAGGGTCTCACCTCAGGGCCTTTGCACTTGCTGTTCTCTCTTTCCGGAACACTCCACTCCAGAGAGCCACCTCACTGGCTTTGTTCAGCAATTTGGGTAAATGTCACTTCTTCAAGAAACTGTCCCTGACTACTGCCTCTAAGATAGCGTTTCATCATTTCATCATCTTACCTTGCTTTAGTTTTCTTCATATCACTTAGTATATTGTTTTATGCATGTGTGTTGTTCTGTTTGTTCATTGGCTATCTCCCGCCACTAGCCAGTAAGCTCTGAGAGGCAGGGATTTTGTCTTCATAGCCACTGCTGTGCCCATACCAGGTAGAAGAATGCCCAGCAAATTATATGCCAAAGAAAGGAATGAATGAATGAATGAATGAATGAATAAGGAGACTGGGGAAATAATCCAGGCTCATGAATTAGGGCAGGCTGATGAGGATGGGAGGGAGGAGATGGGTCAGAGGCCCTGGTAAAAATGCTTTTCCTCTAAGACACCTCCTGCTTCCCTCCCTCCCAGCTTGAGCTGATCGGACACAGTATCTTTGATTTTGTCCATCCCTGTGACCAAGAGGAGCTTCAGGACGCCCTGACTCCCCGGCAGAGTGAGTCCTTGGAGATCTCTGCCCCCAAATTACAGAAATTGAGGCTCCATCCTTTCTTTTTTTTTTTCTTTTTTTTTTTTTTTTTGCGGTACGCGGGCCTCTCGCTGTCGTGGCCTCTCCCGTTGCGGAGCACAGGCTCCAGACGCGCAGGCCCAGCGGCCACTGCCCACGGGCCCAGCCGCTCTGCGGCATGCGGGATCCTCCCAGACTGGGGCACGAACCCGTGTCCCCTGCATCGGCAGGCGGACTCTCAGCCACTGTGCCACCAGGGAAGCCCTCCATTCTTTCTTCAGCATATCTTCTCCCCCTCTGAAATACTGGACTGAGAAAAATGGGATGAGGATGATGTGGCCCTGCCCCAGGGGAATACAGGGACATGGCTGCACCCCGGGGGTCTAAAGGAGCATAGCATACCCCGTGGAGACCCTCTCTGGGTCGGAAGTCTCAATTTGGGGGATGAGGCTGGGGAGAGGTTAGTAACCAGGGTGCTGGAGGGACTGGGCCCTGTCCCAAGCTGCCCGGTGACCTGCTCCCCCCCCCCCCACGGCCCTCCTCAGGCCTGTCCAAAAAGAAGCCGGAGGCCCCCACCGAGCGGTGCTTCTCCTTGCGCATGAAGAGCACCCTCACCAGCCGCGGGCGCACCCTCAACCTCAAGGCGGCCACCTGGAAGGTGGGCAGGGCCTGGCCTGGAGGAGGGCAAGGGACCTGCTGGGGCTGGACCTGAGCCCTAAAGTCTCACAGTGGGTTGGAGTCCGGGAGTCTCCTGGGCCGGGGATCCAGTGGGGCGTTCTCAGGCTGGGTCTAGTGCATCCTTTGGGTACCTAGGAGGTTGGGGATCTGGGGGTCCTTGTATCCTTCCTTAGTCTGGGTCTCTGTGAGCCTGGGGCTGGGGGTCCTCAGCATCCTGGGCCTGGAGTCTCCATGGGGTTGGAATCCGGGGTCCTCGGAGCTCCCTGAGTCTTAAGAATCTAGAGATTGTCCGAACCTTCTTAGGTTGGGTCTCTGTGCGGTTGGGGTCTGGGGGTCCTCAGAGCTCCCTGAGCTGGGTCTCTAGAATCCTCAGGGGTTTCTTCTTCTCAGCTCCCTGAGGGGAGGGGCCTACCGGGAGATACCTCCCCGCCCCTTGGGTAGCCCTAGGCCCAGGTGCATCATGGCCTCGCTCCCTGCCCACCAGGTACTGCGCTGTTCTGGACACATGAGGGCCTACAAGCCCCCTGCACAGTCTTCCCCGGCCGGGAGCCCCCACTTGGAGCCCCCCCTGCAATGTCTGGTGCTAATCTGTGAAGCCATCCCCCACCCTGGCAGCTTGGAGCCCCCGTTGGGCCAGGGGGCCTTCCTCAGCCGCCACAGCCTGGACATGAAGTTCACCTACTGTGATGAGAGGTGGGCAGGAGCCAGGGGCCCACCCACCACCTGCCAGCCTGGCTCCTCTTCTTCCTTTCTGCCCAAGTTCATTCACGTCTCCTCTCCTACCCCCCAGCTGCTCTCTCTGCTCTGTTTCTATCTCTCTGACTCCATCTATCTCTGTCTTTGTGTATCTCTCTGTCTCTGAATTGTCTGTGGGTCTTCGTATCTGGGTTCAGACTGCTTGGGTTCAAATGCCGGCTGTGCACCCTTGGCCAAATGACTTCACCTCTCTGTGCCACACTTTCCTCATCCGTCCTATGGAGTGATAGCAGAACCTACTTTGAACAGTTGTTCTGAGCATTCAGTGAGTTGCCTGGTACAAAGCACTCTAGAAGTGCCTATTTTTTAAAATCATTATCATCATGATTACTTTTTATTTCTATTCATTCTTTTTTATCTTTCTTTTTGTGACTTTCTTTCTCTTCCCCTCTCCTATTTCTTTCACGTTCTCTCTTGTCTTTCTTTCTTTCTTTTTTTTTTAAATATTTATTTATTTATTTTTTGGCTGCCTCGGGTCTTAGTTGCGGCACCCGGGATCTTTCACTGTGGTGTGTGGGCTTCTCTCTAGTTTTGACACGCGGGCTCCAGAGTGCGTGGGCTCTGTAGTTGCGGCATGCAGGCTCTTTAGTTGTGGCACACAGGCTTAGTTGTTCCGTGCATGTGGGATCCTAGTTCCCCGACCAGGGATCGAACCTGCGTGCCCTGCATTGGAAGGCAGATTCTTAACCACTGGACCACCAGGGAAGTCCCCTTTTTTGTTTTTTCTTTTCATCACTCTTCCAATTTTTACCTTCTCTCTCCTCCCCTATTAGTTTCCTATGGCTGCTGTATCATGTTACCACAAACGTAGTGGCTCAAAACAATACAAATTCTCTATCTCAGTGTTCTGGAGGTGAGAAGTCTGAAATGAGTCTTATGAGGCTGAAATCAAGGGCTATGTTCCTTCTGGAGGCTCCAGGGAAGAATCTGTTTCCTTGCCATGAAAGCTTCTGGAGACCTCCTACATTCCTTGGCTTGTGGCCCCTCTCTCTACCTTCACAGAGCATCACTTCAGCTTCTGCCTCCATCATCACATCTAGTCTCACTCTGATCACCTACTCCCCTCCTATAAGGACTCCTGTGATTACACTGGGCCCACCCAGATGATCCAGGATCATCTCCGCATCACAAGATCCTTAACTTCATCACATCTGCAAAGTCCCTTTTGCCGTGTAAGGTAGCATATTCACAGGTTCCGGGAATTAGGACGGAGACATCTTCAGGGGCCATTATTCAACCGGCCACACCCCGTTTTCTATTTCTTACTCTCCCTTTCTCTCTGTTACAACCCTGTCTCTGTCTGTCTTGCTGGCTTCATCCCCGTGTCCCCCTCTCCTTCCTTTCACCCACCCTCCACTTTCTCCAGTTGAACTGACCGGGGTCCACTGCACCCACTTCAGGATTGCGGAGGTTGCTGGCTACAGCCCCGATGACCTGATTGGCTGTTCTGCCTATGAGTACATCCATGCGCTGGACTCAGATGCAGTCGGCCAGAGCATCCATACCTGTACGTGTTCAGGTTCCGTTTCCGGTGCTGCATGGCCCCAGCCAACACCAGCTGCCTGCTTCCCCAAGTCCCCAGGAACCTTCTCTTCCCTGGCCCCTTCATACCCAGCGCCCTGCTCCCACGGCCTTCTCTCCCCAGTTGCCCTAACCCCTCCCCATGCCCCTCCCCAGTGCTGAGCAAGGGCCAGGCAGTAACGGGGCAGTACCGCTTCCTGGCCCGGAGTGGTGGCTACCTGTGGACCCAGACCCAGGCCACAGTGGTGTCGGGGGGCCGGGGCCCCCAGTCTGAGAGTATCGTCTGCGTCCATTTCCTGATCAGGTAAGCGGGAATGAGGTGGGGTGGCTGTGTGTGGTTCTCTTCTGGTCTGCATACGTGTGAACAGGTGTGTGTGTGTATATGCACAAGTGTGCATGTGTATGGTGCACATGTGTGTGAGGGAATGTGCACAGGTACACGTATGTAGAACATGTGTGACTGACCACACACGTATCTGCATGTAGACACAAATGTGTGTGAGCGTGTAATTTCAACTAAAAGGATTCTATATTCAAGTTAAAATAAGAAATCTAGCTGAATCTTGGGGGCTTTTCTGTGCTTTTTAAAAATTGATGTGTAATTTACATAGAGAAGTTTCATTCTTTTTGGTATACGCTTCTATGAGTTTCGACAAGTGCATGGAATCGTGTAACCCCAACCATAATCGAGCTATAGAGTAGGGAATTCCCTGGCGGTCCAGTGGTTATGACTCCGCACTCTCACTGCCAGGGGCCTGGGTTCAATCCCTGGTCAGGGAACTAAGATCCTACAAGCCATGCAGTGTGGCCCCCCCCCAAAAAGCTATAGTGTAGTTTCATCACCCAAGAAAATTCTTTCATAGTGAACCCCACTCCACCCCCCAGTCATCTCTGGCAACCACTGATCTGTTCTCTGACTCTAGAATTTTGCCTTTTCCAGAATGTCATGTACATGAAATTCTGTAGTATGTAGCCTTTGAGCCTGGCTTCTTTCACATAGCCTAATACATTTAAAATTTATCTACGTTGAGGTGTGTATCAATACGTTCCTTTCTGATGCTAGGTAATCTTCTGTGGTATGAATATGTATGGACCACGGTTTATCCATTCACCAGTTGGAAGGTATTTGGACTGTTGCCTATTTTGGGCAATTACAAGAAAAGCTACTGTAAACATTCTTGTCCAGGATTTTTTGAGATCATATGTTTTCGTTTCTCTTGGGCAAACACCTAAGAATGGAATGGATGGGTCATATGGTCAGTGTATGTTTAGCTTCCTAAGAAACTAGCAAACTGCTTTCCAGAGAGGCTGTACCCTCTTGCATTCCCATCGGCAACGTGTGAGGGTTCCAGTTCCTCCACATCTTTGCCAGCATTTGTATTGTCTGTTTCTGTCTTGTTTTGTCTTCATTGGGTGACATTCTAACGGGTGTGTAGTGGTGAATCGTAGTCTTTCCCGCCGCTTCCATCATGCACCTTAGAAGTTTTTCACCATGACAACATTGTGACGAGGGCAGCAAACGATCACCCAAGACGGAGACTTACAGCTTTTCTTTGAAGATTATCTTCCAGGACATGGCATTCATTTCTAAAGCCAGAGGAGTTTCCCTGGGTCTTTTTGATCAAGAACAGATTCTATTAGAAAACAGAGGTTGGTAACAGGAATATTCATCTAAGTCTTCATACACAAGAAAACAAGGCTGAGCATCCTTGGAATGTTCTCTCCTTAACACCCTTTCAAATCAGAATCTTTGAATAACTTGTAGCCTTGGGAGGAAGTCTCCTCACTGTGAGAGCTAAGGAGAGGGGACCCGCCCCCATATCTTGCGGCAAGCTCCTTTCATTCATTATGAAGATTTGCCTTTTGATGGCCAGTCCCTGGAATTTCAATCTGCCTCGAGTTCAGTTTTACTGGCAGAAAATGGGTGAAGAAAGAATAGGTGTTTACTTAGTAACAGTGAGATGAGAAGCACATGGTATGAATCGTGCTTAGTGCTGTGTACATGCTGTGTGGCGTGCAGCTGCGTGGCTCTTGGTGCGTGCCCAGGTGCTGACACTTTGTAGAATCCATCCTTCCACACCTAAGCCTCCTTCCGTTGCAGTGAGCACCTGCTCCATAAAAATACAACTCACTTGCACGGGGCACTTACAACATTGCAGGCCCTGGGCTTTGTGTTCACAACCACCCCATGAGGTATAGCAATTATTTCGATCCCCATTTTTGGGGAGAGAAAACTGAGGACCAGAGAGGGGAAGTCATTTGCCTGATGTCACACAGCTAGTAAATGTCAGAGCTGGGTTTTGACCCAAGGTTGGTCAGGAGGCTACACTAATAACCACCAAACCACACAATCTCTTATTTGCTCAAGCCAGAAACCTAGGAGTCTCTCCTGCATCCTTTTTCTCATTCCCTCCTATCCACATCCACTCTATCCACCTCTGGGATAGATCTTGAATTTGTTTCCCTTCTCTCTGTCTCCATGGCCACCACCATCTCACACCGTGTTTATAGCATTAACCTCCTAACTGAGATCTAAAGCTGGTTTGGATTCCACTGATCACACAACTGCCGAGGTCAGGGGGCAGGTTCTGAAATACGAATTGGTTCATGTCTCTCCCCTGCTCAAAGCCCTTCTGTGGTTCTCCAGTATCCAGAAGAGAAAGTCCCAAAACCTCAACATGGCTCTTCAGGCCCCGTGTGACCTGACTCCTGCATGCCTCCCCTTATCACTCCAAACTCCAGGACCTTTGCACATGCGGATTCCTCTGCCAGGATGCTCCTCCCCCTTCCCTCCTCCTCTTTCTCCTGAATGACGCCCACTCATCCTTCTGGGTTCAGCTCAGACATTACTTACTGCGAGACCCTTTCCTGAACCCCTACAGGAGGTCATATCTCCCCATTTTCCCTCCTGGTCCTGTCCTTTTGCTTCGGAGCAGTTAGAACCATTTGTGTGTTTAACCAGGCCTTCTTCCTTGATGGCCCTTCTCAAAATTGCATATCTCCTTCTTCGCCTTTCTTTCCCCTAATACTTACTGTCCTATAAAAGTGTGACATGGGAATTCCCTGGTGGTCCAGTGGTTAGGACTCCAGTGGTTAGGACTCTGCACTTTCACTGCTGAGGGCCCCGGTTTGATCCCAGGTCAGGAAAGTAAAATCCCTCAAGCCAGCCCCGTAGGAAAAAAAAAAAAAAAAAAAGTGTGACATGAGCCACATATGTTACTTTGAATTTTCTAATAGCCATTAAAAAAGTAAAAAGAGGCGGAAAGTGGGGGGGTGGGATGAATTGGGAGATTGGGATTGACATCTATACACTAATATGTATAAAATAGATAACTAATAAGAACCTGCTGTATAGCGCAGGGAACTCTACGTCACTTCGCTGTGCAGTAGAAACTAACACAACATTGTAAAACAACTATACCCGCCCCCCCAAAAAAAGTAAAAAGAAACAGGTGAAATTAGTTTCAATAATACTTTATTAAATACAATAATATATCACATCAATAATATTGTTAAATCAGTAATACATTATTAATTAATGTAATTAATAATACACTATTAAGTGTATTATACATTGTAATATAGGTATATGTGTGTATTCTAATACATCCAAAAATGTCATTTCAACATGTAATCAATATTAAAAATTATTAATGAGATATTTTAGATTCTTTTTCATACTCAATTTTTTCAATCTGGGGTGTATTTTATACTGACAGTACACCTCAATTCCAACCAGCCATGTTTCAAGTGCTTCGTTAGTGGAAATATATATTTTGTAACTAGATAGATACATTTACCAACAAATAATATCTTTTATTGAAGGTCTGTCTTTTCCCCCTAGCATTTAAGCCCCATGAGAGCAGGGAGTTTTGTCTGTCTTGTGCGCTGCTGAATCTCCAGCGCCTAGAACAGTGTCTGGCACACAGTAGTTGCTCAATAAACAATGATGGCAAATACTTACATAGAGCTCACCCCGCGCCAGGCACGGTTCTATGCATTTGACATACACTAACTCATTTAGGCCTCACGACAACCTGGGGAGGAGGTACTATTATTACTCCCTCTTTACAGAAGAGGAAAATGAGGCCCAGAGAGGTCAGCCATATGCTCAAGGTCACACAGCTCATAAGTGGCAGAGCTGGAATTTGAACCCAGGCTGCTGGCTGCAGAGCCCCTGCTCTTAACCACTAAGTATTACTGGTTGTGTAGGAAATGTCTGTGGAATGAATGAACGCGTGCATTTCATGTGGCATGTATGCATATGTGCGAGCCCAAGTGTATAGAACATGTGTGCATATCTGATGTATACACTTGGGTGTATATGGGAGTTCCTGTTTGTGCCTGTGCCGAGGGTGCATACACGTGTGACTGTGCGACCTTATGTTTTTCTAGAGGGGTGGGGTGGCTTTGGATCCAGCCTAAATTGGGATGTTTCCAGCTCAGAAGGGGTGGGTGAGGATGGGGAAGGATCACAGCTTCTCAAAGAGCTGGCAGAAGGACCACCCACATTCTGACCTGGATAGTGTTCTGCAAATGAGATGCAAATGAAGGTCTGGTCCTCCATCCCAGACCCATTCTCCAGAAGCCAATTTGCAGAGAGAACATTTGAGTGGCTTCTGCAGCTACAGACTGGGGAGGGAGGGGGCGGCAGGAAGGCACGAGGGACGTAAGGATGTATTTATAAATTCGTTCCCTTGAATGTGACAAATGCCTATGAATAGAAGCTTCATAAATAAAATCTCTTATTCATAAAAATATATCCCCATAAATTCTTCCTATTTGGCAACATAAGAATATAGTAAGTGCATAATCCTCATCAATACATTTATAAGAATGTATTTATAAGGAAATATCTATAAAGAGAATATTTAGTTCTCATGCCTTTCACTCTCCCTGCTCTCTGCCCCTCATGGCCCCTCAGTCTCTCCTCTCTCTCTCTCTCCCCAGCCTATGCTAAATGCCAACTCTTTTTTTCTGCCTTTCCTTCCACAGAGGGAGCTTGGGAAGACACACTTCACTTTCTTGTCAATGCTATTATAATTAAAAAGCATTCAACAAAATTTAAATCTTTAAAACAAGTCAATGTGGCAAATTATTTTCTGCACAATGCCCACCAGCC
Source organism: Globicephala melas (assembly GCF_963455315.2). Classification (NCBI taxonomy): domain Eukaryota; kingdom Metazoa; phylum Chordata; class Mammalia; order Artiodactyla; family Delphinidae; genus Globicephala; species Globicephala melas. The sequence continues at coordinate 9,129,384 of NC_083332.1, read as the reverse complement.
CCCGGATGAGACTGCCGTCCTCTAACAGGACATCATATGTGGAGGCTGCCAGGCACCCTCCCTGACTCCCACTCCCCTTTCTGCCCTGTACCCCAGCCGGGTGGAAGAGACCGAAGTGGTGCTGTCCCTGGAGCAAACGGAGCGACACTCTCGCAGACACGTTCAGCGGGGCACCCCCTCTCAGAAGGATGCCCCTAATCCTGGTGACAGTCTTGGTATGGGGCAGGGCTGGGGCTGGGAGGGGTTGTGTCCCCAGGATGCTCGGAAGAAAGCCCAAGTGCCTTAATGCCACTCGCTTGGCCCTGTGTGACCTGCTTCCCTCCCCTTCTTACTCTCTGAGCCACACCAGCCTCCTTAGTGCTCTGGGAACAAACCAAACTCTTTCATGCCTCAGGGCCTTTGCACATGTAGTTTCCTTCGCCCAGAATGCCCTTCTCTCTTCCCTCCTCCCTCTTCTCTGTCCCCAGGATGATTGCTTCAGTCTTGTTGCTCTCTGCTCTGAATCCTGCTGTGGCTTCCAATCGCCCCCACTTTCCATTTGTTCCGTGCTCCCACTTCACTGTTCTTTGGCTTCCGGTAATCTTGACCCTTCCACGTCTGGCTCCTTTCTACCTCTTCCTTCTCCTCTGCTTAACACCCCACCCCCTCCAATCCTGGACGGATGAGCTTCCCTCCCTGTTTGTTCTTCAGGGCCTCACCGTCTCCAAACTGTTGCTGGCAACCCATGCTCCTGGGTGTGGTAATGAGGTCCCCCATCTCCTTTCCTTTTCTGGCTTAGAACTGGCTCAGGGCCACATCTTGACCTCCAGGGACCTTAGAATCTCCTTGAGGATCACGGGCCAGTCTTTTCTCCTAACATGACAGCCCCCCAGGCTGAATGTTATTCTGTGCCACCAGGGAACCGGGTCAGTCACGTGCCATGGTCCAGCCATGTCAATTTTAAATATTAAAACATTTCCCCACCATTGGGCAATTGCTACAGTCCCCAGCCTACTGTGTGCCCTCACTCACGTTAGCCCCTCCAGGGCAACTGAAGGGACAGAAGTTCTCCAGGACTCGGCAGCACTGTGAACGGGGTCTATGCTGATTACCTAGTCAGCTATGCTCCCGGGGGTTGGCAGAGGGCTCTGCCCCTCAGCCCTGGGTGACCCTCCTGTGTCCTCCCCATCTTGATGTGTCCTGCAGACACCTCTGGTCCCCGGATCCTAGCCTTCCTGCACCCCCCTGCCCTGAGTGAGGCCGCCCTGGCCGCTGACCCCCGTCGTTTCTGTAGCCCTGACCTCCGTCGCCTCCTGGCACCGATCCTGGATGGGACTTCAGTAGCCGCTACCCCCAGTGCACCCCCAGCCCCACGACGCCCCCGAAGTCCTCTTCCGGTAAGCAATCCCCTCCACTTCAGCCCTCAGGATCTAGGCTGTTTTGGCCTTTGGCTTGAACCTTGCTATTCTCTGGGCCTCAGTTTCTCCATCTGTGTAGTGGAAAGGCTGGGATGAGATGGAGTCGGGGGTTCCTTCAAGACCTAGATTCCAGATTCTTCAACTGTTATCTGGACCAAAACCTAGGATGTTTGGGACTGGCGTGGGCGACCCCCTCATTGCTTGTGACCAAGCATCCAGGTTTTCTGAGGTTTGAATTCAGAGTCCAGAATGTCTAATGTCTTAAACTGCACAAACCTGGATTCAAATCCTGACTCTGCCATTTATGGCTGTGTTACCCTGGACAAGTGGGGCCTCGGCTTCTTCACCTGTAAAATTCAGATAATAGCAAGTTGCCACCTCATTGGTTATTGTGAGGGTTCAGCAAAATCATTCATGAGAAGCACTCAGAAAGGCTTCAAGAGACCATAACGGTTACTGTTTTCACTTAAGAGTCCAGATAGTTTGACCTTTCACTCGGGTCCATATTATCTGGTCTTGAGTTTCCTTATTCCCACCTTTGTGACCCCCCCCCCCCCAAATATCTTCTCTCCACTGGAGAAATAGACTGTGACCTTTGACCTCACTCTTTACCCTTGGGAAGCTGGACCGGGCATTGTTTTCCTCCAGACTCCAAGACATTTAACCCCAGAGGGGCAGAATATCTTGGCCTCAGGCTTTGGTCTTTTGAACCTTTGATGTTTGCTCTGTCAATCTACACCCCGAGGGACTTCCCTGGTGGTGCAGTGGTTAAGAATCCACCTGCCAATGCAGGGGACACTGGTTCGAGCCCTGGTCCGGGAAGATCCCACATGCCACAGAGTAGCTAAGTTTGTGCGCCACAACTACTGAGCCTGTGCTCTAGAGCCCATGCACCACAACTACTGAGCCCGTGTGCCGCAACTACTGAAGCCCGCACGCCTAGAGCCCGTGCTCCACAACAAGAGAAGCCACCACAATGAGAAGCCCGCTCGCCGCAACTAGAGAAAGCCTGCATGCAGCAACGAAGACCCAACATAGCCAAAAATAAATAAAATTAAATAAATTTATATATAAAAAAAATTTACACCCAGGCACTCAGACTTTTGAACACCCAGGTGCAGAAACTCACATTTGCTATTTGACCCCTTTGGTGTCCCAGCTGACTGACATTTGACCCTCACTTCTACCCCTGAGGTCAAATGTTTAGACTGCCTTACTGCCTAACATCTCCCAGGCTCAAGATTTCCTTAAGTCTCTTATTCTCTCTCCCCACAGGCTGATCTCCCAGATGAACTACTTGTGGATGTGGAGAATGCACACAAACTCTTCGCCTCTGGGAAAGACCTTGAGGCAGTGGAGACAGATCTAGATATAGCTCAGGTAAGGGCTGGCATGGAAGGAACGGTCTTTACCTCTGGGTTCTGGGTGACATATCTAAGTTTTAGAGAAGGACGGTGGAATGGTTAAGGGGATGAGTGGATGGATGGATAGATGGGTCATTGAATTCACTAGGTGGATGATGGTAGAGAGATGGATGGGTAATGCTTAGGTATTTGGACGGATGGATGGATGATGTATGTTTGGATGGGTAGCTGGATAGATAGACCGTTGGATGGATGATAGATGGATAATGTTTGGATGATTGATGGTCTGGAGAGATAAATGACAGTGGCATGGATGTATTAGCTATATATCACTGTGTAACAAATTACCCCAAAACTCAGTACCTTCAAACAAACATTTATGGGACTTCCCTGGCAGTCCAGTGGTTGAGACTTCGCCTTCCAATGCAGGGGGTGCAGGTTCAATCCCTGGTCGGGGAGCTAAGATCCCACATGCCTCGGGGCCAAAAAACCAAAACAGAAAACAGATGCAATATTGCTACATATTCAATAAAGACTTTAAAAATGGTCCACATCAAAAAGAAAAAAAACTTAAAAAAAAACCCCAAACATTTATTAGGTCACACAGTTTCTGAGAATCAGGAATCTGGGAGCAGCTTAGCTGGGTGGTTTATTCTGAGTCTGTCATGAGGTTGAAGTCAAGCTCTCAGTCAGGGCCATAGTCATCTGGGGCTAGAGGATTCAATTCCAAACTCGCACACATGGTTGTTGGCAGGCCTCGGTCCCTCACTGGCTTTGGCTGGAGGCCTCAGTTCCTCACCATGTGGGCCTGCATAGAGGCTGCCTAAGCAACCTCACAGCATGGCAGCTGGCTTCCCCCAAGGCAAGTAATCCAAGAGACAGAGAGTGAACCTAAGACAGAAGATGCAGTCTTTTATAAGCTAATCTCAGAAGTGACATACCATCACTTCTGCTGTATTGTATTGGTCATACAGACCAACCCTGGTACAATGTGGAAGGCAGCCACAAACAAGTGGGAACACCAAAAGGCCAGGGTCGTTGGGATTTATGTCTCTCCTTCACACAAAACTCACTCACCCGCTCCCAAGTCCCCCAAAGTCTCTTCCCACTACAGCATCAACTTTAAGTCCAGAATCTCGTCACCTCAGTCAGGTCTGGGTGTGGCAAAGCACCTCAAATACAGTTCCTCTCAATCTGTTGGTCTGTGAACTAAAGAGACAAGTTGTCTGCCACCCACGTACCCAACATCCAGTGATGGGACAGGCATAGAATAACTGCCAAAAATACTCCTATTCAAAAAATAGGGGAAAGGAGAGCACACAGGTATCACTGGTCCACAGCAGTTTTGAAATCCAGTTGGGCAAATGTCAAAAGTTCCTTGGTCAGAACCCATTCTGACTCAAAAACATCCCAGGAGTTTTTCTCCGTGGTTCTTGGCTCCACCCTCTGGGCTCTTGGCAATTCACTCTGAGTCATCCTTCCTTTTTCATAAAAAGGTAACGTGTATTTGCAACTGAGTGGTTTTTGTAACCTGCTTCCTGCTTTTAGAACTTTGATGGCCCGAAGGTCTCTTTTCATTTTGTACCATCTCTGTCCCTTTCAGGCCAAGCTGGCAATGCTTCTGTTCATATAATTCTCTTTAAAAAAAAAAAACAAACAACAAAAAACATTGTATGTCTTAAATGAATCTCTTTGGAGTTCACTCCATTAGACAAAAGCCATACCCACACATCTCTGAGAGAAACCCTTCTCTACCTTGGGCTTCTGTTGAGATGGCAGAGTGACAGTGCCCCGAGGTTTAATAGAAGCCCTATTGTTTGATTGAGAAGAGCTATGAGGCACATCCTTAAACCCTAGAGTACCTTTTGTCTGACTGAGGATATTCTAGGCACCACCTTTTGTCTTTCTGGGGTCTTAACAAGGAATTTTATAAACACACCCTGGGCTTAAGCTTTAGACCATGCTTTCCTGAGAGTGCCCTTCTTTGCTCAGAAACCATTTCTTAATTTTAGCATCACTTGCTATCTGGTTCCCAGAGTCAGCCAAACCCAAGGTGAGGGGCACAATCCTCCAGACTCTCAAGTCTGCCCAAGACTTCTGACATCAGCCACAAGTTTGGGGGTCCCCAGGGCTACCCTCATTTCAGAGCAGCTGCCTGCAAATTCGGAGACTCTCATGGGCTCCCTCAGGTTTTATAATTTACTAGAACTAGTCATAAAACTAAGGAAAGCACTGTATTTATGATTACAGTCTTATTATAGCAAAAGAATATTATAGCCAAAGGAAGAAATTCATAGGGTAGAATCTGGGACTGGGAAAGTCCCAAGTTCAAAGCTCTCAGGTCCCCAGGGATGGTATTACCCTCCTGTCATTGATGTGTGGAAACATGCATATGGAATACTGCCAGTCCCGGAAGCTCACCCCAGCTTTGGTCTCCAGAGTTTTTATTGAGGTTTCGTTGTGTAGGCATGATCAATTGAGTTATTGCCAATGTAGTTGAGTTCCATCTGCATCTCCACCTTCCCCAGCACACACACACATTTTCCTTGGAGGTCAGGCTGATTTCATGGGGCCCAAAGCCCCAGCCCTCAAATCCCATGGTTGGCTTTTCTGGCATGGAGAGTCCCCATCCTCAGTTGTCTTGTCAGAATAAACTATCAGGTGTGGTCCAAGGGGTCCATCACGAGTAGCCAAGACACACCTATCACTTGGGAAATTCCAAGGGTTTAGATGTCACCTCCCAGGAGCCAGGACAAAGGCCGAACCTCTTCTTGGGTAAAATTCTTCACTGCACAGGGAGGTTGAGAATTTTCAAGCCCTTCAAGCCCCAGCTCCTTCGTGTTTAACATTTCTTCCTTTATCTTTTCTCTCCCTTTGCCTTTTACTCCAAGTAAGCAAGAAGAAATCAGGCAGCCCCTTCAACACTTTGGCTGGAAATCTCCTTAGCTGGATCACCCAGCTTACTAGTTACATTTTCTACTTTCAACAAAACTGCAGGTGACAGTGTTGCTAAACTTTCAGCCACTTCCCAGCAAAAATCTTTCCTCCAGCTTCGGATAACGTGTTCCTCGCTTGCCTTCAAGCCCTCAGTGGCAGGCTCCTCGTGGTTCAAATTTTGACTAACGCCTTGTTCAAGGCAATCTAGGCCTCCTCTAACGGGCCCTCCAAAGTCCTTGAGCCCTTGCTCACTGCCCAGTGCAAAAGCCCCTCTCCCATTTTAGGTTTTTGTTACAGCCACACCCCACACTCCTTATCAAAATCTTATTTGCTATCTATTTCTGGATAACAAATTACTGTAAAACTTCGAAGGTTAATACAAGCATGTATTACTTCACATACTTTCCGAGGGCCAGGGGTTTGGGAATCACTTAGCTGGGTGGCTTTTGCTCAGCGTCTCTCATGACGTTGCAGTCAAGATGTCACGCTGGGTTGCAGTCATCTGAAGGCTTGACTGGGACTAGAATATCCACTTCCGAGATCCCTCCCTTGGCTGTTGGCAAGAGGTCTGTTTCTTGCCACGTAGGCCTCTCCAGAGGGCTCCCCTCAAGAGCCAGTGACCTGAGAGAGAGAGAGCACAGCAACAACGGAAGCCACAGTATCGTTACAACCTAATGTTGGAAGTCACACACCATCATCTCCTCAATATCCTATTGTTACCAGGTCAGCCCTAGTCACCACAGTAGGGGAATAACCTAGGGTGTGAATACCAAGAGGTGAGGATCCTTGGGGGCCATCTTGGCAACTGGCTACCACAGAGTCCTTCTACCCATTTTACAGATGAGGAAACTGAGGCTCAGACCCTTGACCTCAGGCACACAACTCAGAAGTGGTGGAGCTGGGACTCTAGCCCGGGTCCACCCAAGGCCAAGGCTCATGCTCTTAACTCCCTCCTGCCCTCCGCAGGACGTCGATGCTCTGGACTTGGAGATGCTGGCCCCCTACATCTCCATGGATGATGACTTCCAGCTCAACTCCAGTGAGCAGCTACCCAGGGCCTACCACAGACCTCCAGGGGCTGTCCCCCGGCCCCGTGCACGGAGCTTCCACGGCATGTCGCCCCCAACCCCTGAGCCCTCCCTGCTGCCCCGCTGGGGGAGTGACCCCCGGCTGAGCTGTTCCAGCCCCTCCAGAGGGGACCCCTCAGCATCCTCCCCCATGGCTGGGGCTCGGAAGAGGTGAGCCACAGTACAGGTGGGATATAAAGAAGTGTAGAGGGAACTCCCTGGCGGTCCAGTGGTTAGGACTCCACGCTTTGACTGCTGAGGGTGTGGGTTCAATCCCTGGTCGGGGAACTAAGATCCTGTAAGCAGTGGCGTGGCAAAAAAAAAAAAAAAGAAGTGTAGAGAAGGTCCCTGACCCCATCTTTCTCCTGCCTCCTACTTCAGCCTCATCCCTCATTATTCCTCCTACCCTGACCTCTGCTCCAGCCAGGCCCGCAGTGTCCCCAGCACATGTCATGTTTGTTTCAAACTTTATATCTTTGCCTAGGCTGTGCCTTCCTTCTGGAGTGCCCTCCACCGTTCTCATTGTTTATTCAAATCCCACCAGTCAACCACGGCCCTCTCCTTTGGAATTTGTTTCTATCTGGCTTAGTAACAATTTTTGTCATAGTTCAGAGGACATTGCCACAGTGTCAGAGAAACTGTCTAGAACTAAGTTCCCTAACACCTTTGAATATCTGTTGAAAGCCATGGACCCTTCCCAAGAAGATTCACATGCACATATAGACACATGGTCTCGCGTATAATTTCAGAGGATCCATGTCCCCCTTCCAAAGATGTTACACTACGAATACTCAAGTTTTTGCTCTCCAGATTGTAGGCGTGTGCCCATTTAGTCTCCAGGGTGGTCTCGTTACTATCCTTATAAGGCTTTCATGGATACATCTCATTATTTTCCAAGGCTTTCAGTTTGGAGCTGGATATACAGTGGGTGCCTAATAAAGAGTTGTGAAGTGAGAGAGGGAGGAAATTAGTGAATCTAGTAGTTGGATGGCTGGCTGGCTGGATGGCTGAGTGGATGGACAGATAGGCGGACGGATGGAAGGATAGACGGATGGTAGTTGTACAGGTGGGTGGGTGGGTGGGTGACGGATCACTGGGTAGATGAATGGGAAGATGGACTGGCAGATGGATGAATGGATGGATTGGTGGGTGTATGAGTAAAGGAATAAATAGGTGCTTGGGGGAGTGAATGAACGCTCATCACCTGCTCACACTGGTGCCCACACCTGCCCAGGTTTGCTGGGTTCTGAGATTCTTGCCTGTCTTCCTCCAGGGCCCTGGCCCAGAGCGCAGAGGACGAGGCAGAGGGGGTGGAGCTGCTGGGAGTGAGACCCCCCAAACAGTCCCCCAGCCCAGAACCCGAAAACTTCCTGCTGCCTCCCCTCAGCCTGGTATGTGTGGGGATTCGTGGGATTCTCTGGCCCTCAGAACCCAGCAGGCTTAAACCTAGTTTTTATAGATGGAAAAACAAGAGAGGCAGGGAGGGCCTGGCTGAAGGTCAAATGGACGGTCAGCCATCCAGCTAGGGCTAGGACCTTGATCTGCTGGTTCAGGCAACAGGTATGGAAGGGCTTTGCAAATAGACGTAAGTTGGTGGTAGGTGCTAAGAAGAAAAAATAAGCAGGGTAAGGGGAGAAATGACAAGGGTGAATATCTCTAGGAATCTTCTCTGCTCCCACGGAACACTCCCTCCCAAACCTAGCACAGGTCTTGGCCTTTGATTATTAGTGTAGCTTTAAGAGTACAGACACTAGAGTCAGACTGACTTGGGCTCGAGTCCCAGGTCCGTCACTCAGTAACTGTGAGACCCTGGGTGGGTGACGTCACCTCTCAGCCTCAGTCTCATCTGGGAAGTAGCAGATAGTTAAATTTCACAGGACTGGCATGAGACGGCCCTTAGCTGCTCTTAGTGGGCTATTGATAAGTGGGCGTATAAACACCAACCGAACAAGAGCAGCACCTCGGGCTCCTCACTCTGAACAGGGCTGGGTTTTCGTTTGTTTGTTTTGTTTTTGCGGTACGCGGGCCTCTCACTGATGCGGCCTCTCCCGTTGCGGAGCGGACGCGCAGGCTCAGCGGCCACGGCTCACGGGCCCAGCCGCTCCGCGGCATGTGGGATCTTCCCGGACCGGGGCACGAACCTGCGTCCCCTGCATCGGCAGGCGGACTCTCAACCACTGCGCCACCAGGGAAGCCCTGAACAGCGCTGTTGGAACATGAGAGTGTGGTTGATAATATCAACAGCTCTGATTTATTGAGTGCCTACCATGTGCCAGACGCTGACTGCACCAAGTGCCTTGCATGATTATTCAGTCCCTACAGCCACTCTTGAAATACTATTATTATTCACATTTACACACAAGAGGTTAAGCAACTGTATCAGTCAGAGACTGGACAGGAAACAGAGAACGTGTTCAAATGGGGTGTTGAGGAGAATTTAGTAACAGGACTGTCGGCAAAGGTGTAGGCATCACCCTGGGGCTAGCAACACCATCCCTAGCCTGAAGGCACAGGGCAGAGGGGTGGCCACTGGATCCTGGAGAGAGTAGGGTCCGCCTCGCAAGAGCTGAAACCTTCCATGGAGGGACACAGCCAACCCAAGATGACCCAGCAGGGAAGCAGCTAGAAGATCAAATACCCCTTGTCTTCCTCCTCCCACCTGCTGGTATCTCCCATCATGTGAACCTCAAAGGAACACACAGAGCAAGGTTGCACATTGGTGGAGTCCACACGCACAGGTCAGCCTGCTGGGGCACTGAAGGGGAGAACAAGGCTCTGGAGGGACCCACAGAGGACATCTGGGACAGTGACTCACCCTAATTCACACAGCCAATAAGCAGCCACTGAACACCACAGTGCCCGTAACCACTGCCCCATCCTGCCTCCTTGGATATGATGATGATGATGATGATGGTGATGATGATGGCGATGATGATGGTGGCTTTGTCTGTGTCCCCTAGAGTTTCCTTCTGACAGGAGGACCAGCCCCAGGGAGCCAGCAGGATCCCAGCACCCACCTCCTAGAACTGAATGAGCCCCTGGGTGAGTAGCAACCTGGGTAGACAGAGAGGCTCTGGGTCCCCATCTCCTGTGGGAGGTGCCTTAGATGGCTGAGAGAGGGTGGGATGATTCTGAGGCTGGTGGGGGGGTCTGTCTGTGCCTGGACATGACCTTACTGGAAACAGGCAGCCCCTCCCTCTTCTCAGGGACACTGTGGGAGGAAAGAGAGGCCCTGAGGGAGGCAGGGGCTGGCCAAAGCTTTCCCTTGAGGTGGAAGCTGAGCCCGGGCCTGAGTCTAGGTCTCCCGAAGCCTGTGTCTGATTGTCCCTTGGTCATTCCCAGCTGTGTGGCTTTGGGAGATAGTTTCTGCTTCTGGAGTCTCGGTTTCCCCCTTCTTGTCAGTGGGGGCCTATTTTCCGTAAGGAAAAACCCCAACAAACTTTTTGGCCCACCCAATATAAGAGTTCATACTTTAAGGAGATGTTTTGAGGACTTGTGGATATGCTGCCCAGGAAGAGCTTAGCACGAGACCTGTTTCACAATAAATGCTCAAGAAATGTCGCCCTTAAGGTGATGCTGGTCCCAGACCACCCCACCCCCGCAACGCTGCAGAGTATGAGACAAGCTGCTTTGTCTGTGTTGCTCTCATCATCTTCCAGCACAACTATGAATAGCCATAGCTCCACCTGAAACCTGCAGGCACTGGCCATGAGGGAGCTTTCCAAAGCACGAATCTGACCCTGGCCTTCCTCTGCTCAAAGCTCTTCTATGCCTCCCTAGCGCCCTTCAGAGAAAGATCAAGCCCCTCACCTTGGACTCCAGTCTCTGCGGGGTCTGACTGTTGCCTCGTCTCAGACTGCACTCTGCTTCACATCCTCCGTTTCAGCCACAGTCACTATCCTTTAATTCATTCTTTCCTTCATGTGTGTAACAAATATTCACTAAACGCACAGTAAGTGCCAGGCACTGTCCTAAGAGCTGAAGACAAAACTGGGAACAAAACACACGGAAACCCCTGCCCTCATAGAGCTGACATGCTAGTGAGGGAGACAGTCCAGAACAAAGAAACAAATGCAATAAAGAGTACACGTGATGAAAAATAGTGCTACTTGGGAAAATAATGTGTGCAGAGGAAAAACGAGTTCTGTGGTGGGGGGATTTCCATTTTAAACAGTGTGATTAGGGGTGGCCTCACTGAGAAGGTGCCATTTGAACAAAGCCCTTAAGGAGGTGAGGGAGTGAGTTGTGACAATTTCTGGGGGAAGAGCATCTCAGGCAGAGGGAACAGCGAATGCAAAGGTCCTGAGGTGGGAGTGTATCTGTCTTCTATGGGGAAAAATCAGGCCAGTGTGGCTAAAACACAGAGAAGAGAGGAGAGAAGCAGATTCCACAGGGCCACTGTGGGGCATTGTGAGGACTCTGAAGTCATCTTGCTTGAGGAGGCTGCCTCAGGGCCTTTGCATATGCTGATCCCTCTGCCTGGAATGCTTTTCCCTCCATTCTTTGTCTAATTACCACATCGTTTAGATCTCAGATCAAATACGACTCCTTCCACAGAGCCTTCCCTCATTTCCCAAGCTATGGTTTGAAACACTCATCACAGTCCACGTTCACATAGGAATTTGTAACGTTATTTGATTACTGTCTGTCTGCTCCTCACAGGGCAGGGGCCTGGCCTGTCTTGGTCATTGTGCTTCACCGTGTGTGCAAGGCTGGGCACAGAGCAAGGCCTCAGTACATATTTGTAATTGAAGAGCTAACGTTTATCTAGAGCTCATTCTGTGCCAAGCTTTGTGCTCAGTCTGTTACGTACGTACATGATCCAATTGACGTCCCTCACTGGAATGTCAGCCCCACGAGGGCGGGAAGTTTCATTTATCCTGTTCACTACTGTGTCCCCAGTGCCTGGCACACAGTAGGTGCTCAACAAATATTTTTTGAATGAGTGAATTCTCATGAGTGAAGTAGGTCTAAATATCCCTGTTTCCCAGATGACCACAGCTCACTGGGCACTGTTCAAAGCGCTTTACGTGGATTCACTCATTTACTCCTCACTGACAGCCCTGTGGGAGGCAGGGGAGGTATTGTTGTTAGCCCATTTTACAGATGAGGTAACTGAGGCACAGAGAGGTAAAGTCACCTGTCCCAGTTCATACAGCAAGTAAATAGCAGAGCCTGGATTCAAACTCAGGTGGCATCTGGCTCCAGGCTTCTTAACATCAGGACACCTGAGATTCAGAGAACAGCACTTGCCCAAGATTTCAGTCCTATTTGAATCCGGGCATGCCTGCCTCACCAGCCATGCTCTTAACTGTCTGAAGACGGGTTGGGGTGATAACTCCCCACTGGTTTACCTTCCATCTTCCCCCACAGGCCTGGGCCCCTCCCTGCTCCCTCTCTACCCGGACGAGGACACCGCCCAGCCCAGGAGCCACTTTCAGCCAGCGGCAGGCTTGGCCCAGGCCAACTGAGCCAGGTCCTCTTCCCACCTCCCTTCTCCCCCCACAAGAAAGGACGTCAATCATACTCCAAGCCGGCAGCCAATGCACAGGATGGAGGTGCCGGGAGAGGGGCTCCCTCTCTCCTCTCGGTGACCCCCGCCCGCCTCAGGCCTACCTCAGTCCCCACCCCTCTGCCCCACCCCCACTGTCTGGGGGTGCTCCGGGGTGGTCTCAGCTCAGTGACCTCTGGGAGGGGGTCCCTGGCCCCCTCCTGCTTCTCTCAGGACTTCCCTTGGGGTTCTCAGTACCGGTTACCTCATCCTTTTCTCCAATTCTCTTGGCTTTATTTTCGGTAATTAGGGGTGGGGGAGTTTGGGGCTCAGGTCTGCGTTTCTGGGCTTGGGGGAGTATTGATAACCAGAAGCACCTTGCTTTCCATCCATCTTTCTTTCATTCTTATTTTTATTTTTGTTGCTTTCATGATATGTTTTTCATCGCTACGAACTGCCTGGGGTCCACAAGAATGTGGGACCCTGATCTTCCCACCAACTCAGGTGTCAATGGGGACGGCAGGCCTCTGGGCCAGACCTCACCCCCGGCGACTCCTGATTGAGCCCTTAGCCTCCCAAGCGGCCACCCAGCTCTGCCCACCCCTCCGCTCTGGACTTCTGCTGGCTCCTGCCTGACCTGGACCCCGACTCCATAGGTGGTCTTCCTATCCCAGGTGTAGCTTCCGACCTCTGCTTCCAGACCATACCACCTCCAACCCTTTCTGGTTCTAGACCTTGCATCCTCCAAACCGCTGTGATTCCGGATCTCACCGTCTTCTCCTTCTGGACCCCACAATCTCCAACTCTGTCTATCTTTCTACTTCACGCTTTCTAAAGTTGTCTGGTTCTAGGCCTCACAACCTCCAACTCCCTCAGGCCTAGGACCACCAGAACCCTCTGGTTCTAGAGCTCACTCTCCGCCTTCCTCTGGTTCTAGAACTCACGCTCCGCCTTCCTCTGGTTCTAGAGCTCACGCTCCGCCTTCCTCTGGTTCTAGAGCTCACGCTCCGCCTTCCTCTGGTTCTAGAGCTCACTCTCCGCCTTCCTCTGGTTCTAGAGCTCACGCTCCGCCTTCCTCTGGTTCTAGAGCTCACTCTCCGCCTTCCTCTGGTTCTAGAGCTCACTCTCCGCCTTCCTCTGGTTCTAGAGCTCTCCCCACAGGTCTCCCTTCTTCTCAATGGCACATGCTCCTACTCCTGCTGATTCCAGCTCTTACAACCAGATTTCTTCTGATTTTGGAACCCCACATCCCCAAGCTTGGAATTGGTTCTAGTCTTCCTGATCTGTAACGCATTTCGTTCCAAATCTAGACTTCGTGATGTCTCAATCATTTTGATTCATGATGCCCAGCTCATCCCTTTTCAACTCTACACTCGAGACTTGCTTCTCCCATCAAAAAGAAGTAAAATGGGTTTCATGTCTTGACCTTATGGGTTTCGTGTCTGGACCTTTCAGAACCAGACACAATGTTCCAGTTCTCTTTTGCTCTCGACCTCTTCATCGCTACCACTGACTGGTCCTGGACTATACAACCTTTACACTTTGCAGTTTCCAGGGCCCTCTGATTCCAGATCTGATGATCTCCCTTTCTTCTGGTTCTAGTAATGGGCTTCAAATGTCTTCTGATTCCAGACCTCGTCCTATAAATTTCCTTGATTCTAGACCTCACAATCTCCAATTGCCCCTCATTCCACATCTTATGACTCCAAACTACCACGTATCTAGAACTCAGCCTTCAAACATCTTCTGATTACAGACCTTGCCTTATAAATTTTTCTGGTTCTAGACCTTACAGCTTTAAATTCCTGATTCTAGACCTTACAACTCCCAAACCCCTCTGGTCCTAGAACTTGGTCTTCAGACTTTTTCAAATTCTAGTCCTTACTCTGTATCTCTGGTTCTAGACCTCACAGCGTCCAAGTGCCTCTATTTCAGATCCACATTCTTTTGGCTCTAGAACTCAGCCTCCAAAGGCTTCTGATTTTAGAATCTGGACCTTGCCCTGTAGATTCCTCTAGTTCTGAATCTTAAGACCTCTGACTCCCTCACTCCAGACCCCACCCTCCTAACTCTATTCTGGGCTTCCCGCCCAACTCAACTTGCTCTAATTACTACTCTCTGCCTTAAGTCTTCCCATTCCAGATCCCTACCCTCCAGGTCCTTGAGCTAATGGACTTCATGCTCAAGCCTTTCCATTCTCAGTCTCATATCCCTAAAAGTTCTCTGTCCTAGAACCCCCTCCCTCCCCACCTCAGCCCTCAGATATGTACTTACTATTACTTAACCCCAGGTATCTGGGGAACCTGGGGCTCTCTCACAATCCAGGTGACTTCCCCAGCCGCACAGGCACACGCACAGCCCTATCTGCATATCATGGGGTGGGGAGAGAGGCCAGGACTCCTCAGTACTCCACCACCACCTATGTGTCCCCGTCCCCTTCCCCCAACCTTCTTTCGACGATGGTGCTATTCTCGGTCTCCCACAGGAAAAGGCCTCCCTCTCTCAACCCAATTCACCCCCTTTATGGAAGGCACTTCTCACTGTTTTGTCAAGGGATGGCCTGTCCAGATCGGTGCTATGAGGGGAAGGGTCTGACCCCTCCCTCTCTCAGCGGGTGACCTAGGCCCTCTATGGAGGGAACTGTGTGGGCTGGGGGAGGGGAAGGGACTGGACCAGCCATGCTGGCTGTGAAACCCACTGATCTCTAAACCCCCATAAAGATCTCACCTTGGTAGGCACCAGAGCTCTGTGTGTTGACTCATCTGTGGGGTCGCTTCAGGGGGTGGGGGTGCACCGGCTGACTGGGTGTCCATGTCACTTTGTGATATAGGTCTATGTAACGTTGTGTGTCTGGTGATATTTTCATTCTGTGTGGGTCACTGTGACATAATTCTGTGAACCTGTGTGTGGGGAGGGTTGTAATTCCTCCTACATGTGTTACTGTCTGGGTGAAATGGTTCAGCCTTATGTGTGTTTCTCATTACCGTGGATTTCTGTGTTCCTGAGTGTAGGAGGCATTGCGATTTTTTTTTTTTGTACCTGTGTGTTGTCTGTGTGGTGGTGTGATTCTAGATGCACGTATGGGACTGTGTGACAGTATAATTCTGTGTATTGTCTCTGTGACATGATTCTCTGTACTTGAGTGTGTGTGTGCGCGCGTGCGCACGTGCCAAAGAGAGATTTTGTGTCTACAGCTTCCTGTGTGGACGAGTGTGCCTGTTCTGTCATGTCACCCTCATAACCCCTCTCCTATGTTCCACAAAGTAATCTTTTCAAAGGAAGAAAACCACTTTTAGGAACTCCCTGGTGGTCCAGTGATTAGGACTTGGCACTTTCACTGCCATTGCCCGGGTTCAATCCCTGCTTGGGGTGAACTAAGATCCCGCAAGCCACACGGTGTGGCAATAAATAAATAAATAAATAAAAATTAAAAAAAAGAAAAGAAAGCCACTTTTAAGCCTTCGCACTTGCTGTTCCCTCTGCCTTAAATGCCATTCTCTCTTCTCCCCTCTCTTCACCTGATTATTTCCTACTCATACATTAGATCTTGGTTCAGACATCCCCTCCTCCAAGAAGTCTTCCCTGCCTACCTCAGCTGGGTGAGGTCCTCCCACAACCTGAGAGCTGCCCGCCCCACCCCCCATCAGCTCTAGGTACTCTGTCCCACTTTGAGTACTTCGGGGTGGATATAAAAAGTACTTACACTGTGTCAGGCCCTCTGTCACTTTACTTACGTGATCTTATCAAACTCTCCTCTAATCCTATACAATAGGCAGTTCTTATCCCCATTTTGCAGTGAATGAAACTGAGGTTCAAAGAGGATGATCACTTGCCCGAGGTCACACAGCAGGGAAGGGCTGTGCTGGACTCCAATCCAGGATTCAAATCCATTATGGCATTCTTCCCACACACACCAAAAAAAAAAAAAATCTAACCTCCAGCGTAGGCTCTGGAGCACACAGGAACAGTAGAGTAGGAATTAAGAGCACAGGAATTAGGTGGGACAGGTTCAAGTTCTGGCTCTGCCACTTTCTTATTGTATGACCTTGGGCAAATACGTTGACCTCTGCAAATCTCAGTGTCCTTATCTGTAAAGTGGAGACGATACTAGTATTTACCTTCTCGGGTGATTGTCAGATGTGGTAGGGTCAGATTGCCAGGACAAGAAGTTTTGGGGGTGGGAGAGCTTGTGCTATCTCCAGGAGGGGAGCCAGAGCAGGGCCTTAAAGGATTTAGTGCTACAGTTCGGTATTGAGTAGCGGCTGTGGGTTTAGGAAGGATAGTCGGGAATGGTGTACCGTGAATGAAGATTGGGGTTGGGAGTGGCATCTGGAGATGTTGCCTGAGGCTAAACTACTCAGGGTCTCTTAGGTCATCAGAAAAAGTCTGGGTTTTCTCCTAAGGGCACTGAGGAGCCATGGAAGGCTTGGTGACTGGGGCGTGAGGAAGGAGAAAGGAGATGGTGCAACAAACTTCTAAGCCTAGCTCAGGGCTAGGGGATCCAGGGCACCTTTAATTAATAACTTAGAAACACTGGCCCTTTCTGGTGTTGGTTTGAGAAACCGCCCATTTTTCAGAGAGGGGTAAGTGAGGCCCTAGAGAGGAAGGGAAGATTTCTTTGTTTAAGGTCACGCAGGTAAACTGACAGAAGGGCTTGACCCCCGGCTCCGGTTCCGCGTTGGGCATGGTGGTGCCTCGCAGAAAAGCCACACCCACCAGCAGCATTCGCAACCCACCTACCAACGGGAGAAGACGGCAGGGAAATCCCACTTTAAGACCCCGAGAAACTTCTGCGGCTCGGAACATGGAACTTTGGGAGACGGGGCCACGCCGGGCCTTTTTTGCCCGCGCGCCCCTTTTCGCCTTCCCCATTGGCTCATGCTAGGAAGGGCGCCGTCAGGGGGCCCTCTGGTCGCCTTCTCCGCGCGCTCTATGGCTAAAGCGCCCTGCGCAGGCGCGCGAAGGGAGCCTTCAGGGCCCGCGCTTTACGACACTTGTGCAGCAGCGGCAGCGGCAACTCGGCACTCCTTC
Organism: Globicephala melas; assembly: GCF_963455315.2. Classification (NCBI taxonomy): domain Eukaryota; kingdom Metazoa; phylum Chordata; class Mammalia; order Artiodactyla; family Delphinidae; genus Globicephala; species Globicephala melas. Next base: position 9,112,097 of record NC_083332.1, on the reverse strand, counting down.
GCGACGATTCGGCCGGGTGCCGCTGGCCGCGGTTGCCAGGGTGGGGGGTCGCTTTGCGGCATGGCGATGGCGGAGGGCGAGCGGACTGAGTGTGCTGAGCCCCCCCGGGACGAGCCCCCGGCTGATGGCGCTTTGAAGCGGGCAGAGGAGCTCAAGACGCAGGCCAACGACTACTTCAAAGGTACGCCCGCCCTGGAGGGAGCGAAGGAGGGTGGAGAGCGGCCCAGGTCAAGGGGTGCCGGGCCCGCGCGGAACCATGGCAACGAGGAGCGCCAGCCTGGGCGCGGGGCAGGCACTACCAAGTGACTGGGCGTGGGGAGGCCGAGGATGGCGCTACCAAGGGGCGACAGAGGGGCCTTCTGAGAGAAGGGGTGACACCTAGAAGTGGCGTACGGAGCGGGTGCTAAGTGGGGAGACTGAGGAAGGCGCTTCCAAGTATGAAACGGGAGGGGGACGGGAATGAGGGCACTACCAAATGTGAGACCCCAGAGGTGCCAGCTTATGGTGAGACCTGAAGAGGGCGCTACCAAGTAGTGACATGAGGCGGAGCAGTGATGGCGCTACCAAGTGGAGAGACACCAAGTGGGGGGGAGGGGGGAACTGTCCCAATAGAGCAGGAAATCATGGGAGTGGAGAATAGATCATTAGATGGGAGGGAAAGGAAGTAGGAGATTTGGGGTTACACCAGGAGAAAGGAGGTTCTGGGAGTAGAGGTGAGGCAATCCCAAGAATAGTATGACTTAGGATCTTGGGAAAGAAAGGTGTGGGGGCACCCATTCATTCATTACGTTTATTGAGCATCTGCTATGTGCTAAGGACCATGCTCGACGTTAGGGATGTAGCAGTAGATGAGACAGATGTAGCCCTACCCTTATATAGCTTGTAATTTAGCAGAAGACTCAGACATTGAGTAAACACACAGATAAATATTAAAATACTTAGAAGCTGTGATGAGTCCTTTGGAAAAACCCCAACGTAGTGTGAAGTAGAGAATAAGGGTTAGAGGCTAGTACTTTAGAGAGGGCGGTCAAGGAAGATCGTACTGAGGAAAAGGAATTTAAGTTGAGAAAGAGAATTGGGAAGGAGTGTCCCAGGTGGGTGGAGCTGCCTGTGCAAAGGCCCTGAGGTCGGGAATGAAAAGAGACTGGCTGGCTTGGCTGGAGATTTAACGAGTTAGTAGGGAAACAGGTACAAGATAAGCTTAGGACAGGGGCCAGTTCATGTAGGGTGTCACAAGTCACTGCATAGACTAGTGAGAATTTGACTCTGCTATCCAAGAGGAGACATTGAGTAGGTAGACGGGCCAGTCTGGAAGTCTTTGGAGAGGGATTTGGGTATGATCAGCCTATGGGTGGACTGGAACACCCTGGGAATGGATGAGGTCACCTCAGAAGACAAGGGGCCTAGTACGGAACCTCAAGGGATTCTAATGTTTAGGACAGAAGAGTGGTCAGTGAGGTGGAAGGAAAATCAGGAAAGTTGAGAGAAGAGAGTACATCTAGAAGGAGGGGCTCTACCTGAGGTCGGATGCTGCCAAAGCGAGCACCGAGCATTGACCATGGGATTTGCCTCTATAACATGTTGGTGGTCGCCTTGACCAGAGCAGTTTCTAGGGGATGATAGCGATGGTAGCCAGAGGGAAGGGCGCTGAAGAGTGAATGGGAAATGAGGAAGTGGAGACAGCAATTGTTGACAAGGGTTTTGAGAATTTTGGTTCTGAGGGGGAGTGGAGAAATGGGGGGAGGGTGCTTTTTTTTAAGAGTAGAAGAGACTAAGAGTATGGTCCTACAGAGAGAGAGTTGATCTTGCAGGAGAGAGAGGAGACCTACAGCAGCAGAGCCCTGGAGGAGGGGTGGGGCATGGGAGGAATCCAGAGCATTAGTGGAGAGCTGTCCTCTGGTGGGAGCAGGAACAGATTTTAAGAGTGGGAAAGTCAGGCCAGAGCAGCGAGAAGGAGGTGGGGCTGGTGAGAGGTGAGGCTGGAAGGTAGAGCCCTGGAGGCAGGTCAGGGACATGATCCCAAGGGTGGTAGGAAGCCAAGGAAGGTTTGAAGAGAGGAGCAACACTGATTAGCGCGTTTGAAGGCGATCCCCCAGCGGCCTTGTAGAGACTGGACCCAAGGGCAAGGCTGGAGACCAGGAAGGAGACTAGAATGGTGGACAGGTGAGTGGGGAGGGGGGTGGTGCCCACTAGGCTGGAGAGACGGAAATCGACTCAAGAAATGTTTCAGAGGGAGAATGACAGCGGCCGCCTGGAGAGAGGGAGGAGGGAACCCCAGGCAGGAAGAGCTGGATGACAAAGGCCCAGAGGTGAGCCTGGCACCAAGGAAGTGAGTGGGGCTGGAGTGTAAGAGGCCAGAGGAGTTTATGGTGAGGCTGCAGGCAGGAGCCCGAGCTTTCCACTTGAGGACCCCGAGGAGCCGTGGATGGTTCTGAGTGGGGAAGGACTGGATTGGGTTTGAGCTTCAGGAAGGCCCCTCGGGAGCGGCGGGGGGTGCGTACGCTGGGAGAGCTGGGAGGAGGCTGGGGCAGGAACCTGGGCAGGAGAGGGTGAAGGCCAGACCAGGGCAGAGAGGGGTTCTCGGGGTGGAAGTGAGAGAATAGATTTGAGAGATGTTCCGGAGGCTGACATGACAGAACAGGGTGACTGCCTGGCTTTGGGGCTGGAGGGATCAGGTGTCCAGGACAGGGTCCAGTCTCCAGCTGGGGGTGGTGTGGAAGGTGGGGCTGTTCCTGCAGTGGGGCTCGAGAGGAGCAGCAAGTATGGGGGTGATGCTGTGGCGAGGGAAGAATTCTGGGAAACAGTAGGCCGTCGGGAAGGGCTCCTTGCCCTCCAGGACCTGGGATCTGAGCTCTTAGGAGGCCTGAGACTGGGCAGGTAGCCAGCGGTCCTGGCACTGAGCTGGAACGGAGGGGAATGCCCCTTCTGGTCCAGGTCCCTCGCTGTTTGGCAGGCAGCTGCAGGCGCAGAGCCCCAGTCTCCAGGGCTGGGGGAATAGCAATGAAAAGAATAATTACAGCTCGCCTGAATTGAGCCCCCGTGGTGGCCAGGTACACCACTTTGTTTAATCCTCCCCCAGGTACTAGGTAGGAGCGGGCCTGTTTGTTTATAGAGGAAGCTGAGGCTCTGAGAAGTGAAACCGCTTGCCCAAGGTCAGGGTGTGTGAGCAGCACAGCCCGGATATCCCCCTTCCTCACCACGTGCTTGGCACCCACGTTCAGAGTCCTTAGCCACAGCCTCACCTGGAGCCGTCCTGGCCCCAGTGGGAGAAGAGGGGCCCCAGGGGCTCAACATGGTGGGAGAAGAGGGGCCCCAGGGGCTCAACGTGGTAGGAGAAGAGGGGCCCCAGGGGCTCAACATGGTGGGAGAAGAGGGGCCCAGGGGCTCAATATGGTGGGAGAAGAGGGGCCCCAGGCCCCCCGCCCCCATCAGCATGGCTGGATCACTTCTGTGAACTCAGGCCCGTTCCAGAGGCCCTGGTGGGGCAGAGCCTGATCCCCAGTGTCGTTCAGCTCTCTTCCCCTCTTTCTGGGCCTCATTGCCCCCCACTCCCTTCTGTAAAAAGAGAGGGGTTCTGTTTGACCCCCCAGGAGGCCTCTGAGTCTAAGAGTTTGTAGACAGGCTTAAGAGCTCAGGCTGCCTGGGTTCAAATCTTGTTTCTTCCTCTTACCTGCTGTGTGGCCCCTGGGCAAACCTTAACTTCTCTGCGCCTCAGTCTCGTCCTCTAAAATGGGGCCTCTCTTGAGGATTAAATGCGTTCATATTTGTCGAGCACACACAGCAGGGCTGGGATCTGGTGCCGCTGGGTGGCTGTGCGAAGCACAGGCCCCTCCTGTTTGCTCTAGTCTCTTCTTCCTTTCATTTGGTCATTTATTCACTTCTTTTACAAGCCTCTGCTGACCTCTTTCTCTGCTGTAGCCACATTTCAGCCAGGAGTTCCTTTCACCCTCACAACCAGCCCATGAGGCAGGGCCGATTGTGGTTCCCGCAGTTCAGATGAGCAAGCTGAGGCTGAGAGCGGGGAGGCTGTCTGCCCACGGTCTCGTGGTCGGGATCCTCAGAGCCAGATGTCCGGGTCCGAGGCACCAGGCTCCCCACCGCATGCCGAACGGCCCGGCAAGAGCGCTGGCCAGTCTGCCTCTGGAGCCCAGCCGGGAGGCTGGAAGGAGCCCTCGAAGGTGTTGGTGTTCCAGGGAGGGTCAGTCAGACTTGGGCTGCCTGCTTCTGCCCTTGCGTGTTTCTGGGAAGTCCTGGGCTGCCCTCCAGCGCTCACCATCCTGGGGGACACACCCATCACCTAACGGTGCCTACCCAGAGGGGGCAGGGCTGGCATAGGGGAGCCCAGGGGCCGAGGCAGCCGGAGAGGTGCCTGATCCAGCCTGGGTGTCAAGGGAGGCTTCCCAAAGGAGGTGACACCCGAGCCATTTGAAAGATTGCCAGACGTCAGCCTGTAGGAGGAATCGCTGTTATATTGTTCCTGGCATCTCCCAGCACCTGGCTTCTTTCTCTAGTGTAGGTGTGTCCTGTCTTTCTCTTTCTTTCATTCCTTCCTGCCTTCATTCAGGAACCATTCATGAAGCCTGGAATCCTCTTCTTCCATTCTTTTCACCTGGCTCACTCTTTCTCCTCCTCCAGGTCTCAGTTCCGGCATCCCCTCTGGGTTGCCCCAGTTGTAAAACACTCTGGGTCATCACTGCCTGGGGGTGGATCTGTGTGTGCTGTGTCACTCCCACCCCGCAACTGGACTGTGAGCCCCAGGAGGGCAGGGCTGGGGGCTGCTGTGTCCTCCGACAGGGCAAGGGTTCAAAGAAGTAAGACAATCAGGGCCCCTGCCCTTTTGGGGCTTAGGTTCAAACTGGGATGATGGATTATAAGCAAACAAAGGAAAGCCATGGTTTATCAGATGGCTCTGGAGAAAAGAGTAGTAGAAGTTAGGGCAGGAATTTTCATTTTAGGCTCAGTGTCTGGAGGACTCTGAAACCTTAGACCAGAGAGGGCACATAAGTTGCCCAAGGACACACAGCTAGTAAGGAGTGGAGCCAGCAATTGGGCCCAGGCTACCTGCCCCTGTGTCTGTGCCTGTCTCTATGCCAGGCTCCCACTGAGAGGCCACCTGGTACGGAGGATGAGAGTGGGAGCATTTGGGTCTTGGCCTGGCTCACAATTCCTGCCTGCCACTTTGTGTGTTGGGGTTTCCCTCCTAGAGCCACGCCTGGAAAATGGGGCTAATGCAGCTGTCCTCGGGGTTGCCGTGAGGGTTCGGTGAGGCGACTCATGCGCCAAGAGCCCCATGTGGCACCTGGCACGTCATGGCCTCCGCAGTTCGGGCACACCTCCTAGCTGCGGCCTCCTGCCTGCTGAATGGCCATATGGGCAGGACCCAAGACAGCTCTGCAGATACACACTGAGTGTTTGACCTTGACAAGACCTCTGTGGCTTGCTGTAAAGTGAGCACCAGACGGTGCTTATGCCGTGGGGATGTGAGGATTCCACAGGCTGAGATGTAACGTGCAAGGCATGGCCGTAGCTCATTTCAAATAAAATTGACCTTTCCCCTTGGCCAGATGTCACATCCTGTCACTCCACACTTAGAACATTGATGTCCACACCCAGCTCTGGCTGTGGTCTTTGGGATCTGTCCTGCCAGCCTCCCTGCCCTCATATCCTGCCCTCCCCCAGCTCACTCCACCCCAGCCACACCACCCTCTTGCTGGTCCTGGAACATAATGCTCTCTCACCCCTTCCCTCGCCCCCCCAGGACCTTTGCACCTGCTGTTCCTTCTGTTGGGAATGCTCTTCCTCTGGTCTGGTTTGTCACTTCCTTTGGGTCTCTGCTGACGTGTCCCCTTCTTGAGACCTAAGTAGGTTCCTTTTCCTTCCCCACTTCCTATTCTCCTACTAGAACCCCTCTTTGGGCTTGTTTACTTGCTTGGGGGGCTGGACAACCAAGGGGCTCAGGGAAGACTCACACTTGCTGGCTCACAGCCCAGGTCTGGCACTCAGTAACATATCCTCTCCGGGCCATGGGGAACATTCAGTAAGACCCTCCTGAAGTCCTGGAAGAAGTATTGTCCACCTGGGGCCTTGGGGGGTGATGGTTGGGTGGATGGGTGTGTGGAAGTGATTTGGGGTCTTAGGGATTTGGGCCTGAGGAGACAAGGCCTGTGCTAGGGTGGGACAGGACAGGGAAGGGGGGTGGGCTGAAGAGACGTTTCTGAGCTCAGCTGTGGACCTCAGTTTCCCCATTTGTAAATTGGGGGACTGGGCGAGTACCCAGCCCAGGGCCTCTTCTGGCTGGGCGGTGGCAGCCTCGCCTCATGCTTCTCCTCCTCCATCTTCACAGCCAAGGACTACGAGAACGCGATCAAGTTCTACAGCCAGGCCATCGAGCTGAACCCCAGCCATGCCATCTACTATGGCAACCGCAGCCTGGCCTACCTGCGCACTGAGTGCTATGGCTACGCGCTGGCCGACGCCACGCGGGCCATCGAGATGGACAAGAAGTACATCAAGGGCTACTACCGCCGGGCCGCCAGCAACATGGCATTGGGCAAGTTCCGGGCCGCCCTGCGCGACTATGAGACGGTGAGCCAGGCCTCGGGGGGTGAGCCAGCTCCCAGCTTCTGAGCCAGGCGGGTGCTGAGGGCCGGGTGGGGGCAGGCTGGGGGAGGACGGCCTCTGTGTGTGCAGCTGGACTAGACGGGGAAGGTATGAGGGGGCCATTCACATGTTTACTTGCCGCTTGCTCATCCAACAGATGCCAGCCGGGCTCGTAGCCCAGCTCTGCCATCGTCGCCTGGTGACCTGGGACAAGTTACCTGGCCTCTCTGTGCCTCCTTTCCCACATCTGTGAAATGGGAGGACAGTAAGACCTACCTCTCAGGGTTGCCGTGAAGAATAAATGAGCCTCTGCTTTCCAAGTGTTTAGAACTGCCCCTAGCATGTAGTCAGTGTTCTGTAATAATTAACTATTATGATAATTGTTGCTGTTATTGTTGGTGAACAAGAGGCACACAGCTCTCCTGGTGGAGCTTATAATTCGGAGGAGGGCAAAAAGCAAGCCCGTCATTGTGAGGGTACACAGAATCGTTGCAGGTGAGGATATGGGCCTGGGAGAAAATAGACGAGGGTGATATGCTGTAGAGGGAGCAAACGGGGGATGTGTTTTAACGAGGTGACAAGGGAGGGGACCTAGAGGATGGCAAGAATTCACCAGTTCACTTGCTCATCTGCCACCCCATCACTGTAACTGCTCTGATGATAACGACAGTGGTAAGGACTCCCAGAGCACATGCCTTCGGGCCAGGCATGTTCGATACCCTTCTCGTCAGCTGGCTGAGGGACTCGTGAGGCAGCCCTGTGAGGTGGGAACTGTGATTACTCCCATCGTACAGATGGGGTGACTGAGGCCCAGAAGGCTCAAGTCCCCTGCCCGCCAGCATGCGCAGGCGAACGGCAGAGCTGGGATCTGAACGCAGGCAGCCCGGCCCTCCGGCCCACTCTTTCCCCGCTGGAGAGAGTCGCTCCTCGAGAGCAGGGGTTTTGTTTATTCTGGTCATTGGGACGGTGCTTGGCATCCAACAGGGGCTTAGTGTTCGTTGAATGAATGATCACTCTGCCCCCGTCCCCGCAACGCACCCGGCACTCCCTCCTTTCATTTCATTCGTCACGCACTCTGAGCAGCTTCTGTTGTGTCGGGAGAGGCGGCAGGGGAGGCTGAGAGCCACAGGCTGCAGTTGGAGGGAGCCAGGGCAGACGGTTGGGGCTGGCTGCTGGCCCGGAGAGGAGGGCGGCTGTCAGGCCAAGTGCAGCCTCCAGCCAGGCGCTGGGCCGGGGGCACCTGTGTCAGGGTCGGGCAGAGGCCTGAAGGAAGAGATAATTCAGAGACTGAGGGGCGGAATGGAGGAGGGGGCTGGGGTGACCCCCCGGGAGGAGGACGGAGGAAGGAGCAGCAGAACAGAGCCCTTGCAAGCGTGGGCTCCCAGGCCGTTCCCCAGCCAAACCTCTCCCTTGTCCCTTGGCGTCCTCATTTGGAGAATGGTAACAAGAGGAGTGGCCACCTCCTGGGCGGCTGTTGGGCTCTGGTGAAGTGGTGTGCGTAAAGATCATAGGGCTGGAGGGCTCCGTAATGAGTAACTCGGAAGACAGGTGGGGTTGGATGGGGATTTCCTGCAGGTCCCCAAATGGGGGGAGGGGCCTTTCCTGCAGGTCCCCAAATGGGGGGAGGGGCCTGGAGGAGATGGGAGGGGGCAGGAGATGAGAGGAACCCCAAGCACAGGTCTGCGGCACAGCTCTGGCCCAGACTGGGCCCTCGCCCCGCATATTCCATGAGGCTGAGAGGTCACTTGCAGCCGTCTTGTGGGCATACTGCATCTGAGTCTTCTCCCGGGCCTTGCGGATGCCCTGGGGGCCGGGTCACGGCCCATTTCCCTGTGAGGGCTTTGCCAGCAGCCCTGGGGAGCCCCTGCACGAGCCTGAGATCCTTGCCCACCTGGGCCAGCCGCCCGCCTGCAGGTCGTCCTTTCTGACATGTTTCATCCGACTCTGGGTGCAGGGCAGAGGGCTGGGCCCTGGGGTGGCTCCCCATCCAGTCTCTGCCTCCAGGGCTACCTTGGGACGTGCTGGAGTTTCACGGAGGATGTGCCCAGGCCCCCTCTCAGGTCATGGCATCCTCGGAGGCGGAACCAAGATGTGACCGTGGTTAAACGAAGAGCCTGAGGCTGTGTCTCACAGCAGCCTGGGCCCTCAGGTGAAGGACCCTTCTTTTCTCAGCCTCAGTTTCCTCACCTGCATACTTACTGTGGGCCTAGCTCTGCTGTGAGCTCTTGACGTGCTTTTTACAAGAAGGAAAATGCGTTCAATCCGTTCTGCAAGAAGGAAAAAGAGGTCTAGAGAGAGGAAGTCCCTCCTCCAAGGTCACCCAGCAGCGAAGTGGCAGGGCTGAGACTTGAACCCATAGTCCATGCTTGTAATGGTTAGTGGGCCGTGAAGTCAGTGTAACAGTTTGAGACCAGCACTTCTGCCTTCATCAAATAGAATAGAGAAGAAGACAGCAGTTCATTGTTTGGAGGAAGTACGTATATATTTGTGAAAGAGTATTTTTCATTTATGTGAATACGGATGCGTATTAGGTGTGATAAAATATATATTTCTTACTGTGAGTCATAGTCTCAAATTCTGAAGGTCACTCATGCAGGGGCTGGAGGCGCCGGCTCCGCGGTCAGGACGCCCGGCTATGAGCTGTGTATCTCTGAGAGCTTTGGATCTTCGGCCTCAGTGTCCTCATCTGTAAACGGAAGAGAACAGCAGAGCCTGCCTCAGTGGCCTTGTGAGGATTCGGCAAGAGTAGTACGTTCAGAGTAGGGCCTGCCCGTGCTCAGTACTGGGTGCGCTTTCTCCTGGGGGTGTCTGGGGAAGAGGCTGCGGCCCCCAGGAAGGGCCGTGTGCAGGCACAGGGCCTTGTTAGGGGGTGGGGACGTGGGGGCACCTCTCTTCTGCTCTCCCTCCAGGGCAGGAGCTGATCTCCCCTTTCCATGGGTCCATGTTGAATCCCCCCACCAATGCCCCTCATCTCCAAGCTCATCCTTCCCGGGGGACTCTGGCTCCAGGATTCCCCGCCCCCTTACTGGGTCCTCTTCTCAGAAGATTCCACCTGTGTTCTTTCCCGTCTGTGACTGGAACTCAGGTGGTGACTCACACGGGCCCGGGCCGGATCTGGGGACTCCTTCAGCACTCCTCACCCTCTCCTGGGATTTTTGGGGTTTGGTTTGTAATATGGTTTGCATTTGGGTTTCTTCTTACAGCATAGCCCAGCACAGTCAGTTAGCAGTGCGTTTTGCCTCGCTAGCCTGTACGAACGCCCGTTCCCCTAAGGTGTGGACGTATGATAGTAACAGGAACGGTCACAGCTGACACCTGACACGGCGCTCTCAGGGGCCGGGTGCGCTGGTGACCTTCGTGCTGTGAAAACTCATGTGATCTTCATGACAACCCTACGCAGTGGGGACTCTTACTATCCCTGATTTACAGGTGAGAAGACCAAGGCCCAGAGAGTAGTCACTGCCCCAAGGTCCCGCAGCCAGGAAGGGACAGCCTGGTCCCAGACTTGGTGGCATAATCATCGCCCTTAGCTCAGGCAGCGTGCTCCGATGGTCTCACTCTGATTTATTATGGAAGGAGTGTTGGTGTGACCTCCTAGATGGATTCACTGGAGGGTCTCGACCCATGGGGTGAAAACCCTAGTGTCCTGCTTCCCACTGCCTCCCCCAGACCCCTGGCTTCCTTGGTTGCCCATGTGCCACTGGCAGGCGTGGCCTCTCTCTGGGCTGCATCCCCTCACCTCTACATTGGAAATAGTCATAATGGCCCACAACCCATTGTCACGTGGGTCCCCTGAAGTGAGCTCTTGCTCCTTCACCTCAGTTGTAAACCCGAGCCGTTGTGAAAAATAGTCTGGTAAGTTTGGGCAGCTCATTTGGTGGCAAAATCCGATCTGAACTGATAGGCCGTTGATGGTCTTGTTTGCCCCCATGTAGTGCGACCAGAAGTTTCACTGCAGAAACGGGAGTGTGTGTGGTTACCAGGTGCCACCCGGACTTGCTGGAGGTGTCCTGTAACATACAGCACGCGGGTGCACTGTGTCACCTTTCTAAAATCCGAAGAGTTCCCAATTCCCAAACACGCGCAGCCCCCGTGGCTTCACGTGGGGATCACAAGCCTATGTTATCATTTCATTGATTGGAGTCGTTGTAGTTACTGCCTGTGAATACTCCCAGCTGAAAATACCACTTTTTAAAAGCAGCTTTTTATTTTGAGAACGTTGTAGCTTCACACGCAGCCGTAAGAGGTAATACAGAGATCCCACTCTCCCAGTTTTCCCCAGTGACGTATCTGGCATCACTATCAGAATCTGGATACTGACACGGATACAACCCAGATCCCACTTTTTTTTTTTCTTTTTTGCGGTACGTGGGCCTCTCACTGTTGTGGCCTCTCCCGTTGCGGAGCACAGGCTCCGGACGCACAGGCTCAGTGGCCATGGCTTACGGGCCCAGCCACTCCGCGGCATGTGGGATCTTCCCGGACCGGGGCACGGACCTGTGTCCCCTGCATCGGCAGGCGGACTCTCAACCACTGTGCCACCAGGGAAGCCCCCAGATCCCACTTTTTAAAGAAAAGTCCAGCATTTGCTTCTGACCCAACAGGCCTTGGGACCCACTAGGCCCCTCCAACCTGGAGCAAACGACCTTCCCCAGGAGCGGGAGCCTGGCAGGGTCACTTCCCTTTCCCAGCCCGGCAGCCAGTTATAGTAGCAGTCGCAGCAGCCCCAGGCCCTGGCACAGGCGCTCGCTCGCTGCTGGGCCCTGTGATGGGCCTGATGTTAAATTCTCACAGCCACCCTCCACCTCTCCAGCCTCCCTCGCTTTCTAGAAGCTGAGGGAGGCTGGAGAGGTAGGGCTGCCTGCCCTGGAAGGCCTGGATGCAGGCCCTGGAGGCCTGGCCCCAGAGCCTGCACTCATGACCACGACGGTGTCTCCCTGGAGGCCACGCAGGGCATCGTGGGGACGGTGGCAGCGGTAGGGAGGGGAGCACATCCCAGCGTGCTGGGGGAGCAGGATCTCAAGCAGCGAGAGAGCTGAATCCTGGCTTCTCGGGTCAGTGACCTCACCTCTCTGGGCCTCAGTTTCCTAATCTGTCAAGTGGAGATGTGATAACATCACATAGAGCTGCTCTAGGATTCAGTGAGCAAGGTAATTGCTCACAACATCAGCCGCGTGGTGAGCGTTCGAACACTTAGCTGTGTCCCGGTGCCGCTGCTGCTGTCGCTGCTCCCGCCCCTCTGTTCCCGGGGTCGTCGGCGTTTGCCTGCATCCCGCACCCCAGCCTCTGAGCTGTCTGCGAACAGGGTAGTGGCTCAGAGGGAATGCTTAGTGGGGCATCCATCCACTCCGGGCATTCGTTCACAGCTGGGACTCGGCCTCAGCCCTGCCCTCGTGGCCATGGCCGCCTTGCAGTGGGGAGGCAGACCCATCTCCAGCAGTGCTCTGGGCTGGGGCGGGCGGGGGGAGCCCAGGGCCCTGTGTGAGCCCAGAAGGGGTGCCTGACCCAGCCTGGGGGAGAGGAGAAAGGGGAGCTGAGACCTGGAGGAGGAGGAGGGGCTAGAAAGTCGCTGGAGGTAGAAATGAGGTGCTCTGGGCCAGGGGCTGCCTGTACGAGGCCTGGAGTTGAGAAGGAGCTGGTGCTTGGGGACTTGGGAGTTTGGTCTGGCTGGTAGTGCTGGGCAAACAGAGAACGTGGAGGGGTGGGCGGGCCTCTGTGGGCCAGGCCCAGTGGTGGTTTGGACATCGTTCTGCGGTGTGGACTCGTAAGGTCTCCTTGGTGGGGAGGACTCCAGGGAAGGTCTGGTGCTGCCTTTCTCCCAAGCCTCGCACTGCACCCCTACCCTGGGTGGAGCTGCCTGGCAGGGTGCCCTAGCCTGAGCCTGCCCCGAACCAGCTTCCTGCCCCCGCTCCTGGCCTGCACACCCATTCTCAGGGGCGTGAGCCACACTGACCCTCAGGGGTTATTAGCAGATGCCTTTTCCCAGGCTTCTGACTCACTCTGCCAGGCTTTCCAACCGGGGGGCATCCCTGCCCTTGAGGGCCAGCCCTGGCACACCCCTTTCGGCCCCCCCGGCACAGGAGCTGTGGGAGTCCGCTCCTGGGGAGGCCAACAGGGTGCGCAGGTCAGGCAGGGTCCACTAATAGTTACAGGAACAGTTACAGATGACTAAACTGAGGCTCAGAGGGGTGAATTCACTTGCCCAGGATCACCCAGCAAGTAAGGAGCAGAGCTGGGATCTGAATGCAGCCCTGCCTGCCTCTCAGCTTGGAGGATCAGAGCTTTTAGGAAGCGGGGTAGAAGGTAAGGAGAGCGGAGAGGACAGGCTCCTTCTCCTGAGAGCTGAGTGTGTCCCAAAGCCGTATGCCTGCCGCTTCCTCCATACGATCTCATTTAATGAATGCAGCAGCCCACGAGAGGGGGCATTGAAGAGCAGCCTACGCTAATGTGGACTTGACTCACGCCTGGCACCGCTGCACACACTTCACAAGTGTTCACTTGTTTAGTCCTCCCAGCCCCCAGGGTAGAAACACTGTCACCTCTACCTTACACAGGAGGAAACTGAGGGAACTCACTTGTCCTGGGTCTCCCCAGAGCCCAAGATTGAACAAGGGCCACGTCACCACGAGGTGCCCGCTGCTGCCCACAGAGCCCAGGCTGCATGCCAGGCCCTGTGTATCACCCCCAACAGCCCTGGCAGGTGGAGCCTGTCATCTCCCCCATCTTGCAGATGAGAAAACTTAGGCTCAGCGAGTCCGGGTTATCCAGCAAGTCATTGCCTCTTCAGATGAGTCTGGGCTGTAAATTATGACTTTGGATCCGGCCCACCCTTTCCTGTCAATCCCACCCTCCTTGGTATTGACTGTAACGGTATCAGTAAAGTGCATCTCAGCCCGCTCTGATTCCAATGAGGAGGCTGAAGTGGGGCCAGTTTTATTCTGATGATGGTCAGAGCGAAGATTTATTAAGAGCATCTGCGTGGGTTGGCACGTTTACCCACCCGGCAGCCCTGTGTGGGCAGCTCTGTCAGGCCCAGTTTGGGGATGCAGAAGCTGAGGGCCAGAGGTGAAGCGAGCCCAGGCTTGCACCCCTAGTGCACCCGGCACGGGTGCTCTGCTCAGCAGTCGTGAAGCCCCGGGCCAGGCAGGCCGAGGGCAGCCGCGGCGTCCCCGTCTCCCTATGGCCCCGACCCCGGCCTGGGTGTTGATGCCTCTTTCCTTCCCTCCCCTCTCACCCACCCACGCACCCAGGTGGTGAAGGTGAAGCCCCACGACAAGGATGCCAAGATGAAATACCAGGAATGCAACAAGATCGTGAAGCAGAAGGCCTTCGAGCGGGCCATCGCAGGTGACGAGCACAAGCGCTCCGTCGTGGACTCACTCGACATCGAGAGCATGAGTGAGTCAGGCCTGGGTGCCCCGCTGTGCCCATCCCAGAGCATTCCTCGTCTTTGCCTGAGCCCTCCATTCCCAGTGCATGCTGGGGCACAGGGGGGATGGGGCTCAGTGGTGCCTCTGGTGCCCGTCCCCACACGCTGTCTGTTGCTCCTTCGCCTGCGCTTCTGGGGACTCCACAGTCCAGAGCTGGGTCTGGAGGTTCCGGATTCGGGCGAGCTTCCCTGCTGTACCACCCACCCTGCCCTCCACAGTTGCATTCACCCGTCACGGGCCTCCTGTGTCTGGTTTGTCCGTAGGTCCTCTGGGCGCTCAGCTGAGTCTGTCATTCATTCCACAGATGGTTATTGGGCACGTAATAGGTGCCACTGTTCTAGGCACTGGGGACACAGCTGAGAACAAAACAGCCCCTGCCCTCCTGGAGCTGGTGTCCTAGTGGGGAGAGAGGATTGACTAGTCAGTTAACAGTGTCAAGTGCTATCAAGTCCAGTCGAGGAGAGGGCCTTTGAGCTGACCTGAACGGAAGGAGCGGGCCATGAGAGGACCCGGCCGGGGAGTGGCATCTTCTCTCACTCCATCCCCCTGTCAACCTGTGTGTCCAGCGCCATCTGCCCCGTGCCTGGGAGCCAGGCCCGACTTCCCACCCTCACAGTGGCCATGGCCACTGACTCTCATCCCCCCATTCACACACCAGCCATCGAGGATGAGTACAGCGGACCCAAGCTTGAGGACGGCAAAGTGACAATCACTTTCATGAAAGAGCTCATGCAGTGGTACAAGGACCAGAAGAAACTGCACCGGAAATGCGCCTACCAGGTAACGCCCCTGTTGAGGGCTGAACGCGCCTGTGACCCCAGGATAGCATCACAGCCGGGCCTGAACCCCATCACAGGGCACGAGAGGAGAAGGGTGGTACCGGCAGCGAACACTTGCTGAGCCCGTGGTGTGCCTGGCACCCTGCAAATGAATTCTTTATTTCTAGCATTTCCATTGGGTTATTTTTTTCAATAGCTTTCATCTCTCTGCCCCATATGTTCATGCATGTCATTTACCTTTTCTGCTAGATCCTTTAACACATTTTTTTCATAGTTATTTTAAAGTCTCTGTCTGGATGTTCCCCCATCTCTGGGTCTGCTTCCGTTGTGTGCTCTCTGCGTCTTATAATTTTTTATTGTATGCCAGACATCTTGTGTAAAAGAGTAGTAGCGACTGAGGCAAAACTTTCCTTCAGGAAACGGCAGGACCTGATTCTGTCGGGCTGCTATTGTGAGGGTCTGTGTCCATCTCATCTGCAGTTCAGGGGCAGGTCTTATTGGACTTAGTTCACCACCGGTTTCAGGTGTCTTCAGAGTGGAATCAGGACTCTCCCGTCTGCAGGGCTTGGGATCTCAGCCCTGGCAAAATCCCAGGGATGTCTTTATGCTGTAAAGTCTCCAGCTTTTGGAACTGGAGGAAAGCGCTCTGATTTTCAGCCCCGCTGCCAAGATGGGGTGGCTGGGGAGTTCTCTGCCTTCCAGTCTCACCCCCACTTTTGTGCCTCAGATGGCCTCTCTCCACCACGCCGCCTTGCGCCTTGCCTTCTGGGTGGCTGTGGGAGAGAATCCGAGGGCGAGGGTGGAGGCCTGCGGCGGGGCCCCTCAGGGCTCTGTAATGCCAGCCCACGCAGGCACGAGGGTTCTGCTGCCTTCCCCTCAGCCTTGAAGGGTCTTGCCCTCCTGGCGCGCTGCCAGGGGGGTGCAGTCATGGTCCCTTTCTCCCAGGGAAGGGTTTCTCACCGTTACTGCCTGCAGTTTGATTAATTTAGGTTTCTTTGTGTCCTTGCTCTCAGATGTTTCAGGGGGTTTTTTGTTTGTTCCTTTGTTTTTGTTTCTTTTTTGGCTTGTTCTCATCATTAGGGCAAGAATGACAGTCTTGCACAAACTCTTTACATTCTGACCTGAAGTGGACATCTCCTACTTTTTTTTTTTTCCCCCAGGCCCTGCTGTGCAGCTTGTGGGATTCTTAATTCCCTGACCAGGGATTGAACCCAGGCCCTGGCAGTGAAAGTGCCAAGTCCTAACCACTGGACCACCAAGGAATTCCCTCCTCTTCTCTTTAACACTCTGTTTTCCCAGCTTTGTATTTAGAAAATTGTCAAGCCTACAGAAGAGTCAAAAGAACAGTGTGGTTAACATCATACCCCTTTCACACCTAGGTTCACCGTTAACGTTTTGACACATTCACTTCATCTTTCTATGTATATGGGTGTGTAGATACACATACACTTCCTTCTTTTTCCTGAACCATTTGAGAATAAGTTGCATCATAATCTGTATCCCCTAAAAACAGGACATTCTCCTACGTGACTATGATTTAGTCATCCCACCTTAGTAATTTAGTACCAATACAATAATACTGACTAATGCAAACAGTCCACAGGCTGTCCATAAGATTTGCAAACACTGTCAGGTGTACATGACATTGTCAAGGTCATCTTCAATCTGAAAGAACTAATACTCTGTGTTTCTAGACAAATATTTTAATTTTCCCCAGTTTTTTCCCCCCAGACATTCTTTTTAGCTGTTTTTTTTAAAAAAAAAAAAAAAAAAAAAAAAATCCAAAATCCAGGGAATTCCCTGGCAGTCCAGTGGTTAGGACTCTGTGCTTTCACTGCCGAGGACCTGTGTTCAATCCCTGGTTGGGGAGCTAAGAATCCCACAAGCTGTGTGGTGTGGCCAAAAATAATAATAATAAAATATAAAATAAAATCCAGAATCCACTGAAGGATCAGTTACTGCATATGACCTGCCTTTTTAACCTTTTTTTCATCTAGAGCAGTCTCAAGCCTTTGTGGGAGATTTTCGTGACATTGACATTTAGACGTTTCCAAGCCAGTTGTTTTATAAAATGTTCCACATCTGGCTTCATCCTATGTGTTTCTTCATGATGCTGATTGTTTTTGTTTTTTTTTTTAACATTTTTATTGGAGTGTCATTGCTTTACAATGGTGTGTTAGTTTCTGCTTTATAACAAAGTGAATCAGCTATACATATACATATATCCCCATATCTCCTTCCTCTTGCGTCTCCCTCCCACCCTCCCTATCCCACCCCTCTAAGGTGGTCACAAAGCACGTAGCTGATCTCCCTGTGCTATGCGGCTGCTTCCCACTAGCTATCTATTTTACATTTGGTAGTGTATGTATGTCCATGCCACTCTCTCACTTCGTCCCAGCTTACCCTTCCCCCTCCCTGTGTCCTCAGGTCCCTTCTCTACGTCTGCATCTTTATTCCTGTCCTGCCCCCAGGTTCTTCAGAACCAATTTTTTTTTTTTAGATTCCATATATATGTGTTAGCATACGGTATTTATTTTTCTCTTTCTGACTTACTTCACTCTGTATGACAGTCTCTAGGTCCATCCATGCTGATTGTTTTAAGAGAAACCAAGAATCTAGGTTTTCCCATGAAATAATCCTGATGTTTAAATACCGCATGGGACACTCGGGTCACAACTTGGGGGCCGCCTCTGTTCCCGGCCAGCACCCGCGCAGCCAGGCCTCCCTTGCCCCTTCCTCTCCTCTCCCCTCCCTGCCTCTCCCTCACCCTCAACCCAGCAGCGTCTCCTAGCCAGTACAGTCTCTCTGGGGCTGGGGTGGGCGGCAGGCCCTCCAGCTGGCCCCACTCACAGCCTGCCCTGCCTTCCAGATTCTGGTACAGGTCAAAGAGGTCCTCTCCAAGCTGAGCACACTCGTGGAGACCACGCTCAAAGAGGTGCGCGCTGGGGGCAGTGTGCGGGCAGGCGGGCCGGGGCGGGTGGCTCCCTGGCTGGGGAGGGGCCACGGAGCTCAGAAACTCACAGACCCACCGGGCTTGGTCTGCCTTCTCTCTCCCTGACGTCTGCCCTCCTCACCCACCCTGTCTCTCTCCTCCTGGCTGTCTCTCTCCTCCCCTCTTCATTTCTGTGCCTTACGCCTGTGTGTTCTGCACGGTTCTTCTCGGTCTGCTGTGACCTCTCACCCCTCCCCTCGCTCCTCCCCCCTCCCCACATCTCTCTCTGGGCCCCTCCCTCTCCGGTGGCCTCTTTTCTTCCAGACAGAGAAGATTACAGTGTGCGGGGACACCCACGGCCAGTTCTATGACCTCCTCAACATATTTGAGCTCAACGGTTTACCCTCGGACACCAACCCCTACGTATCCTTCTTCGGAAGGGCAGGCCCCTCCCCTGCCCCGCCTCCCGGGTATGGGGTGCAGGAGGGAGAGGAACCCCTGCCTGGGAAACAGGCGTGAGCCTGAGGAGGGAGAGGCCTGAGTGCTTGCACTGGCACTGAGCGGGGGTGGAGCGGCTGGCGGCCTTGCGCTCCGGGCTCTGGGGCCAGACCGGTCAGGGCCAGTCCCCGCCTGCTGTGTGACCTGGGCAGGTGGCCAGTGTGTCCGAGCCCCAGCTTCCCCCCGGCTTGAAAGAGGGCTGGATGTGTGTGGTATAAGAGCATATACGTGGGGCGCCTGGCCCAGCCCACACCTGGCTTCCCTCTTGGTTGTGCCGTTTTCCAGCTATGGCTGTGGCAGGTCACTTCACCTCGCAGTTCCTCGGGTTCCTCGTTTGTAAAATGGGGAGAAGAGGTAGTGGTAAAGTGGGCTTCCCTCATCGGGCTACTGAGAGGAATAGTGTGTTAACACCTGTGACGTGCTCAGTGGCCCACGGTCCATGCTGAATAAGTATTTGCTCATGTTATAACTGCCTGATGAATGGCCACTGGGTGGGGCTACCAGGCCTGTGCAGTGTCGGGTGGGAGGGCCTGTGTCCCATTTGCCCTATGGCTTTGGGCCTATACTGGGGGGAGAGCTGAAGCCGGCTGACCACCTGGGGTCTCCCCCTCTGCCATCAGTTTCCCTGAGGAGCAGGCGAGGTTGGAGATCTTAGTACCATCCCGAGGCTCGGAGAGGCCAAGCTGCTGGGCCAGACCTACACAGTGAGGAGAGACGAAAGCCCAGATGCCCCAAGCCCTGCTGGCGTTCTCGACCCCAGGGCAGTGCCGCCAGGAGCCGGGGTGTGGAGGGGCTGAGGAGGGAGCAGTCCCCCCACCCTTGTTTTCCTTAGCAGAGCAGATATTTAATGGCGACTTCGTGGACCGCGGCTCCTTCTCCGTAGAGGTGATCCTCACCCTTTTCGGCTTTAAGCTCCTGTACCCTGATCACTTTCACCTACTTCGAGGTGAGCTGGGAGGCAGCAGGGTCTGGGGTCAGGGTGGGGACCTGGGCAGAGCCCTCGCTTTTTCCTCTGTGAGCCTCCCATTTCTTATCTAAGAAGTGGGGATACCGGTTGCAGGTGTGTTTGTTTTGTGTCTTCACTGAGATCATGCACGGGCCTGCCCTGTAAGGTTGGGCAGGTTGTGCACTGTGCAGCGGCATCACGTTAATGGAGCTCTGTGGGCCCTGGTGAGGACTTGGTCATGGGAGGGCTCTGAGCAGAGGAGGGTCAGGGGCTCTCTCTGGTGTTAAGAGGATAGCTTGGGCCTCCATGTGGGGAACAAACCAAGGGCTGAGAGTGGGAGCAGGGAGACTGGTGGTGGCTGGACCCGGGTGGGAACAGTGGTTGGATTGGGGCTCACTTTTCAAAGTAGAACCCAGAGTGTTTGCCAGTGGGCTGGATGAGGGTGTGAGAGAAAGAAGGGGTCAAAGGGGGTACTCCAAGGTTTTGACTGGAGCATCTGGAGGGCTGTGGCTGCCACTGACAGATGCGGGGACAGGAAGAGCAGGATGTAGGCTAGAAGATGGGGAGCTTGGCTCTGGATGTGGCTGTGAGACTGAGAGATGTCTGGGGGCACCCGGGGGGCTGTAAAGTGTGGGTTCCTCAGCGTACATGTGGTATTGGGCAGGATGAGCTCACCAGGGAGTGAGGGCCGCCGGCGGAGGACCTGCCCGCTGAGAGGTGGGGTGGTGAGCGGAAGATGCAGCCAGGAGAGGGGGAGAACCAGGAGGAAGTGAGGGCAGCGGGCTGGGTTGGGGGCTCCTGGGGGCACGAGTGCTGACAGCGGGCAGGTTCACAGCCAGGTTCGGGGGGTTCTTGCAGCAGGACCTGGCATGTGGCAGATGCTCGATGAGCGCCTGCTGCAGCCGTGGGGGCCTGGCAGCTTCCTTGTCTCCCCCAAGCCCCGGGAGGGAGGAATGAGGTTGCGGGTGGGAAGATAAAAGCACGGCGTGGGGCTGGCCCACAGCAGGCATTCTGCAGGGGGCCTCTTCTTTGTCAATATCTCCCCCTCCTTGGTACTTCCTGCCCAAAACGTACGGCAAGTCCTTCAAGAAGGAGCCCAAGGCTCACAGGGGCAAGGGACAGGCCTCTGGTCACTTGGGATCGGGGCCAGGGCTGAACCCAGGCCTCACCCACTCCGTGATGATCACTGCAGGCCTGGGCCTTGTGGCCATGTGCCTTCTCAGCCCGTTTGCCCCTCTAGAAAGGGGCCAGGTTTCTGGGAGGGACCAGTGAGCTGCTGTGTGGATGCCATTGGCTTGGGGCCACCAGGCTGTCCTCAGCCTTGGCCGGGATCTGAGCCAGAGGGCACCCAGCGGTGCTGAGGTTTCTCTTTGTCCTGCTGTCGGCCAGGCAACCATGAGACGGACAACATGAACCAGATCTACGGCTTTGAGGGTGAGGTGAAGGCCAAATACACAGCCCAGATGTACGAGCTCTTCAGCGAGGTGTTCGAGTGGCTCCCGCTGGCCCAGTGTATCAATGGCAAAGTGCTGGTGAGGCAGGCCCGCCCCCGCCGCCGCTATGAGGTGCAGCGAGTCAGAGGGTTGAGGTGTGGCTGGCCCCTGCCCTCACGCTGCTGTTCCCACCTGAACCCCAGATCATGCACGGGGGCTTGTTCAGTGAAGACGGCGTCACCCTGGACGACATCAGGAAGATCGAGCGGAGTCGGCAGCCCCCAGATTCAGGTGACTGGGGAAGGCTGGGGACAGCCCCTCCCTCCTGGGGCTCGGGGGCTCCAGCCCTGCCCCGATGGGCTTTGCGCCCTCGGCAAGAGACAGCAAGGCTGAGCCTCAGTTTCCTGACCTGTAACTTGGGTCAGTGCACCTCCCTCGTGAGGCAGTGCTGGCCGGGGAGCATGAGTGTCCGCAGCACACGGCGGTCATTTATTTATTTATTTGTGAGTTCACCTGCTGCCCCTGGAGTGATGTGATGGGGACAGACAGCAGAGTGTTAGCCACACACAGCTGTGGGGAGAGGGTGTGTGTGGAGTGGTGAGGTAGCGGGCCGTGGGAGGGCCTCCTGGGGACACCACGCGAACACCGACAGGGCAGGAGGAGGAGGTGCCTTCTCGCAGGAGTGCGGCCGGGCAAGCGCGGGGCGCGGAGGGGCTGGTGAGGCCAGAGCCTGTCTGGCCTCACAGGTCTGGGTGAAGAGCTTGGTCTTTGTTCCTAGGGCAGTGGGAGCCACAGAGGCCTGAGCAACAGAGGGACCTGGTCAGAACTGCAGTGTTAAAAGCTCCCTCCAGGGACTTCCGTGGCCCCAGGGCGGTCCAGTGGTTGGGACTCCGCGCTCCACTGTAGGGGGCTCGGGTTGCATCCCTGGTGGGGGAACTATGATCCTGCATGCTGTGTGGTGCGGCTAAAAACAACAACAACAAAGAAACGCTCCCTCCAGCTTTGGGGCCCTAATGGATTGAATGGGGTCTGGTCCCGGGGGAAGGCCAGCGGGGAGGCGAGCAGCGGCTCAGAGTCCTGTCTCTCGTGCCCCACGCCTGCCCCGCGGCGGACGGCCCCTCCCCTGCCCTCCGTCAGGCCCCGACGCTCCCCTCTGCTCCCTTCCAGGTCCCATGTGTGACCTGCTCTGGTCGGACCCGCAGCCACAGGTCAGTCTCCCCGGGGCCGTGGCCAGCAGGTGCGGGCTGTGGGCAGAGCGGGCGGGTTGGAGCAGCAGGCACCCTGAGCTCCCTGTCTCCCCAGAACGGGCGCTCGGTCAGCAAGCGGGGTGTGAGTTGCCAGTTCGGGCCCGACGTCACCAAGGCCTTCCTGGAGGAGAACAACCTGGACTACATCATCCGTAGCCACGAGGTCAAGGCCGAGGGCTATGAGGTGGCACACGGCGGGCGCTGCGTCACCGTCTTCTCTGCCCCCAACTACTGGTACGTCCCCACCTGCCCCACCCATCTGGTGGTTTTCTTTTTTTAACTTTTTGTGATAGAAAATTCCAAGGATACATAAGAGTAGATAAAATAGTCTGATGAGCGCCCACGTACCTGTCACCCAGGTTCACCAGTTGCCAGCTCTCACCACCCCTACCGCGGGCTCTTGTAAAGCAAACCCCAGGCATTCTCGCTTCTACCCGCTGTTGCCCTGGTATATTTCTGAATGAAGGAAGTCTTCTTTTCTGTGTGTAATTGTGATGCCACTGTCACACCTTCTAAAGAGGCCACCTGAACCCAGCCAGAGTTCCATTTCCCCACGTCTCTCATCAACGTCTCATTTTAGTCGATTTCTTCCAAGCAGGACCCAAACAAGGGCCACGTTTTCAGTCTCCTGATCTTCGAGTTGCCTGTTCTTCTTGCCCTCCCCCTTGCTGGTTTTTGGTTGAAGAAACCGGAGTCTCTTGTGCTCTGGCCGTTCCATCCCCAGGTGGCCGGACACCACGTTCCTCTGTCCCCTGTGTTTCCTGTTGACTAGAGCCGGGGCATGGTCAGCCTGGAGACCAGGTTTTGGCAAGAGTCCTGCCTCTGTGGGGCTGCCCGTGCCCTCTGCCCATCCTGTCAGGAAGGCCCTCTGCCGGCCCTGCTCCCTGGGCCCTCTCCTCCCCGCCCCCGGCTCCCACGTGGCCCTCTCTCCCCCTCATCCCCACGCCTCCTGCCTCGGCCCCCTGGGCCCCTCTTCACCTGGATTCCTCTCTCTTGCCTGGTGAGCCTCTGTCCGTCCATGTCCTTGACTCTGTCCAGGGCTCTTCTCCCTCCCTCTCCCTGCCCCGCCTCCTCCTTGATGCCCCAGGCCCACCCAGCCTCTGATGGACCACACCGGCCCTTCTGCCCTTGTCCCCGCAGCGACCAGATGGGGAACAAAGCTGCCTACATCCACCTCCGGGGCTCTGACCTGCGGCCCCAGTTCCACCAGTTCACAGCAGTGGTGAGTCACCCCCTTGGGTCCCCTGCTCTCCCTGGCCTGGGCCCCGGGGGGAAGAGGCTCTCAGGGGTAGGGCTGGTTTCTGCATCTGGTGCTCAGAAGACCCTCCTCCACGCGCCGGCCCATTTCTGTCTGTGTCTAACCTGTGTGCCTCTGGTTTCTCAGCCTCATCCCGACGTCAAGCCCATGGCCTATGCCAGCACGCTGCTGCAGTTAGGGATGATGTGAGGCCCACGTGGCAGGGGCCCTGCTCCCCATCCGACCCCAGGCCCGGCCCAGGGCAACGTTGGAACCCCCTTTTACTTTGTAAAGTTTGTATTTATTCCCCTTTAGGTTTGCAGAGGGGGTGGGGGGCTGGCCAGATGGTCTGCTCCCTGGACAAAGAAGAAGGAGGTGGAGAGGCGGAGGGTGGGGCACCAAGCCGGCATTCTGGAGGGAGGCCAGCACTGCTGGGGGGGACGGGGCCCAGAGGCTTCCCCGCCCCCTTGCTTGCGTGGCCCCTCCCCTGCTAAAGCAATAGGTCCCCGCCATGGGAAGACCCCTGGAAGGAGGGTCATCAGGGAGGCCTCACCTGCACCTCACCCGCTCCTGGCAGCCCCAGGGCGGGGCTAGGCTGGGGCTCACCCCCTTCCCGGCTCTTTTATGTCTGTAATTAATTATGTTAAAATAAAGTCATTATTGTAAGTCAGCTTGTCTCCGATGGTGGAGCCTCGGGAGCTGCTGGGATGGGGGTGACCGCTTCATAAAGTCCTGTCCCCTCATCTCTCATCTCCCTGGGGCACCCTGGAGCTGGACAGGCCGGTCTTGGGGCCAGCCAGCCAAGCAGCCCCTTGGCCCATCATAGTGGGCTCCTGAGGGAGAGTTCTGCCGCCTGGGACAGAGAACCCCCATCAGCGGCTCACGTGCAGGTGGGGAGACCAGGGCAGAGCAGAAGCTCCTCCTTCCCTCTGCCGATCCCCGTCAGCAAGTGTTCACTGAGGCTGCTCACAGCCCAGCGGGGCAGAGCCCTCTTGGGCAGGCCAGCCTCGGTCCTTACATCACGCAACGAAGCAGACGTCTCCACCCGCCATGGAAGACTGGAGGTATTTTCTACCACTTCCCCTTTTATTCTCCATCAGAGGTTACCGTTGAACCCCATTCAGGCTGCTCTCCCTGGCTTGGGCCACTGGAGAGATGTCTGTTTTTAAGTCTGAGCTCTTTTGGATCCACCTTTTCCAGATGACAGCAGATGGAGGGGTGGAGTCCGGTGAGTACCTTGACCCCTCAGGTGTCCCCCCACCCCGACCCGGGGGACAGAAATGAGGTGATCTCAGTCCTAATTCTGTTTCTGCAGTCAGAGAGGTCCTGCGGGTAGGTCCTCTTCTCCACGGCAAGTCAGTGTTGCAGTGGATGTGAATGAACCACCTTCCAGGGGGTATGCACTGGGCTGTCCTGAGGAAAATAGGCACGAGTCCCAATGTGCCAGTTGCATTTACTTCCCATGGGAAACAAGTGTTCTGAGGAGCCCTCCAGACCTCCAGGGCGAATTCCAGCGGGCGAGGCGCCCGGCATCCGGGTGTTGAGATTACTCCTGCTGGTAACCCAGGAGTTCAGGAGTCCCCAGGCCCACCCTAATGTTCAGTCATTTGCTGGAAGAACTCACAGAACCCAGAAAAGCTGTTATACGCACGGTTAGTTTGTCACAGCAAGGAAAAAAAAATCAGCAAAGAGAAGAGGCACACAGGGCGGAGCCCAGGAGAGATCAGCCGCGGGTGTCCGGTTGTCTCTGCCAGTGAAGTCACACGGGTAGCGCTGCTTTCTCCCAGCAACCATGTGACAGCACGCACAGGGAAGGTCACCTGGGCCTTGGTTTTCAGGGTCTTTACTGGGCTTGGTCACGTTGGCCACCCATCCCACATGGCGGACCTTAGTCTCCAGAGAGACTAGCTGATGCCGTGTGGCCCAGGGTCCCCAGCATAAATCTCGGGTACGTATAGGCCACTTGGATAAAAAAAGACCCTTATCTGGGAGGATGTTCCCAGGGCTTAGAGCCCCGCCTTGGCCAGACCTTTCTTTGGGCGAGGTGATCGTTTACCGCATAGCAAACCCTAAAACTCACTTTAAAAACACACACACACACACACACACACACACACACACACACACACACACACACACACACACACACACACACACACACACACACACACACACACACACACACACACACACACACACACACACACACCTCCCCCCACCCCCGTCTTTCTCTGTTTCATGGGTTGACAGGGCGGCCGTGCAGTTCTCACTTGAAGTCTCAGGCATTTGTGGTCGGTCAGGTGGTCTCTGGGCCTGGACTCACCTGAAGACTGGCCTGGCTGGATGTCCAGGGTGGCTCACTCCCACGCCTGGCGGCTGGGGCAGGCTACTGGCTGGGAACTGTGGCTGGAGTGCCCACACTGGCCTTCCCTGTGGCCCGGGCTTCTCACAGCACGGCAGCCGGGGCACACTAGGGAGCATCCTGGATGCCCAGAGAGAAGCCGCAGGACCTCACGACCCGGTCTTGGAAGTCCCGATGCATCCCCTCCCCCACATCGTGTCCATCGACCACGTCATCTAGACCGACCCAGATTCAAGGGGCTGGGGAAATAGATGGGAGACACCGTGCCAGTCCCCTCCCCGGAACACTGCCTGCCACGCGAGGCCTCACCAAGACCCATGTTGACAGCACTTTCAGAGGAAGTTTTTTAATAATTTACTTAAATTTCTGATTAAAAGTCAATTTATTGGTTGGTCTCAAGTTGCTTAGAATTAACTTTAAGCCCAGAGATGCAATTATTCCTACAGAAAGAGGCGCATAGCTAGTGTTTATTTTGTCAGCTGTTCGGTTTGGCTCTTTATTTTAAGGATGACTCGATTCCAGACTGCATGCTGCTGGCAGTCCTCTTAAAATACCGACGGTTCCTTTTTTTCTTTTTTAACTTTGTATTTGGAAACAACTTTAAAGGTAAAAAGTTGCAAAAAAGGTCCGAAGAACACCCCTGTGTACCGTTTACCTGGACTCACCTGTTACAGAACATTTTGTTCCATTTGCTTGCACTGGTGTGTGTGTGTCTGTATGTGTCACACACACACTTCTTTTCTGAGTCGAGAGTAAATTGCGTGGCATACCTCATGATCCTTTATCCTTATGCACTTCAGTGTGTTTTAACTAAGATTAAGGGTGCTTTCACATAATCACACTACAGTTATCCACTAGTAAATTTAACATGGCTGTGCTATTTGTATTTATCCTACTAACTGTATTCCAGTTGTATCTGTTGACCCGATCAATAATGCCCTGGGTTACATTTAGTCCTCCTGTCTCTTTGGTCTCTAATCGGAAACATTTCCTCAGCCTCTTTATCTTTTATGATATTGACATTTGTGAAGAAGACAATCCTCCCCATCCTCTTTGTTTAAAGAATGTTTATTTGGGGTCCGTCTGATGTTTCTGCCTGATCAGACTCTGGTTGTGGATCTCCAGGCAGAACAGTACATAGTGAGGTACTAAAAGGCCCTGTATTTGTCATGTGTGTTGCAAATAATTTTCTCCCTCCTGCCTTTTTTTTTTAATACTAGTATTGTGGTAAAAAAAAAAAAAAAAATCACATCACGTAAAATTTACTCTGTCCCAACCTGTCTTTTATCTTTAGGCTTTGCTTGTGGTGGTTTTGCCATGTAAAAGTTTACTTATTTATTTTTTTATTTTTCACCGCGCAGCTTGTGGGATCTTAGTTCCCCAACCAGGGATTGAACCCAGGCCCCCGGCAGTAAAAGTGACAAGCCCTAACCACTGGACCACCAGGGAATTCCCTATTTGTAAGAAATCAAATGTATTGGTTTTTCTTTGATTGCTTCTGGCTTGTGAGTCAGAGTTAGAACGCCTTTCCCTCCACCCAGATTTCAGGGAAATTCCCTCAGGTTTCCTTCTGGTGTTTGCACGAAGAGGGTGAGGAAACTGAGGCCACTTGCCCGGAGCACACAGAATAAGCAAGGAGTCAGGATTTGGACCCCCAGGTCTGCCTACATCCAGAGTTAATATGACCACAGGGCTAGAGGCCCAAAGAATGAGGGAGCCCGCTTGAGGCATTGGAGAATGAACATGGGCAGAAGCAATTAAAGCCTGAGAGTGTCGGGAAGGCTGGGGCGAGCGCCCATCTCGGGATGACTAAAGGGGCAGCCTCAGGGGGCCTCATGCTTTGCAGCCTGTACTTTAAAAACAAACAGTCACGGGGACATTGCAACCCTCCCATGTTCGTAGTGGGAATGGAGACCGCCACTGCCGCTGTGGCACACCGTTTAGTAGTTCCTCGAGAGGTTAAACAGAATTACCATTCCCAGGTACAGTCCTGACGCACAGCAATTCCACCCCTAGGTATATGCCTGAAGAAAGTGAAAACAGGTGTTCAAGCAAAAACTAGTACACGAATGTGCATAGCAGCATTATTCACTGTAGCCAAAAGGCAGAAATTACCCAAATGCCCACCAACAGATGAATGGATTAAGAAAGGTGGTCTATTCATACAACGGAATATCAACTCAGCCTTCAAAAGGAATGAAGTTCTGATCCATGTTACAACAGAACCTTTGAAAACATGATGCTAACTGAAGAAGCCGGACACAAAAGGCCCCATACTGTACGATTCCATTGATCTGAAATGTCCGGAAGAGGCAAATCCGTAGAGGCGGAAAGATGAGTGGTTGCCAGGGCCTGGAGGGCGGGGAGAAAGGGGAGTGACTACTTAAGGGATACGAGGGTTTTTTAAGGGTGGAAATATTTTGGAACTAGATAGACATGAAAGTTGCACAACACAGTGAATGCACTTGAATTGTGTGTGCACTTTAAAATGGTTTAAATGGTAAATTGGATGTTATGTGTTTTTTCCACAATAAAAAATAAACGCATTCACTTTCAAAACAGGGATGCGGGATGCAAATGTGGTGGGAAAGAAGGCAGGGCAGGGGTGGGGGGCGGGGGGGGGGATACCACTCACCTTGGCCTCGCAGAGACCCTGGGCAGGATAGCAATCAGGATAGCAACCTTCAAGGAAACGCTTGCATCTGTGCAAGCTTCAGTTTCCTCACCTATAAAATGGACACCTTTTCAGGCAACTCATAAAGTAATTGCTACATAGCCGGCTCTAAGAACTTTACATGCATGAACATTTAATTCTTATGCCAACACTATGAATAGACGCAGTTTTTAAAAAAATGTTGAAGTATAGTTGATTTACAATGTGTTAATTTCTGCTGTACAGCAAAGTAATTCAGTTATACGTATATATATATTCTTTTTCATATTCTTTTCCATTATGATTTATCGCAGGGTATTGAATATAGTTCCCTGTGCTATGCAGAAGGACCTTGTTTATCCATCCTATATATACTAGTTTGCATCTGCTAATCCCAATCCCAAATCCTTCCCTCCCCCCACCCCCGCCACCGCCTTGGCAACCACAAGTCTGTTCTCTGTCTGTGAGTGTTTCTGTTCCATAGATAAGTTCATTTGTGTGAATAGACATGCTTTTTGATGCCCATTTTACAGATAAACAAATTGAAGGACAGAGAGGTTAAGTTATGTGTCCCAGATCACACAGCCAGCAAGCAGCAGAGCTGGAACTTGAACACAGAGCTGGGCTCAGGTCTGTGCCTTTAACCAGTCTGCAGTAATATTGAGCACTCCCTGTGTCAAGCGTATTGCAGGCATGAACACATTGGCTCCTCATAACAAGAATCGCCATTTTACAGATGAGGAAACTGAGGCACAGAGTCAGGCAGCAGTTTACCTGAGGACACAGCTAGGAAGGGGCAGAGCTTCTTGAATGGGAGACAATAAGACCTTTGACGCTAATGCTAAAAGCAGAACATTTGGGGGAAAGCTTTTGACCCCTTTCAGCAAACAAAACAGACAAACTAAATTTTCACGATGATGAGACACAGAATACATAAAGGTTTAAGTTAAATAAGAATTCATCCCACCTGGGTGATCTCTTTGTTCTCCTTTTAGGACAGATGGTTTGCAGTCTTACCGCGGATAATAAAGGCTCATAAATCCCTCAGAGCTTTGCAATTCTCAAAGCATTTTTGTTAACCATCTGTCCTTTCAAGATTTCTCATTAGATACTTTTGTGACTGTCTATTCTACAGCTCTAGGGGGCGCTGTTAACGTCGTGGTGTTCTATATTCATTACAACACCGTTCCAGCAGATGGCAGTAAAGTACCGGGGTAAAGGGAGTACCTCTTCTCTATTCCGCATTTTTTTCCCTAATCATTTGTATGACAGACATATTTCTAATTTGCATCACTTGGTTTCAACTACCAATTTTAACTGAGCCTGAATCAAAGTATTTGGCATTTACCCTTTTCTATGTCCCCTCCTATCTGGGCCTGTTTTCCTGTCCCTAAGACAGGGATGTTTAAAGGAGTTTTCTTGGGACCTCTTTCCCAGAGCTGCCCCAACGCTCATTTGGAGCTGGTTTAAAGGCGTTGGCTGCTGGATCCCCAAGCGGCTTGGTGGGCACTCCCCTCCTGACTTTCCCTAGGGGCCCAGCGCCCCCTCTCTCAGCCCTTTCTAGCTCCCTCTTCTTTCCTGGGCTCCAAAGCCCTGTGTCTAACTTAAAGAGAGTTATCAGCGTGGGAAGGGGAGGCAGATGGCCTTGGACTACTGTCAGTGCATAAAGGCAAAACGGGATTTATACGAGAAAGATAAGAGAAAGCTTCAGATGGTTTGGGGATGAGTTTTGCTTCTGCACTTTGGTGGTGGGGGGCAAAATGATTATCTAGCAGCTAGAAAAGAGCAGGCTTTCTGGGGCCATTAAAGAAAGCCATTTCAGATATTTGGGATTCTCCAGAAAACCTTGAGAGTTTGGCTGCGGAGCATTTGTGGGAGGCTGTGTCTGTGACATCTGCGGTGGCCTCCCTCTGGCAGTGCCCCCATGGTTAGCCCAGCTTGGCTCCATTTCTGTATCAGGGTTTCCTCAAGATCTGTGTTATCTCTGTCTCTGTCTGTAGGTTTCCGTCTAAGTACATCTGCATCCATATCTACACTGACAGCTGTATCCTTATCTAGAGCTACAGTCGTATCTACAGCTGCGTCCTTATCTGTATGTGTATCTACAATGATATCCAAAGCCAATCTATGTCCAGATTTGTGTTAGTTTCCTAAGGCTGCCGTAACAAATCCCCACAAACTGGGTGGCTTAAAACAACAGAAATGTATTCTCTCACAATTCTGGAGGCTGGAAGTTCGAAATCAAGGTGTCAGCCGGGCTCTAGGGGAGACTTCTTCTTTGCCTCTTCCAGCTTCTCTCTCCTGGCATTTCTTGGCTCCAATCTCTGCCTCCATCTTTACATGGGGTTCTCCTCTTCTTTCTCTCATAATAACACTTGTCATTGGATTTAGGGCCCACTTGAATAATTCAGGGTAATCTCATCTTTTTTTTTTTGCGGTACGCGGGCCTCGCACTGCCTCGGCCTCTCCCGCTGCGGAGCACAGGCTCCGGACGCGCAGGCTCAGCAGCCATGGCTCACGGGCCCAGCCGCTGGGCGGCATGTGGGATCCTCCCGGACCAGGGCACGAACCCGTGTCCTCTGCATCGGCAGGCGGACTCTCAACCACTGCGCTACCAGGGAAGCCCGATTATTTCATTTTTAGACTTGAAAAAAACAAAAACAAAACACCCTCTGCACCGCATGCCCTGTCTATATGCATGCATTTGGATATAAATATTAAATATGAGGGAGAGGGGATGCATGGAATTCATCAAATTAAAACTGAAACCAAAAAACAAAAAGAAAAACCCGAAACCAACCCGAACATTAAAAAATAGTACATGGTAACTGGAGAAATGAATAAGGACAAAAAGATAAACCTGAGGTAGCAAGAGTGGCCCAACATCACTGATCTGAAATATCTGTAAAAACTCAAATAAGTGTTTGGAGATTCAAGCAACAAAATCATCTGCTCTGACTTGGTCAGATTTCCCAGAGTCCCTGCTGAGTTTCAGCCCAGGAGCCAGCACTCACACAGCAACTTGTGAATCCTCTTCCACACTCAAGCATGTCTTCTGGTGAACACCGGAAAGGCTGCCCTCTGGAGAGGCACTTGCAGTGCCTTTTTGTGTATGTGGAGCAAAAGATTCCACAGTCACTGCCATTTTTCTGTTGTGGAATACACTTCGTAACATCAGTCTGCCAACCCTGAAAAAATTCAGGTCTTTTTCCTCTGGCTTCAGACAGCAAGTACTTTCTTATATTCTGTACACAAAACTTAAAATGAATATCTTGGGAATCATCAAATGAAATAATTTGATTAGAGAGTGTCACAGGAATGACAGATCATGGACTTCTAGGTGAATGGAATCAACAGAGGACTCCTTTTAAACAAATCCACCTTTTACGGTCCATCTTTTTGCTCCATGCTATCCTTTGGTTACCAGCTGTCTATGAAAAAAAAAGTTGTTGAAGAAGTGACCATGGTTCCCAGAAGATTCTGTTCCAAATTTTCCTTACAGGGACTTCCATAGCGGTCCAGTGGTTAAGACTCCGCGCTTCCACTGCAGGGAGCGCGGGTTCCATCCCTGGTCTGGGAACTAAGATCCCATATGCTGCACAGTGCGGCAAAAAAAAAAAAGAACTTACGGCTGTGACCTGTAGTCAGAACTCTTCTCTCAACAGATTCTTATTCAAGCCAACACCTTCCTACAATTTATTACCTGCCCCTGACAGATGCTCACACTGGGGTCAGGAAGGTGGAGTTAGCCGTGTCCACTCTGAGTGGAGCAGGGCAAACAGACTCCGGCCTCTTCTCTGCCAGCCGCCGCCAGAGGGCGCACTGCGGAGAATTGTCTCCAAAAGGGCCAGTATCAATTCTTTCCCTCCCTGTCTATGCCTGGTATTTCTCCCATCAAGAGGTGGAGTCTGTTTCCCCTCCGCTTGAATCTGGGCTGGCCTTATGACTTGGCTTGATTAAGAAGTCAAGTCCAGTCAATCACTCCCTTCCCCAAACCCTCGAATGGCTTCCAATGTCAATTAAGGTCAAAGCCACAGACCTTACGGTGGTCTAGACCTGCTCTGTCCAATAGTGTAACCAATGGCCACAAGGGGCAATTTAAATGTAATTAAAATTAAATAAGATTGAACATCCATTTCCTCAGCCATACCAGCCACATTACACGTGCTCAAGAGCCACAACGTGGCCATGGCTACCATACCAGGCAAGTATAGCAAGTTCTCTTGGACAGCACTGGTCTACTCACTCTGTCCGTACGTCCCGTCTCTGCTTCATTGTCCACCACTCTCACGTGACTTCAGCCACCCAGTTATCCATGCTGTTCGGGGAACACGCCAGGCATATTCCTGCCTCAGAGCCTTTGCACTTGCTGTTCCTGCTGCCTGGAGTGCCCTTCCCCAGCATATTTGCAGGGCTGTGTCCTTCACTTCGTGTGGGTCTTTCTTCGAATGCCACATTCCTAGGAGGGCTTCCTTGACCACGCTGCTAAAAATGTAACCCTCCCCGCACATCCCCACTTTATTTCAGACCTCTGATTGTCACTTGGCACACTTATTCGTTTCTAAACAGTGCACTGACTCTGTTTGTCTGGGGGGTTAATAGAGGGCATTGAGGACACGGGTATTGAAGGCAAAGAGCAAAAAGGGGAAGGTCAGGTCGCCCAAAGATCAGAAATGCAGCCGCTGCTCCCGGAGCCCCTGTCCCACGTCACTGCTGCTGCCACCACAGCCTGAGTCCCCCTCCTCCCGCTTCCAACTGCCACCAGTGTCCATGGGCCAGCAGCGGCGGCGCAGCTGGCAGAGGACTCGGGACGGTGGCTGAGGCCGAGGGGCCTCTGCGAGGGGGGAAGGGCAGCAGAGCCGCTCAGGCTCCGCGCGGCGGCCAGGGCGGCTCTGAGGTCCGTCGGGTCCCCCCGGCCCTCGCCGCGTCTCCAGTGCCGTCACGGTGCCCGCCCACGTGGCCGCGCAGATTCTAGTTGTTGAGTGACTGACGGACGGTGTGAACCGCGCGGACTTGGCAACCCGAGCCCAGATGCGCCGGGCGAGGAAGGTGCTAGAACGCTACGCGGGGGTGGGAGCCAGCCGAGGGGGCGCGGGGAGGAGCGTCTCCCGCCGTCTCCGCGCGTCAAAGTCTTACGCTCCCGCCTGGACAGCGCGGCGCGCGGAGCCCGCAGAGGCCCTGCAGCAGCGGGTTGGTCCCCGAGAGGGAAGCCCCGGAGCTGCCGCGGGCCCCGAGGAGGACGGAGGAGACGCGGCGGCCTCTGGCGGGAAAAGAAGGCGGCGTCCCGGGAAAGGCCCGAGGGAGCCGCGGATCCAGGCCCCGCCGGGGCTGCGGCAGGAAGCGGGACGGACAAGCACAGACCCTCGCGGAGCGTCATCGGGGGACAAATCATAAGCTTCCTAGACAAGTACAAGCTTCTCCCCTGTGCTGTGGTGACTGCAGAGCAGAAAAATCAGGAGGGCAGGGGCCTGAGGAAGCTGGGGCGGGAGAGGGTTCGCGGTCATGACCTAGTTAAGGTTGTTCAGAGAAGCCCTCACTAAAAATGTAGGTGGCTTCTGAGCAAAGACCCGAAGGAGGGGAGGTGTGAGGCCGGAGGATGCAGGAGGGAACCGCACTCAGGAGGCAGGAACAGCTGGTGCAAAAGGCCCGAGCCGGGCCGTAGTGATCGGGATTTATTCACATGTAACCCCTGACCCCTCTGGTGCCAGGATTCCTTGCTTGCAGAGGTCCCTGGGGTAGGGGGCAGGTCGCGGCGTGCAGATAGGCCGGGAGCGTGCCCCAGGCTCGGACCTCGAAGAGGCACTGTCCCGACCCTTGACCGGATCAAACAGACGGGGGCGCCCTGAGACTCCTAGGGATGTGACTTGGTCCTAGAAGAGCCGGAGTGAGAAGCCAGGACTCCAAGAACAGAAAAGAACCCCCCTTTCCTGCCATCAGGTTCCCCAAAGCCTTATGCCCACAAGGCCCCGCCTTCCTCATTGCTGGCCCCGCCCCTCACACAGGACGCCCCGCCTCTCCTTCGTCTAGGCCTGCGGAGACGGTGTCAACTCAGGCAAGTTGCCGTAGCCCGATTATCCACCAGGTGGCGCTCCAAGACCGATGGTTAAAGTCGCGCCCGCGGTGGCTCTCAGGGTGCGCCCACGGTCCCCACCAGGAGGCGCTCTAGGACTGACGGTTAAAATCATGAGGTTGATGCGTTTCCTGAGCGCTCAAGGTGTGCGGAGCACTAGCCTGCCGTCTTAAGCTCCAAAGCTCCGCCTGTGTTTTGTTTCGTTAATTAATTAATTAATTAATTAATTAATTAATTTTTTGCCTGTGTTGGGTCTTCGTTGCTGTGCGCGGGCAGGGGCTACTCCTTGTTGCAGAGCACAGGCTCTAGGCACGGGGGATGCAGTAGTTGTGGCATGCAGCCCAGTAGTTGTAGCTCACGGGCTCTAGAGCGAAGGCTCAGTAGTTGTGGCACATGGGCTTAGTTGCTCTGGGGCATGTGGGATCTTCCCAGCTCAAACCCATGTCCCCTTCGTTGGCAGGCAGATTCTTAACCACTGCACCCCAAGGGAAGTCCCTCCGCCTGTGTTTTGAACGCCAGGCTGCAGAAAGTGGACTTTCCTCTAGGGCAGTGGTTCTCAAAGTAAGATCCTGAGGTCAGCTGCATCAACTTAGAAATGCATATTCTCGGGCCAGCCTCCAACCTACAGAATCAGAAACCCTGAGGGAGGTGCCCAACAATCTGTGTTTTAAAAGGCTCTCCAGGTGATTCTGATGCACGACCCGTTTGAGAACGCCTGCTGTGGGGTCGGAATCTCCCCTGGAACCCTAGGGTAGCGGTTCTCAGCCCCTGATACACTGACACAGTATCTTCTTCAATCCTTACATCTGAACTGAGAGGAAAGCTCTATTATGATCCCCCTTTCAGATGAGTAAGTGGAGGCCCAGAGAGGTTAAGTAATCAGCCCAGGGTCACACAGCTTATAATTGGCAGTGCCAGGGGTGAGTCAGGCTCCAAATCTCTCTTCCAGAAATCCCTCTTCATCTTATCCCCCCCAACGATTTCCTCTTTTCCTGTCACACCACCCTGGGCCCTGGGGTGGGGGACTCAGGAGGTCTTCACCTGTCACAGGGTGGTATCTATCCCCTCCACGTCTGTGATTCACTGTTTTTCTCCGTGGTGATAGTTGAATGGCGGCTAGGTCAGTCCAGATAAGTGCTGGTTTGGAGTCAAAACTCCAGTTCTGGGGCTTCTTCCCTGAAAATCTTGGCACATTTGAAACCACAGCCTGGAAGGCACCAACAGACTGCATTTGGGGACTGGGCCCTGCTGGTGACATTTGAAGCCCCCTTGGATTAAAAGTAATAGTGAAAGCCCTGTCTCAGGTTACCCAAGGGACCTCCCACCTTGGGGGTCTCACTGGATCCTCATGCCGGGGACACAGGATGGCAGGGCAGAGAAGCCTGTGTCCACTCAAAGGAGGGACAGACACTCAGTAAGGGACAAATTTGTCCAGTCTCAGGGCTACTCAGAGGGGGTGTGAAGATGAGAACCTTGTGTGTGATTTGACAAGTGTGTCTCTGAGTGTGTGTTTGCACATGTTTGTGGTGGGTGAAACTGCGTGTGCATACGTCAGTGCCCCAGTGTGGATGCCAGCGTGTGTTTGTGTCTCAACCATTAGGTGTATGTGGGTGCATGTGTCCATGTGAATGTGTGTTTGTGAGTGTGTGTATGAGTGGGTGTGTATGTCTACCCAGAGAACTGTGTGGGTGTATGTATAGACCTGTGTTGATTGTAGGCTCGTGTGTGTGTGTGTGTGTGTGTGTGTGTGTGTGTGTGTGTGTATCTGGGCTGATGGGTGTTGGTGCATGGTATATTATTTCATTTCATTTCATTTTTTATTTATTTTATTTTATTCTATTCCATTTTATTTTTCTTCAACCAGATAAAGGGCATCTGATAAAACAAAATACTATATCATAAACTTCATCATACTTGATTGAAGTGTTTCCTCCCAGGATTGTGAACAAGGCAACATGCCCAATCTCCCCATATCTATTTAACATTGTATTGAAAGTCCTAGCAGGTGCCTGGTGTTTTAAAAGGTGGGTAATGGTTTGTGAATTCGTGAATGAGTCTTTATGCCTTGGTGTGTGTCTGCATGTCTGTGGCTGTGTGAATGCCTGTGTGTGTTTGTGATTGTGGGTGTGTAGGTGTGAGGGAGGGAGTAAACAGTCTCCTCAGGGAGAACAGTTTCAAGATTAACAAGGGTGGGTCTGTTCATGTGACCAAGGCACAAAAGGACACTCAGCTGGCTTTGAGCAGGGTTTACCAGAAACTGCTATAGCATGAGTTCCTCTCTGAGCTCCTTGGGGCAGCGGTCCCCGATCCCAGCTCCCTGAACTCCTCCCAGGGTCTCTCCCCATCTCTGCTTCTCCCACACCCTCCCACCTTGCAGATTCCCAAATAGGTGAGGCCTCCTGAGTCTGTGGCCAGCAGTTTCCCTCCCTCCAATCCTGGCACTCAAGCCTCCTCTCTGTAGGCTCCAGAGATGGTCCCTGTGCGGTAAGGGGTTAACTCAGTGGGCTTGGCCTGTGCACTTTCAAAAAAAAGAACTGGCCTCCTGGGAGGGAACTTCTAAGCCCTTGGAATGTACTGCCTGATAAGAATGTCTTTGTTTCCCCTGGGGCCTTGGGGCAGAGAGTCTATGCTAACAACGCGATTTATGCTGAATGCCTGTTTTTGTTCATGGGGGGGTTTGGGCCAGGCTGCTGAGTTTGATCCCTGGAGGGGCTGGAGACTGAGTAACCAGACTTACGTGACCAATCCCCAATAAAAACCATAGACAGGGTTTCCCTGGTGGCGCAGTGGTTGAGAATCTGCCTGCTAATGCAGGGGACACGGGTTCGAGCCCTGGTCTGGGAGGATCCCACATGCCGCGGAGCAACTAGGCCCGTGAGCCACAAGTACTGAGCCTGCACGTCTGGAGCTTGTGCTCCGCAACAAGAGAGGCCGCGACAGTGAGAGGCCCGCGCACCGCGATGAAGAGTGGCCCCACCCTCCGCAACTGGAGAAAGCCCTCGCACAGAAACGAAGACCCAACACAGCAAAAATAAATAAATTAATTAATAAACTCCTACCCACCAACATCTTCTTTAAAAAACAAAAACAAAAACAAAAAACAAAAACATAGACACCAAGGCTCAGGCAAACTCTTCAGGATACCTCTAACCCCCTAGAAAAGTCAGAATCACATCGCAGTTTTTAAAAAGTCCCCTAGTTCATTAAAAAATGAAGATGTGCCCGGGAGTTCCCTGGTGGTCTGGTGGTTAGGACTCAGCACTTTCACTGCCATGGCCCGGGTTCCGTCCCTGGCGGGGGAACTGAGATCCCACAAACCGTGCGGCCAAAAAAAAAAAAAAAAGAAGAAGATGTGTCCAAACATTCTGAACACACCACTAAACAGTGGTCTAATTTGACCAGTTACATTTAAGGAAGGAAGACTGGAGTACACGCGACAAATAAAGACAATCACTGATGTGCACAAGACAATTAGTAGGCTCAGAAAAAAGTGAGGATTTCTAGTGCAGTGCAGGCTGGCCTGGGGCTTGGGTTTCAAGCCTCAGGGTGGCTTACCTGCGTGGGCAGAACATCAGAAACACCGGAAATGCCATTGCTGGGAGAGTGGCTGAAAATGATGGTGCAACACCACGCTGGTGTCTTATGCACCCGGAATGTATGGACTGGGGTCCTTTGGAGTAAGCACAGAGAGAGGCAAGAAAAGTTGTATGTCATAGGATTTCCTTTTTTTTTTTTTTTTTGTCAAAAATAAAATACTGCAAATAATCTCTGTATCTCTATGAGTCCATGAACAATGAGAAAATGTGAACGGCTGTGTCAGGCTATAAAGGTGAGGGTTACAGCGTAGCCAAATCTTGGCTCTGTGACTTGTGTGAACTCAGGTGACCTCTCTGGGCCTCAGTTTCCTCATCTGTAAAATGGAGATAATAGTATCTGCCTTGCAGGGTGACTGGGAGACATGTAAAGGGCTTCTAGTAGCTCCTGGCCCACAGTAAGTGCTCAATAAGTACACAAGTCACTAGTTAACCTGGTTATGCAGGGAAAAGGGGCATTTATAGGGGAATGGGGTGGGGTGGGGGGTGGATCTAAACCACAAAGGGCACAAAGGGTCACCACCTATGCGATTATGTTTATCCAGTCATGTAAAGTGATGTGTGTGCAGAAGGAAATTAAGCAGAACTACTTTTTAAAAGAAAAATTGTAGGATGATCCTCTTCTTGTCAAGCTGTCAGAGTCTCTCTGAGCCCACTTCTGAAACTTCCAACAAAGCCTTTTCTGCTTAAGGCGGTGTATTGGGTTGAAGAGTGTCTTTTAAAAATTCAGGTCCAGGGAGTTCCCTAGCGGCCCAGTGGTTAGGGTTCTGAGGTTTCACTGCCGAGAGTTCGATCCCTGGTTGGGAAACTAAGATCCTGCAAGCCACGCAGCGCGGCCAAGGAAAAAAAATTCAGATCCACCCAGTCCCTTGGAGCACAACGTTGTTTGGAAATAGGGTGTTTGTGGATGTAATTCTTTTTGGTTTTTTTTCATTTATTTATTTATGGCTGCGTTGGGTCTTTGTTGCTGCACGCGGGCTTTCTCTAGTTGCAGTGAGCGGGGGCTACTCTTCGTAGTAGTGTGCGTGGGCTTCTCACTGCGGTGGCTTCTCTTGTTGCGGAGCATAGGCTCTAGGTGCGCGAGCTTCAGTAGTTGTGGCACATGGGCTCAGTAGTTGTGGCTCGCAGGCTCTAGAGCACAGGATCAGTAGTCGTGGTGCACCGGCCTAGTTGCTCCACGGCAAGTGAGATCTTCCTGGACCAGGGCTTGAACCTGTGTCCCCTGCATTGGCAGGCGGATTCTTAACCTCTGTGCCGCCAGGGAAGCCCTGCGGCTGTAATCCTTTAAGGATCTCTAGATGGGCTCCAAATCCAATATGACTGGTGTCTTTATAAAGGGAGGAGACGGGAATTTGGGCACGGTGAGACACAGAGGAGACAGCCACGTGAAGACAGAGGCAGAGATGGGGTGATGCTGCCACAAGCCCAGGACCACCTGGGGCCACCAGAAGCTGGTGTGCTGGTCACAGCCAATCACAGAAGCAATGGCTCTGGCCACCTGTCATAAATTGGGTGGCTTAAGACAACAGAAATGTATTCGCTTACAGTTCTGGAGGCTGGAAGTCTGAAATCAAGATGTTGTCAGGGGGCTTCCCTGGTGGTGCAGTGGTTGAGAGTCCGCCTGCCGATGCAGGGGACACAGGTTCGTGCCCCGGTCCGGGAAGATCCCACGTGCCGCGGAGCGGCTGGGCCCGTGAGCCATGGCCGCTGAGCCTGCGCGTCCGGAGCCTGTGCTCCGCAACGGGAGAGGCCACAACAGTGAGAGGCCCGCGTACCACAAAAAAAAAAAAAAAAAAAGAAAAAAGTTGGATTGGATACATGGATAGATGATAGAACAAAAGTATTGTTTACTGAAAATGGCAAGTGTAGAACAGTGCTTGCCATCTCCTTTTGCATCATCTGGGAGCTGGTTAAACAGCAGACACCAGGCGCCAGCCTAGAACTACTGCCTCAGGATCTGCATTTTAACCGAGGTGACCTGGATGCACGTTACCATTTGCGCATTACCATCTGAATTACCAAAAAAAGAGAAAATATGTGTATGGATGAACAAAGGATTTTGTTTTCATTGGGTTCCTGTAAAAAAAAGGGAACAGCACGTGGGACTTCCCTGGTGGCACAGTGGTTAAGAACCTGCCTTCCAATGCAGGGGACACAAGTTCGGGCCCTGGTCTGGGAAGATCCCACATGCCGCGGAGCAACTAAGCCCGTGAGCCACAACTGCCGAAGCCCACGCGCCTAGAGCCCATGCTCCGCAACAAGAGAAGCCACCGCACTGAGAAGCCCTCGCACCGCAACAAAGAGTAGCGCCCGCTCACCGCAACTAGAGAAAGCCCGGGCGCAGCAATGAAGACCCAACACAGCCAAAAATAAATCAATTATTTTTTTTAAAAAAAGAGAGAGAGAACAGCACGAATGGCCAAGAGTCTAATCTCTGGAGGCCTGATCTGGGTTCAAGTGCTAAGCTCCGAACTCCTAGGCTGTGTGAACTTAGACAAGTCATTCAGCTCCATGGGCCTCAGCTTCCACATCTGAAAATGGGGTGATGCTGGATGCAGCCCTTTCCCCTCTGGTCGCTGTGAAGTTTTAGTCCTCAGCACAGAGGACTCAGAGTACCCAGCCCAGAGCAAGGTCTGCCCGTTCCTTGTGCCACTTACATTTTGTAATCATGTATAAATGTACTCACAGTGTAACGCCTCTGTCATAAAGGGGCCAACTCCCCGCCAACCACTTGGCCAGGCCACGCAATTGTGCGGGGTCTTAGTTCCCCAACCAGGGGTCCACCCGGGCCCTCCGCAGTAAAAGTGTGGAGTCCTAACCACTGGACCTCCAGGGAAGTCCCCCGACTTTCTTTTTGAGGTTTGACCATCCACAGCGTTTAGATCACCCGCCCCATGTCTGGGAAAGCTCATAGAAAAGCCCGCTCCCTCCTGTCCTTGACAATGGTGTGAAGGTCAAGGCTTACAACCCCCAGCCCCACCTACCGTAAAGACCCAACTCACTCCAACTCTGTTCAAGCCACCAGACTGCCTTGTGCCTGCCCTGGACTCTCCAGAAAGATCCATCCTGTGAGTAAGAAACCTTTTCCTACCCTCTTGGTGCTTGTGGTATCATAAGTCTCGACATCCCAACTGATTTGGGGTGTGTTTGATCCACCCAACCACAAAACCACCTTTTATGGGGCAACCACAAGAGGACTTCACTGTTAAAAACGTGTTGTCATGCAGGAATCATTTGTTTTTAATTGACATATATTTGATTTACAATGTCATGTTCATTTCTGCTGTACAGCAAAGTGACTCAGTTATACATGTATCTGTATTCTATTTCTTACTCTTTTCCATGATGTTTTATTGCAAGATACTGAATATAGTACCCTGTGCTTTATAGTAGGACCTTGTTGTTTATCCATCCTATATAAAGTAGTTGGCATCTGCTAATCCCAGACTCCCAATCCTTCTCGGTTTTGTTTATAATGACCAGAGACTCATCAACTTGTAGGATGTCACAGCAGGGAGAGAGTTAACTAACATCTACGGCAGTGATTCTCAAGATGTGTTCCTTGGAGCAGCTGCAGTAGCCTGGGTTCTCTCCTCCCTGGAAACTACTGACTCAGAACCCCAGATAAGGGATGATTAAAAGATGATGATGGTGATTCTTTTCATGTATTTATTTATTGTTGGCTGCACCGTGTGGCTTGTGGGAATCTCAGTTCCCCAACCAGGGACTGAACTCGGGCCACAGCAGTGAAAGCCCGGAATCCTAACCACTAGGCCACCAGAGAACTCCCAGGATGGTGATCCTTAACCTTGG
Organism: Globicephala melas; assembly: GCF_963455315.2. NCBI lineage: Eukaryota > Metazoa > Chordata > Mammalia > Artiodactyla > Delphinidae > Globicephala > Globicephala melas. The sequence continues at coordinate 9,070,504 of NC_083332.1, read as the reverse complement.
CTACTCATTGGAATTCCCTGGGGAGCGTTTTAAAAATCGGAATGCCCTGGCCACATCCCCAGAGAGTTTGGACCTGTTGGTCTGGGATGGGGCGTAGGCATCGTAATTGGAAAAGCTCTCCAGGTGACCCTAACGTGTGACCAGGGCTTCGAACCATTTCTACTGCAATCCTCCAATTTCAGAGGCAAAACGCTGAAGCCAGATAAGGGGAGGATCTTGCTAAGGTCACAGGGCAAGTTGGTGACAGAGAAGGAGAAGAACGCAGGAGTCCTGATTCCCCCTCAAAGCTTCCTTTCATTCTATATGGCGGCCCTGGGCCCTGTCGGTGGTGGTGCTGTTTTAAAAGTAATAATAATTATTTTTATGTGCCATGAGGAGACTGATATGGCTTACTTTGAAGTCTCCTACGTTCTTTTTTTTTTTAAGATTTTTTTTTTGATGTAGACCATTTTTTTTTTTTTTTTTTGATGTGGACCATTTTTAAAGTCTTTATTGAATCTGTTACAATGTTGCTTCTGTTTTATGTTTTGGTTTTTTGGCCCCGAGGCATGTGGGATCTTAGCTCCCCTACCAGGGCTCAAACCCACACCCCCTGCCTTGGAAGGCAAAGTCTTAACCACTGGACTGCCGGGGAAGTCCCCAAAAGGCTTCTACGTTCTTTGAATTAAAACCAATAATCTAACTTTAGTAAGCAAAATGTTCCACAGCAAAATGTTTAAATGGTGTATACGTGGCAAAACGATGGCTCATTTTTCCATGTTTATCGAGGCTTTTCTATAGTAATCATATATTACTTACATCGTTAGATAAAGAATGTCTATAGAAATGACACTGAGGGTAAAAAAAACAAAAACAAGTAACTAGGGTGAGGCGGCCACGGAGCATTTTAATGGAAACGCCAGCTCTAGCCAGGAAAAAAAAAAAGAAAAATGTACAAATGATTCATTTTTTCCTTCAACCTCTAAGCTCAAAACCTTCCTGGTGTGTGAGTGGGTGGCCCTGGAGGGTGGCCTCATTCCTGCATAAACCTTATTTCAGTTGGAATAAAATCTCTCTAGTCGTGGGTCAGACGTATGTGCCTCATTACCACGACCCCTCTCCTAATGTCCTCCATAGCCCAATTCCTTGCATTTAGGGCTTAAATATATGTCATTTTTAAAAACCATTTTTAATGAAAGTATAGCTAATTTACAGTGCTGTGTTAGCTTCAGGTGTACAGCAAAGTGATTCATATATATATATGAATATTCATATATATATATTCATATATATGTATTCTTTTCCATTATAGGTTATTACAAAACATTGAATATAGTTCCCTTTGCTGTACAGTAGGTCTTTGTTGTTTATCTCTTTTTTTTTTTTTTTTTTTTGGCGGTATGCGGGCCTCTCACTGCTGTGGCCTCTCCCACTGCGGAGCACAGGCTCCGGACGCGCAGGCTCAGCGGCCATGGCTCACGGGCCTAGCCGCTCCGCGGCATATAGGATCTTCCCGGAGGGGGCACGAACCCGTGTCCCCTGCATCGGCAGGCGGACTCTCAGCCACTGCGCCACCAGGGAAGCCCTGTTTATCTCTTTTATACATAGTAGTGTGTATGTGTTAATCCCAAACTCTTAATTTATCTCCCCCTCCCACCTCCCGCTATCCCCCCGGTAACCATAAGTTTGTTTTCTATGTCTGTGAGTCTATTTCTATTTTGTAAATAAGTTTATTTATATCATTTTTTTTTAGATTCCACATATAAATGATATCTTATGATATTTGTCTTTCTCTGTCTCACATGCTTCACTTGATATGATAATCTCCGGGTCCATCCATTTTGCTGCAAATAGCATTCTTTTTATGGCTGAGTGATATTCCATTATATATATATCTTCTTTATCCATTCATCTGTTGATGGACATTTAGGTGGCTTCCACATCTTGGCTATTGTAAATAGTGCTGCTATGAACATTGGGGTGCATGTATCTTTTGGAATTAGAATTTTCTCCAGATATATGCCCAAGAGTGGGATTGCTGGATCATATGGTAACTCTATTTTTTGTTTTTTAAGGAACCTCCATACTCTTATCTATAGTGGCTGCACCAATTTACATTCCCAGCAACAGTGTAAGAGGACACACCCAAAGATATGTGATTTTTCCCTCCATGTGGTAGCTTTCAGGCCCACAAGGGAGTATGATCTACCTCTCTTCATGTTGTTTATTAAATTTGGTTTACCAGTTGTCTTTCTGCTGTGTTGCCATCTTCAAGTAGATATTTATAATGTTTGGCAAACGTAAATATAATTTAGTATTCAAAGAATTTGAAGACAACAATACACATCTTATTTCAGAAAAATAAATAAAATAGTTTATTCTCTTTTGTCCTTTAGTTAAAGTCTTCAGACAAAAACGCAGGATTAGTCACCAGCCAAGACGACTATTCTCACCATGTGACACTTTCCAGACACCAGGAAGAAATATGATCAGTGTCCACAACATAAACGAGAGAAGCTTCGCCTGACTGTTTTGTGCATTTGGTCTTTTTAAAATGCGCACTTGTACCGCTGGGTTCAGATTTTCATCCATGGAACATTCTAGAAAGTAGACATAACATTCATTCCATTGCTGTACCTGAATGAGTAGCTGCTTGTAAAAAACATTTTTTAAAGTCATGGAACATGTATCATGCATACAGACATGTGCCCCAAACACAGTTTAACAAAAAACATAGCAAACTCCATGGTCCTATGACCCATCAAGAAACGGTCAGTCCAGAAGCTCCACGTGTCCTGCTCATCACAAATTCCTCCCTCCCCCCAGGGTAAATCATACCCTGCTTTGTGATAAACACTTCCTTGCTTTTCTATAGATATGTATGTTTATTACCAAGCTATGCATCTCTCAACACTATAGATCTGACTAGTTTTGAATGTTATATTCATGCAATCCTACTGTATAGATTATTTTGCTGTGTGGCTGATTTTCAGGAAAAATAACTTAAGCAAAGGAAAAGAACATGGGGCCTCCCAGTTTCCTGGCTATGTTTCCTCCCTTGGAACCTTGTTCCTTCCCTTTAGAGAGTGGAGACAGCTGCTGGGTATTTTTTTGTCAGGAGAAAGTTCAGGACCTGCAGCTGGTGGCTGTAACCTGAGCCCCAGCTCAGATGAGAACACATCTCTCCCCCCAACACATAATCCCAAGGTTTTGTCGATTATTTCCAGAGAGGAAGAGAGAGAGAACTCAGAATGGCCCTGGGAGGGGATAGAGTTGCCAGTTCCGTGGTATTGAAGCATGAGGCCGTATTTTATTTTATTTTTAATTTTTTTTTATTTTGACGTGGACCATTTTTAAAGTCTTTATTGAATTTGTTACAATATTGCTTCTGTTTTTTGGGGGTTTTTTTGTTGCGGTATGTGGGTCTCTCACTGCTGTGGCCTCTCCCGTTGCGGAGCACAGGCTCCGGACGCGCAGGCTCAGCGGCCATGGCTCACGGGCCCAGCCGCGCCGCGGCATGTAGGATCTTCCCGGACCGGGGCACGAACCTGTGTCGCCTGCACCGGCAGGCGGGCTCTCAACCACTGCGCCACCAGGGAAGCCCTGTGGGAGATTTTTTTTTCCTCTTTTCAGTATGTTCTTTCATAATAGCTATCTATTGCTCTTTTTTGGTGTTCTATAATCAGATTAAGACACTTATTCATACTTGCCCCCCTCACACAAATTAGGAAAAGATAAAATAAGTGCTTGTCCAGAAAACCATTCGTTTCCCCATCTTGGATAATAATAGTGATGAAAGCTATGTGCTGAGTGAGTTCTAGGTGCCAGGCCCTGAGATTCATATGTAACATCCCCAGAATCCTCCCAACACCCCATTTTGCAAACAGAGAAGCTGAGGCTCAGAAAGATGGAGTGATGTGCTCAAGGTTTCCCAGCTCTGAGGTCATGAGCCTGACCCAAGATGACCATCACTTTAAACGTCCTCCCCTCTTGCATTAGTGTCTTTGGAGAATTTATGGCAAATCCATCCAATAAAAATATTCCCAAGCCCTTCCTCTGTGTTCGGCCTGTGCTGGGGACACAGAGGTGACCAATGACAGCCCCAGCTCTGACCCCCCCCCAGGATTCACAATCCAGTGGGGGAGACAGACCCATCTCCAGGCAGTGATGACCCAGAGTGTGCAGAGTTGGGACAAAGGAGCCTCAAGGGGGCGCTGGACCCATCTTGGGCAGTCAGGGAGGGCTTCTTGGAGGAAGCTGAGCCCTGAAGGACAAGGAGGTGTGATCCAGGTCAAGTGTGACCAAGGCTTTGCAGGGAGAAGCCCAGGGCACTGTGAGACTCCAGAAAAACTTACAGTGAGTGGAGGAATCCAAGCTGAACAAGAAAGGTAAATTCCAGATCCTCCCCAGAACTGCTCTTGGATAATCACATATCTTAGGACTGGCCATGAGGTTTGGTCTCTGGTGGGCAGGTGATGGAACAGAGGAGGAGGGTCTCTGATGAGAGCAGCTGGCAGTCTCTTCCAGGCCCAGCCCTACTCAGGGAGCTCTGTGGATCTCTACTCTGCTCAGTTCCAGAGCCAGGGTCACCAGGCTGCCCTTATCCTCTTTGTTTGGGGTCCAAGTCCCTGGTCAGGGACACAGCAAGCCAGACAGATGTAAGTTCAAATCCTGACTCCCGGGACTTCTCTGGTGGTCCAGCGGTTAAGACTCCGTGCTTCCACTGCAGGGGTCTCTGGTTCGATCTCTGGTCCGGGAACTAAGATCCCACATGCCACATGGTGTGGCCAAAATATTTTTTAAAAAATCTCACCAAATCCTGGCTCCCTACAAACTGGATGTGTGGTTTCTGAGCCTCAGTGTCCTCATCTATATAATGGGTTGATAATCTCTAGTCCGTGTGCCTGTTGTGAGGGTTAAATTCATATCAGATCACACCTCTGCTCAGAACCCCATGGTGTCTCCCATGTTCCTCTGAGAAAAAGCCAAGTCCTCCCAAGATCTCAGTCCCTCTCTGATCACAACTCCCACCTTCTCCCCCTCCCTCCCTCTGCACCAGTCACACTAGGCTCCTTGCTGCTCCTCAGACATCTCACGATCTCCAGCCCCTGGGCCTTTGCACTGGCTGTTTCCTTGTCTGGAAAGACTCTACTCCATCTATCTGCAAGGCTCATGGATTTTATCTGTTTTGTTCACTGCTGTATAAACAGTACTAGAACCATGCTTAATAATAATAATAGTAATTTTATATTATATTATATTAATATAACAATGATATTAGTGATGATCATAATTATTACAAGAGTCCCTAGGCATATTCAAGTGCTCAGCTCCATCCCTGAGGTTACCTTGTTACCAAGTCTAAGCTTGTACTGCTTACTGAATGACGGGTCAGTAAGTCGAGAGATGAATTGTTGAGGCAAGAAATAGCAACTTTATTTGGAAAGCCAGCAGACTGAGAAGATGGTGGACTAGTGTCCCAAAGAACCACCTTGCCTGGGGTGGATGTTAGTTTCTTCTATAAAACAAAGAGGGGGAGGTAAGGAGGTAAAGTATAAAAGGTGATAAGTTATTGTATTTCCTGGTTCCAGCCAGATTCCAGAGGGGATGTGTTAATTTCTTCCTTCCTGCAGCCATTCACAGGTAAGTCTGGTCAGGATGTTTCCTGTGAGCTAAACAAAGGTACTTTAGCTTAACGCTCAGGCATGGAAGACAGAGTTCCTGGAGATGGGCTATTACGTATACTTTAAGCTTATAGGCAACAGCCCTTTAGTGAATAACTTATAGCAAAAGCAATAAAATACAAAGGTTAAAATAAAAGAAACAGATCCAGTATGGAGTCAGATTTATTCTTCCTGATTACAACCCCCCTACCTCTGGCCCTCACTTTCTCTGGGTCTCAGCGTGCACTACAGTCAGGCCAGCAGGGGTTGTCCTAGAAGATGGCTCTCCTTGGCTCTGACCATCTGATGGTTCTTTTAGCTGGACCAACAAGGAGAGGGAATTCAAGAAATCCACTGGGAAAGCTTGCCAGGATAAAAAGTAAATTTTTGTGGTAAGGCCTGTTAACAAGCAGTGGAGATTTTTGAAAATGTACATGTGAAGAGTAATGGAGGGTGGTGATGAGAAGGGGACTTGAGCTGTGAATACTCCAACCTTGATTTGACTAGGGGGACCTGAGCTTAGAGAGAAGAGGCAGAGAGAGTACAGGTTGAAAAGTTTCCCTGGAATGGCCACCCACAGGATTTATGGCCACCTGGATTGACTGGCCTCATTGACTGTCATCAAGAAAAAAAATCACCCTCCAAGGCAGCGGAGGGCGGGCGTCTCTCTTGTGGAGTTTACTATTTACCTGTCTACACTGATGAATAAGCACTCCTTTGTTCTGGCTCCCTTCCCAGCACTGCAGACAGAGGCAACCCTCTTTCTTTTGTCTTATTTATTTATTTTTAAAGAGAGTGTCTCACTCTCTGGCTTCAGAGTTCCAGTGGTTGTCCAAATGGCCAGCTCCATTTCCAACCCAGGACAGTCAATGGATGCAGTCATTTATTCATTCAGTAAAGAATGATTAAATGTCCCTCTATGGCGAACACTGTCTAGATTCTGGGAATCTGATGGTGAAAAAGACAGGGAAGGTGCCTACCCTTGGGGGCTTCTGTTGTCATGGGGAGTACAAATTTAGATAGTGTATGTACTATCTTTAAACCACTTTGGGAATTGTTTGTTATGCAGCGATGCTAACTGATACACTAATAAGCCAACGTGATGTGATAGTGATTTTTGTGAGTGTGTGTGAAGGAGAAACTCCTGCAGTTAGGTAGAATCTGGTAAGGCTTCTTAGAGGAGGTGACATTTGGACCAAGGCTTGAAGGGCAAGGAGGGAACCACATAGGGAACAGCAAGTACAAACATCCTAAGGTGAGAATAGTGGAAGATCATGGCTGAAAAAGATGTAAATGAACATGGAAATGATTCAGTTCTTAAGCTGGGGGTGGGGTGGTGGGTAAACTGGCACGCAGGCACTCATTCTATTATTGTATATACCTTTTTTCATATATCTAAATATTTAATAATGACAGTTTTCTAAAATTATGAGAATAATTATTTAAATAGAGAACAGGGTATATATTTATTTGGTTAAATATTTCAACAAAACAAGGACAGATAGGATGACTCTTTCTAACCAGTTAACAATATGAATTTTACCTTTTAAAAGTTGTAGTACCAGATATTATGAGAACAGTTAGGATTAAAACAATAAAATCCTGTGGGGATGCATTTTACTCTTTCTGTTAGCAAGAAAAATGAAAAATAAAATACCAAAGATAGAAGACATTTTCTTTCTTTCCTTAAAAAAAAAATTCATGGAAATTAAAAAATGTAAACGACAGTAGTGAGAATAGTATAATTACCTCCATCTATAACAATTTTTTTTCAGGGTCAACTCACAGCCAATCTTGTTCCTTCTATCCCCCTACCCTCTTGTTTTTTCTGGAGTATTTTAACAATAATTTTTTTCAAAGTATATGGGTATTTGGAAATAGCCTGTGTATTTTTTTTTTTTTTTTGGCCACACTGCACAGCTTGTGGGATCTTAATTCCCTCTGCAGTGGAAGCGTGGAGGCCTAACCACTGGACCACCAGGGAATTCCCTATAGTCTGTGTATTTTTAATGATTATATGAGATGGAGAAATATATGTGCAGACTCACATCAGATGCTGAGGTTAGCAGTCTGGGGGTTAGCATTGACGGGGAAAGCCATGTCACAGGACCTTTAGAAAGTACAAATTGAAGAAACTCTGGAGCAAGAAGGAGCTCTCACAGCACAAACCGGATAGAACAAGTCAGATGAGTCACAGAACCACCACAGTGGGTTATTACAACTTACTCAGGAGGGGAAATCTGGGTGGGAGCCCAGAGCCCCTGGACCTCAGTATTCACGGAAATTCTGTGTGTTCTCATTTAAAGTACACAAGAAGACAAAATAAAAACCTAAAGGTGAAACAGAGAGGAAGAGGATGCAAAGGTAACCCTAAAGTGCCAAGACGGGTGAAAGTGTTGGGGCTGCATGGACGCGTTGTCATGGAAACTGCAGTTGGAAGTGTTGTCATGGAAACCACAGCCAGGACTCCTACCAAAGTTGCTTCAAAACTATTTTTAGATCCACTGGTAATCATCGGTGTTTCACTGTTGGGAGAAGTTTCAGGCAGCTGATTCCACTTACACACACACATACACACTCACAGACATATATATACACATGCATATATACATATGTACAAATATATATTTATAATTACCTATACATATAATTGTATATTGTATATGTAATTATAAATATTTGTTTGCTCATATATAAATAACAAATTTAAAGTTTTTCTCTCTCACGCATTTATTTATCTCTTTACTATTTTGGAATGCTTAATTAACTCAATCTGCTTCTCTGATTCAACCCTGACTGAAACACTCTCAGGCATCCGTGTAGTGAAGAGTTAACTCAACAGGTCTGGGTTGTCCAAACCCCATACCTTTTAAAGCATCAACTAGCCCTTCTCTGACTCCTGGGTAACCTCTAAGCCTTAGAGGATCCTGTACTAATAATGCAATTTATGGTGGTGGCCTTGTGCCACGCAGCATCGCTTTGACCTCTGGAGATGCTGACGGCTGAGTAACTAAAGTCAGTCACATGTGTGCTCCATGCCTACATGACTGACCCAGAAAAAAAAAATCCTGGACACTAAGGCTCAGGTGAGCTTCCCTGGCTGGCAATACTCTGTGTGTGTTGTCACACACTGTTGCTGGGAAAAGTAAGTGCTGTCCCTGTAACTCCACTGGGAGAGGATAACTGGAAGCTGACACCTGGTCTCTCCCAGACTCTGCCTTAGGCACCTTTTCCCTTTGCTGATTTTAAACTGTATCCTTTTCTTGTAATAAAGTATAATTGTGAGTACAATCGTTTTTCTGAGTCCCAGGAAGACTCCCAGCAAATCATTGAAACTGAGGGTGGTCTTGTGACCCTCAACACAGTATCTCAAATTCATCATGGCCCAAACTAAACTTCTGATTCACCCTCTCCCTTCTTTCCCAAGTCTGTTCTCCATCAGACCTTCCCCGGCACTTAAAACTAAGTGCCGTCATGCCCCTTCTAGTTACTCGTTCCAAAACCCTGGGGTCATATTTGCTTAGTTTACCTTGCACCCTACATCTAATCCATCAGCAAAACAGCGAAGACTGGTATGAAATATTTACAGAAAAGTGCACATATCATAGGCATATAACATGTTGAATTTTCACAATCGGAACACACCTATAACCGACAACCAGAACAAGAAACAGAGCGGGAGGGAGACACATTTCAAGTCATTAGACATTCCACAGGAAACAACTCTCCCGACTTCTAAAAACATGGTTAATTTTGCCTGTTTTTGTACTTCATATAAATGGTATGATACAGTATGTGCTCTTGTGTATCTGGTTTCTTTTGCTCAAGATTTTGCAGGATTCATTTATATTGTTGCGTGTCATTGTAGATCATTCATTCTAATTGTTTAGTATTTTATTGTGTGAACATTCTACAGTTTATCTGCTCTTCTGTTGACTGGTGTTTGGGTAGCTTCTAGATTTTGGCTACTAGGAACTATGCTGCAATGAATATCCTTGTCTATAGTTTTAGTGAACACATTTCTGTTGGGTACATACATAGCTAGGCGTGGGGTTCCTAAGTTGTAGGGCTAGCATCTGCTTTCCTTTAGTGGATACAGCCAAAGCGTTTCCAAAATACACATACACGGGACGTGTACACGTATTACACGTATGAGAGTTCCAGTCAATCTTCTCCTCATCAACACTTGGCATTTTTTGCCCTTTTAATTTTATCCATTTTCCATCAGCAAATTTACAACAGCGCCCTTGTGCTACCACTAGATTTTAGTACAACTTGCTACACTCTTCTAACAAGAACATCCCATTTGGTAGACATTATGCTACCAATCTTCTTGTTACTTTCCTGGACCCAATGGTTCAACCATCCCAGAACAAACTCCAGGTCAATGGAAAGATGGTATAAGAAGAATTCCACTCAACAGTGGGAGTGGGGCTTCCCTGGTGGCACAGTAGGTGAGAGTCCGCCTGCCGATGCAGGGGACACGGGTTCATGCCCCGGTCTGGGAGGATCCCACATGCCGCGGAGCGGCTGGGCCCGTGAGCCATGGCCGCTGAGCCTGCGCGTCCGGAGCCTGTGCTCCGCAACGGGAGAGGTCACAACAGTGAGAGGCCTGCGTACCGCAAAAAAAAAAACAAAAAACAAACAAACAGTGGGAGGACTCCTGGAACTCTTGCCTTTACAATAGTAACAGTTTACTATGTGTCAGGACCAAATACACATTGTATACTTATTTATTTATTTTTGGCTGCGCTGGGTCTTCGTTGCTGTGTGTGGGCTTTCTCTAGTTGTGGAGAACGGGGCTACTTTTCGTTGCGGTGTGCAGGCTTCTCATTGCAGTGGCTTCTCCTGCTGCGGAGCATGGGCTGTAGGTGCATGGGCTTCAGTAGTTGTGGTACATGGGCTTAGTTCCTCCGTGGCATGTGGGAGGACTCCTGGAACTCTTGCCTTTACAATAATAACAGTTTACTATGTGTCAGGACCAAATACACATTGTTTACTTATTTATTTATTTTTGGCTGCGCTGGGTCTTCATTGCTGTGTGTGGGCTTTCTCTAGTTGTGGAGAGTGGGGCTACTTTTCATTGCGGTGTGCAGGCTTCTTATTGCAGTGGCTTCTCCTGCTGCGGAGCATGGGCTGTAGGTGCACGGGCTTCAGTAGTTGTGGTACATGGGCTTAGTTCCTCCGTGGCATGTGGGAGCTTCCTGGGTCAGGGATGGAACCCATGTCTCCCACATTGGCAGGAGGATTCTTAACCACTGAGCCACCAGGAAAGCTCCAAATTCACATTTTTTATTTTATTTTATTTTATTTTTTGGCTGCATTGGATCTTCGTTGCTGCTCACGGGCTTTCTCTAGTTGCGGCCAGCGGGGTCTACTCTTCGTTGCGGTGTGCGGGCTTCTCATTGCGGTGGCTTCTCGTTGCAGAGCACAGGCTCTAGGTGCTCAGGCTTCAGTAGTTGTGGTGCACAGGCTTAGTTGCTCTGCGGCACGTGGGATCTTCCCGGATCAGGGATGAAACCCGCCTCCCCGCATTGGCAGGTGGATTCTTAACCACTGCACCACCAGGGAAGCCCCCAAATACACATTTTTTAAAATAAAACGTTGAATGCTGAGTATTCGGTCACAGGCAAAAATCATCATCATAGAATGAACTTTAGGGAATAAAAGAATAAATCTGAAATTCTATCAAATTCAAAATTTTTTATTGCAATTTTATCTTTTAAATTTAGTACGCAATTTCTTCTTAAGTTTGGGTGTATAATCTTGTAGCAAAGTCAGCTACAACTTGCTCTTTTGGCGACTCTACTTTATGATACTAAATGGAGGAAGAAGAAACAAGACATATTTGACCAGCTCAGCTGATGGTGACACTTACCCAACTATCAACCTTTCCTTCCTTGCTAAAAGTAACTGACTAGAGTAGAAGATTTATTGTCTCATCATCTGAGAAACTGGAGGATCTTGTTGATAGTAATGATGGTATATCATTGAAACAAACCCATGAAGTGAAACTCGGTGCACTGCTAGAAAAAGCTACCTTGGGGAATCTTTTCAGGGACCAAAGATCGTGGCTCTGCATGTTTTGAAGTGATGTCAATCATCACCAATCCTAGACGCATTCTACTTTTGCAATATCTTCTTGTTATCACTTGCTGCATAATAAGCCATCCCCAAACTTAGCGGCATAGAACAACTGTTTGTTATACGCACTGATTCTATGGGTCAGGAATTTACACAGGGTAAAGCAATGATGGTTTGTTTTTGCTACGCCATGTCTAGCCCTCAACTGGGATGATGTAAGTGGTTAGAGAGTGACTCAAGTGGTTGAGGGGTAGAATCATCTACAAGTTTCTTTACTCCCATGTGTGGTGCCTGGACTGAGATCACTTGAAGGCTGGGCTCAGCTGGGAATCGTTGACTGGAGCACACACATGTGGCTTCTCCATGTGGCTTGGGCTTCCTCACAGCATGGCAGCCAGAGGATAGTTGAACTTCTTACTTGGATGCTCAAAGATCCAAGGATGAGATTGTCCCAATGAACAAGGAAGAAGTTGCGGGGCTTCCCTGGTGGCGCAGTGGTTGAGAGTCTGCCTGCCGATGCAGGGGACACGGGTTCGTGCCCCGGTCCGCGAAGATCCCACGTGCTGCGGAGTGGCTGGGCCCGTGAGCCATGGCCGCTGAGCCCGCACGTCCGGAGCCTGTGCTCCACAACGGGAGAGGCCACAACAGTGAGAGGCCCGTGTACCGCAAAAAAAAAAAAAAAAAAAAAAAAAAAAGAAGTTGCATGGCCTCCTAGCCTGAGGAGTCACATAGCTTCCCTTCCATGATACTATTGGTTCAATCATTTCCTTTCTACCACACTCTCTATTGGTTAATGCAGTTACAAGTCTGCTCAGATTCAAGAGGAGGGGACATATATCCCCACCTCTCTGTAGAAGGAATGTTAAAGAATTTATGGCAACGTTTTAAAACCACTGCTAGTAACATACATTCATTCTTCAGCTGATTCATAGAATTTCAACACGTTAAACACTTGAGATTTTAAAACTCTAGTTATGGGCTTCCCTGGTGGCGCAGTGTTTAAGAATCTGCCTGCCAATGCAGGGGACACAGGTTTGAGCCCTGGTCCAGAAAGATCCCACATGCCGTGGAGCAACTAAGCTCGTGTGCCACAACTACTGAGCCTGCGCTCTAGAGCCCTCGAGCCATAACTACTGAGTCCACACGCCACAACTACTGAAGCCCACGCACCTAGAGCCCATGCTCCGCAACAAGAGAAGCCACCGCAATAAGAAGGCTGTGCACCGCAACAAAGACCCAACACAGCCAAAAATAAAATAAATAAATTTTAAAAAATAATAAAACTTTAATTATAGCTAGAGTGTTAGTCTTTACTGGAATGTGAATATTCAAATTTAGCAATTTGAATGATGTCTAAACTATGATGGCAACTCGGGCAATCAATCACACAAATATTGATCATGCCCAAGTTCAGGGATATCAGAGAGGAAAGTGAAATGGATATCTGGCTATTTGGTCTTGCAAAGGCCAATTCCAAAATGGAATCCAAACAACAGATTTTGGTTGAATACCCAGGCCCACTGCATTTTTCATATGTGATCTCCCCCAATCTTCAAAATTTCCAGATCAGGAAAGTTTTTATTGGTATTCCTATTGTGAAGAAGAGGAAGGAGCTCAGAGAGCTCAAATTTCTTGTTTAAGATCGCACAGTTAGGAAGCCACATTGATAGATGTATCAGTGAGGGCCTGACAGGAAACATGGCAACGCATCCTGAGTCACTGAGGACTGTTTCATTAACTATTAACAAACGTGTTACCTGTAGGCAGTGAGTTGAGGAAACCAGCAAGGAAAGGTGAGGCACTATCCCCAGGCTTGAAGGGGGTGGAAAATCGAGAAGTTTCTAGAAACTTCTGGAAATTTCTGGAACAAGGAACTGTAGCTAACCTAGAAGGCTCTCAACAAGAGCTGTGGCTTTTATTAGGGGAACTCAGGGGGACTGAAGCTGCTGTTTCCTCGCGCCCTCTGCTTTCTGTTGTCTCCTAGGAGTCTTGTTGGCTCAACCCAACAGGAAGGCTGAGGGTAAGAAGGGTAGTTGGTGCAGCCACAGAAGTCAGCACCCCCCACCCCCGTCCCGGAGGCCCATGTTGAGTAGAGAAAGGTGGAAAGACCGGGTCCGGGAGGGCAATCAGAGAACATGCAGACCTCGGGCTCGGTGAATAGGTGAACAGTCGCACTCCCATGCGATTCCCCAGGCCCAGTTGCACAGCCCACGCGCTAGCTTGCAACCACCGGTTGCCATGGAGACCGCGGGTACTACGCGGGAGCAAGTGCGCAAGCGCGCCCTGGGACGCCGGCCTCGGCTCAGCGCAGCTGCCTGGACCCAGGCGAGACGCCACCTGACGCGCCCTGTCCGAGCGGGGGCGGACGCGGTCGGCTCGGGCACTTGGCCCAGAGCATCTGTGCCGGCGTGGCCCGAGCTGGCACCTGGCAAGCCGGCTGCATCCCGGCGGCCTCTCCTTGGCCCGTCTGGGCGGTCAGAGGCGGGGCTGCCGCTTCCCTGACGGGCTGGCCGAGAGCCAGGCCCCGGGGAGGCCGCTCGCGGTTTTCGGCGATTCCAGGACACGTGTGAGCACCCGGGGCCCGGTTTGGGGAGGAAGACCTTGGGAAAGCGCGAGGCCTCCTGCAGGCCAGCCTTGGAGGGGGCAGCTGAGAGCTCTGGGCCTGGCCTTGTTCCCGGGAATTTGACCTCCCTCTCCTGTCACCTTACAGGATTGCTGTTTAGGGACCACTGCAGCCCCGGTCCACGTCGTAGACTCTTCAGCACACGTGGGAATCGAGCTGCCAGGTGTCCACGACCATGGCGGTGAACCTTTTGGAGGACTGGTGCCGGGGGATGGAAGTGGACATCCACAGGTGCCTGTTGGTCACAGGCATCCCGGAGGACTGTGGCCAAGTGGAAATTGAGGAGACCTTGAATGGGGTCCTCTCCCCGCTGGGCCCATACTTTGTGCTCAACAAGATTTTTTTGAGGGAAGAGAATGCCAAAGCTGCCCTCGTTGAGGTAGGCGAGGGTGTGAATCTGAGGGCCGTACCCCGGGAATTCCCAGGAAGGGGGGGCATCTGGAGAGTGGTCAGTAGGGACCCCACCCAGGATGCTGAGTTTTTAAAAAACCTGAGTGAATTCCTGGCTGCAGAGGGGCGCACCCGGGAGGATGTGGTCCGCCTGCTGCAGCTCAGCCAGTCCCCACCACCCCAGAACCGGAATCAGCCCCCAGAGGACTGGGCAGAAGCTTTGGGGGTGCTTCTGGGGGCGGTGGTGCAAATCATCTTCTGCATGGAGGGCGAGATCCGCAGCCGGGAGGAAGCTAGGGCTCGAGAGGTTGCTGAAGCCCAAGCAGTGGCATCCTTGACTTTGGCAACAGCGAGGAAGGTCAAGAAGGAGCCAGGGTGGGCTGCAGAGGTGGGCTCTGCCTTGAAGATGGAGAACCTGGACGGCTGGAATGACGTGGAAGATGAGGGTGACCCTCTTGAACCTCTGGTTCAAAAGGCTGGAGCTAAGACTTTCCCCAGGAGAAAGAAGCAGAAAAAAACTCCCAAGCAGGAACCAGTGCCCTGGAAGAAATCCAGAGGCAGCCATTCCCACAGCTCGGCCTTGTTGGAGGATCCGGAAGCTGATGACGCTGAAAATATGGAGATGTCAGAATACATCAGGAGCAGCAGGAAGCCCTGTGTGAAGCGGGAGGGGTCAGCTTTGAAGAAGGCCCTAGCGAAATGTGCCTGGAAGTCTCCCAGCAACCCGCCCCACGATGCCCAGGCAGAAGCTGCGAGCCCTGGAGTTGCCTCTGAGTCAGACCAAGACGGCGGTCCAGAGGGTCCACAAAAGAAGAATACCATGGTCTGGGCCTCGGCAAAGAGCCCTGCTCCCACGAGGAAGAAGAAGAGGGTGAGCTTGGGCCCCGTCTCTTATGTCCTTGTCGATTCAGAAAACACCAGGAAGAAGCCAGAGATTCCAAAGAAAGGGCAAGGCTCGAGAAGGGATGCGTTGGATCAGAAGGCCCTTCAGAGCCCACAGCCCGCTGAGCCACCAGCCTCAACCTCCCAGGGTCCAAAGGCCAAGCCACAAGGCTCTCCTCATGCCTCCAGTGGTGAGAATGACAGCAGAAGTCATTTGGGTTGTGTCAACAAGCGGCTGAAAGGGGAGGAACAGCACGGGCAGGTGGGGACGGAGGAACCCAAGGGGACAGAGGGTCCAATGGTCGTTGAGGAGGACCCCAGTGCAGTGGAGGGAGTGGGTGACACACCAGTTGAGGTTTTAGAGGCTGGGAGCCCTGACCCCCCTCCTAGGAGCCCCTGAGGCCAACACTGGGGATACCTGTGGGGACAGGAGGTGGCGGAGCAAACCCACTGACCTATCTTTTGTTGGTGAGTGTCTCCGTGGTATTCTCCGGTCATCTGACACTTCATCTGCTCCATCTCCCTCAGTAAGAATTGAATCATTTGGGGTTATATATTGTTTGTCAGAGTAAGTGGCTTTCAGGGTGGAGTTTTCTGGAGGCCTGTTTGGGAGATGGAAATGTTCAAGGACTTAGAAGTTCCAAGGAAGTGAAAAAACTTTCCAGTGACACCTCTCCCTGCTTCCCCTCTCGAGCTGTTCTAATTTATCCACAGAACCCAGAAAACCTAGATTTCCGTCTGCACCTGAGCAGTCGAAAAAAGACCAAGGAAGAAGTTCCAAGCGGGGAACAATGTTTCTCTTGTCGTCGACTTTTCACTGTTTTAGGGACCCACCCAGTTCGTAGAGATCCAGCTCTCAGAGGTAAATGGTATGTGAGATGTAGGTGGGAGGAATTAGGGTAAGGAGGCGTACCCCTGTGCTTTTTCTCTGCCAGGCCTGCTTTTTCACCTCCTCCTAGACTCGCCTTCAGAGGTTGGAGAGTCACTAAGCAGATTGGGAAGACTCTAAAACGTTCACCTTGGCACATGGGCAAGGTCACTGTTACGTTCATTCACGTTCGGCCTTTCTCCCCCATCCCCTGCTTCCTTTTCTGGATACTCAGCCAACCTCTGCAGGGCCTGGCATTGTAAAGGGCGGGGCGACCGCTCGCTCCCTCCTTCCCTTTCTCTGCTTCGACCACCGGGTAGGTTAAGCGAAGATCTTTGCTGCAGACCTGACTTCCTTGCCGCTACTGGTCTGCGATATCTATCCTCCAGTTCTCTAACCAGAGGATGTTAAGGTCCAAGCATCGGTTTGGGGGGAAAAAAGATTGTCCACTTAGGCCTTGAAGTGTTTGGTTTTCGGTCCTGTTAATAAAAATGGGACTTGGATTCCCATTTGGGGTGAAACCCTTGCAGGAAGCATGGGGGAGCAATGGGTAGGAAAGGACTCTGGCCTTCCTGGCTCCCTGGCTCTAATTCCATCCAATACCCCCAAACTCTTTTTGAGGCTGAAGACCAAATCTCACATTCTAGGAAGAGAGAGAAAAACATTCTTTAAAACTTGGCTGTGAATTTCTGCTCTCTGACTAGACCAGAATGCCATGTGTCCTGGGTGTGCAGGAGTCGGGGGAGGGGCGGGTTCCCTGAGCTCAGTGGTTTCCAGATTGTATCCCGGGGAAGCCCGAGCTGTGCTTAAAGAAGTAATCCGAATCTATTTTTTCATGTATTTAAAAAACAACAGCAACTGAAAGATGACTACTTGAAGGTGTCGTAAGTCAAACAAGTCACCTCAGAGACTATCAAAATAGGACCTTGTGTTCACCCGTTAGCTTGTTTTGGTACAGGTGTCCAATTCGTCCATTCCAACACCTATTTGCCTATAATTGAATTTCTTGTAAATGTGACTGATAGGAAAAGTTCCACGTGGGAGAAGTTGGTCCTGCGCATGGCCTGTCGTAGAACACTCCGAAAGAAGTTTCCCTTTGTAATTCACATCCTCTTGTCCTGCTGTGATGCTCAATTGTGTGATGGTAGATGTATCAATACGGCGCACAGTAATTCATATTCTATCCGAGAGAGCTTTAGGGTCTCTCTTCTGGCTTCAGTTTTTGTGATGAAGAACGTGAACAGTTGTTAGACGTTGTTGGTGATTCAACTTGGAAAACAGATTTCTTGTTGACGATTCATTTCAAAAGCCTGGATGAGCCTGAGGATGCAGGAAGAAAGGAGGTGGTTTCCGTTTGTAGCTCTTCACCTGCGCGCGTCACGGTTTTCCTTGGGTCCGAGCAAAACAAAACAGGAGTGAATTGGCCTTTCAAGGGGACGAAAGCCTCCAGCTCTCCAGCTCCTAATTTCAGAATCAGGTCCATTAGGGCTTCGTTGTGTTAACAGATTGACACCATGATTAGTAAATGTAAATGTATATGCTGTAAAATAAAGTTTAGCAAACTAAGTATCTGTTGAGTCTCTTATAGGCGCCAGTGGTATGGACTGTTTAATTTGAGAAAAGGGTTCCCCCCCCACGCTGAACGATACACACTGTCCTAGACACCCAGCCCAGCTGTTGCAGACCTGGGTTCAAGCTGGAAGGGTCGTCAATTTCCTGTGAGAGAAGAAGTCATCAAGATGTCTCTCATTGCTACATGGCCTGCCACCAACGTGAAAGCCTTCCCCAGACAGCCTGCGTTTTTTAGAAGTTTCTAGAACAGGTACCTGGTGTTGTGAATTAACCTGAGAAGGCGAATTTATTTTTAAAAGCAGCTTCCCCTCAGACAGAAGCTGAGGTATTTCAAGAAAAATTCGAGTTAAGTTTCCTCCTGACCAAGCCCCTCCCCTGCTTGGGACGCCTGAACCAGGGGGCCACCGCATCAGAGTGCACCCCTGCTGCACAAGAGACCAAAGGGGAAGCTGGACTTTGAGGACGGGGGAGCTAATTAGGCACTGGAGTATGCACACCTAAAAACCCAGGTCAGAGTTAATTTACTGGGTCCTTTACTTCGCCCCTCTATGGGAAAAGCCACGTTTGGCCAAGATCTTTATGCACCTCCCATGACCAGCCCCTCCCTCCAGTTTGCACCCAGTCTGTCAGGAAAGGCTGGAAGTGGGGGAACATGGCCGGAAGTGGGAGGAGATCCTGGGATGGGGCTCCGAGGGGTACAGGGGAAGTCAGCCGTCCAAGGAAACCCCTCAGACCGCTGCTTGGACGGGGCAGCATTCTGTTCAGGGGCGGGCCTCAGAGCAAGGCCTGGCCGCAGGGGCCTCCAGGGCAAGGCGCACGTGCTGAGGAGAGGGTTGCACGCCACCAGGAGGACCTGAAGGTAAAGTTTGCTCATCCATTCGTGCTTCTGTTTAGCCAGAATTTATCGAGCATCTACCATGGGACAGCCAGGAACAAGACAGAGCCCTACCCTCCGGGAGCTGACATTCCAACAGGGAAGTGGACGATATGCATAGATATATGACGGTGGGTAAGAGTTGGTGAGTACCGTGACAAGGTATAAAGCAGGAGAGGGTCGAGGCGAGTGTGTGTGCGAGAGAGAAGAGAGAATTGGCTGTTTTACACAGTGGTCAGGGAGCGCCTCTCTTAGGAGGTGACGTTTGAACAGACCTGAAGGAGGTGAAGGGTGAGACAGACCACCGGCTGGTGGGACAGCATCCCAAGCAGAGGGAACAATCGGTGTGAAAGGAGGCACGAGGGTGCCTGGTCTGAGAAAAAGGCCGGCGTGGCTGCAGTGGAGGGAAGCAAGGAAGAAGTGAGGAAACGACTCAGGAGGGATGGAATTCGGCTTTCGTCTGAGCGAGTCAGGAGAGGGGAGGGTCGTGATCCAGCTACGATGTTCACAGGCTCCCTTCCCCGTTCCAATTCTCCATCCAACTGTTACTCTGAGGAGGAGATTTCTCTGCTCGTGGTTGGACATACAGGCTGTAAAGTGTAATCCTTGATCTGAAGAAGTGATGCTCCGCCGTCCAAACTGGTCCAGTATCTTGTGGCTCTTTTATAGGACTCTGGGCACTTGCATCTTCCGCTGAGTGAGAAAAGCCTAGTCTGGAGTCAGTTTCCATTTCCATCAACCTCCGTTTGGAGCCCCGCCCCCCCCCCCCCCCCCCCCCCCCAGCTAGCGGCGTCAGCCTCACGTGCCGGCTACCTAAGATCAGGCCTTCCCACCAGAGGGTTTGCCGCACAGCCATGTGCAGTCTCTGTCTCTCGTTGGCAGATCCAGCAGTTCTTACTGGCATTTTGTGCCTCAGAGGGTGCAAGAGGACTGTGTCTGGCTTCAGCCCCTCTCTGTATTGCTGCAGTGCCCCCATAGCCACTCATTCCGTGGCCCCAGGTGACCAACTCAAGGGACCACATGAGGATATCTGCTTGTGGATTCCAGTCACCTTCCAAACCTGGGAGTTCTGAAAGGCACCGACATGTCCTACTTTAACGCACCTCCTAAATTCCCCTAGTGATTTCCACAGGGCTGTGCCCCATATGGGCATCCCTTTATTTATTTATTTATCTTTGTCTGTCTTGAGTCTCTGTTGCTGCGCGCAGGCTTTCTCCAGTTGCGTTGAGTGGGGGCTACTCTTTGTTGCGGTGCGCCGGCTTCCCATTGCGTTGGCTTCTCTTGTTGTGGAGCATGGGCTCTAGGTGTGTGGGCTTCAGTAGTTGTGGCAGGTGGACTCAGTAGTTGTGGCACGTGGACTCAGTAGTTGTGGCTTGCGGGCTCCAGAGCACAGGCTCAGCAGTTGTGGCGCACGGGCTTAGTTGCTCTGCGGCATGTGTGATCTTCCCAGACCAGGGCTTGAACCCACGTCCCCTGCACTGGCAGGCGGATTCTCAACCACTGAGCCACCAGGGAAGCCCCTGGACATCCCTTTAAAGGCCAGGTTTCCCATGGCCAGGCCATTGACCATCACTCATGAGTCAGTAAAAACCAAAGCGGATTTTACCACTTTAATTCTTCCACCACCGTTGGGGAAACATCATGCACTTCAGCCCACCGAGCTGATTTGTTTTTACGTCCTTCCACTCTCTTCTGGAGTTCCCTACTAGTAGAATGTAAACTACTAGATGTAAAAGACCAGTAGATAAGGGCTTCCCTGGTGGCGCAGTGGTTGAGAGTCCGCCTGCCGATGCAGGGGACACGGGTTCGTGCCCCAGTCCGGGAAGATCCCACATGCCGCGGAGCGGCTGGGCCCGTGAGCCATGGCTGCTGAGCCTGTGCGTCCGGAGCCTGTGCTCCGCAACGGGAGAGGCCACAACAATGAGAGGCCCGCGTACTGCAAAAAAAAACAGAAAAAAACCAGACCAGTAGATGCTGATGGAGGTCATCTTGCCACCATGTATCAGGAAGTGCAAAGGCCCTGAGGCAGGAGTATTTCTTGTGTCGGGGAGGCCAGTGCAGCTGGAACAGAGTGAGCAGGAGGGGAAATAGGAGGTGAGGTCAGAGTGGGTAGACTTTCTGAACCCAAGGCAATACAGAGGAAAGCAGATGCAGAGGAGAGAAAAAGAGAATATTGTTTGTATTAAATGAGAGCCTGGCTCCAGCCTTGCCTGAAAGCCAGACTCTTGGACTTTGGGGTTACATGAATCAATAAATACCTTACTTTTTCTTTTCTTTCTCTTGCCTTTGCCTATCCTCTCCCCCGCCCCCCCCCCAGCAATCTGAATTAGCTTATTTCACGCCTGACAGTTTCCTGATTAATGAAACTACGAAAAGGAGTACAATGAAAACTAAATCACCCATCCAGCCTAGATTCCAGAGTTTAGTGGTTTCTTTTGTGTCCTTCCAGAGATGCTCTATGTAGATGGAAGATTTACAGCATTTATATGCAGATATATTTTCATCCTCTTTTTCACTCAAATGTAAGAATACTATGCACATTTTTCTGGGCCTTGTTTTTTCACCTGATATATCTTAGAGAATGTTCCAGTTTTCATCATCTGGCTGCCTAGTGTCTGGGTTAATGGCTTCAGGTACGTTTGTATCCAGCTGCTCAAAGACAAGTCTCAGGAATCTGGCTCCCCGGCCACTCTAAGCTCTTTCCTGTGTGTTGGTTTCCTTCTCGGGCCAGCCTCTCCATGGCGACAAAGGTAGCTGCCAGCAGTGTAAAGCTATTTGATCCTGAAAAGCTCCCAGTAAAAATGGGTGTGTTTTCCGATGGTTCCAGATACTGTCTCAGGGAAGACTTCTGATAGCCCCCCCACCCCCCATAACATGTCTAGCTCCAAACCAGAGTGGCTGATTGGCCAGCCTGGGTCACATATCCCTGTGACAGTGGGTGTAGTCCCTTTGATAGACAGCCAGCCCCTCCAGATATCAGTGGAAGAAGGGAGGGACCGGTTTTCAAGAGGGATGCAGAGAGGACAAAATAGATACCGAATGACTCCTATTCAGGACAAATCTTTAGTTCTCCAGCTCAGAGTAAAGCCTTGGAGAGACCCTAGAGGGCAGGCCACAGGATGGGCCTGGGGGAGACACAGCCTAGGGGAGTGGGTAAGGGAGACAACCTGCTTGAGTTTGAATCCCAGCTCCACTCTCTGACTGTGTGACCTTGGGCAGGTCCCTTCCCCTTCATTTCTTTACCTGTAAAATGGGGCCTATCAACTTCACAGAGTCCTCCCAAGGCGGGAGACTCTGCAGTAATGGGTAAGACTGTTGGGTCTTTAAAATCCTTTATGATAAGCACCATAACTAGAAGGTAAGTAAGAAATATTTTAAACGGGGGGTGTCTTTGGGGAGAGGGATGAGAAGGTGATGGGGAGAGAAGAATTTCTTTTTAATTTTGTTCCTTTTTTGTACCTTTTGCGTTTTTGGCCTTGCCCATGAATTCTTTTTACTTCTGTAAGATGTCAGTAGGGCTGTTTTCTGAGAGGTGGGATGACAGGCCATTTTTTTCCTCCCCAATATTTGTGTTCTATAACCTAAAGCACATTGACTAAGGTTGCCGAGATAACTTGTTTTTCTAGAGGTTTTGGAATAAAGATTCCTTTGAGATACGCACATATATTTGACATCGTGTTAAATGTGCCACGGGTAGGTGAATTGGTAGCTTTGTGCTGCCTTTGAAAAAAATTGTGGTAAAATACACATAACATAAAATGTAGCAGTTGAACCGTTTGTTTTCAGTGTACAGTCCAGTGGCATTAAGTATATTCACGTGGCTGTGTAGTCATCACCCCCATCCATCCATAGAATCTTTTCATCTTGTAAAACTGAAACTCGAACCGATAACAATAACTCCATGGCATCCTCCCTCCAGTGTTCAACAACCACCATAGAAGTGGACTCACTTTTTATGACTGGCTTGTATCACCTAGAATAATGTCCTCAAGGTTCATCTCTGTCATAGCATGTGTCAGAATTTTCTTCCTTTTAAAAAAGAAGAATGTTCTTCCCCAATAATATCCCATTGTATGTGTGTATCACATTTTGTTTATCCGTTCATCCACTGATGGACACTTGGGTTGCTTCCACCTTTTGGCTGTTGCAAATAGTGCTGCTATCAACATGGGCGTATAAATATCTCTTTCACTCCCTGCTTTCAATTCTCTCAGGTATATACCCAGAAGTGGAATTGCTGGATCATATGGTAATTCTATTTTTAATTTTTTGAGGAACTGCCATACTGTTTTCCGTCCTGCTCCCTTGATTTTTTTGTTTTGGTTTGGTTTTTTGTTTTCATTTTTGTTTTGTTTTTGGCTGCATCAGGTCTTAGTTGCAGCACAGGGGATCTTCACTGTGGCATGCGGGATCCTCCACTGCAGCACGCAGACTCAGTAGTTGCGGCATGCGGGCTCTCTAGTTGTGGCTCGCGTGCTGAGTAATTGTGGCGCGTGGGCTTCGTTGCCCCGTGGATGTGGGATCTTAGTTCTCTGACCAGGGATCGAACCCACGTCCCCTGCTTTGGAAGACGGATTCCTAACCACTGGACCACCAGGGAAGTCCCATGCTCCCTTGATTTTGAAATCCCAGCCTTTTTCTGCAAAATTGTAGAAGCAGGGGACCACATGGCAGAAACTTCTCCGGCCCATCTGCCGCCAGTATGCTCCACTTTCACTGTGATAATGATGAGTGAACCTGGAACAGATTTTGCCAGCATAATCTGGCATGACAGAGGATGGCTGTGCTTACTGTAAATTTGAGGTGTTCTCCTAATACCCTCTGTTTATGGGAAGGAATGTGAGCACTTGTTAAATAGTGTTAAAAATTCAACACTGAAACAAAAGTACACCACTCTTCTTCCAGGCCTTAAGATCTGTTAACTTTGAGCATTTCCGGTAATTGCAGGGTGAACAGTTTTAACATTCTCACAGCTAGAGTAACCAAGAAAATTCTAAAACAGACCAGGAAAGAGGATGAGCCTTGCGGGTTATTAAAGATATTATAAAAATATGTTATGAATCCACAATAACAGATAGTGCAGTAGAACAGACCGGCAAATCCAGGAATAGACACACAGATTTGGGGAATTTTGTTTGATGGTTTTGCAAATCAGTGGGAAAAGAGAGATTACTGAACAGCTGGTGTTGTGGCAGCAGTGGGAAGAGAGGCTAGTTACTCTTATAAATTCCAGATGTATCAAAGAATAAAACACAAAAAACTAAAAGGATGAAAGTCGTAGAAGAAAATACAGGCGAATTTGTCTGTCATTCTGGCATGAGAAAGATCTAAGCAGGATACAAACCCTAAGGGCCACACCAAGGAAGAAATCAATTCATTTTTCAACATAAAAATTAAAAGTCACCCTGTGACAGATGTTACTATTAAAAAAAAAAGACACGATACACTTGCAAAATGTTTCTAATGTATATCATAGGAAAGAGCTAATTTTTTAACTCTAGTAAGAGCTGGTTCAAGTTAATGAGCAAAAGATGAACACCCTAATAGAAAAATGGGCAAAGCATATGAACAGGCAATTCACTGGGAAGATATTACGAACAACTGATAAATTATGTGAAAAGTAAGCGTACTGCACTCAAGCTACAATCAGTGCAAATCAAAACAAGAGAGCCTTGTTCACCTGATGGGCAAACCTTCTTACACATCGTACATACCCCCTCCTGGCAACCATATTAGGGAAAGGCAGCTTCGTAGAGCGTATGTGTTTAAACTGATGCCAAGTTTCTGGAGTTTTTAATCGATATTTGGTGATTACAACTAATATTTTCACAGAGCACCAGTGAGCCTCTGTTACTTTAACAAAATAATCAATCTGGTGGTGCTACGTGCATGGTGGAATGCCACATACTTTGAAAAATTTACTTTTTTATATTTCCTCACATTAAAAAATACACCACCACAGAGATTTAAAAGCACGCAAACAGAGACATGATTCGATCCAAACATTAGCCAGTGTGGTCGGATGAATTCATTTCTCCACAGATAAAGCAGTGACTTTTTCTACACATTGTGCTTAGAGATTTGTACTTTTTGCAACAGAACGAGTGACTGAGATCAGAGAGCTGTGCTGGTCTGTGCTAACACCACCTGGGTACGTCCAGGCCTGTAAAAGTGGCCCCGGAAGTCCTGGGTCTACAGAGCGCGTCTGTCCTTCTCAGTTAAGCGTCAGGTGGGACCGTCCCAGGTCCTTTGGGTCCTGGCTCTTGTCGAGCCCTGATGGCCATGGAACAGCAAGAGGATGCATGGCAGTTCTCAGCATGACTCCATGGTCCTGGGATCATCTTAGTGCCCGGTGTAAGATTTGGCGTTTGTCCTGTGACTGCTGCAATTTTGATGAGGAAAGGAAGGACTTATTAGATAGACTTAGTGGGTCCACTATGAGACCACGTTTCCTCTGACTTCACTTTCAAGCTTCTGGCTCCATTTAATTGAAGTGTATCCTGGGTTTGCAAAGCGAGCTATAGAAAAATGATCATACGAGAAGATAGGGAAATTTCTGGGGAAAAAAAATGTACTGAGTAGGGATTACCACATAATCTTAAAAAATGTATGTAACACATAAAAATGTAAACATGTATATCTTAATTCATTTAGAAGTATAGTGTCTGTGCTTTTAGCCACTGAAGAGGAAGTGGAAAAAAAGAAAGATGAACTGCAAACTGGGAATAATGTTAACAGCATGTATAACACACATGGGCTAATTAATTTACCAAAAGCTGATTCAGAATAATAATATGAAAAAGACAACCTGGCAGAAAAGTATACAAAGGCCAGGACAGGCAGTTTGGAGAAAAAAAAACAAGATGACTATTAAGTGTGTGAAAAGAACAACGCTCGACCCCATTCCTATTTTAAGAATTAAAATCAAAAGCAATGAATTATAGTTTTTCACCAATCAGAAATTTGAAAATTGGATAACAACCCACTGCTGGTGAGGCTGTGGAGAAATGGGCAATCTCCTCCACTGTTTGTAGGGAGGTGAATGTGTCCAATCCGGAAATGATCTCAATGCCTGTGGTTTCAGGACTGGTTAAATCAATTATCAGCCATTCGTATGTGCCGACGCAAAAGGATTTCTGAGCTATCTTATTAATTTAAGGAAACATTCAGAAGAATGCATATTAAGATCATTTTTGTTTAAACACAAAAGATTTGTATATACATGCTGGTTTATGAATAATTTATTTTTCTGATAGTAACAAGTAAATAAAGAGTAATAACAAAGCTGTCCTTTTGGGGAAGGGTCTAGGGGAGGAGTAGCAATAAGGTGAGTCTCACTTTTCATATTTTGTCTTTAAGTACTCTGAATATTCCAACAATGAACAATTCATTCATTCATCAGTGGATAAGAATCCATCTGC
Organism: Globicephala melas; assembly: GCF_963455315.2. Taxonomy (NCBI): domain Eukaryota; kingdom Metazoa; phylum Chordata; class Mammalia; order Artiodactyla; family Delphinidae; genus Globicephala; species Globicephala melas. The sequence continues at coordinate 9,044,148 of NC_083332.1, read as the reverse complement.
CAATACAGGGGACACGGGTTCGATCCCTGGCCTGGGAAGATCCCACATGCCACAGAGCAACTAAGCCCATGCGCCACAACTGCTGAGCCTGTGTGCTAGAGCCCACAAGCCACAACTACTGAGCCCGCGCGCCACAACTACTGAAGCCCACACACTTAGAGCCCATTCTCCGCAACAAGAGAAGCCACCGCAATGAGAAGCCCACACACCACAACGACAAGTAGCCCCTGCTTGCCGCACGCAGCAACCAAGACCCGATGCTGCCAAAAATAAAACAAACAAACAAGAAAACAAAATAACCAGAGATAGTACAACCACTCTGGGGAACTACTTGGAAGTTTCTTAAGGTTAGCCGTACCCTTGCCACATGACGCAGGCAATCTACTCCTAGTATTTTTGCCCAAGAGAAATGAAAACCTCTATCTACCAAAAACGTGTACCTGAACGTTCACAGCAGCCTCTTGCTGATTATAGCCCAAATCTGGAAACAACCCAAATGTCATACCAATTTTAGTTATCCATGAGTTGATGGAGAGTTGGGCTGTCTCCACTGTTTGGCTGTCGTGAATAATGCTGCTGTGAACATTCATGTAACAAATTTTTGGGTTGCCATATGTTTTCTTTTCTCTTGGGTTACCTAGGAAGTGGTTCATCCACTCAATGGAATATTACTCAATGACAAAAAGGAATGAAATACTGATACCCACAACAATATGGACAAATCTCAAGGTTGTTTCTTTTTTAAATTGAAGTACAGTTTATTTACAATGTTTCAGGTGTACAGCAAAGTGATTCAATTATACATATATATATAATTTTTTTCAGATTCTTTTCCATTAGACGTTATTAAAAGATATTGAATCTAGTTCCCTGTGCTGTACAGTAGGTCCTTGTTTATCTATCAAAGGTTTTATTTTAAGGGGAAGAACCCAGATACAAAATAAATACACATACTAGTCTTAGTTCAGGCTGCTTGAACAGAGCGCCATAGACCGGCGACTTATAAACAACAGAAGTTTATTTCTCACAGTTCTGCAGACTGGAAATTCGAGATCAGGATGCCAGCATGGTTCTGGGGAGGGCCTCCTTCCAGGTTGCAGATGGCAGACTTCTCTTTGAATCCTGACATGGCTAGGGATCTCTCCGGGGTCTCTTTTATAACGGCACTAATCCCATTCAGGAGGGCTCCACCCTCATGATCTAATCACCCCCAAGACCCCCCACCTCCTAACACATCACCTCAAGGATTGGGATTTCAACATATGAATTTTAGGGGGACACAAACATTCAATCGGTAGCATTACTGTATGAGTCGATTTATAAGAAGTTTTAGAACAGGAAGAGCTAATCTCTGGTGGAAAAAATCAGAACCGTGCTTGCCTCAGTTGGGGGAAGGTGTTTGCGAGGGGGTTTGGTGGAATGTTCTGTGACCGGGGTGGTGGTTGCACAGGTATACGTGTCTGTCCAGACTCACCGAATTGTACACTTAGAATGTGTGCATTTCACTGTGCGTAAATGACACCTCAATAAACACAGTTTTTAAAAAGTAAAGCGGGGTAGGGCTTCCCTGGTGGCACAGTGGTTAAGAATCCGCCTGCCAGTGCAGGGGACACGGGTTCAAGCCCTGGTCTGGGAAGATCCCACACGCTGCGGAACAATTAAACCTGTGAGCCACAACTATTGAAGCCCGCGCGCCTAGAGCCCGAGCTCCATAACAAGAGAAGCCACCGCAGTGAGAAGCCCGCGCACCTTAACAAAGAGTAGCCCCCGCTCACCGCAACTAGAGAAAGACCGCGTGCAGCAACAAAGACCCAACGCAGCCAAAAACAAATAATAAATAAAATAAATAAATTTATTTTAAACAGAAAGTAAAGGGGGGGACTTCCCTGGTGGTCCAGTGGGTAAGACTACACACTCCCAGTGGAGGGGGCCCGGGTTCGATCCCTGGTTGGGGAACTAGATCCCGCATGCCACAATTAAGAGCCTGCATGCCACAACTAAAAGATTCCACATGCTGCAAGAAGATCCTAAAAGAAAAAAAAAAGAAGATCCTGCGTGCTGCAACTAAGAACTGGCGCAGCCAAAATAAAAATAAATATTTAAAAATAAAAAGGGGGGTGATTTTATTTTCATCTTTATAGTTCTGTGCACTGAATGATTAACAGCCAAAACCATAACTATGTTGTACACTAAAAGCCACATCACCGTGACGGGGCTGGTTTAACGCATTTTGTGTGTGGTTATAAATCTTGTGGTAAGCCAGCTCCAGCTCACTTTGTGAGCCTGTTTACATTACCCATCAACGCGATGTGGATTAAGACTGTTATAGCCCAGCTTGGGTCTCTGTTTGCAATTCAGGTCTGACACGTCCGTTCTCATAAAACTGTGCATGTGAGTCACATCTCAGGGGTGTGGAAGTCACATTCAGTTCAAGGTCGGGGGCTCAGACAGAGGGGTGGAGGCTGCTTGGTCCAGTGTGAGGATGCAACAAATCTCCGCCCCGGAGGAGGAGCTGTTGGAATGGATTTTCCTGTTGGATCCTGTGACCTTGACACTTCTGAGGGGAAGGTGCTCAGTTATTAAAGGATATTAATGATTCAAATGAACCCAATTCCCCATACTTGACTTACAAGCATTTGGTTTAACCGAACCACATCCTGACATTATAAAGGCAAACTATTTAAAATCTGCCACCCTCTGAGAACGGCCAGAACACTCAGGAAAATGAAAATTAAGATAGGGGAGTGAGTCCTAGTAGATAGTGAAATGGATTATGAAGCTGAGATATCACTTATTTTGTTTATGCTGAAGAAATAGACCAACCACTATATTCAATATCTTGTAATAAACTATAATGGAAAGGAATCAAAAAAAAAGAAAACGTGTGTGTGTGTGTATATATATATATATCTGAACCACTTTGCTGTATACCTGAAACTAACACAGTATTTTAATTCAAAATACTTTAATTTAAAAAAAAGAAAAGAAATAAACCAACAAAACAGTGAGACAATAATGAGTACATAAATAGAAATTCATACAGCTGAGAAGTTAGACTCTGACTATGGTGCTATTTATTTTAAGTTAGCAGGGGAGAAAGGGGATTTTCTAGGCATAGCTAGTGCTTAGAAAACTGGGCAGCCACTTGGAAAACAGGACTAAAGTTGGGTTCTCTGCTTCCTTCTGCCAAAATACCTTCCAGAAGGATCACAGACGTACATGTAAAAAAGAAATCAACAAATATTTAGATAAAAACAGGAGTAACTTTACTTACCATTTTGGAAGCAGGAGGCATTTCCAAGAAGGACTCAAAGCCCAGAGGTCATGAAGGAAAAGATGAAATCAACCTGATTATATTAAACAAATACTTAGAAAAAAAAATCCACAAAGTCAAAAGAAAACAAACTGGGGCTTCCCTGGTGGCGCAGTGGTTGAGAGTCCGCCTGCCGATGCAGACGCAGGTTCGTGCCCTGGTCTGGGAGGATCCCACATGCCGCGGAGCGGCTGGGCCCGTGAGCCATGGCCGCTGAGCCTGCGCGTCCGGAGCCTGTGCTCCGCAACGGGAGAGGCCACAACAGTGAGAGGCCCGCGTACCGCAAAAAAAAAAAAAAAAAAATACAACAAACTGGAGAACACACTTACCATAAGTATGATGGACTCAAGATGAATATTCTCAATTTACAAAGAGCTTGTACATATCAAAGAAAAGGAAAACATAGAACAATCTGGCAAGGACCTCAATAGGAAATTCACAGAAAAAAATAATAAACAAAAAGCCAACAAAGGGTTTACTTTCCTACCAAATGTTTATGTAACATAACACAATGTGCCAAGCACTCATGAGCATTTTCCTAATATCTACTTATTTAAGACAAAAAAAAAAAAAAAAATGGGGAGGGGGGTGCTATTATGATCCTCCCCATTTTTATAGATGAGGAAACTCATCACCCAAAGAGGTCAATAACCAGCCCAAGGTCACTCTGTTGGCAAATGGTAGAGCCCAGATTGGGATCCTGGGGTTCCAAGACAGGCTTTAACCAGGATGCCACACTGCTTCCCCACCTCTCTCATGAATGATTAAAATAAGGGCAAAGCCAAACAGCCATGCGATCTCATCATTCACCTATCGACGTAACAATAATGCAAAAGTTTAGGGATGCCCAGCCTGGCGAGGGCTTGGGGAAGCAGGCACCTGGCTATTATTTTTCTTTTCCTTTTTTTTTTTTTTTTTTTTGATATATTCAAAGTGCTGAAAGGGAAAACCCTGCAACTTAGGATATTCTACTCAGGTGTTCTTAACAGGCATGGACATTTGTACTTCCTTCTGAGGGCGATGTGGTTCTAGCCATCAAGATTTAAAGTATACTCATCCAGCTGTGCTGAGGTATGCCAGGGATGCTGGTTATAGCATTTTTGTAAAAGGGAGGAGGAAACTGGAAGCAATATGGTTAAATGATTTATGGGACACCATAGGAAGGAACACTGTGCAGTTGTCAGAATGAAATGGATCTCAGTGCTGATTGCCGGGCCATATTTTTAAAACCTTTTATTGAGAAGTATGTGTATCCTAAGTGTTCAGCTGGACGCATTTTCGCAAATGGAACACACCTGTGCAACAGCCCCCAGAAAACGCCTAAGGCTCCCCCCACCAAAGTCTATTGAGAGCCCTGCCCGTCCTCCACCCTTCCCCCACCCCCCAACCTCACTCACAGAGGTAGGTTCTCTCCAAGCCACACTTTTCAGTGAACAAACTCTGCTGCAAAAAAGATGCATTATGATTCCTTTTGTTGAATATTTTAAGAAGGAATAATAACGCATTGATATTGTTAATACATGCATACAGATATATTTGTTTCAGGAAGGTACAGGGTTTTTTTTTGTTTGTTTGTTTTTTCGGTACGCGGGCCTCTCACTGTTGTGGCCTCTCCCGTTGCGGAGCACAGGCTCCGGACGCGCAGGCTCAGCGGCCGAAGATCACGGGCCTAGCCGCTCCGCTGCATGTGGGGTCTTCCCGGACCGGGGCACGAACCCGTGTCCCCTGCATTGGCAGGCGGACTCTCAACCACTGCGCCACCAGGGAAGCCACAGGTATTTTTTCTTTAATAGTGATTGCCCTTAGAGTGAGGGACGGGGTAGAGGGCAGGTGGAAGGGGTGCAAGGTGGGGACCTTAAGGGTTCATTTTGGTTTCCTGTGCTTTGTCAATTTCTAACCATACAGTCATATTGAGTGTCTTTTTTTCTTTCTTTCTTTCTTTTTTGGCCGCTCCGTGGCATGCGGGATCTTAGTTTCCTGACCAGGGATCAAACCTGTGCCCCCTGCAGTGGAAACGCAGGAGTCTTTAACCACTGGACCGCCAGGGAAGTCCCGTATTAGGTGTTTCTTTTCCGTAGTCAATATTCAGCCATAAAATGGCGTGAAGTGCTGATACGTGCTACATGTGGCTGGACCTCGAAAACATTAAGCTGAGTGAAAGAAGCCAGGCGCAAAAGGCCACATATCGTACGATCTATATATATGAAACGCCCAGAATTGGGAAATCTGTAGAGACAGAAAGCGGGTTAGTGGTTGTCAGGGGCTGGGGGAGGGCGAATGGGGTTCGACTGCTTAATGAGTACAGGTTTCTTTTTGGGGTGATGAAAAGATCTTGGGTCTAGATAGAGGTGGTGGTTCCACTACATCGTGATCTACTCAATGCCGCTGAATTGTGCATTTTAAAATGGCTCGGGGCTTCCCTGGTGGCGCAGTGGTTGAGAGTCCGCCGGCCGATGCAGGGGACACGGGTTCGTGCCCCGGTCCGGGAAGATCCCACATGCCGCGGAGCGGCTGGGCCCGTGAGCCATGGCCGCCGAGCCTGTGCTCCGCAACGGGAGAGGCCACAACAGTGAGGGGCCCGCGTATCGCAAAAAATAAATAAATAAATAAATAATCTAGTAAAATGGCTCATTTATGTCACGTGAATTTCAGTGCAATGTTTTTAAGTAGTAAAAAAAAGTCTGGCATCTGGATCATGGACCTTTTTTGAGGGGGGGTACGGTAGAGGTTCTTCTTTATACTTCACCTTGAATTTAAAAAGCCACAAAGCCAAACGCCCGTGTTAGCTCTGGCTGCTGGGGAATGTAGCTCTGCTGCAGATCTCGGAAGAAAACTTTTGCTGTCCTCTTTAGATGTGTATTTGAGTTTTTGTTTTGTTTTGGTTTTTGTTTTGTTTTTTTGTGGTACGCAGGCCTCTCACTGTTGTGGCCTCTCCCGTTGCGGAGCACGGGCTCCGGACGCGCAGGCTCAGCGGCCATGGCTCACGGGCCCAGCCGCTCCGCGGCACGTGGGATCTTCCCGGACCGGGGCACGAACCCGCGTCCCCTGCATCGGCAGGCGGACTCTCAACCACTGCACCACCAGGGAAGACGTATTTGAGTTTTTTTAATCAACATGTTTTTGGTTGGAAAGTTTTTAGCTTTCCAAGGGTCAGTTTTTAAAATTCCAGCCTGGGCTCTTCCATTCTCACAAAACTGGAAAAGGAAGAGGGCTTGCAGAGAGTACAAGTCTGGTCATGCTCAAGCAAAGCGAAGCCATGGGGCCCTCGCCTCAGTGGGAACGTTCTGAAACAAGCGTGAGTGTGTAGCTAATGTCAACGATTACAGCCCACTTTCATGCTCCAGGCGTGTTCTGGGTGTTTCCCCTATGACTTTCACACTTCGATGAGAAATGAGAGCATTTACAGAATGTTCAAGGGCAAAACGCTGAAGTAAAAATTCCCTCCCACTGCTTTTCCGTGATCCTGTACGCACTTAACTGAAGCATTTCCTATGAGGGCAGGCTGAGCTGCTTTTAAAACTGTCAACATGTAGGAATAGGGAGGGAAACATCCCGAATAAACAACCGGAAAACAGAGAGATAGGTCAGTCACGCAAGGGGATTGGCTCGGATAAATATGAAACTGTATGATGAGCCTGCAATAATTAAAACAGTCCAGTACAGACCGAAGAAAGGGAGGAACAGAGCAACGTAAATCGACGAAGAGTGTTTACAAATATAGGTGGGGTTTCAAATCGGCACAGGAAAGGTGAATTATTCAAAAAGTGGTCTTGGGACAACAAGCTAACAGTTTGGGGGAAAACAGCCCACTCCTTACATCAAAATTAATTCCAGACGGATCCAAGTGTATAAAATGAAATTGTAAGAGTTGCAGAGGGAAAGATGGGTGGATCGTTGATCATCTTGGAGGGGAGGAAGCTTGTCTCTTTTTTATTTTTCATTCTTTTAAATTGAAGTATAGTTGATTTACAAAGTTGTGTTAATTTCTGCTGTACAAAGTGATTGAGTTTTATATATATATACACACATATATATAAATATGTACATTCTTTTTTAAATATTCTTTTCCATTATGGATAATCATAGGATACTGAATATAGTTCTCTGTGCTATACAGTAGGACCTTTTTTTTATCCATTCCATGTATAATAGTTTGCATCTGCTAACCCCAAACTCCCACTCCATCCCTCCCCCAGCCCCCTCCCCCTTGGCAACCACAAGTCTATCCTCTAGGTCCCTGATTCTGTTTCTGTTTCATAGATAGGCTGCTTTGTGTCATATTTTAGATTCCACATATAAGTGATATCATATGGTATTCGTCTTTCTCTTTCTGACTTACTTCATTTAGTATGCTAATCTCTAGTTGCATCCATGTTGCTGCAAATGGCATTATTTTGTTCTTTTTTATGCCTGAGTAGTATTTCATTATGTATATGTACCACATCTTTATCCATTCATCTGTGAATGGACAGGTAGGTTGTTTCCATGTCTTCGCTATTGTGAATAGTGCTGCTATGAACATAGGGGTGCATGCATCTTTTTGAATTATAGTTCTGTCTGGATATATACCCAGGAATGGGATGGCTGGATCTTATGGTAATTCTATTTTTAGTTTTCTGAGGAACCTCCATACCGTTCTCCATAGTGGCTTCACCAGTTTACATTCCCACCAACAGTGTAGGAGGATTCCCTTTTCTCCACATCCTCTGGAGGGGAGGAAGCTTTTCAAAGCTGAGTGGACTCGCAGAGTTCAAAGATCTTAACACAAATGTAGGCTCAGCCGGGACCCAGCGAGGGGTTCCAGTCTCATGTAACCTGAAACCATCAAAGAAAACCGGCTTCTCAGCCACTGTGATTAACAGAAAAGTTAAGATTTTTATACAAGAAAAAAATAACAAAGTCAAAAGATAGTGACAAACTGGGGAAAAATAGAGGTTTCCTGCCTCCCTTTACAAAAAACTCACGTAAATGATCAACAGAAAGAGGAACAGCTGAGAAAAATAAGCAAGAGACACGGATTGGAAGTTTACCGGAAAACAAGCGTCCACAGCTAGTAAACACATAAAAAGATGCTCAGCGTCACACTTAAAGAAAAGCAGAGCAGAAACAGTCACAAGATAAGGATGGACTTAGAGATCAGGGGAGTAGAGCCGAGAGCCTAGAAAACAACCAGGAGATACCATTGTCCACGTACGTGATTGGCAAAAGTTCTAAAAGTTGTGTAATAGCCAGTGTTGACCAGGATGTGGTGAAACAGTGTCACTCATTATTATTGGGAGTGTGAACTGGTCCAAAGGCCATGTGGCAATAGCTGTCAAAGTTTCAAAAGACTTCTGTTTTGGGTCCCAGGGAACCTGCTGCTAGCAGTTTTCTCCTGCCACATAGTCTCAAATATATGCCATAGCTCTCAAGAGCTATTAAAGGGGAGGGTTTGTAAGAGTGGAAAATGGGGCTTCCCTGGTGGCGCAGTGGTTGAGAGTTCACCTGCCGATGCAGGGGACACGGGTTCGTGCCCCGGTCCGGGAAGATCCCACATGCCGCGGAGCGGCTAGGCCCATAAGCCATGGCCGCTGAGCCAGCGCGTCCGGAGCCTGTGCTCCGCAACGAGAGAGGCCACGACAGTGAGAGGCCCACATAACGCAAAAAAAAAAAAAAAAAAAAAGAGTGGAAAATGAAAGTGATCCAAGGGTCCATCAGTATGGAACTGATTAAATGAACTGGGGTACAACGCTGGGAGGATGGGACACTCTATAGACATGAAAAAGAAATGCTTAGGACTTCCCTGGCGGCGCAGTGGTTAAGAATCCACCTGCCAATGCAGGGGACATGGGTTCGATCCCTGGTCCCGGAAGATCCCACGTGCCGCGGAGCAGCTAGACCCGTGAGCCACAACTACTGAGCCTGCGCTCTAGAGCCTGTGAGCCACAACTACTGAGCCCGCGTGCCACAGCTACTGAAGCCCGTGGGCCTAGAACCCGTGCTCCGCAACAAGAGAAGCCACCGCAATCAGAAGCCCGCGCACCGCAACAAGGAGTAGCCCCCACTCGCCACAACTAGAGAAAGCCCGCGCGCAGCAACAAAGACCCAATGCAGCCAAAAATAAATAAATAAATAAAATTAATTAATTGAAAAATATTTTCCAAGTTGTACTATAATACATCAGTGATAGACATCTAAGCATTTCTTTTTTTTTTTAATTTATTTATTTTTGGCTGCATTGAGTCTTTGTTGCTGTGCGCCGGCTTTCTCTAGTTGCGGGAGCGGGGGCTACCCTTCCTTGCGGGGTGCAGGCTTCTCATTGCGGTGGCTTCTCTTGTTGCGGAGCACAGGCTCTAGGCACACGGGCTTCAGTAGTTGTGGCGCGTGGGCTCAGTAGTTGTGGCTCGCAGACTCTAGAGTGCAGGCTCAGTAGTTGTGTAGCTCGGGCTTAGTTGCTTCGTGGCATGTGGGAGCTTCCTGGACCAGGACTCCAACCCATGTCCCCTGCATTGGCAGGCGGATTCTTAACCACTGCGCCACCAGTGAAGTTCCGGAAAATATTTTTAAAATACCCAGGTGCAGTAGGGCACATGGGATCACCTTGGTATAAATGAAAAATATTATGTGGGGCTTCCCTGGTGGCGCAGTGGTTGAGAGTCCGCCTGCCGATGCAGGGGACACGGGTTCGTGCCCCGGTCCCGGGGGATCCCACATGCTGCAGAGCGGCTGGGCCCATGAGCCATGGCCGCTGAGCCTGCGCTCCGCAACGGGAGAGGCCACAACAGTGAGAGGCCCGTGTACCACACACACAAAAAAAAATGTTATGTGGTTACAAATGGTAGTATATGCATCAATTCTTTTTTTTCCCCCTGGAAGGAAAAACAACAAACTTTGAAAAGGGATTCTTCTGAGGTAGGGAAATGAGTGGAAGGTGGGTGGGTGTGGGTGTGGGAGGGCTTTACTGCCATCCTTGTCTGTAGCTCTCACATTTGAAAGCACATTATTTTTTAGAATGCCGACATGGCGAGATAGTAAGACTTTTTCATTTTCTCTGTACCTCTTTGCATTAAAAAATGACACTGTAGTTTAAAAAAAAATGAAATTACCCGCACACCACATTCATAAATATTTGCTAAGTTAACCAGATTTTTCTGCTGTTCTTGGCAGTGTTTCCTGTCGTTTCTGTACAATATGTACTTCTTATAAAGTACCTTTGTCTTGGAAGGTGTATCCCTTTGGACGCTCGTTAGTTTTTAAACATTTTTCGTCTGGGCAGGTCCATGCCTGAAAAACTCCACCATTTCTGCAAAGCACAAGCCTTGTCACACTCAACGTAATGACAAGTAAACCTTGGGCACTGCTGTCGTGGAGAAAGTTCCAATCCCTGAGTAATAGTTCTATAAAAGCCAGTGAATGTGTAACAACTGAGGCGTGATCACATGCTGTCGGGGACACGGGTTGGGTGCCTCCCCGTGACTTTGACATTCAGGCTAAGGAGTGCGAACAGCTGAGATTCTTATTAACTCTAAAATGAAAATCCCCCCCTACCTGTTTGTCCACCTCCTGGAAATTGACATATGCTTGCAGGAGAAGCTGCTGAAAAATTGTTACCATATGAGAATAATGGAGAAACTTTGAAGGTAGGGGCAAGAGTAAGCCCTTTCAGACAGCAAAATGCGTCCAAACCGTTTGGTGCCCCCAGGTACAAGGTTTTTGGTTTTAATGAAGGCAGCGCTGCTATTCACCAGGCAAGATGAGGACCAAGCAGCCAAACCTTTCTTTGGAGAGTGAGGGGATAAAAGCTGGATTTCTACGTTCCTTTCACTGAAATCCAGATGGATCCGAAAGTTAAATGCAAACCATGAAGCCATCAAGCACTCCAAAAAAAACTGGTGAATTAATATATGCACTTAGAAGTGGGGGAAATATTTTTCTAAGTGGAAAAACAGAACTCAGACGCTATGAGGAGCAAGCTTGATACATTTGAATTTGAAAGCTTGTATACGATCAAAGAATTGTAAAGTCTAAAAAACTGACAAACTGAATGCCTATATTTGAAATCATTCCATCGATGCGTTCTTTTTTTTTTCTCCATTTCCAAAATCTTTTAATTGATTTTTTTTTTAACATTTTAATGGTTGTTAAATGAGCTGTTCTCAACTTTCTTTTCAGCAATGTCCCAGCTCTGGTACCAGTTTTTAAACAGCTGTCAGTTCTAATCTTGGTTACACATATCCAAAAGGATTCAAAGTGGGGCAATGAGGAAGTTGTGGGGGTTTTTAAATTTTTGATCAAATTGTGAAATTCTTGTCATTTCTAATCTTGGTTACGCAGGTCCAGAAGGATTCAAAGTGGTGCAGTGGGGGACTTTTTTTTTTTTAACATCTGAATGGAATTGTGAAACTCTTGTCATTTCTTACCACAGATGAGAAGGGAAATACCCTGAATTTGCCAGCATGAAGCCATCTAGAATAGCAAACCCTTGTGTTCAAACTTGTCACCCAGTCATTTGTTATAAAGCTGTTATGTCACAAGGCTGAATAAATCCTTAGCAGATGCTCTTGTCATTTTGTGGAGCCTGAGGAATGTGAGAGGTGGCAACTGCTGGCTTAAACAATCTCACTGGCGAGGACGTGCCAGGGCCGGACTATTCAGATATGGCTATAAGTGTTTTATTCAGTGACAGATTTACAAGCGCAATCAGAGCTGCAGAAAAAGGAAGGGGAAGAAAAAAAGAAAGAAAGAAAAAAGCATCACTGTGGTTGCTGCCAATAATGTGGTCTTGGCTTCCAACAGATTCTATTTTTAGGTTGTGGTGGCTTGGTTTTTATTTAATAAGGACCCATATAAAGAAGAAAACAAGAAGTGACCCATTAACCTACTGCCAAAATAGCCCCTGTGGACATTTAAAAATAAGATATGCACAGTGTTAGACACTGAGGCAGTGCAGGATTGAAAATAGAAAGCACGATCCCATCCCACTTGTCCTCTGCCTCCCCTAAAGCCAATGGCTGTAGCACATTCACATTTTTCCTTCTAAAAGAGAAAAAATGTTTATGTATATACTGGCGCACATCTCTCTATGTGTGTGCGTATGCATATATTTGTGTGTGTATATGTGTCTGTGTCTATATGTCTTGTGTACATGTGTGTAAATGTATGTATATGTATATAGACACATATGTATTTATATCTGTATACATGGTTGGATATGTACACATGTATATGTGTGCATGTATAAATATATGCATATATGTTGGTGTGTATGTGTTTTTGTATATGTGTCTGTGATAACAGCATAAGTAGTTGCTTATATATCACACAGGATCTATTTTTGTATTAATTAATTAATTGATTTTTAAATTTTGGGCTGCATTGTGTCTTCGTTGCTGCACACAGGCCTTTCTCTAGTTGCAGCGAGTGGGGGCTACTCTTCGTTGTGGTTCGTGGACTTATTGCTGTGACTTCTCTTGTTGCAGAGCATGGGCTTTAGGTGCATGGGCTTCAGTAGCTGTGGCATGCGGGCTCAGTAGTTGTGGCTCGTGGGCTTAGTTGCTCTGCAGCATGTGGGATCTTCCCGGACCAGGGCTCGAACCCGTGTCCCCTGCATTGGCAGGTGGATTCTTAAACCACTGCACCACCAGGGAAGCCCCACGCAGGATCTATTAAGAAATATCATCAGTTTTACTTTCCGGATGGACCCAGAATCCATTCACTTTTTACCCTGGATTGGTCTCCATCTCCTCCCACCTCCCTGCCTGCTCCCATGATTGCCACATAAACCCAATGAAATTTAGATTTCAGATAAATGATTTGGTTTGGTATAAGTATGTCCCAAATATTGTATGGGACATGCTTATAACTAAAATAATATTCATTGTTTATCTGAAATTAAAATTTCACTGGGCAACCTACCTTTTAATTTATTATATCCAGCAACCTCTAGCCTCACTATAGAAGATTCCCCACATGCGGCCAGAGGGTTCCTGTTAGCCCCTAAGGCAGATCATGTCCCTCTCTGCTCAGAACCCTGGCTCCTATATCCCTCAGAATCAAAGCCCAAAATCTCATCATGGCCCTACTAACTTTACCTTCTACTTACTTCTTTGCCTTCACCTCCCTCCACTCTGTCCCTTGTTTACTCTGCTCCAGCTGAGATAGGCTGGGACCTGGGACCCTTTGCTGCAGTGCTGCCACGCTTGCACCTGGACACTCCTCTCCTCCAGCAACAGAATACAAGGAAACTATATGGGACTAAAAATAACTGCATGCATGTGCACTTGGGGCAAATTCTGGACCAAAGATACAAAGAGACCAAAAAACCCAACTGCCACTTTTGAAGAGCCTGGAGCAAAAGCAGGGGTCGGGGTGGGGGTGGGGGGTCGGGAGCAAAGACAGGGTACTGCGCTCGCCCCCTGCACACACCACCACCTAAGGGGTGGGCAAACCACCTAAGCCACCGCTCCAGCCGGACCCCTGGACACACCCCTACCCTCACCCCATGTAAGGAACAAGCTCGCCCCCCCAACCCCCTGGCCCCAGGGAGCGAGCCAGCAAGGGAACCTGTTGTTTGTTCTCGCTCCCCCCGCTGCCGCAGGGGCCCCCAAAAAGCCTTGCCTGACTTTCTTGTCTGGCCTCTGATCAATTTCTATTGTTGAAGAAGGCCAAGAACCCTGGTCCGTAACACAGCTACCCTGCTATTCCTTGATCACAATACGCATAGTCCTGCCTCGGGGCCTTTGCACTGGCTGTTCTGTCTGCCTGAACTGCTGTTGCTCCAGATAGTTCCATGACTTACTCTCTCATTTCCTTTAAGTCTTTGTTCAAATGGCATCTTTTCAATGACACACGCTCTGACCACTCTACCAAAAAATGCCTCCCTCCTCCCCCCCCATATCTTTAGAATTTATCACTTCCTCACTTACTGTTTTATTTATTTATTTATTTGTCTCCTCCTACTAGAATATAAGCTCCATGAGGGCAGGAATTTTCTTTTTTTCTTTCTTTCTTTTTGGCTGCGTTGGGTCTTAGTTGCTGCGTGTGGGCTTTCTCTAGTTGGCGGTGAGCAGGGGTTACTCTTCCTTGCGGTGCGTGGGATTCTCATTGCAGTGGCTTCTCTTGTTGCGGAGCACAGGCTCTAGGTGCGCGGGTTCAGTAGTTGTGGCTCGCAGGCTCTAGAGCATAGGCTCAGTAGTTGTGGCGCACGGGCTTAGTTGCTCCGCGGCATGGGATCTTCCCGGACCAGGGCTCGAACCCGTGTCCCCTGCATTGGCAGGCAGATTCTTAACCACTGCACCACCAGGGAAGCCCTTTTTTCCTTCTTTTGCTGTGCACACCTCTGTAAGACACTTCCCAGCCTCCTCTGACCACATGACTGAGTTCTAAGCAACGGGACCTGAGTGGAAGGGAATTTAAACCTCCTGCCCATGATTCTCTCTACTTGTTCCTCGTTGAAGCCAACTGGAACAGAGAAGCCTCCCGGCACCACCTCAGAAGCCAAAAGTTGAACATGGAGGAGCTAAAAGGTGGGAGGAACTCGGGTTCCTGGATCACACCTTGAGGAAAAGCATCTACGATCAAGAACAACCATGACTTCACATGAGCAGGAATAAACTCCTATCATTATTTGAGCCATTAGACATTTTTGGGGGGCGTGTTTGTTACAGCAGCTAATGTTCCCCTGACTAAGACAACAGGAGAAATGAGGTTTATAGTTTCCCCAGGTGAAGTCTAGTTGATAGAGAGATACATATTCCTTTCCCAGCTCTGGACCTAGTAGTCAAAGGCAGGTTCTGGTATAAAATTCATGGAGTGTCTTTCCAAGGAGGACTGATAGCAACCCTCTTCCCTATGTATTGATCACATCAACTTAAGAGGCTGTATTTATTAGGCTATTTTACTTTTAAGCTACAGAAGCTCAGGCTTCTGTTTTAAAAAAGCTGAATTGGCTCTTGGAAATACAGTGCGGGCAGAGCAGAGTAGGTTGTATTTTTTGGTTTTTTGTTTGGACACCTTTACAACAATTGGGATATAAATGGCTGTCTCTCTGAGTCTGCCTTCTCTGCACGTCTCTGCCTGTTGGCTTTATTTTTTGAATCTGAGACCACCTTTTTTTTTTTCAGGAGAAGCTCCTGGCACATTCTAAGCTCACATTCCCCAAATTCTCATTTTTCCAAAGAAGAATTGAGGCTGTCTCTGGTCTTAAGGTCTGAGAGCCCACCTGTCCCCTCCTGCAATCCTGTCCTGGCATCTCCAACAACTGTCTGCGTAATGCTGAGTAACACCCCATGGCTCTCTGGGCCCAGTTTCTCTTCTGTAAGTCAGTCAGTAAAGAATGTGTTTGACCGAAAGTAATAGAAAACGATGATATAAAAAATATGTACTTATTTTTCTCGCATAACAAAAAATCCGGAAGAATGTGGTTTGGTATTGGTTCAATGGTATTGAAGGTATTGGTTCAATGACATCTGATGTCCCAGGTTCTTTGTCTCTCTGCCTCACCATCCTTAGAGTGTTGACTTTCATGTTTGTGCCTGTTGCTTCATGACCACAGGATGGCTGCTACAGCTCTGACCATCACATCCACAATCAAGGTACGAATAAGGGGAAAGCCCTTTCTGACCCTTATTATCAGGGACACAAAGGTTTGCGCGAAGCCTCCCAGCTGACTTCTGCTTTCATCTCCTTGGCCATGATGGTGTCACATGACTGTGAGTAATAGTCAAGGATGCTGGGAAAATGAGTCCTTGTCTTTCAGCCTCGAAAACAGTGGTGGGTAGTGAAGAAGGGGGCTGGGAATGATCTTTGGGTTACCATAGGAACCACTGGAGTTCAGTGTCATGAATGTGATGAATAAGGAAGAGCCTGAGACAAGGAGGAAACAGAAGTTCTTATGGGGTGTGAGGATGATTCCTTTCTATGGTGGGTGTAATTTACAGCTGGGGGACAATCCATGGTCAGTTGTGACTCTGGAATCTTCTGTGACAAGGGGGAAGTAACAGAAACAACAATAATAATACAACAGTAATAATTAGCAACTAACATATGTGCCAGGCACCTGCTCTACAAACACAGACTCATTTATTGCTCAAACAAACCCTATGATTACTCCTATGATCATATCCTCACTGGGCTCACAGCTTCACTCGTATTCCCCACAGTGTGTTCCCCACTCAGCAGCCAGAGGGAATCTTTAAAACTGAAGTCAGATTATGTCTCTCCTTAGCTCAGAGCCCTCCCACAGCTCCTCCCTCACTCACAGTAAAAGCCAGAGTCCTTGTCGTGGACCCAAAAGCCTCAGACAATCTGCCCTCCCTCCACCTGTCATCTCTCTGACCTCATTTCCCCCTACTTCTCACCCTGCCAGCCACACTAGCTTCCTTGCTTTTTTCTTGCAAGCTCTAGGCATGCTCCTGCCCCAGGACCTTTGCACTTGCTAAATCCTTCTGCTAAGGTTCTTTCCCAATTTCCAGAGGACTTGCTCCCTCGCCTCCTTCAGGTGTCTACTGAGATGTCCCTTTCTCCCCAAGGTCTCCTTGACCCAGTCCCCCAGCTCTGTCAGTTCCTCATTCTTGATTTGTTGGCTACCTAGCCCTTAGCACCATCTAACTGCCCGTAGAGTTTATTCATTTCTTTTGTTTTTCTCCTTCTCTAGAGTGGAAGCTCCCCAAGGGCTGGGGTGTTTGCCTGTCTCATTCATGCTGCATCTCCAGCACTTAGAACAGTGTCTGAAACGTAGAAGATGCTCAATAAATATTAGTTGGATACAGGAATGGTTGATCTCCATTTGGAAGATAAAGAGAGCTACTGTTGATGGTGCACTTACTGTGTGCCAGCGACCACCCTAAGCACCTCCAATGTATCCATGCACCAAACCATTACAATGCTGTGAGGATTCAGTTATCCCCAATTTACAGATTGAGAAATTGAGGCCCAGGGAGATGAAGAAAGCTGCTCTACCGAGTTTCTGTTACGGTAATAAATTACCACAAACTCAGTGACTTAAAACAATACACATTTATGGTCTTAAATTCTGGAGATTAGAAATCTAAACAGGTCAGCAGGGCTGTCTTCCTTCTAGAGGCTCGAGGGACGAATCCCTTTCCCTGCCTTTTCCATTGTATAGAGGCTGCCTGCATTCCCTGGCTCACGGCCCTTCCGTGCCTCTCTCGGAACTCTGCTTCCCTCCTTCTCTGACTCTGACCCTCCTGCTTCCCTCTTTCCTATATAAGGATCTTTTTGATTCCATTGGGCCCCCCTGGATGATCTAGGTTACTGTCCCCATCTCAGGGTCCTTAACCTGATCACATCTGTGAAGTCCCTTTTGCCGCAGCGGGGCAACACGTTCCCAGGGTCAGCACAGCAACTGTCCTTGGGGGACATTATTCACCCCATCACAGTTCCTGTAGTTACGTTCAGAAAATAATCCACAGCGCTGAGATCCAAACTCGCATCTGGCTGGCTGCAGAGCCCCCGATCTATCCTACTTGCCATGACTGCGGGAGGAGACCCGTCACAGCCCCCACCTTTCTCTGGGGTACAAAGAGAAGCTTCCCGAGCCGCTCGGAGGCCCGCCAAGCTCTGCGCGCCGCGTTCCCTCCGTCCCCCCAGCTCCCCACCCCCTGCCACTGGGTTTCTGCTCCTGGAATGCAACTTGTTTCCTTTGGACTTTGGCCTGTGAACAACCTTCCAGGCCCTTCCCTCCCCCTCAGCCCGGGGATGTGCTCAGGCGTGTTGGAAGGACCGAGGGGCCAGCCGGCGCCAGATTCTGGGCCCGGAGCACAGGGAGGGTTTGCAGCTGGGCTGGGGAAGGGGCCCCACTTTTTGTGCAAAAACCATGCCCTGCCATGATGCAGGGAAGACTCAAACATCCAGCCTCCCAGATTTCACAGAAAACCCAGAACCACAAACCTCAAATGCGTAACCCTCCTGTTTTTCTAGTAAGTTTTCCTCACCAAGCCTGTGGCTGGCGATTCTCCTCTCTCCTCAAACCTCCAAGTGCCCCCACCCATCCTGAATCCCCAACTGCTGATCGCGCATCTTCCTTTATTAAGAACAGAGGCGAGACAGGCAGAGGTATTATGGGATAGAATTTAAGTCTGGATTCTGCAGCTCAACTGCCCAACTTCAGAAAGACTTGCCTCTTACCAGCTGTGTGACCTTGGGGAAGGCCATTCCCCTCTGTGGGCCTCAGTGTTCTCATCTGTAAGATGGGGATGAAATCGTAACAGTACCTACCTCTGAGGATTTTTATGCAAATCCAACGAGTTATATTTGCAAAGTGCTTAGAACAGGGTCTGGTATGTAAGCACTATATAAGTTTTTGTTAAAAAAGAAAATAAAATTAAAATTTGCTTCCTTAGCTTCCCATGGTGAAACCCACCTTTGCCAACATACGCTTGCTTTTCTCTTCCATCCTTGGAGGAAATGGCCATGCTCCCACCAAAAGCCAGTCCCTTCTCTGCACTGGGGTCCCACCTTCCTTACTGGGGGAAGGCTCCATCTCTCTCTAACCTGTTTCACAGTCTCTCTTGCATCATTTATTGGTTTTTAGAAGCCCTCTTTGACCCCATCTCCAGCTACCACCCCATTCCCCCCCTTTCCTCTTTATAGCAAAACACCTTGAAAGAACTGCTACCCTTGGGTTTCGAAAGACACACCTTCCGGTCACTGTTCCAACCCCCTGTGCTTTGATTTCTGTTCCCACCTCTCAAAAAGTACAGGGGCCTCCGTTTTGTAAAGCCAGCAAAACAGCCACTTCTCTGCCCTCATCTGACTGCTACCCCTTCCCTGAAACCCTCTCTTCTCTGTGCTGTTACATTCTTCTTTTGAAATAATTACAAACTTACAGCTGAGTTGCAAACTAGGACCAAGAACTCCTGCATCCCTGTAACATTCTGGCAGGTATGTGTCATCATTCCATCTCTCTGTTTCTCCCCAGCCGTCCTCCTTTCTCCCTCTGTTATGAGCTGTGTCCCTCCCCCCAAAATGATATGTTGAAGTCTTAACCCCCAGTAGCTCAGAATGTGACCTTATTTGCAAAGAGGGTGGCTGCAGACGTAATCAATAAAGATGAGGTCCTACTAGAGTAGAATGGGCTCCGAATCCCATGTGACTGGTGTCCAGTAAGAAAACAGCCACAGGGCTTCCCTAATGGCGCAGTGGTTGAGAGTCCGCCTGCCGATGCAGGGGACACAGGTTCGTGCCCCGATCTGGGAAGATCCCACATGCCGCGGAGCGGCTGGGCCCGTGAGCCATGGCCGCTGAGCCTGCGCATCCGGAGGCTGTGCTCCGCAACGGGAGAGGCCACAACAGTGAGAGGCCCGCGTACTGCAAAAAAAAAAAAAAAAAAAAAAAAAAAAGTGGCATCTGCCAGGCTGCTCTGGCATGAATCACTACCTTTCCCTTTGTAACTCCTCTCTTTGCTTTAAACACACACACACACACACACACACACACACACTTCCCTTCGTTTTGTAAGCAATACCTCTTGAGGATTTCAGTTTCCTAGAAAGGGAATCTTGATACCTGCACAGGGAGACGCCCTCCTGCTTTTCTTTCACATGTGCAATTGTCCCGTTATACGGATGCATCATGATTTACTAAACAGCCCTCTATAAGCGGATTCTTGGGCCAATTCCAATATTTTGCTATTCTTCTTTGCTCTTCAAGCACACACTCTTGGGGTTCTTCTGCCCCCTCCCCTCCTGTGCAATCCCTCTTCTTGACTTCTCCTCTTCTGCCTGACATTGATCCACCCCAGGGCCATTTTCTCTCCTTTCTCCACACCCTCTCTCTAGATGATCTCATCCTGCCCCTCAGCTTAAAATACCTCCATGTGCCAATGACTTCTATATTTATATCTCCACCCCATCTCTCCCCCGAGCTCCGGGCTCGCATGTCTAACTCCGTTTGGAGGTCTGATAGGCATATCACATTTAAGACCTCCCCAAAAGGAATTCCTGATCTCCCAGCTCATTTCTCCCTAAAGTTTCCCCATCATGGTGAATAGACCCACCATCGTTCTAAACATCTGAGCCAAAAATAGAGTCATTAAGACTTTTTCATTGCGGTGCAATTCATGTAACATAAAATCAACCATTTTAAAGTGTACAAGTGGCATTTGTACCTTCACAATGTTGTGCGACCATCACCTCTATCTAGTCCAAGAATTTTCATCACCCCCAAAGGAAATCCAATACTCGTTAAGCAGTCACCCCCCATTCCCCCCTCCCTCAATACCTGGCAGCCACTAATCAATTTTATATCCCTACGGCTTTACTTGTTTGGTAAAGCCTCTCTCCTGCTTTATTTTTTCCCAAAACCACTCATTATCACCCTGTGACATATTCTATATCTTTCTTATTTATTTTGTCTCTGCTCTGTCTGCCCAACAGAGTGCCAGCTCTCAAACGGCAGGGAATTTTGTCTGTCTTGTTCACTGCTCTATCCCCACTGCCTAGAATCCAACTCATACGTGGTGCAGATGATATACTAATTTCCTTTATTTGTAAAGCTTTCCTACTCAGCAAAAAAAAAAAAAAAAAAAGAACCTCAAATTTTTTTTTAAAAGAGTAAAGATAGGGCTTCCCTGGTGGCACAGTGGTTGAGAGTCTGCCTGCCGATGCAGGGGACACGGGTTCGTGCCCTGGTCCGGGAGGATCCCACGTGCCGTGGAGCGGCTGAACCTGTGAGCCATGGTCGCTGAGCCTGCTTGTCCGGAGCCTGTGCTCTGCAACGGGAGAGGGCACAACAGTGAGAGGCCCGCATACCGCAAAAAAAAAAAAAAAAAAAAGAGTAAAGATATGAACAGAAAATTTAGAGAAAAAATTAAATTAAATTAAAAATTAAAAAATTAACTAGCTGTGTGGCCCTAGGTAAGTGATTTACCCTCTCTGATCCTTTCCCTGACTATAAAATACAGGAGCTGCTCAATAAATACTCATTGAATAAATGAGCAACTAAATCAGTAAAACAATATATAACTCATAAACTGTGGTAAAAGTTAAATGACTTACTGAAAAAGAATATATATATATAGAAAAAGAATACATATATGTATATATGTATATGTATATAATTGAATCACTTTGCTGTACACCTAATACAACATTGGAAATCAACTATACTTCAATTTTAAAAAAATGGTTTAAAGAAATTAAATGACTTAGTACAGATTCAGGGCTTAGAATGTCGTCTGGCACACCGCATGCCCTATGTAAGTGATAGTGATGACTCCTTTTAAAAATAGTATTATTGCTGTGGTTATTATATGCAACCTTCAAGATCCCTTCCAGTGTCACCTCCTCCAGGAAGCCTTACTGGATGAGACCAGACAGGATCAGTTGCTCATGGTCCCCAAAGCACTTTATGTAGTTTTCTCTTTAAACTTCAGCAAGACACGTCCCAATTAGTATACTCTGTATTCTCTGCCCCGCACCAAAGATCAGAACACATTTTTGTGATAATTATAGGGCTTTTCTCCCTGTAAACAGGCTGGCCTGGCCTGTCATAACCACTGGACTCTAAGCTCCTAAAAGTAGAGCTTATTTCACTCACTCAAGTATGCCTAACACGTCGCCCAGAGCCTGGAACAAGGAAACTTCTCAAGCAATCTTGGTGGATCCAATAAATGCACCATTCTGTCGCCTGCCTCTCAGTATGTAACGTACATAAACCCAGGGATATGCAATAGTACCCCAAGGATTCATAAATCCATGGGAAGGGAAGAAGGAAACATTTGTTTCTCCTTGTGTTGAGAACTCTTAGTACTTTTTTTTTCTTTTTTACACCCTTATAGTTATTTATCAGGTGAACAATACGTTTAAAAATCGTCATTGCAAAAAAAAAAATTGTCGTTGCCAAGAACTCTTGGTATTCTTTATTTTTTTAATTAATTAAGGCTGCGTTGGGTTTTCATTGCTGGGTGCGGGCTTTCTCTAGTTGAGGTGAGCTGGGGCTACTCTTTGTTGCGGTGCACGGGCTTCTCATTGCCGAGACTTCTCTTGTTGCGGAGCACAGGCTCTAGGCGCGCGGGCTTCAATAATTGTGGCACGTGGACTCAGTAGTTGTGGCTTGCGGGCTCTAGAGCACAGGCTCAGTAGTTGTGACGTGCGGGCTTACTTGTTCTGCGGCATGCAGGATCTTCCCGGACCAGGGCTCGAACCCGTGTCCCCTGCATTGGCAGGCAGATTTTTATCCACTGCGCCACCAGGGAAATCCCTCCCGGTATTCTTTTCTTTTCTTTTCTTTTCTTTTTTGCGGTATGTGGGCCTCTCACTGTTGTGGCCTCTCCCGTTGCGGAGCACAGGCTCCGGACGCGCAGGCTTAGCGGCCATGGCTCACCGGCCCAGCCGCTCCACGGCACGTGGGATCCTCCCAGACCGGGGCACGAACCCGTGTCCCCTGCATCGGCAGGCGGACTCCCAACCACTGCACCACCAGGGAAGCCGTCTCTTGGTATTCTTTTAACAACTTTCCCATATCTTGTGCAGCAGTGTTAACTAAATTCCTCATGTTGTACATTACATCCCTATTATTTTTTTATTACTCAAAGTTTGTACCTTTTGACCACCTTCACCCATTTTTTTCCACGCTTGACCCCCTGTCTCTGGCCACCACCAATCTGTTTGCTGTATATATGAGTTTGGGTTTTTTTTTTAAAGATTCCACATATATTTGAGATGATATAGTATTTGTCTTTCTGTATCTGACTTATTTCACTTAGCATTAAATCCTCAAGGTCCATCCACATTGTCATAAATAGCAGGGTTTCCTTCTTTTTAGTGGCTGAACGGTATTCGTGTGTGTGTGTGTGTGTGTGTGTGTGTGTGACATTTTCTTTATCCATTCATTCATTGATGGGCACTTAGGTTGTTTCCATATCTTGGCTATTATAAATAATGCTGCTGTGAACATGGGTGTGCAGATATCTTTTAGTGTTTTCCTTTCCTTCGTATAAATACCCAGAAGTGGAAATGTTGGATCATATGGTTGATCTGTTTTTCATTTTCTGAGGAATCTCCATACTGTTTTTCATATTAGCTGCACCAAGTTACATTCCCCAAGGCAAATATTTATGACCTTCCCACCATAATAGCTATTCCGTCACTTCTGTTATCTAAATCTCATGCAAATTTTCTTTTAGACAACTCTAACCCAGAACCACCAGGGGAAAGGTGTTCTAGGGTACATAGGCCCCACTTAGCTAAGTTGGACAGAACTAAATTGCCACACAGCCCAGAGGGGGACAGCAGCCTACCCAAGGTCACACAGCAACTGTATGATGGAACAGGAACCAAGCCAGGTGACACAATAGGGCACTTTCTTCTCAGGGAACAGCATAGTGTTATATGAGGTTAAATGTTTAGGCCCAGGCGTCAGGGTGCCCGAGGAAGGAAGTCTAGCTTTGTCATTCATTAACTATGTGGCCTTAGGTAACTGAATTAACCTCTCTGATCCCCAGTTTTCTTGCCTATAAAATCGGGGACATTAATAATACCCCTTCATAGGGTTGCTGTAAAATGAAATGCGTGTGCAGTTTAGCATGATGCCGGGCACATTATGAGAGTTTGTGGCAGGCACGACTGTGTACACTGTTATTTCCAATTCCCCTGCACTTCTACGTGCAAGGGTGACTGTACTTCCCCACCTCCCGGAAGTTAGGTGTGGTCATGTGACTTGCTTTGGCCAATGAAATATGAGCAAAAGTCACATGTAGCTTCCTGGTGGAAGTATTCAAATGCTGGTGCATGAGTCCCTCTGCTCTCTATTCGCTTGCTGTGGTAGTCATGGGAGCACACGATGACTTGGAAATAGAAAAGCAGCCTGCATCACTGAACCACAGCATGAAGGGGGTTGCCCTGAGAGGTCTCTGTGATTCTCTCAGCTCTGCCTTCCTCTGGAAGTAGAATTCATCCTCAAGATGGCTTCTCTTGTGGTTTTCCCAGATGGCTTCCTGCAGCTCCCATATTTATTCTTTCCCATCTAGGGGGAAAGAGAGGGTATTCCTCCTCGTAACTAGTCACAAAACTCCTGAGCGTCTTTCTGATTGGACTAAGTCCATGTATCCAGACCCTAACCAATCTCCATGACCAGGGAGATAGAATGCACTGATTGGCTTGGGCCTGGGTTACCTGGGTGACCACTTCTGAACCAATCACTGTGGCAAGGGGGTGGGATTATGCTGATTAGTTCAAACCCTTCAGTGCCCGTCCCTGGAGCTGGGAGTTTAGAGGGTGTCAGTCTGATTCAAACTTATGGCTTTTATTACTGGGATGGTAAGAGGAGAAATGGCCATTGTGAAGGTGAACACGTGTGCAGGACATTTCTTTTTCCTTTTAAAAAATATATTTGAAACAGTCACAAACTTATAGGAAAGTTGCATGTATGGTACAAAGAACTTCCCCCCCCACCAACGGTTTTGAGAGTAAATTGCAAATCTGGTACCCTATCATCCCTGAATATTGTAGTGGGTGTGTCCTACAAACAAGGACATTCCACGGTAAAGATACTTTTGTTCCCGTTGATTCATACATTTTATATGAGACAACATAATAGCCCACATTCCTCCACCAAACTTTCCATCTACCCGTTTACTTATATCCACATAGATTCATGGATTCTTGTTTTATTTAAGGGGTTATGATCTGTTGCGCTCATTGTTTTATTTAAGGGGTTATGATCTGTTGCGCTCATTTTTTTTTTTTTTTTTTTTTTTGGTACGCGGGCCTCTCACTGTTGTGGCCTCTCCCGTTGCGGA
The DNA here is from genome assembly GCF_963455315.2 of Globicephala melas. NCBI lineage: Eukaryota > Metazoa > Chordata > Mammalia > Artiodactyla > Delphinidae > Globicephala > Globicephala melas. Next base: position 9,019,096 of record NC_083332.1, on the reverse strand, counting down.
GCACAGGCTCAGGACGCGCAGGCTCAGCGGCCATGGCTCACGGGACCAGCCGCTCCGCGGCATGTGGGATTTTCCCAGACCGGGGCACGAACCCGTGTCCCCTGCATCGGCAGGCGGACTCTCAACCACTGCGCCACCAGGGAAGCCCTGTTGCGCTCATTTTTAATGTTGATGCTCAAAATGTCCCAGATTTGGCCAGTGGGAGCCCTTCAAGCTGGCTCTATGCCCTTCCACCTGTTCTCATCATTCTTTGAGTATTTCCTTACTTTCTGACCCCAAAAATGTTCCAGGCTCTTCTTGTATCTTCCCTGTCCCCCGACCCCTAGAATCAGCTATTTTCTCAAGGGAGAAGAGAGGGTACTTCTGAAGGCGGGTGGCTGACCCCTCACCCCTGAATGACCCCCCTCAGACTCAGATTTCAATGCAGCGGGCCGGGCCATTGGCAGAGGCAATGCTCTAGGAGTTGCCATGGAGACCGCTGAGCTGCAGAGCGGAAGGAGGCGGTGATGTCATTGTGGGAGCAAGTGCAGCGGCCACATCCTTGTCTCAGCCAGGCTACAGGGCAGTGAGGGTAGCCTCTGGGCCAGCGGCAAGGAACGAGCCGCCCTGCCCGCCAGGCACCCTCGCAGGACACCCCGGTGACAGCAGCCCCAGGGCGATCAGCCGTCCCAGATCTGCTGAGACTGACAGGGCCTGCGAGACCTTTGAGGACCACCGCCAGAAAGAGGGACCAGCATCTTCATACTCTCTCTGGTGCGGCCTTGCCTAGGACTCAGGATCCACGAGCTAGCCGGCAGACACCCACCCCTGCTTCACACTCTGTAAGTCCCTAGGAATTCCCAGGAGCCCCCTGGGAGGGAGGTTACAGAAGGCTGGACACTGTGCAGCCCTGTGGGCAGGGCCTGGGGCATCTTTGGCCGAGGTGGACAAACTAGGCCCCGTGAGGCCTCTCTCTTTGCCTTGGGAAGGGGTCGTGGCGTCCTGGATAACGTTTTGGATTCCCGAGACAGCTCAGGTGTGCGCCATCGGGCATACTGCTGGCTCAGAGAGCTGGGTAAGATGCTTTTCGGCGTCAAGGACATTGCATTGTTGGAGCATGGGTGCAAGGCTTTTGAGGTGGACAGTTACAAGTCTCTGATGATCCTGGGTATCCCGGAAAACTGCAACCGTGAGGAATTCGAAGAGATCATACAGGCCTCCCTAAAACCTCTGGGTAAGTTCAAAGTGGCTGGGAAGGCCTTTGTGGAAGAAGAGAGCTCCAAGGCCGTCATCGTTAGGCTGGCAGAGGACATCAATTATGCCGTGATCTCCAGGGAGATCAAGGGCAAGGGCGGCATGTGGAGAGTGGTCTACATGCCCCGGAAGCAGGATATTGAATTCCTGACCAAGCTGAACCTCTTCCTGCAGAGCCAGGGCAGGACGGCGGAAGATGTGGCCCGGGTCCTAAGGCAGGAACTGTGCCCGACAGTGACGGGCCCCAGAGAACTTCCTGCCAGAAACTGCTATGAGCCTGGGCCAGGGGAGAAACCGGGGCCTGGGGCCACTGCTGCAGTGGACAGGGTGCCACCTGTGGACTCCACGAAGGAGAGCAAGGCGGGAGATGGCAAGAAAGGCAAGCGGAAGCACAAGAAAAACCGTCGACGACACCATGCATCTGACAGGAAGCTGTGAGGTGACCTGGGGTGGGCGTCAGCTGAGTGGGTGTGCGTGGTGACTTGGAAAGGTGGGTGCCCTCTGAGTAAGGTCGGGGGATGAGAGTGAATGTGGATAATGCGAGTGAGGATGAGTTACCCAGTCAAGGGAGTGGGCAACTTTTCGGTAAGAATGGGTAACATCTGACTAGTGTGAGCAAAGGTGGGTATTTTTGTTTTTGTTTTATTTGCGGTACGCGGGCCTCTCACTGCCGTGGCCTCTCCCGTTGCAGAGCACAGGCTCCGGACGCGCAGGCTCAGCGGCCATGGCTCACGGGCCCAGCCGCTCCGCGGCATGTGGGATCTTCCCGGACCGGGGCACGAACCCATGTCCCCTGCATCGGCAGGCGGACTCTCAACCACTGCGCCACCAGGGAAGCCCGGCAGGTGGATTCTTAACCACTGCGCCACCAGGGAAGCCCTGCATTGTTTTTAAAAGGGGTGTTATCAGATCTTATGGCCAAGAGAACACAAAACACACAGCTTTCTTCTATCTCACTGGCTTCCAGTGGCTGATGGGAAAAGTGAAACAATTTATCTGGAATAAAAACAATAACAGCTATCCTGTGTTCCAGGCACTGTGCAGAGTCCTTCATATTCACTAATTCATTGTATCTTCCCATCCCTTGGGGTATGGGACTATAGGTCCACAACCCTTGATTCAAAATCCTCGGGCCAGGTGTAGTTCAGAATTCAGAGTATTGGGTTTTAGAAAAGTGATACAGAGACTATGTCTTATATTGTGTAATTCAGCCCCAGGGGGGATTTGGGCAGTTCCTATAATCATATCCGTTAGTATTCTAATAGTAGAGAAATACTGACATTAAGTGAAATAAATTAAAACTGTAAATAGCCTCCTGTCAGTCTAGATTTTGCTTCCAATTTTTTTTCATTTTTTGGATACATTTTTTGGTGCAAAGCTTTCAGAGCTTTTTGGATTTCAGAAGAGGAGCTAAGTGATTATGAACTATCATTTTATCGTGACCATCTTCTCATTCTATGGCTGAAGAAAGCGATGCTCAGAAAGGTTAAGTGACTTGCCTAAGGCCACACAGGAAAGCTCCAAAGAAATTGAAGCCCAGGTCTTTCTGACTACAGTCTGTGCCCTAACACAGATCCCAAGAAAAGGGGACAGGTCACACCACAGCGGCGGGGTGGGGGGGGGCACACGAGGAAGCTCCAGGATTGGTCAGGAGGCAGAGGGAGAGGGAGAGGGGGAACCGTGGACAAGAACTTTATTATGGTTTCTTCAGGGAAGGAATGGGTGAGGCAGGGAAGGCAGGCTCAGAATTGGCTAGTCTGAAAAATTTCAGCAGGCTCTGGGGTAAAGGGGCTGTCCCTAGGTGTCTGGGACCTGGCCCCGGAGCCAATAGGGTAGGTGGATGGTGGCCCAGAGTGTGAGGGCTTAATAAAGAAGGTAGCTGGGGGCATGGGCTCTGGATTGGTTGGTTCGTTTGCATTTGAAGAACACGTTCAAGGACAAGCATTGTTCCCTTTCTCTAGGAATTGCCTAACCCTGGGAAGGGCAGCCCCTCAAGGGTCAGCAAGTCCCCAGATGTCAAAGCATCAGAGTACAGAAAATAAAAGACATGGTTAATACAGTGATAAACATACAACATGGATAACTATCTCTGTAAGTTCATAGTGGAACTAAATTCCTCTAATCTGCTTGCTCATTAGGCAACCTGCCAGTTAAGGCAGCAGAAGCCTCTGTCTGGTGTATGGAGGTTGGAGGTGAGGAATAGTGTTGGACGGATGGCCTGGGTACGAGTCCGGTCTCTTCCACTTCCCAGAGCGTGAGCCTGGGCAAACCTCTTATCCCCCTGTGCCTTGGGTTGCTTATCTGTAAAATGGGGCTAGTAGTGACCTATTTCACCAGGTTTGGGGGAGGAGTAAATCTGTCCAGACATATAAAGGACTTAGCACAGTGGCTGAGAGGGGGAAGCTGTTAAGTGTTGGCCGTTGGGATCCTGGATCCAGTGACAGTTGCGTTTTGCGTGGACAAAGAACACAGTCTGGTTTTAGAGCTCAGATTCCTGAACTTGATAAAAGCGTACCCAGCTCCCACAGCAGACTACGTGTTCTCTGTGTGCTGACAAAAGGCTGCTTCAGAATGGGATGCCGAAAGGCAGACTGGTGAATCTACCAAGGTCATGACCTTCGGAAGACAGTACCCACAGTTCCCTGGCATCAACAGGCCACACAATGGAAGGAGTGTCAAAGGATTTGGAGCTACACAGTCCTGGGCTCAATTCTTGATTCTGCTACCTGTTTAGCCGTGTGTCTTCAGGGAGCCGACTTCACCTCTCTGGGCCTTAGTTTCTCTATCTGTAAAGTGGGGCTAATGCTACCCATGCTGCAGATTCTTTGCAACAGAGAGAGGATACAGCTTGCAGTGAAAAACGTAGGCTCTGAAATATTCATAGGAGCTTTAGTCATAAAGCTGCTAGAACCCAGATCTCCACTGAGAAGCGAATGGATAAATCGTGGAGTATTCACTCAATAAATGATGACATAGCAACTAAAAGGAATGATCTACAGATACAGCAACACAGATGAATTCCCAAATCATGATGTTGAGTGAAAGAAGCCAAACAAAAAGGACACATTGTATGATTCTTTTGATATAAAACTCTAAAAGAAGCAACACTTACAGGACAGAAATCAGATCAGTGGTTGGGGGTAGGCAGAGGTGACGGCCATAAACGGTACAAGGGGAGTTTTGGGGCTGATGGAAGGATTCTATATCTTGACGGTGGTGATGGTCACTCTAAAACTTACCACAATGGACATTTAAAAAGGTTACGTTGTATAAGATATAAAGTATACTTTCAACAAAACTGACTTAATGAAATAAAGAGTGGGGCGGTCTGGAGGTGGGCTGCCTGGGTAAAGTACTTCATTTTTGTGCCTCAATTTCCTCATCTGTGAAATGGGTTGATAGTAATCGTACCTATTGCTGAGTGTGATCATGAAGACTCAAAAAGATGCTATCTGAAGATCAAGTGCTCAGTAAGGGGGAGGCGATTTTACAGGAAAGTTCAGTGTGAGATATGTGAATGCCAAAAGTTTCATAGACTCCTGAGAGAAGGGAGGTCTAACCATTGGAACGCCCTCGTGTGAGGCTGGCGATGAGGGGCAGGCAGCAGACAGAAGCTCTGCAGGCTGGGGTGGGGGGCATTTTAAAACATTTCCAAGGTTCCCATCACCCAAAACTGACTCCTGGGGATCAGGACACTGCACAAGAATTCTTTCACTTCAGGAATAATTATTCTTGAGAGACAAGGTCAAGGAATAAAACTCGAATGCTTTAATTTGGAGTTTTCTTCAGTCCTGCCAGAGAGAAGTCCAACATCAAGGTGTTGGCAAGGCTGAGCTCCCTCCAGAGGCTCTAGGGAAGACTTCCTTGCCTCTTCCAGCTTCTGATGACTCCAGGTGTTCCTGGGCTTGTGGCCCCATCACTCCCGTCTCTGTCACCATCGTCACCTCCTCTGATTCTGTACCTCTTTTCTGTGTCTCTGTCATCTGCTTCCTCTGCTTCTCTCTTATAAGGACATTCCTGATGGTAGTTTTTGGGTCCACCCAGATAATCCATGGCAATCTCATCTCACATCTTTACTTACATCTGCAAAGACCCTTTTTCCAGATAAAGCACCATTTTCCAATTCCAGGGATGAGGACCTGAAATCTTTGGGTAGATATTATTCAACCTGAGAGCCCCCCGCACCCTTTAAAGGGCTCCTCTATGTTGCTAAAATTGGACAAACCGTAATTTCCGATCTGGTTCTTCGCTGCTGCTATTGTGGTACTTCCAGTTGGTCAAGCTCCTCTAGGGACATTCAGTTCCTCACCTACTTCTGTCCATCCTTACCAGCCATCACCTCTGTCAGAGTCATTTGGGAAGATTTTTAAATGTAGTACCCCACCCCCACCCTAAGACATTCTGATCCAGTAGGTTGGACTCAGGAAACTGGGATTTCTAAAACTCTTCCCAGTGATTCTAATGTGCAACCAGATTTGAGAATCACTGCTTTAGAGAAATGTGCCACATGAATGAATGAACGATTCTTTAAATATACGGCTGCTCTAACTACCAGCTTTGCTTCCATACTCACCAGAAGCCTTCAGATTTGGGATTGGGGAGGGTGGGAGGGGAGAGCGACCCAATTATGTGGTTGGAGTGTGGGCCACAAGGCTGCTTCCTGCTGTATGTGTTGAGGACCTACTATGTGCTGTCACTTAACCCAGTGATATCTGGTTCAAAAGTGTGGATAATTTATATCCTGTTCATTCTAGATAGGGATCTGATTTCGGGACATTTAGGACAAGTCTGGTGACTGTGCCAGAGTTACAAATGTCACCTGGGAGAGAAGTCTTCGGGGATTGCCCGCCAACCTTGTCCCCTACCCACAACCACCACAGGCAACAGGGCAAATAAAGGAGGCTTAAGAGTATGGGGCTGGAGTGACTTCCCTGGCAGTCCAGTGGTTAAGATTCTGCACTTCTGGGCTTCCCTGGTGGTGCAGCGGTTGAGAGTCCGCCTGCCGATGCAGGCGACACGAGTTCGCGCCCCAGTCCGGGAGGATCCCACATGCCGCGGAGCGGCGGGGCCCGTGAGCCATGGCCGCTGAGCCTTGCGCGTCCGGAGCCTGTGCTCCGCAACGGGAGAGGCCACGGCAGTGAGAGGCCCGCGTACCGCAAAAAAAAAAAAAAAAAAAAAAAGATTCTGCACTTCCACTGCAGGGGACACAGGTTCGACCCCTGGTCAGGGAACTAAGATCCCACATTATTTAAAAAGAGTATGGGGTGGGACTTCCTTGGTGGTCCAGTGGTTAAGCCTTCCCCTTCCAATGCAGGGGGTGTGGATTCGATCCCTGGTGGGGGAGCTGAGATCCCACATGCCTGCAAACAAGGAACTAAAACATAAAACAGAAGCAATATTGTAACAATTTCAATAAAGACTTAAAAAAAAAGAAGTAGGAGGCTGGGATCTAAGAATGCTGAGTGATTCAAAGTTCTGCCACTTCTTAGCTGTGTGGCTGCCTTTGGCCTCAGTTTTTCTCATCTGAAAAATGGGAATAATACTTGTTTAGGAGGGGTTGTGGGATTAAAAGAGAAAATGCACAGGGTTGGGGGTAAAATAGGTGCTCAAGAAAAATGAATTATTATCAGTATTATTACATTCCAGGCTTGAGGGCTTATGCAAAGATGAAAGCTGCTGAGAAAAAAGAAAACTGAGATCGATCTGCTTGTACTGATACGGAAAGACTTCAAGATATGCTACTAAAAAAAAAAAAAAGATATGCTACTAAGTGAAAAAAGCATGTTTTATAGCACTAGATCTAGAATCCCCTCATTCATTCATTCAACAGATACTTTGAGCTCCGATCAGCACTGTTCTAGATTCTGCAAATTCAGCAGCGAACAAACTAGACAAATATCCCTGCTGTCATGGGGCTAGTATTCTAATAGGGTGAGACAATGAATAAATAAGAAAATACGAGGACGTGGTAAATGATGTGATGAAAATAATTCAGGATCATGTTAAAAATCCTCATGGGTTAAATTCTAAAATTACCAATGCCAGCATTTTTTTTTTAGAAAACAAAGTACAGAGGCATTTAACTGTGGTTACTTTGGGGGGAGAGGCTGGAGGCTTGGGACGGGGGGAGGGAGACTTGTTTTTCATTTTAGCCTTTCTGTAAACTTCAGCATTTTCTTAAGTGTGTGTGTGTTACTTTTATTAATTTTTTTTAAAGTGGCAACCAAGTGTAGCTGGGTAGAGAGCGCTGAGCCATGTTTTGTTTTCTTCCTCCATTCTTTCTGGATTTTTCATTTCTTTTAAACAAGTACAGAAGTAGGAGCTATAATTATCGGTTTTTTCTGGGGCGGTTGGAGAATCTCGCCTGCCAGCGAGCTGGGTAATCCAAATCGCCCACAGCGGAACTGCTCAGGGATTGGCAATTTGTGTAACAATGTTGAACATTTGAGGGTTTTATTTCTAGGATAATCCTCCCCCCCACCCCCAAACACAATTTTTACCAGTTACAAAACCCAATGCCTCATCCGCGAGGCCATTCCCACGTGGAAGCCTTGACTTATCAGAGTTGGATTCTTAAGCCAACATTCCTCAACCAGAGGTGTCGCAGAAATTTTTAGTTTCGGACCTCTACAAAGCAGCTTCTCAGGGAAGCTGATTTGTGGGATCAGGCCGAGGGAAGTAATAAGAGGCTGAGAGGAGTGGCTACCTTGCTCCGCCCTCCGCCTCCGCCCACCCTCTCAGAGCGGACAATCGGGAAGGAGTGCATCTTCCTCGTTGCCATGGAGAACGCTGGGAGGCGGGGAGAGAAATTGTGCAAGAGGGAGGGGCGTAGTGACCCCGGCGGCTGGGATGGAGCTTGTGAGAGCAGGAGGAGAAAATCCAGCGAAGCCTATCGATCCGGCTCTGCAAAGGCAAAAACAACCCGAATGAGCCAATAACTGTGAAGAGGTCTCAGCGAGACCTTAACCATCCCCCGCCCCCGCAAGCATCTTTCTTCCTCCCTTCTTTCCTTCTCTCCCTTCCTTCTTTCCCTAAACATCTGCCTGCTTCCTTCAAGAGTGAAATAAAATCACACGTGGTGAGTTAAAGTTACACGTGTTCATTTTTATACTTTTATATTAAAGTCATTAGTTTACAGGTTTTGTTGTTGCGATATTTCTTTTAACAGTTCTAGTTCGTTATAATTGGTCTCCTTTGTAATCCCATGGATGCAATTCTATGCGTTGAAAAACTATCCTGAAAAGGGTCTATGGCACAGAAAGGGTTAAGGATTCCTGGACTGGAGGGCCCAGAAGAGGGTGGAGGCCAACTAGTAGTTTGGGGGTGGCAGGCAGTATGACCTTTCTAAAATGATGACCTTTGAGGTAGGAGATTGCCAAGAGGATGTGGGAGCAGAACATTTTGGGTGTTGGGAACAGCAAGTGCAAAGGCCCTGAGGTGGCAGTAAGCCTGTGTGTTGGATGAACAGTTAGGAGGCAGGTGTGGCTGGAGTGGAGTGAGGAGGAGAGGAAGAGAGAGGGAAGTGGGGAGATTTAATAGGGCTTCGTGGGCCTCAGAGTTACCTGGGAAGCTTTGCAAATCCTGGTCAACACGTCCCAGGGATCCTGACGCACTATGTCTGTGGCCAAGTCTGAGGACCTTAAATTTAATTTAACTCACTTTAATGAACATTACTTTTCTTTTTTGGCCCCTCTGCGGGGTTTGTGGGATCTTAATTCCCCGACCAGGGATTGAACCCGCGCCCTTGGCAGTGAAAGTGCGGGGTTGCAACCACTGGACCTCCAGGGAATTCCCTTAATGAACATTTTCGATTGCTAAAAAATCTAAGGAATCCTAAAGGATATGGAGTGAAAAGTACATGTCTCTGCCACCTCTGGGGGTCCCTAGTCCCCCTCCCCAGACACAGCCATTTTGGGCGGTACTTATATATGTGATGAGTAAACATATGCACCTAGACCCTTTGGCCTTCGCATGCGCACACGCTCACACACACGTCAGACTGTTTCAGATTCAAATCCAGGTTCCAATACTTCCTGGCCATGTGACCTTGAGCAAGTGATTTTATTTCCTCCGCTATAAAATGGGAATGATCATCATATTACCTGTCTCATAATGTTTTGGTGAGTTAATTTCATGAGTTAATTCGTAGAGAGCACTTAGAAAGATGCCTAGTACATAGGAAGTGCTCCATAAAAGGTGACTATTCTCAGTCACTTCTTTTTTTTCATAGCTGCCTAGTATATATCACTTTAAGAACAGAGCTGTACAGTTTAGTCAATTACTACAAATGAACAATTAGGTTCATTTGACACAGGCTGGGACCTGGGATCCTTTGCTGCAGTGCTGCCATGCTTGCACCTGGACACACGTCTCCTCCAGCAACAGAATACAAGGAAACTATATGGGACTAAAAATAACTGCATGCATGCGCAGTTAGGGCAAATGCTGGACAAAAGATACCAAAAAATTCCAACTGCCACTTTTGAAGAGCCCAGAACAAAAGCAGGGGGTCGGGAGCAAAAACAGGGTACTGCGCATGCCCCCTGCACACAACATCACCTAAGGGGTGGGCAAACCACCTAAGCCACCGCTCCAGCCGGACCCCTGGACACACCCCTACTCTCACCCCATATGAGGATCTCCCCCCACACACACACACCCGGCCCCAGGGAGCGAGCCAGCAAGAGAACGTGTTGTTTGTTCACACTCCCCCCTGCTGCGGCAGGGGCCCCAATAAAGCCTTGCCTGAATTCCTTGTCTGGCCTCTGATCAATTTCTATTGATTAAGGAGGTGAAGAACCCTGGTCGGTAACACATTCATTCACTCAAAAATATTTCTTGGGCACCTACTGTGTGCCAAGCCCCACACTGCGGTTGGTGCAGAAAGACCCTGGTACCAAGGTCTCCACCCACACATCTCGGTATATAGGTAGGAACTGCTGGTACCACAAGTCACGCGATTTTAAAACGGTAATATACGGTGCCAATGGCTTTCAAAGGGACTGTCCCATTAGCACGCCCACCTTCAGGGCTTGGCTGGAACCCGCACGTTTAGGATGGCAGGTTTGGGAACTGCTGCCTTTCCTGGGGTAAGGTGCTGACGTGGGCTTGGGCTTTGGCGCGGGCGTTCAGCTTGGAAGATAGGGCCCCTGAGAGGCCCGGGGCGCGGCCACACCCCTGTGGGGGAGGGGAGCGAGGGCGTCCCGAAGGGAGTGGACAGCCCCCTTGTCAGTCTTCCCGAGTCCCGGAGTGTAAGATGAGAAGGGGGTAGGTGGGCCTCATCCTGGGGGAAGGCGAGGAGGAGCTTCCTGCGCGCGCGCGCTCCTAGGCATTGAGCGCTCGGGCTGGGAGGTGGGAGGTGCGTCAAGGTCAGCCTGGACCGGGGTGGCAGCCTGCCTAGGGGCGGGAGACCCTCCTGGGGAACTGGGCTGCGGCCTCCAAGCGCCTCGGCCATATTGAATAGCCACGGCTGAGCCTTCTTTGTCTGCGAAGTTCTCTCCCAAGTTCCAGGCACGTCCCTGGAACAGGAAGAGCCTCCGGGCAGCCCCTGTATCGCAGCTGCAGCCGGGACACCCGTTTGCAGCTTGCGGTGGGCTTGAAGCCTCAGGACTGACCTCATCCCGGCTCACGTAAGCATCCTGGAAATTGATCCCCACCAGTCCTTGAGGGGAGCGGGACTTGATCAAGACCAGACTCGCTGCAGGCGGAGAAATTGGGAGGGGAGACTCTCCCGGCGGCGCCACCGAGACCCCACCCTCACCCCCAAGACCCGGGGCTACGAGTAGTTTGGGCTCATTGCCCCCACCCCAGATTTCACCCTGGAGATTTTAAAGACCCTCGAGAAAAGCCATGTGGGGGGCTGGTTCCCCTGGGGCTTCCTCCCATCCCCCGACTGCCTGATCCTCTGGAGCGTCCCCGACGTCTGCAAAGATGTGGATTTGGACGTCCTCGTGGAAGCCTTGAAGCCTGTAGGGACCTTTAAGAAGATCGGCAAGGTGTTTCGCCGGGAGGAGGACTCCACAGTGGGGATGCTGCAAATCGGGGAGGACGTGGACTATTTGCTCATCCCCCGCGAAGTCAGGCTGGCGGGAGGCGTCTGGAGGGTCATCTCCAAGCCCGCCACCAAGGAGGCGGAATTTCGGGAGCGGCTGATCCAGTTTCTGGAGGAAGAAGGCCGCACCCTGGAGGATGTGGCCCGCATCATAGAGAAGAGCACTCCGCATCCACCCCAACCCCCCAAAAAACCCAAGGGGCCCCGGATGAGGAGAGTCCAGCAGATGGTGACCCCACCTCCCCGGCTGGTCGTGGGCACTTATGACAGCAGCAACGCCAGTGACAGCGAGTTCAGCGACTTCGAGACCTCCAGAGACAAGAGTGACAAGGGCCACAGAGGCACGGGGCGTGGCAGGAAGGTGCGCAAAATGCCTGTCAGTTACCTGGGCAGCAAATTCCTTGGGAGCGACCTGGAGAGCGAGGATGACGAGGAACTGGTGGAGGCCTTCCTCCGGCGAGGGGAGAAGAAGCCCAGCGCGCCGCCAGCCCGCCGCCGGGTGAACCTGCCAGTGCCCATGTTTGAGGACAACCCGGTGCCCCAGCTGTCCAAGGCGGACAGGTGGCGGGAGTACGTCACCCAGGTGTCCTGGGGGAAGCTGAAGCGGAGGGTGAAGGGCTGGGCACCGAGGTCCAGCCCAGGGGTGGGCGAAGCCTGGCAGGCCTCTACCAGGTTGGAGAGGGATGGCGTATCAGTGCCACGCAGCGCCAGCCTGGGGGATAATGTGGGAAATGCAGGAGACGGGCAGGTGCCTGAGAGCCCCCCAAGACGGTGGAGGCCTAAGATCAACTGGGCCTCATTCTGGCGTCGCAGGAGAGAGGAGGCAGCAGCCAGGGCTCAGGGGGCAGAGGCTGTAGATGAGCAGAGAGTGGAGGCCGTAGATAATCAGAGGGTGGAGGCCGTAGGTGATCAAAGAGCAGGGGCCGTGGCTGTCCAGGGGGCAGAGGCCATGGCTGTCCAGGGGGCAGAGGCTGTGGGTAATCAGAGGGCAGAAGATGCAGATAATCAGAGGGCAGAAGCCCCAGCTGTCCAGAGGGTAGAGGATGCAGATAATCAGAGGGCAGAGGCACCAGATGTCCAGGGAGCAGAGGCTGTATCTGAGGAGGCAGAGGCCATATCTGACCAGAGGGCAGAGACCCCAGCTGTCCAGGGAGTTGAATCCTTAGCTGCTGGGAGGGCCCTAGGGGTCAGCCCAGGATCTAGGACCCGGAAACAGGTCAAGACAGTGAGGTTCCAGACCCCTGGACGCTTTTCATGGTTCCGAAAGCGCCGGAGAGCCTTCTGGTACGCTCCCCGGTTGCCCACCCTGCCCAAGAGAGTCCCCAGGGCAGGCGGGGCTAGGAGCCTCAGGGTCTTGAGGGCTGAGGCCAGAGCAGAGGCAGAGCACGGGGAGCAGGAAAACCAGCTGTGAGGAGAGGGCAGGGGGGCCACGGAGGACCTCGCCACCTGCCACAGTATGGGCCGCTCAGGGTGTGTCCCTAACTCCGACCCTTGGACAGAGGTGCTATCTCCGTACTTGAAAATGGAGGTACAGCAAGGGCTTGGCAGTGCCCCGCGCATCTCCATCTAACACCCCTCTTTGTTTTCTTGTTAAAATTGTGTCTCTCATGCATTGATTTAATTTTGTTTTCTCGTGGCTTGTGGGATCTTAATTCCTGGATCAGGGATTGAACCTGGGCCCGGCAGTAAAAGTGCCAAATCCTAACCACTGGACCACCAGGGAATTCCCCATGCATTGATTTTTTTTTTTTTTAAATATAGACTCTTTATAGTAACCCAAGGAATGTAAATAAATAAACCCATACAACGGGGTCGCATCACCCATGATTTTAACTTCTTCATATGCAATTCTGGGTGCTCAGCTTGAAAAAGGGAGAGGTGAGGGAGAAATTCCTTCCCCTTCTCCTTTTTCTTCGCCCTTTCGCCTGCACACTTAAACTCACTGCCTCCTGGAACTTAAAAAGAGGGCGCAGGTCAACATGCAAATAAAAGTGTTTACAAACTTATTTCTTGGCTGTGGACTCGGCAACTGAAGAGTGCTCCAGGGTGATTTTGTCATAGCCTTGTGTCCCCTCCCCTCCCCCCCTCCATGACGGCGACTTGTGTTTAAGTCACTTTGCTTGCCATCCCCACATTCCTGGGTTCTGCAGGCTTGGTGGGTACAGGGCCCGCAGTTTACATGCTTCGTCACATCTTGGCTACCAAGTACAGAATCATCATCTGGGAAACGTGGCCAAAACGCGGGTTCTGGAGCCCTTTGTGCCAGAGCTGTGAATTGCTGGTGCAGGCTGTGAGGCCCAGGAATCCGTTTTGATCAAGCCCCACAAACGTCTCCTGGGGCAGCTTGGCTCCTGGACACACTGAAAAAACTTCATTGCAATAGGAACAGGGCAAAAGGTGCGTTGTGGTGTGGTAGTGAGCAGTACGCTGTGACTGGCCCTTATAATCGGGAGACATCAGGTTGCTACATGCTGTGGGAGCTGGGGGACATTTCTCTGTGTTGTTTTGTGTCCCCTCACCCAACCTCACTGGGGGAAAAACACAGCAAATGACCCTGGCCCAACCTCGATACAGGCAGGAGAAAAGGGAATTCTTGGAGGGAGGTCTGAAGGTCACCTGGGTCCTCCTGAAGCTGCAGTCCTGGCCTGAGCTTCTTAGACCTGACTCAGTAGAGCTGTAGGGCTGGTTGGGGGTAGGGGGGGCGAGAATATGCATTCCTAAGAAGTTCCCAGGAGACGGGGATGCAGCTGGTTTCAGGACCTTATTTTGAGAACTGCGGCAGCCTGGCCGAAAGTTCAAAAAACAGGCGGAGCTTTGAAGTTTCAAGGCAGTGGACCAGTGCCCGCGCACCTTTAGTGCTCAAGAAGGGCCGTCATCCCCTTGATTTTAACCATCTGTCCTGGAGCGCTTCCTGGTTGGGACAGTGGGCGCACCCTGAGAGCCACCACGGCGCGATTTTAACCATCGGTCTTGGAGCGCCACCTGGTGGATAAACGGGCCACGGCAACTCGCCTGAGTTGACACTACCTCCTCAGGCCTAGTTGTAGCGGGGCGGAGCGTCCTGTCTTGGGGCGGGGCCTGCAATAAGGAAGGCGGGGCCTCGTGGGCAACAGAATTTGAGGAACCGAATAGAGGGAAAGGCTTGTTGTTTTCTGTTTCTGGAGCCCTGGCTTCTCCCTCCAGGCCGTTCTAGGACCAGGTCACATCCCCGGGAGTCTAGGGGGCCCCTGTCTCCGTTTGAGCAGACCGAGGGGTGGGACGGCTTACTCCTAGAGGTCCCAGGAAGGGGAGGGGGGCACGCTCCCGACCTGTCTGCTCGCCCCGACCCCAGGGACCTCTGCACGCTAACAATCTAAACTCCAGTAACGTGGAATCCAAAGAGACAGCCACCCCTGTGAAGGCAGGTGGACTGTTTTGGAGACACGGTCTCCCTTACGCTTAGCAGGGAATCCTGGCACCTGAGCGGTCAGGGGTTACACACGAATAAACCCCAATCACCACAGCCCTGGCTCCGGGCTTTTGCTCGGGCTGTTCCTGCCTCCTGAGAGCGCTTCCCTCGGGTATCTGCCGGCCATACCCCTCCCCTCCAGCGCTGAGGGGAGTCAGCCCACGGGAGGTGGGGTGGGGGACAGCTGGTGGGACGTGCAGGGAGCCACAGGCCCGTGAAGGAGCACCGCCTGGTACTGCAGAGAAAAGCCAACACTCTGTATGGGAATTGTCCCAAACTGAAAATGTTGCAAATAATTCCCACTCTTTGAAAACACCGTGCAGGTTGAGTGACAGATTCGGTGTCTGGGCACCAGCAGGTGGCTCTGGCCTTGAGGAGCTGGTGCATTTGTACCAGCTACACTTCAGATGGGCAGGGCAGGTGTGGGTCTCTCTCCCTCTCATCCTTCCCCACCTTCCTTGGTCCTGGTCACCAGAGCCCCGCCCCTCCCTTTCCTCCCCCACCTCTTTTCCCCTCCCCCAGGAGCAGCGCCTCTGCCTCTCAGGCTTCTCTTCCTGGAATCATCTCCTCCCCCAGCAGGGAGGTTCAGCCTTCCTGACTGAAGGCTCAGCTACATCCTGACACCCCCGCGCGGCTGGGTGGCCGAGCCTCCATCACAGAGCCCGGCCCCATCAGATTGGGGTGGAGGACAGGGGCACAGAGACGCTGGCCAGAAGCATGAGTCTGGAAGGGATCGGGGCTCTACGAACAGCCAGAAAGAACTCACTGGCACTGCTGGCCTCCCCCAGTGCCCGGTGTCCACGGACACGCTCACCCCTGCGCTAACGCGGGAGACCCAAAGACAATCCCGCTGGGGGGGGGCCTGAGACCCCGTCCCATCACCTAGGGCTGCTGCCTCCGCGGGCGCCCGTTACACTCTTCCTTCTTCCCTTGGGCTCGCTCGCGCCACCTGCAACGGAGGGACTGAAAGGACAGGGGAGCGAGCGGTGGGCGGGCGCGCACTTTAGAGCTCAGTGCCCACGGTTCAGCGGTTGCCGCCTCCGCGGCGGGGAGGGCCGAGGGGCGGAACTGGGGCTCCACCGGCAGCTGCAGCCTCGCCGTGGCCTTAGCGGCACTTGGGGGGCAGCCTCTTGCCCCGACCAGCCTTCTTCCCACGCGTGGACTTGGAGCCGGCGGGCGGCCGAGCCCTGGGCTGGCCGCCCTTGGCCTGCTCCCCAGCGCCCGCGCGTCCCTTCCTGCTATTGCTTCCTGCCGCCTCGTCCTGGGCTTCCGTCTCGGGAGGGATGCCCAGCCCGCCGGGGCCGCCGTCTCCCCCTCGGGTTTTGCGGGTCCCCGACGGGGCGGGAGCCGCTGCCCAAGCCCGCCCGACCCAGGGCCCTAAAGGCCGGGCGGACCCGCTTGGCCCGGGGCTTCCTGGACGCGCGGTCCTCGGGCTCAGACTCCTCGCTCTCCACGTCCTCCGACTCCCTGTTCCCGCGGGCCGCTCGCAGCGCCAAGACCTCCCCCAGGTTGCCTTTGGCGCATCTGAACCTCCCGCTCTGCCAGGCCTTTTCCTTTTCTTCCTATCACCTCAGCCACGTCCCGGGCATCCAGGAGCACCGCTAGCTCCAGGAGGCCGCCCTCATCTTCCTCGTCCTCGTCCCAGCCCGCCAGCGGGCCACCGGGAGCCTTCTTCCCTTTGCAGGTGGTCCGAGGCTCAGCCCCGGTGGAGATGCATCCCAGCAGGTGAGCGCCGTCTTTGGTCTTCCTCAGGACCACGGCGTCCACCTGGCGGCCTGCCTCGTCCACCTTCACCCGGGTTCCGGAAGTGTCCTTGGGTATGACGGACAAGACCTCGGGCAGGGCAGCTTTCTTGTCGCTCCAGCCCAGAAACTCGATCACAGAAGCAATTTTCAAACATCTCGTCGCAGGCGGAGTGGCCCGCGGGGTCTGTACAAGGCACAATGGCCACAAACTCGGGAATGTCCACCCCCCTCTTTCCTGATCCCCGTTTTCCTGAGACTCGCTTTGGGAGGCGTCGCTGCCCATGGTCTCCTCGTCCGATGTGTCTCTCACTGCGAGTAAGTAGGGCCACTAAGTCTGGAATTTCGCTCCGGTCTTCTTTGATGTTCAGGCTGATCGACTCAGCCCCAGGGGGATCGTTCTCCATCTTCCTCTTCTTGGCTTTGTCCGTCACCGTTGCCAGGGCCAAGAACTCGCCGGGACCGTTCCATCATCTCCTTCCCTCTGGAGGGCCCACTTCCTAACAGGCTCCTTCGCGGCGGGCTGGAGGGTGGCGTACAGCGCGCTCTGTTCGCCATCCCCGCTCAAGTCCTCCTTGCCCATCTCCTCGATCGTGATACCCAGGCTCTAGTCGGGAGAGTCTTGGGACTCCCGCTCCCCGACGTGGATGGCCGCCCTCCACGACGCTCTTCTGGCCCACCTGCTGCCTCTGGTTCTGTTTCTGCGACCCCGACGGCCCCTCCTAGCACCTTTGGCTGCACCAGGAGGGGGGCCAGCCTCCCTGACCCCCGGCTCCGACCCCAGAGCCAGGGTCTCCGAAGCGGGAGGGGTGGGCGTGTCCCCGGGGGCCCTGGCCACTGCGGCCTGTGGGGGCCTTTTATCCAACAGCAAGCGTTTCATCTGCCTCAGGACTCTCGTGCCCTCCGCGCTGTCCTTGCACAGAACCCTCCAGACGCCGTCCTTGCCCGGGATCTCCCCGGGGATGGCACCGTGATTAATGCCCTTCACAAACTCCATCAGGGAGGCCTTGGCCTACTCGTCCCTCACGGCCCGCGTGTTCCGCAGCCTGAACTTGCCCAAGGGCAGCAAGGCCGGCTTCAGAACGGCTTCGATGGCTGTCTGCTCCAGGTCCTCTGGGATGCCGGTGACCAGCAGGGCCCTGTGCACGTCCACGGCCAGCCCCCTGCACCAGTCCCCCAAAAGGCTCATGGCCACGGTGCCGCCGCTGGCGCTGACAGCAGAGCAGGAGGGAGCCCGAGGCGGACGTGGGCTGCGGTCCCCTGTGCAAATGCCACTCTGGAACAGCGCCACAGGGCTTGGAGTTCAGGTTCAGGTGAATGTGGCAAGGCTTGGGCTCCAGCTGCCCCTGGGCGGCTGACGCAGCGTCCTTTCCCGAGGCCCCTCCCCACAGGGGTCCTAGCATCCACAGGAAGCTTACGAGTCAAACCCAGGGATGCCACCGGCCCGGCCCCTCCGCCCTTTGTTCCTGACAGAGGCTGAGTGACACCGCGGCGCCCGGGACAGGTGCTGGGGAGGGCGACGCCGTGCGCCCCCGGAGCGGCGCGGGGAGGGGCGCCACGCTCGCCTGCCTGTGGTCGGGCCTGGCCTTGCACCCTCTGCTCAATCTCAGCAGTTCCGGGCGACGGGTCTGCTCCGCCCTGCGCCTGCGCACATGGGCTAGCCCCGCCTCCCAGCGGCACCCCATCTCCATGGCAACACTGCGGGCTGGAGCAGGGGTCGGAGTTGGTGGGGTCTGAGGAGCCGGCTCTGGACAAGCCTGAGGAACGGAAGACTCAGGGGGTGGGATCACCATTAGTGATGAGCCCCAAAAGGCCATATTCACAGGGGGCAAAACAGCAGTCAGGGGGACCCGAGCTCCTTCAGGGGATAGAGGCCTCTTTTTGGTAGAGGACCGGCTTCCTGCAGGGTTGCAATTCCCCTCCACAGTGTAGGTGGAGTTCAGGATATAGAGACGTAAACCAAGGGCTATGGGGGAAAAAAAGTGGTGGTGGGGGGGAATTCCCTGGCGGTCCAGTGGTTAGGACTTCGTGCTTCCACAGCAGGGGTCACAGGTTCGATCCCTGGTCCGGGAACTAAGATCCCACAAGCGGCCCGGCGCGGACAAAGAAAAAACAGCAAAAAAGCCTATGGCCTCCCACGGTGGAACCAGGACTCACTCAGAGTTTTCAGGCCTCACTCAGTGGGGACGGGCTTCAATAAGGGTACACAGGCCTCAGCTGTGAGGTGAGGGCATCATTTGGGGTCCACAGCTCTCACTGATGGGGTACGGGCCTCGTTCAATGAGGCCTCGCTCTTGCAGATGTTTCTGTAGCCATAACGATGCACGTGCAATTCACCGTGTGTTTTTGTACACAGTTTCTGTACGTGTATGATCCTCAGTGAGATCAGACGTGAATTCTGCAAGAAGGCATTTCCGCTGACTGGGTCCACAGGCTGGGACAGGTGAATATCATAGCTACTCCAAATACACATCTGCATCGTCATCCTTTATAAACCTCCCCCACCCGCAACTCTATGTAAATCAGGCGCCGTGGTCCAGCTCTTGAGTTTCTACTGCTGCTCGCTGCCCTCGCAGTGACTCTGGGAAGGTCCCTGGGCTTCTCTACGCCTCGGTTTGCTCCTCTGTGAAATGGCGATAACCATTAACCCTACCTCACAGGATCCTTAGGGGGATTGAAGGTGATGAGCCATGAAAGCCCTTGGAACAGAGGTTGGCCCAGAGTTGGTGCTCCATGAAAGATACCTATGGGACTTCTTTCTTGAGAACGTATGATATAATCATTCAACAAGTATATTAATTAATTTAATTGTTAAATAAATAAGTATATAAATAAAGAAGAAACCCAAACACTTCCTTTTTTTTTTTTTAACGTAGGAAGAGTTTACAGCAAGGTTACCATGGAAACTGGGCCTAGGGCAAACCAAAGGGCTTTCTTACTCTCCTACCCACGCCCTTGCAGCTCTTATTTTCCCTGCTTTCCTCTTTTCCTTTCGCCTTCCTGATCCCCAAATGGATGTTATCCTTCTCTCTAGAGCAGCGTTGTCCGACAGAAATATAATGCGAGCCCCCAAGGCAAGCCACATGCAAAATGTTAAGTTTGCTAACGTCCACCTTCAATAAATACATAACAGGTGAGGGCTTCCCTGGTGGCGCAGTGGTTGAGAGTTCGCCTGCTGATGCAGGGGACACGGGTTCGTGCCCCGGTCCGGGAGCATTCCACATGCCGCGGAGTGGCTGGGCCCGTGAGCCGTGGCTGCTAAGCCTGCGCGTCCGGAGCCTGTGCTCCACCAACGGGAGTGGTCACAACAGTAAGAGGCCCACGTACCGCAAAATAAATAAATAAAAAATAAAATAAAAAACAGGTGAAATGAATTTTAAGAATAGATTTCATTTTTAATATAAATTTGTTTATTTATTTTTGGCTGTGTTGGGTCTTCGTTGCTTCGTGTGCGGGCTTTCTCTAGTTGCGGCGCCACAGGCTCAGTTGCTCTGCAGTATGTGGGATCTTCCTGGACCAGGGTTCGAACATGTGTCCACTGCATTGGCAGGCAGATTCTTAACCACTGTGCCACCAGGGAAGTCCTGGCTACAAGTTCTTTGACCGCCATCTGGAAGCGGCGTCCACATACCCTTTTCTTGAATCTGAATCTAGACATGCTGTGACTGCCTCGACAAGTATGGCAGCAGTGATGCTATGTGTCTCCCAAGGCCAGTTATAAAAGACTTTTGCCCACTTCTCTTGGAATATTTGCTCTCAAGACCCCCCTCCCAGGACATTCCTGCTTGAAACTTAACCTCCATGCTGTGAGGAAGCCCAACTCACACGGAGAGACCAATAGAGGTGCTCAAGTCAACACCTCCAGCTAAGCCCAGTTTTCAAGTCATCCCAGACCAGGCACCAGACATGACTGATGAAGCTTCCAAATGAGTCCAGACCTTAGCCATTGGAGTCACCCCAGCTAAGGTACCAGATGTTGTGGAACTGAAAAAAAAGCCATTCCCCATTATTCCCTTTCATTATGCTGACCTACAGATTCCATGAACATAATAAAACATTTTTGTTTTATGCCAGTGAGTTTAGAGTGGTTTGTTATGCAGCAAAAGTAACCAGCACACACCCATCCCATCCTTACAGCTTTGGACAGGTAACTAACCTCTCTCCGTGCCTCCATTTACGTCCCTGAAAATGGGGATCACGTTCTCTTAGCGTCGTCAGGAAGATAGGAGAGGTTGTGGCGTGCTCGTGCCCAGCGAACCCCCGTGGCACTCAGCAAGTCCTACTTAGGTTATGAATCAGCGGCCGGTCATTTCCAGATTACCCACAGCTGACCATGACCGCAATGGGGGCAGCTTGCGTAGAGACCACGGCGAGCCCCAAGACCGTGTACCGTCCCCATCCCGGTGCCTCGGGCCCCTAATGATCTGCCCCAGCTCACCCTGGCCTCTCCCCGTCCCTCGCTCCTCCACACCCAGTTTTCCCCTCCCCCCAGAGTTTGCGGAGACGGCAAGGAAGGGGTCCGCTCACAGACCCTGGAGTCACACGGACGTGACTTGAGTCAAGCCAGATCGCCTGGGTTCAGATTCCGGCTCTGTGTGACTCTGACAAGTCATCTGCCTTCTCTGAATCTGTAAAATGGGCACAGTAAGGGCACCTAAACTTGCGTTGAAATCATCAGAGCGCATGTATTAAGAGATATATAAATAACAGCTATTGTTGTTCTTGCTGTTAGTGTTGAACCCCAGCACCCCACTTCAGAGCTGAATCAACTTAAGCAAATTATTTCGCCCGCGCACTTGAACGCTGGGGAAGCGCCTTCGCAGGTGCGTCTTTAAGTAGCGGCCCTGGAGCGTCGCCTGGTGGTCAATACGGGCGCCGCAGAACTTCATCTACTGCGCGCGCAGCCCCCCCACTATTCCCTCCCCGCGGTTCTGGGACCTGGTACATCCCTGAGAGGGGGAAGAGTGTTGAGGGAGGGAGTCCCAGGTTCGGGCATCGGATCTATCTCCCCGCCCCCCCAAACTGAAGGGGCTGGTGTTGGAAGTTTGCTAGATTCAAGGTGGGCATCAGGCTCGTGTCAGCCCGTACCACAGTCACACTAACACACACAAAACACACACTGGCTCACACACACTCACTTGCATTCACACAAGGTGACATTGACACACACTTGGACTGAGCTACTCTATTCCCTCCTACAAACATACACACATACACACACACACACACACACACACACACAATTCGCACATAACCAGAGACAGACACAGAAACCCATTCATTGGCACCCCGAGACTCGCCCCACCTACATCCACAGAGAGACACACACAGCCCTAACAAATGAAACACACAGATACACTACACATGCCTCAGCCCGAAACACCCACATCCTCATCTATAACACGGGAACAAACCCACCAACTCCACAAGGAGACCGCCAGAGAGCATGCAGGGACCAAGCGACGCCTCACCCCTCGCCCACTCTCGCCCCGCTATTGGAGCCGGGAAGGTTGCTCCTGCCCATGAAGGGACGGACCCCGCCCGGAGGGACCCGCCAGATTCTCCCTCAGGCTCACCAAGGCCAACCGAACCTGCCCTGGGGCGCAGGGAGCTTGGACCTGCAGGCTGAGGGGGTGCCACCGCCACCTGGAGCTCTGTGTGTGGACACTGGCCTGGAGACTTGGGCCAGGTCCGTGGGTGTGTGTCGGGGAGCTGCCATCAGACTGCCAGACTTGGGAAGACTCCGAGGGAGGGCGAGAGTCTGATCCAGCCCCACTCCCGCCCTTCCCATTCATCCTCCACGTGACATCACAAACTTGACCCTGTCTCTCCTCTCCTCTAAACCTCTCTATGGCTCCCCAGTGCCCTAGGGAGAAAGCACAGGCTCCTCGCCTTGTCCTATGAGGCTCTGCATACTGCGGTCCCGCCCTCCTCCCGGGTCTCTTTCCAGCCTAAAGTATCCGGCTTCCGTGTTAAGCTCTACTCAGGAGTGTCCTATGACGGGCACCCCTCCGCCCACACACACACTAGGGAGGGCAGGGCCTGGGCTGTCACAGTCACCACTGGGGCTCCAGATAGGTGGAAGTAGGTTCTGGGGGGATGTGTGTGGAAGGAAGGAAAGACGACAGGGAGAACGAAACGGAGGGAGAGAGGGAAGAAAGATCTTTAAAATTTAAACCTTCAGTCCATCTTTCTTCTCTGAGCCACGTCTCCCTGTGCCCACCAGAGGATGCTCTGACCCAGCAAATCCCTAAAGCAGCGACTCAGCTCGCTCTTCGTACAAAAAGGTATTACGATACTGAAGAGGATTAATACCAATAACCGCTACTGAAAGCCCTACTGCACCCCAGGACGTGTGCTAAACCCTCCACGTGCCTAAGCCAACACAGCAGCTCAAAGTATCGTGCAAAGGAGGAAAGTGAGGCTCAGAGATGTTGTTTGACTCTCCCAGCGTCACACAGCACCTAAACTGCAGAGAAGCTTCCCACTCTGGCCTTGGAGACCCAACCGCCCTTTGCTCCTTGGCCACATCCCTGGTGTAACCAACTCACAATTCCCCGTGGACCTGGCCTTGCCTCTTCCCCCACTCGGCCACACCTCATTCCCCTCAGCTCTTTAGGTCTCCTGTCCTCCATCCAGTCACTGGGGTCTTCATACACCAACCCCCTCGAAAACACTTCTTCCCTACTTCACTGAGGGTCACCTCCTCCCTTCAGACTCAGCTCAGTGTCACCTGTTTCGGGAAGCTGGCCCCAATCCAGAATCAGCTGCAGCTCTTCCGACCCACCTCCCCTGAGAATGCAGGCGTTTCCCTCCTAGCACTCGCTTCCGCTTCCGCTCCTGCGCTCCAGGAGGCAGAGCCTGCCTCAGTCATCACTGCTCCCAGCGACCTGCACAGGTGGGTCCCAGGACAGCCACTAGAGAAACACTGAATGAATGAGTGAATGAAGTCTCTGGGCGGGAATGCTTCAGTGAGCACCTGAAAGGGTGAATGCTCTTCCCCAACCAGTGTTCCAGAGATTCGACAACAGACACCCCCAGCCAAGGAGAGGGCCCCATACTCCCTTTCAGGCCCTCCCCTATCCAGGTACAGTGAGTCTCACTACTGCCCTTCCTCCCCTGGGGACAGAATCTCCTGCTTTCCAGCCCAGTATCCACCCCCCACACTCCCACCCCCGTCTCCTAAGTGATTTGCCTCCATTTCTCCTTGTGGCATCCCCTCCCTCATGTGGAGGGAGCCAGGTGGTTCCTGTGGGAATCACTAACCCTCACCCACCACTCCCCAAAACCTGGCCAATCAAAGCACTCCCTCCCTCTCCAGTCCCTGTGATTGGTGCAGGGGCAGGCAAATGACCCAGCCTGGCCAATCAAAGCACTCCCTCCCTCTCCAGTCCCTGTGATTGGTGCAGGGGCAGGCACATGACCCAGCCTGGCCAATCAAAGCACTCCCTCCCTCTCCAGTCCCTGTGATTGGTGCAGGGGCAGGCACATGACCCAGCTGATCCAATGGGAGCTGGGCCAGAGTCTTTGGTTGAATAAATGAATGAAGGGGCCCTGGAACCAGCCATGACTGAAGCTAATACAACCTGGACTTTACAGTAACGTGAGCCAATGAATTCCCTTTTCTGCTTAATCCAGGACAACTTCGGTTTCTGCACTTGGAACTCAAAGTGTCCTGTGTAATTTGTTCCCCCTAAAGCATTCTCCAAGCCCCCAAGAAGGAGGGGCACAGGGGCCTCTCAGTACCCTGCCAGACATTACCTCTGGCTCGAAGTGCTGGAGCAGGACTTGAGGGGACCAGGGAAGGGTCTTCCTGACTTCTCAGACCCGGCACCGTCACCTGCCATAGGTTCCTGAGGCTTTTTGCCTCATTCCTGGGGCCCCAGGTCTCATGCCAACAGGGAACCAGTAAAGGCGGTCTTGCTGCTCTGGAAGAATCCCAACGGCAGGAAAGTTCTCGGTCAGTGTTTGCTGGATGGGCCCACGCTTGCGCAGACTGGCAGCTCAGCCATCAGGTGGGCTGAGGAGAAAGGAATCTGATTTTATTTCTAATAGTTTGCCCAGAGGGAAGGAGGGAATGAACGAATGTCATTACCTGGGGCTCATCCTGCAGCCTGGGGCCTGGGTCACCACCACAGTGTGTCCAGGTCCCAAGTGAGGGGGAGGGGGAGGGGAGGGGAGGGGAGGGGAGGGGGAGGGGGAGGGGGAGGGGAGGGGAGGGGAGGGGAGGGGAGGGGAGGGGAGGGGAGGGGAGGGGGAGGGGGAGGGGGAGGGGAGGGTGGGGAGGGGGAGGGGGAGGGGAGGGGGAGGGGAGGGGAGGGGGAGGGGGAGGGGAGGGGAGGGGAGGGGGAGGGGAGGGGAGGGGAGGGGAGGGGGAGGGGGAGGGGAGGGGAGGGGAGGGTGGGGAGGGGGAGGGGAGGGGAGGGGAGGGGAGGGTGGAGGGGAGGGGAGGGGAGGGGAGGGGAGGGGAGGGGAGGGGGAGGGCAGGGACAGGCCCTAAGGCTTGAAGGGGCAGTTCTGGAGGTAGCGCTTGAGGTGTTAATGCGGTAATTACTGAGATATCATTCAAGTGGCCCCCTGGGGGTCACTATGATATGATTTGCAGTGGCCGCAGGCCCTTCCCACGAGCATGCCTTGCCCTCTGAGCACCCCACCTGCTCTGATCTACAGAGAAGGTCCCACCGCAGTCCTGGTAGCTGTGGCTGCCGGGAGGGCTGTGAAACCCGGACAGCAGTCGTGCGCCTGAACCAGGCCTGGCCCACTGCTCGGGCTCAGCCTCCATCTCACACAGCCACCTCGGGGCCCTTAGCCCCACCGGGACACAGACCTGCCACTTGCACTCCCATCTCCGGCCTCAGCTTCAGTCCAGACCCCGCCTCCTGGCCCTAGCATCAAACTCACTCCAGACCCGGAGTAACCCCGAGTGAGGGCTGATCACCCCCCATTAAGGCCTGGACCTCCTGAGACTTGATCCGCGAGTGAGCGGGGCTGAGTTTTCTGTGTGAGGCCTGCCCAGTGAAACTACAAGGCGAATATTCTCATTTTCATTGGGTTCCTCAAAACAAATGCTCAGACCCTGGCAACAGCCTGAAAGCGGTTGTCATGGAACCGGCAGTAGCCCGTGGGGGAAGGAGAGCTGCCAGTGCCCGGGAGCCAAAGCCTGCTGCCCACTCTGATGTAGATGCGGAAAAACTGGCAGGACGAAGCGGGAGGGGGTGTGTGTCACACTTGGCTGGAGTGGGAGGGAGAGTAGTGATCCGTCACCCAGGAGGCCCATACTCATGCAGGGGGCTGGCTGTGGACGTGCACAGGGCCCTGCTGGTCACCAGCATCCCGGAGGACCTGGAAAAGGCAGCCATCGAAGCCGTCCTGCAGCCAGCCTTCCCGCGCCAGGGCACGTTCAGGTTGAGGAACACGAGGGACGTGAGGGAGGAGAAGGCCAAGGCCGCCTTCATGGAGTTTGTGGCGGACATTAATCATGGTGCCATCCCCAGGGGGACCCCGGGCAAGGACGGCATCTGGAGGGTTCTGTGCAAGGACACGAGAGTCCTGAGGCGGAAGAAACTGTCCTGAGGCAGCTGCTGCATGGAAGGCTCCCACGGGCCGCAGTGGCCAGGGCCCCCGGGGACTCACCTGCCGATTCAGAGACCCAGGCCCCGTTCCTGGTGCAGCCAGCAGGGCTAGCAAGGGCAGTGCGGGGCGGGGGGGGGGGGGGTCTCAGAAATAGAGCCAGAGACAAAAAGAGGGGCCGAGGAGGACCGCCATTTACCTCTGCAAAAGAGAAGCTGAAGGATTCTTCCATCAGAGCCTGGGCATCGAGCTCGCAGAGGTGGAAGAGGAGGACTTGGGCGGGGATAAGTGGCAATGCCAGCGCGCTCTACGCAACACTCCAAACGGCTGCGAGGAAGCCGTGCAGAGAGACGTGGATGAGGCAGACAGTCAGTCTCCATGGAGTTCTTGGCCCTGGGGACCGTTTTGGACAAAGCCAAGAAGAAAGTGACAGAAAGAGCCCCCCGATGTGATCAGCTTGAGCTGATCACAGAAGCCAGAAGCGGCATCTGCAACACGGTGGCTCTCACGGCCACGAGGGACACACCTGATGAGGTGCTCAAGGGCAGTGCTTCAGGAGGTGAGTCTGAGGAATGAGGCAACCAGGTCACCCAGAAGGGCATGGAGAACCCCGAGTTCTAGACATCATGGCCTACAGGATTTCATCAGACATCAAAACCTGCAGGGAGACGTTGAAAATCGCTTCTGTGATCGAGTCGCTGGGCTGGAGCGGAAAGAAAGACAAGAAAGCTGCCCTGCCCGAGGTCTTGTCCGTCATGGCCAAGGACACTTCCGGAACCCGAGTGAAGGTGGAGGAGGCAGGCCGCCAGGTGGACGCCGTGGTCCTGAGGAAGGCCAAAGACGGCGCTCACTTGCTGGGATGCATCTCCACCGGGGCTGAACCTCGGACCACCTGCAAAGGGAAGAAGGCTCCCGGTGGCCCGCTGCGGGGCTGGGGCGAGGACGAGGAAGATGAGGGCGGCCTCCTGGAGCTAGCGGTGCTCCTGGATGCCCAGGACGTGGCTGAGGTGATAGGAAGAAAAGGAAAAGGCCTGGTAGAGCGGGAGGTTCAGATGCGCCAAAGGCAACCTGGGGGAGGTCTTGGCGCTGCGGGCGGCCCGCGGGAAAGGGAGTCGGAGGACGTGGAGAGCGAGGAGTCTGAGCCCGAGGACCGCGCGTCCAGGAAGCCCCGGGCCAAGCGGGCCCGCCTGGCCTTTAGGGCCCCGGATCGGGCGGGCTGGGCAGCGGCTCCCGCCCCGTCGGGGACCCGCAAAACCCGAGGTGGAGGCGGCGGCCCCGGCGGGCTGGGCATCCCTTCCGAGACGGAAGCCCAGGACGAGGAGGCAGGAAGCAAGAGCAGGAAGGGGCGCGCGGGCGCTGGGGAGCAGGCCAAGGGCGGCCAGCCCAGGGCTCGGCCGCCCGCCGGCTCCAAGTCCACGCGTGGGAAGAAGGCTGGTCGGGGCAAGAGGCTGCCCCCCAAGTGCCTCTAAGGCCACGGCGAGGCTGCAGCTGCCGGTGGAGCCCCAGTTCCGCCCCTCGGCCCTCCCCGCCGCGGAGGCGGCAACCGCTGAACCGTGGGCACTGAGCTCTAAAGTGCGCGCCCGCCCACCGCTCGCTCCCCTGTCCTTTCAGTCCCTCCGTTGCAGGTGGCGCGAGCGAGCCCAAGGGAAGAAGGAAGAGTGTAACGGGCGCCCGCGGAGGCAGCAGCCCTAGGTGATGGGACGGGGTCTCAGGCCCCCCCCCAGCGGGATTGTCTTTGGGTCTCCCGCGTTAGCGCAGGGGTGAGCGTGTCCGTGGACACCGGGCACTGGGGGAGGCCAGCAGTGCCAGTGAGTTCTTTCTGGCTGTTCGTAGAGCCCCGATCCCTTCCAGACTCATGCTTCTGGCCAGCGTCTCCGTGCCCCTGTCCTCCACCCCAATCTGATGGGAGCCGGGCTCTGTGATGGAAGCTCGGCCACCCAGCCGCGCGGGGGTG
This sequence comes from Globicephala melas, assembly GCF_963455315.2. NCBI lineage: Eukaryota > Metazoa > Chordata > Mammalia > Artiodactyla > Delphinidae > Globicephala > Globicephala melas. Next base: position 8,991,098 of record NC_083332.1, on the reverse strand, counting down.
TCAGGATGTAGCTGAGCCTTCAGTCAGGAAGGCTGAACCTCCCTGCTGGGGGAGGAGATGATTCCAGGAAGAGAAGCCTGAGAGGCAGAGGGGTTGCTCCTGGGGGAGGGGAAAAGAGGTGAGGGAGGGAAAGGGAGGGGCGGGGCTCTGGTGACCAGGACCAAGGAAGGAGGGGAAGGAAGAGAGAGAGAGAGACCCACACCTGCCCTGCCCATCTGAAGTGTAGCTGGTACAAATGCGCCAGCTCCTCAAGGCCAGAGCCACCTGCTGGTGCCCAGACACCGAATCTGTCACTCAACCTGCACGGTGTTTTCAAAAAATGGGTATTATTTGAAACATTTTCTTTTTTAAAAAATATTTATTTATTTATTTTTGGCTGCGTTGAGTCTTCGTTGCTGCGCGCGGGCTTTCTCTAGTTGCGGCGAACGGGGCTACTCTGTTGCAGTTTTCAGGCTTCTCGTTGCGGTGGCTTCTCTTGTTGTGGAGCACGGGCTCTAGGCGCGTGGGCTTCAGTAGTTGTGGTGCGCGGGCTTAGTTGTTCTGTGGCCTGTGGGATCTTCCCGGACCAGGGCACGAACCTGTGTCCCCTGCATCAGCAGGGGGATTCTTAACCACTGCGCCACCAGGGACGTCCTATTTGCGACATTTTCAATTTGGGGCAATTCCCATACAGAGTGTTGGCTTTTCTCTGCAGTACCAGGCGGTGCTCCTCCCATGGGCTTGTGGGTCCCCCTGCACGTCCCACGAGCTGCCCCCACCTCCCGTGGGCTGACTGTCCCCTCAGCGCTGGCCTGGTAGCCCCTGACTTAAGGTGATAGGGTTCTCCAGTTCGCTGTTTGAGTAAATCAAAGGCCAGAGGGAACTCTGAGGGGGAACCTGTGAGGGGCTGAGGCTGGTCTGGGCCAGTGTCGGAGCTGCCCCAGGACCTGTCTTTAGAGGGGAGGAAATGCCCCCAGAAAGGAAATGCCCACAGCCTGGCCTTAGAGTCCCCCCAAGTAACCTGGCCTGGCGCTGTCAGGGGTCAGCACGTGCTGTCCAAGTGAAGACGCTTCCGGGTTGTGTCCGCGTCCGTGTGGTGACACGGGCACCAGCCCCCTCTGCCCATCGCAATGTTTTCCCTGTATCGCCATCTCCACCACTGCCCCTCCAGGTCCCCTTGTCCTGGGGCCATTTGTGTATCTGTGTCCAAGTTCCCGTGCCGGGAGGGAGCCCTGCACATCTCGAGGGAGGCACAGGGGCCTGGGGGGGGTGTGTGTCCCCGCAGCCCAGCTGGACGGTCCGAGCCCCACCTCGGGACACCCAGGGGCAGAAGCTGACTCAGGAGCTGCTTCCCCGGTCGTGGTCGGAAGTGGCCCCCTCTGGGCTACAGGGACCTCCCCGGGGACAGAGAGGAGCTGACCCTGGAACAGGCCAGGGTGGACCTGGGGCTGGGGACGAAGCCCCTTCCTCCCCGGGAGGCTGAGGGACCTTGGGGGCCTGGCCCTGGGCTGAGCAGCCTCCGGCAATGTGTGGGGTGGCGAGGCCCCACGTGTGACTTCTCCCTGTGTCACCTGGGATCCTGCAGTCAACTGAGTTAAGCACCTGGCCTGGTCTCTGGGTGCTCCGTGCAATGGGGGAGGGGAGCGTCTAAGGCTGGGTAAACAGATGCCCACGTGTCATGGCTGATGTGTGGCCAGAACACCCTGGAAACACCCTGTCTCTGTTTTACACTCAGTGTCCTTTGCTTCTTCAGTGCCTGGGCCCCCGCCTGGCCCTTAGCCCAGCATCATCTCATCCTGAGCAAGTAGGATGAGACGATGCTGGGCTAAGTAGAATTAAGCTCCACCTCTTGAAGGGAAGAGCATCAAAGAATTTGTGGTCATATTGTAAGATCACCACAGAGATCTTTATCATTTCTTGGCTCATTTTCTGCCAAACCCATATAAATTAAAGCTGCATTTGCACAGGGGGAGAAATGGTTGGCAGTTCCTGGGATTTTCTCCATTCTCCATCACAGCACGTGCTCATGCATATAAGGATTTGCTTGGGACTAAGAGGTAAAAGGTATGTAATGGGCTCAAGGGCAGATTCCTTCATTTCTTAACAGCACCTTCTGGTTACATAGGAATTCACAGTTTCCATCCTGTCTAGATCTAGGGCACATTGAGACAGATAGGGAAATTACAGCAGAGATTCATTACAGGGCAAAAAGGAAGCCCAGTGCCTCATTAGGAACATTTTCAGGGACAAGTTAAAGAATACTCATTTAGTAGTGATTTAAACAGAGCAAGAAGTCAAGCAGTGGGAGGTGCTGGGTTTGATTTAGCAGCTCAATAATGTGAATTTCAGAGTGTGCAATTTCCCTGGCTTCTCTTCATTGTCACAAAATGGCTGCAGCAGCTCCAGACATCATATTCATACACCATGTTCAAAGACAGGAAGTAGGGGAATGCAGAAAGCAGGAAATTTCTCCTCCTTAACGGTAGGAAAGCCTTTTCCCAGAAGCCCCCAGCAGACCTCCTTTTTTATATCACTTTGACCAGTACGTGATCACATGGCTACCCCCCTGACAAAGGGTGGAGTTGATTAAGGTCAAGGAAGCTCTGTCTGACACCTGAATAAAATCCAGTTTTTGTTAGGAAGAAAGAGGGGCAGGGATAGCTTTGTGGATAGGCAGTAAACAGTATTTCATACATGTTCTGGTTATCTATTGCTGTATAACAAACTACCCCAAAACTTCATGCCTTAAATCAACAAATATTTTGCACACATTCATCTCTTCTCCATGCGGCATTGGCTAGGGATACCTCTACTGAGAGCTAAGGATCCTCTTCTAAGATACCTCACCCCTTTGGCTGGCAAGTTTGGGCTGACTGTCACCAAGAAAACTATTCCTAATCGATTCACATACCATGGAATGTGCTATACAAGTGCTTCGCACGCCTGATCTCATGGACTCTGTGCAGCACCCCTATAATGGAGTTACTATGATTTCCATTTTAATGAGGCCCAGAGAAGTTTAGAGCCTTCTGCATCATCACACAAAGGGTGCGTGTCAGAGCTGGGCTCTTTGAACCCAAACCTTCTGGGCTCCAAAGCCTGTTCCATTAAGCTCAGTAATTCCCAGCTCTCTGGATGCACTCTGCCTCTTCCTGCCCCCTCCAGAAATCACGTGACAATGAAAGCGGGGCAGAGTGTGGTTGCTATAGAAACAGCTCCGAATCCACTCTGGTTTATAAAATCGAGCGCATCCCGTGCTGACTTGTACTGCGTTAGCACAGGTTACCTATGACCTGCTGGAGACACGCGGGGGGTGGCGGGGGCGTGTGGGGCTGCTTCTGATTGACTCACTGCTTATGAGTCACAGCTGTGACTGTAGGTGTCGCTGTAACAAATACCCCGACATCTCAGCGGCTCGCGGCAGCAAAGGTTTGTTTCTCAGGCGTGTTGTTACACATCTGTGCAGTGGGCTGTGGATACTCCCCATTCTAGAAGCCTAAGGGGCAACCCTCATTTGGGTGTCTTCTTCTGATGCTGGCAGGTCAATGGCCAAACCTGCAGCGTCTGTCACAGCTTCCGCTGGTATCGGGCACTCGGCACATCCCCTCGCAACTGGACCAAGGCAAATCACAAGCCGCCTTGATTCCTGGGAGTCGCCAGCTACTTGGCGACAATCAGGAATGTGTACCCTCCTTAGAGGATCGGTGAACGAATGGAACGATAGAATAATCTAACCCTCCACCGTCACACAGCAAAGGCAAAACCTCTTCCCGTGGGGCTTTTGAGCTCTTGTCTCCTGCACTAGGCTGTGCACTTGTCTGTCAGGTTTGGGGATCAGACTGTCCTCAGCTGAGCCCCTCGCTGCCCTGAGCCTCAACGTCCTCATCTGTAAAATTCAGCCTCGGGTGTTCTTGTGAGGTTGGGCTGTGATCGTTCATGAAAAGCATTTAGTACAGCCCAGGGCACGAGATAAACCTAAGCCTTGGCTATGAGGGTGTTAGGAGCCGGAGGCTGGGATGATGCGTGGGTTTGGAGCGCCTTCTGCTGGAAGAAGACATAACAGCAGGGCTGCCCAGGCCGGGGACCACTCTGCATCTCAGAACCTCATCTGTAACCATGACCTAACGATGATGTCAACATCGTGCGATTGCTTGAGGACTGATGGTGTTAATGCATGTAAAATTACTAGAGTAATGTGATGAATTAAAGGTAAGTGCAAATTCTTTATCCTTCTTCCCATCTGGAGGTGGAGTTTATTAGAATGAAGCGGTAGTCACATTGAGGCTGCCTGCTTCTGCCTACGGACTTTTGGAACATTTGCTCTCGGGAAACTCTGTCAGAAGACCCAGCCGCCGAGTTTTGGGAAGGCTGAGCCACATGGAGAGGCTGTGGGTAGACGCTGCAGTTGAGAATCCCAGCTGAGGCACTAAGAGTTTGTTCCCTAAACTACACTATACCATTTGATGGAGGGTAGAGAACCCCACCCAAAACAAATCCTTTGTAGCAGAAGATTTAGATCTAATGGCTGAGGGAAACCTATGTATTTGTAATTTGGGCTTACTATGCCCCCAGGAAAGTGAGCAAATCCAGAAGCCTTTTGGGACTGTTCAAAGAAGGACTTCCCAAGAGTATAGGAGGAATGTATGGCTGATTAATAGAACAGTTTCCTGTTTTCCAACAGGAAGCTTGGGGATATATGCATGGTGACGAATCACTCATCTTCTGGTGGAATTTTTTTAATCCTTTTTTTTTTTTTTTTTCTGGCTGCACGCAGCATGTGGGATCTCAGTTCCCTGACCAGGAATCAAACCCGTGCCCCCTGCAGTGGAATCACAGAATCCTAATCACTGGACCACCAGGGAATTCTTGGAAATTTTTAAAAATAATTCTCAAGGACTTACATTCTGCATTGATTAGGACTATGGTTGAAGCTGTTGGCTGCAAGTTCCAAAGGTGCTGATGGGTATAAAAAAGCATGACAGCCTGGTGGCTTAAACAACAGAAATTAATTTTCTCACAATTCTGAAGGCCAGGAATCTGAGATCAAGGTGTCAGCAGGGTTGGTTTCTTCTGAGGCCTCTCTCCTTGCCTTGCAGGTGGCTGTCTTCTCCCTGTGTCCTCACAAGCTCTGCCCTGTGTGTGTGTCTGTGTCCTAATTTCCTCTTCTTATACCATCAGTCCTATTGGATTAGGGCCTTTTAATCCAATTTAAGCTCATTTAACTTAGTTGCCTCTCTAAGCATTTTATCTCCGAATACAGTCACATTCGAAGGTGCTGGGGGGTTAGGACTTCAACATATGAATTTGGAGAATGACACAATTCAGCCCATAACAATAGGAAACTCTGGCCTGGAGAGACTGTTGACACAAATATTTTCCGGGCAGGTGGGGGAAGGTTCTGGTTAAGTTTCAAGAATGTAAGATCCTTACAAACAGGGACCAGTGCCTGATTGTTCACTGTTAAATCCCCAATGCCCTGCACTGTGTGTGGCACAGAGGAGAAAATAAATGTTCGTTGAATGAATGAATGAATGTATGAATGAATGAGAAGCTTGCCTGTAAGAGGCCATTTTAACCTTACTGATTTTGTGTTGATACCTTCTGGAATGTAACTCTTCACCCTGAGGCCATAGTTCCTACAAAGTGTGTTTCAAATGTTTGTGGTGAGAGGGGCTTCCCTGGTGGCGCACTGGTTAAGAACCCGCCTGCCAATGCAAAGGACACGGGTTCGAGCCCTGGTCTGGGAAGACCCCACAGGCCGCGGAGCAACTAAGTCCATGCGCCACAACTACTGAGCCTGTGCTCTAGAGCCCGTGAGCCACAACTACTGAGCCCACATGCCACAACTATTGAAGCCTGTGCTCCTAGAGCCCATGATCCACACTGCAATGAGAAGCCCACGTACCGCCACGAAGAGTAGCCCCCACTCACGCACAGCAACGAAGACCCAAAGCAGCCAAAAATAAATAAATTAATTAATTTAAAAAAATATTTGTGGTGAGAAACTTCATTCACTGTACATCTAAAAAATAGGAAATAGAATGCATCACTCCAGCTGGAAATATTTAACTCCCTGATTAAAGCATCACTAATCCTGTTATAATTAACTCACCTTGTCCAGAAAGTGGGAAGGGTCTCCTGGAGTTAAGAAACGGATTGGTGTGCTTTTTCTCCTTTTATAAGTTTATGTAAGTAAAAGGAAAATAAAGTTATAGCAGCTTCATTTTCACATAAGCTACCTGGACTCTGGATATCTGAGTTTGGGAGCTCTGCTCTAGCGCAATCTGGAAAGGAGCATGGATCAGCAAGGGGTGTTTCGGCTACCAGTTACAGATAACCAAACTGACAGCAGACATAAGCAAAAAGGATATTTCTTAGCTTTTTAACTAAAATTTTGGAGGAAGGAGGCTTCTGGGTTTAATCGGTCAAGTATGTTATCAAGAACCTAGAATGTTTCTATTCCTCCACTTATTAGCTTTTGCCTTCCAGCTTGTTGCCTTATGGTTACAAAATGGCTGCCAAGCTCCAGGCATCACCTTTTCACACAAAAAGCAAAAAGCAGGGAGGTGGGGGTGATGAGAGAGTCCTTTCCTCTCATGCCTCTCCTCTTTTATCCAGCAGCGAAAATATTTCCCAAAAGCCCTCAGCATACTCATTGGCCAGAACTGGCTCACTGCATACCAGTAGCTGCAGGGGAGTCTGGGAAAGAACGGAGCTGGCTTTTTTAGCTTTTATAGTATCACAGTAGTATGTAGGAAAGGGGCTGGAAGTGATTGTTAGATCAGCCAATCAACATTATTAACGATTGAGGTGCACTCATGCCCACCGAAAAAATAATTTTTATAAGTTTTTTTAAATAAACTTATTTTATTTATTTATTTATTTTTGGCTGTATTGGGTCTTCATTGCTGCACACAGGCTTTCTCTAGTTGCCGTGAGTGGGGGCTACTCTTCATTGCGGTGTGCAGGCTTCTCATTGCAGTGGCTTCTCTTGTTGCAGAGCACAGGCTCTAGGCATGCAGGTTTCAGTAGTTGTGGCGCATGGGCTTAGTTGATCCATGGCATGTGAGATCTTCCTGGACCAGGGCTCAAACCTGTGTCCCCTGCACTGGCAGGCAGCTTCTTAACCACTGCGCCACCAGGGAAGCCCACAAAAATAATTGTTAAACATTAAAACAAAGAGAGAGAGATGAAGCTGTCCCTTCTCTCCTGCAGCTTCAGTGGGAGGGTTACTACCTCTTATCATAAGTCTTTCTAAAGAATCAGCTTCGAGGGCACTCCCTGGCCATCCAGTGGTTAGGACTCTGCGCTTTCACTGCCCAGGACGTTGGTCAGGGAACCAATATCCCCGTAAGCTGCATGGTGTGGCCAAAAGACAAAAATTAAAATTAAAAAATAAAATAAAAATCAGTTTCCATAAAGTGGCAGATTGAGAATAATCCCCAAACATCCATATTGTTTTCCTGTACAGCCAGGAGGCTTGAGTGAATTTTCCTGTTACCAGCCTCCTCTGTTCTCTGTTCAATTTAAGCCTGTCCTTGGAAAGAGAATTTGAACAAGAGTCTGGGAGATTCTCTTAGAAACTGTTGCAATTTCCAAAGAAAAATAACCTCCCAAAGAAGCCTACTTTTCTGATTGGCTGTCTTCCTTGATATTTGTTGCCATGGTGTTAACAAGATTAAATAGTCTATTTTTTAAAGAATAAATAACCATAGGTCTTCTCTATCAAATCAGGAAAAGACTATTTCTATCCTTCCACGAACATTATGAAATAAAGGCCCAAGTCTTTTCTAGACTTGCTTTTTAACAAAGAAATCGAAAGTCTCATCCCAACTAAATTAACAAAAGCGTTTATCACAACGTCTACTCTCCTGCTAATGGCAAGTATTGCTATCGGATCCAGCGCGCCATCTGGTGGTCGGTGAGAGAACAGCAGGACTGTATCTACCGCAAGTCGCCCGGTTTGCGATATGTACTGTTACGGCAGCCCTAACAAATAACACAACAGGTTTGTTTCTGGTGGTCTTAGACTGATCGGGCCAGAACACCTGACTGCTTTGACCAACAAAATATGACAGAAGTGACATTATGCCAGTCCTGGACCCAGCCTTTAGAGGACAAGCAGCTTCCATTGTGATCTCTTGGAGCCCTGATCTGCCATGTAAGAATTGCAACTACCCCAAGGGCATCCTGCAGTGAGAAGGCCCAGGAGAATCGAAGCTCCAGGCCTGTGAGTGAAGAAGCCATCTTGAAAATGTATCCTCCAGCCCCAGCTGCCTCAGCCGATGCCACGCAGAGCCGAGATGAACATCCAACCAAGGCCTTTCTGACTTCCTGACCCACAAAATTGTGAACTCCAGTTTCTAGGTACTTGATAAATGTCTGTTGGATCGTTCAATGTATAAACGCCCTCCTCCTTCTCCACAGCCACTTTCCTTTGGCTTCTAGTGTCTCTCACTGTTCTTCTACATCACAGCTACCCCTGGTCCTCCTGATGATTCCTTTTTTCTCACTTTCTTGAGCTTCCATCCTCCAGAGGCTTTGTGATCTAATCCCAGAAGCGACATACCTTTTTTTTTTTTTTTTTTTTTTGCCATATTGTATTTGTTAGAAGCCAGCCACTACATCTGACCTACCCCCAAAGGGGTATAAATCTCAGAAGGATGTAAATGGCTGGTGGCGGGATCGTTGGAGACCGTCTTAGAGGTTGCCTATCACAAGTACATGAGTTAAGGTGATTATAAATATGACCACGGCTCCATCTGGTGGGAAAGGCTGGTAAACAACAGAATATGTGACAAACTGGGGAGTTTTAACAATTCGGACTCCATGAAACACAGAAAACACAGGACACCCAGTTAAACTTAAATCTCAGAAAAACATCGAATACCTTTTTTAGTGTAAGTATGTCCCATGCAATGATCCGTACATACTTATTCTAAAAAATAACTCATTGAACACCAAGGGAGGGGCATCCACGGAGCCTTTGGCTATCCAGCCCGGAACTCAGACACAGGGCTGGTGGGGTCGGCAGAATAATGCCCCCCAAAGATGTCCACGTCTGAATCCCCGGAACCCGTGAAAATATTACTCTACATAACAAAAGGGAATGTTTTGCTGTGATTAATTTAAGGCTGTTGAGATCGGGGGACTTCCCTGGCGGTCCAGTGGTTAAGACTTCACACTTCCACTGCAGGGCATAGGATGGGTTCCATCCCTAGTGGGGGAACTGATTCCACACGCCGCACAGAGTGGCCAAAAAAAAAAAAAAAAAGAGGCTATTGAGATCAAGAGTTATCTTGGATTCCCTGGGTAGGCCCACTGTAAACACCATGGTCTTGATAAGTGTTAGGAGTTGAATTGTGTTCCCCAAAGAGATATATTGAAGTCCTCTCCCCCGGGACCTCAGAACGTTCCCCACAAAGATATATTGAAGTCCTCTCCCCTGGAACCTCAGAACGTTCCCCAAAAAGATATATTGAAGTCCTCTCCCTCAGGACCTCAGAATGTGACCTTATTTGGAAATAGCGTTGTTGCAGATGTAATTAGTTAAATTAAAATGAGGTCTGGGCTTCCCTGGTGGCGCAGTGGTTAAGAACCCGCCTGCCAGTGCAGGGGACACGGGTTCAAGCCCTGGTCCGGGAAGATCCCACATGCCGCGGAGCAACTAAACCCGTGCGCCACAACTACCGAGCCTGCGCTCTAGAGCCCGTACTCCGCAACGAGACAAGCCACCGCAATGAGAAGGCTGCGCACCGCAATGAAGAGTGGCCCCCGCTCGCCGCAACTAGAGAAAACCCGCGCGCAGCAACGGAGACACAAAGCAGCCAAAAATAAATAAATAAAATAAATTTTTAAAAAAATGAGGTCAGACTGGAGTAGCATGGGTTCTTAATCCAATATAACTGGCGTCTTTATAAGACAAGGTGAGGATGCGAGGGAAGGATGCCATGTAAAGATGGAAGCAGACAGTGCAGTGCTGCAGCTGCAAGCTAAGGAATGCCCCGGCCACCCCCAGAAGCTGGAAGAGGCAAGGAAGGATTCCCTTACCGGTTTCAGAGGGAGCTTGGCCCTGCCAACACCTTGATTTCCTTTGTTGTTTTTTTAAAAATATATTTATTTATTTATTTGGCTGCATCGGGTCTTAGTTACGGCACACGGGATCTTCATTGCAGCATGCGGGATCTTTGGTTTCCACGCACGGGCTTCTCTCTAGTTGTGGCGCCGGGGCTCCAGAGCACGCGGGCTCAGTAGTTACATCGCGCGGGCTCAGTTGCCCTGAGGCATGTGGGAACTTATTTTCCCGACCAGTGATCGATACTTCACCCCTGCATTGGAAGGTAGATTCTTAACCACTGGACCAAAACCATGAGATAATAAATTTCTGTTGTTACAAGTCACCCAATTTGTGGTACTTCGTTACAGTAGCTCTAGAAAACTAATACAGTGAGGAAAAGAGGGATGCCAGAGAGAGAGAGAGAGATGTGATGGTGGAGGTAGAGGTCAGAGAGGGAGAGAATGGAAGATGCTCTGCTGCTGGCTTTGCAGATGGAGAAGAGACGGTTACTGACCAGGGTTCTTGGCCTCCTTAATCAATAGAAATTGATCCGAGGCCAGACAAGAAATTCAGGCAAGGCTTTATTGGGGCCCCTGCGGCAGCAGAGGGGAGCGAGAACAAACAACAGGTTCCCTTGCTGGCTCACTCCCTGGCGCCAGGGGGTTGGGGGGCGAGCTTGTTCCTTATATGGGGTGAGGGTAGGGGTGTGTCCAGGGGCCGGGCCGGAGGGGTGGCTTAGGTGTTTTGCCCACCCCTTAGGTGGTGGTGTGTGCAGGGGCGGGCGCAGTACCCTGTCTTTGCTCCCGACCCCTGCTTTCGCTCCAGGCTCTTCAAAAGTGGCAGTTGGGTTTTTTGGTCTCTTTGTATCTTTGGTCCCGAATTTGCCCCAAGTGCACATGCACGCAGTTATTTTTAGTCCCATACAGTTTCTTTGTATTTTGTTGCTGGAGGAGGGGTGTGTCCAGGTGCAAGCGTGGCAGCGCTGCAGCAAAGGGTCCCAGGTCCCAGCCTGTCTCAAGACCACGAGCCAAGGGAGGCAGGTGGCTTCTAGACGCTGGAGAAAGGTTAGGAAATGCATTCTCTCCAGAGCTTCCAGAAGGAGCACAGCCCTGCTGACACCTTAGTTTAGTCGTATGTAACCCACGTCAATCACCTCTGCTCCAGAACTGTAAGAAAATTCGTACGTGTTATTTTAAGCCACTCAATGTGTGGTGATTTGTTGCAGCAGCAACAGGAAACTGATATGGCTGGGCTGAGGACAAAGATGCAGGCAGGCAGACGGGAAATGTCATTAGAGAGAGAAGCACAGAGATGAATAAGATCAGGGTGAAAGGGTGAAGATGCCTAGAGGGCCTGAGCACGGGGTGGGGGGAGGGGTCAGCCAGGTACCATGCACAGACCAGGGGAGGGGAGGCCCTGAGGGAGGCTGGTAAGAAGCCATCAGAGATCAGAGTGCAAAGGACAGAAGCCCAGGGCTGACGCCTGTCATTCATGTAGACGGGTGGGTGGGGGGGGGGCGTGGAGCTCCCACTTCTCAGGGATGGTCCCCACGTCATCTCCGTGCTGATGTCTTCCCCATACGGCTCTCGCACCCAGCCCGGCTGCCGGAGCACCAGGTCCCATTGGGCCTCGGCTGCAATTACATGCAAACCATGGGTGACGAGTTCCAAAGGTACAAATGGGAACCTTGAATGGAGAGACTGGAGACACAGTGTTTCCCGGTGAGATGCGGTTAATGCGCCAGTTCCACTGGAAAAATGGAAAATCCGAAAGAGCACAAACTTGTGTGTTTTGTCCACCTCTGGATTCCTAGGACCTAGAACAGCAGCTCTTGACCGGGGGTGGGGGGGGGGGGGGGCGGGGCGGCAAGAGACATCTGGCAGGGAAACCTTTTTGTCTGTCGCAACTGGAGTCAGAAGTGGAGGTGGGGCAGGGATGCTAAATGCCCCACAGTGAACAAGAGAGCCTCCTGAACACACACACATACACACACACCCCTAAGAATGATCCTGACCATGGCAGACAGAATAATGACCTCCCAAAGCTCTGTGTGTCCTAATCCCCAGAACCGAGGAACATGTTAGAATACATGGCCAAGAAGAATTAGGGTAGCAGATGAAATTAAGGCTGCTAAATCAACCTAAATTAAGGAGACTGGGAATTCCCTGGCCGTCCAGTAGTTAGGACTCCCAGTTCTCACTGCCAAGGGCCTAGGTTTGAGCCTTGTTTGGGGAACAAAGATCCCCACAAGCCACGCGGTGCGGCCTAGATAAATAAATAAATAAATCCAAGCGCATAGGAATTAAAAATAAAACAAAATGGGGAGATTATCCTGGATTATCTTGGTGGACCCAAGGTAATCATAAGAATCCTTAAAAGTGGAAGAGGAAACAAGAAGAGAGAACCAGAGAGACGGCAGCATGAGAAGGACCTGGCCTGATGTTCCTGGCTTTGAGGATAGAAGAAGGGGCCACAAGCCAAGGAAAGCACGTGGTTTCTAGAAACCGGAAAAGGCAAGGAAAGAGATAACAGATTCTCTACTAAAGCCCCACCACCACAAAAGGAATACAGCCCTGCTGACACCTTGATTTTAGCTCATTAAGACCCATTTTGGACGTCTGACCTTTAGAACCGTCAAAGAATAAATGTGTGTTGTTTCAAGCCAGTAAATTTGCAATCATCTGTCGCAGAAGCCATAGGAAACCAATACAGGCCCCAAACGTCAACAGATTTGGTTTCAAGAGAATCTAGCCTTGAACAGCCCCTGGCACGCAGTAGCTGCTCAAAAGATATTTCTCGAAGGAATGAATGATTGAAAGTTGGATCTAGGGACTTCCCTGGTGGTCCAGTGGGGGGGACTCTGAGCTCCCAATGCAGGGGGCCCAGGTTTGATTCCTGGTCAGGGAACTAGATCCCACACGCATGTGGCCACTAAGGGTTCGCATGCTACAACTGAGAAGCCCTCATGCTGCAACTCAGACCCAGCGCAGCCAAAATAAACAAATAAATAAATAAATTTTTTAAAAAAGAATGTTGGATCTATACAAATGATTTCCGTTTTGTGACAGAAGAGTGTTTCCTGACTGGTTTCTTAGCCAACAGATTGCTAATGAGAGGTGCCTTTCCACATCATCACCTGTGTTCATTCATTCTGGAATTTCTTTTTCTTTTTTTAAATTTTGGCCATGCAGCATGGCTTGCGGGATCTTTCTTCCCGGACTAGGGACTGAACCTGGGCCCGCAGCAGTGAAAGAGTGGAGTCCTAACCACTGGACCACCAGGGAAATCTCTGGAATTTCATCTTTAACCCTGAGGCTGAGATGACCACAAACTTGGCTTATACGTTTGCTACCGGGAGGTGTGTTTAATTATTGTGTGTGCGCGAAATAGAACTTATCCCTCAAGTTTGAGATTTAACCCTTCATGACATCGTCACTAATCCAGTTATAATTAAATCACCTCGAGCAGAAGGGCCAGAGAAACTCCTGGAGTTTTGAAAAGAATCTGTGTGCTTTGCCTCCTATCATAAGTTTATGTGAGTAAATATAAAATTAAGTTCGAACAGTTTCAGGGTTTTTGTAAGCTTGATAGGTATGTAATTCACATGCCAGAAAAATCCACCCTTTTAAAGTGTACTAGTCAGTGGTTTGGGGTATATTCCCTGAGCTCTGCAGCCGTTAGCACCATCAATTTTAGAACATTGTCATCACCTGACAACAGAAATCCTGAAGTGTTCAAACAAAAACTTGTACATCAATGTTCTCAGCAGGATTATTCATGACAGCCAAAAGGTAGTGACAGCCCAAATGGCTATCAACAGATAAATGAATAAACAAAGTACAGTGTATCTGTACAATGGAATAGTATTCAGTCATAAAGAAGGAATGAAGGACTGATACACACTACTTCTTTTCCCCCCACCCCCACCATCCCCTTCTGGCTCTTGCTCTCCTGGCCCTTTGGACACCCTTGTAATAAATCCCCTGCGTTAAATTTCCTCTGCTTGAAACACCTGGAGTAGCTTCTGTTGAGAAGACACAACTCTACAGAGCTCAATTTCTGTGAGTGTATCTCTATTCCAGGCAGAGCACAGCTGGAAAGGGAGCAAGATGAAGCGTGGTTATTATGACAGTGCCTCAACTAAAGACGAATTCTAGGAAAATAGAACTTTTTTTTCAACCTCTACCCGCTCAGGCTGATCCGGGACAAACACCCTTGTTCAGGGGTGTGTAGGGGATGGGGTTGGAGGAGAGGTGTGTGTTACTCTGTGGGCCCCTGAGCCTATGGGCGGAAGAAGGGAACTCAATGTCTTAGTTTGCTCACGCTTTGATAACAAATACCCTCAATTGGGTGGCTTTAACAACAGACATATATTTTCTCACAGTTCTGGAGGCTGAGAAGTCCAAGATCAAGATGCTGCTTTTTGCCTGTGGTGTCAACCAAGGAGATTCAGAATCAGCTCCTTAAAATGCAAGTTCTCAACTAGTAGCCAATGCAGTTTGAAAAAGTGATTTTAAATTTTTAATAAAAATAATGTTTAAAATGTAAAAGAGAGGACTTCCCTGGTGGTGCAGTGGTTGACAGTCCGCCTGCCGATGCAGGGGACGCGGGTTCGTGCCCCGGTCCGGGAAGATCTCACATGTCGCGGAGCGGCTGGGCCCGTGAGCCATGGCCGCTGAGCCTGCACGTCCAGAGTCTGTGCTCCGCAACGGGAGAGGCCACAGCAGTGAGACGTCCACGTACGCAAAAAAATAAATAAATAAATAAATAAAAAAGAGGGACTTCTCTGGCGGTCCAGTGGTTAAGACTCTGCGCTTTCAATGCAGGGGACGCGGGTTCGATCCCTGGTCAAGGAACTATGATCACAACATGCCACGCGGCCAAAAAAAAAAAAAAAAAAAAGTAAAAAGTAAAAGAGGTGAAGATGTTCTCTCTTCCCTGCAGCTACATGCATAATAAAGCCCATCTAAAGAATCTGCCCCATAAGGAAACAAACTGAGAACACCCATCTGTTTTCCTGTGCAATCTGGAGGCTTGAGTTCCTGTCACCGACCTGTTCTGTTCATTTAAGACTGTCCTTGAAGGATAATTTGAACAAAAGAGTCTTTGAGAGTCTCCTTGAAATTGTTGCCATATCTTGAGAAAAATAACCTCCGAGAGAAATCTGCAATTCTGATTGGTTTTCTTCCTTGATCATTTGTTGCCATAGTGATAACATCATCTCTATTGTTAAAAGGAATAAATGTCGGTTTTCTCTCTCTCTCTCAATCTGAAGAGGATCGTTGGCACTTTTCTCCCACAAACATAATGGAAATAAAAGCCTGTGACTCTGCTAGATTTCTTACTTTTAAGGAAGACATTGAGAATCCTGACTCATTTAAGTGAACCAAAGCGCTCAGCCACTATGTGCACAAATGGCGGTAGCTATGGTCACCGCGATGGCGGTGAGTTGCAATCATAACTTCACCAGAGCGCCCGCTGGTGGGAAATGAGAGAACAACAGGTCTGGCCCTGCTAGGAGACCACCCCCCTCCCCTCCATTCCTCTTTGGAGCGCTCACCACCACCAGCCACCTGGTCAGTCTCGCGATGGACAGAGAGAGGACAGAGATCCTTGCAGATTCTGCAGAGGATGGAGGAATAGCCTCTCCCTCTCTCAGCACACGCTATGGACACCTACTGTGTGCCAGGCATTGTGTCATGCCTTGCACACTATCCAACATCATTGCAACCCCTTAAGGAGGAAATATGACCCTCCCGCTTTCTGCAGATGAGGACTCCATAAACAGAGAGGTTAAGTCTCTTGACCAAGGTCACACAGCCAGAAACTGGAGGAGCCATGAGTTATTTAAAACCAGGTCTCTCTGACTCTAGGCAGAGAAATACAGCACAGAGGAAGTGTGATGGGATCCAGAAGGCTCCCAATCTACCTTCAAGAGAGATTATCCAGTAAGGGGCTTTCAACATCCAACCATATAACTGTCCTGGTAAATCGTGGCTAACAGTTACTGAGCACTTGTTATGTGCTATGTTCTTGGCTAAGCACTTGAGATACATAATCTCACTAAATCCTCCTGATAGATTTAGGGAGAAAAATTATTGTGCCTATTTCATAGAAGAAGAGACTGAGGTTCAGAGAGGCCCATTAAATTGCCCAAGGTTACACAACTGAGAAGTATTGGAATCAGGATTATGAACGCATGTCTGCCTGGCTCCAAGGGTTCTGCTCTTCTGGACTACACTATTAGGATTTGGATTTGAGTGTGGCCCTGACTCAGTGCAAAAAGTGCTTTCTGGACCTAGGCACCAACTGTGACATTTTCTGATTATAGTCCTTCTGTATCCAGAAGTTCCCCCTCCACGGAGTCAACTAACCTTGGATCACAAATATTTGAAAAAAATTCCAGAAATTTCCAAAAAGCAAAACTTGAATTTGTTATGCTCCAGCAACTATTTACATAGCAAATACACTGTATTAGGTATTATGAGTAATCTAGAGATGGTTTAAAGTACACACGAGGATGTGTGGATGTTATATGCACATACTATGCCATGTTATGTAAGGGACTGGAGCATCTCAGGATTTTGGTACCCATGGCAGTGTGTGTGTGTGTGTGTGTGTGTGTGTGTGTGTGTGTGTGTGTGTGTGAGGGTTTCCTGGAACCAATCCCCTGTGGAGACAGAGAGACAACTGGTAGTGGCTTAGTTTTTTTGTCTTGGTTATCTATTGCTGTATAACAAATCACCCCCAAAACCTGGTGGCTTAAAACAACAATTATTTATTTTGCTCACAAACCTGCAATTTGGAGAAGGCAGTGACAGTACTCTGCTCCACATGGTATCATCTGGAGAGCATCAGAATCTGCTTTCAAAATGGCACACTCATGTGAGCTGTCTTCTGGGAGCTCAGCTGGAACTGAGGGCTTGAGGCCTCATTTCCTCTCCACATGGTTTCTTCCTCTGGCTGCTTGAGCTTCCTTACAGTATGGCAGCTGGCTTTCAAGAGCAAGCGTCCCAAGAGAACAACTCAGAAGTGCGTAGCATTTTTACAAGCTAGCTTTGGAGTTACGTAACATCACTTCCACTTTATTGGTCAAGGCCCACTCGGATTCCAGGGAAGGAGACACAGACTCCACTCCTGATGCAGGAATGGCAAGGTTCTAGAAGAGCATGTGGGATGTGAGACATTTTTGTGGCCATCTCCGGAAAATAAAATCTGTCACACTCCTGAAGGCAGCATAAGGTAGAGGGAAATCTCCTACTTGATCTCACTTTGCCCACTCTCTGGGAGGAGGGGGTGTTTTACTGGGGGAAGATGGGAGACTGAAGACCCTGCCTTGGTCTTAGAGCCCTAAGAATCCAAGACTTGTTTTGAGGACAAAAGGTGTCATTTGGGGAGAAGGTATCTCTTTGCGGGGATATTTAAGGATCCATGGGCTGGACCTGCCTGTTATTGAATGGCTTGCCAAAGACCTCCAGATAACTCAGTGGGTAATTCTGGAAACACCAAGGTCAAGATCCCAGTCTTTGCGGCCAGGCAGGCCAGTGTCCAAACCCCAGCTTTGCCACTATCTGTGTATCTCTGGTCCATTGCCACCTCACTTTCCTAACTTCCTAATCAAAAGAATATCCAGTGGGGGGTCCAAGGAAGATTGAGGTACAAGGTGTATGGATCAGAGCAGGATCTGGAGCAAGAAGCAGTATCCGTGTTGCTGGCGGGTGTTTCAGGCCCACCGCGGCTAACATCTATTTCCATCGGTGCCGCAGCTGCTCCCTGCCCCTGTAGGGGCACAAGCTGCTGCAACTGAGTCATCCAGGTTCACAGTACCTGTCCCCATCAGAACTGCACACAAGCTGGGATGTACGCCATATAAATGGAATAAACTACATCAGTTTAACCCACAACGACAGATGCCCCAAGGTGAAACATGCAGTGAGCTTCCAGAGAACAAAATCATCCCCTCCAGAAATTTAACGTCTGTGACACTTTTGCCAGGGAAGAAAAGAGGGTGGCAGAAATCTGGGCAAATGGTCCCATGCACTGCCGTTTAATGGCCGCAGACATGAATGAGGACCCCTGGGAGCATCTTTGCTGAATATGGTCCTTGCCATTTCTGTACTGGGAGAGGGTTAAAATGAAGGGATTGAGATTAGGCTGTCCTACACTTCTGGGGTGAAAAAGATATGATGACAGAATAATATATAAAGACAGAAAAGCACTAATTATAGCCCTGCTTTTGAAGAGTTCTGTACATCATTTGGGGACCTCATCGTTTAGACTGGATGGTTCTTTTTTTTTTTTTTGGCCGCGTTGGGTCTTCGCTGCTGCGCGCAGGTTTTCTCTAGTTGTGGCGAGCAAGGACTACTCTTCACTGCCGTGCGCAGGCTTCTCATTGTGGTGCCTTCTCTTGTTATGGAGCATGGGCTCTAGGCGCACGGGCTTCAGTAGTTGTGACACGCAGGCTCAGTAGTTGTGGTGCATGGGCTCAGTTGGCCTCAGCATGTGGGATCTTCCCAGACCAGGGCTTGAACCCGTGTCCCCTGAATTGGCAGGTGGATTCTTAACCACTGCATCACCAGGGAAGTCCAATACTGGATGGTTCTTGGGTAGCAGTCTGTGGAAAAAATTAAGTAATCTAAAGCAAGCAGAGGAGGGTCTGATGAGCACTGATATTTACGAAGAGTTGGAGTATCTCCCTGCAGATTACTTATTAATTACAAAAGGAAAAAGAGTAACTTTACAGCTAGAAACATCACCATTGCCAGTAATGGGACAAAATGCATCATCTGCCTCCAGATAAGATGCACTGAGGACACAGAATGACTTCTACGACAGTCTTTCTTTTTAAAAACTATATAACCCAGGGCTTCCCTGGTGGCGCAGTGGTTGGGAGTCCGCCTGCCGACGCAGGGGACACGGGTTCGTGCCCCGGTCCGGGAGGATCCCACATGCCGCGGAGCGGCTGGGCCTGTGAGCCATGGCCGCTGAGCCTGCGCGTCCGGAGCCTGTGCTCCGCAACGGGAGAGGCCACAACAGTGAGAGGCCCGCGTACCGCAAAAAAATCAAAACAAAACAAAACAAAACTATATAACCTGAATCTGGTCGTGAAAAAACATCAGACCAACCCAAATAGACATTCTACAAAATAACTGACATGAAATTTCAAAACTGCCCATGTCATAAAACACAGAGAAAGACTGAGGAACTGTTCCAGACTAAAGCAGTATGATAGTTAATGGAATATGTCATCCTGGCTGGATAAAATTAAGGAAAAAAAACACTTTTTTTTTTTTTTTTTTTGCTATAAAGGTCATAATTGGAACAATTGACAAACTTTGATAAAGTTCCATAGATTAGATAATTGTATCATTGCTGAATGTCCTGATTTTGATTGTTGTAACTGTAATTTCATAGGCAAATGTCTTTGTTCTTAGGAAATTCACATTTGAGCATTTGGAGATAATGTGGCATGAAGTCTGCAACTTATTCTCAAATGATTCAGAAAATATATACATAAACGTATGGATGGATAATAATGCCATATTTAATCAATTCTCGGTCGCTCATTTTAACGTGTCTGAATCCAGGCTTCCTCTTCAACAAAGGTCAGCCAGGTAGCTGTCCACCTGCAGATGTCATCGGCTCTCTGCGTACATCTAACCTTGTGCATGGGTGACAATGGCTTGGAGGAAAATCCTGGAGACAAAAGCAGCACCGTTTAACAAATGCTGCCTCATGATGGCACAAAGAATGATATCTTGAGTAGCAATGACCCTGAGCAAAAAGTGCATCTGTATTTACCTAGAAATAATCCTAGAGAACAAGCTGATATAGTATTAGAACGAGCTTCCGTAAGAAGCTGGATTCAAGATCACTTATAAAAAGTCATAATGTCAATACACACCAGGCTGCTAGAAAATTGTGGAAAATTGGATCCCATTCAGATTGTCAACAAAAACTTTAAAATATCTAGAAATAATCCTGCCCAAGTTAGTAGGAATCAAATGAAGAAAATTTTTTTTTTTTTTTTTTTTTTGCAGTACGCGGGCCTCTCACTGTTGTGGCCTCTCCCGTTGCAGAGCACAGGCTCCGGACGCGCAGGCTCAGCGGCCATGGCTCACAGGCCCAGCCACTCCGCGGCATATGGGATCTTCTCAGACCGGGGCACGAACCCGCATCCCCTGCATCGGCAGGCAGACTCTCAACCACTGCGCCACCAGGGAAGCCCTTCCCAGTCACTCTTGCAGTTATGTCTGGCCTGCGTCTGGGTTCTGGCCAATGAAATGCAATCAAAATACATGAGCTACATCCAGGACAAGTCACTACACGATCCTCTGTGTTCTCTCTTTCCCCAAATTCTGGCTGGACAGAAGATCCAGAAGAGAAGTTTGAGTATGCAGTGGATAACAGAACCATAAAAGAAAAGGAACTCGGTCTCTGAAGACCATCTCCCTAAAAGGAACTCCCACATTAGACATTGTGTGAGTGAGATATATATACAGTTTTATTGTGTTAAGCCACTGAGACTTGGGAGTTCATTTGTTACAGCATCTCAGATTGCTTACCCTAACTACTGCATCTTCTCAGTGACAACACTAAATGTCCTTCTTTGCCTGTTTTTTACCTTCCTGCTAATTGGGAAGTGGCAGCAACTGTAGCAGCTCCTTAGGTACGTTCGTGGAATCCACATGTGGATGATGGCAGGGCCAACCCACCAGCCCTGGATGACCTCATGTAGTAATACTGGGACTGAATCAGCTGCAGGAGATGATTTTTGGAGGAAGAAAGTGAGTGTGAGGAAACTGCTTTGGGAGAAAAGGTTTGGAGACAAAATAGAAATGAGTAAAGAAGGGGATTAAGAATGTTTCCCCATGTCATAGACAACTTAACTTTCCTCTTTTTTTCCAGGAATTTGCCAAGAAAAATCCAAGACATTTTTATGTGGTGGGCCTTCTTCCCACCACACACCCCTCTTGCTAACCCGACCCCAGTTTTGTCCAGGTACCAGGTAACAATGTGCTCAAGGAAGGTGTGCCTTGACCCAAAAGGTGAACCTTGTTTGGTCTAAACCTTGTTCCTGTTTGCTAGTGATTGATTTAGGAGTGATCATGTGACCCATTTTGTGCCAATGAAACTTGAAGGGGTTTTGAGAAAAGGTTTATTCTCTCTGATAAAGGGAAATAAAAGAACCTTATTCCATTCCATCTTGACTTTGGTTACTGCCTTGGGAAGTAACGTCTGGAGCTGTGGCAGCCACCTTGCCACCATAAAGCTATGAGCCTAAAGACAGAAAATATTGAAGATACCAGAGCAGAAGGAGAAAAAAAGTCTGGGTCCTTGGTTGCATCATTGAGCCACTGAACCAGTCCTGATCTGACCCTGCCTCCAGACTATTATGTAAGATAATTTTTTAAAAGAAAACTTAATGAGGTAAAAAAATCACAGGTAGGTGACCAATTTAAGGATACTTGGAGCAATCACTATAAAAATGCAAAGAGGTAGAGTTAAAAAAAGCAATCTTCAATAGCAACAAGGACACTCAGAGCCCAGATCTTAGTTTCTAACCTAATTATCCAATAAAAGGAGCCAGGGCTCCTTAGAGAAATGGCTGATTGTAGGATTGGAGCAAGAAATATGCAAGATGAGTCTGGAACATCCTAGAAAGTAGTAGCCAGAAAGTAAGGAAGTGCTAACACACACGCGCATGCGCACACGCGCGCGCGCACACACACACACACACACACACACACGATGAGGCTAGTGGAATCAGTAGGTCACAGCGAGCATCATTTCTGAAACATGAAATGGAATGGGAAAGAAAATATCAGAGTACCTTGTCTATAGTAAGACCAAGTTCTGCTTCTGAAATTTTTGTTTCAGACTAAATATATAGTTTCTGAAAAAAAATATATGAAACATGGCTGGATTATGATGTAAAATGTGGTTCTTGCTGTGACGCTCACTCAAAATAATTTGAAAGCCACTTATCAAGGATATAGTTAAGAGTAGAACTGCTAGATTTTAGCAAATGTACACGTTCAACTTAACAGATATGGTCAAATGTCTCTCTGTGACGAAGACCATGGTATGATCACCAAATTCTGTTTCCTGTTTCCTCTTCTGGGGCACGGGAGAAAATACACTTCTCCATCCCTTAGCAGTGACATGGGACCATGTGGCTGGTTCTGGACAATGAAATGTGCACTGAAGTGACAGATGTCACTTCTACTAAGACAATGAAAACTCCCTGGGACATTCTCCAATCTCTCTTCCCCTGCTGTGGCAACATAGACACCCTCAGGAGAGAGAAAAGAGCCTGGGACACTGAGTCACCACATGGAGGACATCTGTCCTGCAGAGCGGCCAAGACGGTGGATTTTATGTGAGTGAGAAAGAAACTTTAACTGTGTTAACTGAGATTTTTGCAGCTGTTACTGTACTATAACCTAGCCTACCCTAAATGGGACACTCACTAGGGTCCTTGTATCAATATATTCTCCCACCAGCACTGTAGGGGAATTTCTATCTCCCCATATTTATCTAGTTATTTTTAAAAAGTATTTATTGAGCACCTATTATATTCCTGGCTCTGCTTTTGGCACTGAAGATACAACAGTGAACACAATAGAAAGATCAGACCTCATGGAACTTATATTCCAGTGGGAGAATCAAACTCTAAATAGAATAAATAAGAAAAGTATATCATATTTGAGAAAGTGGTCCCACCTATGAAAAAAATAAGGTCAAGTAAAGGCAATTGGGAGTGTTGGTTTACAATTTTAAATGGGATGGTCAAGGTAGGCCGTCACTGAAGACGTGTCATTTGAACAAAGCAAAAGAGGAGACAAAGCACATATAACTATCATGGGTAGAGCATTTGAAGAAGAGGAAATAATACAAAGGCTCTGAGGCAGGGGTCAGCCAAATGTGTTCAAAAAACAGCAAAGAGGCCAATGTGGCTGGAACCAAGAGAGGAGTGTGGGGAGGTGATATCAGAGAAATAACAGGGTCACCAGATCGTGGCGTGGATCCAGCAACAGATCGTATTATTGGACTTGGTGTTTATCCAGCTGGTGGAAGTGAACTGGGATGTTGATGATAATGGGGTTAAGCCTTTGTTTATTGATCATTCCTAAAGCTCAGAAGATTTGAAGCCACTATCGAGATTCTTGCCTGGCTGTAGCATAGGACAACCTGAGACCTGGAAGTTCAGGTGGTCCCCTGTAAGTTCACTAAGCTCATTTCCCAACCATGGAAAGAAGGTGCTTTGAGATTAGGATCACCAGAGTTAGCAATTAGAAGTACAGGACTCCAGTTGAACTCGAAATTCCAGATCAACAACAAAAAATATATTTTAGTATAAGTATGCTCCATGCAACTTTTGCTCAAAAATATTACATTGAGGGCTTCCCTGGTGGCGCAGTGGTTGAGAGTCCGCCTGCCGATGCAGGGCACACGGGTTCGTGCCCCGGTCCGGGAAGATCCCACGTGCCGTGGAGCGGCTGGGCCCGTGAGCCATGGCCGCTGAGCCTGCGCGTCCGGAGCCTGTGCTCCACAACGGGAGAGGCCACAACACTGAGAGGCCCGCATACCACAAAACAAAACAAAACAAAACTCTAGAACAGGCAAAACTAATCTCTAATGACAGAAACCAGAACAATGGTTGCTTGAGGGGGACAGGAATTGACGGGAAAGAGCCACAAGGGAACTCACTTCTGGGATGACAGAAATGTTCTACAGCTTGTCTTGGGTGGTGGTTACATGGCGTACACAATTATCAAAACTCATTGAACTGAACACTTTAAGATCTGTGGCATTTTATTGAATGTAAATTATGCCACGCCTGGAAAAAAATAAGAGTCATACAATTGACTCTGAACCACTCAGAGGTATGGAAGCAGGACATGCTGATTGGTTTACGCCTGAACCACATGACCCCTCACTAATGTAGGCATAAGAGCTTCCACCAAAGCAAGGGCAGTAACCAAAAAGGGGACATGTATGTGTTTGGCTGTTATAACAAAGTGATCCAAAATAACAGTGGCTTAAGCAATACAGAAATTTATTTCACTCTCGAATAAAAGTTTGGCACTGGGGATGGAAGGGTGGGCTCTGCTCCAGGCAATCATCAAGGTGCCAGGTGAGTATGGTCACCATTGGTCTCTCATCTAATGCCTACAAGGGCTGCTCTACTAGCAGGCAAGAGGAGAAGAAGGAGGGCATGTCCTCCCCTTTAACGGTATACCCAGAAGTTTCATATATCACTATCCTTTCTGGCAAGAATTCAATCAAATGACCACTCATAAGGGCAAGGAAGGTTGGGAAATGTAGTTTTCATTCAGGATCGCAATGTGCCCAGCTAAACTTCTATTATGCTGGAAGACAGGTAAAATGGATAATAGAAGACAAATATGATCTCTCTCACTGGTAGTGTAATGGTGTTTAAGAGTGTGGGGTTTTCAGGCAAACTGCTGGGGATCAAATCCTGACTCTACCTCCTACTGTGTGACCATGGGCAAGCTACTTCACTTCTCTGTTTTTGGTCAAGCTTTCATACCTCTCTGGTCTCATCTAATTCCAGTGGCAATAAAGCAGTTTCATCAGGTGGAAAATGGAAGTAACAAACCCATAGGGATATTGTAAGAACTAAATAAACTAATGGATGCAAAGCAAATGGAATGGTGCATGGAACAGAGTAAGTGCTCAAACATGTTAATAGTAGTATATGTATTATTTCGTAGGCCTAAGTAAATCAGAAGTTAAGGTCTGCCTGGCAGAAATCAAGACTCAGAGACAGGGAGGAGAGAGAAGGGGGGAGAGAGCATGA
Organism: Globicephala melas; assembly: GCF_963455315.2. NCBI lineage: Eukaryota > Metazoa > Chordata > Mammalia > Artiodactyla > Delphinidae > Globicephala > Globicephala melas. Next base: position 8,966,235 of record NC_083332.1, on the reverse strand, counting down.
GCCTGACTTCATTTTGCTTATTTGTTCAGCAAATGTTGACTGGGTCCTTGGCCTTCTCTGTTTCAGGGCCAATGCTGATGACCAAGACAGAGTTTAGCCCAGCTCACATCCATCAGAAAATCTTTGGGTGCAAGTGACAGAAATTCAACTCAAACCAGTTTGGGATAAATGGGAAATTTTAATAGCTCATATATGCAAAATCCTGGCATGATGGCTGCGCAGCTGGCCTCAAGAGTACTGGAACCAGGGAAGTGAATGGCAACAGGACTCTCTCACTCCATCTCTTCTTTGCCTCTCCTTGGTATCACTTTTATTCTCCCCTCCAGGGTGGGAAAATGGCCACAGACAGTGCCAGACCTATTTCTTCACAGCCTCACCACGCAAAAAGAAAAGGCTTCCTGTCCCCAAACTCTAGATCCAAAAACCTAGGGAAGGACTCTCATTAGCCTACATCCTGTTCCAGGTGTGACATAATGATTGGCGAGTGAGTCATTCCTCAGCCAATCACCGAGAGGGGTACGGGACATGTAATCGAATGGCAGCTCCCATTCTAAACAAGAGAAGGGGAGCGTTTCTGAGCTCCAGTAAACAGTCTCAGCTAACCTTGGCACTCTTTTTCCTCCTATGGCTGGAACCTTAGAACAAGGAGTGCAAGAGTCAAGTGGTCTACAAGACAACAGGACAATGGTTGGGAAGTTTGGTCTCCCCAGCCCAGCCAATCACGGGTCCCTACATTACACCAGGCACCCAATTCAGTCTTTTTTAATGAATGACTGAATTAACGCCCTGTTCCCAGAGGCTGTCCTGCGACGGCCCCACTTTCACAGACCCTGAGCCAATCAGGAGTGAAGCGGGGATAGGGGTTCCGGACACCTGTGGAGGGTGTCACAGGGTGCACACACCTGTCCCAACGGACAGCACCTTTAGGGTAAGAGAGGAACCTTGAAGACCCCGCCACATCGTAGGGCGCAGTTGGGGGCGGGGCTTCCAGGCCAGCATATTGGATTGCACCATCTTCCATCTGTTAGAGGGGAGAGCCGAGAAAGTGCTTCTGCATCTTCCGCCACCCCTTTACCACTCCCTGACCAAGAAGATGATGTATTTGCTTCTCTAACAGTCACACAATTTTCCCCTTCGCCTCATTACGCCTCACAGCTCCACGCAGACACACATTTAGGGCTGCCCACCACCACCACGCAGTGGCTCGCCCCAGTTTGACGCATTGCAGGGAAGGCCGGACCAATCGGCACCGCGCTCTCATTTCCGCCGTCGCCCAGGCCCAATAGCGGCGCGGCTCACACAGGAACGCGTCACGCGCCGCCGAGCAGTGCCCCTCCGCCGAGGAGAAAAGTAGAGTGGGCACAGGGGGCGGGGCGCGCGGCGACGGAAAGTAGTCCCCCGGCGGGTGCGCGCGCGCGCGGCCGGCCACAAACCCAGCCCCGAGCGGGGTGGGAGCGAGAGATCCGCGGGCCCGGCAGTGCGGAGAGAGGCGCGGAGGGATCCGTGGGAGCCGCAGTGCGGCGGCGCGCGGACCGGGCGGGGCGGGGCGCGCGCGGCGGCCGTTGAGGGACCGTTGGGGCGGGCGGCGGCGGCGGCGGCGGCGGCGCGCGCTGCGGGCAGTGAGTGTGGAGGCGCGGACGCGCGGCGGAGCTCAAGCTGCTGCAGCTGCTGCCGCCGCCGGAGGAACCTTGATCCCCGTGCTCCGGACACCCCGGGCCTCGCCATGGTGAGTGAGGCTGAAGGGCCGCCGAGGCTGGGAGCTCTGAGGTGGGCGCGGCGGGGCAGGACCCCCGAGAGCGCGAGTGGACCCAGAATGGGGGGTGTTTGGGCTCCGGAGAGCGCCTCTGGACCCCTCTGTGCCCCACTATCGAGGGCATTCGAACCCAGAGCGGGACGTTTGGATCCGAAAAGGGGGTTGGGGCTTCCAAAAGCGACTTTTAGCACCAGATGGGTTCTCTGGTCCCCAGAAGGGGCACCTGAGCCCTCCAAGGGGGTATTTGAACCCAGGATGGAGCATCTGGACCTTCAGAGGGTAAGGGCTCTTGGACCCAGGATGGGGCGTTTGGTCGCTAAGGTGAGGTGTTTGGATTCCCGGGGGGCGAGGTAAGAAACATTGGCTAGGGAAGGGGGTGATTTGTGCCCTGATAAAGGCTTTGGGTCCTGAGAGGATGCAGGGAAGGGGGCTCGGAGGGAAGCCGGGCTGCTGGGGAGCTCCCCGAGAGGGGGCCGTGGGTAGCTGGGCCTGGATGGGGGGAGTGCTCCTGGAGCGGCGGGGGGGGCCCTTCTACAGATCAGACCCTTGAGGGGAGAGAAGGAGGTTCTCCAAAGACCGACAGTGCAGAGGAAGGAGGAGGAGGGTGAGATGCAAGCTTGGGGAAGAAGAGCCTGGGGTGGGTGGCAGCCGAGGTTAGGAGATGCTCTGGAAACCTGCAGGGACTGAAGAGGATTGGGGTCGGGGAAGTGGTCAAAAGGGGATGGCGAGCTTGCCAGTGCTGGGGGGACAGGGGGCCTCGTGGTTGATGTGGGGGGCAGCCAGAGAAGGTTCTGCGGTTACTGGTGGGTTAAGGCTATTGAACTAGGAAGGGAGGTTGGGTTTGGAAGTGCGGAGTGTTGCGTTTGGGTCCATGAGGAGGTGGCTTTCCGAGGTGAGGGGTGGGAGAGGACTTTGGCTCGGGTGGTGTGGGAGGTGGGGTGGAAGGAGATCTGGGGACGTGTTGGAGAAAATGAATGGCGGTGAGGTGGGCCTCGGGTTGGAGGTGGATGTGGGTAGCTCCCTGGAAGTTTCCAGGGCAAGCTGGGACAAAGACTGTTCAGTCTGGATGGGGGGTGGGCTGCAGAGGCCGGAGGGAGTGGCTCTCGGGTCCCCTTCCCAGAAAGAATGAAGCTGGGCAGAAGGCAGGGCAGTGGGAGCAGGTGGGCGGAGTTGTTCGGGCCCCAATGGCGCACTGACGCTGTAGGAAATGGGGGTGGGAGATGAAAGTTTGGGCTGCATCAAACGAGCCAGCTTTTTCAGCCTTGAACCTCACCCGCTCACTGTCCCTTTCAGACCAAGAGAGCTGTTCTTTCCAAACAGGAATGCTGGTTTTCTCATGGTCTCCAGCTCCACGCACCGCTCTGCATCTCCTCACTTGTGCCAAATGACAGTGCAGTGCAGTGTGGCGTCGGTGACAATCGGACGCCTGTTCCTGTGGCCTCGGGGTGGGGACTGCAGAGCTTGACTAGAGGAGACCTCCAGAAGGACCCCTTCATCAGCCCGAGGGCCGCTTGTTCTGTTCCGGGCCCTCACTGAGTGCTTCTGTTAATTCACACAGCTGGGGCTTTGAGAGAAAACCAGCAGACTAGTTCTTTCCCGGTCCCTGCTACCCACAACACCCCTAGCCCCCCAGGCTTAGCCTCGGGACCGGGCGCAGCCATCATCCCTGGCAAGGCTGGGGAGAACAGGCCGCCGCTGCTGTGTATCAGATCTCATACTTGCTGACACAGGCTTCATGGCTCCTCTCACCTCTCCCCCATTTTCCCCCAGCAGAACCTTGCTAAACGGGCGCCGAATCACTGGCAGGTGCTAGGAGGCCCCCCGCCTCCCAAATAGGACCCGAGCTTTGGCCCTACTAGTTTCCCTTTCCATTTGTAATCGGCAAGGTATGGATGGGTGGGACAAGTCACTGCTAAGTGGCCTTGGACTTTGGCCTGAGCTCTGTGGCTCCTCCTTGGCCCGGGTGAGGGGCCCTGGCCTTGGTTTCTGATCTCATCTAACACTGCTCTCTGGCACTGGCTGGGGGCTGGGGCAAGGCAGAGAAATAATACCCTCTTCCCTCCCCCACCCCAGGATTATTTTTTTTTCCTTGTCCAGCTCCTTGCTGGAGCCTAAGATGAGGGGCATGGAAGCAGGAGACCAACTGGGTTATTTTGGAGACAGTTGTTGGTGAAAGCTGAAAATCTTCAGCTCTGGAAAGGGAAGAAGCCCTGAGAAGGGCTCCCCAGCGGTGATCAGTTTCCTGGGCAGCAGCCATGCTTTGAGATCTCTAGCTCGGAGCTGGGACCTTTCCTTCTCCAAGCAGGGCAGAGGGTCTCCTAACAGGGAGGGAGAGAGTGTGCGATGGGCCCTACAGTCAGAGCCACGCCTATTTGCAGTGACCCTGTAGGAGTGTGGCCGAGCTTCTCTGCGCCTTGCAGCTTGGCGGTGGGGAGCGGCAGACACCGGCCTTCAGAGCCACTCTGGGCCATTCTGCAGCCTGTGCCAACCGCCTTGCCCGCAGCCCCTGCCACTGCTGCCCGAAGGTGGTGTGGTAGGGGCGCGGAGGTCCCCGACTGGACTAGCTTTTTCCATCCAGGCCAGGGGAAGAGGGTGAAAGCAGAGGGGATGGCGGCCCTGCTCCCCAGACTGCTGCTCTCCCGTCTGCCTCCTCCCCTCCCCTCCCCTGGCATCACCTGGCCTTGGTAACCAGAAGCCCATCCTCTGTTCTCACTTTCCCCCAGCAGCTTCCTCGGGTGTCAGGACCTAGGGGATCGGCTCCGGCTTCTTTACCCGTAGAAGCCAGGGGAAGCGGAGGAGCAAGGGGCTGTGGGCCTAGGGCTGCCAGGCTGGCGTTCAGGAGCCCAGCAGCCCTGGGTCTTTTTTGAAAGCGATGCAGAAGTGGCTCCATTTGGCCTCCTAACCTTCCCTTTAGACTTTGGACTTTTCCAGAATGTGCATGTGTGGTGTTTTTCCTTCTCTACCTTCCTGCTTCCCCCTCCCTTAGCCATCTCCCCTCTGTCATCATCACTTTGATTTCCCCTCCCATTCTGACTATTTGGGGCTTGGCCTAAGTTTCTCTTCCCTTAGATTTAAAAAAAAAAAAGAAAGAAAGAAAGAAAGAAAAAGGACATTTGAGACCTGTTCTAACGTGATCGGTCTTCATATTTGGGACAGGGTTGGGGGGTTGTTGCTAGCTTTGGAAACTTTATAGAGAATAATGCAGATACACACAATGGCATGCATCAGTTTGGGGGGCTCTCAGAGTCAACGCTAGAAGCCCCTTTCCCCTAATTGTGAAAGGAAATAAAGGAAGGGGATGGTGGTCTGGGGAGAGCGGTGCCTTTTTGGCAGCATTCACAAAAACCAAGGAAGATTCCTTTTTTGATGCTAAATGTTGGGATTTTGTTCCCCTCATGGCTGCTCCCCCGGAGGATCCCTATGCCTGGCTAGTTCCCAGCACACCAGTGTGGGACAAGCTAGCCTTTGCGTCTCCTCTGCCCCGCCCCCAAGCCCCGCATGCAGTAAGGGCTGCCTGCCACCGTCCTAACGACCAAACGGAGCGGCCAGGGCCGGAGAGGGTTCAAAACTGCAGTGCAGCGGGGGAAGCTGACTTTAGTCCTCCAGCCTCTGCCACCACTGCCTGCTGCAGTCCCCTCCCTGACACCCACCCTTCCTGCCCAAAAGAAACAGCAGAATGGTGCCCCGTGCACAAGAGAGTGGGGGGCTGCCCCCTGCCTGAGCAGGATTCTGTTAGGCACTCGGAGTGCCTCAGAGCCACCAGTTAGGAGAATTGTTGACAGCTGGGTCCACTGTGCTCGGACCTAGTGCCTCCAAATCTGTGACACAGAAACTAGCGAAGAGCCCCCAGACGCCTTCCCTCTGCCCTACCCAAGGACTGGCCTGTTTTGGTCTGGAGCCTTCTAGAGCTGCTTGATTAGGCCTCTAGGGCAACTGCTCCCTTCACTCAGCCTCTGGGGCTCCCGTGCTGTGCTGGTGCAGCTGGGTCGGGTCTGGGGCAGCACTTCCTCCCGCCCACCGTGGCTCCAGAGCACTGGGCTGGATTGGAGACCTCGCAGTCTGGGCGGTGTAATCAGGCCCTGCGTCAGGCTGCTCTGGGTTTCCAGCCCACCTTAGTCCCCAGCTTCCTGGACCACCAGACTTTATCCCAGACCCTGGCTCTGGCATGACCTCCCTTGCCCAGGTATGTGGGTGCCGTGTGGAACCAGCCTCACCAGAGGGGGCCGGGCTGAGCAAGGAAGATGTACCAGCCTGTGACTAACTTTCTCCTTCCTGCTTTTCCAGGCTGACCAGCTGACTGAGGAGCAGATCGCAGGTGAGCTTGCCTCCCTCCCTCCTTCCCTCCCTCCCTCCCGCTGCCGCGGGAAGGCCTCTGCATCCCCAGCCAAATCTTGCTCCGGCCAGAGGAGCGTGTGACAGATAAACCTATTGTGTGTAAGAGCACGCCGCTGCCCCAGTAACACCGAACCTCACAGTCCTGAGCCCGAAACCCACCGGACGGCAGGGCTGGCTCCTCTCCTGGCCATGGCTCCTCGGGGTCTTTTAATCAGTGGCTGCAGGGTGAGCCCGACCCCGGCCGGTTAGGCTCAGAAGGTGAGCTCCCTGCCTCACTGTGGGGCTGCAGAGCTCCTGGCCCACTTGAGGAGCCTCCCAGGAGATGGCTCGGCACTCCCACCTCCGCAGTCGCCTTTGCACGCGCCCGCACTTGCTTCCTCCTGGGCCAGGAGTGCCTTCCCCCGGCGGTTTGCACTGACGGCAGCTCCTTCTCATCCTTCGGGTCTCGGCTCCAGTGTTGCCTTGGAAGGGACTTCCCTGACTCCCCTCTCAAATAGACAGCTTTCCTTTACGCTCCTTCAGGTCACTCTGTTTCCTTCACAGCCTTTCTCTCTATCTGAAATTATTTTATGATGTCTTTACCTGCTGTATCTCCTGTCACTAGATGAGTTCCTTATTTGGGGACTTTGTGTCAGTCCCTGCTGTATCTTTGGTGCCTAAAACATAGTAGGTGCTCTGTAAATTTTTGTTCGCTCAATAACTAAAATGAATGAACAACGGAATGATCACATATTTCCCAGTAAGCTAAAAGAAATCCTTGAATCCTGTCTAATTCATTTTTGTAGCCCCACTGTCCCCTAAAGCCCAGGAAGTCACAGCTGCAGGAAGTACTGTGTGTTGAGCAGGTTTCCCTGCCCCCCGCCCCAAGACGATGCGCTGCCTGAGGACAGAGGCCAGTTCTCAGTTACGCTCCACAGCCATGGGCTGGAGCAAAGTAGCCCCTGGGCCCCAGCAGCTACCCAACCCCAGCTTTGCTGTCACGTTCAACACGCTCCACGTAACTGGTACTGAAGGTCCAGCTTCTGAAGTGGGAGGAGACAGGGATGGACTTGGCCTTCTCTCCTTTCCTCCCCTCCCCGCACCCCTCCTCCTCCCCCCACACTTTCTGCTTCTAAACTTTGGCCCCCGGTGGCTATGGAGACCCACCGAGGAAAGCCAGAGAACCCCCTTGTTGTTTAGTGATCATGAGCGCAGGGTGCCCACATGACCCCCTCCCCCAAAGAACAACAAGGCCTCAGCACAGGGCGGTGGCAGCATCCCCAGGGAGACACTTAATGCTTCTCCAGGGCCCAGGGGCTCGGGGGCAAAGCTTCCCGGCTGTACGTGTGGCTCCTGCCACACTCAACCCCCGCTCTGCCCTCGGGTAACACAAACACACGCTCCACGTCACGCCCCCGTCCCCACCACCACCACCCCCCACTGTCCCCATTAGCAAACTGTCCACCACCTCACCCCAGCCCACGCCCTGTGGGAATAGGCTGCCAGGCATCTGTTCTCTGAGGGTTTGGGGGTGGGGAGAACCAGGTGCCGAAATGGGCCCAGTGGGAGGGCAGGAGCCACGCGCTTCTCTCCCGCTCCTGATGCGTCCCCAGCTGTGGCCTTCCCACTCAGTGCCACTAGCGCCTCATCCTCCTGGCTTGGCAGCCATCCCCTCTCCTTCCGTCCCCCCACCTACCCCACGCATCGTCCGTCAGCCGTGCTCTGCTGCCGGCCACCCCCAGACTCCACCATACACAGCGCTCGGCTCCTCTGGAAACCAGGGAACTGGGCTGGCGGTACCAGTCAGGAGGGATGCCGTGCCGCCCAGAGGCGTCCTGCACCTCTCCTTCCCTTCCTTTCCCAGCCAGTTGACCTTGGCTGGCATACTTCAGATAGAGACTTCCCACGGCTCTCATCCCCTCCATGACGTTGGTCCGTTTCATCATTTGAGGGAGAGGCTGAAGCCAGGGACCAAGAAGAAATGTAGGAAGGTCTAAGGCCACTGTCACCCATTTTCCCCTCTGTCCCCACTGAGCTAGGGTGACAGACAGGCAGCTTTGCCTGGCACAGGCCAGGTGCTCAGTAAGTGCCGACTGAAAGAAGGAAGGGTCCGGCCCTGAGTACAGAGGCGAGAGGCTTGGGCTGGAGTTGAAGTCTTGTTCTGGTTTCTTTAGGTGGGCCTGACTCTTTCGGCCTGTCTCCCAAGGTCAGGACTTCCCTGTGTCCTCAGCCTCTGACTCACTGTCTTTCTTCTCCCAGAATTCAAGGAGGCCTTCTCCCTCTTTGACAAGGATGGAGATGGTACCATCACCACCAAGGAGTTGGGGACAGTGATGAGATCCCTGGGACAGAACCCCACTGAAGCCGAGCTGCAGGACATGATCAATGAGGTGGACGCAGATGGTGAGCCCCATGGAGCGGGTGGGCAGCCCCACTCCCGGTCACCCTCACGAACACGGGGAACCTTCCTCCGCTGATGGATGAGCCGGTGTCTATCCTCTGCCAGGGCTCCGGGCTCGTCTCCCAGGGCCCAGGCCCAGAGCATCCCTGCTCCCTTCCCCACCTTGCAGGGAACGGGACCATTGACTTCCCGGAGTTCCTGACCATGATGGCCAGAAAGATGAAGGATACAGACAGCGAGGAGGAGATCCGAGAGGCCTTCCGTGTCTTTGACAAGGTGAGCAGGCCTTTCCCAGAGTGGCTCTGGGACTCCGGCAGAGAGCAGAACAGGTGGCGTCCCAGGATGCCCTGTGTAACGGGAGTCAGAACTTCCAGGAGGCCCAGGCCCCAGTGCCATCCCCGCTGCCGACTTGCTCTGCCACCTCAGGAAGCCCCCCTGCCCCTGCTGAGTGTGGGTGACTTGACAGTTCCTGCACTGTGGCCCCCAGGGAAGAGCCGGGCGAATGCCTCGAGCTCAAAGCTTTTGTCTGTCCCCCGACACCCAGGATGGCAATGGCTACATCAGCGCCGCAGAGCTGCGCCACGTCATGACGAACCTGGGTGAGAAGCTGACCGATGAGGAAGTGGATGAGATGATCAGAGAGGCTGACATCGACGGAGACGGCCAGGTCAATTACGAAGGTGAGCCGACCCGGCCCCTGTCTCTGGGCCAGCAGGAGCTTCTGGAACAAGCCCCCAGGTCGGGGCGGGGTGCGGGGTGCGGCTTGGGGCTGAGCCCTGCTCGCTGGCTGACCTCCTCCCTGTCTGCTTCCCTCCACAGAGTTTGTACAGATGATGACTGCAAAGTGAAGGCCCCCGGGCAGCTGGTGATGCCCGTTCTCTTGATCTCTCTTCCCGCGCGCGCATCTTCAACACTCCCCTGCGTATCCCGGTTCTAGCAAACACCAGTTGATTGACTGAGAATCTGATAAAGCAACAAAAGATTTGTCCCAAGCTGCATGATTGCTCTTTCTCTTCCTCCCGAGTCTCCTTCCATGCCCCTGCCACCTCTTCCTTTTGCCCTTCCCCCTTCCATTCACATCTTCCAAGGCCTGATGCATTCATAAGATGAGCCCCCTAGTCCCCTTGTTGGGGGGGCCCTGCCCTCCTTCTCCAGCCCGGGTGGCTCTCGTCCGTCTTGGTTTGTTTCTTTTCATATGTCCTCTTATATTTTGGGTGCCGGGTGGCTGCCAGCCCTGTCCCGGGACCTGCTGGGGAGGGGCCGAGGCCCTCCGAGGGCCGGGCAGGAGAGCATGCCTTTCGCTGTTGCATGCGACCAGCCCTGTGATTCCCTGTGCCGATCCCAGCAGCCTGTTGGGGCAGGGGTGCCGAGAGAGGCATTGCAGAAGGACTGAGGACGGGGCGGGGCGGCGGGGGGGTTCCAGAGTTGTGGTGTTGACTGGATGTGGCCCAGGAGGGGGTCAAGGGGCGAGGGAAGCTTGGAAGCCGGCATTCTTTCCCACTTGAGGAGGCCGGCTCAGAGAAGGGGCCGGAGAGAGTGGACGAGGCTCAGATGCCATTGGCTGCTCTTCTGAACCCATCTGATCGGCTTCCTGAGGTGGGGCTGAGCGGGGCTGCTCCCCGGACCCTCCTGCACGTTGTCCAGCCCGTGCTCCTGACGCGATCTCAAGCTGTCCTGTAAACACCTGGTGCTAACATCCCATGCCGCTCCCTCGTGACGCCCCTGCCCCCCCGCATCGAGGTCCCCTCGTCGGAATGGACGTGGGGATGGCCGCTTTGTAATATGCTGGTTATCCTTTCTTTTTCTTCATGCCCCTTAAAGCTTTAATTTTGTCCAACACCGTGCTGGGCTAGCTGAGGGGTGGAGAGAGGGAAGATGTGCCCCACCACACTCTGAAGAGAACATGCCTGCAATAAAACAGTCCCGTCGGCCAGCTGCCCTGGAGGACCAGTGGCCGCGGGCAGCTCTGCTTCCTCCGCCGGCCCCTCCCGCTCCCCTGTGGTGACTTGGCTGGCTCCCCGACCTTTGTGCTGTCTCTGTGCCCGCCTCTGCCCTCGCCCACCTGCCTGCCCTCACACTCCCCGGCCGAGAGCATGAGCCGTGACCTTGCTTCTGATTTTCGCCTCTGGGACAATTCAGTCAATGTGGGCAGTTTGGTCATCCGGATTTTTTTTTGTTTTTTTCCCTGTTCATTTCATCTGCCCTCCACTCCCTCCCCAGCCCCAGGTTGATCAAATGGCTTTTCCTGGGACCTGCCCAGCTTTGAGAATCTCTTCTCATCCCCACCCTCAGGCACCCAACCTCCGGGCGACGGAAGGGGAGGGATGGGGCATAGTGGGAGACCTAGCCGAGAGCTGAGGGTTAGGGCAGGTAAGCGTTAGGCTGTGGATGTTTTCGGAGTGTTTTGGTTTGTTTTTTTTAAACCGGGCAATATTGTGTTCAGTTCAAGCTGTGAAGAAAAATATATATCAATGTTTTCCAATAAAATACAGTGACTACCTGACTCTGCTCTTCTACTCTTGTCTTGGTTAATGGGCCTGCTGCCTGCAAGGGCCTGGAGCCCTTCCCCGGAAGAGCCTGTCCTCCGTGCTCGCTCAGGAGACTTGGCCTCAGCACTGCACAGCCACAGTTCAGAGCCCAACCAGACTGCCGGGTGGTTGAGGGCAGGATTCTATCCTGGCAGCGCAGCCCGTCAGCTCTGAGTGCTCGCCATTGGACATCTTGGGACCTGCATGCGTGTGCGAGAGAGACTGAGCCCGCCTTAGTGGGGGCCTGTATCAGTCACACGAATGACTGCAAGATGAGGCCTGAGAAGGCCTGAGGCAGGTCCATTGCGTCACAAGAACATCCCGGTTTGGGGGTTGAGGGCGGCGGGCAGCATCAGGCTGAAAGGTGAGCGGTCACCGGGGTGTGTGGGGGTGGGGGAAGGAAAGGCATCATCCCAGAGAACAAGAAGGCAGGGTCAGGCCCTGGGGGCCTAGGCCGGGGGCGGGGGCGGGGGCGGCGGTCTCGACGGTGCTCCGGCCAAGAGGTGACCAGTGTCAAGCGGGAACCCTGAGTGCCAAGTTCGAACACGCGGTGGGGAGAAAAGAGGCGTGATCCTGAGCTCACAGCTTCAGTCAGCTCCTGGAGAGGGCACACGACTAAGATTTGAAAGAAAAAGCCCCAAACAACTGCAAACCATAGAAAGCTCCTCAGCTTCCCTGAGGTAAGTGGGGATGAAAAAGAAAGGAGGGGAGGCCCTGCCCCCAACTACCAAACACTGGTCGATAGACGTCATCTAACATCTGAGCTGCTCTCACTCAACCAGGGGCTGGGCAGGAGGCGAGCAGAGACAGCTCAGTGGAGTAAAAAGACTTCTGCTCACCTTTACCCGGCCTTGGGAGGACGGAGAAGCCTGGCAGGGTTCAAACTCAGGGTCCTTCCTGTGGCGGAAAGGAGACACATTTTTCCAAAGCCCCAGTTTCTCTGCCCCCTTTTTCTGCCCTCTGGTTGTGGCTCGAAATTGGTGCAGTAAAGATGGTAGAGTGTTGTGGGTAAGAGCTCGGGGTCCGGAGCACTAAACTGCGTGCATGGCCTTGGGTAGACGGCTCTCTGCCCCTGTTTGGGAAGTGGGGCTGTGATAACACTGACCTCGGGACTTCCCTGGCGGTCCAGTGGTTCAGACTCCATGCTTCCACTACAGGGGGCGTGGGTTCGATCCCTGGTCAGGGAACTAAGTCCCACATACCACGTGATGTGGCCAAGAAAACCCACTGACCAGGGCCAGCCGAGGATTGGTGAGCCCGCAGGAGCCAGGCCTGGGGTGCAGTGAGCGTCCAGGGGGCATGAGCTGCTCTCCATTGGGTGCTTTCTACTCCACGGGCTGTCTTCTAAGCTCTGCCTCCGTGATCTCATTGAATCCTTCAAGCAGCCATCTGGGCTGGGTGCTGTTAGTCCCCATTTGGCAGACTAGGAAACTGAGGCCCAGAGAAGTGCAAGAACTAGTCCAGGGTGATTAAGCAGAAAGTGAGAGCTGGAATCTGAACCAGATGTGACCTGAGCAGTCAGTCCATGCTCTCAGCTGCCTGGCTTTAGAGTAAATGGTCTTTTTTTTTTTTTTAAGATGATTTCAGGTAGGCCAGAGACAGCCAGTGGGAAGGCTAGGCCGAGGCTGGGGTCACAACGGTGGAGTCTGTGATGGGAGCTGCCTTCTTAGCAGCCAGGATACCTGTGGAAAATTCTGGTCTTATAGCTGTGAAGAAGATAGGTTTTGGTGACTCACAGAATTGGGCTCCAACCCAGAGTGACCACTGCAGTGTCTGTATACTCACTAAGCCTCAGGTCCCACCTCTGTCACTTCCTACCTGATAACCTTGGAGCAGTGACTTCACTTCTCTGAGCCTCAGTTTACCAGTCTGCAAAATGGAGAATAGTAATTGTCTCTCAAAGGAGGATCAGAAAATATTGTGCCGCTTTTTAGACATCGTCTCATTTACTTCTCACCCAGGCCAGGTTGAGTCTTAATAAAATTTAGTATGCATTTATGACATGCATCCTCCCCAGTGGGCATATGAGCACAAGATAAGTTATCATCAAGAGCTGACAGGAGGGGGCTTCCCTGGCAGTCCAGTGGTTAAGACTCTGCACCTCCACTGCAGGGGCGTGGGTTCAATCCCTGGTTGGGAAGTTCTGCGCTGCGTAGTGTAGCCAAAAAAAAAAAAAAAAAAGAACTGAAAGGAATGGAGGCGGGGGTCAGGGGGGCAGCTAAAACCTCTAGCACCACACTTCTTGGAAGTGGGTGAGCTGGGACTTGAACCCCAGATTATTCGCATCCCAAATGCCCACGATTTTAACCACCGCATTGCTTTGCCTGCACTTCTCTACTGCCCCGTCGTTTATTTTCCCCCTTGGGCCCTGTGTTTTGACTTTTACTCCCATATGGCCTGCGTTATTAAAAAGTCATGACTTCCCTTTCCCATTCTTTATTAATGACAGACACAGAGATGGCGCTCTGCGCTGCTAATGACATGGGCAGGCAGGGAGGGGCAAGCATCAGCTGATGCTTGCTGTGGGTCATTTCCAACTCAGGCTTACAGATCCCGTGGGCCAGCTCAAAACCTGTCCTGAGAAAGTGACTACACAGGGGGACACATCGGGAGGTGCCCAACTGGGGCCCACTGGAGGGAAATCCAGGTTCCCCTCACCTCCCAGAGGGGAGCTCCAATGCAGCGGCTCTGGAACCACCTCTAAGTGTCATTCCCAGTGTGACCAGCAGGTGGGGCACTGACCACAGAAGGCCCAAGAGCAGCTACTCCCGGGGACTGGCCAGGGTGTATATGTGTGTGCGTGCTTAAGTTCCATCTGTGCCCGAAAGTCAGAAATTAATCAAGAAATGAAGTTAAAAGTGCATAAAGTCTCCTTGAGGGAGACAGACCTGTTCCCAGCGTGTCACTTCTTGACCCCAACGCCAGACCAGAGCGGGCGCCTCCCTTTCACTGTGTGCTCGGTACATTCCACAGCTTGTAAATTTATACTTTTGTGGCTTATTGTAATACATATTTCTGTGATTATTAAATTCTCACCACCACTGAATTGTGAGCGAGGCAGGGCCAAGGCGCTGTCAGTCACTGCTATTTCCCCAGCAGGCACAGAGCAGGCTCAAGGGAATGTGTGTTGAATGAATGAATGAAATGAAGGAAAGGAGGCATCAGAGGCCAGAGTCAGAACTGTGAGCACAACAGAAACACTCTTCTTTACTTGGTTCACTTTCTTCCAATCCTCAGGTCCTGGCTCAGCCATCTCCTCCTCCAAGAAACCCTCCCTGATGTCCCCCAAGACTCCACCCTTCACAACGTCCAGCCCTGCCCCCTCTGAACTGTGAGCTCCAGGAGCGCAGGGCCAAGGCTGTCTGTCCCTGCCATGTCCCCAGTGTCATAGGGACAAAACCTGACATACAGTAAGCCCTCAATCAGAGCCTGCTGAATGAGTGAACGGACGTCTGTGCTACAACAGGCTGCAGTGAGAGCGCCTGAGAGGAGTGATTAAGTCTTCAAGGAGGAGGAATAGCCTAAAGCAGGAACTTGAAGGGCAAGGGAGCTTTTGACATATGGAGAAGGGGAAACACGTCTCATGGGAAGGGTGAGCTCAGCGAGCTAAGAGGTGGAGGCCCCAAAGGTCATGGGCTCTTTGGGGAAACCTCGGTCGTCTGCTGTGGCCAAGCAGAGAGTGTGGGAGCCCTTGGAGCTCGGCAGGCAGGGGAGGAACCATTCAGACAGGACCTCCAGACAGGACCATGGCAGCCAGCGGAGAGGCTACCCGGGCAGTCAGGGGTCAGGAACCAGCCAAGAGAGGAGCTTCCAAATCATCCTGGAGGGGCCGAGGGAGCTGTTGGAAAACCCGCACCCTGGCAGACAGTGTAGACATCCAGGCCAGAGCTGGTGGGGGTCTAAGATAAACAGTGGGATGCAGAGAAGGGGGAAGATTCCTGAGATGTTAGGCCTGGTGGGTAAAAGCCCGCAGAAAACCAGCTTCAACACTTAATCCTCTCCTCCCCTTAATCCACATCCGAAAAATAGGACTGATAATGGCACCCACCTTGGGCGAGGATGCCGTGGGTTCCAAAGCCCAGCCCTGCGCTGCCATTCAGCCAATGCTGAGGCCAGAACTGACCCACCTTCCAGGTGCAGCACAGAGAGAGGAGGGAAGCGTGCCCCCCACCCCCGGGGTCTTGCCTGGACAGGCAGCCCTGCCCCACCTCGACTCCTGCCTGAAACACAGCCCCTCCATCCCATCCCTTCTGCACGCTCCTCCAGGGGCACCTTTGGGCTGGTTCCCACTGAGGCTGGGCCAGGATTGGTAACAAAGGCCGGACCCCACCTGTTGTTTCTTGAACTGTTTTTTGGTACAAGTCAAATTTTTACTATTAAATTCAAGCAATAGGACTTCCCTGGTGGCGCAGTGGTTAAGAATCCGCCTGCCAATGCGGGGGACACTGGTTCAATCCCTAGTCTGGAAAGATCCCACATGCTGCAGAGCAACTAAGCCTGTGAGCCACAACTACTGAAGCCCGCGTGCCTAGAGCCCGTGCTCCGCAACAAGAGAAGCCACCGCAACGAGAAGCCCGCGCACCGCAACGGAGAGTAGCCCCCGCTCGCCGCAACTAGAGAAAGCCCGCGCGCAGCAACGAAGACCCAACGCAGCCAAAAATAAATAAATAAAATAAAATAAAATATGCTAAAAATAAATGAAAAATAAATTCAAGCGATACAATATTTCTCTGGCAAGACTGCTATAAAAGTTTCTAAACTTCCTCAATTTTTTTTTTCAGTATTACATTTTTTTTTTTATTGTGGTAAAATACCCATAACACAAAATGTACCATTTTAACCATCTTAAAAAGTACAATTCGGTGACATTTAGTACATTCATGACGTTGTACAACCACCGCCACTATCTAGTTCCAGGACATTTTCATCACCCCAAAAGGAAACCCCATACCCATTAAGCAGTCGTTTGACCTATTTTTAACTCTCGCAGACACCCCTTCAAAGGAAACATAATGTCTGGTGGGAAGAAGTCAAACCAATGGAGAAAAGCGTTGTTTTCAAACAGCATTTGCCCAGTTGCCAAAGACCACTAGAGTAGCCACAACAATAACAACGGCAGTGACAGTAACCCGTATTGTGGGCTTTACTCCAGGCCCTGTGCTAAACTGCTTTTCAGGGGAATCATTTAATCCTCAGCACGGCCTTGTAAGCTAAGTATTAGATTATGATCACCATTCTACGCAAAAGGAAACCAAAGCAAACTCATCAGCCCAACAGTGATCTGAGCTAAGAAGCTAAAAAGATAGACCAGGGACTTCCCTGGTGGTCCAGTGGTTAGGACTCTGGACTCCCACTGCAGGGTTCCATGGCTGCCGCTATTGTCTTTATAGGAAGCTCATGCCTCATCTACTCCTCCAGCCCTCCCCAGGGGCAGATTTACTGTTTTAACCCTGAAGCCAAGTGAGAAAGGGGAACCCAGGGCTGGGGGTGAGTCTGGGGGGCTTTCCCATTCACCTCCTCCCACCAGCAGAAGCACCACTTCCTTTCATGTTCACTCCTGGAAAACCCTTGAATTCTGTACCTGAGGGCAGGGGATGGCAACGAGAAGGGGGGAGGGGTGGATGGCTGGACATCACCCCAGCAATCAGAAGGGGAATTGAAGGCTGGAAATCACCCCAGAGGAATCCAGGGTGGGGCCGAGACTGCTCTGTGTCCCCAGCACTTGGTAGAGTCAGCGACCACTATGTTGAATGAATGAATGAATGAATGAATGACATTTGGGTGACAGTTCCCAGGACACAGGCGGTGAAGTGAGGCTCTGAGAGGGGGCATAGGGACAGGCACAGGACTTAGGTCTGAGTTCTTGGGCCGTCCCTGGGTTCTGTACCTCCCACCACTTCATTCCCCAGCTTCTCCCCCAGCCCAGGGCCCCACCATCCACATCTTGCAACTCACCAAGCCATGCAGTTTCCAGGCACCCGTCCAGTGGTGTCACCCACAATGCAACAGTCTCCCCTTCTTCACCTCCCCTGCGGGGACCAGGCCTCCCAAGTCTGATGGGGAATCAGAAGTAAAGGGAAGCAGGGAGCTTGTCGGAGAATCCTGGGCTCCCATGAGGCAGAGAGAGGGTGGCTCTTGGAGTGGACTGGGAGAGGGCAGGGCTGTCCGCTGGGGGTTTGGGGCGGGCATCCAGGGCACCCTGCATGAATGAGGATCAGAGCCAGAACCCTAACCAGAGCAGACCTGAGTGCACAGAAGCTGTTGGGAACTTTTCTACCTTCTAAATATTTAGACAGCGAGATGGATAGGCAAAGCGAGGGCCAGACCAGGCCACCCAGGTCACCGGATATTTTGAGAGAACTGTTCTTTTTATGCTCCAGGATAATTGTTTCCTCTCCCTCTCTCCCTCCTCCCACAGCCCATCGTGGCCACCCCGAAGGAGGAGAAATAGCAGCTGATCACCCCCCTGAATCCAGGGGGTCAACATTCTGGCCGGCTGGGCTCCAGGATCCAGCTCTGGGCTTGTCCACCCGCAGCCACCGGTCAAGTCCCTGAATTTCTGGCTGCTGCTCTCGGAAGACAGGGCAGGAGATCACGGGGCAGATGTCAGCAGAGGGAGCAGGCTGTCTCGGACCCCACTTTGGACGGTGTTCCCACGGTGCTGCTGGATGGCTGTAGGACAGGCAAGGGTGCCCCCTGCCCCTCGCCCCAGGCTGACGAATGCACCCAGCTCCCATCCTTCCCCCCGAGAGCAGTGGGGGCCCTTGAGCCCTTCCTCCCCGAGGCCGGCTGGGAGAGGGACGTCTGCAAGTCGCCCGGGCCAGGCCTCAGGCACAAGCAACAGAACCAGAGCTTGAGCCGCTGGAAGACGGCCTTGCGGAAAAGGATGAAGACCCAGGGATCCAGGATGGGGTTGAAGGCATTGAAACGGAAAGCGAGGAGGTCCCCCATCTCACTGCTGTCCGGGGCGATGGCCTGGGTGAAGCCGTGGATCTGAGGGCAGAGTGAGGGTGTCAAGCAGCACCCACGAGTCCTCTGCCCCCACCCACACCCCACCCTCGATCCCCTCCCCCCACTTGCTCACTGGCAGAAACGAAGGAGGGGTGGCCTGTCCGAAGGGGAAGGAAATAAGATAAGATGAAAACTAACAAACAAGTGCATCTGGGGAGCAGAGGGAGAGAAAGCCCCAGGAGACAGCCAGCAAAGCCCTAGAGGGAGAGAGATGGGGCGGTAGGGCTGGGTCCCAGGGCTGTGTCTGTGTGTGTCCAGTTTCTGAGTCCTCTGTAACCCCCCAAAGGTTTGACGACCCTCAGATCTAGCCCAGCCTTTGCGTTTTACAGAAAGAGGAACCGAGGCCCAGAGTATAGACAGGATGACTGGGTGCCACAGGGCCAGGGTTGGCCCCGCTGCAATTTGGGAGGGGCAGGGCAGGAGTTCCTGCAGGAAAGGGGCGAGGCCAGGAGATGCCAAGGGCAGACCCATGGGTGGGGCTGGGGAAGTGGGGAGCACGGTGGCAGGGAGATCAGACTCTGGCATCAGAGGAGCCCAGGGTGCAGACCTGCCTCTGTGTGATCATGGGCAAAAGACATCATCACCTGTCCTCTGTAAAAATGGTGACAGGGCAGAGACTTCGTCACATTTCTTGCTAAATGCTTGTGGAATAGATGCATAAGATCATTTTGGAGATTATCGGAGAAAGGATTTCTAAACCACTGAGCACAGGGCGGACAGAGAGCAATGAATGGCGGATCTTGTTATCATTGTAGGGGTAGGAGAAGGTTGGTGGGGGGTGGAATTGGTAGGGTTGGGGAGCTAGAGATGTGGAAGGGGGAGAAAGGGTCAGAAGGGGTCAAGTGGGGCAGAAGCAAATGGGGAGACTTCTCCAGCAAGCCTGGACAAAGCCTCTCATCTCTTCGGGTCTCAGTTTCCCCATGTGTGAAATGGGTACAAACGATGGAGGACGGCGCTGGGCTCTGCCTTCCTCCCCACCGCCCACCCCGATCTGCCGAGGGGACTCACCGTGAGAGGCAGGGAGCACACGGCCATGATGCCCGTCATGAGGGCCAGCAGAATCAGGTGGTCAACCTCGTCTTCGCCCGCCCGGGGGCTGGGGACCAGCGAGCCGTGGTGGCGCCTCTGCTGGCGGTACATGCGGCAGAGGCTGAGGGTGACCGAGCCGTTGCAGAGGAAGATGGTGGCCACCAGCAGGGCCACGAGGCTGGCGTAGGCCAGCGAGAATGCGCAGCCGCCCAGCTCGGCCGAGCGCATACGGATGAAGCACCAGCTGCCCGGGCAGTACTGCTGGTGTTGGCCCAGGCCCAGCAGGGGCAGCGAGCAGAAGACGGCGCAGAAGGCGTAGATGGCGGGCAGCGCCAGGCGGGCGCGGCGCGGCCCGTCCAGCCGGGCGTAGAGGTAGGGGTGGCTGAGGGCCAGGCAGCGCTCCACGGCCATGGCGAAGAGGATGAGCGTGGAGGCCAGGCCGAAGAAGGTCATGGCGAAGGCGAAGGCATCGCACAGCGCCGGGCGGCCCCGGGCCAGGCCCAGCAGCGAGCTGTTGCGGGCGTAGGCCGCGAACACCACTGGACTCAGGAAGCACGTGCCCAGCAGGTCGGTGACCGCCAGCCCGGTGACCAGCACCGCGAAGGCCGAGGGGCGTGACCGTCGCCGCGCCCCCAAGATGCCCAGCGCCAGCCCGTTGCCCACCACGCCCGCCACGAACATCAGGGCGCTGGTGGCCGGGCCCACCGAGTCCCGCACGTACGTGAGGTTCTGGCACGAATCCGCCATCCCCGGCCTCCGGCGGCCGCCCGGGCCGGAGGGGTCCCCGGGGTGGGAGGTGGCGACGGAGGGGAGCCGCGCCGGGTCCGGCCCTGCGACGCCCACCACCGCGCTCCCCTCCCCGTGGTCCTCGCTGCAGTTGGAGGTCGGGGGGGAGGGAGGGTCCCAGTCAACCTACCGCAATTCTTGTGCGACTGTTTCTCTCCCCTCTGTCTTCCCCAGGCTCTGGTACTCTCTCTCTCTCTTTCCCCTATTTCTTTCCTTCCCTACATCTGTCTCTCTGTCTAGTCTTTTCCTCTTCAAGCCCCTAGTTCTTTCCTTCTCTGTCTCTGTCTCTTGCTGTGTCTCTGTCTCTGTCTCCTCCCTGGTCCACCCCCTCTGCCTCCCTCCCTCCCTCCCTCTCTCCTGACAGCCGTCTATTCCCTTCTCCGCGTTTCTGCTTTCCCAGTCCCTCCTCACTGCCTGCGGTCTCTCTCAGCTCCTCCTCTGTCCCCTCGCTCCTTCTCCGGGGTCATGCTCGCTGGGTCCCTCTCCGAGTGTCAGCTTCCCCCTCCTCCCCTCCCTCCTCCCTCCCTTTCTACTCATCTTGCCTGCTCACCCCGGCTTTTTCATTTCCTCTCTCTGCCCCACGTTCCCCCGCCTCTGCTTTCCCCAGAGGGCCCTGGCCTCCGTCCGCCTTCCCTGGCACGCTCCCTCCATGCCCTCTCCCCAAGACATCCATCTCCCGCCTCCCCCTCCCCCTCCCTGTGTCCCCTCACGGTCCCCATCACCGAGCCACCTGCCACCTCGCACACTCAGGACTCTGCCAGCGTTCTTCCCTTCCCAGCGCCGGCCGGGTGGGGATCACCCGAGTCATCATCACCCTGGAGTTGGGAGCTTGCCAGCAGGGACCCGGGCGGGACCTGAGGGGCACAGCCGACCAGTCTGCAAGGCTGTCTGGGGTGGCTTCTGGCATCTATTCTGGGCTCAGGCCCCACGGGGTTAGAACATTGCCCAAGGATTGAGAAATGACCAGGAAATTCCTGCCTGATGTAGTGTTTTCCAGGCACAACTGAGCTTGCTTTTCCCTGGACACAGTTCACTCCTTCCATGAGCGCTGGGGGGGTGGGGGGCGGGGGGGAGAGGAGAGACTTGGCATCTGCTGGTACGGGACCAGCCCCCACCCCATCCCGCCAGGATTTCCACTGCTCAGCATCAAAGGGGAGCACCCTCCTGCCCTCTTGCCTCTCACGCTAGCACTCCCCGGCCTCAGGCCAAGCTCTGGTGACCTTGACTTCAAAGAATAATATTTTAGCCACAGACAGCCGTCCAGGGCTCCAGCACTGCTGTTCCTTAATTCCTCCCACTCCTCTACAAACACACCACCAGCGCAGAGCCGCCACCCTCCAGCCAGTGTGAGCAGCCTGTGTGTCCCAGACGCCGGCACAGCGGTCACCAGTCCCTGTTGCCACTGAGCCTGTGGCTTTCCATGCAGCCTCCCAACCCCTAAGGGCCACATGGGACCTCAGAGACCTTCTCAGACACCTCTTATTTTTCAGGGAGTCAGTCTAAGTGCAGAGATGACAAATTCAAGCTCTCACTCCATTTGACTGGAGTTTCTGCCCCAGTTCGACCACCCCCTTGCTATGGGATAGTCCCAGGCCAGGATGAGAAGCCAGTGGACCTCAGTTTCTTAATCTGTACAATGGGCTTCGTGGGCCTGGTGGCCAACCATGGCCAGTGGCCCATCCCAGACCCCCCTTTGTAACAAGGAGAGAGCCTGTGTACATACCGTATCCCAGCCAAGGCCAGGAAGGATGGTCCTGACCCCAAGGACTGGACGTGGGGCAGCTACAGACTTCCCCTCTCCGTCGCCATGCCACCCCTGCTTCCGTGACCACAATCCCCTCCCCCCTCCCCCTCCTCCATCTCCCTATCACCCATGCCCAGCTGGTACCCCCAGCTTCCGCCAGGATGGATGCCCCAGCTCCAGCCACACCAGGGGCTCCAAGAATGACCCTTCAGCCCCACTCTGAGGGTGCCTGTGTGTGTGTGTCTCAGGCATCCTGGCCACGTGGTACCGCCCTCACTCTCTGCGATCCCAGGCGGAGCAGAGGGAACTCAGGAAGTTCTATCATATTAATGATGATGCCTGGCAGGCTCGCGTCCTGTCTCTGCATCAGGGATGTTGCAGGAGTGCCAGGGGAGGTGGGGGTGGAGCTCTGGTTCCTGGAACTTCCCTCCTACTGGCTTCCTGCCCCCACCAGGCACTGCTGAACGTTCAGGAAGTCCACGCTGCTCCCATGCCCATCGGGGCCTCAGACAGGCGCCTCCCCCAGGCCTCAGTTTCCCCACCTTTGCCGCTGGGGGCCGGGAGCCCTGGCGACCCTGGCATCAGTTCTGTGCTCCAGAGCAGGCAGGAGAGGTGGCAACTGTAACTCGCTCCTAAGGAGAGGACTAAGGGTCCCTGGGGTCCATGCCAGTGTTGGACACACTCACGCCACGACAAGGGCACAAAGCGTTCCCCTTCCACCCGGGTGCCCTGGGGTGAGAGGTCACCCCAGCTGGGCTGGGCTGGGGGTGGGGTGACTTCTGGGGCGGGAAGAGCTGTGGGAAGGAACTCCTCTGGATGGGTGAGTCAGCGCCCTCCCCCTGCCACAAGTCAGGCCTCCCCAGAGGGACCCTGGGGCAGCGCCACAGAAGAGAGAGGACAGCCCAGAGACAACTGGGAATGGACACACAGCACTGGGAGCGGGGGAAGAACGGGTACCTGGGAGGGGGTGTGCTAGGGACTGTGGGTGTGTGAACTTCATGTGTGGGTTTGTGTGACCTAAGCGAGCATCGTGTCAGCATAGTGAGTGGTGTGTGTGTGTGTGTGTGTGTGTGTGTGTGTGTGTGTGTGTGTGAGTGGAGGGCATTCTTTCCTCTAAGGTCTCTTTGTGCATCTGTGTCTACTGGTGCGTCCACGCGTGTCTGTTTATTGGGGCCCACCTGTTTCTTTATGGCTGTGTTGGCCCACGTGGGTCTCTAAGCCTCGATGTTCGTCATCACATGGCTGCCATGCCCTTGGGATGTTGTTGGAAGGTTAGAGACGGAGTTCACCCTGCCTGCCTCTAGGAAGTCCTCAAACAGCTACCGTTGGTGTTGTTATTCAGCGAACCCTAACCCACTCACTGTGGGTCAAGGGCTGGGGGCGCAGAGGGCCTCAGAGGGCACCATCTGATGGGGGCGCGGTCCCAAGTGGCATGCGACAAGTGATGGGAGAGGAAGGTCATAGCTGGAGCCTGGGCAGGCCCTCAGCTGAGTCATTCCATCTGGGTGGGTGTGCTCAAGGGGGCAGGCACCAACAAGGCCAGGAAATGGGACCGGGATGGGCTCTTCCACACCTGCCGGCCAGCGCCTCCTGCTGCCTGCCCAGGCCTGCCTGACCTAAGATGCCAGCCCACCCTGCGCCCGACCCTCTCCTGGCTCCCTGGTTTCCGTCCTTCTGGTCCTGCCCTGGGAGGAAGCTGGCCTCACCGCATACCCCACACACACGCCACCAGCTGCTCATGCCTGCCAGGCCCGCCTGTCGCCTGTGCCCGCTCACTGCTGTGAGAAGCCGCTGTGTGTCCATCCTGACCCATCCTTCCTTAGCAGGTCCCAGCCGCCCCAGCTAGAGGCCAATTTTCTCTGCCCACCGCCCTTTTCTCCACCACCAGTGGGTCCTTGCCTACCTACTGGCCTCTGTTTCCCTCTCCGGCTACTGGTGTCCCTGCTCTGTCGCTCCTTTCCCACCTTTGCCTGGGCCGTGCGCCTCACCTGAGGTCCCCTCACTTCTGTCCTTCAAGGCCCCCTTTGAACCCCTCCAGCACCTCCTGAAGTCATCCATCGACTTCTCCCACTCCATCCTCAAACCCCGACTGACCAGGTGACATCACTTCTCCATGCCGCTCTTCCATGTCTGTAAAATGGGGGTAAACAGAGTCTTTTGGGGGCTACCGTGAGAATTACGGGAGATGGGGCTTGTGAAACCGGACTCCCAGTAAGTGATGGCCGTGATTCTGGATCCTTCTGGCTCTGGGTTGTCCCACCCCTTACCCCCGGCCCCTCAGTGCCAAGCACATGGGTTGGGTGTGGAAGGAGGACAGCTGGGTGGGGCAGCCCCCAGCCCTGGGGTTTGGGGTGAAATGGGAGAGAACTGCTGGGCGCAAGCACTACCCCAGGCCTTCACCTCTCTGCCTCTTGGCCTGGCTCTGCCTCCAGCCTGGGCCTGACCCCAGAGCTGACTTCAGAGCTGGGGGTGGCAGGAAAGAGCAGCGGGTAACCAGAAGCGGGTGCTACGGAGTCCTACCCGCTAATGACGTTATCTGGTTTGCAGGCTGGTCACCCAGGACCTGCTCTGGCTTCTCCCTTCTGGCTTCTCCTCCCTCCCAGCCTCAGTCTGGGTGCAGGCTCACCCAGCCCCCCTCCTTCTCCAGGCAGACATTTCCTCCCACTCCCTGCCCCCCACCAGGTCAGCCAGCCCCACTTGCTTCTCCCCAGCTTCCATTCTCCCAGACCAGTTCCAAGGTCCCAGGTCTCAAAGGATCTGAATCCCAACAGTCCAGGCTCAAGAAATCCTTACACTCCTGAAGTGCCGAGCTCTGGAATCCTAGCCCGACAAGGGCGCTGGACCCCAGCATCCTGGCCCCGCACTGGTCAAAGACTCCAGAATTCCAGCCCTCCAAGTTCCTGGGATTCTAGACTCCTTTGCATTTCGGGTTCTAAGATGCAAGGATGCTGGGTCTGTGAAATTCCAGAATCCTTCTGGCAACTTCCCTCCCAGCATCCCTCCTCCCCCCACTCCCCGCCCTGAGCTCATCCTTGGCTCTCTCTGTCCCCCATCTCCCCCGGGGCTCCCACAGACATGATGCAACCAGACCGGAGCCGGCTGAGAGGTAGGAGACAGGAGGGAGATATAATTACAGCTTCTCTTGCCTCAATTCAACAGGAAGCTCAGAGTTGGGACCCAGGGGACCCTAATCCAATGTGAATAATGGAGCACTTGCCAGACACAAGCACAGTCCCTCTCTGGGCAGCGGAAGCCCAGTGAGCCACCTTCATCCAGATCCAGGGTGCAGTCTCAAGATGAGAGAGTGAGGAGAGGGGAGAGGTTGCAAACTCAGTGGCCCTTGGACCAACCAGGTAAAATAATTAACCAAACCCACAGGTCACCCAGTCTGCATTTCTTTTTTTTCTTTTTTTAAAATTTATTTATTTATTGTTGGCTGCGTTGGCTCTTCGTTGCTGCACTTGGGCTTTCTCTAGTTGCGGCGAGCGGGGGCTACTCTTCGTTGCGGTGCACGGGCTTCTCATTGCGGTGGCTTCTCTTGTTGCGGAGCACGGGCTCTAGGCGCGGGGGCTTCAGTGGCACGCGGGCTCAGTAGTTGTGTCTCGCGGGCTCTAGTAAGCACAGGCTCAGTAGTTGTGGCGCACGGGCTTAGTTGCTGCTCCGCGGCACGTGGGATCTTCCTGGACCAGGGCTGGAATGCATGTCCCCTGCATCGGCAGGTGGATTCTTAACCACTGTACCACCAGGGAAGTCCAGTCTGCATTTCTTTATTTTCAACAGAGACATGGGTTCAAGATGTTTTACCTTTCTCTTCATTCCTCTGTAAGAAGCCCGCGGCACAGGCTCTGTGATAGATAGTAACTGACTCTCAGCCTCCTTAACTGGGAGACAATGGGGTATGGTGGGGACTTTGGCAAACTAGAAGGCCCAGGGCCCATCTCATAGCCTCTGGTCACCCTGCAGGGTTGTGCAGGTCTGAGGTCACCAGCCCTTCCAAATGGAAGAAGCCAGAAATATGGACTTTTATGTGAAGTACTCCTATCTAACTGCAGGCTATATAGGTCCTGCAGACCACCAATGTGTGAAGTGGTAAACACAGGACAGGAACCAGGGCTGTCACAGTCACCTGTGTCCAGAACAAAGGAAATCGGGAGGAATGCATACATTAATTTGTCTCCCGTAGCCACACATCTCTCTTCTCTGGGTCCCCAAGTTTTTGTGTTTGTTTTTTCGGGGGTTGTTTTGGCCACACCCTGTGGCAATGCGGGATCTTAGTTCCCCCGACGAGGGATCGAACCCGTGACCCCTGCAGTGGAAGCACAGAGTCCTAACCACAGGACCGCTAGGGAAGTTCCCTGGGTCCCCAAGTTTTATTATCACCATGTCCCAGCTCAGATGTTCCCTCCTCCAGGAAGCCCTCCCTGACCTTCAAGCTGAGTCAGGCATTCCCTCTGAATTCCCCCATCCCAGCCTTGCCCACTCTGAATCATCACTATCTGGGGACAGGTCTGTCTCTCCCACTGGATTCTGAGCCCCAGAAGCCCAGGGCCAGGACTGTCTCAGTCATGACCGTGTCCCCAGTTTCAACCAGCACAGGGCCAGGAGTGTTTGGAATAACGAATAAATGAACAGAGAAAAGTTCAGTGCTTAAGGAGAGGGGGGCCTGTGTCAGGGACTAACCAGATGTGGAAAAAGGGGGTGGAATCATTCAGGGGATGAGAAAGGTGGACACTGGGGATTCTAAGAACCTCCAACTCAGGAGGGAGGAGAGAAGAGAGGCCAGCTGAGAGGTTCAGGTAGCGCTGGAGTCCAGTCTTCACCCCATTATCTCCTAGCCACCTTTGGCTCAGTTTCCTCATCTGTAAAATGGGTGTCATGCAAGTAGCCAGCTGCTTTCTGAGGCTGCTGGGTCGATTAAATAAATTCAGAATCGCGGAACACTCTGTGGAGGCCAGAGCCAGGAGTGCTCATTTCCTCCCCTAACCCCTCCGCATCCACAAACCCCGCATAACCTCACGCCCTGCCAGACACTCCACACACACTCAGAAGGGGTGAGACGGGACACCGGCTCCCCTACGGTGGCCCCAAGCTCTGCGCGTGCCTCAGTTTCCCCGAAAGCACAGGCACCACCACAGTCACCACGTTTATTGGATTCATACTTTGACAGGGGAGGGTAAGCTGTCGGGAGGGCTCAGAGCAGGACGCAGAAGAGGCGCTTGTCGCGGAAGGGGTTCTCTGCGGCGGGTACCGGCGTCACCAACGGGTCGTCTTTGGCATGAGTCTCGCAGAAGGCCAGGAGTTCGGCCGCCGCCTGTGACACCTGCGGGCACCCGGGTGGAGATGTTCACGCCCCGCCCCGCCCTTTGCCTGGGCCCCTCCTCGGGTCAGGCCCGCCCCTTATCAGACCCCGCCCCCTTGTCCGGACCGCTCCCATTACCCGGGCCCGCCCTTGGGCCCCGCCTTAGCTCTGGCCACGTCCCTTATTGGGCTCCGCCCCCTTGCCTAGGCTCCCTCCCCGGGTTCTGTCCGGTTCCGAAGGGGATCTCTACACGGCTCCCGGCCCCACCCCCAACACTGACCGGTCCAAACCCCAGCCCCGGAGCCCCCGCCTTCCTCCCCACCCCGACCCAGCACCTTCATACGGTCGATGTTCACCTCCAGCTTCAGCTGTTCCACCGTCTTCCGGGCCTCCGCTATCTTGGCCATGTTGTTGGACATGGCTGCGGCGGGGACAGGGTTAAAAGCCGGCGGGAGTCGGGGCGGAGGGGCAGGCAAGGGCAAAGCTGGGTCCCCAGATAGGGATGGCGGTGGTGATGGGACCCAGTAACAGGGGCGTGCGTGGAAGGGCGCACGAAAGGGGTGCCCAGAGGAAGGTGGAGGAAGGGACAGGAAAACAGAAGAAAAGGGGAGAGATGAAGATCTGCGCAGATGATGGGGTACCAAGAAGCCGAGAGGAGAGGGGCAAGTGGAGGGATGGAGGGGTGCACGGATGGGGTACCTAGAGTCAGGTGGAGGGAGGAACAGAGAGAGGAGAAGGAAGCCGGGAGGGAAACACAGGTGGGAGGCTGAGAGGCAGGTGGAGGGAGGGACAGAAGGACAGGGCCACAGGTGTTGGATCAAGATCCAGGGATCCAGGTGTCTTCACCTCCCGGGGATACAGCATGAGCCAGGAGGGGGTCCCTCCCCAGGCCAATTAGCGGTGGCTCCAGGGAGAAGGGGGAATTAAGATCACGGTGGGAGGGGCCCAGAGGGGGCCTCATTAGGGCCTTCGCAGCAGCTGCCCCCTCCGCCCCCCTGGGGGAGCCCCCCTCACCCCAGCTCTGGCCACCTCAAAGGCTTCTCTTGCTCATTAGCAGCCGGAGAGGGGGCTGGAGAGGGGGGGCAACCCAGCCATGACTGCGAGAGGGGCAGAAAGGATGGAAAGAGGGAAAAACAGAGGGGCAGAGGAAGAAACAAAATGACAGAGGCAGAGTCTGAGGCACAGGGGGGAATAAAGAGACTGAGGAGGGATAGAAAGATGGAGAGATGGGGAGGGACGGAGTGATGCAGGGAGCAGCGAAAGAGGGAGACAAATAGAGGGGTAAAGAAAGGGACAGAGTGATACAGGGGGACGGAAGCACAGAGGGGACGAGGGGACCGAGGGAGGATAGAGAAGGGGAGATGGAAGGGTTGGGGAGGGATGGAGTGATGGAGTGGGAGAGGAGAGAGAGGGACAAATGGAGCGGTAGAGGGAGGGACAGCGAGGAGAGGGAGAGAGAGGCACAGAGGAGATAAAGGGACAGAGGAGAGAAGGGGCAGGGGGACAGAGAGAAGGAAGTGGAAGGGCAGGAGGAGAGATGGAGTGACGAAAGGGGACAGAGAGGGGCACATGGAGGGACAGAGGGAGAGACGGGCTGCTGGAGATGCAGAAGTGTAAAGTCATTCATTCACTCACGCATCCATTCATTCCCAGGCAGAGGAACTAGCTGGCGGGGCCGAGACCGGAGCCTCCTACCTGTTGCTGCTCAGGGCCGGGATGGCGGGCGGGTGGCAGAGGCTGGGAAGCAGCGTCTGGGTCCCCCCTCAGCCCCGCCCCGCCCCCTCTCCTGGGGCACAGTCTCTGAGGACCCGCCTCCTCCTGCCACTGCCACCACCATCCCCTTCGCCCTCGCTGCTTCGCCTCCGTCTCTCTGGGTCCTCTTGTTATGTCTGTCCGTCCCCCTCTTTGTCTTTGTGTTTCTGTGCCTCTCTCTCTCCCTCTATCTCTCTTGCAGCCTCCCCTCTCAATCTCTGTCTCTCACTCTCTCTCTCTCTCTGTCTCTCACTCTCTCTCTCTCTCTCACACACACACACGCTCACACACACACACACACACTCACAGGTAAAGACAGTCTCTCAAGATGTGCCTCATGCTCTGCTGCATTTATTCCACAGTCACACAAATCTCTCCTGTGGGTCCCACACAGCCTCTCACTCCATTACATATGCTCTGCCACCCTGTCACATCCCCCACCTCAGTGTCACCCCATCCCAGATGACCCCTCTCAGCAAGCAGACTCACACTCACTGTCCCTGGCAGAGAAATGAACAATATCACGTTGTGTCACACGGTGCTGCACACGGTCTCCTGAACCAGCTGTGCTCAACACACAACCTCCCAGAGCGCCACAGTCACACAGCCTCTCAAAATGTCACACGGTCCCTCACAGTCTCTCCGAGTCTGGCCCATCCTCACTGGTGACATCTTACACAACTCGAGAGTGTCAAGCATACACACACAGCTCCGCACAGGATCGCACACAATCTCTCAAGATGTCATGCCGAGCCTTACACAGTGTGTCACACACAGCTGTCGCCCTCACACCGCAATCTCCTGGTGTCACACACGTACACTTACACACACGAGGTTTCTCTCGTACACCCATCTGAGTGCCCAGGATGGTTGAACACGCTCTAATGCACTGTCATGACACTGGGCCAGTCTCAGGGTCCCACATGGTCTGTGTTACACACAGTCCCACCCAGCTTCTCCTACGTCATCAGTGTGGCTGAAACATCCTGTCTCACACTCACATGGTCACTCTCACACCCAGCTCCCCCGCCCCCGGGGCCTCTCACACTGCTTCTCACATCATTACCTGGTGGATCACACTTATTCATTCTCGCCCTCTCTCACACACCATCTGCCCGTGTGACACACACAACTCTCCTGTCCTCACCATGTTGCACAGTGTCACACACGATCTCTTGCTCACGTATGGTTTCTCGATGCCACAAACATCCCCCAAATAGTGTCTCAGGGACACCCAACCTCACGGTGTCACACGCAGTCACCTATAGGTCATCTCGGTCACCTCACATACACTGTCACACACAACGTCTCGGTGTAACACGATTTCACACAGTCACACTCTGTTTCTGGTTGTCACAGAAAATCTCACAAGGTCACACAGCCACACACAACCTCTGGCGTCACGCGCGATCTCAAGTAGTACACACTCACACAGTGAGTCTCTTGGCGTCACACACTACCTCCCGGTGTCACCCACGGGCGGCCACAGTGTTCTGCACCAGGCACACCCATGCGGGCGCGCGCACTCTGCCTGCTGTCCTCTCCTTACAGCCCCCTGCGGGCCACACGGGGGCGCCCGCGGCCCGCCGAGCTGCCCACCCTGCCGGCGCCAAAGCCGTAGGCGGCTGTGGAAACCCTGAGGGCAAGGCGCCCCCGCTGTCCGGCTAGGCATGCAGACGTGGGAAAGAGACACAGAAAGGTGGAGGGAGCTAGAGGGAGATCACTGAAGATGGACTGGGACACAGAAATTCAGAGAGGGAGAGAGAGACGCAGGGAGAGACAGAGGCAGAGAGAGATAGGGACACAGAGACGGAAAGTTGGAGAGATAGAGACCTAGGGACTAAGACAGAGACAGGCAGAGGGTTGCAAAGAGAGAGACAGACATAGAGACGTACAGGGTACAGGAGACACACACAGAAAAGTACAGAGACAGAAATAGTGACCGAGAAACACAGACACCCAGAGACACAAAACACAGCGGGGTAGAGAGACAGAAAACTCAGACCGCGCCCTCCGCAGGGGACCTGAAGGCGGAGGCGCGTCCGAGGGACCTGACCTCCGGGCAGCCAAGGGGGCGTGGTGGTTCGGGGCGGGGTTTATAAGGGGAGTGTTCGGAGGGCGGGTCGGTAGGGGCGTGGCCTGGGTGCGGCGTGTCGCCCAAGTGGGCTGCGGGAGGGGCTGAGGCAGAGACCGGGGAAGAGGTGGAGGTGGGGGAGAGCCTCGTCTCTACTGCACTCACCCCATCCCAATTCGGTTTTTACCGCTTGAACAGGGAAACGAGACCTGCCGGGAGCGGATACGGGCCGGGGTCCCTGGTAGCGATTTGATAGGGGGGTATCGGACTCTAGCTCCCCTCCCTCCTACCCCGCGGGAGCAACGGGGCCAGATGGGGGAGGGAACCAGGCTCACATCTGGAAAGCATCAGGCGCGCCGGACGTGCCAGGGCCCCGGGCCCAGCTGCGGAAGAGCGGAGGGGAGTTAGGGCGCCCCAGTCCCCCTCCCTTAGCGGGGTCGGCCGGCGCCGGGGAGGGGCCTGGGCGTACGCCGAACCTCGGCGCCTTCCGCAGCTGGTTTCCATCAGCAGTTCTGGCCCGGGCAGCCCCCGAGGAGGAAACGCAGCTTAGAGCGGGGAAAGACAGGGTGACAACCCAGTCTCCCCTCCCTCCCTCCGACAGCAGCCAGAGGTTGGGGGCGGGGGAGACGGACAGGGGGACACTAACTGAACGGAGCGTAACCTCCATTTCTCTTCCCAGTTGCGGACCTTTCCACCCTACGCATAACCTTAGTTTCCAGATGTGCAATCCTGCCCTGTGTTGCCCAGGAATTTCCCAGCCTCATGACAATGGTATTACTGGCCCCATTTTCTGGAGGGAGAAACTGAGACCCTGGATTCGGATTCAGTTCTGACTTTAATTATTCAAGAAACATGCAGTGGGACTTCCCTGGCCGTCCAGTGGTTAAGACCCAGCGCTTCCAGCGCAGGGGGCACGAGTTCGATCCCTGGTCGGGGAACTAGGATCCCCCACGCTGCCTGGCACTGCCAAAACAATATATTAAAAAAGAAGAAAAGAAAAGAAAGAAACGTGCAGTGAATGCCAACACTAATTCTAGTGTCAAATACCCAATCCCTATTGAACACTGTCACCCAGATGTCTAGAGTATCTCAAATTCGGTGGTCCAAAACTGAGCTCCTAATTCCACCCGCCAAACTCCTACCACAGTCTTACCCATCTCAGTTGATAGTAAATCTTTGGGGTCAATCTGGACTCCCCTCCTCTTCTCACACCCCACAACTGATCTAGCAACAGATCCAATTAACTCCATCTTCAAAGTCTGTCCACAATCCAGTCACTTCTCACCTCCTCTGCTGCCCCCACTCTGGTCCAGGCATCATGCCCTCCAGCTTGGACTATTATAGTCGCTGCTCACTGGGTTTCCAGCTTCTAACTCTGTCTCCCTCAGCCTGTTCCTCACAGAGCAGCCAGAGGGACTCTAACAAAGTCCCCAGGTAATAATAGCAAGGGTTAGTGAGAATGGCGAAACTGGAACCCTCATACGTTGCTGGTGGGAATGTAAGATGAAGCTGCTATTTTAGAAAACAGTCTGGCAGTTCCTCAAAAGATTACAGAGTTACCAGATGACCCAGCAATTCCATTCTTAGGTATCTACCTAAGAGAAATGAAAGCATATGTTCACACACAAACTTGTACATGAATGTTCATAGCAGTATTATTCACAATAGCCCCAAAGTGGAAACAACCCAAATATGCATCAACTGATGAATGGATAAACTAAATGTGGTACATCCAAACAGTGGACTATCATTTGACAATAAAAAGAAATGAAGTACTGACACATGCTACAACATGCATGAACTTTGAAAACATTACGCTAAGTGAAAGACGCAGTTACAAAAGGCTGCATATTGCAGGATTCCATTTCTATGTCCAGAACAGGCAACTCTACAGAGACAAAAGTAGATTAGTGGTTGCCAGGGGCTGGGGAGACTGGAGGTTGACAAGTAAGGGGGACAGAGTTTCTACTTGGGATGATGGAAATTTTCTGAAATTTACTGTGGTGATAGTATAGTCACAGCACAACTCTGTGACTAGAATAAAAGCCATTGATAAGACATTGATAAAAGACATTGAAGAAGACATAAATAAATGGAAAGACATCCCGTGTTCATGGATTGGAAGAATTAATATTGTTAAAATGTCCATACTACCCAAAGCAATCTACAGATTCAATGCAATCTCTATCAAATTTCCAATGGCATTTTTCACAGAAATAGAACAAACAATTCTAAAATGTGTATGAAATCACAAAAGACCCTGAATAGCCAAAGCAATCTTGAGAAAGAAATACAAAGCTGGAGGCATCATGTACCCTAGTTTCAAACTATATTACAAAGGTATAGTAATTAAAACAATATGGACCCAGCAAGCCCACTACTGGGCATATACCCAGAGAAAACCATAATTCAAAAAGACTCATGTGCCCCAATGTTCATTGCAGCACTATTTACAATAGCCAGGACACAGAAACAACCTAAGTGTTCATCAACAGAGGCATGGATAAAGAAGACATGGTACATATATACAATGGAATATTACTCAGCCATAAAAAGGAACGAAATTGGGTCATTTGTAGAGACATGGATGGACCTAGAGACTGTCATATAGAGTGAAGTAAGTCAGAAAGAGAAAAACAAATACCATATATTAACGCATATATGTGGAATCTGTAAAAATATTGGTATAGACGATCTTATTTACAAAGCAGAAACAGAGACACAGATGTAGAGAACAAATGTATGGATACCAAGGGGGGAAAGGGGGGATGGGATGAATTGGGAGATTGGAATTGACATATATACACTATGGATACCATGTATAAAATAGATAATTAATGAGAACCTACTGTATAGCACAGGGAACTCTACTCGATACTCTGTGGTGACCTAAATGGGAAGGAAATCCAAAAAAGAGGGGATATATGTATATGTATAGCTGATTCACTTTGTTGTACAGTAGAAACTAACACAACATTGTAAAGCAACTATACGCCAATAAAATTTTTTTTTAAAAACCCCAATATGGTACTGGTACAAAAACAGAAACATAGATCAATAGACCAGAATAGAGAGCCCAGAAATAAACCCATGCGTACATGGGCAATTAATTTACAACAAAGGAGCCAAGAATATACAATAGAGAAAAGATAGTCTCTTCAGTAAATGGTGTTCTGAAAACTGAACAGCTACATGCAGAAGAATCACAAAAAGTAACTCAAATGGATTAAATACTTGAAACTAAGACCTGAAACCACAAAAGTCCTAGAAGAAAACATAGGCGGTAAGCTCCTTGACGTCTTGGAGATGATTTTTTTGGATTTGACACGAAAAGCAAAGGCAACAAAAGCAAAAATAAACAAGTGGGACTACATCAAATTAAAAGCTTCTGCACAGCAAAGGAAGTCATCAACAAAATGAAAGGGCAACCTACAGAAAGGGAGAAAATATTTGCAAACCATGCACAGGATAACGGATTAATATCCAAAATATATAAAGAACTCATACAACTCAATAGAAAAAAAAATCTGATTTAAAAATGGGCAGAGGATCTGAATAGACATTTTTCCAAAGGAGACATACAGATGGCCAACAGGTACATGAAAAGGTACTCAACATCACTAATCACCAGGGAAATGCAAATCAAAGCCACAATGAGATATCACCTCACCCCTATCAGAACGCCATCATCAAAAAGACAAGCCATAACCAATGTTTTCGAGGATGCGGAGAAAAAGGAACCCTCCTGCATTATTGTTAGGAATGTAAATTGGTGCAGCCACTATGGAAATCAGTATGGAGTTTCCTCAAAAAATTAAAAATAGAACTACTGTATGATCCAGCAATTCCACTCTGAGTATTTATCTGAAGAAAATGAAAACACTAATTTGAAAGGATATATGCACCCCTGTGTTCATTGCAGCATTTCTTACAATAGCCAAGATTATAGAAGCGACCTAAGCGTTCATCGATAGGTGCCTGAATAGAGAAAATTTGAATATAATGCAATATTATTCAGCCATAAAAAAGAAGGAAATCATGCCACTTGCGACAACATGGATGCACAAGTGACATAAGTCAGACAGAGAAAGACAAATATCACATGGTCTCCTTATATATGGAATCTAAAAAAACCAGGCACAACATTGTAAATCAACTATACTTCAATAAAAACTAAAATTAAAAATAATTAAATAAAAGACAGTCCTTCAGCAAAATAAATAAATAAATAAAAACAAAACCAAGTTCATAGGTACAGAGAACAGACTGAGAGTTGTCAGAGGGGTGGGGGGGATGGGCAAAATGGGCGAAGGGGATCAAAAGCAAATTTCCAGTTATAAAATAAATGTCATGGGATGTAATGTACAACATGGTGACTATAGTTGATAATCCTGTACTGAACATTTGAAAGTTGCTAAGAGTCAATCTTAAAGGCTCTCATCACAAGGAAAGGAAAATAAAGAAACAAAAGCCATTGAGCTCTATATTTTATATGGGTGAATTTTATGGTAGTGAATTATGTTTCCATAGAACTGTTAACCCCTCTTCCCCTCCAAACACCTAAGTCCCTCTTCTGCTCTGAGTTCTCCCATGGCTCCCATCTCCGGAGGAGTAAAAACCAAGTTCCTCACCATGGCCCACGAGGCCCCACGGGATCCAGTGGTCCCAATCATTCTTTGCCCTCGCCTCCCCCTCTTCTCCCCCTCACTCACCGCTTCAGACACGCTGGATTCCTGGTTATTTTGCCAACATACTAGGCACTGTTTTGGCTTCAGCAGTGGCTGACCCCTCTGCCTGGAGGCTCTTCCCCAAGAGATCCACAAGCCTAACTCCCCCACTTCCTTCAGGTCTCTGTTCAAATGCCACCCTCTCAATTAGACAGCTCTGATCACTCTACTTAAAATTACAAACTCCTCTCTTCCCCCATCCCTCCCAATTCCATCATATCTCTGCTCAGTTTCCCCCCACAGTCCTTAACACCTTTAAAAATTATAGAAGTTATATATTTATTATGTCAACATCCCCTCCTGCCCCCCCCCAGCCCCTATCCCTGTGAGCAGTTCCTTGTGTATCCGTCTAGAGATGAGCCATATAGAAATAGGCTTATAGGGCAATGGCTAACAGCATGGACTCTTAGGCAGTCTGAACTTAAATTCTGGCTTTGCTACTTATTGGTTTCAGGTAAGTTACTCAAGAGATCTGTGCCTCAGTTTCTCCATCTGTAAAACGGGCATAATAATCATATCTACCTCCATGAAATTGTGAGGATTAAATGAGTCAGAGAATGGAGTCTGGCATATAAAATAAGTGCTCATTGAGTGTCAGCTGTTACTTTTTATGATTAAGCACTAAAATTTTAAAAAGGAAGAAAGGTCAGCCATCTGTAATTCAACCATGTTGACCACTGTGTGGCCTGTGTATCCTTAGACAAGTCCCTTCCCCTTTTGGCTTTAGTTGCCCCTTTTATGAAACAGAGATGGGGCAAATACTCCCAAGGGCTTGAGAAGCAATGACTTTTCCCACAAACTTTAAAAAATAGCTTTGGGAGTTCCTTGGCAGTCCAGTGGTTAGGACACAGCACTTTCACTGCAGTGGCCCCGGTTCAATCCCTGGTTGGGGAACTAAGATTCTGCAAACCGCGACTAAGAGGCCGTATGCTGCAACTAAGAAGCCCCCATGTCGCAGCTAAGAAGCCTGCAT
Source organism: Globicephala melas (assembly GCF_963455315.2). NCBI lineage: Eukaryota > Metazoa > Chordata > Mammalia > Artiodactyla > Delphinidae > Globicephala > Globicephala melas. The sequence continues at coordinate 8,929,844 of NC_083332.1, read as the reverse complement.
GCCTCAACTAAGAAGCCCGCGGGCCACAACTAAGTCCACATTCTACAACTGAGACACAGCACAGCCCAAATAAATGAATAAATAAATATAAAAAAAAGAAAGTAGGGAGACATGCTAATTAAAACAGAACACCATTCCGCTCCCCCCCCCCCAGATTGGCAAAATGAAAATGATTAATAGCATCTCTTGTTTGGTGAAGGAGTGGGAAAATGGGCATCTCAGGGGTTGCTGTTGGAAATGTCAACTGAGGGCAGTCTCAGTGGAAGGAAGTGTGACCAAGTCAATTAAAAATTTTTAAATGATGGTACTGTAATGACCAAGCCAGTCTATTTCTAGGAGTGGATCCTACAGAAATATATATATGTAAAAAAGAGGCATGTACAAGGACATAACTGCAGTAAGGTCCAAAACAGCAAAGGAACTGAGGAGCTGACAACAGGGTTAGATTATGGGTATCCCCGACCCCATGGAATCGTATGCAGCTACTACAGTGATAGGAAAATACGTCATCTAAATTTAGATGAAATGAACAAATCCCTAGAATACAACTTAGTAAAACTGACATAAGAAGAAATAGAAAAGCATAAACAAATAAAATAAAATAGAAAAGCTAAATAGTACTAAACCCGCAGAGATTCAATTAATTAAAATCCTTCCCATATAGAAATCTCCAGGCACAGATAACAAAAAAAATTGATAAACAATGCATACATATGGCTCAATTTATGTAAGTATATAGTTTTACCTATATAGAGTATAACTATATGTATATGCATATATATAGTTACATATATTTATATAGCTACAAGATTCATATATGTATGCAAACACATAAAGGAAAACATACAAGGATGCACATCAAACTGATTATGATGACTTCTGAGAGAAGGCGTTTGGGGCTGTCCCTTTACCTACATTATTTCCATTTAAAAAATTTTTGTTTTTTATTTCTTTATTATTTCCATTTTTATGAAACCATATTTATGACCAAACAAAACTCAACCAAAGGTCAGAGTCATTGAAGTAAAATATTCAATGGTAAGAAAATGCTATTGAGACCTACCCTGGGATCTGCCATCTGGTTCTGGACACTACATACCCAGAGCAAACCGTAGTTGCTCAATAAATATTAGTCCAAAGGAAAAGCCCATTTAGCCACAGAAGGAGAGTCCACCACCACGTATGTAACACTGTGCATTTATTTACAAAGAGGTTAGAGAAACACACAGATTCTGGCCCCCCTGTGCACTGGGGAGTCACCATCGTCATAATAAATACAGTAAGTTTTAAAAAAGAAAAAAAATACTGGATCGGAACAATGGAGGGTCATCCTGGACTCCCCCCACTCCCTCTCACAGAGGGTGCCACGAGATAGAAGCCATCTTCCTTCCCCTCTTCTACCCTCCAATCCTCCATATCTGTCCGGGGAGGGAGGTGAAAGAGTCTTTCTTTCTAGGTGTTACCAACTCCTACTTGACCCTCAAAACCCCAAAGTCAGTGCTCCTTCCCTTCCCAGGGCACTCTGCAGGCACCGTCTGGGTCAGACACAGAGTCTCTGACCAGGGTGCTAAGGGGGTATCCTAAGGGTCCAGGGACATGGAGGGGGGCACTTTGTGAATGAGGGGGGCCATATCTGGGCATGGAAAGGAGGAATAAGAAGGCTCAGTGAGAGAATGAAGGGGAACAAACGGACTAAGTGTCTAAACTAAAATGGGGAAATTCAAACTGAATTACCCCTGCTGCATACCATAGTACACCCATAGTACAGATGAAGAAAGTGAGGCCCACAGAAAGGGAACTTTCTTGCCCAAGGGCTGCAGAGCCAGCAGCTGAACTGGGTCAAACAGGGCTCCTCCCCCATTCCTCCCTGTGGTGGAGGGGGAGCCTTTTCAACCAAGACTGCAGTGGATGGGGCAGTGAGGAAGGGTCTTTGGAAGCAGAGAAAATGGTGGTCTTTGGAAGGGAGGTGTAGAAGGGTCAGTGATTGGGGGTGTGATGGTGCAGAGGCCATGAAGGGGGAGCCCAAGCAAACCTCTAAACTCACACTGTAGTCATGACCTTGAGAGAACCCGAACGGAAACGCAATATCTTCTTCTTGAGCGCGTGGGAAGCCTTGATCTTCACAAAGACTTTGGCGGGGCCTGCGGGCGCCCCTACACCTGCACCAGCCCCTGGCCCGGAGGCCGCGGTGGCTGCCACCAACTGCTGCGGCCACACGAGGCCACCGCTGCCATCGGAGTCGCTGGATGCGGAGCTGAAGGCAGGCGACTCTCCCTCGCTGGCGCTAGATTCACTCTCCCCGTAGCCGACGCCGACGCCGCCTGTCGGGCCCCGGCGTCCGAGGGGCCCCAGGCGCCCGGCCGAGCACTCCGAGTCGCTGCCCGCGCAGCCATAGAGCAAACGGCGCTGAGGAGCTGACGGGGATGGGCCAGGACCCGGGCCGCGGGCGGCGGGACCGCGGGGCCGGCCTCGGCGCCCATCGGCAGCGTCGATCTCGGCCGTGGAGCGCCAGCGGCGGCAGGACCCCGCGGCCTGAGCCGCGAGAGTGGGCGCTGGACCACGGCGGGGCCGTGGCGGCCGAGGCTCTTCTCTTTCGGCTGTAGGGTACTTGGGGGGGCCCGGAGGAACCGCGGCGGCGCGGCCCAAAAGGCTGGTCTCGGACTGGGAGCGAGCGGCCTTGCGAGCCCTGGGCGAGCCCCGGCGGCCCGAAGCCTCGGTCATGCGTCCGCGGCGGCCCGCGGCCCGGGGACGCTCCCGGGGTGGGGACTGCTCCACGCTGCGGCCGCGGGTTAGTGGGGGCGCTTTGCGGCGCGCCGCGCGGCCGGGGAGGCCGCGGGTGGCGGCCTGCGCGCCTGGGATGTACTGTGCCTTCACCAGGCGGCCCTCGGCCGGGCTGTCGGGGGGCGAGGGGGCAGCGGGCGGTGCGGCGGGCTCGGGGGCCGCCTCCGACTCCCATGGCGAAGCCCAGCCGCGGCCCAAGGGGGCCGGGCTGGCGGGACGGCCCACCGCGCGCTCCACCGGGGGCTCCGGCGCGGACCGCGCGCCTCCGGGGGGCGGGGACGCGTCGGGCGGCCGCTGGCGCACGCTGTTCTGGCGCCGCGGGCCCCCGTCCGCGCCCCCGGGACTGGTCCGGGGCTGGCCCGCCCCCCGGCGGCGGCGCCTGCGCAAGAGCGCCGAGATGTAGCCGTCCAGGGGCCGCCCGGAGCCCGCGGCGTCTGGCGAGTCCGGGGGAGGACGGCTGCACGGCCGCGGGCTGCGCAGCGCCACGGCGTGCAGGGGGCTGGGCGTCAGGAAGGGCCCCGCGCGGGCTCGTCGCTCCGCGGAGGAGCAGGCCTCCGGGACCGCAGCCGTCGGGTAGGGCGCCGAGAAGGACCGGGGCACGGCTGCCCGGGCGCCCACCGCCTCGTGTGCACTGGGACTGGCGTCTCCTAGGGGAGGGAGGCAAAAAGGGAAGAGAGGCTCTCAAAGCCCTTTCCCAATGAGCCTAGGAGGGGCAAATTGCCCACCGCCTCTCCTACTCTCCCACTCCCATTAAAAACAAAACACACACACACACACACACACACACAAAACCTGCTCTCACCCCTTCTCGCACACTAGGTTGATAACAAAATCTTCACAGTGGCCTATAAGACCTTGAATGGTCTGTCCTGCATCCGTGTCTCTGACCTCCAACTCCTCTACATTTATAGGTTTTCAGCTACACTGGCCTGGATGAAGGGGCCAGTCACGCTCCAGCCTCAGGGCCTTTGTACTTGCTGTTCCTGCTGCCTGAACTACTCCTCCCTCAGGATATCTGCTTGGCCCACTCCTTCACTTACTTTAGGGCCCCACTCAAATGCCACAGTCTCAGTGACCTCCTCTCCGGCCATATTTTCTAAAATTGGAGTTCCCTCCCCAACTCCAAGGGACACGCTGTCGTCCCCTTCCCTAATTTTCTTTTCATGGTACATGTCAATATCTAATATCCCAGATATTTTACTTATTTAGCTCGTATATTACCTATTTCTCCCACTAGAATGTCAGCTTCATGAAGACAGTGATTTTACTGCTGTATCCCTCACCCCTAGGATATGTGCTAGGAATGCACATAGTAGGGACTCAGAAACTTACTTGAATAAATGAACAGCAATTTTTGTTTACCTAATGGCTACCATGTGCCAAGTTCAATGTCTTAGGGCAGAGGCTCACTGAATAGTCAAAACTTCCCTATGAAGTAGGTGCTGTCATTAATCCCATTTTAACAGATGGAGAAACAGAGGGCCAGAAAGACGCAACATGCTCAAAATCACACAAAAAGGGACTGTCACGGCCAGAATTCGAATCCAGGTTGGTCTGACTCAGACGCTTGTGTTTAAAAGCATCCTCTTATTGTCCATTCCCTGGCTCTCGGGGGCCCAACCCCACCCACCTTACCTAGGGACTTGGGCCTCTCGCTGGCGTAGATGCCCCGGGGTTCAGAGGGACCCAGGCGTCCATAGGAGCCAGATCCAGAGAAGCCACTGTCCCCACAAAAGGTCGAGGGTGGTGAGTCCGGACCTCCTGTGGAGCTGGGGTCTTCATAGAAGCCTGGATTCCAAAAAGAAGGGGAGAGACAATCAGGGGGGCCTGAAAGGGGAAACCAGGGGTGGGGAGGAAAGGAGGAGATCAAGAGGCATAGAGTGGGGAGCCTGAGAAACAGGAGACAGTGGGGTGGGGTGTCCCAGGCAGACCCCACTACCTCTAGCCATGCTTACCCGAGCTGCGCCCACTCTCCTGTTCCAGGCCCCCAGACTCCAGGCTCAGGTCTCCCAGCTGCTGGCCCAGGTCCCAGATGAGCCCGGGCAAGGCTTCCTGAGGAGGTGGGAAAAGCAAGATGGTCAGAAGTACCCCCGAGCCCTCTGCCAACTGGTCCCCTATTCTAGGAGCTCATGGGCAGGGTTTCACTTTGACAGGGAGGCTGTGATTTCAAAAAGGTAAAAGAGTACCCAAGTTCCAGGATCCCCCTCAAGATCTCTGTCCCTTCATCCCATTAGAAAGTCCTCTGGCTGTCTAACTCTAGTCCCTCATGCTGCAGTCACCTCGTTCCCTCTTAAGTGTGAGTGATAAGTCTTCAGAAGTCCCCATCCCTTGTCCCCTCCCTATCAGCTCTTCCCTCTATCTGGTGCTCATGGCCCCTTAACTTTATTAGAATGTCCCTCTTTGAGTGTAACTTCAGGTCTTCTTGCTGTAAGGGCAGTTCGCCGCTAAAAGTTGGTGTTGAGGACCTAGCAGATCTCTTAGCCATCCATTCGTCTGCCTTCTCCCAGACTTTGACTCTCCTTTCTCAGATGCTCCTATCTTCCCCCACTGCTCCTTATAACCAATGGAAGGTCCTTCTGCAAGTCTTCCTTAAGTCCTTCCTGCTGCAGATTTTTAAAAAAATAAATTTATTTATTTTTGGCTGAGTTGGGTCTTTGTTGCTGTGCGCGGGCTTTCTCTAGTTGTGGCGAGTGGGGTCTTCTCATTGCAGAGCATGGGGTCTAGGCGCACGGGCTTCAGCAGTTGTGGCACGTAAGCTCTAGAGCATAGGCTCAGTAGTTGTGGCTCAAGGGCTTAGTTGCTCCGCAGCTTGTGGGATCTTCCTGGACCAGGGCTCAAACACCGTGTCCCCTGCATTGGCAGGCGGATTCTTAACCACTGCACCACCAGGGAAGTCCCCTGCTGCAGACTGATTCTTTCCCTCATTTGGATGACACAGGCTGACCATGACTCATAAATCTTTGCTTCTCCTCTCAGAAAGAATCCCCCCCATGCCTACTGGAAAGTCCTTCTGTGAATCTAGCCTTAGTGGTATTGTACTACAGCGGTGAACCCCAGCGGGTTCCTTTGTCCCCAGCAGGGACCACATCCTCCTCCTGCCCTTGCTCCATTCCCACCCAGAAGCCCCCATTGTCTGCTGCAGCTCCACATCCCCATGGGAAATTTCGATGGAGTCTACCCTGGATCCTTGCTGCAGGAAAAGACCATTTCCTATCAGATGTGGATAAATGAAGGTGAAAACCCTTTAAAAGGGGAGTGACTATGATGCGGTGGGGGTAGGGGCTGAAGCAACACAGATGGGGTCTCCAAGACACTAGGACTTAACCCTATTTTGGAAAACAGGGCCAGAGCCAGGAAGAGTCTCACGCGGATCTGGGTGAGGCCAGAGGTGGTGGCAGCCTCAGGCAGACGGTTGACCCTCAGACAAAAGCGGCTTGTCTGGACGGCAGGCGGCAGGAGGGAGGGAAGGAGGGAGGAGGGGCTGAGAGGGCAGACGCCCAGCCTTGCCTATTTAGGGCAGAAAGACTGGCCGGCTCCCCCGCAGACAACGCCCCCCCACCCCACCCCCGCCCCGCAGCTTCCTACTCCTTCGGCTGCTCTCCTGGGCCCCAGTCCCCACCCCTCCCCCCTAGAACAGAAGCCCCCGTCTGGGCTTGTTTATGGGAGGAAAGTCAACAAATCGTTCCACTTTGGGCTCCTGCCCTGCGTGTAAAGAGATGCTCGGGGTGGTGTCATCTTTGAGCAGAAGCCAGGAATGCAGCCGAATTGTGCAGCCTCAGGGGTGGCTAAAAAACATCAAGGACCTCCCCTATACCCCATAACCTGTCCCCCACTAATCATGCCCTTGCTCACGCTGCTGGAGCCACACTGGCCTCCTCGCTGTTCCCTGAACATATCACACATGCTCCTACCTCGGTGGGATGTGTTTCCCCAGCATACCCTCCTGGCTCTCTCCCTTGCTTCATTCAGATTGTTACATGCTCCCTTCTCTGACCACTCTTTCCAAAATAGCTCCTGATCATTCTGCACCTGGGTTGCCCTGCCTTTTTTCCACCATAGCAGTAATGACCTCCTGACTTAAAGTGACATATCAGGCTATTTGTTTATTGTCCTTCTCCCTAGATTGTCAGCCCCAGCCCCAGGAGGGCAGAGATTTTTGTCTGTTTTGTATACTGCTGTGCCTTCCCCCACCTCCACACGCACCCCCCCAACCCGCCCCAGTGTCTAGAACAGCTCTTGGCACAAAGTAGGTGCTCAGGAAATATTTGGGGAAGGAATGAATGAATACCACAGAATACTATACAGCTGTTAAAATGGAATGAGGCAATTTCTATATAGAACCATCTCCAAGACCTATCATGGAGTGGAAAAAGAAAAATGCAGAATGTATAGTATAAGGGTGAGTCAGAACTACCGGGGGTTCGTGTTAAAACCTAAATTACTGGGTCTGACCTACAGAGCTTCTGATTCCAGGCAGAAGCCTGAGAATTTGCATTTTGAACAAGTTCCCCAGTGACGCTGCTAGTGGTCCAGCGGGTCACACTTTGAGAACCACTGTCCATAGTGTCTGACACCTCACCCAAGAAACTGGAATTTGAAAAAAAGCAAAGCGAACTCTACGTATCGTGGTATGTAAGCTGTTTCTGCGCATAGATGCAGAACTCACACCAGGGTGACAGTGGTGGTGATCACAGGGGAGAGGGTGCATTTACGGGGTCAAGGGAGGGATGAGGGGACTGGATGGTAGGATGAAGTGTTTATGGAGGCATGGCTGGGAGCCAGATTGCCAGGGTTCAAATTCAGCTCTGCCACTTCCCAGCTGTGTGACCTTAAGCAGGTTACTTCACCTCTCTGGGCCTTAGTTTCCTCATCTGTAACATGGGCATCATTCGACTCCCTCTCCTATGAGGTTGTTGTGAGGATTAAATGAGTTTAAACAGCAGTTCCTTTTAGGCACTTAATAAATGCTGGATTTTATTATTACATGAAAGCTATGAATTTCTAACAAGGAAAATATAAAATCACGTTTTACTTGTGTAGTTAGAAATAAGAGAAAAAATATATTTTTTTTTTCCGGTAAGTTCTGCAGGTCTAATTTCAGTTCTTCCACTGCAGGGAAGAGTAGGAGTTTGGAAGATAAACAGCAGAGGCCTCCTCTTCCCCTGTGCCTGGACCCCCCAGCACCCCCGTAGTCTACACACCCCACCCCATTTGTAAGTCTGACCTCATTTCTTCCAGCTGCAAAGGGACAAATCTTTAAAAGACCAGAAGGTCCTTGGCCTGAATCTGGCTCCCTGCCTACCCACAATGCCCCTCACCCTTTTTTTGCAAGCCCTTCAGCAAGTGGGCCTGAGGCTCTCCAGCTCAGGCAGGTTTAACATGAATGTGGTTCGGACCCCTGGAGACCCCTTTGCCCAAACTTTCCCAGACCTTGGCTGCCCCCACTCACATGCCCCCAATCTGTGTCCAATTCCCTTTATCTCTGTTAGGAAGTCCTTCTGCAAGTCTAACTTTAATCCTTCTTGCTGGAAGGGGACCATTTTCCTTGGTGGGAGAGAACAGAACTCCTGCCCCCATTCAGGATTCTTGCCTCTTTTCTCTGAGATACCCCTAATCTTTCCCTTCATCCCCATCATTCCTATTAGAAACGAACCAACTCTGGCTTCCATCTTTCTTGCTTCAAAGGGAGTGTATTCCTGGGAGGGGGGTGGAGGAGTGGGAGGGGTAAGCTTCATAAAACAGAGACTCAGGGACCAGAGGAGGCTCCCACCCCCTCTTTGGAAGGACCCAGGAACCCCCAACACCAGAGGAGTTTATATTTAGCGCTTCTCTGCTCCTCCCTCAGTGGCGCTGTCTCCTTCCCGTTGCCTGCCACCGCCTCCTCCCTGACGCTGGGACGGAGCTTTGCCTGGAGATTGTGGGGGGAAGAGGCCCCTCCACTACCACTTCGTGGGGGAGATACTGAGGGCTGGGGGGTAGACAGAGGGGCAGAGAAAGGGGAGACTGAGGCAGAGAGAGGCAGAGGATGAGGGACAGGGAGGCAGGACACAGCTGGCCCATCCGCATGCCTTCTCCCTTTCCTTGGAGGGGTGGGAGGTGCCTTCCCAAGCCCAGCCAGCTCAGGGTGGGGTGAGCTGCTGAAGGCCCCTACAACGCGTCTCTAACTTTGGGAGGGGGTGAGGCCTCCCACAGCTGTTTCTGTTTCCAGAGAAGAATGTGCAGGGTCCCTCTCCCCACCGGGGGTGGGGGGGGGCTGGGGGGGGAGGGACTGGGCTTGCAGCCCCAGAGTCTGGCTTCAGTATTCCTCCCCATTCTCCATCTGGGGAGGGGGCAGTCGAGGTCAGTAGCAGGGAGAGCCCCCTCCCCCCACTACCTCGGCTCAGGTTTCCCCAAACGGGAAGCTCTGACCACACACAGGCTTGGGGATGGGATCAGCAAGTGAAGCCCGGGTCTGGGGCCTGGCGGGCTGGGGGGAGGGGAAGAGAGAGAGGGACAAGGATGTGGGGCAGGAAGAGAGAGAGGTGCAGAAATGCGAGAAGGGAAGGCCAGGGAGACAGAGATAGAGAGACAGAGGATTGAGAAAGACGGAGAAAGAGACACAAAGTCACAGAGATGGGGCAGTTGGGAAAAGAGTGCAAGAAACACAGGAAGAGGTCAGGAGAATTAAGAAATGGCATAGAGACGGAAAGAGGGGTGATGCTCCTTAAGTAATTCTGGAGAACTCTGGCTCATCTTCCACTATCAGAGCACCCAGGGAATCTAGAAGTCAGACACCCATGCTGCCTCAATCTACCGCCTCTTGGCTTAACCAGGGCTGTGGCCAGGTAGGAAAGGAGGGAAAGTGTCACAGAGGGTCAAGATCACCGTGGGATCCTAAGGGACTGTGAACTTCCTCTCAGCAGCAATCCCTCCCTCAGGAGGCCCGAGGATCCCCTCCCCCCCTCCCCGCCCCCTCCGGAGATCTCCAAGCACACCAGGACTTAGGGAAGTCGGGGCCCGGTATGGAGGCCGGGAGAGAGGCATGTTTGGATCCTGCCGTGTGACCTTGGGTGAGTCGTTTGCCTTCTCTGAGACTCAGGGTTTTTCTCTCTGTGAAGTGGGAACTATCACCCCCTGCCCCCCAAGCTGCAAGAAGACAACGCTCGCCAAATACTCAGCCTGGGCTTGACACATACTTGGTGCCCAGATGGATTTTCTTTGGGGAAGGGGTGTAGGGAATGGGCCTGAGGGTCCGGCGGAGGCAATGCAGCCCCCTTCCCCAGTTTGGGGGCGGGGAGGCCTGATCCCGCCCGCCGCCCCGACCCCCCAGCCCCACCCCCCTCTCCTTTCCCCCTCCTCCCTCCCCCACCCGGACGGGTGTCTGAGCATCCAGCCGAGACAGGCGGACAGACAGACACAGACGGGGGCAGAGGGACGGACGGACAGGCGGCCCCTCACCAGCTGCTCTTCCAGGGCCGCTGCGGCCCGGCGCGCCGCCGCCGCATCTTCGTCCTCGTCGGCGTCCTCCTCGTCCTCGGCCTCGGCGCCCCCCATTCCGGGCTGGGCCAGCCGCAGCGCCTGCTGCACGCGGTACTCCTGCCTCTCCCGGAGCCAGTGTAACTCGCAGAGCCCGGCCAGGCTGCCCTCCAGCCAGCCCCGCAGCCGACCCCTCTCGGGGCTCACCGGGAAGGAGAAGGCCCGGATCATGGCTGCGGCCCCCCGCCCCAGCCCGGCCGGGCCCCGCGGCCACCCCTCTCCCGGTCCCACCTCCCCGCCCCAAGAGCCCGCCTGCCCGCCCGCCCGCTGGCCCGGCTGTCACCGTCTCATCTGCATAGGCGCCCGCCCATTGGGCCGCCCACCCGCGCCTTATCTGCATGGCCACGCCCCCGGCGACAGAGCAACCATCGCTTATTGGCTGGTACCCTTCCTTACGAAGATGCTCTGCTGTGCACCCGCGCCCCCCAACGCGACGCATGCTCGCAGCTGCCTACTCGCTCTGCTTACTGGCCTCTTCGCCACGCCCCCCTTCTCACCTCCCTTTGGGCCGTGGCCATGCCCCCACGCGTCACAATGAAACAAGTCTGCCCCTTGCCCCGATGTCATTGGTCCTTGTCTCCCCTGCAGCTGGTTCCGCCCCCTTGCAGGAGAGGTCTGGCTACCATTGGACTGTCCCGCGAGAGGGGCAGGGGTGATCTATAAATAGAGAATCTGTCCCCGTGACATTTTGGCAGCTGCTTCTCTCCCCCCACCCCTCGTAACCTTCAGCTTCTGAGGCTAAGCGGGGGGTCGGAAAGGGTTTGAGAGGCGAGTGCTGATTTTGCCTGCTCTTCCAGGAAGCCTTCCCAGACATTCAGCTGTAAAAGTAGAGGGCCAAACCACTAAAAATTGGTAATCCTCCCATAAAATTGTGCTTCTGAGCGAGACCGGCTTCACGAGCATACGACCGGCTTAGAAGGGCCCCGAGCTTGGTTTAATATTCTGCTGTTACTGTCTTGAAATTCTTATTTTTTTGAAAACGGGCCTCGCATTTTCATTTTGCACTGAGCCTTTCAAATTCGGTAGCCAGTCTTACGTCTAAGAGTTTAAGATCGGTCATGTCCCAAATTCTGGAATTATAAGACCCTGGCTGTAAGATTCTATGATTCCACCCTAACAGAATCTAAGCGTCTTTTGTCTCCCAGATGCTGTGAGGCTTTGCGCTCACCATTCTACGATTCCAGGGGCCTTTGTTCTACGTTCTAAGAGGCTTTGTTCTCAGCCTTCTAAGATGCTCTGTTCTCAACGTTCTGTGGTTCATAAGTCTGAGCCTGACGTTCGTTTCCAAGGTTCCCTCCTCCCTCCCCTGGCTCCGCGAGCGGGGCTGGCGCCCCCTCAGGCGGCCAGCCAGTGTCACTACACCGAGTGTGCGTCCCTACAACCTTCAAGATTTAGCTTCAAAATTCATACCCATTTCTCAGACAGACCTTCACTCCCTAAAAGCCAGGGCCCAGAAGATCATGTAAGACCCTCCCTCTTTTATGATCCCAGGTTACCTTCCGGTCCTGAACTGGAGAGACAATGTTGGTGACTGAGAGCAAAGACTCCAGAACCAGACTGCCTAGGGTGAGCCCTAGCTCTGCCACTTTCTAGCTGTGTGACCTTGGGAAACATGCTTAACCTCTCTGTGCCTCCATTTCCTTAGCTGTATAATCGGAGTTGTAACACTGTCTACCTCATAGAGTTGTTATGAGGATTAAGGGAGATGTTAGTCAAGTGCTTGGAGTAGTGCCTTCCATGTATAAAGAGCCACAGAAGGGCCTGATAAATAAGTTAAAAATAATCTAGTGAGTCCCAAGGAGAAAAAATGAGTCTGGGTTTTAGTAGAGATAAACTTTATTTAATCCCCCTCTTGTTTTATTATTATTATTATTTACTTACTTATTTTGGCTGCGCTGGGTCTTAGTTGCCGCACGCGGGATCTTAGTCGTGGCATGCATGCGGGATCTAGTTCCTTGGCCAGGGATCGAACCCGGGCCCCCTGCATCGGGAGCATGGAGTCTTACCCACTGGACCACCAGGGAAGTCCCCCCTGCCTCTTGTTTAAGACAGATGTAGACTGTCCTTACATTACCTAAATTTACCAACAATGGGGAGATGATCAGGCTGATGAAAGGGGATATGGAAAACTCTCTCTCAAACAAGATTTTCTTAGTAGTAAGGATCTGGGGTGATGTCAGGATTGGTCTTCATCTCTGCTGTTTGTGCAAGACCAGTTGAACCATTTGCTGTGTAAAATGTTGGATCTGGAGCTGACTTAGGGGTTCTGGCCATTTGAAGATGGGTATTCCTAGGAAGACAAATAAAAAGAGAATTATTCATGGTTGAATAAGGGAGTAAAACCAAGATTTGAGACCAGAGGGCAGCCATTTAAGAGGGTTCCAAGAAGGAGGTGAAGAGAGATCCTTGGTTGGTGGAGTCAGAACAGCGGTAGCAATTTTGTGGATTTCCTTGTTGGCCTTTTCATGTTGATGACGATGATGTCTGCAGAATTCCTGGGGATGAACCTGGAACTTCCTGGTTCCAGGAAGTTCCTGGGGTTACTTCCAACCGCAGCACACAAGTCCCTGCCCTGGAAACCCCTGAAGAGTTGTCCAAACATGGTCAGAGGCCAGATGAAATCCTTGGAGTTTACTCCCAAGCATTTGGTTTCTTATCCCAAGGTTTCTTTGGGTCCTGATGAAAAAGGAGATTACAGACATCCTGGATCTGCATGATTTCAGCCTCCACAGGATTTGGCGGATCTCTCACGTTTGTGAGGAGTTGGGTGTTTGACAGGAGAAAGAATGAATTCTGAGGTATTGACAGAATGAAGGGAAATTGAAACGCTGATAAGGGCTGCGAAGTCGCCACGAGTAAATTATGAATCACTGGGGGGCAATCCAAGACTCGTGGAAATAATTGCCTTATTTATTTGAGTGGTCAGAAAACAAATGTCGATTAAAGGTGGAAAACCAAGGAGAAGGTGCAGGGACAGGACTGGGACCATGAGATGAGTCACAAGAGGCGCGATGCCACTGACACCAAGAGACATTGTCAGTGACATCAGTTGACTAGGGATTAGTAATATTGTGATAGCTGGAAAACCCAGGTGAGTTCAATGAGGAGGTGGTTCCTGCCATTATGGTTTTATGGCATCATTTAAAGTTCAGTGATTACAGAAACTGAGTCCCGTGAAGGGGCCATTAGGGAAGTTGTATTGAATAAAAGGAGGACATGAATCCTGATTCATAGATGGTGCAGGCAGGGAGAACTTCCTGTAACAATTGAGCACTGAGTTGGGAGGGGTCTTGGAAGGGAGTATGTGGGACAATGCTCAATCCATCTGCAACGATCCTATTTTCCAAATCAGGTCACATTCTCAGATACTGGGGGATAAGACTTTCACATATATTTGGGGGGACACAATTAAACCCGTAACAGACCCAGAAACCACTGGAGTTGCATTTTCAGTCTTGGGTGAAGATGAAATTAATGATGGGATAAATGCGTTCTGTGGATAAGGTCTTACCTTCAGGTGCAAGGACATGTACTAAATAGTATACTTGTGGCTTACATCGTTGTAATTTGTCCCCAGATATCTTGCGTCCCTATGGGCAAGGGCACGGGGTAGATATTGAGTGGCAGTGAGTGAGCTGTTGAAATGAACAGACGAGAAGATGATCCACGTTTTGGATTAGAGAGGAACTGCAAGGGAAAACCAAATCCTTCAAATTTATACTCAGCGTCTGAGAAAAGTAAGTAGGAACTTCAGTGAGTCCTTGAGACCTACCTGTCCGTGTATATTGTTGATGTTCCCAGGTGAAAACAAAGAGAGACTGTGAATTGGGGGGTGTTGGAAGGAATAGAGGCTGGCCAGGAAGGTGTATGGATCGGGAGCTCTCGGGAACCAAGCTTTGACTATTTTATTTATAGCCTAGAGGTCTTGGACTAGCCAGTATCCCAGTGGAAACACTGGGGTTCTTCTTGGTTCCCTGACCAGGGATTGAACCCAGGCCCTCGGCAGTAAAAACGCAGAGTCCTAACCACTGGACCGCGAGGGAATTTCCAACATTGGGGTTCTTGACAGTCAAGATGGGAGTGTTGCAGGGGCTGGAGGTGGGTATGAGGAGGCCTTGAATGATGGGTTGAGTGTGTCAGAGCATGTGAAGGTGGTTTCAGGAGGGACATGAAAAAAATCTATTTCCACTTTAAGAGGCTCAGCCTCTGAGATGCATCCTATGTTTGCTGAGTTGGAGGCCCAAAGAGAATCACGGGTTGGGGTCAGCATATCTTGACTCTGTGGGCCTCAGGGAGAGGTTGATGGGTTTTTTTCTGGGGGGTGAGGGAGATTAGTGATCTAAGATGGACAGTGGCAGTCAGGGACTGGGAAAAATAGGCTCTCTTGTGAACATGAAATGTTAATGTTCCCAAATGATAAAATATCCCTTCCTGAAAGACTTATTGGAATAATCTGAGTAAGAAACTGTGCTGGGTAGTAAGGGGCCTAACAAGACGGACGGAGAGTGGCTTAGACACGGTGTGGCAAATTGTGGCATCTCATGGCAATCATTGCTGGGCAGGGGGCTTCTCTGGTGGCGCAGTGGTTAAGCATCTGCCTGCCAATGCAGGGAACACGGGTTCGAGCCCTGGTCTGGGAAGATCCCACATGCTGCGAAGCAGTTAAGCCCATGCGCCACAACTACTGAAGCCCACGCGCCTAGAGCCCGTGCTCCGCAACAAGAGAAGCCACTGCAGTGAGAAGCCCGTGCACCGCAACGGAGAGTAGCCCGCAAGAAGCAAGCCACTAAGAAGCAACGAAGACCCAACGCAGCCATGAATAAATAAATCAAATAAATCAATTTAAAAATCATTGCTGGGCACCAAGGGAGGGTAAGGGGTTGGGGGGACTGTGAGATACTTAAGGGGGTGGGATGGCCCCTGTATCTACAAAGCCAGGGCTAGCACGTCCATTAATGAGAACGGTCATTTCCCTCTGTGGGTTGAAGGGTGTTTATGGACACAGAGGAAAAAATCTGCTGGGAGTCCCTGAGGAGACTGAATACAATTCCGTTTTGTATTTTAAAGCTGGACAGTCTCAAATCCAACGTCCCTTTTCTTTACAGTACCTATAGCTGTCTCTGTCAAGATTTGGTTTAGTGTTTTGTGATGGCCCTGATAGGATGGACCTTTTTTTTCTTTTCCTCTCCCGTTGTTTAAGTAGCAGGTCTTAAACTGGATTGTGTGAATTTTTTTTTTTTCCTGCATCCTCTTGTTGGGCTCTCTTGGAGTTCTGGAATCAAGGCATTTCTCCAGCTAACATGGTGTTTTTCATCATGTCTCTAATTTTTGGTCTCAGAATGTTGACAAAACTCGTGGCCACGATAGAAGCGGTGTGACTGTCAAGGACCAGGCCTTTCCATACATTTCCTGGACTGGCTGTATCATTGCAGATGGATTTGGGACTCTGTTGTCTACACTCCTGGATTTTAGACCAGTCAGTTTTAGGAGAAGCATTCAGGATGGAGTCTAAGAACATTTATTCCCCCATAGTATTGGCTTGGATTCTGCCTCGGAGGTGTTCTGGCTCATTTGGAGATCCTCATTGACTGAAGTTCATTTAGCTTTTTCAAACTAAAGATGTGCAACTCCGGAACCGACCAGCAGATGGACTAATGGATATAAATTGGAAAGACTTGGAGCGTAAGCTCTGGGTACTAGCCTAAATTGGCTGCTAAATACCACCCTGTTTTTATGGGGCTCGGGAAAATCTCTAACTATGGCGTGTAACTCCAAGCGTGACCAAGGTGTAAAGAGAACTTGTCTAAGTGCATGCTCTGATTGCTTGCCTTCAGCTGTAGGGCCAACAATCTGAGTGAACAACGGGGAGCTAGGGAGCTGAAGGGCAGGGGTCAAAGGAAGAGAGAGGTTCCCTCTGCCTACAACCTCAGGGCCAAGGTGAACCTTAAGAAGTCAGCTCAGGGACTTCGCTGGTGGCCCAGTGGTTAAGACTCCACGCTCCCAATGCAGGGGGCACAGGTTCGATCCTTGGTCAGGGAACTAGATCCCGCATGCCGCAACTGAAGATCCGCATACCGCAATGAAGATCGCGCATAACGCAACTAACACCTGGTGCAGCCAAATATTTAAAAAAAAAAAAAGTCAGCTCAGAAGAGCTGCCCCCAGACCCCCAGGCTCCCTCTAGGCTGCCCCACCCTCTTGGGCTCTCCCATTCCAGCCCTCCCCACTCTGGGTCATCACTCACAGGGAACGGGTCTGTCTCCCCCACGGGATGGTGAACCCCCCTGAAGGCAGGACCTGGGCTGTCTCAGTTACCACCGTGTCCCCAGCATCATCCAGCACAGTGTGAGAAATGGAGGAACCGACGAGTGGGCACATTCAGTGTGTAGACAAGTCATCGCATCAATTTAAGAGAAAACACCAGCTGCTGTGTATCAGCTTTCTACCGTGGGCCAGACTTGTGCTAACTGCATTGTTATTAATACTTGTGATTAGTAGCAATAAGACCAAATAAAAAATTAAACCGTTAAGCCATGAGATTACTTGCTTTTCTATAAATCCTTCCCCCCTCCGATCACATTCCTTCCATCTCTCCTCCATTACTCTTCCCTCTCGTATGCTCCTCCACACTGTTCCCCTCTAGTCCTCCCTCCTGGCAGTGCTCCCTCTGTGTATATATATATATATTTTTTTTTTAAATTAATTAATTTATTTTTGCCTGCGTTGGGTCTTTGTTGCTGTGTGCGGGCTTTCTCTAGTTGCGGCGAGCCGGGACTACTCTTCGTTGAGGCACGCAGGCTTCTCATTGCTGTGGCTTCTCTTGTTGCAGATCATGGGCTCTAGGCGCGCGGGCTTCAGTAGTTGTAGCACGTGGGCTCAGTAGTTGTGGCTCGCGCGGGCTCTAGAGCGCAGGCTCAGTAGTTGTGGTGCACGGGCTTAGTTGCTCCGCAGCCTGTGGGATCTTCCCGGACCAGGGCTGGAACCCCTGACCCCTGCATTGGCAGGCGGAGTCTCAACCACTGCGCCACCAGGGAAGCCCCCTCTGTATATTTTTTACCCCAGTTAGTTCTCCTTCCAAAACTCCTCTCCCTTCAGTGCTCCTCCCCATCCCTCCTCCATCCCATCTTCTTTCCAGGTGAACTCCATCTGGGTGAACAACAAACTAATGATAGGAGAGTGCGGTGTGGCCAAAAGATCAAGGCCATTGGGCCAGGGATGAGTCCGTTTTAATTGCTGAGGAATTAGCTTTGTAAATAACCCCGGCCCCTGCCCCCAGCCCCGCCATGCCCCTCCCCCGGGGCGTGTCCAGTTTGGGCTGGAACCTGCTTCCCCTAGAACAGTTCATCGCTGGGAAGGCGTGGAGGGCCCCTCTCCGAAGACAGGAGGAGAGCATCACGAGGCAGCCAGGGCGGGAGCACGAGGCCTCAGAGGACACTGATGCGCTCGGCCAGCCCCTGCATCTCGTGGTCCCGGGGTGGGAGGCTCCCGCCGAACTCCCCGTCGGCTGGCAGCCCCGACCCGGGCAGCGGGTGCTCTGCCACGAACTGCTCCCAGCGCGCATCATCACTCTCGTGCGTTATGTACCGTTCGCCCATCTTCCCCTCCAGCTCTCGGAGGTCCAGCCACGTCTGGTACTCCTGGGCGGAGGAGAACAGGGGTTAGTTTGGGTGCTGCACCAAGGGCAGGCAATAGCGGCCAGAGCTTCGCCCCCATATGATCTGCCCTGCCAGTGAGAAGCCGGGTACGAGGGAAGGTGAAGGCACACCCTTCACAACCTGCCCAGCCAATTAGCTCCACCCCCTTCTACAGCCCAGCCAATGGGAGGCTCAGCCACGTTCCACGTCCACGAAAAATGTACCTACCTCCTTCACTACCTTAGCAGCCAGTAAGAGATATGGCTCCACCCCTTCCTCTAACCCAGCCAATGGGCCAGCCCCTCCCACTTCGCTCTCAGCCCCGCCCCTGCATCACCTGTAACCAGGGGTGGCTGAGAGACTTGTCCACGCTGTAGCGCTTGCGCATCTTCACCTGCAGTAGGTTGTTGATGAGGTCGATGGCTGCACCGGAAGGAGAGAGACGGCTCAAGCCCTGCGGGGTGTGGGGCCGTCCCTCCTCCAACAGGAATCCCAGCCTACTAGCCTGCCATCCAGGCCTTCCTTCTTCACTGGCATGAAAGCGTCACCTGCACTAATCACTCACCCACCCATTTCCTCGTTAAATTACACATTTACCCCCACCCCTCACGAGGCACACACTAGATCCTCCATCTCTTCTCCAAGTCTCTACCTCAGTTTCCCCATTCCTATATCACCTTCATAAGTTTTGTCATACACAAGTACATACAGGATCTTGGCTTGCAGGATCTCAGTTCCCCGACCAGGGATAGAGCCTGGGCCACAGCAGTGAAAGCGCGGAGTCCTAACCTCTAGGCCAGCAGGGAGCTCCCAAATGATTGTCTTAACTAACCTCCCTCCCACACTTCCTGTCCTCCTGAGCTTCTGGCTTCAGGACCTGCCCCTTGTTCTAACTTATCTAAGGCTTCTTGATGCACCCCAGTATCTTAGCCCTGCCCTTAGCTCACCCTCATACTTGGCTTTGCCCCAGAGCCACGGCCTCAGGACTTAATTTTCCCAGGCCCATCTTGAAGTCGGCAAGGCGCATCACACTACCAGGTCACAACGCCACAGCCCCTATATGCAGAGATCCCAAGATCTGCCTCCATCCTGGCCCCCAACCCCTGCCACCATATGCTTCTCTGACCTCCACCTGCTCCCAGGTTCCAGGTGTGACTTTGGTCTCAGGGCCGGTCAGTCCTTCTCCTGGACAGCTTCAGAAATCCTCCATGGCCCTGCCCCTCCTCTAGCCATGCCCCTAAACCAGCTCCCTCCATCACTGGATCCAACACCATGGCCCCAGGCCCATCTCCATCCCAGTCACAGACCCAATACCCGGCAAATTAGCCAAGCCCGTGTTTCTTAACCTTGCCCCGTGGTCCCACCGCTTCTGCAGGACTGACCCTTTTGGGGTCATAACCCCAAAGACTCCAGGCCCCAGCCAATGCCTTGGGAGGATCTGTTCCCTCTCTTGGCCACCCCAGCCCATTGGCTTTCTCAGGTCTAGTCCCTCTCCTGGTCCCACCCTAGACAAGCCAAGTCTTAGCCCCCAAGGCAGCAAGGGTCTGTCTTAGCGCTGCTAGGACACTTCCTTTCCAAATCACATGACCTAGTCTAGGCCTGAGTCTAGGGACCCTGGTTCCATACACCCTCTTGAGTCCCTAGCCCAACGTCCCAGGTCCTGGTGCCTCCCTGTTTAAAAGACGGCCCTCCCCATGCCCTTGCCCCATCACTAGGCTCCACCCTCATGACACCAGGCTGTTTTTTAGGGCCCAACCCTCCTGCGGCCCCGCCCATTCTTCCCACCATGCCCCCACCAGGGGGCCTCGGCCCTCGCCTCGGCCCAGGGGTCAGGTGAGTCCCACACCTCCCGCGGAGATGCAGCTCCAAGGGCAGGCTGGGTACATGAAGGCAGCGTTCTGAATCTGGTCTTTGATGTCCTCGTCCTCGTTGAAGGGAAACGTGCCACTGAGGCTGACGTACATGATCACGCCCACTGACCACATGTCCAGCGAGCGGTTGTAGCCCTGGTTGAGCAGCACCTCGGGCGCCAGGTAGGCCGGCGTGCCCACCACCGAGCGCCGGAACGACTTCTCGCCGATGATACGCGCGAAGCCGAAGTCACACAGCTTCACCTGCGGAGGCGAAGGGTAGAGGGTCTGAGGGTGTGTGGAGGTCGTGCTTCCCGCCCCTCCGCAAGTGTACCCCACCGCGGTATTCCAGACAAACTCGAACGCTGGTTCGAATCCAGCTTCCTCTGTTCACTAGCTGGGTGACCCTGGGCAAGTGACTTCCTCTCTCTGTGCCTCAGTTTCCTCATCTGTACGAGGAGGAGGAGGACGAGGGGGAGCGTACCAACGCCTGTATCAGATGGCGGCCGTGAGGATTCCCTGAGTTGATCCATCTAAAACTCACAGGACAATAAATGGCCGGCGTGCAGTGAGGGGTCCGTAAAGGCTCCCTGCCACTTGACCTCTGTCACATCGAGCAGGTCTCAACCTCCTCGTGCCTCTGCTTCCTCTTTTGCACAGTGGAGATGCTAACAGTTCCTACTTAAAGGGTAGGGTGTATGAACTGAAATATATGGAAGATGTTAGGAGCAGCGGCAGGCATAGAGCGAGCCTCGGTGACCTCAGCGGAGGGACCTAACTTCTCCCAGCACGGGTTTTGTCTTCTGGGTTGGGAATGTTAACAGCAGCTGCCGCTCAGGCTTCCCTGGGGATTAAATGGGACCGAACATGTAAATCGCTGACGATGGTATCCAGACGGTAACAGGTGAGAACTTACCT
The DNA here is from genome assembly GCF_963455315.2 of Globicephala melas. Taxonomy (NCBI): domain Eukaryota; kingdom Metazoa; phylum Chordata; class Mammalia; order Artiodactyla; family Delphinidae; genus Globicephala; species Globicephala melas. The sequence goes on along the minus strand of NC_083332.1, from coordinate 8,909,146 downwards.
TGCCCTTGTTGGGGGCAGTCTAGGGTCGTGGACAGGCTTTAGAGCCAGCAATATCTGGGTTCAAGGTCCTGTCTGCTGCTTACCAGTCCATGGGCAGCTGCTACCTCTATTCACATACTGTCCCTCCCCTACACAAAACCCTTCTCTGGCTGACTATTGCCCTGAGCCTCTGTTGCCTTCAAAAACAGCCACACCCCAACCCCTGACCCAAATCTCAATGTGACAACCAAACCACCCTTTCCTAAGATCCTTTGCCCTTCTGACAGACCTTATAATCTTTTCCTTTTCTAAGATCCACGCTTTTCTACCTATCTTACAATGGAATATTATATGGCCATAAAAAGAAGTGAAGTTCTGACACATGCTACAACCTAAATGAACCCTGAAAACATTAACTAAGTGAAAGAAGCCAGTCACAAAGACCACATATTATATTATTGTATATTCCATATATTTAATTCCATTTATATGCAATGCTCAGAACAGACAAATCCATGGAAAGCAGATCGGTGGTTGTGGGTTGGGGGGACGATGGGACTGGAGGATGTTGGCTAAGAGGTATGAGGTTTCTTTTGTGGTGGTGAAAATATTCCAAAATTGATCGTGGTGATGGTTGCACAACTCTGAATACATTAAAAGCCACTGAACTGTATACTTTAAATCGGTGAATTGTATAGTATATGCATTATATCTCAATAAAGCCGTTAAAAAAACAAAAGTACAGATCTTTCCACCACAGGGCCTTTGCACAGGCTGTTCCAGCTGCCTAGAACACTTGTCCCCCCAGAAAACTACTCCTTCTTCAGATAGGTTTTCTCTGACTCTCCACTGGGCTATACAGTTACGTGAGCTCATAGAACTGTGTCACGGAACTCATCACAGATATAATTACATTTCTGGGACAAATTGATCAACATTTGCTCTTCCCTCTATGATCTTTGCTGTCCAATATGGTGGCCACTGGCCACATGTGGCTGCTGAGCACATGAATGTGGCAAGTGCAACTGAGGAACTCCTTTCTATTTCATTTTAATTAATTTATATTTAAAAAGGGATCCTAGGGACTTCCCTGGCAGTCCAGTGGTTAAGAATCCACACTTCCACTGCAGGGGGCATGGGTCTGATCCCTGGCTGGGGAACTAGGATCCCACGTGCCGTGCAGTACGGTCAAAAATAAAAAATAAAATAAAAATAAAAAGGGATTCTAGATTTTGTTATCGGAAAACTTTAAATACGCTTGGAACAACTTGGGTGTGTCAATCTACTTTCCCAACGGTTAATTTTATGAAATCTAAGTACAAAACAGAGTATTTCTGATAGAAATTTAATATCTGAATTGAGATGTGCTGTAAGTGTAAAATACACACCGGATTTGGAACATAGTATGAAAAGAAAGAATATTTCATTAGTAATGTTTATGCTGGGACTTCCCTGGTGGTCCAGTGGCTAAGACTCCATGCACCCAGTGCAGGGGGCATAGGTTCGATCCCTGGTCAGGGAACTAGATCCCACATGCTGCAGCTGAGAGTTCACATGCCGCAACTAAAGATACTGCATGTTGCAACTAAGATCCGGCGCAGCCAAACAAACCAATAAATAAATATACTTTTTTTCATTAAAAAAAACTCAATAATGTTTATGCTGATTGCATGTTGAAATTGTCATATTTAGATATACTAAATAATTATTAAAGTTAATTTCACCAGTTTCTTTTCACTGTTTAAAATGTGCCTACTAGAAAATGTAAAATTACACATATGGTTCACATTATATTTCTAGTAGATATTACTGCTCGAAGTTAGAGTTTCTCATTCACTGCACTATTGACATTAGGGAAAGATAATCCTTTGTTATGGGGCTGTCCTGTGCACTGTAGGGTGTTTAGATGCCCGTAGCAACTGCCCCCCCCCAAACAGTTGTGACAACCAAAAATGTCTCCAACATTGTCAAATGTCCCCCGGGGGGCAAAATCACCCCCCCACCCCCGCTGTAAACCAGTGGGCATAGAGATGGGGATGTCTCTACTTACCACAGTTCCTAATGCCCCAGCATGGAGCCTGGCACAAAGCAGGCACACAGTAATTTTTAGTTGGTGACCAAAATGAACTTTTAAAATGAAACGAAATAATCACAAAACATAGATAATAAAGCAAAAACTTCACAGGGATGTGGAAGGGCTAAATGAGAACCTGTAACTAAAGGCCCGTGAACACAGTAGGCACACAATCAACTGTAGCTGTTATAATCGTCACTCTTGCTTAATCTGGTTCTGCCCCAAGGGGGTTCTCATCGACTAGTCAGAGGCTCATCAAAACTGTTTTCCTAAGAGACCCACAGAAGAAATTACCAGTGGCCCCCCTCTGATATCTGTTCTCTGCTTCTCCCCTTCCTAAAAATCCTGAATTTTTAATGAGCCACATGGTCACCCAGAATGAAAACTACATTTCCCAGTTCCCTTTGCAGCCAGCCATGACCACGTGATAAAGTTCCAGTCAATGGGATGTGAGAAGTGCCCCATGCAACTTCAAAGTATTGCCTTAGGGAAGGTAAGGGGTGTATCCATTTCTTCTACCCCGTTTCTTTCCTCTCTTCCTCCCACCCCCATTATCTTTTCACAATTGGGGGCGCGGCAGCAGCACATCATGGACCATGAAGACCAGGCAACACCATAGAGAGGCCAGCACACGACAGCAGGAGCTGTGGTCCCAACACCATGGAGCTGCTTTTTCACCCTCAAAATGCTTATGCTGGACCCTACACGAGTGAGAGACAAGCCTCTGTCTCATTTAGGCCATTATCTTGGGTCTCTGTGTCTGATTAATTATCTTGATTAATACAATCCCCACCCACCACCAGTACTGGAAGGACTTCCCCAAATCAGGAGGAGACATGTCTGACCTGAGGAAATGGGTCGGCTGACGCCAGCAACACATTTTCCGGTTTCAAGTCACAGTGGACGATATTCTTGAAGTGAAGGTGTCTCAAAGCCACCAGGATCTGAGGGGAGGCAATGGAGCCAGTAAGAAAGTTAGAAAGGTCCCTGCCCCAAGATTCTGCCCTCAGCAGCCAGCCCTCCACACCCCATCCATGCCCCACTCTGTACCCCTAAAGATGCCCCCCAGCACTAGGGGAGGCACTGGAGCACCAACGAAGAATTTCAAAACCCCAGAACCATTTCCATCAGAGATAGGAGTTGGACATACAATTCTAGGAAGGCTGAACTGGAGCAGAGATTTGGGAAGCTCCTGAGACACCTTGGCATGTGGATCATGATGAAAAAGTGCTATGAATAAAGCAGTGGCTTTCAAGGAGGTACTATTGTGTGATTCCATTTTTTAAAAAATATTTTTCAGCCATTAAAAAAATGGAAACAATACAAACAATACCAACATGACATGTCATAAATTAAACGTAACACCTTTAAGAGGTGGGGGGATTGTAGAGCCAGCCTACTAAGGTAGCAAACCTGGCTCCACACTTACTAGCCTGTTGCCTAGGGCAAGTCTCTTAACCTCTCCGGGTCTCAGTTTTCTCACCTGTAAAATGGGGGTAATAGCAGTACCCATCCTCATGGGTTGCTGTGAGCTTTAAGTGAGTTGACGCATATAGAGTGCTTAGGGCAGTGTCTGGCACAGAGCAAGCACTCCACGTGAGCTATTATTATTGTTGCTGTTTTTAGTTATTATTCTTGTGGTGGTCTGTTAGCAGACATATTCTTGTGAGTGTTTCAAATAAAACTTTTCCTGCTGTATCTATTAATTTAAGAGTATTCTATGATGGCAAGGTGAGCTGACTTAAAAAAAAACAAAAACAAAAAACTGTTACCATCTGTTACCACTAATCTACGGGAGCCATGATTTTCCTTGATTCTAGGTAACCCAAACAAAATACACAGGAAGTACAGAGTGATATAAGCATGAAGTTGTAATCTATATCTTAGAACTGAAGTATTTGTACTTTCTCATTGTTTTTGCTGGATGATTTTCGAGTACGGAAATGCTATTTGAAAGCTACTGCTGAGGTCCAAGCTCCTCATTCTACAGACAGGGAGACTGAGATCCAAAGACGTATATGGACATCCTCTTCTACAGATCTTCAGTTTTTTTATTTTTCCAACCCCTAGTAAATGTGGTGAACAGAAAGGGCAGATTGGAAGCTAGACAGACCCAGGTTCAAACCTTGGCCAGACAGCTACCTAGCGATGTGACCTTGTAGCTGTGTGACCCTGGGCAAGACCTAGGAACCTCCCTCCACCTCAGTTTCCTCATCTGTAAGATGTGGATTATAGTAATACCTACCTCAAAGGTGGTTGTGAAGCCTATAAGTTCATGAGGTATAGGGCTTAGCACAGGACTTGGGGTGGGGCAGGCAAGAGGCAAAAAGCAGAAATCTGCAAAGGGAAAGAGAAAGAGAGAGAAGAGCACAGGCAAAAAGAGAGGAAGAGATGAAAGACCAGAAAGAGAAACTGCCTCAGTTGCTGAAGGCAGGCAGTTTCCTCTCCCCACCTGAAGTCTGGATGAGCCTGCCTCAGTGGGTTTCTAACCCCACTCTGCAAGTCAGCCTGACAAAGGCACACAGCTTGGGAGAGCAAGGGTGCTGGGCCTGGAGAAAGGAAGCCAGCACAGGGGACTTTGCAACCAACAGAGAACATGTCCCAGAATCAGGTGTGGAACCAGCCAGGTGGGAAGATCTTTCTAGGAAGGCTGTGAAACCCAGAAAATGAAAGTAAACCATGAACAAAATAAAGAGGAAAAGAAATACTGGGATTAGAGATGGGTACAACACAAGCAGCAAAGATCCAGGGTCCTTCATATACAAAGAGCTCTTACAATTCAATAAGAATAATCCAATTGAAAAATGGGCAAAGAATGCATAAAGCACAGGCCAATAAACATGTGAAAATATGCTCAACTTCACCCATAATTTTTAAACCAGCAAATGAAGCCACATGTAGTATTATTTTTCCACCTTTAAAACTGGTGATTGGGCTTCCCTGGTGGCACAGTGGTTATGAGTCTGCCTGCCAATGCAGGGGACATGGGTTCGAGCCCTGATCCAGGAAGATCCCACATGCCGCAGAGCAACTAAGCCAGTGCACCACAACTACTGGGCCTGCACTCTAGAGCCCACGAGCCACAACTACTGAGCTCACGTGCCACAACAACTGACGCCTGCATACCTAGAGCCCGTGCTCAGCAACAAGAGAAGCTACTGCAATGATAAGCCCACGTACCACCAGGAAGAGTAGCCCCCACTCGCCACAACTAGAGAAAGCCCACCCGCGGCAATGAAGACCCAATGCAGCCAAAAATAAATAAATAACATTAAAAAAAAAAAAAGACTGGTGATTATATTGGGAATTCCCTGGCTGTCCAGTGGTTAGGACTAGGTGTTTTTACTGCTGTGGCCTGGGTTCAATTCCTGGTTGGGGAACTAAGATCGTGCAAGCCATGCAGCATGGCAAACAAACAAACAAAAAGCCTGGTGATTATATTATCCAGAGTTAGTCAGGAGTGAGAAAATAGACATCCTCAAACTTTGTTGGTGAGAACAAAGATTGAAGGAGGTTTTAGAGGACTTCCCTGGTGGCATAGTTGTTAAGAATCTGCCTGCCAATGCCGGGGACGTGGGTTCGATCCCTGGTGCAGGAAGATCCTACATGCCACGGTGCAACTAAGCCCATTCGCCACAACTACTGAAGCCCGTGCGCCTAGAGCCAGAGCTCCGCAGCAAGAGAAGCCACCGCAATGAGAAGCCTGCGGGCAGCAATGAAGACCCAACGCAGCCAAAAATAAATAAATTTATTAAAAAAAAAAAAGAAAGAGGTTTTAGAGAATAACCGGGCAACATCTTTTTTAAAAATTTAAAGCACATTTCCCTGGGTTCAGGAGTCTACTCTTCGAAATGTATTCTATTGAAATTCTGCCACCAGAACCTGTCGACGTTTGTAGACAAATGTTCACAGGATGTTGTTTGCAGTAGAGGAATAGTGAAACCAACTACATGCTCAGCAACTGGGGAATTTGGTGATACCCGTCATGGGGCGCAATTAAGAAAAAGAGACAGTCCTGCTAACTACACACTGAACTAGAACAGTCTTCCAGAAGCACTGTTAAAGTGGAAGTAAGAAGCAGAACAACGTAGCGTTATATACGTGAAATCAATTAAAATGCATGCACTTGTGCACGTGCACACACACACAAATAGCACAAATTAGTTTGACTTTACTCAGTAAAAGCACAGCTCCCAGGTTTAAATCCCACCAGCTGTGTGACCCTGGGCAAGTTACTTATAAGGTCCCTGAGCCTCAGTAAAATGGGAGTAATAATAACCACTACCACATAGGTTGCTATGAAGATTAAATGAACTAAAACAGTGCCTGGCATAGAGTAAGTGCTCAATAAAGTTTAGTGACCACATTATTTATCATCCTCATTATCAGCATCCCCCGTCCCAGCCCCGCCCACTCTGGGGGATCACTGTCCAGGGCTGGGGCTATTTTGGTCACCGCTGTGTCCTCACCCTGCCCAGTATGGCCAGGCACAGTGGTTCAGGCAGTGTTTGTTGAACCATTTAATAAATGAATGAATGAATGATCTCCTCAGAGAAAGGCCTCTCTCCCCTTCCTTGTTTCTTCATGAATAAAGTCAGGCCCAGTGAACCTGACTCCTTATATAAAGTAATAAAAAATATAAAATGATAATCATTTATTATTTTTCTATAATAAGTTATTATTACTACTCTATTATTTTCTACTTATTATCCTATTATGTTTCTATTGTTATTACTCTATTATTATTCTATTAACTGTTCTATTATAATCTATTATAATTTAAAAAGTATCACTCTATTACTTTTTCTATGATTGTTATTATTACTCTATTATTACGTTTTCTATTACTCGCTATTATGACTCCCACCCAAGGTCTGCCTGCCCTTCGGGGGCACACGGCACATGCGCGTCTTGCAGGGCAGGTGGGGAGCCTGGGCGGGGAGGCTGGCGTTGGGCGGGGCAGTGGGCGGGGCAGGCGTACCTGGGTGATGAGGAACTTGGTGAGGCGCTCAGGCAGCCGGCCCTTCTCGCTGGAGAGGATCATCTCCAGCATGTCCCCGTGCAGCTTCTCCATCACCACAAATACCTTCTCCGGGGTCTCGAACATACACTCCAGGTTGACAATCCCCGGGTGCCGCAGACTCTGGGGTGGGTGGGGTGGGAGGGGGGGCGGGGGTCAGAACCCAGGTCACCCGCAAACTTGAGACCCTAGAGGGCAAGCCATAGGAGCAGGCAGACGACAAACAAGACAGATATCCCCGGAGGGTCGGCTGTTCCTTCCCTGGGGGTGCCATTGGGGGAGGGGAAAGGGCTTCCACAGCCCCAGACAGAACCACCCCTCCAGCGCCACCAAGTGTTCGGAAGGATCTTTACATCATGAAATTCTGGTGAAGGTCCAGGGTTGTGGGAACAAGAGAAGGGGAGCGTGGAGAAATGGGAAGGAGCTTTGTACATCTGTATCTTTTAAATCCCTGCCCTCCTTCCCTTCCCCAGCCCTTGCCTAGCTGAACCCCATCTCTCCCACCCAGGTCCCCACCCAGCCTCCTCCCTGGGGTACAGGTTCCAGCCCCACACCTTTTCCCCCTACCCTCCAATAGCAGCCTGAGGGATCTTTCGAAAGTTCACATCTGACCCTGTCCCTTCCTTGCTCAAAATCCTTCCATGGCTCCCCAGCACCCTCAGGAGAAAGCCCATAGGGTGTGACCCCCAGCCTCCCCCCTAGCCTCACCACCCACCACCTTTCTTCACATAAGCCATCTAGTAACCTTGAACTCCTTCTAGTTCCTAGAAGACTTCGTGTTCCCTCTCACCTCTGGACCTTTGCACGGGTTGGTCCCTCTGCTCAGAATACCTTCTCTACCCCTTCAGTCTCAACATGCATGGTGCCTCCGCTAGGAAGCCTTCCCTGACTATCCCCAGACTGGAGGAAGTGGCAAGGGGGCAAAGGAGGAAGTGGGAAGGGAAGGCCCTTCCTGGGTGGGGAGGGGGGCAGAGTTGGACCACAGATCTCAGGGGTCACCTGCAGAATGGCTACTTCGTTCCGGAGTTGGCTCTCCTGCTTGGTGGGGAAACGCAGTTTGTCGATGACCTTTACTGCCACGTCCCGGCCTGTCTTCCGGTGCTTTCCTGGGCAGGGGGTAGGGGAGATGGGGGATGAGGGGAGCAGGACCTTCCAGTCCTGGCAAGAGGAAGGCCCCACCAGAGGGACACAGCCGGAATTGGGCAGAGGTGGATGAAAGGCCATCATGGGGGCTCTGAGGGGTCCCCAGGAAAGATGCGAGGGGTGGGGGGCCCTGGGAATAAAGGTGGAAAGTAAAGACAGAGCTCCGAGGAGGGGAATCTATAACATGGGAAACTAGATATATAACCAATCAGAATCTAGCATCTAGCTCTGTGGCCAATCAGCATAGAATTTACCTTCCCTATTAATAACGGGAGAAAAGTCATTGGCCTTTCCCAGTGAGAAAAGGCGAGCCTGCAACCATCTGCCCCCAGGATCTAGCTTTCTAATCAGCTAGAAAAAGTGGTGAGCATGCAGGCAATCACAGGGAAGGTCTGGGCTCAAGACCCCTTTCTGGGTCAGCTCTTGAAGCATCCTTACCGCCATAGACCACTCCAAACTGGCCCGAGCCCAGCACCTCATCCGGGAAGATCTGGTAGACAGTGGCAATGTCCTGCAGGGTGGGGACAGGGAGGGTCAGGGGTGCAAATGGAGATGGGGAGGTCAAGGAGACTAGGAGGGTGGGAGAGCTTGGAGGCTGTTTGGGAGCGGGAGGGGGAACACATCCTCGGGGCTGTGGGATGCGGGCAGGGTCTCACCACATTCTCTTGGATCTGGCTGTTAGACACAGAGATGCTCAGAGAAGCTTGTCCTGGGGAGAGGGGGAGGCGGAGGTGAGGGGACTCCAGGCTCAGGGTCACGTTCACCCATAACTCCACCCTCTGGAGCCAGTAGTCAGGCTACTGACTGACTTGTCCACTAAGAACCTCAGTTTCCTCCTCTGGAAGAATGGAAACCATAAAAAGACCTCTCTCCTAGGGCCAGTGAGAGGAGGAAATGAGACAGGAGCTCAAAAAGTGAGGCCATGAATGAGTTCACAGAGCATTTCACTCTGTGATCTCAGCACCAAGTGATGATCCCATTTTACAGAGGAGGAAACTGAGGCTCAGCGGGAAACTCCAAACTGACTCCAGCCTCTTCCCCTGCATTTGCCCCACTACTAATCCAACCAAGCTCAGACATTTCCAAAGTCTTGATCCTTCTGCCATTTGAACATCTGTCCCCTCCCTGAGGAACATCCGGCCCTCGCCCCTCAGCCTCCTCCCTGGTCTCCCTGCTCCGTTCCGCCCTCTCCTATTTGCCCTCCATAAGGAAGCCAGAGGGATCTTGCTGAAGCACAAACCTGACTCCATCCTTCCCCTGCTCAAAACCGTGCCATGGCCGCCCAGTGCCCTGAGGAGGAAGGCCGAGGCCCTTAAACAAGCAGAGTTTGTGTGTATTCCCAACATGCTGGCCTCCTTGCTGGGCCTCCGATACAGCAAGTTCTCTCCTACCTCTGGGCCTTTGCATTTGCAGTTTCCTCTGCCAGGAATGCTCTTTCCCTCATTGTGGACTTAGTTAAATCCTCCTCATCTCTCAGTCTCAGCTCAAATGTTACTCCTGGGGCCATGTCAGATTCCTTTAGCACATGTTCTACGTCCCACTTGTCTTTCATCCAGGATGACCTGATGAATGTCTGTTACTCACCCTCGACTATGAGCTCCATAAGGCGGGAACCTGGGACTCCCTGATCATCCTTTGCCTCTGCGTGAAAGGATTTCCCACTTCCTTTCCCTTCATTTCACCCCTCTTCAATTTCCAGGTCTTAGCTCAGATGTTGCCTCCTTCAGGAAGCCCTCCGGGACACCCAGGCTGGGTTAGTCACCCCCTCTGAGCTCCCACAGCCCTTTGGCTCCCCTATCCCAGCCCTGCCCACTCTGAGTCATCACTGTCTGGGAACAGGTCTGTCTTCCCTACTGGACCAGGAAGGCAGGTCCTGAGCTGTCTTGGTCATAGCGGTGGCCCCAGCATTACCCGGCACAGGTCAGGCACAAAGGAGCACGAATCAAAAAGTCTGAACTCACAGTTTGGCGGAGTTGGCACCCCTGGGAAAAGACTCAGAAAGGGAAAGTAACATGCCCAAGACTGTACGTTAGGTCTAGGGCTTAATGATTTAGACCCAGGCCTGCTGAGTCCAGAAGCCACATTCTCCACTCTGACATTCCCTGGCTCTTCCCTTCTCCAGGATCCCACCCAAGCCCTCCAAGACCCATCCTCCCAGGGACCCAGGGTGGGGGACTTACTGTGGGGCGCATGGCCTGGGGCACTGGGTGCATCCTGGAGGATGACAGGCATCAGGGCCTGGCGGATGGCTGTTTCCCAGCCCCGGGCAGTCTCGGCCCCCTGCCCGCTGGGCCCCCCTGGGGCCCCGCCAGGGGTTTCGCCCACAAAGTAGGTGGTGTTGGCAGTGACAATCTCGAAGCAGTGTGGGTTGGTGCCTGGTGGCACAAGGCTGAAGTTCTGGGCAGGCTCCACAGCGAGGATTTCAGACAGTGGAATTTCCTGGCAGAACACAGAGCCAGCACCCGTGAGGGCTCCAGGCTGACCCTGGGGCTCTCCACTTACTCAGATGAGGACACAGAACCCAGTGTCATTGCAGAAGGGGCTGGTTTGCATGGAGGGGTCAGGAAAGGCCTCCTGGTGGAAGTTACATTGAAGCAGAGATCGGAAAGGTAAGAAGAGGCCAGCTGGTGGAGGAGTGGGTGGAGCATGTGCAAAGGCCCTGAGGTAGAAAAGGCTTGTGTTCAAGGAACATGTCGTATCCCCATTACATGGATAGTGCCTGGCACACAGTAGGCATGCCATGTTTGATGAACTAATAAAGGATAAAAATAAAATAAATTAATTAATGAAATCAGGCTAGGCCCAGGCCTCATGGGCCACAGGGAGGAGCCTGAGCTTTGTCTCCAGGGCCTTGGGGAGCCACAGAAGGGTTTAGTGCAAGGTGGGGAGTAGTTCTCTCTGGCTGTGTGTGGAGGGTGGATGGGAGAGGATGGGACTGACATAGGAGACCAGGAAGGAGGCAGAGGGGACCCTGGGAGGAGAGAGGGTGCGGTGTCTATGGGGAGGAAAAAGAGTGTGCTTTGAAAAGTGTTGAAAGACAAAGGAAGGGAGGAAGAAAAGAAGGAAAGAGTGAGAAAGAGAGACAGACTTATGTAGCCAGTAAAACCAGGAGACAGAGACGTTGTGGTGGGGATGGTATTTTAGATAAAGTGGCTTGAGGAAGACGGGAAGGATAAGAAGGAAGCAGCCATGGGAAGGGTAAGGAAGATGCTCCAGGGCAGGTAAACAGCGAGGTGTCTGAGTTTTATTCCAAGGGCAGTGGGAGCCATTGGAAGCTTGTGATGGTTTTAATGGACTCCTCTGGCTGCTGCGTGGGAAACGACTGAGGACAAGGGCAGAAGAAGGACCGTGGAGGAGACTGGCGGGAATGCAGCGCTGGCATGGGAGGCGGTGATGAATGAATACAAAGAAAGAATTCAAAAAATTAATTATAAGGTTATAATGATAACACACTTATAGTTACTGGGAGTTTAACGGAGCTTAACATACGCCTGGCCCTAAACTAATTGCTCCACGTAGATTATCTCTTTGAATTCTGGCATTAGCCCTGAGGCGAGGACTATTCTTTGAGGCCTTTTACAGGTGAGACACGTGGGGTGCAGAGAGGTGAGGTAACTTGCTTGGATCCCCCAGCTGGAAAGTGATGGAGCTGAGATCAAACACGGGGAAGGGCATCCAGGTGGGCGACACTTGCTGATGGGATGGAAGCGGGCAAGCAGGGGTGGGCAGAGAGTGTGATTCGCAGGTGTTTGCCTGAAGCAACTGGGAGAGGAGGGGAGAAGATAGTGGACAAAGAGGAGAGGTCTGGGGGATCTGGGAGCCAGAAGGCCCACCTTGTAGTATCTGTTGGTTGTGTTGTTCTGGAAGAGCGTGATGCACTTGCAATCCAGGCGCCAATAGTGCCGCTTCCTCTGTTGGGAGAGGTGCTTGAGAGACTGAGGTTGTCTGCCCCACATGCTGCTAGGGCTCTGACTCTAATCCCAGCCAACCCCCGCCCCTAATTCTAGCCCCGCCCCGCCCCTGACCTTGCCTTAGTCCCGCCCCTCCCCTAAATCCTGTCCCTCCCCCTTCATCCCTATAGCCACCCCTCTAATTCTACCTCAGCCTTCAGCATGACCCCGCCCACTCCATACCCCAACCGGCTCCGCCCCCTCAAACCCCCGCTCTCCCCAACTCTAGCCCCACCCACCTGACCGCGCCCCACCCACTCACCAGCGTGTCCTTGTTGCTGTAATGAACCACCCAACCCTCACGTAGCGTCGTGCTGGATTTCCGTGTTGTGTGTCGCACTGACTGCACCACCCTCATTAGGGGGATGTACCCCAGGGAGCTGAGGGTTGGGGAGAGGAAGGGGTGAGAGGTTACAAGCAGAAAATAGCAGTAGTGCCTGGGGCCGCGGCGGGTGGTGGTAGAGGCCTGTTCGGGGCCGGGGGTGGGGGGGTGGGGGGGTGCATCTCTGGGCAGCCAGGGGTTTTTTTGGCCACACTTTTTTCCTTTGTGGTTTCCAGATTTCCCATAATGAGGAAGGGGACTCTTGAGAGGCCCACATTAAGAGGCTGCGTTCCAAAGCCAGGCTGCCTGGCAAATTACCTAACCACTTCGTGCCTCAGTTTCTCCACCCAAAGGGGTTGCTGTGAGAAGTGAAGCCTTTCTTAGGAGTTTAGCATAGTACTTGGCACACAGTGGGCCTCCAATAAGTGCTAATTAGTACTGAGCCCATTGATTGTGGAGCCAGCTGTGTGACACTGGGCAAGGGACTCAACCCCTCTGTGCCTCATTTCTCTCATCTGTGCACGTGCTATTATGACAGTGAGGAAATGAAGGCTGAGAGAAATTAAGTGACTTGCCCAACTTCAGAACCAACATCCTCTTGATCCCTGCGCTAGACCTGGACTTGAGAGGCCTTGGCCACTTCTCTTTGCCTCTCTGAGACTCGGTTTCCTCATCTGTGAAACAGGCTGCCTCTCCCAACAGCCCTCCCCTCCCAAGTCCTTCAAGGTCCAACTCTGATAGCCTATGATTCTGTTACTAAACACTCCCAGGAAAGACCTGGGAGAAAGGGATTCTGAGGTTCCAGGTGGCTAGGGCCGGGTGGCACGAGTAAGAAACTCTCAGTGATCACTGTGACCTGAATACCCGTCCCCCCTCTGGCCTCACTTCCCCTCCTCTTCCCATCACTCTCCCTGCTTCTGCCATCCCAGGTTCCTTGATACTCCTGCAACATTGTTGATTCTACCTCAGGGCCTTTGCACTTGCTATTCCCTCTGCTTGGTAGCCTCTTCCCCCAGATATCTTCCACACCACTCCTTCCCTCCTCTCCCTCAGATCTCTTTAAAGCTACAACATTTCCTCACAGAGGGCTCCTTTAACGACCCTAAGCAAGATAGCATGTCCCCATTTTCTATCCCCTCTCATTTCCTTTTTAATTTTATTTTTGATAGCAGTTACCAGTATCTTATAATAACCTATAACGGAAAAGAATCTGAAAAAGAATACATATATTATTCTCTCTCTCTCTCTCTCTCTCTCTCTATATATATATATATATACTGAATCACTTTGCTGTACACTTGAAACTAACACAACACTGTAAATCAACCATACTTCAATTAAAAATTTTTTTTTCTAAAACATATGAAAAAAAGTGAAAAGGTTCAAAGGATGAGATTAAAAATAGAGAAATGGAAATGCAAATATTTTCTTCTCATACCTCCAAATGGATCATCTCTCACCCTTCCCACTTTAGAGATTCAAGATTCAAATACTAGGGAGAACTCCTTTTCCATTTTCTGAGCACTTATAACCTGGCAAGCACTTTCCCTGCATGATCAAATAGAATTTGCACAATCTGTAAGGCACGTCCCCAGTCCCCAGGAGGAAACTGAGGCAGGCAGAGAAAGGACCAGCAGTTTAAGTGATGGAGCTGGGATCCATCTCTCAGCCTCCAGTGCCCTGTGCTTTTAGCCCTGCTGCTTTCCTGCCACCTCGATAAACAGTCATCCATGGAGGAAGCCAGGCCTTGTCCTAGGCACTTGGGAGGCGGATAAATATCCTTGCCCTCGAGCACTTGAACTCACATTCTAGTGAAGCTGAAGATTAATTCCATTTCTAATTTAAAATGTGTAATTAAGTAAAAGTTATTATTTTTCAGAGCTTCCATGCCAGAAGAAAGCCACTGCCTGTCAGTTCGTTGGGGATATTTTCCTTTCCCCATTTTACAGATGGGAAGACTGAGGCACCAAAAGGAGAAGGGACTTGTTTAAGGCCATACAAATCAATCCAAGGCCAAAATGGTTGAAAGAAAATGGATATTTTCCCTTCCTTTTTAAGATTTAGGGCTCTGGGATAAGAGTTAAACTAACACTTACTGTATACCAGGTACTGTTTTACATACTTGATTCACATTAATTCATTTCATTCTCGCAACAACCCTATACGGTAGGTACTACTTTATCCCCATTTTACTGATGAGAAAACTGAGGCCCAGAGAGGTTAATCTCTTGCCTAAGGCCATACAGCAGTCTGGTTCCAGAGTCCATATTCTCACTCACTCTTTGTACTGTCACTTTGCCATATGGACTGTTTCTAGAAGGACCCACCAGAACCTAATCCCAGTGGCATCCTCTGGGCAGAGGGGCTGGGCAGCTGCGAGGCAGGGAAGTGGGAGGGGTTGGCTATATATGTTTTGAGTGACTGTATTACCAGTTCCAATAAAAGAAAAACAATTTAAGTTAAAATAGGCTTCCATTAAAACTTGTTAAAAATGTAAAGCAGGAAAAAAGGTTAGGTTAAAAAAATAAAGTTCGGATGCTTGAAAAAGTTCGCCTCAGGAACCTGAGAAATTTGTAAGAATGGGGTGATGTCAACCCATTGTAGGGACGGAGAACGGCCTTTGCTGGAGAGGGCCCTGGGTACCTCTGGGCCTTGCCTCCCTCGCCTTCCTCCTCCTCGCTGGCATGGAGAGCATTTTCTGAGTGGGAGCCCGGGACGAAACCCGAGTCATCTGACTCATCCATGAGGGAGCTCTTGTCAGCCTCGCTGAAATCAGTGGCCTCCTCCATCGGCACATCTGGGAGGACAGGGGCATCAGAGGGGCCTCCACACAGTCCTGCTGCCCTTTCCCACTCAGCCCCCAGCCTCTTACCTCCGTTGATGAGTGCCTCCCCCAAACAGTCATTAGGGACTCGGGTGGCGCAGCGTTTGTGACAGTTGAACTTGCAATCTGGTAGGAGGACAGGGAACATGGAGTGGGGTGGGAGGGGGAAGAGAGGTCACTTCTAAGGGTTGACCCTTGACCCCTAGCCCCCAGTCTCAAAAGAGTTCGCTATTGCTTTTTGGGGCAGGAAAGCTAAATGACCCTTCCCTGGTCATCCCTCCTTTAAGCCACAGTCCCCAGTTATAGAGAGGCTTGATTAAATAGAGGAGGGCCAGATGAAGTGTCCGTGGCTTGACAGCCCTAGCACTCTAAGGGTCTAAAGTTCTAACAGTGTAGCTATCCGTCACCCTAGATTTCTACAATTATAGAGTGTAATCGCATGTAACATTCTATGATTCTAGACTTCAGGCTTTTGAGGGCGGGGTTTCTCAACCTTTGGCACTATGAACATTTTGGGCTGGAAAATTCCTTGTTGTGGCGGGTTGTTCTGAACATCATAGGATTTTTAGCAGCATCCCCGATCTCTACCCATCTGATGCCACTAGCACCAGCCCCATGTGACAAACAAAAATGTTTCCAGACATTGCCAAACATCCCCCCTTGGGCAAAACTGTCCTTGGTTGAGAACCATTGTTTGGTTGAGAAGTTTGAAGACTCCGAGGTTCTGGGCTGCTATACATCAAAGATCCTGGAATTCTATGAAAACTTATTTTGCTAAGGTCCTTATGATTCTAGATTTCTAAGACTGCAGAGTCTGATGTCCAAGTTTCTAGAACTCTACACATCTATGCTTCTACAGTTCTACAGTTCTAGACTGCTAAGATTCTTTGATGTCTGAGGTTTTAAGGTTTTATGTGTCTAAACTCTAGAATTCGGTGACCCTACAGTTCTATGATTCTAGACTTCTAAGCCTGTAGAATCTGAGAGTTCCAAAGTTCTTGGGTTCTGTACACCCAGGAATCTAGAACTTAATGTTTCTATGGTTCTTCAGCTGTAGACATCTAAGATGCTAGAATTTGACTGTTCTGATGAATTCTAGAATTGGATGGCTCTAACCTTTTTATGGATCTAGACTTCTGGTATTTCCGAATTTGATCGTTCAAAGTTCTGGGATCTTAGATTTCTAGGACTCCAGAATTTGATGGTTTCAAGGCTATATGATTCTAGACTTCTAAGACTCAAATGTTTTGCTTCTAGGTTTCTATTCTTCTCAATTCCTATGGTTTTAAAGTTCTAACATTCTGAGAATCTATAATTTGATGGTTCTAATATTTATGAGTCTAAAGTTCTATGATTCTTTTTGCTGAATCCTATGATCTAGAATTCTTGGAACTTATGTTTCTAAGGTTCTCTGATTCAAGAATTCTCAAGTTCTAAGGTTTTAGAATTCCATGCTAAGTATCATATGCATCTAGATTTCTTAGGTGCTAGGATTCCAAGTTTCTAATGACTGAGGTTCTAGGATTCCAGAATTCCAAAGATTCTAGAACTTCAGGATTCAGGGCACTCCCTTTCCAAGGCCCTGTGCTTCTAAGGATCAGAACAGAGATTTTTGTTTCCTGCCACAAGCCCAGCTGAGATCCTAAGCCTCAGTGTGTCTGTGTGATGGGGGGTGTTCTGACTCTGTCCCTCGCCACCCCCCAACGTGGGGGGCCCCCGCTGACCTTTGCACTGCAGGCCCTGGCGAAAGAGGCCCTTGAGCAGTTTCTTGCAAGCCTGGCAGACGGTGGGCCGCGTGTAGCTGTGGATGAGGAAGGTGTGTGGCACCTTGACCTTGGACAGCAGCATCTTGTCCAGCTCGATCGGGCGACCGGTGTAGGATGAGACAGAAGATGAGGAGGACGAGGATGTGGGGCGGCGAGGGATGAGCTCGGTGGTGCTACGGCTCTATCAGATGGCAAGGTGGAAAGGGACACCTCAGCGCATCGTCCCTGCGCCTGGACCTCATCAACCCCCAACCACCACCCCTCCCCACCCCTCCCCACTCCCCCAGCTGCTCACCAGCTCATCAGTCATGCTGAGGAGGGACTCAGAGGTGCCGAGGCGCACCGAATGGCCACTGGCCAGAGACGTGGACGATAGGCGTCGCTTGCGGGCCCCACTGCAGTTGTTGGGGATGCTGAAGGCGCAGCGTTTGTGGTAGTTCAGTCCGCAGCCTGTGTGGGGCGCCCGACGGTCAGAGACATAGCCTCCACCTGACCTGGGCACTGAAGCTCAGCTCCCCCCACCACGCGCCCCTCCCCCCCTTCGCCACCTTCTCCTTTTCTGAGGATCTGGAACACAGCACGTCCCTCAGGATGCCTCTTCCTAGTGTAATTAACGTCAGCGGAACACTACAAAACCCAATTCAGGCAGAACTGCTAATGGCTGAGAGCCTTCAGGAATAAAGGTTTGGGGAACTCCCTGACGGTCCAGTGGTTAGGATCCCGCGCTTTCGGTGAGGCCAAAAAAAAAAAAAAAAAAAACAGGAATAAAGTTTTGGGCCACCCCAACAGACAAAATACCATGAGCAAGTGAGGTGCTGGCTGAGGGCAAAGGGAATATGGACCAGGCAGTGGAGAAGGCAGAGAAGGAAGCCACAGCCACGTGCCCAGTTGCAGCCGTGAGGACAGTCATAGTATCTCTTCCTTACTTTGTTATGAATATGTGCATACACCAAATATTTTTGTTTTCTTCCCTCTTCTACCCCCTTATCATCTAACATAAGATATTAATAATAATTAACTTTATACCGTGATATTTGTTACGGGATATCAAAGGAGAAGACGGAATATCACACAAGGACATCGTCTTATGGGGAAAGAGAGCATTTTTCAGTTGTACTCGGGATGGTTGTATCATATCATGTGGAAGTGTGACTTTGTTCTTTCTTTTCTTTTCTATTTTTAATCCTTGACCACGAAAGAGTCAGGCTCAGCTTGTCATTTCCTACTGGACTTCCTGAATGCTTCTCCATACATCTCTGGTGATTCCAAATGATTCCAGGATCTCTTTCTGGAGTAAAGAATGTTCCTCCAGCCTTTGGAAGCTTCCTTCGGACATTTTATGAAGATTGTCTTCTGGCAGCCGGCCTCTTATAGACTTTCCTGTGCAGTAATTCCTCATCATAGGCACTGTCTCAAATGCACAATGTCATGCTGCAGAGGCAAGCTTGGGGATTGCTGTTGCTGCTACGAGGAGAGTTTCAGGATGGCAAATTGCACACAGGAACCATATCCCAGTTTTGGCCTTTAATCACTCACATGCCTCACAGAATTTCAGAATCTCATCTATGGTTCCTGTTATGAGTATCAAGGTAGAATCAAACTCCCGTAGGAAGGCGTCAATGGCATAAAGTACAGGCATAAAGTATTGGAACCCTATGAACTTGGACCATCATCTGTGATGCTGGGCCGATGAAGTCCATTCGGAGAATGGCCATTAGAACTTGGTGATACCAGGGTTGCTCCACGACAACAGTTACATAAACCAAGACTTCAAGAGTTGGATATGGCATGTGGACGATGGCAATATCGATAGCAGCTTTGAATGCAGTAAATTGGTGTTTTGCAGGCCTGACACAGCTATTATCCCTAGAGTCCTTAAATAATGCCACAAGTATATTTAACTTTTTTTTTTTCCGTGCCGTGCGGCATGTGGGGATCTTAGTTCCCTGACCAGGGATTGAACCCGCACCCCCTGCAGTGGAAGCACAAAGTCTTAACCACTGGACCACCAGGGAAGTCCTCCACAAGTATATTTAGGGCTGCATGATAACAATCCCAGTCGATGCTGTGGGTCATCTGGAACACAAGGTATCAGGGACTCCGGATTTCTACAGGAGCATGATAGCCACAAAGCTGGAGATCCTTAGGCAATGGAACATCTGAGAATACGCCTCTAATAGTGGAGCACACTGAACAACAATGGAGATGCAGGTCGTCGTCATATAATGGATGGTCTTCATCTGCTGTGTGTAGAGCAGAGCCAAGGTGGGTGTGCGGCCTTCCTCTGCAGGGGAGGCGTGATCTCAGCATTCCCCCTCAGAAGCATCAAAGACGGGAACAGTGAACCTGTGAATCCTGACACTTGGGCTTAACCTTGAGACATCTTGTCTCAAAGGAACACACTGTGTTCCTTTGTTTTTTTAAAGTATGATTTAGGGAGACGTGTATGGGTGCCTGTTATAGACTGAATGTTTGTGTTCTCCCCAAATTCATATGTTGAAGCCCTAACCTTCAGTGTGACTGTATTTGGAGATGGGGCCTTTAAGGAGGTAATTAAGGTTAAATGAGGCCATAAGGATGGGGCCCTGATCAGTGGGATTGGGGTCCTTATAAACGGAAGAGACATGAAAAATCGCTCTCTCTCCACGTGCTATGTGAGCACAGGAGGAGATGGTGGCCATCTGCAAGCTAGGAAGAGAGCCCTCACCAGGAACCATATCTTGTCAGAACCCAGATCTTGTTTACGCCACCCAGCCCGTGATCTTTCGTTAGGACAGCCCTAGCAGACGGAAGTGCCAAGTTGCCAACAGTTGGACTCTGATAGCTTTATGTGTCACATCCCCAGTTATTCAAACGATAATCTGCGTGTTGCTGCGAAGGTATCTGGAGATGTGATTCAAGTCCACAATCAGTTGACTTTAAGTGACGGAGATCATCCTAGTTAATCTGGGTGGGCCTGTTTCAGTCAGTTGAAAGGCTTAAAGAGCCGAGCTGAGATTTCCGAGCTGGAGAGCAGCTTCATCTCCTGCCTGTTCTCCCTGACGACCCGCCCTGCGGATTTCAGAGTGGCCAGCGCCCACAATCCTGTAAGCCAATTCCTTCCAAAAATCCCTTAACATATGCCTCCCTACAGGCTCCGTTTCTCCTGTTGATCCCTGACTGATATAGGCTCCGCCCTCTTCCCCATCACCCCTGTTCTCCCCCAAAGCTCTGCCCCTTACCACTCCCTCGGAGCTCCACCTCCCAGTCCCCACCCCCAAATGGAGCCCCACCCAGACCCCGCCCTCCACCCAAGCTCCGCCTCCTGTGCCCACCTCCAGTTCCTTCCCCAAGCCCTGCCTCTGGGCGCTCACCTCTCCCTCCGAACCCCACCTCTTAGGCCCCACCTCCTGGCCCTGAGCTCCAGCCCGGCCCCGCCCTCACGCCCACAACCTACCTCCTGGCCCCGCCTCCAGCCCCTCCGCCTCTCACCTTCACACTTGAGGCCCTGGCGCACTAGGCCGAAGAGCATCTCTCCGCAGTGGTCGCAGAAGGCAGGCGCTCGGTAGGAGTGCACCGTGAGGGCGTGCGGGCGGATCTGGAAGTCCTCGAAGGTGGCCGAAGCTGCAGGCAGCAGGGAGGGGCGGATGGTTGAATCGGGACCAGCGGTGGCCATTTCACCCTCCGCATTCCCGGGTTTCACACAGCCCTGTCAACTGCAATGTTTGATCTTTCCTTCAATCATTTACTCGCATCCTACATTTCATTCGACCTGGGTTCAAATCCCAGCTCCACCATTGGCCAAAACACCTATGTGCCTATGCCAGGGACCAGGGAGGGGGAATGGGGAATTGTTTAATGGGCACAGATTTCCAGTTTTGCAAGATGAAAACAGTTCTGGAGGTTGGTTACACAACATTGTGAATGTAATTAACACTACTGAACACTAGACTTTGAATATGGTTAAGATGGTAATTTTATGTTGCATATATTTTATCACAATTAAAAAATTTTTAATTAAAAAACACAGATAGGGCTTCTCTGGTGGCACAGTGGTTAAGAATCCGCCTGCCAAAAAAAAAAAAAAAGACAAAAGACCTGGAAAAGGTAAGGGTCTGGACCATGCAGGTGTCTAGGGAAGAACATGCCCAGTAACATAATAGTATCGCCTTATAGTTCTTTTTTTCAAAATTTATTTTGATGAATGTTCCGCTTACACTTTTTTATTTCTATTTTTGAAAACTAATTAATTTATTATAATTTTTGGCTGAGTTGGGTCTTCATTGCTGCACGCGGCTTTCTCTAGTTGCAGCGAGCGGGGGCTACTCTTCGTTGCAGTGCGTGGGCTTCTCATTGCAGTGACTTCTTTTTTTGTGGAGGACGGGCTTTAGGCCCGCGGGCTCAATAGTTGTGGCTCGAGGGCTCAGTTGCTCTGCAGCATGTGGGATCTTCCCGGACCAGGGCTCGAACCCGTGTCCCCTGCTTTGGCAGGCGGATTCTTAACCACTGCACCATCAGGGAAGTCCCTATGGTTCTTTTTTATGGGTTAAATGAATATATGGAAAGCTTTTTTTTTTTTTTGGCCACGCGACGCGGCTTATGGGATTTTAGTTCCCCGACCAGGGATCGAAACGGGGCCCTCAGCAGTGAGAGCACGGAGTCTTAACCACTGAACCGTCAGGGAATTCCCGGAAAGCTCTTAAAACAGTACCTGGCTCAGAGAAAATGCTCAATAAATGTTAGCTATTATTTTAAAGTTTCATTTTTGGACTAAATCTTGTTCCTCTCCCCACCCCCATCCCCCCCAATTTCTGTCTAATATTAAGCTATTTTTCTTAGTATTATGCAATGGAGAGGGGACTCTGTTCTATGTGCCAAGCACTGTTTACACATGCAGGATAAAGCTCTGAACAAGAGAGTTTCACCACTCTTAGAGATCTGACATTCTTCTGAGGAGAGGGAAAAGATACATCAAACAAACAAACAAACAAACAAACAAGGATATTTCTGACAATGAGGAAATGGCAGTTAAGCTGAGATCCAAATAACAAGAAGGTGCTAGCTATGAGAAGACAGGACAGGGTCGGGGGTGGGGGAGAAGGACAGCAAGTGCAAAGGCCCTGAGGTGGGAGGGAGCTTGATTTCTTCAAGGGACAGAGGGCAGACAAGATGGTTGGAACAAAGAAAATAAGAAGGACAGTGTTAAGAGATGAATTTGGGGAATTGGCAGGGCCCAGGTCATGGACAGCCTTGAGGCCACGTTGAGGAGTTTGCATTTTGTTCCGAGGGTAATGCAGAGTAAGGGGAGGATTCTGAGCAGTGGAGTGTCATGAGCTGACTTAGGTGCTACTGCAATAGTCTGGGCAGGAGGTGATGGCGGCTTGGATCAGTGGAGGGAGGAAAGAAATAGATTCAGGATGAGTGAGACCAGTAGGTTTGAGGATGGACCAAGTGAAGGGGTGAGAGAAAAAGAGGAGCCAGGGGTGGCCCAAAGTTTGGGGCATGAGCACCTGGGTGAATGGTGATACCCTTCACCAAGCTGGAGAATACTGTGGGAAGAGCAGGTTTAGAAGGGCGAAATCAAGATTTCTGTCTTGGACAGGCTGTATCTGAGAGGCCTGGAGCTGCCGAGTAAAAGCGTCAGGGAGACAGCTGCACGAACAAGACTTGGGTTTGGGGAGAGACCAGGATGAAGATAAAAATCCAAGGGTGGCAAGCCTATATGAGGGACGTAAATCGAAACTTCTTCTTTTTTTAATGATTTATGCTCTTTATTTATTGGCTGCGTTGGGCCTTCGTTGCTGCGCGTGGGCTTCCTCTAGTTGAGGCGAGAGGGGGCTACTCTTTGTTGCGGTGCGCGGGCTTCTCATTGCGGTGGCTTCCTTGTTGTGGAGCACGGGCTCTAGGCTCCCAGGTTTCAGTAGTTGCGGCACGTGGGCTCAGCAGTTATGGCTCGCGGGCTCTAGAGCGCAGGCTCAGTAGTTGTGACGCACGGGCTTAGTTGCTCTGCAGCATGTGGGATCTTCCCGGACCAGGGATCGAACCGGTGTCCCCTGCATTGGCAGGAGGATTCTTAACCACTGCACCACCAGGGAAGTCCCGTTAATCCAAACTTCTAACTGTCATCCATCCATCCATCCAACAAATTTTACGGAGCATTGCAGTACTCCGGGTGGGGGTGGGGGGCAGGGGAGGACATACAGCCATGAGTAAGGTACCTCCTACCCCCCTACCCTACCCTCCTGAAGGAACCAAGGGCTAAAGAGTCCTCTAAGTGCTGAGAGCTTGCCCACCCATCAAATGGGAATGGCCAGTGGGTGGACTAGATTTTGGCTGAAAATACAGGTACCCGGGTTTCATCTCATGCTGCAGAGTCTGATTTAATTTAGCATTTCATTGGGAGGAGGCACAGGCAGCAAAACATTTTTAACTTTACATCAAAGTGTAACGTAGGTCTAGGAAAGGACATATCAGAAATGCACAGCTTAATGAATTGTCAAACTGTACACGCCCATGTCACCAGCATTCTGATGGATAAATGGAAGTTTAAACCATTGTGCCCCCCCACCCAACTCCAGCTGCCAAAAAGGTACCCACTCTCTTGGCTTCTAACAAAATAGCGTAATTGTCTTTGTGCTTCGTAAATGGAATGATACAATATGTAGTCTGATGTCTAGCTTCTGTCCCTCAGCATTAGGTGTGAGATTCATCCGCGTTGCCGTGGATGGTTTATGTTCAGTGCGGTGCGAATTCCACAATGTGCAGGCACCACACCTACCCATTCCGTAACGGTGGTTTGTAAAAAGCTCCCGCGGTGATTCTAATTTGCAGCCAAGGCTTAGAACCGCTGGTCCCTAACTTTAGGAACTAAGTTTCTGGGCCCACCTCCCCTCCCCCTCCTCCCGATGCCCCGCCCCCGCTCGAGGCTCCGCCCCTAGGCCCGCCTCGGCCTCTCACCCGACAGTACCACCTCCACCAGGTCGCCCTCCTGGATGTCTCCGGCAGAGCGCACCAACTGCAGGAGGTTGGCTGACGTGGGGTCATGTTTGAAGAGCAGGATCTTGTCGTAAAGGCCATAGAAGCCACACTCGGGGAACTGAGGAGCGGGAGAAGGAGGTGGTGACGGAAAAGCTCAAAGCAGCGGTCTGGAACCCTCCCAGGGCAGGGCCGGCTGTTTCCCCCGGAAACTCAGAGACCCCGCAGCCCCTCGCTTCCTGCCCGCTCCCTCCCAAGCCCAGCTCGAGCTGAGCCGGGCAGGGTGCCAGGGCCCCAGGTGTGCTGGGAGCGAGCGCTGGCCAGAGTTTGAGAGAGTGGCTCTGGGAGCGTGGGCACCTAGAATCTTCTGGAGATGGACGGGGGTAGGGCTGAGTGAGCATCCCTTCCCTTATCTCCCCACCACCTCCCGCTCCCCCTCACCCCCAGCTTCCTTCCTGGAACTGTTGTTGTCCCTGTTACCTGGCTCCAGGCCCAGCACTGGGGCTGGGCGATCTGGAAGGAGGGGATTTAGGACTCCTAGTTTGTGGGGGAGGGGGGTGTGGAAAGGCTAGGGCTCAAGGGAGCTGGAAACTGGCACGGTGTCCCCCACCCAATGCCTCAAGGACCCAGGTGTCCCGGTCCCTAGCTTGGGGAGGCGGGGCAGGAAATGAAAGCTGGTAGAACAGAAAGTGAAACCGCCCAGGTGGAGCCACTGGAAGGAAGGAAAGGGGCCCTACCACACCTGGACGGGGTGGGGAGGGGGGCAGAAAATAAAACTGCGGTGAGGCCTGAGGCGGTAGGCTGAGGACTTGAGCATCGGATAAAGAACTTCACCCAGGGGACAATCATGCCCTCTCCCCAGCCTGTTTTCCCAAGGAGCAGGCTAAGTGTGCGAGCTGGGCCTGCTAGTTTTGGGGTTTGGGGTAGGTGGCAAAGGAAGCTCTATCTGTTCTTGTTGCTGGGAGAGGGTCCACAGGTGGCCAGGACTGCCAGGGTCCTGACTGCCTTGGAGGTCTTTCTCTAAGCTTCAGTTTCCTTGTCTGTAAAATGGGGGAGTTGGCCCAGTTCCTAATGTTTTGTCTGCAGCCCAAAGAATTCATTCCCAGGAATCTAAGAAGATCCTACAATTTGGGTATTTTGGGATTCCAGCATGCTCACATTATAGGATTATACATTCTAGATTCCAACAAATTATCATGATAAGTTTTAGGATTTTAATAACCTAGATTAGTAGTAGTCTAATATTTTAAAGTTCTAGGAATCTGCTAAACTAGGGTTCTAATATTTGAATATCTTAGCATGAAAGGATTTCAGCGACCCAGCATTCCAGAATTCTAACATTTTTACGCTCTAGGAGTCTAACAACGATGGAATCAAATATTCCAACATTTTAATGTTTTAGTATTTCAACAACCTCGGGTTCTAATGTTTGAACACTTTAATATCAGAGGAGTTCAGTTACCTAGCAGTTGCATATTCCAACAATTTAGAATTCTAACATTTTAACACTTTTACAGTCCAAAATTCCAACAGCAGAGTAGCCCACTATTCCAATTTTTTTTTTAATTCTAACTTTTAACATTCTAGAATCCAAGCATTGCGTCCCACCTGATTTCCCCTTGCCGTGCTCCCCCAGGCCCCAACCCCAGTGACCCTCGTGTCCAAAGCGAAGAGTGGGGTGGGACTGGGGAAGGTTCGTTTTCACAGACTAGCATTAGAGCCGGGGGGTGGGGGGACACTGATCAGGAGAGGGGACAGACACCTCAGAGCCTCTGGACTGTGAAGAGGCGCACCTGCCCCTCCACACACGCTCAAGCCTGGGGGAGGGCAGAGATTGGACTCTGAGACCTCACTTGCCCCTGGCAGCTACTGCAGGCACCCACACCCACACATGTCACTTGATCGCCACGGCCAGCCTGGCTTCAGTTTCTACTGTTTCCACCAAATGGGAGGCCGGGGATAGGCCTGGACAGGGAGGTCCCCCGACATCTGCTGCTCCCACCTGCCCCTTCCTCTCGGCTCCTACACCTCACCCGTCCCTCCCTTCCTCCATGCTGTCTGCAGCAAACAACAACATCCAGGGACATGCAATTTGGGGAGGCCTCTGGGGCACCCCACCCCTGACCAGGCCTCTCTCAAAGGAGTGGTGGGGTGAGGAGGCAACTGGGGGCCAATGCCCCACCCCCACCCCTCAGTCGCCCAAGGCTTATCCCCCTTCTCTCCCTCTTCCTTATATACTGGGCTGGAGATCGCCTCTGCCAGCACCTCCCCACTCTTCCAGACCTCTCCTCAAGCTAGGTGAGGGGAACCCTGTGCCCTCACCTTCTGGTCAACGATGGAGCAAGCCAGCTGCTTCACGTGGGCCAGCTCGGAGGCGGTGGGCAACAGCACGAACTCGCGGGTCAGCCCGATCTGGATGTGGAAGGACACCCCCGAGCCCGGCGCCGGGACATGGGACAGCAGCGGTGGCGGAGCCTGCAGTTCCAAGCTGCCAGAGGGCGGAGGAGACCCCGGCCCGGGAGAGCCCGGGAGGCCGGCGGGATGGGAGGGTGCGGCGGCCATAGGGCGAGGCCCGGGACCCGCCGCCCGGCGCCCACCCGGGATCAGGCTGCAGGAGCCTGAGCAGGGAGGCTCAGGTCCCTGGATCCGAGGTATCTTGTTAGCTGGTGGTAGGAGCGCGGGGATCCCTGGGATCCGAGAAGAGAATCCTGGCAGGTTGAGGGAACTCGAGGAGGTGGGACCCTGGGAAGTTAGAGAAAAGGAATCTCGTGGATCAGACGCCCGCCCGGAGATTAAGGGATCACAGACGATCAGAAAGGAGAAATCTAATGGTTTGGGCGGCCCAGCGATTGGGAGATTCCAAGAAATCAAAAAAGAAAATCTAGTAGGCCGGGGTCACAGGGATCAGAAGAGCCCAGGATCCAAAGGCTCGCTGGAGAAAGAAGGGATTGGAAAAGGAGCAGGTGGGGCCAAGAATCCAGTGGCTGTAAGAAGAGGATCCACATAAGAAGGGAGCTCGAGGGATTCACCAGATCTTGGGGTGGAGAGCAGGAGTCTCTGAGTCGGGGATCGAATGGATCCCAGGGATCCGACGGCGGGCCTGGGAATGGGCAGAGGGATTCCGAGGGCTGGGGTGCTAAGGCGGGAATCTCACGGGTCTCGGCAGTTGGAGAAAAATTCGGTCGGGGGCCGCGGAGAAGGGGGTGTTACCGGCGGCAGTGGGGTGGCGGGGGGTGGGAGGGAAGGGAGGGTCGTCCGGCGCCGGGCGCCGGTGGCTCTTTTTCCCACTCCAAAGTTTAATTCGGCGGCTGCGGCCCAGGAGGAAGTGTCCGGAGTGACAGTTCAGTCGGCCAATCGGTGCCGGCCTCGGTGACGTCAAGAGGGCGGGGCCTGACGAGGGCCTGCGGGCGGAAGAGGAGGGCGGGCTTAGCGCCTCCGAGTTGGGGCGGCACCTCCCGCTCCCGGGTCTGGGGACCCGGGGGTGGGAGATGCGGGGAAGGGAGGCGAGACTGATTCCTTCCCACCTCACACCCAAGTCTGGAAAACTGACTTTTCCCTGAGCTGGAGAGGGAGGGGCAAGCCACCCTCACCCCCACCACAGGTCGCGAGGCCGGGGCTGAGGAGGCGTCTGGCCCTTTAAGGAAGGGGGCCGTCTCGCCTGGCCTGCATCCGGCGCCCACCGCTGGGGAAAGGGTGGGAGGCGGTGTCAGGTCTGGCCCGCTCTCCGGGCCGGGCCTGCCTCTTCCCAGGGCGTCAGCACGCCCGCCCCCTCCCCCCACTCCCGAGCCCATTACACAGGTGGGAAGACCGAGAGACCTCCAGATGGGCAGAGGTCCTTGCCTCAGGTCTGTCTCCAGCGACCTTGGCCAAAGTGCCAGGAGCAAACTGCAGAGGCCAGGGCTGGGTTACCCGCGCGCGGAGAGAGTCAGGCACAGGGCAGGTGGAGAAGGGGTGTAGTTTCCTTCCATCAGCTCCCCACTCCACCCCAGTGTTTAGGAGGGTGAAGAGCCAAAGAAAAGCCTCGGGGTGCCTGGAAGGACCATAGCGACCAGGGAGGACCACACATCCACACCACTTCATAGATGGAGAGCACATAGTTCTCCTGGGGAAGTGTGCACATGTCTGTCTCTGTGTGACTTTAGGTTGGTGACCTACCCCCTCTGAGCCTGTTTCTCTTTTAGATGGGACAATAATAGGACTGACCCCAGAGGGTCTTTGTGGGGATTAATGAGATGGTTTAAGGGTGCCTACAACACAGCAGAAGCTCAGTAATGGTGACTGGCTATAATGCGCTGAGATAAAGGGGTGGGCACCTCAGGCACTCAGGTGTTTGTGGGTGGGTTTGTTCATTTAGTCTTTCAGCAAGTATGGATTGAGGCCCTAATATGTGCTAGGCCTGTCATAAAACACCTCTTCCAGGACCAATTCCCACTTGGTTTCTCCTCCCTAGCTAATAATGAGTGGCTACCATTTAGTTTACATACAGGAAGCTGAACCCTCAGAGAGGCAAAATGACTTGTCCAAGATTGCCAAGCGAGTAGCTACCACCCACTGGCTTCACTGAGGGGCCAAGGCCTGGCTGAGCCCCAGAGGCATCCCAATAGAGATGGGCCACCGCCGCCTAGACTCCCGACCAGCAGGGATGGGTAGCGGGGATGAGGAACTCACGATGAGCCCACATTCCTGGTAAAGGGCTGTTGGGGGTAGCTGAGGTCGGCACAGTAGCAAATCTGTCACCACATCCGGGGGCTGGCTGGGGCTGGGGAAGGAAGTCTGAGGCTGGAGCGAAACCCTAAACCACCACCTGGGGAAGCGGCACAGAGCCCAGAGGGATGAGGGGGCAGTGAGGCCACATGGTACCCATAGCTGGGCTCCTGTCAGCCTCACCTGATGGCCATCTGCCCACCTGTGCCCTTTGTCCAGACCAGCAGACGACCACCATGGTGAAATCCTAACGTGAGTGTGCACTTCTCAGGCCTTCCTCCTTCCTCAAGTGTTCATGGGGCCCTGACAGGAGCCAGGCCCTGTTCTGGGCACTGGGGTGCAGCCTTTGATAAGCCAGGTGGTGGGCATTACTGAAAGGCTCACTTTACAGGGGAGGCTGAGGCCCAAGGAGGTGCCAGGACTTGCCCAAGGACCTCTGGCTGGTAGACAAAGAGGCCTCATAGCAAGCAGAGGGAGTCACAAGGGACTGGATACCAATTCTGATTTGTATCCTGCTGGGCCCTGAGCAAGCTCCTCGAGCCCCCGCCTCCATCTCTCGTCCTTTGTAACATGTGCATAATGCTGCGCTCCCCTTCTTGAGGTTGTGGGGACCTAGTGAAATGGCACGTGAAGAGCTCTGAGGGCACAGCCGACTACTGTGATTCAGCCACCGCAGAGAAGGGAGAAGGGAATGGCATGTCCCAGGGTCTCCCTTCCTTCCCACTCCATGCAGGCCCAGGCGTGGGGCAGGGAGAGAAGGGGGGCGTTCAGTTTTCTGGATTAGCACTTTGGCCTCACTACCAACCATCACACAGGGGGCGGGGGGGATGAGGAGCTGAACCGTCACATTGTTTCATCTGCTAGTCAGGGCTCTGCTGTAGCCCCTGGGGAGGGAGCGCTTAGGGACAGAAAGGAGGGGCACAGGGAGATTCGGTCCTTGCCCCCACTTCCGTCCCGCCACCCACACCCCACCCAAGATCTGGGCCCCTCTCTGCACCCCCGCCCTACCACGAAACCCCAACCCATCACATCCCGTCGCCAAGCTCCACCCACCCCTGGCAGAGCCAGTCACTCCTCCCCGCGAGTCCCTGGTCCCCTCAGTAGTCAGCACCACCGCCCATCTTACTCCAAAGGGTTTATTGAGACAAGGTTCACAGGCAAGACCAGGGCAGAGGGGATGGGGCTTATAAACAGGAACCTGGAAGGGGGCCTGAGAGCACAGGGTGGAACCCAAAAACGAGAGTGAAATAAATAGAGGAAGAGAGTGGAGGGTCAGGAGAGGAGACGGACAGACTATCACACAGTGATAACAACATGGGTGGGGGTGGGGCTCCATTAAAATCCCATTTATTTATACAGATATACAGGGAGTTACGGGGGACCCGAGGGACCCCACTCCACCCTCCATGCGCCACAGAGGGGCAAGAGAAGGCCACCTCTCCCCATGGGTGACCCCACGGGGGTTTGGGGGGCTGCCCTTGGAGGAGTGTTGGGGGGAGGTAGGGGCGGGCACCTCCCCCGAGGGCATCACCAGCTCCCCAGGCAGTTACTGGCCCTGGCGGCGTTGGGTAGTGTCTGGAAAGCTGTGCTGAGGAACTGGAGGGGAGGGGGTTTACTGGGCGCGCTCCGGGGCGGGCCAGGCCCGCACCTCCACAGAGGACAGCCCAGCCTGCAGCTGGCTCCAGGGCCCCGGCAGACCCAGAGCAGGGGCATTGGGGGCTCCTCCCGGCACAGCTCCCACCCGGATCCAGGGAGGTGGAAAGGAGGGGTCAGGGGTTCAAAGAGAGAACCTGGCACCTTCTGGCGTCTTGGAAAAGCTAATCCCTAAGGACACCCAGCCCTGGCTGTACAGCCCCTGCAGAGAAGGCAGCTCAGAGACCTGGAGTGGGTGTCAGGGTGAAGAGAAAATTCCCAGAGACCATCCTGGAGGGCGATTCCTGAAGGAGGCCACGCCCCGGCGGGATGCCCGGGGGAAGGACGGGCCGAGGGGAGGGCCTCCTGGGGAAAGGGCCAGTTAGCACCACCAGGCTCCAAGGCAGGCAGGAAGAAGCCAGGCCTTGGGGCCTACAGACCAAGGCTGGAGTCACCTATGGGGGGCAGAAGGGAGGGGAGACTGGACCACGACCTCCAGGGTGCAAGAGGCCAGGCAGCTCCAGCCCCTCCTCTGAATGCCCAGGGGCTACCTTGGCAATTCTCACAGGGCATCCTGACTAGGATTTCGGGTCTTGGCACCCTCTGGAAATGCCAGGCGAAGGGGTGTTTGTGAGGGCCCCATCGGGGGTGAGGATGCAGGGGGCTTCTGCCCTCCCAAGCCAAGCCTCCCTCCCATCTGGCCCCTCACCTCAGTCCCACCTGCCCAGCCCCGCTCCCCAGCCAGCGTGGCGGCCTGGGCGGGGCCAGGTGGGCATCATACGAAGACCTTGGCCAGGGCGTCGGCGCCCGCGCTGGCGATGAGGGCCTTGCTGGGGTGGCAGGCGACAGCATGGATGGCCTCCTCGTGCTTCTTGCGGTGGGCTGTGATCTCCTGAACGCATGTCTTATTGTCCAGGCTCCACAGACGCAGGGAGCAGTCGTGGCCTGTGCAGATGCGGGAGCAGTCGTGGCCATCACCCAGCAGCTCCGGGTCCCCCTGCCTCCTTGCCCAGACCTGCTCCCCGAACCTGGCCTCATCCGAAGGCCTGGGAGTTGGGTGGGGCTCGCTCCTCTGCCCAGTTGCCTCCAGATGCCCAGCGTGAAGGACTGCCCTTCTGACCAGCCTATCATCCAGCCATCTAGGCACCGAGTGTTCACTGAGCACCTACTGTGTCCTGCACTTGGGGGCGTGGTGAACAAAACAGGCAAATCTCCCTGCCCCTGTGGTGCTGCGTCCCAGTGTGTGAGACAGTAAACAAGAGAACAGGATAAACGAGGTCAGGTGGTCACAAGTGCTGTGAGCACAAGTCAGTCAGTGTGAGGACCGTGTGGCCCAGGGGGTAGGGCAGGGGGAAGAACCTTCCAGGCAGCGGGGACAGCCAGGGGCAGGTCCTGAAGACTGACAGCCTGAGCAGGCAGGCGGGGGGTGGGGGGAAGTAGACTGCGCCAGGCCTTGGGGCCATGAGCCACTGCGGGGAGACCGCCGGACTTAGGCGTTACCGGGATCTGGTGGGCTGCAGTGGGGGGACCTGGGCCCTGTACTGAATTTTTGCCTGGGCCTGATCTCACTGACTGTTCCCTCAACCGGCCTCCTCCCTGGAGACAGCTGTAGCACCGTCCTGGGCCACCCCTGCCCTCCACTGCCACTGCTCACGCCTGTGTGTGCACTCGCTTGCTGACACCCCGGGGCAGGCTCGGTCTGGTCAGGCCTCTGTAACCGCCAGCGCACACCCTTCACCCCCTGGGGAGCTTCAGCCCCTTCTCCATCCACCCAAGTCCCAGCCCATCCCGTTGAGGTGCAGCTCCACACTCACTGGGGCTCAGTGCCTTTATCCACAGACAGCAGGTGCACCAAATGCTAAAATTTCTCGTGGGGACCGAGAGTCAGATAAACCTGAACTTCAATTCCTGCAACCCTGTGGGCTGTGACCAAGTGAAATGACTTCTCTAGCCCCAGTCACCACATCCGTGGAGTGGGAATAACAGTACCAACCTCATTCAAATCCAATGAGATGATGTGGGAGAGGGCCTACAGTGGGCTCCGGTGCACAGTGCTTTGCTGTCCCCATTCCAGCCACAGAGGGGCTCCAGGCCCCTGCTCGGACAGCACTCCCACCAGCTCCTCACCCTCAGGGAGCCCCCGGAGTACTCCCTCGGGACCAGAGCCTGGGTCTCTTCCTCTTCCTCTCCCCAGCCTGCCAGGAAAGGCACACGCCCTCACTCCTTAGGAGCCAGGAGGCTCCCGACTTACTTCCTGACATCAGGAATGCGCCATTGGGGTCCACGGCTAGGCAGGTGACTGCATCCAGGTGGGCAACCATGGAGTGCACGGATCTCCCTGAAGGGAGAGAGGTGGGCAGCAGGTTACTTTCCACTCTGCGCCTTGCTGGGAAGGTGAAGGGGCTAGAAGGGACACAGCCTTCAACGTGGGCACCAGGAGGTCTGCCATCTGAGCCTGGTCGACCCCTGCTCCCCCTGAGCACACGTGAAGGGGGGTCAGGAAGGTTGGGCCTCACCTGTCCGGTTGTCCAGGAAGCGGATGCCTCTGTCGTCATGGGCGGTGATGGTGAGGGGCTGGCTTGGATGACTCACCACCTGGTTGATCTGGGTTGGGCCTGACAGGAAAAACGAGGGAGAGGGGAAGAGGTCAAGGGTGGGAGGCAATCAGGGAGACCGGGACAAAGATAAGAGGAGAACCACCATCCCATGCCCATCCTCTGCTTAGACAGCGAGCAGGGCCGGGCACTCCGGCCGCTCCCTCCTGGGCCCCGTGCTTCATCTGTGCAATGGACACTGCATGGCCTCGGGGCGAGCAGGAGGGATGACAAACACGAAGACGGTCCTTCTGCTCCACCAAGTGGCCCATGGGCGAGTCCCTCGTGATGTCTCTCCAGTCAGCCCTCCTGAGCACACTGTGCCGTCCATAATGGCAGTGACCGGGACCTGATCTCCGTCCCTCTCAGAACCCCCAAGGGGGCAGGGTAGCCACTTTCCGTTGACTGGGCAGCAGGTCACCAAAGCCACAGGAGAAACTGGGGCCCTGGAGGCATTCCTGGGGCCTCCCTTACCGCTGTTTCCCCGGGAGTCCAGTGTGAGGAGGGCACTGCCAGCCTCCAGGTCATACAGGACGGTGTCGCCAGAGCGGAAGGAGGCCACAATGTGGGCAGGCTCGGTGCTGGTGAAGGCCACTGAGGTGGGGGTCCCATGATCTGAAGGCGGAGGGGGAGAGAAGGCTGCCTAACAGCCCTGCTCTTCCCTGGGCACGGGGGGACGGGAGGCGACCCTCCTCTGGGGGCCTCCGTCTGTACGGCTCCTGTGCCACCTGTCAGGGTCCCGCATGCCCCCATGTCCCCCCCACTCACCGCTCGCTGTGGGGAAGGTACAGAGGCAGGTTGGGCTGCTGCTGCTGGGGTCCCAGATGCGGACGGTGCCGTCGGCAGAGCAGGAGGCCAGGCGCTGGGAGGTGGGACTGAAGGCCAGGCCCCACACTGCATCCCTGTGGCCCTCCAGGACGTGGCTCAACACGCTCGGGTCTGGACCCGCCAGAGGGAGAGAAGGGCTGCGTCAGGGCCGCCGGCCCCGGCCCCAGCCGCGACAGCCCTGGAGCACCAGTTCTGCCGAGACGCAGGCACTGAGCTCGAGCTGCCCTTTCGTCTGGCTTCGTCTCCAAATCCTCACGCCTGCTCTGACCGCTAGCTGTTCTGTGAAGCTTTCAGGGCCCTGAAGGCGCCGCAGAGTGGAAGCTCCAGAAGGTGGGGATTTCCTTGTTCCCTGCTGTCCCCGCAGGCCCGCGATAGTGCCTGGCACAAAGCCGCTGCTCGAGATACCTTTTAGGACTTAGTTAAGGGGAGGAGGGACGAGGGTGGCTCTGTGGCCCTGGGACCCTTTGCAGCCTGGCCCCTGTGGGTCAGCCCCACCCTCGGTCCCTGCGGTGTTTTCTGCCCAAGAGCACGGCCTTGTCCGGTCTCTCCAAAACCCTCTGGTCGTTCCCACCATTGCCTCCCTGGTCACTCGAGTCCACACAGGGTGCTCTGGCTGGGTCCTGCTGACAGCCGACGTGTGACAACTTGCTTAGCCTAGAGCAGATACTGCCTGGGACTGACCCTTGACCTCTGAAAGGGTGAGACCATTCTTCAGAAAACAGTATACATTCTCTGAGAGGAGACACAGACCTCTAAACTCTGCCATGACAGCCTGTTGTACGGAGCCACGTGTGCGATCCAAAAGGTTATCAGAAGAGGCGTCAGAGGGCAGGGACACGGAACAGATGTTGACAGTCTGGTCACTTCTCCACTTAATCTTAAAGGTGGCCCAAGGATACAGCCAAACTCCCTACAGCCTGGCCCAGCTAGAGTCTCCGTCTCACCTGCTCTACCTGCTCGTCGCTGGCTCCCTCCGCTTGACCACGCAGACGTGGGCAGAGCTGAGCACAGAGGGCTGCCAAGGCCCACCACGCCTTCGCCCAGGCTGGTCCCCGGCCCCAAAGCTCAACCCCAATCAGCTCCTCTGCGAAACGCTCCCCCACCGCCCCCGCTGCTGCCTCTTCTTGTCCCACCCTCAGGCACGTGCTGAATCGCCCTGGCCCGTGCTTCACCAGACCGGGAGCCCTTGGCAATGCCGACCCCCAGTACCCAGTGTGAAGCCTGGGGGCTGCGGGAACCAAGAGGCCCCGGTGGCAGGTGGGTGGGGGAAAGGAAGGCAGGGGAGGGAGCTGTCCTCACCGTAACCGTCGTATGGGTCCATGTTGAGGTCTGGAATCTTCCAGCTATGGATGCGGGCATCTGCCCCACCGCTGTAACAGTATTCACTGTGGCTGCCCATGGCTACTGCCAACACGGGGCCCCTGGAGGATACCAAGTTGGGTGAAGCGGGGAGATGAAAAACTCCAGGCTCCCCCTCCCCCACGGGACCCTGAAGTGCTCCACTAGCATTTTTCAAGGCTGGCAAAAAGGAATCCAGCATCTGGACCTCTGGTGGTACCATCCAGGCAAGGTGCCTGTCCCAGTCCCCGTGTCTGTTTCCTCCTCCGAAGGCTGTGCTGAGAAGCAGCTACGGGGGCACTGAAAGTCTGCAGAGCGCCAGGAACAAGGTGGGGCGTGTGCAGAGGGTCACGGGACTCCGAGCCCTCCTGCCACCCTGCCTCAGCCCCCAGGACAGCAGTGGGCGGGCCAAGGGCCAGGCTGCCTTTGGGGGCACTTCCCTACCTGTGAGCCCGGAAAGCATGGATAGGTTCCACGTCTAGCGCAGCATTCCTGGGGGGAGACAGAGGAGCTGGATGTCGCTGGGAGCCCCTCATCACCCTGTCCCGGCGCCCAGGTGCCCTCCCCACCCCCCCCACCCTGGGGCTGCTGCTCTCACTTCTTGGCCGTGACCGCCTTCTGCAGGTTCCAGAGCTTGAGCGTGCCGTCCTCGGAAGCAGTGAGCAAAGCCGACTGGCTGTGATGGAAAGCCAGGGAGCGGATGCCGTCGTAGTGGGAGCGGAGGGTGAATTTGGGGTTCCAGGTCTTCTTAAAGGCATCCTTGCTGTCAGACAGCTGGGGTGGGGGAGATGCCTCAGTGTCTGCTCGTCCATCTCAGCTGTCCCGCAGACACCAACCCCCAGCCCCACACGGGGCACCTCACAGACTGGCCTCCAGCCCGGCCCTCTCCCACTTCCTCCTTGCCCGCAGTGTCCCCTCACTCACTCAGCAAGTGCCTGCAGTGTGCAGGGCCTGGGCTGGCTTCTGGGGAGGCAAAGGGGAGCCCAAACCCTGGGGATCTCACCATGCAGAGGGAGCCTGGGGGAGACAATCAGATCGTCTCCACAGCGCAGAGGATTATGAACTGCGAGCAGTGCCACGAATTACAAATGCACTGAGAGGAGGTATGGGGCAGCCTGTCCTCCTCTGTGGGGGGTCAGTAAGGCTTTCCTGAGGAACTGACAAGCCATCAGGATGTAGCCAGATAAGGGGAGGGGACAGAGGATGGAAACTGCATGTGCAAAGTCCCTGAGGCAGAGGCAGCAAGGGCGGATCCTGAGCCTGAGAGGAGGGCTGGGATGCAGAAAGCAAGGGAGAGAGCGGCAGGAGATGAGGCCAGGAGGGCTGGCCAGAGCCACAATAGTGGCCCACGCTCAGGAATGTGCAGCTCATCCCAAGCAACAGGGGAGCCACAGAAGGCTTTACAGCAAGGAAATGACACAGCTTCTTCCGGCCGCCCCGTGGGGGGGCTCGACTCGGGAAGACAAGAGTGCCTGTAGAGAGAGAGGTGAAGAGGTCCTGAGGGAAGTCTCCCAGGGAGACGTGAGGCAGACCAGACGCTGCGGAGTGGAGATGGGGACAAGCACACAGTGGGGAGAGACTGGGAAGCCGAATCAATAAGCCTCTGAGGGAGAGTCCCAGAGACACCCCACAGGTCCTGGCGGACGATGGTGTCGCTCTCCAGGTGGGGTACCTGGGGAGGGCCACTCGGGAAAGGAGACGAGCAGATTGTCAGTCAAGCCTCAGTGCCCTGCCCCAAGATGAGGTGTACCCCTGATGAACCCCTTCATCTGGGCTCTGTCCCCCAAGGTCACCACTTCTGCCACAGAGGTTTAGGCCGGAGGGTCTACCCCCTCCCATGCACGCTGCCCCGTGGGGATGGGTCTCACCTCGGGGAGAGCAGAGGAGCCCTGCAGCGTGCTCCCTGCTCAAACCCTCCGCTCCAGTCTCGCTTCCCAACACCCCACAGCAGTGTCCTACCCTTGCTGGGATCACTTGAAATCTTGCTAGAAGCTGTGGTAAATGTCCTGCTACAGGAACGTGCTCACACACGCCCGTTTCAGAGATGCCCAGATAGCCAGAGGCCCGGCCACAGATCTCAGGACACTGGCCCTAAGGTCTCCCTTCATTCCAGCCCAACATACCAGATCGGCCTGATTTTTTGTTTTGTGGCTTAAAGTCACCTTCCCTTCCAAAGTCAGCTCAATTCTCACCTCCTGCGCAGACTTTCTTACCCGAATTGCCGCCAGCCCAAAGCCCCCTTCCTCTAATGCTGTATTTTGACTCAGCACCCCCTTCACCCTTGCCTCCTGTCTGCGGTGGGTCCTGGACTTGAGGTGCACGGAAGCCCAGGGTGCGAGGGAGCAGCGCCGGGAGAAGGAGCCTGGCAGCATGATTGAAACATAGGCGCCAGAGCCTTTTAGGCCAGAAACCTCGGTGACCCCAGTCAAGTCCCACCGCCTGTCTGTGTCGGCACCTCTGTGAAACAGGGAGCTGGCGAATGAGCTCACATCGTCCTCGTGTGTGAGGGGCTGGGCACAGGTCGGGCACACGGTCAGAACTCAGCCAGTCCCGGCACTGCGTTGACCGACGCCCCGTGGGGGCCTGTGGGGGGTGGGCACCCTGAAAACTTACATCACAGCTGAGGTCGTTGTCGTTGGTGACGGTGAGATCTGCCAAGTCCCCCAGGCTCACCTCCCCGCCCCCGATAGTGTCCATGATGAAAACGTCTGAGGAGAAGCCAAAGGAACCTGGTAGGGGGAGGGGAGGGAGGGTGCAGAGAGGGGCAAGGAGAAAGAGAGAAAGACAGAGAGAGGCAGAGAGAGAGATAAGGAGTGAGAAAGAGAGACAGGGAGAGGACAAGATCAAGAATCACAGCTGGAAAGAAAGAGACAGGGAGAGACAGACAGACAGGGCAGGACAGACAAAAAGAGAGGGAGACAGAGACAGACAGACGAACTTTTGGGACAGGGAGGCTGCAGACCAGAGGCTGGGCCTCGACCCTGAGGACACAGAAGCCCTGGGCTTAGCTCTGCAGCCTCCCTCTGCCGTGGGCCCTCAGGACTAGGCCAGGGTGGAGGGGCCTCTTACCTTCGTGGGGCCGGGGCTGGGGTGTGCCGGGAGGTGGGCCGGTCACTTTGGGTGGCAGCCCATCCACATCCCGAAGGTCGGCCAAAATTCCCTGGAGTTTGACCCGCCGGGTTTCTGCAGGGACAAGGCACAGGGCAGGAGTTACTGACTGGTTCACTCAGCCACGTGCAGGCGATGCCTTCCCCACCACCGAGAGCTCTCCTGCAGCTGTGGGGAGGCCGGAAAGCCCTGGGCTCCGGGTGGGGATGGCGGACAGGCAGAGGAGACAGACTGAGATGGGACCCTCAATGGGCTACCCTTGCTGGGGCCTCAGTCCCCAGCCATCCTACATGACCCCCGAGGGCCGCGCAGCCGGGAGTCACAGGACAGGAAGCAGCAGCTGCACTGCCCCGTCTGCCTTCTCCACTCCGGTTCTGCATCCTGTCCACCCCGCCCCCTCCGAGGTCCGCCAACAACTGGCTGCTCGAGTGGAGGACTGGAGGCCCTGCTGCAGGAAGAGCCGGGCCTGCCTGTGTCCCCACAGGGGTTTTCCAGGGAAGGAGTGAAGGCCTGGCCATCGTGGTGCAGGCCTCCCGCTCTCCTTGGCCACCCTCCTCTCAGGAAGTGTATCCGTCCGGTGGAGACCCTGGGGCAGGAAGCAGCTGCAGGCGGCTGTGTGTGCCCGCAGTGAGGAAGGTGGGCCAGAAAACCCCCAACTCACCCAGTTCATGGTGGGTCCCCTCTCCGGGGCATCGCCGGGGGTCTGGAGAGCCCTCTCCGTCCTCTCCTGAGCCCAGGAAATCAAATTCGTTGATGGCATCCTCTGAGTCATCTTCCTCATCTTCGTCCTCCATTTCAGGAACCAGGGCCTTGGATGGCAGCTGGGACATGGAGACAACCAGGGGTCAGGGGCTCCTGCATGGGCCCAAGCCCACCCAGTCTCCAGGAACAGAGAAACCAAGGCTCCTGGCCTCGGCCCGCAGGGTCCGCCCCAGCCCCACACTTTGATGCCGTGCTCCCCCTGCTGGGAGCATTCAGGGCTGCTCCTCACTGGAGGAGCTGCTCCCCCAGCCTGGCTCTGGAGACCCCTTCCGCTCCTGCTGCCTCCAGCAGTGATCCCCGCACAGGGCCCCCCTCCTGGCCTTCACTCAGGCTGTTCCTGCTCCCCCATGCCCCGCCCCCCAGCACAGTACTTCTCATGAAAAAACGTCGGATAATATGACAGCCTGTTTCGGGGGCGAGGGAAGATATATGTGTTTCTATGGGTGTGAGTGGAAGGAGGCGCTCAATCAAAGTGAGAACAGATCCACGGGTACAATAGTAATAATAATGAACACTTACTGGGCCAGCCTCTCTGGGTTACTCAGTGCACTGAATAAGCTTCACATACATGATTTCACAGCCCCATGAATAATTACTATTGTAATTACTATCCCCATATTACAGATAAGGAAAACTGAGACCGAGCAGAGTGAGGCCCCTTGCCCAGGTCACCAGCTCCAAGCCATTCCTTATACACTAAGACGGCTCTGGGGTGCGAGGTTACCTGAGGTTCTCCAAGTCTTCCTTATAATTCTCTACACTGGCTGAATTTTTGTTTTCTTACATAACAAGCAGGAGCTACTTTTAGAATGAGAGAAAACACCCCAATTCCTCCATTTTGAGAAACAGAATGCTGGGCGAGTGAACACTGAGTTTGCTATTTCCCACAGTCGGTCTTAACCAGGAGCAAGAACCAAATCATCCTGTTCTCCTCAATTCACAAGCTTGGACCAAACCCTAGGCTTGTGAACTTAGGAGCAGCACCACACCTGTCTCCCCACACGGACAACTCCGAGATGCAGCCTCACGAAGTGGCATCTTGCGTATGATTCTTTACCCTCTTGTGGCGTAAGCATCACCGTGTTTCACATAAGGTGCCAGCCGGGAGCTGTGTACTTGGCACTTCAAAGGCTGCACTTAAATGGCTTAAGGGAGTTTCAGAATTTTCAAATACAGTTTTGAATCCGAGTTCTGCTTTAAGTGCTTCGGAGACCACTGGTTCCAAACACCACCTCTTCCAGGAAGGCTTCTCCCTCCTAAGTGTTCCCTGCCTGGGCCCAGCCTCAGTCAGACTGTGAATTCCTCGAGGGCAAGGCTGATGCCCCTCCTCGCAGAGGCTCAGCATCCTGAGCTGGGTCTGGAGGGTATGAATTTGGAGCAGCTACGCTCAGGCTCAGGCATCGTGGAGGGCCAGCCTCTGGCCTGTGTGGGAGGAGGGGGATGGGACGTGAGTGCCTTCCTCTTCCGTCCTGGGAGAAGACCCAGGGTCAAGGTTCAGACAGCCTGCCCAGAGAGATAATGGCAGGGGTCAGTCCACGAGAAGGGCCCTATGCAGTTACATCCTGCCATCACTGCCTGGGACTGTTAGTGCCAGGCCCCTGCCAAGCACTGCTAATACTGCTGCCGCCGAGCACCTGGCCTGGCAGCCACCATGCAGCCAAGGGCTTTGTACGCATGAACTCATTTTAACTAATTCCACAAACCAGAGACAGGTACTAATTTTTTTTTTTTTTTTGCCGTACGCGGGCCTCTCACTGTTGTGGCCTCTCCCGTTGCGGAGCACAGGCTCCGGACGCGCAGGCTCAGCGGCCATGGCTCACGGGCCCAGCCGCTCCGCGGCATGTGGGATCCTCCCGGACCGGGGCACAAACCCGTGTCCCCTGCATCGGCAGGCGGACTCTCAACCACTGCGCCACCAGGGAAGCCCGACAGGGACTATTAGTCCCTGAGACTGAAGCCAAGACAAAGAGAATCACGTGCCCACAGTTACAGAGCCAGGCCACGGCCACTCTGGGAGTCACGGACAGGTCTTCTGAATCAGGGTCTGGTCACTGAAGGTCTGCTGTGTGGAGACAGAGGGCTTGGGGAAGCATGGGACCCCTACATAATGAGCCACCTGACAGGGCATGTGGGACAGATGCGGTGACTGACGCAAAGGCTGAAGGGAATACGCGATCATTTCTGATGGGAGGAGCGGAGAGGAGTGGGAAGGTTTCCCAGAGGAGGCTGAGGCGAGACCTGCAAAAGGAGTGAAAATCCCAACAGGGGGCAGGAGGGACCAGGCGTTCTGGACCAGGGGAGAAGCTTAGAGACCCCGGACTCAGTGACACCCTGCTTCTCCTGCAACCCCAGTACCAGTGTGCCGGCTCTGTGCATTCCATTCCCCTCAGTGCGTTCACTGAGTGCCTGACCTGCGCGGGACCCTGCGCTGAGCCACGCCGGGGACACTGGACATAGAGCTGAGGCCAGAACAGACCTGACACCAGACAGGGAGGACCCAGAATGGTCCCGGTCAGGACGGGGGAGCCCACAAGAGCCTCCTGACCCTGTGGGGGGAAGGGGAGCAAGGGCGAGTCAGACAAGGATTCCTGGAGGAGGGGGGTGTCTGAGGTGAGTCTGAGGAGGGAGGGCTAGAGCTCGGGTGGGAAGGCCGGGTCAAGGCAAGCCCCTGAGGCCGTCTCCCACAGGCTCCCCTTCCTGGGCACGTGTCCCTGCATCCACTGTGGCACGTCCCTCTGCCTGTGACTACCTAGAAGCCCGCACTGGCCCCAAGCTCCTCCACGCCGGGACCGGACCTCGGCGTCTCCATGTTCTCACGGCCAGCACAGAGCTTGGCCCGTGGAGGCCCACATGGATGTCTACTGGACAGATGAGAGCCGGCCCCGTGTAAGGACGGCACCGTCAGGATGGCGGGAGCATGGGGCTCTGGCAGTTAAGGAGTGGGGGGAAATGCGGTGGGAGCTGTATCTCCAGGCCAAGCTGAGACGTGGACTCTACCTTGCGGGCAGTGTCCCTGGGCCTCGGTCCTGCCACCAACAGCAGACTGGACACTCACATCCTATGAAGTCCCCCCTGGAGTCCCCCGACCTGGCTCCAGGCTGAGCCCTGGGCCTGGCCACATTCCCTCAGGGTGCTGGGGAGGGAACAGTAAAAGACTCGCACAGTCCCTGCCTTGTGGAGCGCACAATCTACTGCAGGAGACAGAGGCAGAGTCACACCAAAACATTTCTAAGTCCGACTGCGGCCAGGCTGGCCAGAAGGAGAGCATAGAAGAGAGGGCGTCTCAGAGCTGGCCTAACCTGGAGACTCAGGAAAGGCCTCTCGGGAACATCTGAGCCCAAGGAAGGAGGATGGAGAGAATGACGGAAGTGCAGGTGGAGAAGGGGCCGGCCCTGATAGAACAGACCTAGGCACCTCCCAAGGTACCTGAGGCAATGGCACGGCGGGACAGGAGATGGGGACCCAGGGAAGCGACATGATCAGGACACAGACCAGTCCTCAGAGGCAGCCCCAGAGCACTCACAGAGGCGCTCTGCTCTGCACACACAGCAAGGGCCCCCTTGCAGAAAGGAGGAGGGGCACCCCTTGAGCTCCCGTGCTCACCTTCACGCGCTGCTTCTTGTGCTGCACGCTGTCCAGCTCATCGTCCTCATCGCTGTCCTCATCCTCGCAGCTCTGCAGGAAGGGAATCTGCTCCAGCACTGAGCCACCCAAGCGCTCTTTGCCGTCTTTGCCGGCCGCATTCCTGCCCACGACAGGGGGGGCAGAGGGGGCATTAGTCTTGCCAGGAGACAAAGCTCAGATGGGAGAGCGCCGAGGCTCGGGGGCCAGAGCCTGGACCCGGCTCTCAGGAGTGCCAAGCCCACCCTGACCCCAGAGGAACCTTGACTCTGATCACACGCAGGGCTTCAAGCCCAG
Source organism: Globicephala melas (assembly GCF_963455315.2). NCBI lineage: Eukaryota > Metazoa > Chordata > Mammalia > Artiodactyla > Delphinidae > Globicephala > Globicephala melas. The sequence goes on along the minus strand of NC_083332.1, from coordinate 8,866,230 downwards.
CCTCTGCCTGACACACCCCAGCTGGAACCCTCACTGGGACCACAGACCAGGCCCAACCCCGCACTGAGCTCTGACCCTCCCTGAGTCCCAGACTAGCCCCCAACCCTGACGGCACGGCCCTGGCATATGCTGAGTCAGAAGGAGAGCTGGACAACCAAGCGCCACTGACTCAGCAGCTCCCGTTCCCATGGCCGCTCCAACGGCGAGCACAGAGCAGGTGAGTGGCGGGGACAGACCCAGCAAGAAAGAGGAACCAGCCACTCCACGGCCACTCGGGCCCCTCACAGCCTGCACTCTCCCCACTGACAGACGGCGCTCCCCTGTCCACCCCGGCCCGCTGTTTAACGGCTCCGTCGGGATGACAAGTTTTAGTGAAGGAGGTTATTTTCCAAACCTGACTCCAGGGCAGAAAGGAGGGTAGAATTTGAAGTTCAGATAAATGCCAACAGCCTCCTTTTCTGCCACTGGACTGATGCCCCAGAGAGTTCTTGTCAACTGCCCGGGTGGATGGCTGCCACTCCTCCGGGACGCTGCGCCCAGGCTCTCCTCCCGCTCACTAGCTGCCTCGGCCTGGCCTCCTCTGCTGGACCGCCCCCAGGGCTCGGTCCTCGGACCTCCTCTCGGCACCATCGACACCCTCTGCCTCAGTGACCGCCGAGTCCCGTGGCTTCCAAACCCACCCGTGTGCTGGTGAACTGGAGGTACGTTTAGGAGTCAAGCGCCCCCACCCCTCGTGCTGGGGGTCAAACAGGCACCTCAAACTCCACTCGTCCTGAACGGCCCCCTTGAAGCCCTCCCACCCTTTGTCTCCTCCATCTGGGTCAGCACTGCTCCCAGCTCTCAGACCACACCCTTCAGTCACCCCTAATTTCTTTTCCTCTCCCCCCCACAGGCAGTCCTTTAAATAGTGTCGGCTCAGCCTAAAAACCCACCGAGAAGCGGACCCCTTCTCACCCCTCCACTACTGATGTCCATCATTTCTTACCTGGACATCTGCAGGAATCTCCTACCCGGCCTCCCGGCTCCCAGCCCGACCCTCCGTCAGCCTCTCCGTCTCCAAGCAGACCAAGTATATCAGATGATGTCACACCCCTGCTCGAAACCACTGGCTTCCCACAACCCCAGCCTCCAAGCTCCTTCTGATCTGACTCCTGAGATCTCAGCGCACCGCAGACCACAGCCCCCACGTGCTCACGCCACTGCAGCCACACCAGCCTCTGTGGCTGCTCCCGAACGTTCCAGGCCCTTCCCATCCCGGAACCTTTACACTTGCTGTTCCCTCTGCCTAGAACATTCTCATTCCAGCTGCTTGGGTGGCTTAGCCTCCACTCCACGCAGTTCTCTTCCCAAATGTCACCCCATCCGAAGCAGTACTACTTCTCCCATCACTCTTTCTCACTGCCTTTTACATAGCACCTCACGTCACCACCCATTAAGTTATTTATTTTGACAAATTACAATTACTGATGAGAGAATGAACGAATGAGAGCTCCCTGGGGGCGGAGACCGCATGTTGTGCCCCCCTCACCCCCCGGTCCTGGCATGCGGCCCAGGGGCTGCCTTCAGCAGGGGCTCGGTGTTTCCTGGGGAGCACACAGGCCTGAGCCTCGGCGGGGCCGGGCCAGCGGGAGCTGTGATGCACAACAGCAGCAAGGCAACGCCAGGGGAGGGGAACCCAAGACAGAGCCTGGACACCGCACAAGGAAGGGACAGAGGAGCCCACGATACACTGCAGGAAGGAAGCGGCCCCCAGAGCATGGCGGACTTCCTCAGGATGCAGAAGGCACACAGGGATGCACCCGCCAGACCCAAGGGCTCACCTCTTGATCTGCTCCTCGATCTGTTTCACCAGCAGCGACTCGCCGCCGCTGAGTCCCCCGGGGCCCGGCGTGGCCCTGGGGCCCCCTTCGCTGGGCTCCATGGCCCCGTTGAGCTCCAACGAGCGGCCCAGTAAAGAGCGCACGCGCTTGGACCGCATGTCCAGGATGGTGTCGGTGTAGCCCACCTCTTCCAGGTACCTGCGGGCAGGCAGAACCAGGGCGGGTCAGGCGCCTTGTGGCTTCTTCATACGCTGCGGGGGGCCGATGCAAATTAGGCCAGGCTTTTTGGAGGAGCAACTTCAGACTATACATCAAAATTTCAAAGAAGCATACCCCTGACCTTACCATTTCCCCTTTGAGACTATTTCCAGTGGAAGCCTTTGTACACGGGCACTGTGCTGTCACAGATGCTCGCGGAGACACTGCACATATGGGTGAACCAAAACGCAGGGGCCAAACTACACGTCCGCTGCTGAGGACTGTGGGAGCAAATGACTGCTGGGACACTATGCACAAGATAAACAGAGCAGAGTGCCAAGGAAAGAGGCCATGATGAACAGTGCAACAAAAACTGTAAGTTAGGTGTTCCTTACAATTCAAGTGTTTGTGGGAAAAAAAGAATGTGCATATAAGTATAGACCACACACACACACACACTTCATCACGCCCCTCGCTAGGCCTAGAGAGAGACACACTAAACTTAAGAGCAGTGACCTCTGGAGAGCGAGACTGGGGATATTAATAGGAACTTCTGGCATTTACTCTACTCACTTCTATGAATGAGCATTTATTACTTCTGCAATTACGAGAACTGAAGCCAGCTGGGATTGGTCTAAAAGCTGAAAATATCTGTGGCTTCAAAAGACTGGAGACAAAGAGTCCCATGCTGGTCCTCAGGAGGCGCCTCCAGAGCCTCTTCTGTTGAGCCTGACCCTGTCCCTTTGGGAACATCAGACAGCGCCTGCCTCAGCCTGCTGTCTGGCCTGCTATCTCATCTCGGGTGCCTGTGTGTGTCCAACGCTTCCCCTCCCCACCAGTGGAGGGGCAGGAAAGTGTGGTGCGGAAGGAGTTGGGCTCTGGGGACAGGCTGCCCGAGATCACACCTCAGACCCTCTGCTGATTAGCTGTGACCTTCCATAAACAGATACCGTCTCTGCCCCTTGGTTTTTTCATCTGTGAAAATGAGGGGAATGCTAGCAGTTACACTACACGGGGGTTTATGTGAGGAATCCTTGAGTGCAAAGCGTTTAGCGCGGTGTCAGGCTCATAACAGGTCCCTGGCAAGCGTCGCCTGTGATGATCTTTCTGTTGTCACTGTTTGCACACCCTTTAAGCTAGCAATTGCACTCCCAGATATTCAGCTTAAGGAAATCAAGGATATGGACAAATAACTTCCTGGTGTCTGTCACACTGTCTACTGAAAAAAACACCTTCAACGAAATACACAAGAAGAGACTGGCCACAGGAAGTCATGATTATCCACGTGACAGACTACTATATAGGTCTTGAAATGATGCAACGTAAGTAATTTAGTGGGAAGATGTTCACAACGCTTAGCAAAAGCAATGCATTATGAAACACTGCGAAGGGGGAGCCCCGGCTTTTATAAAACACACACACACACACACACACACACACACACAAAGGCACAAATACATATCCACGGAAGAGAAAGCATATGTGCCAAAATGTTTACAGGGGCATGAAATTCCTTGGGTGGTGGAATTATGAGTGATTTTTATCCTTTTCTTTCTGTTTCCCTATGTTTCCCTAGTTTTCTAAAACACGCACACCTCTTTAATAAAAACATTACCCAAGGCACAGAGGCACTTGGGGTCGCTTTCCACACGTGCCTCCTGCAGGGAGTCTTCCCTTGCTCTCCCCAACGGGGTGACAGCTGTGGCCAGCAGGGATCCTGACAGCTCAGGGTCCCCAGGGGGACAGGAAGGACTGTGGAGTCTTCGGGCTTATCTCCCAAGCCAAACATGTGTTCTCGCCCCCCAGCCTCCACCCTGCCCTCCACACACTCACTGTCGGAGAAGCTGCCGCCCCTCTTTCCACACCAGCGGGCTGTTCTCCAGGGTGACCGACTCCACCGGGCCATTGGAGACTGGAGGGTGGAGAGAAGGGAGGTGGGCTGTCTTGGTCAGGGCACCACCACACACCCATCACCTCCTCCATCGTCCTTGGAGCCCCTTCCTGAGAGCGTCTGAAGCCTCCCTCTGCCCCTGTGCTCCTCCTCTCTAGTCTCTGGGTCACTTCCCCAACCATTCCCAGACTATCCTCAGACTCTGCTTATGTTATTTTCCCACACGGGAAATGGGCTCAGTTCTGAGTGAACGGGCAGACTCGACCGCGTCCCAGCCTGGCTCTGCCGCTTCCCGGCTGTGTGGCCTTGAGCAGGTTAGTTTACCTGAGCCTCAGTTTCCTCTTCTGAGAAACGAAGTTAATAATCTCAGCACCTACCTCTTGGGATTGTTGTGAGGATTAAGTGAGACAATGTTTGTTTTATTCATCAAATATTTATCGGGCATCTACTATGTGCCCGGCTAGGTGCCTGGACTACATCAGTCGACAAAAACCCCTGCCCTGGTGGAACTCACACTCTGGTTGGAGGAGTCTAACATGAAGAACAATGATCACTGTCAGCCTGGCCTCGAAGGCCCCGACCCCGTGAACACACCACTCTTTCAGGTCTCCGTGCTCCACTACACTCCTCCCTCTACCTGGAGTGCCTTCCCTACTTCCCTGACGATGAACTGATGCCTCCTTCCAGGAGCGCAGATGGTCGGGCCTTGTGTGTCTGTCTACCTCACACAGGGACAGCAGGCAAGACTCCCGAGCGCCCAGCACAGGACCTGGCAGAGCAGCCTACGGGGGAGGGACACTGAGACCCAACCCCTCCCCACCCCGGCCGAGCCTGCTTTCTGTGGAGCACGGTAAGAGAGACATGGCCCATCTCAGCTTTCCTCTGTCACATTCGGTTTTGTTGGGAGGGGGCAAGAGGGGAGGATCGGGGGTGGGTACCTTGTTCCGACAGTTCTGGTTTCTTCTCCCCCTGGTTCAGGTCTGTCCCGAATTTCAATTTATGATATTTGGCCCTAAAAGATCAAGCGAATAACCAGTGAGAGACACGGAAGAGTAGACAGGGCCAGCCCCCACCTCAGGAATCCCAGATCCCAGATCCTCTCTAATCAGCTCTCCTCCCTCTGAAGCTGAGCTGCCCGATTATGAAGCAGCCCGGGCGGAGGAGGCATCACGGATGGCACTGTGAAGAGCCCACTCTTTGGAGTCAGGCAAACTGGGTTGCTATCCCAGCTCCAGAGTCCTTGAAGAAGTCCTCACCCTCCGGAAGCCTCACCTGTACCCATTAGGCCACTGGAAGGGATAAATGAGACAATGAATATATGGTGTTTGGCATGCAGCGGGCCGCCACCACCACTATGAATACTGTTATCAGTTGTTTACCCCGAATCCCACCCACTATTTCCTGTTCTGTCGCCCTCTCCTGGAACCATGCAGGACTGGGTGATGGGGAAGAGAACGCTTGACCCCAAAGGCTTGATCCCTGAAGGCAGGACGGGGGACAGCTGGGCTCACCTTTCCTGCTTCAGTGCATATTCTAACATCTTGATCCGCCGCACCAGGTCTGTCTTGAGATTCTCTTGCCCCTTCCTTTCTCCCTGGAGGAAGGCCACCTGAGCCTGCGGTGGGGAGAGAGGGAGACAGGAAGGCAGCAGGGCTCAGGCTCACTGACATGTGTCACTCACTCAGGGACAATCAGCTCCAGCCCTGCCCCCACAGCAACACACAGCAGCCACTTCTTCAGGCGTGAAGACCCTGAGCCAGAGTTCCATGGAGCAGTGAAAGGGCGGCTGGATCTGTCTCCATGTCACCCGCAATGAAACAACTGAAGAAAAGCCCTTGACCCCTGAAATTAAATAGGGACAGCCTGGGCCTAACTTGGTCCCCACCTCTGGGGAAGAGGTGGGCCAGGGAGGTATTAACTGCCCTGGGCGCCTCCTCTCCCCACTCAGGCAGGTGCTGTCCCTAAGGTTGCTGGTGGAGGTGGTGTGCCACTACTCCTACCAGAGCATCTGTCTCTGGGAGGCGTGGGAAGCTACTTCTGGCGTTTAGGGACAAGAGTGGGCGGCTCGGCTCAGCTCCCGCTGCAGCGCGAAAGCTTCCCCACCCGACCCCCACGGTGGGGACCAACCTTTCCACTGGAGCCTGCCCAGGGTGAGGGAGACGTGCCACAGCCACGACCCAGGGCCCCTGCCAACCACTTCACACTGGCTGCTGGCATGGGCTGCCCCAGTCTGCTCTGGTCTGTCAACAGGTCTTTTGGAGACACTGGGTCAACGGCCTTCGAGGCGGGATCTTGGCCCCTGACCAGGTTCCGGAAGCCCAGTGCCAAAGCCCTGAGCGCAGGGCTCCTCCCTGGCTTCTCCCCAAGGCTCCTCTGTTCCAGGCTAGGACCGCCTGAGCTCCAGGCTTGGCTCGGCCACTTACTCGCTGCATGATCTTAGGCAGGTCACTGGCCCTCTCTGAGGCTCTGTTTCCCCTCACGTGTTAAGTTCTTCTCAGTCCAAAGCCTGGCACAGAAGAAAGGCTAACAAATGCCAGCCCCTACCTCTTATTATTTTTATTCTCCCTGCCTGTTCTTCTGGAGTCTTGAAATGGGCCCAGTTCTTTGAGAGAGCTAGGATCCCTCTGAGACCTAAGGCCCATCGGGCAGAGCTGGCTGTGGCTTACAGGCCTCCTGCCCCACAGGCAGCTGCATCTTCCTGAAGCCAATCCTCACTCATCAAATGCTTATTGAAGAACTTCAGCAGCTCCCCCAGAAGCCCCCAGTCGCCCCAGACACCTTTTCCAGGCGGTGAACGTTCCCAAAGCCTCGCGTTCAAGGACTGTCCATTGTTGGCGGCCTCTCAGACGCCCGTGAACACGCCTCTTCCTCGCCTTGGGGCTCAAAGGACCCTGACCTATCTGCCCCCAGCACTTGGAGCACAGCACAGCCCTGTGCCCACAGGCCTCCTATCACCCGTCCTGCTCCAGGGACCAGGTCTCTCCCACAGGTTAGTAGAGAACCAAATGTGCGCCGGCGGCCAGGGAAACAGGCACACTCAGACACCACTGGTGGCGCCATGAACTGACAAACCCTTCCGGGCGGGCAATCTGGCTATATCCACAAACGTGTTAAATGCACATGCCTTTCGTCCTAGCAGTTCCACTTCTAAGGAATTTACCCCACAGGCATAACTGCAATGGTAGACTGCCTTTTGAAGAAATAAACAGGCATATATGTATACTAGTGTATGACAAAAGTATCATTCATTCATTTACTCACTCCACAAATGTTTATTGAGTCCCAACTACGTATCAGATACAGTTGTGGACAGAGGATACAGCACTGAACAATGTGAGGTTTATATTTTAGAGGAGGATGTGGGAAAAACAACGAACAAATAAATACACGTCACAGGTACGCTATGGAAAAGAAACCTCACCTGTCCATTGAGAGAAAGGGACTCCCCCCAATACTTTTTTTCTTTCTACACTTTAAATCAACATATATGTACATAAACAACTAAGGCCAGACAGGTGGCCTCATACGTGATCAATGTCTTGGAAGGTTGAATTTCTGTCCTTTGTATACCTTCTCAGTCACCCTGAGGTCTACTCTGTCCATGAGTTGTTAGAAGGTGGGGGAGCGGTAGAGAAGAAAAGGTCGATCACCAAATACAAGTCCGGGGTCACGGCCTCCCTGTACCCTCACCCTTCTGGGCTTCCGTCCATGAGCTTCTGTTTCCCAGTGCCTGTGCGGCCTGCTGAGCCCACATGCATTCAGTATCTGACACTGGTGACCGCCTGTGACGGGCCAGGTTCTATGTGAGGTGCTGGAGAAGGAACGGAGAAGACGAGTGCCTCCTGTCCCCGCAGAGCCCTCAGTCTGGCTCAGGCGACAGACAAGAGCAGCCACAACTAACACAGGATATGACTAGGACCCCAGGGAGGGAGCAGAGGTGGTTATGGGAGGGACACCCAACCCACTTCTGGAGTGAAGAAGTGACAGTTCAGCTAAGACCTGAAGGCTGATTAGCAGTCGGCCAGGGGCTGGAGCATCTAGCGGGCCGAGGCCAGAGATAAGGGTGGCAACGTGGGCTTAAGGAACTCTACAAAGGCCAGTATGCCTGCATCCGAATGTGTAAAAGGGTTAGTGAGGAAAATCAGAGAAGCCTGCAGGCCTGACAAAGGATCGCAGACCATGTGAGCAAGTCTGAAATTCATCCTAAGAGCACAGGGGAAGCTACGGAAGGGTTTTTTAAGCAGAGAAGAGATATAATCAGATTTACATCTTACAAAGGTAATTCCGCAAGCTAGAATGTGGAGAAATGATAGCTGCAGGGGGCGAGGGGAAGGCAAAGCTAAAGGCCGAGAGACCAGTCACAGAAGGAAGCAATCCCAGGAATCCCAGGGAGAAATGACAGGGGCCCAGACTAGGATCAGGCAGGGGGGCAACGAGTGGATTTAAGTTAACAAGGAGGTGGCCCTCACCTGCGGGGGAAGAAAGTGGGGGAGGGGCAGAAAGCAGGGTCAGACCTCACACCGGCTCAGCCTCCCGCACCCCCCTTGCCCCACAGCAAGCCCTGATTTCCCTTCTCCTAATGATGATGCAAGAATCTCACTCTGGGGGACTTCCCTGGCTGTCCAGTGATTAGGACTCTGCGCTTCCACTGCATGGGACACGTGTTTGATCCCTGATCGATCGGGGAACTAAGATCCTGCATGCCATGTGCCGCGGTCAAAAATAATCTCACTTTGCTCTGTGGGCCTCTTCCCAGTTCCTCTGGCAAAGAAGGTAAAAAAGAGAACCAGAAACATGTGGCTGAAGTGTCCCGAGTTGGTGGAATACCACGGAGAGGGGAAGTGCTGGTGGCCAGTCCCTCCCACCCCGCAAACACCAGCAGCCGCGGCTGTCTGATCTGTTGGCAGGTAAGGCTGGGATCTGGAAGTTTTCTACCCACCACATCCACCCACTGCCACTCTGAGACAGGGCCGCCGCCTCTCCTCCGGCTGTTCCCTTTCCACCCAGGCGGCATGGAAAAAGCTTCCGGAGGGGCCTGAGCATCTCAGTCCTCCGAGGGGCCGCTGATGACTCTCTGTACCCCAACCTTTTTGTCCCAGCCCGCTCCCCGTCCCAGCTCAGTCCCATCTGGCCCTGCATCTCCTGCACTCCACTCGTCCTCCCCAGGGTCTGGGGGCCCCTGGCAGGGTTGAGTCCCCATGGATCCACCAGAGCCCTTTGTGAGGCTGGCAGTAGAGACGGGCCAGCTCCATACCTTCTCCACCAGCTGCTCCTATATGAATGTCCAGTTCAGGCCCCGCCCCCAAGGTTCCTCTCTTCCTCAAAGAGCTTGCTCCCCTTTGCAGAAGTACCAGAGATCGTGGGCAGAGCCACGCAATCAAAGACTCAACTGCGTCAGTGTGTACAGTTCTCTGTAACCTCCTGCACAAACCAGCCTTCTCTATTAGCCTGGAAGTTTCTGAAGGGCAGAAACCACACCACCTCCTTCTGGGAATTCCCCTACCTGGCAAAGTCCTGCTTACTATCAGACCACGTCGATGCCACCTCCTTGCTCCCATCTTCGGGCGCCTCCTGGCAGGACCTCACGAGAGGCTGCCTTTTCTGCCGCTCCCCACATGCTGACTGCACGTGGGTGCTGTGCCAGGAGCAGCTGCACGCAGCTACTTGGAGAAAAGGTATTCAGAGTTTATCAGAAAAATCTGACGCAGTCCAGGCCTTAAAGGATCTCACAGGAGAAGTCACACCTCCCTAAGTGATAAGGGCTCGAGCAGAAGTGTATAAAAAGGGGTGCTGCTGCTGGGAGTGTAAATGTGGGGCAACTTGGCACAACTAATCACCCCTTTATAAACACATCTATTCTACCATTCCACCCATCTATTCTGCTGTATACTCACAGGGGAACACAGGGACATTCACTGCAGCCATTTCCCACAGGCAGAAACGGGAAGCAACCTAAAAGTTCAGCAAAAGGGCTCAAACTAAACGAGCTACGGTACAGACACCGGTGGAATGGAGTTTTCAAAAATAATAAGACCTCTCCCTGCTGATATGAAAGGAACACAAAGACACATGAGTATGTGGGATAGAAAAGTCACCGAATGATACATGTAGTATGATCTCATATATTACACACAGAGGTGAATTACTTTCATAGCAATAACAGTTGGCGGACTTTCCCTGTTCACTTGCGCGCACACGCGCGTATTCACGTCTATACACTCTGACGCTTCTGAGATCTTTGCATTTTTACTAATGTAACAGAACAAAAGAAAATAAAGGTACAAAGTAAGAAATGCTGGAGCCTAGACAAAGGAGAGCCTAACTGGGTGCTATCCACAACTTCCTCTCAAACGCCAAGAAGGACCACCAAATGCGGGAACAGACACATCTTTTGTTTGTCTCAAAGATGAGGAAGCGGGGTGGTGAGTGCTGTAGGGTACACTGGTCTGTTACAAGCGCCGGATGATCCTGGGGAGGCCACTGGGTTTCCTTGGAACAGGCTTCTCATCTGTCCTGGGCGTCAGAGAGGTATAATACATGGGCTTGAAAGCCCACAGACCACCCCTGCCACCCACAGGCTGTGACCCTAGATAAATCACTGACCTTCTCAATGCCTCCATTTCCTCTTCTGATTATTAAAAAAAAAAAGGGGGTGGTGGTGGAGGAGGAATAATATCACTTACCCTCCCAGAATGTTGCAAGGATTAAATGATACCATGTATCTGAAGTGCCTAATACAGTGCCTGGCACATAATATGTGCTCAACAAACAGCAGCTGCTATCATGATTGCTAAGTGAGGGCAATGCCATTGGCTCTGCCTCCATAACGGGATACTGAGAAGATCTAATAAGATGTACCCTGGGGAAGAGTTCTGTAAGTAGAGATGGGACACCATGGGACACCAAAGCAAGGGGTACTTACATAAGGATTTCTCTCCCACCCCAACCCCAAGCCTCTGCCACCACACAGCTAAGATCCCTATTGGGGTGGGAGAATTGCGGGATGCTCTCTTTATTCATCCTAAGGACAAAATTCTAAGCCGGTATTTACTTGGGTCCCCACCTCAACTAGATAGGAAATAGCAAATCGGAAGGGGAAAGACGAGCTGCCAGAAGCAGGTACTGACTTCTGCTAATAACGCCCCAGCCCAGGGACCCTTCAAATCCTCACAACTCTTGATACCCAGGCTCATGACACTCTGCCAATCGACCCACACTTCTCAAGGTCACAAAACCCAGTCCAGCCTCAGCCTCTTCCAGTCATCATCCGAGGGCACATCCCTCCCCCAAGCTACTCGACAAACCATAGGGTCCTTTCCCAGAAACTTCCACAAACACCTTCCCCCAGGATCCTTCTGAGATGCTTCCTCTGGCTGCCTTCCTGCTCTACAAAATGCGCCCCCTGCCATCCCTCAGGTCCCCCGGATTCCTCCTCACATTCTCCATCCCGCCTCCCATTTCCACAGCTGGACATGTTTGACCCTCCCCCACTCCAGTTCGGGGTTCTCCATCCGACTTCCTACACACTTCCCATCTCAGGGCGGGGGTCCCCACTCCTCCACACCCCCAAAGAGTTTCGGCTCTCAGGCTCTTCCAACACAGGTTCTTGGGGCACGTCCTGGCCCCGTCCGTGCTTCCGACCCAGGGACCCCCTCCCGTGCCCTCCGAAGCCACGCCTGCCAGGGCTCCCCAAAGTTTCCTCCTCAGAGAGGAGGGCACACATCTTCATCGGGGACGCCCCCCCGACACCTTGCTCTCATCCCCCGAGTCCTCAACACAGCCGTCTTTCAGTCCCTCCTGTCCAAACGCTCCGAAACACACCCGTCCCGAGCTCCCTGACTTCCTCTTCCGACTCACCCGGGTTACCCGCCCCGACCCGCTCTCGCCCCCAACGGATCCCAAGTTCCCCCGACTCCCCCTCTCTCCCACCCGGGGCCCAGCGGGCTCCACCTCCAACGCGCACCTGGTCGGGGACGGAGTGGGAGTCCCTCGGCACCCTTGGAGCTTTTTGCTCACTCGCATACAAGACTCCTCCATCCTCTCTCATCACCCTTTGCTGAGTTCTCTTGGGGTCCCCTCGGGGCCCCGAGGCCACTCTCTCAGGAACCCTTCTGCCGGTCCGTTCACTCCCACTCCCACTTACAGCCAGTTCTGCTCCCCTGCGCCCCTTCTCTCGGCGGCCGCGGTCGGGCCCTCCCGGCCCTGGGCCCCCCTCCCGCCTCCACCTGCCCGGGTGCCCTTAGGATCCCCCTCGGACGGCCCCTCACTCCGTCTCGGGGCCGGTCGCGGTCCCCTACCCGCCCCCCCGGCCGTCCCGGCGGCCATTGCTCCAAGATGGCGGCGGCGGCGGCGGCGGGTGAGGCCGGGCCGGGCCGGGCCGGGCCGGGCGGGGGGTCGGGGGTCCCGGGGCGGTACTCACCTGCAACTCGGCGCGCTCGGCCTCCCAGCGGGCCTTCTCCGCTTCGAAGCGCGCCCACTCGTGCTGGATAAAGTGTAGGATCCCGGGCAGGCTCAGGGGCTCCGGTCCCGCCGTGGGGCCGGGGCTCCCTCCACCGCCGCCTCCCTTAGCAGCCGGGCCGGGACCGGGGGCGGGGGCAGAAACCGGGGCCGCCCCCGTCGGGCCGGGGCCCGCGCCGGAGCCGAGCGGGCGGCAGGAGGAGGCGGCGGCGGCGACCGCGGCGGCCGCTCGCTCCTCCATCATGGAGGCCCCGGGGCCGGCCCGCGCGCCCGCTGTGCCTCGCGCGCCTGCGCGGCCGCGCCAACAGTCTCGCGCGCGCGCTTGGTGGGGGCCGGGGGGGCCGGTGACGGGAAAGAAGTCGGACGCGCGCCTCGCCCACCCGGGTCGACCCCGAAGGCGCGCGCGTGGGGGGGAAGGGGCGGGGCGGGGCGGGGCGCGCGCCCGAAGGAGGGCAAATGCGACCCAGGCCCGGCGCGAGGGTTGCCTTTGGGAAGCGCGGGACTTAAGGAGGGGCCGCTTTCTGCCCCCCTCCTCATGCTTCACCCCAAAGAAAGACTCTAGTCCTCTCCATACCCAAACACCATTCTCCTCGACAATCACTGTCACTCTTTCAGAGACAGAGCGACCACCAACGGTGGTTTCAGCAATGGCCCCATCCTGATTCCTGGCCCAGGTCGGTTGTCATGGTAACTCTTCCCAGTCGGGAACACCCTTAGCCTCCCCTCCCCTCCACCTTTGTGGTTATGGAGCTCCAAACCTGTCTTGGCCCTGCACCAGGAAGAGGTTGCTAAGGTAACCCAAGTCCCTGGTGGTCCTTATACCCCTACCCTCATTGGTTACTATGGCAACCTCACCTAGCACTCAGGTAGAAAGGACCCCAGCCCCAAGGACACTGCTGAGGGAAACATCTCTTTCCCAATCCCTCCGCCCAGCCACCCAATTGGCATTACCATGGTAACCATCCATCTCCCCCTTTCCCATCAGTGGGAGGTCTGTGGACCAAACCAACCAGGTGTTTTTATTTAGAGGAGATGCTCTGCTGAGGAGTAGTCGCTATGGTTACAAGGCCCGGACCATCCCCAGGGAGGTAAGAAAAAAGCAAAGCCAAGTCCTGGTTACTATGGTAATGGGGGCAGTCCCCCTTCCAGTGACCCTAGGAACCAGGCCCACCAAGATACAGGACATTTTAGGATTGTCTCTCAGGATGGAGTGTGTCTAGGAAAGGGGTTGTCATGGTAACACCTTCTGTCACTTCTAACCTTACCTTTCTGGACACATTTATGAAAGAAGGGATGGTTATAGGTTGCTATGACATCCTTCCCTTCACTCCTTCCCTTCACAGATGCTTCAGGTGGTCCCTGAGCTTATGAGATTTCAAGAGAAACGATTCCTTGACCTTCTCGTTGCCACTTTTTTAGGTAAAATGAAATTGTGCTCTATTGTGTGAAATTGGCTGATTTGGGGTTTTCTGGTTTCTCCTTCCCTCAGCAGTGCAGCTGAGCTGGGCTGGAACTGCCCGCCTGGAGCTCCCTCAGCCTGCAACCTAGGAGGTAAGAAGCCCCTCAGTGTCACCTGCACTCACGTGGGAACTGCCCTTGTCCCCAAAGGTTTTTCCACACATCACTCATTTTCTCTATCCATCACATTCCCATTCTACAGATGCAGCAACTGAGGCTCAGGCCAGGTGAAGTCTAGCCTGAAGTGAATGTGGATCCACTTACCTTGTTTTGTGGGCAATGGAGAGACAGAGTCTCAGCTTAACTGTCCTCTCCTCCCCTGACCACCTTTTCTCTCTCATGCTCCCTGATGGTTTCCTGCTCTATCTGTAAGTTGTTTGCAGGGATTTTGTCTGTCTTCCTACCTCTGGAGGGCCTGCCCAACCACTGCCTGGTTCACCCCGTGTCCCCAGAACACAGAGGGCACTCAATAAATATATGTTTGTTGAGTTAATGAGTTGAATTAATTAATTAATGTTCATATTCAGCTTTGAAAGCACCTGTCAAGTGAGGGCAAGGGAAAGGGGTTATCTCACTGAAGATGGGTTGAAAGTTGGACTGTCTTTGTGGACCCAAAAGAGACAGCAGAGTTTATTGGCTAAAATCACAACACTGGAGCCAGCTTCCCGGTCAAATCCCAGGTCCACCACTTCCCAACTGTGTGACCTTGGGCAAGTGACTGCACCTGTCTGTGCCTCAGTTTCCTCATCTTTAAATGTGATCATAATGTGAAGATTAAACAAGTTAAGATCGGTAAAAAGCTTAGAACAGGAACTGGCACATCAAGAGCAGCTAGAATTGTTGATATTATTATGATCCTTCAAAACCATCGTTTCATCCACTTTGCCCCAGTGAAGGAGTTTTGAGTCCTTACAGCTGGGGAAGCCAAGACTGACCTTGTCAGGGTACTAGGTGATTCCTCTCTCTCTCTACTCTGGTTCCCTCACCTCCTCAGCTGGCTGTCATACCTGCTGGTCTCTGAGAAACTGGCTTCTGTCCTCTGTCCTTTTGGGCACCTCCTGGCCCAGAGTCAGCCAGATAGCGCGTGCTGAGAACCAGGTTCCGGGGGCGGAGACCTGGGTTCCGCTCCCTTGGCCTTCCTCTCTCTGCGCCGCAGGTTCCCCGTCTGAATAACAGGAGTCAGTCATTCATTCCACACACATTTATTGAGCACCTGCTGTGTGCCAGGTACCGAGCCATGTTCTGGGTGTACAGCAGGGAACAAAACAGACAAAACAAGAGACAAGATAAGTAAAATCTACGTGAGAACTACTAGGGGAGGAGAGTAGCCCAGGGATGGGACATAGGAAGTATGTGGGTGATAGGGAGAGGCATTTTTAAGTAGGGTGGCCAAAGGAAGGGATCACTGGATAGGTGATATTTGAGCAAAGACCTGAAAGCCAGGGGAAAAGGCATGCAGCTGCTACCTGGGGGAGAGCATCCAGGCAGAGGGGACAGCCAGTGCCACAGCTGGGGTCTCCTGGGTGTATTTGGAGAATGGTGTTTGGTGGCCCACGTGGCTGCAGCTGAGCGGACAAGTGGGAGAGGGTGGGGGGATCGCATGGAGCCTTGTGGGTCCCAGCGAAGACTTTGGCTTTTCCTTTGAGTGAGTCTCGAGCCACAGAAGGCTTGAGCAGACGCAGGACAGAATCTAACTGAAGATTGAACAGGATCTTTCTGGGCTCTGAGTGGGGCACAGACCATAGGAGACAAGGCCGAAGCAGGAGGAAGGTCTCTTCAGAATTGTTAGAAGACTCTGAAACCATCTAAAGCTCTCTTCTCTGTTTCTGTGTACCTGAGCGCTAAAATTCTAAGATTTTTAAGACCCCGAAGATTCTGTGGTCCCCATGGCTCCTCCCCCCCCCCACAGGAATGTGAATTGCCTAAGCTCAGTGGTATTGTCTTTCTCTGTGTGTTGTGTGTCCACGGCTGTTTCCCCAGGGCCTAGGACAGTGCGTGGTATGTTGTAGGAGTTCCACAACCTGGAATGATGGAAGGAAGGAGGGATTGATCGCAGGTCCAGAAGGCAGTTCCAAGGTTCTGAAGAATAACAAGTCACTCCGAAAGTGCAACTCAGACTCTTAAGTGCCATCTGAGTTGGGTCAGAGAAGGGCAAGCAGGCCTGGGATGGGTGAAGAGGGATGAGAGGGCGTTTCTGGAGGGGGAGAGAGAGAGAGAGGAGACAGGGAGACCAGGGCAGGGCCCCAGGTGCATGGCCACAGTGCAGAATTTGGCCCTGGGGACCTGAGTGGGCTTTACAGACACACAAAACCCCTGCCCCCAGTCATCATCTTTTCACCAAGTGTATTTTCAGTGCCCAGTCGTGTGGGAGGAACACAGTGGTGATTGAGACAGTCCTGGCTCTACCCTCCTGGGGCTCACAGTCTAGTGGGGCAGACAGAGCCATCCCCAGACAGTGCCAAACCAGAACAGGTAGCCCAGGGGTTCCGGGAGCCCAGAGGGGACTTCTGACTCAGACTGTGGTTCAGGGAGGGCTTCCTGGAGGAGGGGCCATCTGAGCTAAAGCCTGAGCATAAGTGAGTTCTCCAGGAGAAAAGAGGCACGGGGAGAAGGGGTGATCGAGAGGAGACTCTTCTAGGCAGGAGGAACAGGATACACAAAGGTTTAGAAATAAGATCTGTTTGAAGAAAAGTCCAAGATGGCTTAGGCACAGAGTTCGAGGATGCATGGCAGGAGATGGGGCTGGAATGGTGGCAGGCAAGGGCCAGGTCATACGAGGCCTGGTGGGACTTTGTAAGAAACTTAGACTTTCTCCCCAGGGCACTAGGGAGCCATGGCAGATTCTGAGCGAGAGAGGGAGAGGTCAGATTTGTGCTTTATGCAGACCCCTCTGGCTGCCACGAGGAGGGGACTTAGGAGACTGTGGGAGGCTGGGTGGGGATCTGGGTGAACCAGGGTTGAAGGGAGAGCTGTGGGAATGGGGAGGAGGGGGGTCAGAAGTATTTAGGAGGTAGGAAGATTAGCGGGGTCTCTGACGTCCCCCTCTCCGGGAGGGGCAGAACCTATGAAGATCCTTCATGGGGAAACTTTAGTATCTGCTCAGAAGAGAGAGTTAGTTATTCCTTCTGTGCTGGAGACCAGCCACATCTTCAAGTTGTGATGGGGACATGGAGACAGCGCCACCTGGGGGTTGCTTAGGAATGTGGCCCATGAATAGAGGTGGAGGTGCCCTATGGAGGGAGCACAGCCTCTTTGGATGCAGCCCACTGTACTTCAAAAAAAAAAAAAAAAAAAAGATTTTTTTACTTGTGATAAAATACACATAACAAAATTTGTCACCTTAACAGTTTTCAAGTGTATAGTTCAGTAGTGTTAAGTATATTCATATTATTGTGCAAACAGTCTCCAGAACTTTTTCATCTTGCAAAACTGGAACTCTATACCCATTAAACAACAACTCCCCATTTCTGCCTCCTCACAGCCCCTGGCAACCACCATCTACTTCCTGTTTGTCTGAGTTTGACCCATTCCATTAAAAAAAAATTAATTAGTGGCCAACATTACAAACTGGAATAATTCTATGATTTAAGAAAACATTTCTAGCTTTCCTTGCAAAACCAAAAACATCTGGCTGACCATCAGGAAAGAGATGGCCAGATGGCAGAGGATTTGAGGAAGTGAGAAGGAGGCAGCAGGGGAGGGGCTTGGTGGCCAAGGTTCTGACCCCGAGGCCAGGGTGGGGGTGGGGGGTGCGGGGAAGGGAAGAAGAGATCAGGGGTGAGAGCAGGGAATGAATGGGGTCTGGGCATTTATAACTGAACCCGAATCTGAATGAGAAGTTGACAATGAATAAAAGGGTGAGACTGAACAAGGAAGAAGGGAAGGTGATTCATTGGTTAAAAACTTCCTGAGCATCTAATGTGTACCTGGCTCTGTGCTGAGTAGCCTTGGGGACCCAACAGTGACCAAGACAGGCTCAGGACCTGCCCTCACACAGACTGGGCCCTACTCACTAATGAATTAGAGTGGTAGGCTAGAGTCGGGGAACCCAGGGGTCTGAAGGAGCCCAGAGGGGTTTGCATGACCCAGCCTGGCATCAGGGAGGGCTTCCTGGAGGAGGAAATGTCGGAAGTGAAACCAAATAAGGAAAAGGCTGGGACAGGAAGACAAGGCTGAGGATGGGTGGGGGGGTTTCTGACAACCAGCTCCAGTCTCCCCTTTCATCCCCGCTCCCCAGGATACCCGGGAAGCCCAGCTAAGGGCCTGACTTCAGCCCCATGCGGCTCACCCGCTGCCAGGCTGCTCTGGCAGCCGCCATCACCCTCAACCTCTTGGTCCTGTTCTATGTCTCGTGGCTGCAGCACCAGCCCAGGTACTCCCCGGCCAGGGGCTCCCGCCGTGGATCTGCCTCCGGCCCCCGGGTCACCATCTTGGTGCGGGAGTTCGAGGCCTTTGACAACGCGGTGCCAGAGCTGGTGGACTCCTTCCTGCAGCAGGACCCAGCCCAGCCGGTGGTGGTGGCAGCCGATACGCTCCCCTACCCGCCTCTCGCCCTGCCCCGCATCCCCAGCGTTCGCCTGGCGCTGCTCCAGCCCGCCCTGGACCGGCCCGCTGCAGCCTCGCGCCCTGAGACCTACGTGGCCACCGAGTACGTGGCCCTGGTGCCTGACGGGGCGAGGGCCGAGGCACCGGGCCAGCTGAAGCGCATGGCTGAGGTGCTGCGAGCGGGAGGCGCACGCCTGGTGGCCGCTCCCGTTGCTTCGGCCAACCCTGCCCGGTGCCTGGCCCTGAACGTCAGCCTGCGGGAGTGGACGGCGCGCTACGGCCCGGCACCCTCCGCACCCCGCTGCGACGCCCTGGACGGGGACGCCGTGGTTCTCCTGCGCGCCCGCGACCTCTTCAACCTCTCGGCGCCCCTGGCCCGGCCCGTGGGCACCGGCCTCTTCCTGCAGACCGCCCTCCGCGGCTGGACGGTGCAGCTGCTGGACCTGCCCTTCGCCAGGGCGCGCCAGCCCCCGCTGACCACGGCCCACGCGCGCTGGAAGGCGGAGCGCGAGGGGCGGGCGCGGCGGGCGGCGCTGCTGCGGGCGCTGGGCATCCGCCTGGTGAGCTGGGAGGGCGGGCGGCTCGAGTGGTTCGGATGCAACAAGGAGACCCCGCGCTGCTTCGGGACAGTGGTGGGCGACACGCCGGCCTACCTGTACGAGGAGCGCTGGACACCCCCGTGCTGCCTGCGTGCGCTGCGCGAGACGGCCCGCTACGTGGTGGGCGTGCTGGAGGCGGCCGGCGTGCGCTACTGGCTGGAGGGTGGCTCGCTGCTGGGGGCGGCCCGCCACGGGGACATTATCCCGTGGGACTACGACGTGGACCTGGGCATCTACCTGGAGGACGTGGGCAACTGCGAGCAGCTGCGGGGTGCCGAGGCGGGCTCGGTGGTGGATGAGCGCGGCTTCGTGTGGGAGAAGGCTGTGGAGGGCGACTTCTTCCGCGTGCAGTACAGCGAGAGCAACCACCTGCACGTGGACCTGTGGCCCTTCTACCCTCGAAACGGGGTCATGACGAAGGACACGTGGCTGGACCACCGGCAGGATGTCGAGTTCCCCGAACACTTCCTGCAGCCTCTCGTGCCCCTGCCCTTTGCCGGCTTCGTGGCGCAGGCACCTAACAACTACCGCCGCTTCCTGGAGCTCAAGTTCGGCCCCGGGGTCATCGAGAACCCCGAATACCCCAACCCAGCACTCCTGAGTTTGGCAGGAAGCAGCTGAAGCTCCAGCGCCTGATCTTGGAGTCAGGAGCACATTCAGGCACAGGGCATTCATTGTCCTTTGTCTTGGTGCTGCTGGCGTTTGGTGGGCAAGCCAGGGATGCCAAGCCACCTTGCTGGGCCCAGCACAGCCCGGGACCTCAAAGGCGTGCCCTGCCCCAAATTTCCAGAACCGGGGCTCCAGGGCTGGGGCAGAGTTTTGGAAAGAGAGGGAGAAAGAGTGTAGGTTCTGGGGCCAGACTGCTGCGTCCCAATTTCTCTGCGCCTCGGTTTCCTCCAGGATTCAGTGTGTGCCTTCAGGGTCTAGCACACAAAGAGCCCCAGGACACTTGGCCGTTGGAGTTGCTTCTGCCACTAGAGGGCGCCCTTGTCCTACCTTGGGGGCCAAGGCGAATGTAAGCCCGGGACCTCTGTTCCACGGCTTTCACGTCTCTTGAGCCTTTGGTCTTCCCTCTAGCCTCCTGTGCCTGGCAGGACAGGATGACTAAATCCCCTTCTTTCTGAAAACGACCTCCTTCCCTCCTGGGAGAGCGCCGTGAGGTGCATGCTGCTCGTAACCCCATCTTGCAGAGAAGCAAACAGGCTCTGAGGTGTGGCTGTGGTTAAGAACCGGGTTCTGGATCCCGGCCCCCTCCATTTAACTGTTACCTCATTATTTTAGCCCTCTGCACCTGTTAGCCACTCGCAAGGTGGGGTAAACAATAATCCTAGCTCACATTTACTGAGCACTTAGTGTGTGTCAGGCATCGTTCTCAGTATTTCACACGGAGTAACTGGCTTATCCCTCACCTTGCCCCTCTGAGGTGAGAGCTGCTGTTATTTTGATTTCACAGACGAGGAAGCAGGCCAGAATGGTAAAGCCACTTGTCCAAAGTCAGACAGCTTGGGAAGTGTCAGAGAGGGGCCTTGAACCCAGGCTGTCCGTCTGTAGCCTGCATTGCCGTTGCCTGCTATGCCCCTCTCTGGCGATAGTACCCCAGGGGGGCTTTGGGAAGCCACACGGCTTAGCAGGTAAAGCGACAGCAGCCTTCCTCTTGTGATCGTGCACCTAAGAGGAAATACTGTTTGGGCATGTACCTCCAATAGGTAGATTTATTTATAACTTATATCCAGGTGCTACTAGCATTCTGTATATTAGTCATAAGGCTTAAATTATTCCATTTTAAAATTAAAAATAAATAGAGAGGGTTTTGATTACCAGCCTCATCCCAGTGACTTGTCCCGCACACCCCTTGGGTGTATGCACCTGGCTTTGAGACCACAGGCTCTGAAGTGGGAGAGGCCTGGGTTCAAATCCAAATGCTTCAAATCCAAATCCCACTGTGAACTTGGGCCACCAGTGACTCTGGCTCTCTTCACCTTGCCTTTGCACCTGGGAAACAGGGCTAATGGTGACCCTCGCCCCACAGGGGTGCTGTGAGGCACTTGGGTGGTAAAGGGGTCGGGAGTCAGGGCTGGGTGTGGCTCCTGGCTTGGCTACTTACTTTCTTTGTGACCTTAGGCAAGTCACTGCTCCATTGAATGGGTGGCGGGGATTGGTGACATTGCAGAAGCGTGAAGCCCTTGGAGGAGGGAGCTTCGCACACCAGCAAGAGAAGATAAATGCCGATTTGGCCCAGACTCCTGAGGCTCAGACATACGAAGCCTGACTTACAACGCAGCCTCTGTTTTTAACCACTGAACCTGCCAACGGCTCGCAGTCTGTTGGGTTCCCAGGGAACATTCTGGAAACATGGGGATGATTTGGGTTATTGCTGTGATCGGACCGTGCTCTTGGCTGGTGGAAGGCACGGCCCAGGGATGGAGATGTCTTATAATATATGCAGGGCACCTCCACACAATGAAGCAGGGTCCCTTGTATATGTATAAATGTATAAATACATAAATCAATATCTGCATCACATCTTAAAATCTTTTTTAATTCTCAAAATAATCAATATTAGCTATCTATATATACATATTTCTTTAAGGTGTTGCCAAGAACGTAAGTTGAAGCTCAAATCACTCGTAAATTATTGTAATGGTTTTGTTTCATTTAGAAATTGTTGGTGTGATTTCTTGATTGGCACAGCTGTATATACGTATATACATAAAATAACATGTTATATATGTACATATGTATATTTAAAATAACCTTGTCTTAGCTGTGGTTTGATAAGGGAACCGCATCAAATGCTTTTAGCAACTTCCCATTAAATTGAGAATCCTTAGGACTTGAGATCTCAATAGATAAAGAATTTCTCTTAGCAGCAACTGCAGTGTTTTGGTGTTTTTCTCCTCTCTTTGCTGTTCCTGAACTAACAGCAATTACGTCTGAAACTTTTCTAGCCCTTAAAATATTGTCTAATAGTTTTGTCTATTCAATATGTTTATTACCAACTAAGTAATGGGATGACAGAAAACCCATCACAACAACTAACTTGAACTAATTTATCGCAATATGTATTATTGAATTTTACACTTTCTCACTCACTCTTATACTATTCACCAGCCAGAAGTATTTCAATACTTTAACAACCAGCCCATCCACACTAGTGCAAACTAACGAAATTTTAGCCTTACTTGGAAAAACCTGGTTAAGAATGATCTGAGCCTAGAACCTAACTCTCCTTAGGCAAACACAAAGTCTTTTTAGATGGTTTTCGTAGGTTCTGACTTTTCCAGGAAGTGCAACTACCACGTAAGATGAGGGAAGCTTGTGTTTTGTTTGAAACTTGGCCAAGGATTGTCAACAATATCAGAAAACCACGTTCCACCTGGTTCTTGGTAATTCAACACCTAAACCGCATGTTTACAGACGCGTTAGGAGCTGCCTATGTTTCCGGTGTAAATGTTTGTCTCCCTCCTCGGGTTCTAGGAAGGTGGCCCCGCACATTCGCATATTGAAATGTATATTTTAAATTCCTATCCTTTTATTTCTCCTTTTTCTTACAGTTGGGGCAATGGGATCATTTTGTGTGTGTGTGTGAAGTATTTGCTTTTATTTTATTTTTATTTATTTTTATTTTTTATTGAAATATAGTGGATTTACAATGTTGTGTTAATTACTGCTGTACAGCAAAGTGATTCAGTTATATATATATATATATATATACATTCTTTTCTTTTATATTCTTTTCCATTATGGTTTATCATAGGATATTGAATCTAGTTCTCTGTGCTGTACAGTAGGACCTTGTTTATTGGAATCATTTTTAATATACGTGCCCGTGGGTTATATCATCTGTGAACTTAAACACAGAAGCATTAAATTGTGGGTTATGAATCCATTGGTAAATGGTCACGGCCAAGAGTCCCCTACTATTACCCTCCTGGCTCTCCCTGGGGACCCCCTGGGTCTCCTCCTGACCCAGCAGCCCAGGGGTCAACACTAGGCATGGTGGGAGGAAAGGGGGTCCCAGGGACTGTGGGATGAGCCAACGCATTTACCAAGTAACAAATCTTCCGGGTATCGCCCCTGGACATTACAAAATATTTGCTCTGAAAAGTGAATGGCACTCAATGACATGTTTACAAACGCACCTTTATGCACGTTAACTCAAACTGGAAACTACCCAATGTCCGTGAACACATGAGACAAACTGTACATCCAGACAATGGAATACTCAGTGATTAAGACGGGTTGGGGGGGCCACGGCGGGGAGGAATGAACTACTGATACGTGTAAAAATATGACTAACCCTCAAAAGCATTATGCTGAGTCAAAGAAGCCAATGCAAAAAGTCATATACCATATGATCCCACCAATGTGAAATTCTAGAAGCGTCCAAACGAATCCTTAGGGACCAAAAGCAGATCAGCTGTGGCCCGGGCCTGGGAGGGGACGGAGGGAAAGACAACAAAGGAGCACGAGGAAGTTTGGGGGCAGGTAGGAATGCTGTGTGTTTTGATTGTGGTGGTGGATTTTCAAGCGTGTATGTATCTGTCAAAACCCATCCCGTTGTCAGCTTTGAGGGATGCAATTTATTGTGTGTAAATTATATCTCAATAAGGTTGACCCCCAAAAAGCAGATGGCGGAGAGGGGCCAAATGGCCTAGAAACACTGATCTGTCACTAGAAGACAGAGCTGAGTCATGACGCTGCCTGCCCGCCAGACTGTCACTCTGAGCTTGAACCCGGGCCCAAGCCCAATCCAAGGCCAGCCCGAGCCCTTCCTCCCACGCCAGGCTCCTTGGGAAAAAGCAAGAGGGGTGTCCCAATAATAGGAGTGGGTGGGGCAGGGGAGAAAGGGTGGGGAGGAGATGGAGGCTAGGCTCCAGAGAGTGGCTCTCCAGGGCTTTTTCTTCTGCTCTTATGTAACCTTCATCAGCGGCCTTTGGGTGAGGCGTAACAGAGCCATTGTCACCAGATGGTGACACCTGGCAGTGCTTGCCCAAAGTCACATAGCTGGTAGGTAGCAGAAGCGGGGTCTGCACCAGGGCAACAGCCTCTTGTAGCGAGGAGGCTCTGTAGCTGGAGCCCAATTCATTCCTTCTGCAAATATTGAGTACCTACTATGTGCCAGGACCTCTGCTGTGCTCTGGACATGCAGCCGCGAGCAGGACAAAGGTGGCTTCCTCCTGGAGTGCACGTCCTAGTGGGGACAGGGTCTGGGAGTCACCTGAGACCCTATCAATACCGAGGAGGCTTGACATGGCTCCAGTCTTTCTATATGACCTAGACCAGCATTTTAGGCAAACTCATGGCATGTGCTCAGCACTTTAAAAAAATGGAATAGAGTGCTTGCTTTGACTGCACATACACTAACATTGGAATGATACAGAGATTAGCTTGGCCCCTGCACAGGGATGACATGCAAATTCGCGAAGCGTTCCATATCTTTCTAAAATATGACACAAATGAACCTATCTACGAAGCACACTCACAAACATAGAGAACAGACTTGTGGTTACCAAGGGGGCAGGGGGCGTGGGAGAGATGGGTGGGGGTTTGGGATTAGCAGATGCAAACTGGTATATACAGAATGGATAAACAAGGTCCTACTGTAGAGCACAGGGAACTATGTTCAATATCCCGTGATAAACCATAATAGAAAAGAATATGAAAAAAAGTATATATGTGTGTGTGTGTGTGTGTATAACTGAATCACTCTGCTGTATATCAGAAATTAACACAACATTGTAAATCAACTATACTTCAGTTTTTAAAAATGGAATAGAAAAAATTTGGTAAGTGGGAATTCCCTGGTGGTCCGGTGGTTGGGACTCTGCGCTTTCACTGCCATGGCCCGGGTTCAATCCCTGGTGGAGGAACTAAGATCCTGCAAGCCGCACAGTGTGGCCAAAATAAAAGAAAAATTTTTAATTAAAAAACTTTTTAAGGAAATTTAAAAATGGGTAAGTACTGTTTGGTGGAACATGGCCCAGTTTTATGTACATATATTTTCTACATAGATTGTACATGCAAAATATTACATGTGTAGGTGTGTATCTCTTTAAATAGGCATCCCTCATCATCTAAATTTCATCCATTCTCCCAAAAGCATGAAATAGAAAATTGGGCAGTAAACAGCTATTTCAAGTGAGGAAAATAATGCACTCCTAGCTCCATCCAAAAACCCCAACTGATTTCCCCAAAGATCATTTAACACTCTTATTAAACACTTCTGTAACAACCCACTAAGGTTTCTGGCATAATAGAAATCATTGAAAACAATTACTTAATTTATTCAACACTTAATGAACTCATCAGTGGCTATGTTTGTGTGCAATACACAATTTTGCACAGAATCAGATATGAATGATATTTCCCTGCCACACAGCAATGATCAGGAGAAGTAACTACATAAACCCAGAAAAGGTGCTCAAGCTGTAACATCTATAATTGGTGGTACCTCCAGGCACCTGGCAGAAGTCTACATAGGGACCTAGGAAGGGGGAGAGAATATCGGTCACGAGTAACATGCTTCAACAATGCACAAGACAGGATCCTGTTAGAACAGGTGAGTCTTAACTGGTGTCGTCCAGGACTCAGATAGAACTGAAAACAGTTGCAGAACAGGTTTTTGATTCAAACAGCAAATTGGGGGTTTAAAAAAAAAAAAAAAAGCGCGAGTCATTATTGGGACTATTAGGATAGTGAGAGTTATCAAGGGGTAACTGCATTCCCATGGAGGTGGTTATAGTTGGAAACGAATTTACCGCAGGTGGGACAAAATTTTTAACTGGAAGCTAACGTACCTAGGGTACATACTGCACACATCTTAAGTGTACTGGTTAGTTTATTTTTCCAAACGTTTACACCTGTGTAAGCATCCGTCCTATCAAGATATAGGACATTTGCTGTGTCATAGAAAGTCCCCTTGTGCCCTCTCCTGATCTATATATAGATCCTCGTAGGTCACCACTGTTCCGATTTCTCTCACCATAGACCAGTTTAGCCTGTTCTAGACCTTCATTTATAAATGGAATTATAAGGCATGTACTATTTCTGGTTCCTTTCACTCAAAATGTTAATCTGTGAGATGCATCGTGTTGAGTATATCAACACTTTTTTTGCCCAGCAGGCTTCCATCGAATGATGATTGTACCAGCTAATCCAATTGATGTGTTTCTAAATTTTGGCAATTACAGAGAGCAGCTATAACATTTGTGTACCAGCTTTTGTGTGAATAGCTTTCATTTCTCTTGGGTAAATCCCCAGGAGCAGGACTCATGAGCCCCATGGTAAGTAGATATTTTAAAATACACTTTGATATTAAAGTGCCCAGTTTTGGGGGGGTTTTTTTGCGGTATGCGGGCCTCTCACTGCTGTGGCCTCTCCCGCTGCGGAGCACAGGCTCCGGACGCGCAGGCTCAGCGGCCATGGCTCACGGGCCCGGCCGCTCCGCGGCATGTGGGATCTTCCCGGGCCGGGGCACGAACCCATGTCCCCTGCATCGGCAGGCGGACTCTTAACCACTGTGCCACCAGGGAAGCCCTAAAGTGCCCAGTGATTTTCCAAAGTGACTGGACCATTTTGCATTCCCACCAGCAATGCATAGGCTCTGTCCAGTTCCACATTCTCATCAGCACTTGGTATTGCTTTTGTTTGTTGCCATGCCAATAAGTGTGTGTAGTGGTATCTCACTGTGGTTTCCAACAGTGCTGTGTGTGTATATATATTTTTTTATTTTTTGGCTGCGTGTTTTTTGATGAACGGATATTTTATTTCAATGAAGTCCAATTTATCATTTTGTTGTTGTTTTCTGTGTGGCTAGCACTTTTAGTCAAACTCTTGAAAACATCTGATTAGATACACTTGACAATTTTATTGCTGAAAAGCATCCTCTGGAGTAACAGCAGTGTGTGTCCTCAGTCTCCCCTCAGGGTTCCCGGGAGTGTTTCTGTTACTGTGAAGGGAACAGAGGGCCTGGGGACAGGGTGGGATTGTACCGTGGAGAGTCACAGAACACACACACACACACACACACACACACACACACAGCTAGAGCTACAGCCACCAAAATAACCATCAAAGGAGCCAGCAACCTGTCAGAACATCCTTCTGCTCGAAGAGGGAAGAATTTCCCATGGTGCCCTGTGCCCTGAGACACGAGGCCATGCAGGCTCCCAGGATGGGGTGTGGAGGCCGCTATTTCTCCATCTTGCTGTTTCCTAGCCTTGGGTGAGGACAGGAGTTGACGACTGGGGAGATTTGGGGACAGACAGTCACACACACACAAGCAAACGCATATACCCCAGCAGTGAGGCCTCCCAGATCTCATGGCAGGGAGGGAAGCTGAGGCCTGTGGCTCCCCGAGTGTGTGGGTGGGACTCTCCAAGAGGCCCTGTTTGTCCGTTCATCCATGCCGCATGATTCCAATGTCCAAAGCACCCCACCCCCCGACTGGGGCAGGGAGGGTCCCTACTGGGATTTACATGACTGATTCCTTCTCACAGGTGTCAGCGTCCCCAGCAGGTCCTGGACAGCGTTTGAGGAGAGGGTTCCCTTCCTCGGTGTGGTCCGGCAGCGCAGCCAAGGGCGCCTCACTCTTCACATGGATCAGCTCAGGCACTGAACTGCGGGACTCTGTGCGATCCACGTAATTTTGGAGGAGTCCTGCCCCAAAGGCGTCACCTTCCACGTTGAGGACAGTACAGGACCGGTCGCTGAAGGGGGAACAGTGAGGGGGAAGTGAGTGGGAGGGGAAGGGTCAGGGCCCAACTCTCTCCCCTCTCCCTGCCTGTTACCTTCAAGTCCCCATCATGCCCTCCTTCACAGAACCCTGTTCTACTCCTCTTAGGAGCTCATCCCTCCATCCTCCCAGGATCCCAAATATCCCTTCCTCTAGAACCTTAAAGATCTTTTCCTCTAGAACCCCAGAAGCCTCCTACCCACCTTCCTTCCCTACAATCCCAAGTGTCCCATCAGGCTTTCTCTGCCTTAGGACCCCAAAGATCTCCTCCATCCTCCCTGGATCCCCAAAGATCCTTCTTCCAATCAAATACAAGATTTGTTCCTTCTGGAACCTCAAAAAATCATGCCTCCCTTTCCTTGGGGCCCCAGAGGACCCATCAATGCCTCTTTCTTCTTCTGAAATACTAAGTTCTCCCTCAGGTCCTTCTCCTCCCATTTAAAAAAACTGAGATACAATTCACATACCATAAAATTCACCCTTTAAAAGAATACAACCCAGTGGTTTTTAGTTTATTCAGGGTTGTGCAACAATCATCACTATTTAATTCCAGAATATTTTCATCACTCCAGAAAGAAACCCTCGTATCCATTAAGCAGTTATTCCCCATCTCCTCCCATCCCCCAGCTCTAGGCAACCACTAATCTACTTTCTGTCTATAGATTTGCCTATTCTGAACAGTTCATATAAATGGAATCATATACAATGTGGTCCTTTTTGTCTGGCTTCTTTCACTGAGCATAATATTTTCAAGGGTCATATGTCATAGCATGTACGTTTGTATCACTGCTTCATTCCATTTTCTTGCTGAATAATATTCCATTGTGTGGACATATGACACTTTGTTTATCCATTCATCAATTGATAGGTATTTGGGTTGTTTCTACCGGTTCACTATTATGAATAGTGCTGCTATGAGGACTTCCCTGGTGGTCCAGTGGTTAAGACTCTGCCTTCCAATGCAGGGGACGCAGGTTCGATGCCTGGTCGGGGAACTAAGATCCCACATGCCTCGGGGCAACTAAGCCCATGTGCCGCAACTACTGAGCCTGTGCTCTGGAACCCATGCACCATTAGAGAGCCCGCCTGCCACAACGGAGACCTGACTCAGCCAAATAAGTAAATTAATTTTTTTTAAAAGATGTTGAATTAAAAAAAGAAAAAGTGCTGCTGTGAACATTCACGTACAAGTTTTTGTGGACATGTTTTCAGTTCTCTTGGGTTTAAACCTAGGAGTGGTATTGCTAAGACACATGGTAACTCTCTAACTTTTGAAGCCAGACTGTCTTCTAAACTTTTACACTCTTAACAGCTTAATCATGATAGTTAACAATTACGTCGCATTTTCTACTTACTGTTCTAAGTAGTTCTAAGAAAGCTGCGTGTATTAAGTCATCTAATCCTCCAGGAGGAACTATTCTCTCCATTTTACAGATGGAGAAACTGAGACACAGGGAGATTAAGTACTTGCCCAAGGTCATTAGAGCTAGCAACAGTGGCTCTGGGAGCCTGGTCTAAGAGTCTGCTCTATTAACCACTGGGACATGCTACCTTTCTGGGGTTCCTCTTGGAACCCCAAAGATCCCTTTCTTCCCTCTGATTAGAACACTCAAGGTAAGGTCCCCTCCCCTTTCTTCTAGAACCCCTTCCTTCCTCTCTTCTGCTCAGAGGCTCTCAATGACCCTCTTGCTCGTCCCCTTTCTCAGGAGTACCCCTGAGCCCCCCGAACCCTCGAACCACACTCACACTAGCCAGTCCACAGCCAAGATCAAGGAGATGTCGTGAACTGGCAGGCTGACCGCCTCGAGGATGATGGCCAAAGTGAGGACACCTCCGGCGGGGATGCCCGCGGCGCCCACACTGGATGCTGTGGCGGTGACCCTGGGGGAGGAGAGGAGAGGTCAGGGAGAGGCCGCTCGGTAATGGGAGAAGCTGTGGGGGTGGGGCTGCTCCTCCCAGCTCGTGTCCATTCTCAAGGGAGGGGTCAGGTGCCTTGGGGGTCCTAGCCGCAGCCCCCCCGCACTCACAGGATAGTGATAATCTTCATGAAGTCCAAGGATCGCTGATTGAGCTGTGCAATAAACACTGCCGCCACACACTGGAAGAGCGCGGCACCGTCCATGTTGACAGTGGCACCGATGGGCAGAATGAAGCGGCTGATGTGCTTGGCCACGCCGTTCTTCTCCTCCACGCACTTCATCATCAGCGGCAGCGTGGCAGAGCTGCGAGGGGACCGCAGATCTGAGTTGGCGCGAGCTCACCTGGCCAGCCCGACCGGGCCCCGCCCACCGCTCAAGCCACGCCCCACCTACCTCCCCTGACCATCCCCTGGACCAGGCCCCACCCACACAGCACCTCATCTCAGGCGCAAGCTCTGCCCACCAGCCTAGACCTCTGCTTCCCGTGAACCCGGGGTCTCCACCCACACCCCTTAGCCCTCCCCGGCTCGCCATGCCCTTCTCTTCTCAGAGCCAGAAGGCACTAGGGATCCCACAGAATGGAAGCATTCCAAAATATAGGGAATCTTGGACCCCTGGGAGATTACCAACGGCTACTCCTTAAAATACACATAAAAATTCATAACTAACTTCTAGAATGTCTGAGCGCTCACTGACTCACACCCCTTCCCCATCTCTACCAATAACAGACCTCGACTAAGAATTACTATACTCTGGGGGATGCTGCTATAGGGAGGGTGGGATCCTGAGGGGACAGGGCCCGCAGAGATGGACAAACTACTCAGGAGAGGCGGAAGGAGCTTTTAGAGGTTGGATCCAGGGTAAAACACTAGAGTCCCCCAAGGCCAGGCCTTGGGATGCGGAGGGGTTCTCAGGAAGGAAGGAATAAATCTCCAAGGCAGTAGTTTCCTAATGGTGGGGGGGGGGGGTTTCCCTCTACCCAGATCCCATGTCCCTAGACAAAATTTCAGGGGTCTTTAGACATCTGATGCCTGCTCCAGGCCCCTTAAGCTTAAAAACCCTGCCCTGGTCTGCCCCAAGGTCACACCTGGAGGAGGTCCCAAAGGCAGTGGCCAGCGGCGTCATGATGCCCCACAGGAACCGGTAGGGGTTCTTGCGGGTGAAGAAGAAGTAGATGAACGGCAGCACCAGAAGCCCGTGGATGGCGTGGCCAAGCAGGCAGCACAGGATGTATTTGCCGAGACTGGCGAAGAGCATCCCCACGTCCTCCATCTCCATGATCTTGCCGGCCACCAGGAACAAGATGCCCACAGGGGCATACCTAATTACCCAGGAGACAGATCACCACCTCTGACCATGTGCCCACCCAGGGCCAGGCATTGTGCTGGGCTCATGGCCTGACCACACTTCTCAGCCTCCCTCCAAGTCAGGAAGCGCCCACAGCAATGTGGGCTGATGTTCGGGCACCTCCCCTGCCATCCTCCATTCTCTCTCCTTGAACATAGCGCCACTGGGAGATAAAAGAAGTTTGGGGGGGTTCCATCAACCACTTGGAGTAGAGTCACCCACCAGATTTGGACTTAACACACGACCAGGAAAGAAACACCCACCGTGCATATCATTTACATATTCTGGGTTTGTTTGTTACAGCAGCTAATATGACATAAACCAATACACTCTCTCACCATGAAAAATAAAACCGTGGCTCATGTCTTAATGTCCCAGGTATGAAGCATTTATGATGTGCCGAGCCCTTGAATGGGATTGCGTCTTCACCACAACCCCACAAGGGAGCTCCTAGTTTGAATCTCTTGCTGCTATCATTGAATTAAAATCAAATAGGTCTATAAAACAGGGGCCATAATGCTACCAACCTCATAGGAATCTTGGGAGGATGAAATGAGATGCCAGTGGAAATGAGCTGAAAGCTTTTTGTACACAATAAGTGAAGTCTATAGGCTTCCGCTGGAATGTATCATCACCCTCTCCTGGAGGGAAGATCCCAGGGGTTGCATGTGTCTCCCAGCCAGGAGGGCTCCCAACATCACTTCCCTGATTGCCTGATCGCTATGGCTACTTGTCTCCAAACCCCTTCTCCTCTTTAGTTACAGAAGAAAAGCACCATTTCCCAGCCACCTGTGCACCTAGGTTTGGCCAAATGCCCAGGTTCTAGCCAGTGAGATGTGCCCAGAAATTATACAAGTACTTGACAAATATTAACTAAGCTTGTTTACTGTAGGCACGCTATAGGTCAGGCACTGTCCCAAGAACTTTACACGTATTAACTCACTCGTGCCTGGTACTATCAACGCCGTTTTCCAGATGGGGAAACTGAGGCACGGCGGGATAAGTGACTTGTCGTAGGGCGCACAGCTGGGAAGTAGTAGCGCCGGGATAGGAACTCAGGCTGCCCAGCTGCAGAGCCTGCTCTTACCCACACACCAAGTGTTTCTATTAGTTCCACACAGCAGCTTCTTAGATGTCAGCTACCCTGGAATCAGGGCTGGGGTTGGGGGAGATTTGGTAAAAAGGCAGCAGCCCTAACCCACCTCCTGATTTCTGACCTTCTGATCCAGGATGGGTCCTGAGAATCAGTGTGACACCATGTGGAGATGAGACAGGGGAGGTGGCAAGGGTGAAGCTGAAGGCCTCTGCACGTGTTTTTTTCCCTCATTATCTGAGGCCATTTAACAAAAGCTCATACATAATGGTGATGATCGTAGCTGACATTAACTGAACGCTCAGTAGGTGCTAGACATTTAAAACACTATCTAAGTGCTTTACTTACACCTCAGTCACTCATGTCATCTTAATCATAAACCTATAAAGCAGGCACTATTTTCCATTATTGATCCAAAGGCAAACATTTGATGACAGTGAAATCTCAGAAACAGATGCATTAGCCAGGCTGCGGCCGCAGCTCGGCGGTCTTTTTGTCACCTTCCAATAGGATCAAGAAGGTTCCAGGATCAGTATCAGCTCTCACGGCATAGAGTACTGTCCTCACCTTATAGATGAGGAAACTGAGGCACAGAGAGAGTAAGTCACTTGCCTGAAGTCACATAGCCAGGGAATAGTCGATGCTGGATTTGAATCTAGGCCGTCTGTTTCGAAGGAGCAGATAGAGGATTGCCCCACCCCGCCTCACCAGCCCCCTCTCCCACCACTTACCACATGATCCAGGAGACCAGCACCATGGTGGCATCGTTGAAGGAGTTGAAGAAGCGGATGAGCAGCTCTCCCTCAGGCCCCAGCTTCCGCAGGGCCACGCCAAAGATGATGGCAAACACCACCAGGCCCAGGATGTTCATACCCTCTACCTCACCCCCCATGGGCACCTTTGGGCAAGAACACATGGGGATGGGCGGGGCCATTCAGTCAACCTGCACAGTGACTGAGGGCCTGTCCTGCGCACTGCTGGGACCCAGCAGAGACAAGACCATTCCCCAGGCCCCATCCTCCCAAGGCTCACAGTCCAGGTCCAGGGACCACCCAGAGTGGACAGGGCTGGGACGGGGGAACCCAGGGGAGTATGGGAACCAAGGAAGGTTGTGCTGCCAAGCTTGGAGGAGGGGAATCAGGGAGGGCTTCCTGGAGGAAGGGGCTAAGACCCGGAGACCGGGGGTGAACAAGGTAAAGGGAGGGGAGGGGTATTGTTCCCTCTTCTAGAAGGAGTTAACAATATGCAACAACCTTGAAATGACTCTAACTTAGGCATTCAAAGAACATTAAGAAATTCACTGTGGCTGGAGCAGAATGGGCCAGGCAGAGTCACAAGATGAGGCTGGGTGGGTGGATGGGCAGGGGCAGGACCTCACAGGGGCCCCGGGGACTATGGCGAGGAGCCTAGGCTTTCTTCTGAGGGCACTAGGGAATATGACAGGGCTTTAGGCAAGAAAGAGGCTGGGTCAGGTTTGTGCTTTGGAAAGAATTCTCCAGCTGCCAGGCTGAAGGTGGGCGGGAGGGGAAAAGAGGAGCCTGGACCTGAGTGTGGCTGTGGGGAGGGAGAAGAGAGGACAAAATGGAGATTCCAGAAAGGCAGAAAAGACAGAAATTGGGGAGGGGCTTCAGAGAGTTTAAAACAGATTGTGCCCAAATGTTAGAGGACCCAGGGGACTTCCCTGGTGGCGCAGTGGTTCAGAATCGCCTGCCAATGCAGGGGACACGGGTTCGAGCCCTGGTCCGGGAAGATCCCACGTGCTGTAGAGCAACTAAGTCCGTGCGCCACAACTACTGAGGCTGTGCTCTAGAGCCCGCGAGCCACAACTACTGAGCCTGCGTGCCACAACTACCGAAGTCCACGCACCTAGAGCCCGTGCTCCGCAAGAAGAGAAGCCACCACAATGAGAAGCCCGCGCACCGCAACAAAGAGTAGCCCCCGTTCGCCGCAACTAGAGAGCACAGCAACGAAGACCCAACACAGCCAAAAATAAAAATAATAAATAAAAAAGAAGACCCAGAAGGCAGACGAGGCCAGGGTAAGAACAAAATGGAAAAACCAAGGTGCAGGGCCCCCCACCGCCTTCCCAGCTCTTACCTTCACCTGGGTTCCGTTGAACAATCTCTCCTTATAGGAGGTAGCATACTGCAGGTGGGGTTGGGAAGAGTCAGCATCAATTGTCATCGAGGCTCCCCCACCCCATTCAGGCACTGACAATACTCAAAGCCCGCCCTAAGCTTCCCTTAAACGTGATCTCATTCCATCCCACCAGCAACCCTGCTGCAGTAGGACTATTCAAACCCCCATTTTCCAGAGGCGGAAACTGAGGCTCAGAGAGGTAAAGGCACTTGCTTAGGGTCACACAGCTAGAATTAGAACCCAGAGGGGACTCAGAACCCATATTCTCATGAGGGGCGTGGATGGGTTTCATTCATAAGTCACCCAGGAGCCCTGCAATATGGCCTGTAAATATGTGGGCACGTGCGTTTTTCCAGGCACCAAGGGGCTGGAACTGGCTGTCTCCCTCCCTGCCCACCCCCCAACCCTGAGGGACACCCCAGAGGACTCACTGAGCGGAAGGCTGCGGACACCAGGTTGGAGGGGAAGATATTTCTGCAGAGATAAACATGGTGGGGGGGGGTATTAGATACCACAGGAGGAGGTCAGGGGAACTGGGTTGGCCTCTTGGGGTGAGGGGAACCTTGGAGGCCCCATCTGTACCCAAATGCGGTCCTCACCCATGCCTCAGCCAGGTTCAGACAGGTAGAGATGGACCTGGGCCTGCACATCTTTCCAGGGTGTGCAGAGTCTCAGCTGGAATCCTGGGGCCCAGGAAGCTGGTGTTCTAGCCCGGAGGGAATGTGGATTGAGGGTGAGGAATGCCCGCTTCCCAAGGCAGGCTGGGGCAGGGTTACGGGGCCTGGCTCCATCCCACACTCGGCACCCTCAATACTCTGGACACCTTGCATCAGCCACTTCCTCCTGGAGGCCTGAGGAAAGAGCTGGCCCTGGGGGCTGCTGGGGGGTTGCAGGCTGTGGGGAAGATCTGGGTGTGTTAGGGAAGAGGTGGTGAGAAAGCGACAAGGATTGACTGTGTTGTTGTGAATGCGCCTTTGTGTTTATGCAGCCACTCTCGTGTGAGGGTGTCTGGGTGTGATTAAGCGTGCAGCAGCGTGCATTAAACCCCACTGAGCATGTGAG
The DNA here is from genome assembly GCF_963455315.2 of Globicephala melas. Taxonomy (NCBI): domain Eukaryota; kingdom Metazoa; phylum Chordata; class Mammalia; order Artiodactyla; family Delphinidae; genus Globicephala; species Globicephala melas. The sequence continues at coordinate 8,830,965 of NC_083332.1, read as the reverse complement.
GGAGTCCGACAGTGGCCCCGTGTACCTCAGGGCAAGACAAAACTAACAGCCAAGGTGACTACCGGCGCTGTACTAAGTGCTTTCTATAAATCAACTCATTTAATTCTCCTGACAGCCCTCAGGGCCCTGCACTATTATCCCCATTTCACAGAAAGGGAAGCCGAGGCACTGACAGGTGAAGAAACTTGCCGTTAGGAAGTGGCAAAACTGGGATTTGAAACCAGCCAGCTGGTGCCACAGTCCGAGCCACTCGGCAACCTCGGATCTTCCCTCTCACCAAAGACGTGGGTGCGCAGCTGCTGGTGGTGGTTGGTAGTTTATCAGGTGTTGGTATCCGGTTGGGGGGTGCAGGTTAGTGTTCAGATATGTGTGGCCCTGTAGGCACGTATGTGAGTGTGCATGTGCTCCTGAGCTGTGTTTAGGCAGTGTTCCACATGTTGGTGTGGTCAGTGGCAACGGTGAGCGTCTGCGTGCCCGTGTCCAGTTGTGTGTCAGTGGCTCATAAAGTTGGGTGGCTCTGAGATGTTCCAGCTAAGTCGCCGAGTGGCTGGCCAAATGAGTTACGTGGATTTGGGCACAACGGGGAAGCTTGCACACATAAACAAACTTCAAGTGGGTGTGCCCGTCTGCAGGTCGGCCCGTACCCACCCAGGCCAGCCAGGGCTGGGTTCAGGACACAGCTAATCTCCCCCAGCCAGGAGGTGCCCACCCACTGTAATTTCTGGACACCAAGCCTCCCCCCAATATCAGCCTGCACTGATGCCCCAAGAGACTGAGGGGAACCCTGTTCCGTGACTCATCATTTCCTTCCCTCACTTCCAGGAAGTCCCCAAACAACCTGGCGACACTGAATCATCAGGCCTCAAAGGCAAGGCCATGTGGATCCAGCAGTCTGCCCTCCTTAAAAGGGGGGAAAGAGCCATTCTGGAGGGGAGGGGAGCAGAGGCCCAAAAGAAAAGAATCTGCCCCCTTTCTGAGCAGCCTAGTGTGAGGGGAGGGCGGCCGGGTACCAGACAGAGCAGGAAATGGGATGGAAAATTTGTGGAGGTGGCAGGACTTACCTACCAGGAACATATAAAGGGGAAGCCAGGGTCCTGCCCAGCTGAACTGGGTGGAGAAAAGAGGCTGAAAAAAGGACCTGGCTTTGTCTGGGGGACACGTGGTGTGGGGAACCACGTGGGAAGAGGGCCTGGTTGGGGGTCATTCTGATCTCTTCAGGTCCTGCAGGAGTCCCTTACCCAGGGCTCCCAGAACTTCCAGACACTGGACTTAAACCTTTATCCAGAAGCCCCATCCTGGGGCCCTTGGCCACCCAAAGATCCCCTCAGGATCCTCCCCCGTCACAGCAGAGACCCTCTTATGTCCCCCTCAACCCCGCCAAGCATCACTTCTCCCTCTATAAGACTTCCACGCCCCTATCACCCTCCTGTGGGGTCCCGCTTATGTACGCAGGCCCCCATATTTAGAAATCTCCTCCAGGAGTCTGTTCTCACCCTCTGTACCCTGACCCTCAAGGGGCCAGAGCTCCCCCCAACTATCCCATCCTGTTTTCCTGAGGCCCTGGGGATATCCCGGACACGGAGGACCCAAAACCCCCCTTCCGTCCACGTGGCGACTCCGGCCAACCCTAACACGCGTCCCCTCCCCACGAGGCTGAAGCACCCACCCCCTTCCCCCAACCCCTCCACCGGGCGGGCGGGGTCTGACCTCACAAGATCCAGGAACGAATCGAGCACCTCCTTGCTGGGGGCCTCTTCCACGGAGCCCGTGGCCTCGACGGAGCTGTTGATGGCGGCGAAGGCGGCGCCCGGCTGCAGTGCGAGCGCCAAGCCCACGCCGAGCGCCGACGCTAGCAGTGTAGTAACCAGGAAAAAGAGCAGCGCCCAGGCGCCCAGGCGGCCGAGCGCGCTCGGGTCCAGGCTGGCCGCGCCGCCGATCAGGCTGCACACCACCAGCGGCAAGATAATCATCTTCAGCAGGCGCAGCAGCAGCTCGCCCGGGAAGGCAAAGGCCTCCAGGCGCGCTGGGCCCAGCGCTAGCGCGCCGCCGGCCCCTGAGACCCCCAGCCCCAGAGCCACGCCCGCCACCACTGCCACCACTGTCAGCAGCACCAGCAGGTTGGCGCGAAGGCAGCGGCGCACCTGGTCCCCGGAGCCGCAACAGCCGCCTTTTTCCGAGCCGAGGTCCTCTAGGGGGACCAACGCCGAGACACCGTTGGCGGTGGGCTCCGCCGCCGCGTACTCCTTGGGGTCTCCCTTAGGCGGATCGGCCACCATGATGAACGCCCCGGGGTTCCTCAGAGCCTGGAAGCTGGGAGCGCTTGGGGCTCCTTCCCAGGACGCTATCGTTCCTTAAAACTTTGTTAAGTTAACAGAGCCTGGAGGCTGGAACTTTGGAGGGTTCCCTGGAGTTGTGAGTTCACAGCGCTTAAGTTCCTTGTCTCTTGGAAGCTGGAGTGTTTGAGATTCCCTAGGCTGGGCGCTGGGGCTCCTCTGCTCTTCGTTTGCGCCCGGCGGTGAAAGCTGGGAGGTGGGAGCACCTGGGGTTCTTTACCCTGGGGGTTAGGAATACGGGAGTTTCTCAAGCTGGGACCTGGGGTCCTTGGCTCCGGAAGGCTGAAGGCGCCCAGGCGGCAGAGGTCTTCAAGAGGCTAGGTCCTGGTGGCGCAGATCCGGGAGGCGGGGACCTGGGGTGCCTGGGTCCTGGAAACGGAGAGCTGGGGAGCCTGAGTCTGGGGGCCGGAAGACAGAGCTCCGGGAAGAGGGGGGCCAGGCTCTTGGGTCCAGGCGGGAAGATCCGGTCCCCTGGGTGCCGAAGGCGGCGGCCCGGGATCCCGGGAAGAATCAGCTGTTAGCCGAGACCGCACCTCCCGGGCTCGCCGCGTGGCTCTGAGACTATTTGGCGGAAGCTGCCCGGATTAAGCACCCGGGGCGAGGCTTGAGAGAACGGGGACAAACCCACCGGTGCCGATTGGCTCGGTCGGGTTCAGGGCCCTCCAGGGCGGGGCTTTGGCTGGAGTAGGGCCAAGTCGCCCATACAGAAGGCAGAAAAACAATGGTTACATTCAGGGGCGGGGTCCGGGTGGGGTGGGGGGTGGAGGGTCCGAAGGGGGCGGGGCGTTGGGAGGAGTGTATTGGGTTGGGGGCCTTTAAGCCACAAAAGTGCCTGGCGCGAGGGTCTCTAGAAAGTGCCAGGTGATCCGCGGGTCTGCAAATCAATTTAGCCTGAAACTCCTCTTCCGCCCTAAATTCCGGTCTTTTGTCCCTTCTCGTCAATTCCTCGAATGAAAAATACAGATCCCTCACGTGATCGGTGTAAGAGTTAAATGAGATGGAGTGATTTATTTAATAATGTTAATAATTTTCAAAATAAAAGTTCTCAGTTCAGAGCCCCACACGTATCAATTAATGACAGTTATTATATTAGGACTGTAATCCACTTCCCCCAGGTACGCAATTTGCAATTCATCCACTAAAATTATAATTCAGTTTAATGACTGTGCTAATGCTTTTGCTTTCACCAGATATTTTCCCCTTTTTAAATTATTCAAAATTAATTAAAATTTTCAAACCTACAAAAAAGTTTAAAGGATTTTAGAGTGAACACCCATATACCCACCACCTAGCGTCTACAATTATTTCATGGTACTTCTATATAAAATTTCTAACCATTCATCTACCTCTCTAGCCATCCACCCATTTACCGCCTTTTGCTGCATGTCAAAGTTGCAGATACCAGTGCACTTTGCCTATAAACACTTCAGTATGTATGCATTTATTAATCACCGTTCAATATTTCTACGTGGTCTTCTTAGTTCCCTGACCAGGGATTGAACCCGCGCCCTGGGCAGTGAAAGCACGGACTCCTAACCACTGGACCGCCAGGGAATTCCCTGTCTACAGTCCTCTTTTTCACAAAGTGCACAAACCATAAGTGATATCTACTGATTTTTGACAAATGCATATGCCTGGAATCTTCATAACTGCTTGGTGAGGTTGGGCCCACTATTCTACCCGTTCTCCAGATGGGCAAAACTGGGGCTTATGGCAAGAGGAAGTCACTCGCCTTGAGGCCACACCTGGGGAGGCTGGGAGTTGCAAGCCTGCCTCTCAAGGCCCTAACCTTAAAGGGAATCAGCTGTGATTGGCTACTCCTCCTGGCAACATTGAAATCCTAATTCCTTCCCCACCTGGCCTGTTCTCTGATAACATATCAGGTGTTCACACTTGCTCAAAGAAGATCGATAGTGATCATCAGAGGCTTCCTTCTGAAGCAGCTGTGGGGCCTTAGGCAAGTCACCGCCTCTATGAGCCTGTTTCCACATCTGTAAAATGGGAAGAATAATAGTAGCTCAGACCTCCTTGGGTGCTGAAGAGCAAATGAGATCCTATGTTCAAAGCATTTAGACAGGGTATAGGTTAGCCCTTAATAAAGTTAACTACTACTACTACTGTTGTTGTTATTGTCATTATTATTGAAGAACATGGTTTGGGCCCCAACCAGCCCCAGACACGGCTGGGCATTGGTCACTTGGTCACTGCCAGCCCTAGCCCTAGCCCTGCTTGGGAAGGAGCTTTGAGAGCTTGTGATAACATCCTGCAGGATCTGAGGGGCCAAGCCAAGCTGAGAATTTGCACAGGATCTGATGGACCTACCACCCAGGCACCAGTGGCCTTGCAGACCTCCTTCCTGTGTCTCCTGGACGCTCTCCCCTCCCAAATTCTCCTAGCTTCCACGCCACCTACTTCAGAAAGCCCCCATTCCCCATTCCACCCTCCAAGTCTGAAGTCATATTCATTCAACAAACTCACATTAAACTCCCACGTGCTCGGCTCTGTGCTAGACACCGGGAACATGGGCACTAAAGCCACACAGACATGGGTTCGAATCCTTGCGCCACCACTTACCAGCTAAGCATAAGGTTCTTCATTTGTCCTAGAGTCAGTGTGAGCGTAAATTTGATGGTGCACACGGTGACCCTCGATCAAAACACGAGGGGACAATTCCTGAGCACTCTATTCACTCCACAAATATTCCTCGGGCCCTTACTAAGGGCCAACTGCTGTTTAAGCTTCTACGGATTCCACAGTGAGAAAAAAATTAAAAAATAAAAACCCAGGAACTATAGTCATTATCTGTTAATTTTTGGCCATGCTGCCGTGGCTTGCGGGATCTTAGTTCCCCGACCAGGGATTGAACCCGGGCCCTGGCAGTGAAAGCGCCAAGTCCTAACCACTGGACCACCAGGGAATTCCCTCAATATCTTATAATAACCTATAATGGAAAAGAATATGAAAAAGAATGTGTGTATATATATGTGTGTGTGTGTGTGTGTGTGTGTGTGTGTATATATATATATATCTGAATCACTTTGCTGTACACCGGAAACAAACACGACATTGTTAAGTCAACTATACTTCAATACAAAAATTTTTTTAATACAATAAAAAAATGAAAGCTCAGACAAAACTCCTTGCCAGCATTCTAGTGAAGAGAGACAAGGAAATGAACTTGGGCTGTCAGGTGGAATAAGAGCTGGAGAAAAGGAAACCGTTGCACAGAAGAGACAGAGGGAGCAGTCAGGATGGACCACTCTGAGGAGGTGACATTTGCGATGAGACCAGAATGGCAAGAAGGAGCCCCCTGGGACAACCTGGGAAGAACTTTCTAGTCAAAGGGAAGATCAGGTGCAAAGCTCTAAGGCAGGAGAGGCTTCCGACCCCGTCTGAATTAATGTCAAAAGTTATCATATCTGGGCTTCCCTGGTGGCGCAGTGGTTGAGAGTCCTGCCGATGCAGGGGACATGGGTTCGTGCCCCGGTCCGGGAAGATCCCACATGCCGCGGAGTGGCTGGGCCCGTGAGCCATGGCCGCTGAGACTGCGCGTCCGGAGCCTGTGCTCCGCAACGGGAGAGGCCACAACAGTGAGAGGCCCGCTCGTAACACACACACACAAAAAAAGTTATCATATCTTCACTAATCTTTGTGATCAATCCTGTTTTAGTGACTTGGAAGCAGATGGGATAATGAGGTTTGTTGCGGCCTAACCCCAACCTGGGCAGGGATTTGACCTCAGGTGTCTCTGCGTCCTCAACTCTTATCTGACACGCCAGCTACCCTGCAATTGGCTCCTCCCCAAGCAGGGACATTTCCTTCAAGGGACCATCATTTATTCTGATCAGTGTTGGGCCCTATGTTGGGAGGTGCCAGGGACCCAGCAACGATCAAGACAGTCCTGGCCCTATCCTCCAGGGAAGCACAGTCCAGAGTGGGTGACAGACCCATCCTCAGACAGTGACAACACAGAGTGAGCGGGGCTGGGATGAAGGAGCCCGGAAGGGATGCTTGACCAGGACTGGGAGGGCTTCCTGGAAGAGGAGGAATCCCAGTTGGGATTCGGAGGGTTTGGACCGAGCCCAGGGAAAGAGTATTATTCCAGGTAAAGGGACAAGTACATGCACAGCCTCAGAGTTGAAAAGGGCCTGGAATGTTTGAAAGCACAGATCTAATCTAGTAACCCCAGTGACTTCCCCGGGGGATAAAGTCCAAACTCTTTAGCCATCTGTCTATTCAGTACTACGTTCCTTCGATCATTCAACAAACCACGTCTAGTGAACGGAATGCTGAGAGGCGTCAAATAGAATGAGACAGATGGGGAAATGGGTGGAGAGCAGGTTTCAGTACCAAATCAGGTGGTCAAGAAATATTGCTAAGGGACTTCCCCGGTGGCGCAGTGGTTAAGAATCCACCTGCCAATGTAAGGGACATGGGTTTGAGCCCTGGTCCGGGAGGGTCCCACATGCCGTGGAGCAACTGAGCCCGTGTGCCACAACTACTGGGCCTGCGCTCTAGAGCCTAAGAGCCACAACTGCTGAAGCCCACGCGCCTAGAGCCCATGCTCTGCAATGGGAGAGGCTACTGCAATGGGAAGCCAGCGCACCGCAGTGAAGTGTGGCCCGAGCTCGCCGCAACTGGAGAAAGCCCGAGTGCAACAACGAAGACCCAATGCAGCCAAAAAGTAATTAATTAATTAAGAAATATTGCTAAGGAGGTAAAGGCAGGATACGGGGTTGGGGGGAATATAGGACAGGGCACCCTATCACCTGTGGGAAAACAAATAAACAATATTAAAAAAAATATATATATATATATAAAACAACCTCTGTTTCAAATGCATTGGTTATCTCTGCAAGAATTCACAGAAACTGCTCAGAATGGGAGCTTTCAGGAAGGAAATCTGTGGCTTTGCAGCTCAGCACTGGCACCCTGAAACCGTCTTCTTGTCTCGCGGCTTAGCAGCTGAATGACCTCAGGCAAGTCACTCAATCCTCCAGCCTCAGTTTGCTTGACTGTGAAATAGGGATAAAGGGTAGCATCTGCCTCTGGGGTCATGGAGGGTGAACCAAGTTCATGTGTATAAAACGCTTTGGTTGGTGTCTGGCAAATCACAGCCTCATGGTATTTTAAGCTGTGATGACCTTTTTGAGATCAACATTATACCTAAGGGTGAAAGTAAAAAAGGCCTCTTCCTTGAGTTCCCACAGATTCACAGGCTGGTTCTCCTCCGCAGGAATGTTCAGGTCCCAGGGACCACTGAGCAAAGGAGCCTGAGAGGCCCCAGTTCGGACCCGGAAGCTCGTGGCCAGGCCGGGGGCCAGCAAGCTCCTGGCGCCCCTCCTGGTAATCAGGGCCCCCCGGGGATGGAGAAGTGACCCATGTTCCTAGTTGAGCGACAGGGGTGTGGGCCGGGCTTGGTCTAGTCACTGCCCACCTACAGGGGTGCCAGACAGGGAGGAGAGGGAGGGAGAAGCCTCCAGGACTCAGGGGACCCTAGAATTCCAGAACCTTCAGGAAGTGCGGGGTGAGTCCGGACCAAGAGGGCAAGGTTTGAGGGTTTGGTTCAGGATTGGCCATGCATGTCCCACCTCCTGCCCTCCTCAGGCTTGGAGAGAGAAATAGACCAACTTTTCTCAGCCAGTTTTCTCCCCAATCAGCCAAACCTCCTACCCAGATTCAGATTTCATCATCAGAAAAAAAAAAAAGACTCCAGGAAGGAGGTAAGAGGGTCCAGGAGGAGGCTGGGGTGAGCGGTGGGAATCTGAACCCCACAGATCAAGAAGGCCCTTCCTGGCCTCAGTTTGCCGCCTGTGGAAAGGGTATTGTTGTGAACGTTGTCCTCCCTGAGAGGACCAGTGTCTGACAGCAGGAGGGATTGAGTAAACTCCAGGGTTTCAGCCTTCTCCATCAGACCGGTAAACAAGCCTCTCCTCTCATATTTGCATTCATGCATTCACCAAACCTTTTCTGAGTACCTACTGTGTGCCCAGCCCTGTGCTGAGTGGTACTGGGGACCCAGCAGTGGCTGAGACGAGCCTTGCTCCCACCTTCCCAGGTTCATAGGTCAGCAGGACAGACAGACAGTGATGATGCAGAGTGAGTAGGGCTAGAATGGAGGAGCTCCGAGGGGAAACGCCACTTGGGAAGTGGGGTCAGGGAAGGTTCCCTGGAGGAGGGGACAATCTGAGCTGCATTTGGAAGGATGTCAGAGCCAGCCAGTGAAGGGAGGAGGAAAAGGGAAGGTATGGGCAGAGGACACAGCAAGGGCAAAGACCTGCAGGTGAGAAATTTATGAAACGAAGAATAGTTCCATTTGGTCACCGTGGAAATTGGGGAAAACTGCTGTGAAATGAAGTTGGAATGGTGAGCTAGATCAGGTAGCCAGAAATAAAAAGACTGGAGTTAAAATCATTCATTTAGGGACTTCCCTGGAGGTCCAGTGGTTAAGACTCCACGCTCCCAAAGCAGGGGGCCCAGGTTTGATACCCAGTCGGGGAATTAAGGTCCCACATACTCGCAACCAAGCCCGCGTGCCGCAACTAGAGAAGCCGCGCGCCGCAACGAAGACCCGGCACAGCCAAAATAAATATATAAATAATAAATAAAAATTTTAAAAATCATTCATTTAACACATCTTACCTAAGTGCCCGGCTCTGTGCTGCGTCCTGCCGGGGTCTCTGCGGTGGCCAAGGCGGGTTCTGCCCTGTCCTCATGGAGTTTATCACCTATGTCACTGTTTCTTAAATTTCCCAAGTCTCACAGCTCCCATTATCTGTTAAAATGCAGATTCCTGGGCCCCAAGGCTACCTTCCAAAAGGAGGCAAGTACAATCCCACCAGGTGCCCAGAAGGAGAGGAGGATGGGAGTATCAGTGAATAGCCCCAAAGACATCACACCTGCTGATTCTAGAATTCTGCTCCTTTGATTGGAGTCCAAGCAACCTTAGCACAGCCTGGACATCTATATTTTCCAACCTCAGGTGTCAACCGATTAGTAGGGCATGAAATAAAGTAGTGAGTCCCAAGCAGTTAATTTTTAAAAATGTCAAATAGAGCGTATTGTACAAGTAATTCTTATATCGCGACATTTTAATTTACATGTGTGTGTGCAGACCTGTTCATACACATACTGTGTTGCAAGCAAAATATACATTCTATTGTGTAGCAACCGTCTCAAATTCAAAACAGTTTGAAAAACAGTGGTCTGTGGACCCCTGTGTTATCTGCCCCCTCCTCAAATTTTTAGTCCTCTTTTTCTCATATGCATTTCTCCTCACTTAACCAAGATCTTCAGATTTCCACTCAGGAATCCCCTGAGTTTTCAAACCCTGAGGCTGGCTCAGGTGTCCCTCAAGGCTCCTCCAGCCCCTTGGACGCCCCCATCCCAGCCCTGCCCACTCTGGGTGGTCACTATCTGGGGATGGGTCTGTGCCCTCCCTTGGACCAGGGATGGGAACCGTCACAACCACTGCTGAGTCCCCCCAGCATTGCCCTGCATGGGGCTAGGCACACAGCAGGGACTCTGGGAATGTGGGTTGAGTCTTTTAGAAACAGGAAAGAAAGGAAGAAGCGGAACCCTTGGGTCCATCAGGGCCAAGAATCATGTGAACTTCATGCATTCTGGTCTGGCTGGGAAGCTGCAGCCTGGGGGACTGGAGACTGGCCCAGACCTTCCCTTCCTACATTTCTAATTATTTATTTAAAAGTTGGCTTGTCTGGGCTGCTCTGCCCCGCCTCCCCCAGCTGCAGGCTGTCCAGCCCCTGTGGCTTGTGGTACAACGTGTAACTCGGGTTTCTTGAGGCCCAGCGTGGGTGTGTCTGGTGCTCTCCTCCACACCTCCCCCCAGATCCAGCCAAGGCCATAAGAGCTGTTTTCCAAGGCAGTTGCCCCTGCCATCACTCCAGGCCCTGCCCTGGGACCCCAGAGGTGTCCAGGGGCTCGGGTGACCTGGAGAGAAAGACATCTGTTGCTTCCAGGGAGACAGGCTAGGATAATGGGCAAGGGCGTGGGGGAAGGGCCAGAGAGATGAGCCCTCCCACTTCTTAGCTGACCTTGGACAAAGGATTCCACCTCTGAGCCTCAGGTCCTGGTGTCTGAAAGAGGATGAAGGTAGTTTCTACCCCAGAGGTGGCAGGAGAATGAAACGAAACCACATGACAAAAGCCCTTAGCATGGGTCTGGACAATGTAATAAGAGCCGGTATATTGGGGAGGCTTTTATTCCTGTGATCATTAGCATTTCCCTTTAGAGAGCCCTGGTCAGGGGCGAGCCAGGCCCCGTACAAGGGGGAGGCCGAGGGGACGCAGGCCTGCCCTGGGGGTGTGAAGGACGAAGCCCTGGCAGGAGCCAGCTCTGAGGACAGATAGTCACACAGTGTGTTCCTGGGACTGCGTGGGCACCACCTCTGAGGGCGGCTGGCCTGAAGGACTAGGACATTGTGAGTCTGCAGACAATTCCCACCTCTGACTGCCTGGGGCTAGAGACCTGGAGGTCACTCGCCTCACTGTGTGCAGCCGGCTGGATCCCAGGAGAAAAGTCCAAAGAGCCCCTGCCTCACTTTCTGAGGGGAGTGAGGGGTCGGCGGCCTGACTTTGAGAGGTGTTAAGAGTCTGCAGCCCAAGATGAGGGCGGCGGTCTGAAGTCCGTTTAACAGTCCCTGGGCAAAGTCCTGCCAGAGCTGGGGGAGAGAGTTAGCACTTGGGGGTGGAAAAGGTAGGGTGAAGGGGGTTACCACCTTGGGCTCAAGTAAGGCCCGTGAAATCGGAGGACATGTTAGAAACCTGTGGGTCCAGGGAATTCCCTGGTGGTCCAGTGGTTAGGACTCAGCGCTTCCACTGCCGTGGCCCAGGGTTCAATCCCTGATTGGGGAACTGAGATCCCCCGCAAGCTTGGCGGCGTGGCCAAAAGAAACAAACAAACGAAAACAGAGAAAAAAGAAAAGAAACCAGTGGGTCCAATGCCCTCTTGGTACAGACAAGGAAACTGAGTTCAAAGACCCGCAGGGGCTTCCCTGGTGGCGCAGTGGTTGAGAGTCCGCCTGCCATGCAGGGGACACGGGTTCGTGCCCCGGTCCGGGAAGATCCCACATGCCGCGGAGCGGCTGGGCCCGTGAGCCATGGCTTCTGAGCCTAAGCGTCTGGGGCCTGTGCTCCGTGGCGGGAGGGGCCACGGCAGTGAGAGGCCCGCGTACCACAAAAAAAAAAAAAAAAGACCCACAGCAAATTATTGCAAGAGCCAGGGGAGGAGCCGTGAGCCATGCCAGCTAAGGCCCCTGGTGGGGGTCGGGTACCAGGCCTGGGAGAGAGAAGGGCCCGAACCATCCAGGATAACAAAGTTTCAAGGTCTCACAGCCTGAGAAGGACATCAGGCTACATTCCATCCAATTTTCTTTTTTCAAAGTACCCATGAAGGGCTTCCCTGGTGGCGCAGTGGTTAAGAATCCGCCTGCCAATGCAGGGGACACGGGTTCGAGCCCTGGTCCAGGAAGATCCCACATGCCACGGAGCAACTAAGCCTGTGTGCCACAGCCTGCGAGCCTGCGCTCTAGATCCTGCGAGCCACAACAACTGAGCGTGCATGCCACAACTACTGAAGCCCGTGTGCCTAGAGCCCGTGCTCCGCAACAAGAGAAGCCACCGCAATGAGAAGCCCGCGCACCACAAAGAAGAGTAGCCCCGCTCGCCGCAACTAGAGAAAGCCCGCGTGCAGCAACGAAGACCCAACACAGCCAAAAATTAATTGATTTATTTATTAATTTAAAAAACAAAGTACCAATGTAAAAGAATTTTTGCGTTGAAATTCACACAAAAATTAACAATATTAAAGTGTTATGACTCAGTGGCATTTAGTACATTCACAACATTGTGCAATCATCACCTCTGCGTAGGTCCAAATCATTCTCATCATTTTCCCAAAGGAAACCCCGCACCCATTCAGCAGTCACTCCCCACCCCCTCCCCACAGATCCTGGCGACCATTCATCTGATTTCTGTCTCTATAGGTTTGCCTATTCTGGACATTTATACAAATGGAATCATACAATATGGGATTTTGATAGTCTGAGTGTTTGTGTCCTCCGCCCCAATTCGTACGTTGAAACCTACATTGCAGCACTATTTACAATAGCCAAGACATGGAAGCAACCTAAATGTCCATCAACAGATGAATGGATAAAGAAGAATGAGATATTACTCAGCCATAAAAAAGAATGGACTAACACCACTTGCAGCAACATGGATGGCCTTAGGGATTATCATTCTAAGTGAAGTGAGCCAGACAGAGAAAGACAAATATCATATGATATCGTTTCTATGTGGAAACTTAAAAAAAAATGATACAAGTGAACTTACATACAAAAAAGAAATGAACCCACAGACATAGAAAACAAACATGGTTACCAAAGGGGAAGGGGGTCGGGGTAAATTAGGAGTTTGGGATTAACATATACACACCACTATATACAAAATAGATGACCAACAAGGACCTACTGTATAGCAGAGGGAACTATACTCAATATTTTGTAATAACCTATAAGGGAAAAGAATCTGAAAAAAAATAGATATATATGTAGGTAAAAAAAAAAAAAAGCAAAAAAACCTAACTCCCCAGGGTGATGGTATTAGGAAGTGGGGCCTTTGGGAGGTGGTTAGGTCGTGAGGGTGGAGCCCTCAAGATTGGGATTAGTGCCCTTATAAAAGGGGCTCCCGAGACATCCCTTGTCCCTTCTGCCCATGTGAGGATACAATGAGAAGTCTACAACCCAGAAGAGCCCCTCACCCAACCATTTACCCTGATCTTGGACTTCCAGCCTCCAGAACTGTGAGAAATACATTTGTGTTATTCATTCATAAGCCACTCCATCTGTGGTATTTTGTTATAGTAGCAGCCCGAACAAGCTAAGGCAGCTACCTTTTGCATCTGGCTTATTTCACTGGGCAATCCACCCAATATTTTGATTTAACAATAATAACTAACATTTATTGAACACTTAACTATATCCCAGGTACTACCCCAAGGACTATGCATGTATTAACCTACCTGAGCCTCTCAATAAGCAGGCATGTGAGGTTCTTTTATTGTCCTCATTTTATAGCCCAACAAACAGAGGTACAGAGAAGTCACACAGCTGGTAAGTGGTAGAGTCAGCCTTTTCTCTCTCCTTTTTATTTTTATTATTATTTTTTAGCACCACCAGCCAGTTTTTGTTTGTTTGTTTGTTTTGGCCGAGTCTCACAGCATGTGGGATCTTAGTTCCCCGACCAGGGATTGAACCCGTGCCCCCTGCAGTGGAAGCGCGGAGTCTTAACCACTGGACCACCAGAGAAGTCCCAGCCTCATTATTTTTGTACTGACGTAAAATATAAATAACATGTTGCTGACACTTTTAAACATTTTGAAGTATACAATTCAGTGGCCTAGAGCACATTCACAGTGTTAGTTCTGAAATTTTTCATCACCCCAGGATTTAAACCCAGGTTTTTTCTACCTCCAGGGCCCAAGCAGCTATTCCTACCCTGCCTTTGAGTTGCAGAATTTAGCATGGGGGAGAGAACGTGTCTTCCCCTTGGAGTTCAGCCTGCAGGAGCCTATGTGGCTATCAGGTTGTCTACTATGCCCAGCCAGGATCTGGGTTTACTAGCACCAGTTCTGGACTGTTTTCTCTGCCTGGAACCTTCCCTTCCACCTCCCAGCTCTTTGCCTCCTGTGACCATGAGGGGGATTTCTAAAGGCAGAAGCTGACAAAAGATCCTAATGTGGAAGAGAACAGAACTGACAGGCCAAGACTGGCTTCATGGGATCGTCTGAGCTCCTGAAACCAGCTATGCCTGAAGCCAGCCAACTCGACGATTTTTTCACTCAAATGAGCCAATCAATTCCTGATTTTGCCGAAGACGGTTACGCTGGGGTTTTCAGCCTCTTGAAACAGAAAGGGACATAAGTGGGACTTCTTTGGCAGTCCAGTGGTTAGGACTTCGAGCTTCCACTGCAGGGGGCATGGGTTCAACCTCTGGGCGGGGAACTAAGATTCCATGCCATGTGGCACCGACCAAAAAAAAAAAAAGGGACAGAACCAGTGGAGTGGGAGCTAGCCTGGTGATTAAGGTGCTGGGCAGTAAGTTCTCAGAGAAGGGACAGGCATGAACAAACAAGAGTGGGTGGGGACATGGCCCATTTCAGGGGACAGACAACAGATTATCAAGGTGGCTGCAATGTGGAATTTACGAGGGGTCACAGTGGGGTCATGGTGCAACCTTCCACTTGCAAACAGAAAGGGGCAAGCCCTGACGATGAGGGGCCTAGGCCTTGGGAGAACCTCAAGGCTTCGTCCTAGGAGCAGCAGGTCATCAGAGGGTTTAAGCAGCAGAGTGATACAATCAAATTTGCATCCTTATTAGAAGCCTGTGCACTCTGACCCATTTGCTGGTGGCTGTGGAAATTGGTACAGCCTCCATGGAAAGGCATTAGGCAACAGGTATTCACGTTAGAAGGTCCCATGCCCTCTGACACAGCGGTTCTTCTTCAAGGGATTGGTTCTACAGTTATAGTCGCACACGTGGGAAATGAGCGCTGTTTGTGTTGGCAAGAGACTGGATGCCAGCCAAGCACCCATCAGGAAGGGACCAGCAAAATGCATTATGACCCATCCACGCAGTTGGAATACTATGCAGCTTTACAAGAGTAAGTCAGATCTATACGCATTTCGGTGGTGTGCTGGGAAATGTTTAACCGTCGGCTCTTTGGGGGAGAAAACAGTCCTGATCTGTAGCGTTTGTCAACGTCTGTGGTGTAAAATACTCCCGTCACGGCTGATTTTAAGCTTACCAACGTGACCTCGCTGAATGCAGAGTTGGAAGATATCCTCAATACCTCACCATGATGTGGGATTTTCGTAACCTCTAGAACAGAGATAGCATTAAAATGTAGCAGAATAATTAGGAAGTGATAAATTGACTACTTCTCATCGTTCTGTGTAATAGAATGTATTCAGTTGTAAGTTCGTAGAATTTAAGTTTTCGTAAAAGCTATGTTTAACAACAGGCTTGCAAAATTCCCGGAAGTTTAGCAATCAGCCCTCACAAACTGTTACAAGCCAGCCCCCGCACACCACTGAGACAGCTGCAAGATGAGACAGCACAGCCAAATTATGGACAAGGATCTACAGGACTGTATCTCCCCCCACACACAAACTCTCCGCCTTACTTACTCCTCTCCAGCCTGGATCTGGGACACTTCAGGCTCACACCCACCTCAGGGCCTTTGCACTTGCTGTTCCACTCTTCCCTTCACATAACCACATGACTCGCTTCTTTACCTCCTCCAGGCCTTTGCTCAAACGTCACCTTTATCAAGGCTTTCTCTGAGCATCCTGTAAAAAAATAGAAACCCTCCTGCCGCCTCAACACTCCAGCTTCTTTGACTGCTCTCTGTTTTATCAGCAGCACTGACTGTGCCATCTGACCTACTATGTAATGTTAAAATGTACTTGTCATTTTATTTATCGACTGTCTGTCTCCCCCACTAGAATGTCAGCTCCACGAAGGCAGGGAGTTTTGACTGTTTTCTTCTCTGCTGTATCCCCAGTGCCTAGAAGAGTGCCTGGCATATAGTAGGTGCTCAATAAATATTTGTTGACTAAACTTAAGGAAAAAAATAAAGCACAGACTATTTACAATAGCCAAGACGGGGAAGCAACCTAAGTGTCCATCAACAGATGAATGGATGAAGAAAATGTGGTATATATACACAATGGAGTACTACTCAGCTATAAACAAGAATGAAACAATGCCATTTGCCGCAACGTGGACGGACCTAGAGATTATCATACTTAGTGAAGTAAGTCAGACAGAGAAAGACAAATATCACATGATATCATTTATATGTAGAATCCCTCATGGCCCAGTGGTTAGGACTCAGCGCTTTCACTGCTGGCGCCTGGGTTCGATGCCTGGTTGTGGAACTACAATCCCACAAGCCACATGGTGCTGCAAAAAAAAAAAAAAGATACAAATGAACTTATTTACAAAACAGAAACAGACTCACACATGGAAAGCAAATTTATGGTTACCAAAGGGGAATGGGGGTGGGGTGAGGGATAAATCAGGAGTTTGGGATTAACAGATACATAAACAACAAGGATCTACTGTATAGCATAGGGAACTCTATTCAATATCTTGTAATAATCTATAATGGAAAAGAATCTGAAAAGATATATATATATATATACACACATACATATATATACATATATATGTGTATATATACATATCTGAATCACTTTGTTGTGCACCAGAAACTAACACAACATTGTAAATCAACTATACTTCAATTTAAAAAACAAATAAGTAAACTAAAATAAATAAGGTGCCGAATCATGTAAATAACCTGAATAATATTCCCCTATCTGTATTTACAAATGATAGACTATCTCTGGGAGAAAATCCAAGAAACTGGTGGCCCCAGTGCCTCCCGGGAAGGGCCCCAGGGGGGAAGGGAGAAGAGAGAGTTTTCACTGTATCCTCTCGTGTACCTTTAAAAATCTGTGCCATGTGCCTTTAATTACCTATTAATATTTTTTTCGAGTGTTCTATTAAAAGCACCGCCTCAGGCTGGCGTAGGGAGCTGGGCCCTGGAAGAGGGCGAGCCTGGGCCAGGAGGCCAGGGCAGTGACCCGGGATCGGGGACCGGATGGGGCTGCCAACACTTCACGGCCTGTTTCAGAAGGTCCAGCTGTGGAATGTTCTACACGAAGCCCTTAGAAGGCTCTGAGCGGGGAGGCCTGTCCCTCAGGCCTGGCTTTTGCCAGTCAGACAGGCGGGTCTCCCAAAAAGGCACCTTGGCCACCCTCTCCGCCGCTACATAAAAAGATCCCAATAAGATGCCACCTTCTGCAACCGGCCAGTGGATAAAAGCTCCTCTCTCTTCCCCTCCCTCCTCCTTCCGGCTCATCTCCTGACCCTTTCCCCTCCCCTCGCCCTCCCTCCTCTCTCCACCTCCTCCTCCATCCTCCTTCTCCCCCTCCCTCCGCTGGCTCCTCCCTCCAGCTACGCACCACCTCCCCCAGAGCCTCTGAAACACCAGGGCTCTCTCTGCTCCACGCCTTTGCCCATGCCGTTGCCTCTGCCTGGAACTCCTTTCCCCTACCTCTTCACCGGCCCCTGCTTTATCCCAGAGATCTTAGCTTCCTTCCTTCACGTCACAAAGATTTACCAGGCATCGACAGTTGGTCGGGCGCCCTGCCAGGTGTGAGGGAGCAGGCGCTGAGGAGAGGTCACATCCTAACTGGGAAGGGCAGGGAGTAGAGTAGTCAGCAGAAACTAGAAACAAGGGAATTCTTAAAAAACAGCTAAATGCTGCAAGGATGAGTTGTCTGCAGTCTGAAAGAGGAGAAGGAGCCCGCCTGCTGAGGGACTGGGGAGAATCAGGAGGAGGGAACAGCAAGTGCAATGGCTGTTGAGGATGGGAATGAGCTTGGAGAGTTCAGGAATCAAAAAGGCCAGTGTGGCTAGATTCGAGGGAGTGAGGGAAAGTGTCATCAGATGCGCCAAAAAGGTAGGTTTCCATGAGGGATGTCAGAGACTCTGAGGAGCTTGGAGTCTCCTCCTCCAGGAAGCCCTCCTTGACTGCGTCAGGCACACTCACCCTAACCCTGTTCACTCTAAGTTGTAGCTGTCTGGTCACAGGCCTGTCTGCCCTACTGCCCTCTGAGGGCAGAGCCAGTCACCACTGTGTTCCCAGCACTGCACAGCACATGCCTGGGTACACAGCAGGTGCTCAGAAAATGTCCTGGTCATCCCCAGGAAGGCTTGCCTTCTCTACCTCCTTGCTTCCGCTCTGCCTATGCCTCTTCCTGATCCAGCCCAGCCTCTTTCATCCCATCCTCAAAGGCTCATCTGGGGAGGATGCCCATCCTCTTTCATCTTATCCTCAAAGGCCCATCTGGGGAGGATTCCCAGCCCCAGCCACCTCTGATGGGCTGCAGGCCCAAGGTGAAGGCTCTGAAGTGGTCAGATCAAACACCTCTAGAGCTGGCTTTGGGCTGGGCCAGAGTCAGGGAGGCTCCGAGAAGACTCAGCTTCCCAGATTTGAGTGTTCCAGCATGGAGAATGGAAGGGCGGCTGAGCAGCTTGTGGAAACAGCCAAGGCACAAAGTTGTTTCCCCATCATCATAATCACATCACTTCCAGTTTCTGACTCATTTCGTGCCAGGTGCTGGGCTAATTTTTAAAAATAATGTCATTTATTAATTTAAATGGATAAGATCCGGTCAGGGTGCAAAATTCAGAAGCCTCTAAAAGCCTGTGGGAGAAAGTATCTCTATTTCACAATTTTAGAAGTTTGGAAAAAAGCACTCCTCACGTTAAGTGGGGGAAGCTCAATTTTTTTTTTTTTTTTTTTTTTTTGGCATCGAATCAAATTTTTAAACAATGTGGATCTGCTGTCCACCCAGTTACCCTTCCTGGAGGCAACTATCATTACCAGTTTCACCCAAAATGTTTATTCAAAAAATATTTATTGAACACCTACTACATGCCAGGCACTATTCTATGGGCTGAAGATATAATGGTGAACGAAAGAGGCTAAAGTCCCAGTGCTCATGGAGCTGATATTCTAAATGGAAGAGACAGATGCTAGACACACAGATAAGGAGACTATGGAGTGTGTCAAAAGGTGAGACATTCTGTGGAGAAAAATAAAGAACAGGTGGGAGACAGGTACTGGGAAATCAATTTTTTTGTTTTCTTTTATAGAAAGGTGAGAGAAGATCAAATTGCAGTTTGATGGGGATGATCTAGATTCCTAGTTCGAGAGGAGAAGCAGAGGAAAGAGGGGAGAACGGCTGGAGTGTGGTCCTTGAATTGGCAAGAGGGGAAGGGTCCCTGGGCTCCAGAGTAGTTCGTCAATAGTAGGGAATGTCTGTTTCCCAGAGGTGGCCATGACAATCTCTCCTGTCCCACATGCTCTTACAGGGTGACCTCAACATTCCTCCTATTGTGTGTGTTTTGTGTGGATTATGTTTTCTCCCTTTGATCCTGGGCAGAAATTTGTGACTGCCTTGACCTATAAAGTACGGTGGAGGTGAGGCTTCCAAGGCTACCTCATCAAATGCCAGGCACTTCCCACTTGCTGTTAGGGCACTCATTCTTGGAACCCATCTGCCATGCTGTGAGGAAGCTCAGCTAGCCTACGCAGAGAGACCACATGGAGAGGTCCCATGAAGATGCTCTAGCTGACAGCTCAGCCGAGGTCCCAGCCAGCGACTGCCAGCAGCATCTGCCCAGACATGAGTGAAGACTCCTCCAGCTGATTCTACACCCCCAGTCCGCAAGCCTCGCCAGCTGAGGCTCCAGACATCAAGGAGGAAAGACAAGCTGTCCTTGCTGTGCCTTGTTCCAATTCCTGACCTATAGTATCCATGACTACAATGCAAGGATTGTTTCACACCACTAGATACTGGGGCTGTTTGTTATGCAGCAGCAGGTAGCTGGTACCCCAAATAATAGAAGAAAAGGTGGGTAGATGAGTAGAGGAGTTGGGGAAGTTTTCTTCTGATGGGTTGTCCTTTCTCAGTGAAGTAGGAAGCAAAGTCCCCACTGAAAGTGGGCAGGAAGGGAGAAGGTGCAGGAGTTTGAGGAGAGAGGAGAAGTTATTAAAAAGTCTAGGAAACAACCCGTGTCCATCAAAGAATGAAGGGATAAACAAAACGCACTATATCCACACAATGGAATATTATTCAGCCTCTCTTTTTGTGCCACCATGATGCTGGCATGAATGGCCAGGACGATGTTCTCAAGAGCATTAACAATGCCAAAATGAGAGTCACATGCCAAGTTCTTGTTAGGCTATGCTCCAAAGTCATTTTCCAGTTTCTAAGTGTGATGATGAAGCATGGTTACATTGGTAAACTTGAAATCACTGATGATCACAGAGCTGGGCAAATTGTAAACCTCACAAGACCATCCCACTAGTTTGGTTTCATTATACTGACGACCACAGCTGGCATCATGGACCAAGAAGAAGCAAGACAAAAACACACAGGAGGGAGGGCTTCCCTGGCAGTGCAGTGGTTAAGAATCTGCCTGCCAATGCCGGGGACACGGGTTCGAGCCCTGGTCCGGGAAGATCCCACATGCCGCGGAGCAACTAAGCCCGTGCGCCACAGCTACTGAGCCTGTGTGCCACAGCTACTGAAGCCCGCACGCCTAGAGCCCATGCTCTGCAACAAAATAAGCCACTACAATGAAGCCTGTGCACTGCAACGAAGAGTAGCCCCCGCTCGCCGCAACTAGAGAAAGCCCGAGCACAGCAATGAGGACCCAACACAGCCAAAAATAAATAAAAATAAAATTAATTAATTAAAATTAAAAAAAAGAAAACACACACAGGAGGAAAAGTCCTGAGATTCTTTTTCTAGAGATGTAATATATACAAACATACAAATACAATACCTCAATGGAAAAAAAAATGAAGTGAAATTCTGACACATGCTACAACATAGATGAACCTTGAAAATCTTATGCTAAGTGAAATAAGCCAGACACAAAAGGACAAATATTGTATGATTCCACTTACACAGTGTACCTAGAATAGGCACAGTCACAGAGATGGAAAGTAGAATAAAGTTTACAGGCGGGGCTTCCCTGGTGGCGCAGTGGTTGAGAGTCCGCCTGCCGATGCAGGGGACGCGGGTTCGTGACCCGGTCCGGGAAGATCCTACATGCCGCGGAGCGGCTGGGCCCGTGAGCCATGGCCGCTGGGCCTGCGCGTCCGGAGCCTGTGCTCCGCAACGGCAGAGGCCACAACAGTGAGAGGCCCGCGTACGGCAAAAAAAAAAAAAAAAAAAAGTGTTTTCCATAGAGTACAGACCTGTGGTTGCTAAGGAGGAGGGGGGTGGGGGGAGGGATGGATTGGGAGTTTGGGATTAGCAGATGCAAACTCATATATAGGATGGATAAACAACAAGGTCCTACTGTAGAGCACAGGGAACTATATTCAATATCCTGTGATAAACCATAATGGAAAAGAATATGAAAAAGAATATATATACATGTATAACTGAGTCACTTTGCTGCACAGAAATTAACACAACATTGTAAATCAACTATACTTCAATAAAAAAAATTTTTTTAGAAATGTGTCTTCGGGGTGCTTCCCTGGCGGTCCAATGGTTAGGACTCCGCGCTTCCACTGCAGGGGTCGTGGGTTCGATCCCTGGTCAGGGAAGTAAGATCCCACATGCCGCATGGTGTGGCCAAAAAATTAAAAAAAAAAAAAAAAGAAGTGTCTTCTACTGAGCCACTAAGTTTGTGGTAATTTGTTACAGCAGCAGTAAGAAATGAATATACACAAAAAAAAAAAAAAAAGAAATGAATATACACATACATCCATATTATTATTTCAACGTGTAATCAATATAAAAATGATGGATTTATTTTGCATTCTCTTTTTTCATATTATTACGTCTTCAAACCCCAGTATGTATTTTGCACTTATCGCAGATTTAAGTTTGGATTTGCCACACTTCAATTATTTAATAGTCACACATGGCTGGTGGCTGCCGTATCTGACAGCACAACTCTGGAATGAGAGATGGTGATAAACAGGGAGGAGAGGTTAGGAAGTGCTGGTGTTAGGTAGGAAGGGGAATAATTTGGAGCTTTAAATAAAACATTTAGGGGAGATGACATTTAAGCAGAAGTTAAAAGGAAAGATAGACATATTTGCCCACATTAAAAAGAAAAACATGGGACTTCCCTGGTGGTCCAGTGGCTAAGGCTCCGTGTTCCCAATGCAGGGGGCCCTGGTTCGATGGCTGGTCAAGGAACTAGATCCCACATGCTGCAACTAAAGATCCCACATGCCGCAACTAAGACCAGCACAGCCAAATAAATAAATAAATAAATATTTTTTTTAAAAAGAAAGAGAAAAACACTTGTGTGGCATAAAAACCAAAAACCCTAAACAAAGCCTATAGGCAAATGAGAAATGGGGAGAAAATACTGGCAATGCAGATGACACGTAAAAGTTTTACACGTATAATGAGCTTTTGTAAATCAATTAAGACAAACACCCCAAAGGAAACGTGGACTAAGGATTTGAATAGATAATTTTCTAAGCAGAAAAGTGAACCAGCTAATACATATATGAAAACTTAGCCTCTCTGCAGGAGGCAGGGTGAAGCATATTCAAATAACGTGGAGGTTTCCTTGTACACCCGCCAAATGGCGCACATGTGGAAAAGGGCAGGCTCGTATATCACTGATGGCAATGAGAATTGTTACAGCCCTTTTTTTGAAAGGGAATCTTCGCAGCATCTACTACAATCAGAAATGCATTTTACCCTTGATTCAACAACCCCACTGCTGGGAAAGCATCTCATAGAAATCAAACCTCCGGAATGAGGTAAGGGCTTATATGCAAGAGTGCTCACTGCAGGACTAGAGGAGCAAAAAGCTGGGAATTGAAGACGAAAACCTATCTTTGGGTTGAAAAATGATGGTCCACTCACTCTGTGAACTCTTATGCAACCATTCCAAAGAATCTATTCTGACGGGCTTGGTTCAGTGGTCCACAGCCTCAGTCGCGTATTAACATCACCTTGGGCAGGATGTTTAAAAATCATGATCTTCAGGCCAAACCCTAAAACAGCCAAATCAGAGTTCCTGGGGGCCAGGGCATCAGTATTTTGTAAAATCTCCCCCAAGTGATAGCCAGAGCGAAAACTGCTGACTTAGAGGGATTTCCTGTGGCATAAAGTAGGAAAAGGAAGCTGCAGAGATGTGAGTACAGAAGAAAAAGTTCCCTGTGTATTGGTTTATCAAGCTATGTGCCAGGCACTCCTCTAAGGGTTTAATCCTCATAACAGCTATATGATGTGGGACTGCTATTATCCCCATTTTACGGATGGGAAAACTGAGTCTCAGAATGGTTCAGGCACTTGCCCAAAGCCATGGGCTATTAAGTGGTGGAGTTGGATTTGAAATGAGGTCATCTGGCTCCTAAAACTGTTCTGGGCTCTTAATTGCTAAACTTTATATACATATATATGTATTCAAATATATATTCACATATATTCACATTTTTAGATATGTAATATTCCTAGATATGTAATATTCCTATGTGTATATTTCTATAACTCTAATCCTTCTATATACATAATACTCCTACATATGTTTCTATATGTAGTATTTATATGTAATACTCACATATATTTTTACATATAATAATAAATATATAATATTTGTGCATATTACTATAACATAGTTTTCCTGTATATAATATTCCTATGTATATTCTTACAGGTGTAAGATGCCTCTGTATTCTTATATAAAGTAATGGTATATAAAATATTCTTAAATATAATATTTATATTTGTTTATATATGATATTCCCATATACCATTCATAAATATAATATATTCATTTATATTCCTTCATATGTCTCTCTATATAATGTTCCTGTATAAATATTTCCATATATATTTCTATATATAGTACTTTTCTATATACATTCATATATATCAATACATAGTATTCTTATATAGAATAATCCCGTATATATAGTATGTTTTTGTATTCCTATATACTATACTTCTACTTAAGTAATATTTATATATATTATGTATATAATCCCTTCCAAGGCTCCCCACCCTGGGCCTGCTCCCCTCTTTGGACTAGAAAGCTTCCAGGCCTTCCCCTCTTACTTTCTCATTCTTTTTTTTTTTTTGCGGTGCGCGGGCCTCTCACTGTTGTGGCCTCTCCCGTTGCGGAGCACAGGCTCCGGACGCGCAGGCTCAGCGGCCGTGGCTCACGGGCCCAGCCGCTCCGCGGCATGTGGGATCTTCCCGAACCGGGTCACGAACCCGCGTCCCCTGCATCGGCAGGCGGACTCTCAACCACTGCGCCACCAGGGAAGCCCTTTTTTATTTATTTATTTATTTATTTTTGGTTGTGTTGGGTCTTTGCTGCTGCACGCGGGCTTTTCTCTAGTTGCGGCGAGCCGGGGCTACTCTTCGTTGTGGTGCTTGGGCTTCTCATTGTGGTTGCTTCTCTTGTTGCGGAGCACAGGCTCTAGGCACACGGGCTTCAGTAGTTGTGGCACACGGGCTCAGTAGTTGTGGCTCGCGGGCTTTAGAGCACAGGCTAAGTAGTTGTGGCGTATGGGCTTAGTTGCTCCTTGGCATGTGGGATCTTCCCGGACCAGGGCTCGAACCCGTGTCCCCTGCATTGGCAGGCAGATTCTTAACCACTCTGCCACCAGGGAAGTCCTTACTTTCTCATTCTTTTATAGGGTGTCCTACAAATTCAGCTCAATTCTGACACTAACTACCTGGAGATAATCTCAGATCCCACAGGTTAAGGGCTCAGTCCCACGAGACCATCCCCAATCACAAAACCAGGTGGTCACCAGTGCTTCTGACCAACTCGCTATAAATCAACCCCTTCCTCTGTTGGATCATTTGTTAAAACGACTCACAAAGCTCAGGGAAACACTTACTTGCGTTCACCAGGTTATTATAAAGAATATTATAAAGAATATAGATGAACAGCCAGGTGAAGAGATGCACAGGGCGAGGTCCAGAAGGGTCCCAAGCATAGGAGCTTCTGTCCCCATAGAACTGGAATATGTCACCTCCAGGCATGTGGATGCGTTCACCAACCCAGAAGCTCATCAGATCTTGTCGTTCCAGAGTTTTTATAGAAGAGAGGATTGATTTGAGATGAAGAAAATAGAACGTCTCAGAGGAGCTTTAGGGTAAGATGTCATCACGTCCCTGAAGTGAATAATCTGCTACAGTTAATAAATGTTTGTAACAGAAAAGCCACAAATCGCCATACACTGGGGTACGCATCTTTCACTGTTCAACAAAATTTTGTTTTCACAAGCAAAAATCCATGCTGAGACTTTCAGAATCTAAACTCAAGATGCCATCACATGGTTCTTGTAGAAAGAACATTGCGCAATAAAGGGAATGGCAACAATTTTTCTGCTCAGGAAAGAGAAATCCCCCGACATGAAGTTAACAATTATAATAAAATTAACCTTCAAGTACAGTCTTTGGTCATGATGTGAACAAAGTAAAATCTTGCAGAAGGTACATCTGCAGATACATATAGAATAGTTAAAATTGAACCAAATAAATGAAATCACAGGGAACTTCATTACTGTTTTAAACTCCATATTATGCCCCACTGATATTGAAACTACTCATTTCTCCTAGACAGTGAAAGTGAAGATAGATTCACAGTGTGAGCCAGGAGAGGACTGTTGCCTTTTTTTCCCCAAATCCTCAATATAAAACTTTAAATTATACTATTTGTGATTAAAAAGGAAAAAAATAAATGAACTGATGGAAAATTCACTTAAATTAAAATGGAAAGTAAACTGGTGTGGGGAGTGCAGTTTTTATAAAGTTTTCATCTCCAGTCCCCTCTCCCCCCACTCCCCGGAGGTGGGTGAGTGAAGCTGAAATTTCCAAGTCCCTGATCACTTGAATTTTCTGGTGACCAGCTCCATCCTGAGGCTATGAGGTGACTCCATGCTAAGTCACCTCATTAGCATAAACTCACGGATGATCAAAGGGGCTCCTAACGGATAATAAAAGACACTTCTATCACTCAGGAAATGCCAAGGGTTTTAGGAGCTCTGTGCCAGAACCAGGAACAAAGGTGAAATACATGTCTTATTATAGCACAGTATTCTCCCTTCAAGTCAAGGAGCTGAATCCCCCTCTCTTTGAGTGAGAGCTGAGTTTAGTAACTCAACTTGCAATGAATAGAATATAGCAAAACCAAAAGTATGTCACTTCCTGGATCGGGTTATAAAAAGATTGCAGTTTCCATATTGGGCCCTCTGTCTCTCATCACCTGCCCTGGAGGAATCCAGCTGCCATGTGTTAAGAGGAAAAACTGAAGCATATAAAAATTTTTAACAGTTGAATCGAGCAAAAATCAATCCCAATCGGGCAATACCAAACTAGAAGTGGTTAGGAGCACTCCACCGACAGGAGCTGGGGCAAGACTTTTGTAGAGAAGACCCGGAAACAAAGCAAGGAAATTATTTGATTGGCTGTAGCTTAAGCATTTGCCTTATTTGGGAAAGGCTCATTGGCTGTGATTGGTTGCCCTTGGATTTTGATTCTTACTTCGGACAAAAAATGTTGCCTGCCACTTTAGTAACCAAAGAATGTTGGGGCTTCCCTGGTGGTGCAGTGGTTAAGAATCTACCTGCCAATGCACGGGACACTGGTTCTAGCCCTGGTCCAGGAATATCCCACACGCCGCGGAGCAACTAAGCCCGTGCGCCACAACTACTGAGGCTGCGCTCTAGAGCCTACAAGCCACAACTACTGAAGCCCATGCACCTAGAGCCCGTACTCCACAACAAGAGAAGCCACCGCCATGAGAAGCCCGCGTACCGCAACGAAGAGTAGCCCCCACTCGCCACAACTAGAGAAAGCCCATGGCAGCAACGAAGACCCAACGGAGCCATAAATTAATTAATTAATTAATTAAAATAAAAAAAAACAATAACAAAGAATGTTGCCTGCCATTCCAGTAAACATTGAATATTGCCCATCATCAACGCATCAGCCACTGCAGCCACCCCCATGGTGAGCCCTGAGGGGAATTCAGGATGGAGAAAAACAAGATACTGGCCCTAGATAGTTAAGATGCATATCTAAGGAATAATTTCAATGAGACCAGACTCTTGCATCTTCCCATACTTAGAAAAGCATTAAAATCACTAACTTGAAATGTCTGTTTTTTTGTCATTAGCAGTAATCTTTTGATGCTTGACTACATGTTGGTCTTTTTTTTTCAGCAAAAATTCCTATATATGCTAGCTCCTCCCTTACCTCTTTGGAGAAGCTCCTCAGAGCTATCTGAGACGCTGTCTCCTGGGCTACAGTTTTCAGTAAGGCCCCCGAATAAAACATAACTTGCAACTTTTATGTTGTGTTTTTCTTCAGTCGACATTACTTTGAGGCATTTATGGACTTATATTTGGGTTTGCTTATGTAGGCTGCTGTATTTGAGCTACCCCTGTCTAATGGCTTCCTTGTTTAATTAATTTAACACACGTCATAAGGACTCTCAGGAGAGGCTCAAGGGTCCAGACACAGCCACTGAGGAACTGAGGTTTCCTGCCATTAGTCACCTGAGCGACCTTGAGAGCCAATCTCCAGCCCCACTTGGGTCTTCGAATGATGGTGGTCCCAGCAAACAACATGACCACAGTCTCTTAAGGGACCCTAAGTCACGACTGCCCAGCTCAGTTGCTCCTGGATTCCTTACACCCAGAAACTGTGTGAGATAATAAACATTTGTTGCTTCAAGTTGCTAAATATAGGGGTAATTTGTTATGCAGCAACAGATAACTAATACATACCTCGATAAAAGTTTATTCCAGGAATTCCAGGAACTCTGCACTTTCACTGCTGTGGACCTGGGTTCAATCCCTGGTTGGGGAACTAAGATCCAGCAAGCTGCAATGCACAGTCAAAAAAAAAAAGCTTCCATGGCTCCCCAGTACCCTTGAGTCAAAGCTCAAACTGCCTACCACGGCCTATGACTCCACCTCTCCCCTCATTCACCACTTTAGCCCCTCTCTCCCCATGCCTTTTGCACTTTCTAAAGTACAACATAAAAGGCCAGACTTAAAGTCAGATGGCCTGCAAGTGATTCCTAGGTCAGCTGCTTGCCAGTGCTATGACCTTGGTGGGATCACTTACCCTTCCCTGTGCCTCTGTTGTTTCATCTATAAATTTGGCCCTCCTCATATGGTGATGGCGAGGGATGAATGAGCTAGCTCGTGCAAAGTGCTTAGAACAAGGTCTGGAAACTAGTAGGTGCTTTTTAAGTCTTTGCTATTATTATTCTCATAATACTGCAGCCGAAAAGAAACACAGTCATTTCCCCCAGATTATGCCACATGCCTTTTTCCTCCTGGTCTTTGCACATTTGCACCCCTCTCCTGGAACTCCTTCCTTACCCTTCTTCCCTTTGGCTTGTGTTTATTCATCCTTGATAGTGCAGCTCAAATGCTCCCTCCTCCAGGAAGCCCTCTCTGATTTCTCCTTCCAACCTGGATGCGATACCCACTCTGGGATCCCTCAGTGGATCCTGGGCTCCCCTCTTCCAGTCCTGTCCTGGATGGTCTGTTTCCACCACTGAACTATGAGCCCCACGAAGGCAGGCCTGGGAATATCTTGGTCAACTCTGGGTCCCCAGCAGTGCCCAGCATAGGGTGGGCACACCGGAAGTACTCAGGGAGTGTTTGTTGAGAAGATAGATAAATCTCCAAAATCAGGGTATGTGTGTATGTGTGGTGTAGTGATTACAAAAGCTGTTTTCAGTACTCCAGGCTAGCATGCTTTTATTATTTTTTTTTTTCAGCCGTGCTGCACTGCATGTGGGATCTTAGTTCCCCGACCAGGGATCAACCCTCACCCCCTGCAGTGGAAGCGCAGAGTCTTAACCACTGGATCACCAGGGAAGTCCCATAGCATGCTATTTTCAATCACCAAAATACTGGTATTTTGTGCTTCAGTATTTCTTGGTAATCAGACATTTGCATAATTGACCTTGAGCTGCTCCCAGAGAGTTGCAGCCTACCTCATAATTTAGAGGAACCGGGCTCACTCATTCAGAAAGCTTTCTGACCTCATGCCTCTCTGCTAAAAACCTTACAAGTATCTTACTGGTGAAGGGTCACTTTTCCTGGCTCACCAGAGAGGCCAAGCGTTGCTTCCTTTTTTTTTTTTTTAATTGGAGTATAGTTTCAGTTATCTGTTTTATACATATTAGTGTATATATGTCAATCTCAATCTCCCAATTCATCCCGCCCCCACCCCCCGTCTTTTTTTTTTTAATTGAACTTTTTCTTCTGAGATAATTGTAAATTCACATGCACTTTGAAGCAAAAATACAAAGAGATCTTGTGTGCCTTTTACCCGGTTTCTCCCTGATGGGAACGTCTTATAAAAACTACAGTTGATTCTCCTTACTGGAGGCAGCAGTGTTCTATAAAGTTACAGCAAACGCTGAATTCGCGAATACTGAACCACCGCTCCTAGGGGCATACGGAGTTAGGTTCTCGCGAAATTCTGGTGACATTTTCTGAACCCGTCAATATATAACTTTGTTTTATGTGTTTTTCTGTTTAAAGATACTTTCTGTAATGTACATGGTTGATTCGCTCACACTGGACTCAGACGAACAACACTACACTCGCGCCTGAAGGAAGCTTATATAACATATAAAAATCTTATGCATTTTCTCCGCAAGACACCCCGCAGCCTTCTGGCTCTTCGGAACACTGATTAGCACTTCAGCACTAGGGCTTGGGAGCCATTTTAAACGGCAAAATCACTAACAAAAAGCACAAAAATGTGAAAAACGTGGCACCAAATAGACCGTGAAAGGGACGTTTGTTTACAGTGTGGGAGCTGAGCTGAGCGGGCAGAGCCTCGCCTCGGTCGACCTCAGCTGGGAATGCGTGTGTCGAGTGACTCAACTTCTTTGGCCGCTCTGCGCATGTCTGGAAATGACCTCGAAATTGCCACCAGTACTGATCTTAGGATTTCTCTGTATTTGCTTTCACAAATAGGAAATCCGCGAACAATGAGAACTGGCTGTTCAGTACCACATCCAGGATATTGACACTGAAATGGTCAAGACACAGACGTTTCCATCCCAAGGATCCTGCCTGGTGCCCTTTTACAGCCAAGCCCACTTTCTCTACTCCCACCCCCGTCCTTAACCCCTGGGGACCGCTAATCTCTTCTCCATTTCCAGAATTTTGTCATGTTAAGAATGTTATATAAATGGACTCACATAGCATATATCTTTGGGGGAATCCTTTTAAAAGTGTACAATTCAATGGTTTTTAATATACTCACGGAGTTGTGCAATCATCACCAGAATCCATTTTAGAACATTTTCTTTACCCCCCAAAGAAACCTCACACCCCTTAGCCATCACTTCCCTCCGTCTCCATCCTTCCCAGCCCTTGGCAACCACCAATCTATTTTCTGTCTCTATGGATTTGCCTGCACTGGAGATGTCATATAAATGGAATCATAGAGTATTCCCTGGAGGTCCAGTGGTTAGGACTCTGCGCTTTCACTGCCGAGGGCACGGGTTCAATCCCTGGGCGCGGGAAATATGATCCTGCAAACCGCAAGGTGCCGCCAAAAAAAAAAAGGAATCATAGGCTATGTGCCAGGTGGTCTTTGTGTCTGGCTTCTTTCACTTGGCATAACCTTTGCAAGGTTCATCCATGTTGTAGCGTGGATCAGAACTTCATTCCTTTTCAAGGCTGAATAATATTGCATTGTACGGATCCACCACATTTTGTTTATCCATTCATCAGTTGATGGATCGGGCTTGACTCTTTTGTTTTTTTTTTGCGGTACGCGGGCCTCTCACTGTTGTGGCCTCTCCCGTTGCGGAGCACAGGCTCCGGACGCTCAGGCTCAGCGGCCATGGCTCACGCGCCCAGCCGCTCCGCGGCATTTGTGATCTTCCCGGACCGGGGCACGAACCCGTGTCCCCTGCATCGGCAGGCGGACTCTCAACCACTGCGCCACCAGGGAAGCCCCGGGCTTGACTCTTAAGGTCTGAAACAGAGTGGAGAAGATGGAGCTCAAACACCATCTTTTTTTTTTCAAACTAAAATATTTGTGCTACTAATAGCATTTTGGCATTTTTCAAAATATGTACCAAAATGCTGGTTTAGTCATCTTCACTGATCGTGCCACAGGAAATTGTGCTCTGGTGTTTGTTTTAGATGACTGCTGGGAGTTTTATAGCTCAAGGATTTGAAATCTCAAAGACAAATATTTGCTCTCACTAAGTGCCGGTTCTGTTCTAAGTGCTTGGTGCATATTCGTTCATTTAACCCCTCGCAATAGCCCTGTGTAGTGGGGACTGCTATCATTGCCCCCATTTGACAGATGAGAAAACTGAGGCTTGCTCCCGAGGCTGTGCAGCCAGCCAGTGAGTGGGGAAGCTGGCTTTGAACGCAGGCCACCAGGCTTTGGTGACTTCACCGTTGGTCACAACTCTAATCGATTCCACAAAGTCAACCAGCATCGTGGAGATCACGGCATCACTTCCAGAGGCTGACCAATCTGTCATTTCGTGATTCTCGTGTTTGAAGAGTCAGCACTTCTAAGGCTGCCTGGACACCAAGGAATGTGCACACGGATGATACGACTCCTGGGATTTGCTTCAAAAATAAATGCAGGGTGGGCACTGGATGGGGTAGAGAGGGCCCAGGGTGAGCCAATGAGTTGATAACGGAAAACAAACAAACAAACAAAAACACTCAAAACGACAACACATGACAAGAGGATGCTCGATCTTTCGATGAAGGCTTTGGCACGGAGACTCCTCAGCCAGTAAAGGCGAGAGGATAGCCCTGGCTGCAGACAGACCTCCTTCAATCCCGGAACTTCCTGGCTGTGTGGCTCCAGCTAAGTGACTTCACATCTCTGATCCTCGGGCCCCTCACTTGCCAGGTCGGGGAGACAATCCTGACCTCCTTCGAGAGCCTGCATGTCCAGGGCTGACCTGCCATAAGAGCTCAACAAGTGGGAAGGTCTTGGGTGGGCGACTTCACCCTCAGTCTCCCATCAGCAAAATGGGATAGTCATAGTACCTACCTTTTAGGGCTATTTGTTCATTCATTTACTTACTATTTATTGAGTATCTATTAAGCGTGATTATTGAATATCTACCCTTTTCAGCATGAAAGAGAGCAGTGAACAAGATAGCTGTGCTTGTCCTGTGGAGCTGACACTCTAGTGATGACACTATCTATCTATCTATCACATCCAGTGGTAATAAATGTAGTGGGAAGAAATCAAGAAATGAAATAGGTTCTGAGATAAATGGTGATATGATGTATGAAGACAAGGATAACTATTTTCTTTGGTGAGGTCAGGAAGGCCCAACTGAGGAGGTGACTTTTGAGCAGAGACCTGAAGGAGGTGAGCAAATGAGCTACACAAAAATCCGGGGGAAGGGGGTCCCAGGCAGAGGAACAGAAAGTGCAAAGGCCCTGAGGCAGGACTGTGCACGGTAAGGTCAAAGCAGAGCAATGAGGCCAGTGTGCCTGGAATAGAATGAGAGAAGGGGAGGGGGAGAGAGGAGGTTAGAGAGGGGACAGGCACCTCATGGGTCGTGCTGACTGAGGCGGAAGCCACAGGAGGAATTTGAGGAGGGAAGTGACATCATTCACTTCCCATAGAAGGATTCTGCTAGCAGGCAGGGGACTTTCTGTTGCAGGCTAGGGCAGAAGCAGCAAGGAGGCGACTGCCATAGTCTAGGTGGGAGATGCTGGCAGCTGGACCAGGGTGGTAGTTTGGGAGTCAGACTTTGGATACGTGTTGAAGGTCAAGCCAACGGGATTTCCTGCTGGCTGGGACGTGGGGTGTGAGAAGCAGAGAAGACGCATGGATCCCTTCAAAGTTTCCAGCCTAACCACCTGGAAGGATGGTGGTTTCCATGCCACTGAAGGAAATAGGGTACTCAAAGCACTCAGCTCCCAGCCACACATGAGAAAGCGCCCGACCTGTATGTACTATGTCAGTTAAAGAGGATGTTGTCATAAATGCTGGAGAGGGTGTGGAGAAAAGGGAACTCTCTTGCACTGTTGGCGGGCATGTAAATTAATAAAAGCCACTACAGAGGACAGTATGGAGGTTCCTTAAAAAACTAAAAATAGAACTACCATACAACCCAGCAATCCCATTACAGGGCATATACCCTGAGAAAACCATAATTCAAAAAGAGTCACGTGCCACAATGTTCAGTGCAGCACTATTTACAATAGCTAGGCATTGGAAGCAACCTAAGTGTCCATTGACAGAAGAATGGATAAAGAAGATGTGGTGCATATATACAATGGAATATTACTCAGCCATATAAAAAGGAACGAAATTGAATTATTTGTAATGAGGTGGATGGACCTACAGTCTGTCATACAGAGTGAAGTAAGTCAGCAAGAGAAAAACAAATACCGTATGCTAACACATATATATGGAATCTAAAAAAACAGTACTGATGAACCTAGTGGCAGGGCAGGAATAAAGACACAGATGTAGAAAACAGACTTGAGGACATGTCGGGGGGTGGGAGGGGAAGGTGGGACAAAATGAGAGAGTGGCATGGACATATATACACTACCAAATGTAAAATCGATAGCTAGTGGGAAGCAGCCGCATAGCACAGAGAGATCAGCTCAGTGCTTTGTGACGACCTAGAGGGGTGGAATAGGGAGGGTGGGAGGGAGGCTCAAGAGGAAGGGGATATGGGGATATATGTATACATAGAGCTGATTCACTTTGTTGTACAGCAGAAACTAACCAACATTGCAAAGCCATTATACTCCAATAAAGATATCAAAAAAAAAATAAATAAAGAGGATGTTGTCAGACAAAGGCAGGATTGCATCACAGGGAAGGAAAGGCAAGGCTGACCCAACCTCGACAAGACTCAGGCAGGTGTCAGGCATGGAGCCAGTCTTTCACCTAACATTTTCCCTCTGGGCTGAGCCGGCCTCTCCCTTCCCCAGGCCAGAAAGAAATAATCTCTCCCATCTCCACCTTGAATTCACTCTCAGCCGTGTTACTGAGGCTCCCACACTCTTCTGCCAGGCCCTCCTTCACTCAGGTCACTGATAACTACTACTGATGGGCCACATCTCAGCTATTTTGAGTGTGTGGCTTGAGGTAGAGATCCAATCTCCCACCCCATGTGCATAACCTGCCCCCTTTCCCCATCTGCCAGGACTTCTGAAGCTGTTTTCCCTTCCCTCTTTTGCACGTTTTCCCATTCTGCTCTTTGTCTTTTTCTTATTGATTTGTAGGAGTTCTTTATATATTGTGGATATGAATCCCTCTGTCAGTTACATGTGTTGTAAATATCTTCTCACAACTTGTGGCTCATCTTTTCATTTTGTTTTTGGGATCTTTTGATGCCC
Source organism: Globicephala melas (assembly GCF_963455315.2). Lineage (NCBI taxonomy): Eukaryota > Metazoa > Chordata > Mammalia > Artiodactyla > Delphinidae > Globicephala > Globicephala melas. The sequence goes on along the minus strand of NC_083332.1, from coordinate 8,796,640 downwards.
AGAGGTTTTACTTTTAATGCAGTCTTTTATTTTAGTACAAATATTATTTGTACTAAATATTCCTTTTGTACTATTTTAGTACAAAAAGTTAGTACTTTTTGTATCCTAAGAAATCGTTCTCTACCACACACACTGCTAAAGGAATAACAAAGTTCTTTACCTACTCCTTTGGAATCATCTCCAAGGTGAAGAAATTGTGTGATCAATATACCATCGTTTGCATTAAAAGAGTGGGGAGGGGCTTCCCTGGTGGCGCAGTGGTTGAGAGCCCACCTGCCAATGCAGGGGACACGGGTTTGTGCCCCGGTCCAGGAAGATCCCACATGCCACGGAGCGGCTAGGCCTGTGAGCCATGGCCACTGAGCCTGCATGTCCCGAGCCTGGACTCCTTAGTTGTGGCATGCAAACTCTTAGTTGTGGCATGCATGTGGGATCTAGTTCCCTGACCCGATATCAAACTGCGGGCCCTCTGCATCGGGAGCATGGAGTCTTAACCACTGCGCCACCAGGGAAATCTCTCTCACAGGATATTGAATATAGTTCCCTGAGCTACACAGTAGGACCCTGTTGCCCCTCCATCTCATTGTAATAGTTTGCATCCACTAACCGCAAACTCCCAATCCTTCCCTCCCCCACCCCCGCCCCCTTGGCAACTACAAGTCTGTTCTCTATGTCTGTGAGTCAGCTTTTGCTTTGTAGATATGTTCATTTGCGTCATATTTTAGATTCCACATATAAGCGATATCATATGATACTTGTCTTTCCCTGTCTGACTTACTTCGCTTAGTGTGATAATCTCTAGGTCCATCCATGTTGCCGCAAATGGCATTATTTCATTCTTTGTAATGGCTGGGTAGTATTCCATTCCACCACATAAAATTCACCTTTTTTTTTAACTGGGGATCGAAGCCGGGCCCCTGCAGTGAAAGTGCTGAGTCCTAACCATTGGACCACCAGGAAATTCCCCAAATTCACATTTTTTTAAAAAAAATTTGATTGATTGATTGATTGATTTTTGGCTGCGTTGGGTCTTCATTGCTGTGCGCAGGCTTTCTCTAGTTGCAGAGAGCAGGGGCTACACCTCGTTGCGGTCCATGGGCTTCTTATTGCTGCGGCTTCTCTTGTTGCGGAGCATGGGCTCTAGGCACGTGGGCTTCAGTAGTTGCAGCACATGGGCTCAGTAGTTGTGGCTCACGGCTCTAGAGCACAGGCTCAGTACTTGTGGCGCACGGGCTTAGTTGCTCCATGGCGTGTGGGATCTTCCCGAACCAGGGATCGAACCCATGTCCCCTGCATTGGCAGGCGGATTCTTAACCACTGCGCCGCCAGGGAAGTCCCCCAAGTTCACCTTTTTAAAGTGAGTGATTCAGTCGTTTTTCATATAGTTACTAGATTGTGCAACCATCATCAGTATCCAGCTCCAGAACATTTTCATCGCCCGAAAAAGGAAACCCTGTGTGTGTTAAACAGTGACTCCCCATTCCTCCCCCAACAACCCAGCCCCTGACAACCACTAATGCACTTTCTGTATCTAAGGAGTTGCCTATTCTAAATATTTTCTATACTACATGGAATCATACATTCTGTGGCCTCTTGTGTCTGGCTTCTGTCACTTGACATAATATTTTTAAGGTTCATCCATGTCGTAGAATGCATCAGAACTTCATTCCTTCCCTTTTTCTTTCTTTCTTTCTTTTGTTCTTTTTTCTAACGTGCTGGCGTGTGGGATCTTAGTTCCTGGACCAGGGATTGAACCAGTGCCCCCTGCAGTGGAAGCGCAGAGTCCTAACCACTGGACTGCCAGGTAATTCCCAGAACTTCATTCTTTTCAATGGCTGGATAATACTCTCTTGTACGGATATACCAGATTTTGCTTATCCATTCATCAGTTGATCAACATTTGGGCTTCAGAAGCATTTTTGTCAGATGATGGGGTTATAAGGTGCATATACTAAAATTCACCCTTTTTAGTGGACACTTCCATTAGCTTTGACAGGGCAGAAGGTCAGATAACCACCCTCACAATGGAGATATGGAAGAATTCCATCACCCCTCAAAAGTTCCCTCATGCTCTGCTTTGACTGAGCGCCCAGCTCACTCCCAGCCCCTGGAAACCCCTGATCTGTCCTCAGTCACTTGGCTTTATTTTTTTTTTTTTTGGCCTCGCCACACATCTTGCAGTATCTTAGTTCCCTGACTGGGGATTGAACCCCGGCCCTTGGCAGTGAAAGTGCAGAGTCCTAACCACTGGACCGCCAGGGAATTCCCAGTCACTTCGCTTTTATAACAATGTCGTATGATGGAATTACACAGCATGTAGCCTTCCAGGTTTGGCTTTTCTCCCTCAGCATAAATATTTGAGATTTGAGATTCATCCACGTTGTTGAATGTACCAGCTGCCTTCCTTACCCATGCTGAGGAATAGCCCATCGCCTGGATGGACCGCAGTTTGTTTATCCATTTAGTTGTTGAAGGACATTTGGATTGTTTCCGATTTGGCGTGCTTATTATGAATAAAGCCACTGTAAACAGTAACACGCTGGGGTTTGGGGGTTTGTTTTTCTGTTTGCAACTGCAAGGTAAATTTTATTTATTTATTTTACTCATGTATTCATTCATTATTGTGATTAAGCATTATTAAGCTATAACTCACACACCATTCAATAAGCCCATTTAAAGCATACAATTCAAAAACACAGGCGCAGTGGATGAGAATCCACCTGCCAATGCAGGGGACACGGGTTCGAGCCCTGGTCCTGGAAGATCCACATGCCGCGGAGCAACTAAGCCTTGTGCGCCACAACTACTGAGCCTGCACTCTAGAGCCCGCGAGCCACAACTACTGAAGCCCGCATGCCACAACTACTGAGTCCGCGCGCGCCACAGCTACTGAAGCCCGCGGGCCTAGAGCCCGTGCTCCACAACAAGAGAAGCAACCGCAATGAGAATCCCGCACACCGCAACGAAGAGTAGCCCCCGCTCGCCGCAACTAGAGAAAGCCCGCGCGCAGCAACGAAGACCCAACACAGCCAAAAAAATAAATAAAATTAAATCTTTAAAAACAAAAAATAGAAAAGACAAAAAAGAAGCGTACAATTCAATGATTTTTCGTATGTTCATGGAGTTGTGCAACTATCACCACAACCAATTTTAGAACATTTTCATCACCTCGAAAAGAAGCCCTGTACCCTCTGGCTATCAACCTCCAAAGCCCATTCTCCGCGACCCTTCCCAATCATTACTTTACTTTCTGTCAACAGGGATTTGCCTCTTCTGGAAATTTCATATAAATAGAATCATACAAAACGCGGTCTTTTATGACTGGCTTCTGTCAGTCAGCATACGTTTTCAGAGTTCATCCATGTTCTAGTACATATCAATGCTTCTTTCTTTTTATGGCTGAAAAAGAATTGATTGTGTGGACATAGAATATCTTATTTATCCTTTCATCAGTTGATGGGTCTCTGCGTTGTCTCCCCCTTTTGGCTACTGTGAATAACGCTGCTATGAGCATTCATGGACAAGTTTTTGCGTGCACATAGGTCTTCATTTAACTTAGGTTCATATAGAAATTTTGCACATCAGTTTTTATTTCTCTTGGGTAAACAGATAGGAGAGGGATTGCTGAGTCATAAAGTAAGTGTAATGTTTAACTTTATAAGAACCTGCCAGACCATTCGAGAGAACCTGCCCCATTTTGTGTTCCCACCGGCAATGTACGAGAGTTCCGGTTGCCCTGGGTGCTTGCCTGCACTCGGTATTTTTTTTTTTTTTCCTGGCCGCACCAGGAGGCATGTGGGATCTTAGTTCCCCACCCAGGGATGGAACCCACGCCCCTTGCATTGGAAGCGCGCGGAGTCTTAAACGCTGGACGGCCAGGGAAATCCCATGCATTCGGTATTTTTAAATGAGCCATTCTCATAGAGCTGCGGTGATCTCAACAGCGTTTAACGCGTGAATACACCCTTCTCCTGGGCACGCTTTTTTCCCTTGATTCTAGGAAGCTGCACTAGTTGGTTTTCCTTCTCATGGGCTGTTCCTTCTCTGTCTCGTTTTCTGATTTCTTCTCTTTTCCCTGATCTCATTCTGCAGATCTCTTCTGTCTTCACACCTGTTCCCTTGGTGATCTCAGCTGATCTCATGGCAGTAAATGACATCTGGTGCTTTCAAATGTCTATCTTCGCCCTGGATCTCTCTCCCGAACCCCAGACCCACACAATCACTGCCTCCGCAGCATCTCCCCTTGGAGGCCCAGGAGCTCAAACTTGACATATTCCCCCCACTGTCTTCTTGCTTCTGGAAAAGGTGATTCCAGTCTTCCAGACGCTCGGGTTGTAAAATTGTGAGCGATCCCTGACTTCTCTCCCACCCTACATCAAACCGTCAGCAAATCCTACTGATTCCACCTTTAAAATGCGTCCAGAATCCGATCACTTCTACGTCCATCGCCTTGCCCCCACCTTGTCCGAAGCCAGCGTCACCTCTCGCCTGGATCGTTGCGATCACCTCCTCACTGGCTCCTGGCTCCCACCCTTGGCTTCCTGTGTCAGATGTCAGACTATCGTCCCTCCTTGGCTCAAAACATTCCCGTGCCCCACATATTGTATGATTCCATTTCTATGAAATGTCCAGAATGGGCAAATCCACAGAGAGAGTAGATTGTGGATTAGTAGATTACCTAGGGCTGGGGAAAGGGGATGGAGGGATTGAGGGATGATAGCTAAGGGTACTGTTTTTTTGGGGGGGTGATGAAATGTTCTGAAGTGGATTGTGATGACAGTAAAAGAACTGTGAATATTCTTAAAAAAAAAAAAAAACTGAATTGGGGAATTCCCTGGCGGCCCAATGGTTAGGACTCGGCGCTTTCACTGCCGAGGGCCCAGGTTTGATCCCTGGTCGGGGAACTAAGATCCTGCAAGCTGCGTGGCAAAAAAAAAGAAAGACAGAAAGAAAAACCAACTGAATTGTACATTTTAAATGGGCGAATTACATACTATACAATGTATGGTATGTGAGTTATATCTCAATAAGGTCGTTACCACCCTCTCCCAAACCCTCCAAAAAAATGTCCTTCCGGATGGCTCTCATCTCACACAGAATAAACCCAATGTCCTCACCACAGCAGGTCTGACCTTGTGTATTCTGTCTTCCACCTCTAATCCTTCTATTTTATGAACACGTCGCCTCCACTGTCCCTTTTGCTCACTCTGTTCCGGCTATACTGGCCTCCTTGCATGTTCTGCCCCAGGGCCTTTGCACTCACTGTTTCTTCTGCCTACAATACTCTTTCCCTGAAATTTCCCATGGCTCCTTCCCTCACCTCCTTCAGTCTCAGCTCAAATGTCACCTCCTCCAGCCAGGCCCTCCTGACCATCCCTCTAGAATAGCAGTGCCATCTGCCAGGCTTCCTTCTGTCCTCTTTTTTTTTTTTTTTTTTTTTTTTTGCGGTACGCAGGCCTCTCACTGTTATGGCCTCTCCCGTTGCAGAGCACAGGCTCAGTGGCCATGGCTCACGGGCCCAGCCGCTCCGCGGCATGTGGGATCTTGCCGGACCGGGGCACGAACCCGTGTCCCCTGCATCGGCAGGCGGACTCTCAACCGCTGCGCCACCAGGGAAGCCCTGTCCTCATTGTTTGATTTGCCTCCCTTTGCCTCACTTTCTGGCATACCAGACATGGACGTGCTTCTTTATGCGTTGCCCCATCGCCCTCAGGGGCTGAGCTCTCTGAGGGCAGGGGATTTGCTCTGCTCACTGCTGTATCCCCTGGTGCTAAAACAGTGACTGGCTCATAGTAGGTGCCCGAGAAGCATTTGTTGAATGCACAAATAAGCAAACGCTCTCTGCATCCTTCCCTCTGTGAGCCTCAGGTCTGTGTGTCCAAAGGCCTCTTGGTCCTTTCCTGGGTGACCCCCAAGAGCTCACACTCACTCTAGTGGGTTGATGGTAGCCCCCAAAACACGTCCACATCCTGGAGCTTATGAGTGTGACTTTATTTGAAAAAAAATTACATCTTTGCAGATGTAATTAAGTTAAAGACCTTGAGATGAGACCGTCCTCGATTATCTGGGTGGGCCCTAAATCCAATGACAAGTGTCCCTATAAGAGATAGAAGAGTAGAAGATGCAGACATAGAGGAAAGACCATGTGAAGATGCAGGCAGAGATTGGAGAGATGCAGCCACAAGCCAAGGAATGTCAGGGGCCGTGAGAAGCTGGAAGAGATAAGGAAGCATCTTCCCCCAGAGCCTTCAGAGGGAACACGGCCCTGTTGACACCTGGATTTCAAATTTCTGGCCTCTAGAACTGAGACGGAATCAATTCGTCTTGTTCTAAGCCACCTAGTTTGTGGTCATTTGTTACAGCAGCCTTAGGAAGTTAACACACTCTCCACGTTCTAATAACCTTGGCATATTCCTCCAACCTGCTCTTTCCCCATCTCGGGAAGGACCTTACCTCCCACCCCGTCACCCAGCCGAAGATCCAGGCCTCAGCCTGGGTGCCCCCCTGACACCCTCACCCCTCCAGGGTGGTCAGTCTCAAAGTCCTGTTAGTTTAAGCCACCAAGTTTGAGATAACTTGTTACAGCAGCAACAAGAAACGACTACACTGTTGGAGTGATTGTATCTAGAAGGGAATTCACCTCCCCAAGCCTCTGTGTCCCACACGTAAAATGACAATGATTATAGTCAGTGCTCACCGTTCACATCTATAAACATCTTTTCTCTCACAGGGCTTTGCACACAGCAGGCCCGTGATGTCTGTGCAGTGGAGGCATGCTTACTGATGCAAGGTACTACCCTAAACTGTCCCGGGATTAACTCATTTACTCCTCAAGCACACACCATGAGATTAAAAACCATAGTCGACTCACTTTCCAGATGAAGAAACAGAGGCAAGAGAGGTTAAGTGACTTACCCCAAGGTTGCATAGTGTGTATGTAGCTGAGCTGAGACACAACCTACCCCCTGCAGTTGGGAGACTGACGCGAAGCTGTGTCACATTAATGCAAGTGGACGGGAGGTGCCCAGCATTCTCAGCTCTGCCAAGGATGCCAGTCATGGCTGCAGCCAGCGGCCATCACTCTGCTCTCGGTGGACACGGGGGGGAAGGGGCACAGCCCCTCCAGAGAACACTAGAAACACATGCGGGGATGTCCCTGGTGGTCTAGTGGTTAGGACTCGGCGCTTTCACTGACATGGTGCTGGGTTCATTTCCTGGTTGGGGAACTAAGATCCCAGAAGCCACACGGTGCAGCCAGAAAGAAAAGAAAAGAAAAAAAAAGAAATATGCAGGAGTGTTTCCTGTCGTCACAAGTGCTGAGGGCCACTTGGTACTGGCACTTGGCAGATGGAGGTGGACAGTCTTACACAGTGAAGAATCTTCCTACCCCAAGTGCCAGTAGTGCCACTGCTGAGAACCACTGAACACTGGGCCCAGCGCCTGCACCTCCGGCCTAGTGGTTAAGAACAAGGATTCTGGAGCTGCCTGCCTGGGCTCAAAAGCAATCTGGTTCATCTGCAGACTCGCCACCTGACCTTGAACGAGTCTTGTAACCTTCTCTGAGCTCAGTGATCTCCTCTGGAAAATGGGGCTACTAACAGTCCCTTACTCATCATCTTGCGAGGATTAAGTAAGGCACTACATGTCAAGGCTTAGAACGGCGCCTGAGAGACATCGGTGTTGGCCCGGAACATCATTATTTTAGTAGCAAGCGCTCAGTGTCGAGATCCGTCACCGCTTCCAGTCCCAGCAGCCCTCTGTGGGCAGAAACGGGTGGGAAAGCATCTGCACTCCCCCTCCCCCAACCTCAGCACGAGCAGTTCGTTGGGGTTGTTTTTTGTGTGTGTTTTTCTCTTCTTGACTGCCCTGCATGGCTTGTGGGATCATAGTTCCCCAACCAGGGATTGAACCCAGGACCCCTGCCGTGAAAGCTCAGAGTCCTAACCACTGGAACACCAGGGAATTCTCACGAGGAGTGTTTGTTGACTGACTGCCTGATGCACTGATGGCAGGGCGTCCGGAGTTGCCCCTGGTTCCCAGGGAAGATAGGCAAGGGCTCAAAAGACACGAGGCCAGGCAGGGACCACAGGTTTACTGGGGGCTCCACGCACGCACTCATGGCATCACACGACAACGGCATGGTTACTCGGTACACGCAAAGTGGCCTCTGCCCACAGCTGGGGCCCAGAGGCCGTGGGGGGCGGCCCCTTCCCTTGTGGCCCAGACCCGGCTGGGTGTCTTCCTCCGGGGCAGCTGAGGGACGGGGCTGCTGGGGTGGACCCCGGGCCTGGAAAGGGGAAGGGAGCAGGCTCGACCGGGGGCAGGACCGGGGGCGGGAGGGGCCGGCCCGCCCTCACTCCAGGGACTGCAGCATCAGAAGCTGTTTAAGCACCTTCGTCTGGCTGGTCTCTCGGATTTCGCCGGCCAGGAACATCTCGTCCACGACCGTGTAAACCTGAGTGAAGGGAGGGTGAGGGGAGACCCTGGTGTGAGAGGTGGGGAGACCCCCAGGATGCTGGTCTAAACCTTGGGGGCTGGGGGCTCTGATGCCCGAGGGCCAGGAAACAGACCCCCGCAGAGGCACCGGGGCGGCTGCGGGGGTCCAGCCCACCCCCCTTCCCCCTCCTCCGGCCCCCTCCTCATCTCATCTTCACCAGGAGCCCACCTTGTAGAAGTTGAACACCAGGTCCAGTTCACAGACATTGTGGAAATATTCATTTAAGACCTGGGAGAGGAAGACAGGTGGTGAGAGATGGGCAGGGAGAGAGAGACACACACACAGAGACAGGAACAGAGGGCATCAGAATGAGACGGCAAAAAAAAAAGGCAGAGAGAAGCTGAGGAAAGGGGAGAGACAGAGACCAGAGGAAACATCGAGGAGGGCAGAAAAAGACAGTGGCCCTCCGCCCACCGCCTCTGAGGGGAGGGCAAGGAGGGCCCGTGCATCCCAACAGAGGGGATGCGAGGGACAGCGCCCGCCCGCCTGCGCACCTCCACAAAGTTGTGGATGGCCTCCAGGTAGGCCAGGTTGTTGTCGTTGACATCCACACAGATGCAGAAGTAGAGGCCGGCGTAGCGTCGGTAAATGATCTTGAAGTTCCGGAACTGCGGAGCAGAGAGGCAGATAGTCAGTGACAGGGTGTGCCCAGGACCCAGTGTGCTAGGCAGGGTGGAGCCAACATATTCAGTCCTGCGTTCCACGTGTGGTCCCTGAGGCCCTGTTCTGTGTCTGGTCTTGTGCTGGGGACACAGTGGTCCTGGCCCTCCCTGCCTAGGGCTCACTGTCCAGTGGAGACAGACTCATCCTCAGTCATCCCCTGAGTGGGCAGGGCTAGACTGTGAGAGCCCCAAGGGGGCAGGCAGCTGACCCAGGATGGGGGTCCGGGAGGGCTTCCTGGAGGAGGGGGCATCTGGACTGAGATCTGGAGGATGAGTAGGAGTGAACGGGCAGGAGTGCTTTAGGCAGAGGGAACAGACTATGCAAAAGCCCAGAGTCCAGAGAGAGACGCAGGGGTGTTCCACGGTGTCCATTCCCCTTTCTGTGGCTCCCTGTTGCCTCTGGAGAGAGTCAAACTCCTCAGCCTGGAACTAATCTACTCAATCATTCCACAAACACTGCCTGAGTACTTACTGTGTGGCAGGCTTTGTGCTGGGCAGTGCACACTCACCACCTGTAACCAAGACAATCTCAGCCTTGCCCTTAACTGAACCGTAATATAAATACAAATACTACTACCTTATCACATACACACAATCCACGAATAAATATGCATGAACCAGGGACGCAGACTCTAATTTTATACGCATGTGTAAGTAGATAAAGTGATATAGACACATAGAGATATGAATACTGGCTTGAAAAGTTCCATGTCTTTGGCCAAAATCTGAAAAAGCCAGCCTGGCGTGTGTGCGTGTGTCGCCACCTGGTGGCGACTGCAAAAGCCAACACAAGTCCCTGATTTTTTTTCTTTTTTTTAAATAAATTTATTTTTATTTATATATATTTTTTTCACTGCGTTGGGTCTCCGTTGCTGCGCGCAGGCTTTCTCTAGTTGCGGCGAGCGGGGGCTGCTCTTTGTTGCAGTGCGTGGGCTTCTCATTATGCTTGGCTTCTCTTGTTGCGGAGCATGGGCTCTAGGTGCGTGGGCTTCAGTAGTTGCAGCAAATAGGCTCAGTAGTTGCAGCTCGCAGGCTCTAGAGGACAGGCTCAGTAGTTGTGGCACACGGGCTTAGTTGCTCCATGGCATGTGGGATCTTCCTGGACGAGGGCTCAAACCCTTGTCCCCTGCATTGGCAGGTGGATTCCTAACCACTGCACCACCAGGGAAGTCCTCAAGTCCCTGATTTTTATTTATTTTTTTCCTACTGTATCCTTTTGTTAATTCCTATACTTTGAGTATGTTCTCTTAACTGTTTTTGGCCATGCTGCTCAGCTTGTGGGATCTTAGTTCCCTGACCAGGGATTGAACCTGCACCCTTGGCAGTGAAAGCGCAGAGTCCTAACCACTGGACCGCCAGAGAATTCCCAGTATGTTTTCTAATATTATTACAGTAGTTCCTGCACATAATCCATGGATTAGTAAGACTATATCAAGAATAAACCTACCTAAGGAGGTAAAAGACCTGTAGTCAGAAAACTATAAGACACTGATGAAAGAAATCAAAGATGACACAAACAGATGGAGAGATATACCATGTTCCTGGACTAGAAGAATCAATACTGTGAAAATGACTGTACTACCCAAAGCAATCTACAGATTCAATGCAATCCCTAACAAATTACCAATGGCATTTTTCACAGAACTAGAACAAAAAAATCTTAACATTTGTATGGAGACACAAAAGAAACCGAATAGCCAAAGCAATCTTAAGGAAAAAAAAACAGAGCTGGAGGAATCAGACTCCCTGACTTCAGACTATACTACAAAGCTACAATAATAAAGACAGTATGGTACTGGCACTAAAACAAAAATATAGATCAATGGAACAGTGTAGAAAGCCCACACATGCGCCACAACTACTGAGCCTGCGCTCTAGAGCCCGTAAGCCACAACTACTGAGCCCGCGTGCCTCAACTACTGAAGTCCACGCACCTAGAGCCCATGCTCTGCAACAAGAGAAGCCACCACAATGAGAAGACTGTGCACCGCAATGAAGAGTAGCCCCCACTCGCCACAACTAGAGAAAGCCCACGTGCAGCAACAAAGACCCAATGCAGCCAAAAAAAAAAAAAAAAGACACGTGCACCTCAATGTTCAGTGCAGCACTATTTACAATAGCCAGGTCATGGAAGCAACCTAAATTCCCATTGACAACAGACGAATGGATAAAGACGTGGTACACATATACAAAGGAATATTACTCAGCCATAAAAAGGAACGATATTGAGTCATTTGTAGAGACGTGGATGGACCTAGAGACTGTTGTACAGAGTGAAGTAAGTCAGAAAGAGAAAAACAAATATTGTATATTAACGCATATATGTGGAATCTAGAAAAATGGTACAGAGGAACCGGTTTGCAAGGCAGAAATAGAGACATAGACATAGAGAACAAACATATGGACACCAAGGGGGGAAAGGGGGTGGTGGTGGGATGAATTGGGAGATTGGGATTGACATATATACACTAATAGGTATAAAATAGATAACTAATGAGAACCTGCTGTATAGCACAGGGGACTCCACTTCGCTAAACAGTAGAAACTAAAACAACTATACCCCAATTTAAAAAATAGTAATAAAAAAAATTAAAGAAAAAAGAATACATCAGGGTGCTAACTCTTTTTTTTCTTTTTGCGGTACACAGGCCTCTCACCGCTGTGGCCTCTCCTGCTGTGGAACACAGGCTCCAGACGCGCAGGCTCAGCGGCCATGGCTCACGGGCCCAGCCGCTCCGCGGCATGCGGGATCCTCCCGGACCGGGGTATGAACCTGCGTCCCCTGCATCGGCAGGCGGACTCCCAGCCACTGCGCCACCAGGGAAGCCCTCTACTTTTTTTTTAAACTGATACAGATACATGATCAAATGTTTGAAGGCCCCTGCTCTGGAGTTGAGGGTTCAAGACAGGAAGCCAAGGGGGCAGGAAAACTTGATCTGGAGAAGTTACCAACTGACTGTCATAGCTGGTGTGGCCCTGGCAGGATCTGACGCTGAGCATCACTCTTCCTTTCTTGAAATTCGCCCTTTCCTGCTATCATCCTCCTGGCTCTTTCCTGTCACCACTGTGTCACCAGCATTGCCCTGCACAGGGCTACATGCTGGAGTGGGCCTGGATTGGGAGCAACCTAAGATGGTCAGGCCCCCTTGTGACAGTTTCACCTGACCCGCCAGCCTTTCTGGCTACTCCTGTCTATTCGGGCCTCCCTGCCCCTCTGGGTCCCTCAGTTGCTGCCGTTTCTAGCACTCAGTGTGGGACCCACCCTGCGCCGGCAGCAGGATGCCCCGGGAGAGCGGGCATCCCTTGACGTCCCCGCTCCTCTCCCCTCATCCCCTCCTGGACATCTCAGCTGGGATGAGAACAGACACCTCAGGGCTGATCTTCACCTCAACCTGCTCTTTCCTGAGTCGGCCCCATCCGAGAAAGTGACAGCGCCCCCTATTGGTGGCTCCATTTTTTCACACACCTCATCCAGTCTTTGGCCCTTCAGTTGGCTCTACCTTCAAAACGCTTCTCAGCACCCCTACTGCTTCCATGCCAGTGCCAGTCACCAGTACCTCTCACCTGGACCTCAGAGGTCACCTCCTGAGTGGTCCCCCTGCTTCTGCTCTTGTCCCCTAGAGAGGGATCCCTAAAGCCTAAGTCAACCCATGTTGCTCCTCAGCTCAAAACCCCTCCGTGGCTCCCGTCTCACTCAGAGCAACAGCCCAAGTCCTCACCATGGCCCACAACGCCCTGCGCCTTCTGCAATTATCTCATCTGCTCCCACCATCCTCCCTGGCTTACTCCACCTCAGATACACTGGCCTTCTTGCTATTCTAGGAATGCCCCCGTACATTCCTGCTGCCTCAGGGTCTTTGCACTTGCTGTTCCCTGGGCTTGAAACGTTCCTTTCTCAGATATCATCTCCTTCCACTCCTCAGTTTCTTCAGGTCTGGGCTCAAATGGCCCCGCTTCAATGAAGACCTCCTGACCAAACCATCTAAACCTGCATTCCAGCCCCTGCTGCACACACCCCAGCAATTCCACCCCCCACAGCTGCTTCTTTTTTCTCCCTGACGCCTATCACCACCCGATACACTGTATCTTTACTAACAGTCGCCCACCCACTAGAATGTCAGCTGTCAGCTCTCCAAGGGCAGGGACTGGGTCTGTTTTGTTCCCTGCTGTATCACCAGTGCCTAGAACAGTGCCCGGCACACAGCAGTCCCCTGATTAATATTTGTTGAATTCTACAGGACAATCAGCCTGGTCTCTTGAACAGGCTAATAATCTCGTGGGAATTAAAGCTGGAGGCATCTCAATAAAGAGACCAAAGAGACATGGAAACCAAAAGCCACGCCAAGATCCTTGACTGGCTTTGGACAATCAGTTTTGATGATTTGGGGGAAATTTAAGTATTGATTGGGTATTAGAGTAATAGTAGTAAGGAAGTATGATTCATTTTATCAGGCCTGATGGTACTTTGGTCATGGAAGGAAGTGTCTTTATTTTCTGAGATGTATCCTGAAATATTTAAGGATGAAACGTCATGGTCTCTGTAACTTATATATATTTTTTGGCTGCACCTCACGGTTTATGGGATCTTAGTTCCCCAACCAGGGATTGAACCCAGGCCCTTGGCAGTGAGAGTGAGAAATCCTAACCACTGGATTGCCAGGGAATTCCCCCGTGATCTCTGTAACTTAATGGAAAACACTACAGCAAGGGATGGTTCATTATACCATTCCCTACGCTGTGTGTTTGAGCATTTTAAGTTTTTAAAAGGCACCAGAAAAAAAAAAGTTGTTCGGCCGAAAAAGGTAAAACAAAAATGCAGGACTTCCCTGGTGGCGCAGTGGTTAAGAACCTGCCTGCCAATGCAGGGGACATGGGTTCGAGCCCTGGTCCAGGAAGACCCCACATGCTGTGGAGCAACTAAGCCCGTGCGCCACAGCTACTGAGCCTGCGCTCTAGATCCCGCGAGCCACAGCTACTGAAGCCCACGTGCCTAGAGCCCGTGCTCTGCAACAAGAGAAGCCATCGCAATGAGAAGCCCGCGCACCGCAACGAAGAGCAGCCCCTGCTCGCCGCACTAGAGAATGCCCGCACAGCAACGAAGACCCAACGCAGCCAAAATTAGATAAATAAATAAATTTATAAAAATAAAAACAAAAGCAAACTCTTAATACTATGAAATCTGGGTAGTTTGCAATCGACTTCTCTCCTGTTGTACTAACCTGTACGCCGGAAAAATTTCACACTAAAAAGTACCCCCCAGGGCTTCCGTGGTGGCGCAGTGGTTGAGAGTCCGCCTGCCGATGCAGGGGACATGGGTTCGTGCCCTGGACTGGGAAGATCCCACATGCCGCGGAGCGGCTGGGCCCGTGAGCCACGGCCGCTGAGTCTGCGCGTCCAGAGCCTGTGCTCCGCGATGGGAGAGGCCACAGCAGTGAGAGACCCGCGTACCGTAAAAAAAAAAAAATACCCCCCAAAGGAAGGAAGACCGCAAGCATGTTGAATAAATGAATGTGGTAAGTAAGGAGGGTGTGAGGGGTTATTGCCATTACAGGTTGGGCAGGAGGCTGGGAAGGAGGGGTCAAAAGGTAGCAAGGGAGTGGGGGGTGCATTTTGGCCGGGGGTGGGGGGGGTAGTTTTCCGTCACCTCCACAAAGTTGGTGTGTTTGGCATCTCGGACAGTGACCACAGCGTGCACCTCCTCGATCAGCTTCTGCTTCTCATCGTCATCAAACTGCATGTACCACTTGGCCAGGCGCGTCTTGCCTGCCCGGTTCTGGATGAGGATGAAGCGGATCTGGGGGCAGCAGGAGGAGGAGGGAGGGAGAGGGGTGGGGAGGGAGGGAGAGGGGTGGGGAGGGCGGGCCAGTGCTGGGCGGCCCTGCCCAACAGCCCCACCCATCCCCACAGGGGAGACAGGGCCCACGTGTCCCTGCGGCCTGTCTTCCAAGGGTCTCAGCCACGCCCCAGAGCCCAGCCAGGCTGGCCTGGCCACACGCTCCTGCCCCAGGTCCCTCCAACACCCCCGTGATTTCTCTGGCCAACTCTGCAGTCATTTCTAGGGCACTAAGTCCCAGGCTCCACCAACTCTCGTCTCCCTGACCTTGGACAAAAGATCCGCCCCTCTAAGCCTCAGTTCCCCACCCCGGCAAAACAAGTTTCCATAGAAGACCCACTTTGTCAGGGTGTTCTGAAGGTTAAATAAGTTTATAAATTTAGTCTAGTAGCTGGCACTAGCAGGTTCGCTCGGTGTCGGCTACGACCATCATCGGTGATGGCTAGGAAATGTGTTTTTATGATTCTGAAAAGCCAGCTCAACTCTCATAGGGTTACTATGAACACTGAACAAGTTGATCCCGGAAGTGCTTTGTATAGTGCCTATTACATACGGAGTGCTCAATAAAATTAGCTATTATGACTGAGGCATTTGACCAAGTGGCTAAGAACACAGACTCCAGAGCCCGAATGAATCCTGGCACTGCTGGCTGTGTGTCTGCAGGCAAGTTACTTAACCTCTCCGGACCTCAGTTTCTCCGTCTGTATAATGGATATAACGAGAGTACCTCCCTCAGGAGACTGTTGCATGAGTTATTAAATATAAGAGGTATAAAAAAAATATATATAAGAGGTATAATACAGTGACTAGTACATACTAAGTGTTATACAAATATTAGTTGTTAGTAATATTATAGTTCATCGGCATTTGACTTTGAGAAAACCATGGCCCAAGTTCACGTAGCTAGGAAGCCTGCCTTTGGGCTCAGTTCTGTTTGAGATGGGCATGCTTATGCCCGTTTTATAGATGAAGAAACTGAGGCTCAGAGAAAGGAAGGCTCACAGCCAGAAAGCAGAGCTGGGAGTCCAAAGGCTTTCCTCTGAGCCCCCTTACCCTCACCTGTGGGAGCCTCCACCCACTGGCAAGAGTCTGCTCTCTTTCCTAAGCCTCACTCTCCACACACTCCATCCCTCCTCCCCCAACCAATCAGGCTGCACAGAAAAAGGATATTACACTCTCCTTCCAAGAACCCCTTCTGCTGAACCAGGGAAAACCACTTCCTAGGGCAGGGGTCCTGGCAGGCAGGGAAAGGGCGTGGGGTGGGAGTTGGGGGGACCCACGCCACACAGCCACAGCCTGGGAGCAGAGCCAGAGATAGATGGGGTATCTAGGGAGGAGAGACATAGAAGCCAGTCTACACAGCTGAGGGAGAGCTCTGCCTCTTACTCCTAAGTTCCCTCACACACCTCTTCCTGTTTCTCTTCCCAATTAGAATCTCTCCACCTCAGGGAATCCACAATGAGAAGTCCCTTCCCTCCTGTATCCTCGCCCCTCTGATGTCCCCTCTTGATGCTCCCCAACCTTCTCTGTCTCCAAGCCCCCTACCCAGGAGCTGTTCCCTTTTGACTCCTGCTTTCTCCGTTTCAGTGCCCTCTGTCAGGTCGCCCCATCCCGATCCCCGGGGAGCGGTGACAAATCCAATGCCCAATCCTTGTTCCCAAAGCCCCATCCCCACCTCTCGCACTTCCATGCCTACTCCCTATTCTCCAAGACCCCTCCTCTTGCAAAGACCTACTCCATTGCTCCCCACTTGTTTCTAGCATTCATTCCCTACGCCAAGGCTTCTCCCTTTTATTGCACACTTTTCCTGACATTAAAGCCCCATTCCCTACAGTTGTCTACTTCCCGTCTCCAGGGTCCAGTCTCTTCCCCTCGAGATACCTCTCTCATCAGCAGTATCCGGCCCAGTTCCAACACCCCCTCCACCTGCAATGTCAGCTTCCTGCCTCTAGAGACCCCCTCTCTCCTATCACAATGTCTCCCATTCTTCAACTCTCCTGCCACGCTCCCAGAGTCCTCCTCTTAGGATGTCCCCTCCCCACCTCCAATTCCTTCTGCCCATCTCTGAGATCCTCCCTGATCTCTTGCCTCCCTGTTTCAAAACCCTCCAGCCACCTCCAGTGTCTCCCTCCCGCACAGCCCTCTCCGCTTGCCACCTGGTCTCCAAAGCTCCCTGGCCTCGAGAGCCCCGGTACACTCCAGCGCTCAGAGCCACCTCCCGGTTCTCCCCTTCCCCGGCCTTCGATCGGCCCCAATCCCGAGAGCCCGCGCCCGGCCCAGACCATCGCACCGCAGCAGGGGCGGCTTGTCAGTATCCTACCGAGTCTGCAGTACCTGCACGTGGACCCACCCTTCCCCCGTCCCCAGCGTGGGCGCGCCCCCGTTACCATGGCGACCCCCGTCCGGACCCCAGCGGCCCAGGTCCCGCGGCTTCTGGGCGGCTCCGGCTCTGGCAGCTGCTGGGGGACCGAAGGCTAGAGCGGACTTCCGGGAGACGAACTCGCCCGCCCTCTAGCGCACAGCCCGCTGGGAATTGTAGTCCGAAAAAAATGGGTTCGCTTGTCTGGGAGGCAAGCCTGGGAAAAGAGCCGGTCTCGCTTCCCAGCATGCTGCGCGACTGTCCGTTTCCTACCGCACGGTTCGGACTCCAAATGCATGCTGGGAGCCGTGGGCGAATTGTAGTCCTCCGAGGACTACAATTCCCGATATGCTTGACGGCCAGCGAGGCGAGCGCTGCATCCTGGGAAATGTAGTTCCTCCAGCCTCCCTCCACCTCCCCGCGAAGGCGAAAAGGACAAGCTGGGAATAGTTGTTTTAAATAAGAAACTGCGTTGGGGGAGCTAGAAATGTAACTGTCTTTCCGTGTTCACCCAGTACTTTGTTTAAAATGTGTTGAGTGTTTTCTGTGGGAGACAGTCAGTGGTTTCAGACCATGAATTTGGAAGTCAGAACTGTGTGCAAATCCTGCCATCGCATTTCCTAGTACTTTGGGCCAGCAATTTCACCCTTAACTCAATTTCTTCATCTGTAAAAGAGGGGTGATCAAGGGGTAACCTCAGTAGGGTTGTTGTAAAGCTTCGGTAAGTTTCCAAAGTACTTAGCACAGTGCTCAACACATGGTAAGTGCTCAATAAATATTAAAATCATGAATGTTCACTGTTAACATACATCAGGTAATAGGCGTCTTCTTACTTCCTATCCAGAGGTACACCTGCCTTCTTTCAGTTACCCAAACAGGCCAAGTGCTTTCCCACCTCAGTGCCTTTCCTTTGCGCTGTTCCCTGGAAATCCTTCCCCCATTTATTTGCTGGCTGACCTCTTCCTCTAGCTTAAACAGCACCTCCACAGTACTATATAGAGGACCCAACATACAAAAGTCCCCCTCTCCGACCCCTCAAATTCTCTAGGTCAGCAGTTAGTTTGATTTTTTTAAGCCTTTTTACGACTGTTAATGATTTATTTGGGGTGTGTGGGTCTGTTGTCTGGATCTCCCCTTAGGTCCCTGTTGAGAGCAGGGACCCTGTCTATTAACTGTATCTACATCACCTAGAACACGGTGGCACATAGTAAGCACTCAGTAAAGGTATTGATACTGAGGGGAGACTTGCCCTAATAAAAACAAACCATATCGTAGAACAATGTAAATTAAAAGTGTAGTATTGGCAGAAGAACCAACACATAGCTATTGAATAATTGCAGGGGCAAAAAGAGGTCAGAGATCATTTCCGTCTCTTGCACTGCTTTATCTCCAACAGCGTTGCAATGCAGGTAAGCAATGCGCCCAGGGTGAAAAATTTAAAAAGGCACTCACTCGGGACTTTCCTGGCCGTCCAGTGGTTAAGACTCCATGCTTCCAATGCAGGGGGTGTGGGTTCGATCCCTGGTCAGGGAACTAAGATCCCATATGCCGCAGGGCGCAGCCAAAATTTAAAAAAAGTTAAAAAGGCACTCACTTTAGGTGTTGACCCAGCCCTTGCAGGAGCCTGAAAGTGAGCACCTGGCTTGCCTCCCCTTGGTCCCAGCCCTGATCTCCAGTGCCCAGCTCAGTGCCTGGCACAAGTCTGGTGTTTGTTTGATAAACATCTGCTGAATGAATGAATTAATAGGTATCAAGAAAACAGACACGTGTAATGCTAAGTAAAAGAAGTCTTACACGAATGAATAGTTACTATGCGATTTGTTTGAATGACCATGAAGACTAAAATTGGTAAAACTAATCTATGATGTGAAAACAGGAACAGTGATTGTCTCTGTGGGCAGGGGGCTAGGAGGTAAGGATTATGTTGGATTTGGCTTAGTAATATTCTATACTTTGAAAGAGGTTTTAGTTACATGGATGTAGATATACATCAAAAATCAACAAATGATACACAAGATTTGTGCATTTCACCTTACGTAAAATTTACCTGAACAAAAATAGTCAGTAAATATTGAGCTCTATTTGATGATATGCATATTGGTTTGTTTTTTTGTCTTTTAGGTTTTTTTTTTGTTTTTGGCCGCGCCGTGCAGCATGCGGGATCTTAGTTCCCCGACCAGGGATCAAACCCGAGCCCCCTGCAGTGGAAGCGCGGATTCTTAACCACTGGACCACCAGGGGAGTACCTGAAATTAACTTTAAAATATAACAGAAAAGTAAGTTAGATTAGTGGATTGATTAAAGGATAGAGAGGTGAAAAGAAAAGAAACAAAATTATAGAATCTAGATGCTGAGTATATGGGCATTCACTGTGTAAAACTTTCCAACTTTATGTTTGGAAATTGCCATAATAAAATAAAGAAAAAAAGAAAAGAAAACAGACACTGTCCCCACCCTGACGTCATTCATGGTCTAGCAGGGGAAATAGACTTAAATGATATATGCAAATAAATAACAAATTACTGAGCAAATAACAATAAATATTTCTTATCTCACACAGCTTCTATGGATCGGGAATTTGGGAGCAGCTTACCTGGGTGATTCTGGTTTGGTGTCTCTCATGAGGTTGCAGTCAAGATGTCAGCTTGGGGACTTCTCTGGTGGTGCAGTGGTTAAGACTCCATGCTCCCAATGCAGGGGGCCCGGGTTCGACCCCTGGTCAGAGAACTAGATCCCACACGCATGCTGCAACTAAGAGTTCACATGCCACAACTAAGGAGCCCACCTCCCGCAACTAAAACCCTGCGCAACCAAATAAATAATTTTTTTTTTTTTAAAGATGTCAGCTGGGAATGCAGTCATTTGAAGGCTCAGTCGACTGGACCTGAAGGATCTCCCTCCCAGGGGCTCACTCATGGCGTTGGCTGATTAACGCTGGCTGTTGGCAGGAGGTCTCAGTTCCTCGCAGGTGGCCCCCTCCACAAGGACACATGAGCTGTTTTCCCCCAGAGTGAATGATCCAAGAAAGGGCAAGGCCAGAAGCTGCAATATGTTTTATGACCTGGCCTCAAAGTCACACCCTGTTATTTCCACATTATCTTATTGGTACCCGGAACTGCCCTATCCAAGGTAGGAGGGGATCTGAATACCAGGTGAGAATCAGCGGGGTCCATCTTGGAGACCTGGCTACCACAATTGCTTAAAGCAGAGACACCTAGCCTAGCTGAGGAGTTAGGGACAGAGCTAGGCAGAGTGTCCAAGCAGGGAAGATACCTTGTTTCTGCTGTCAAGTATCTCATGGCCTGGGTGGTTTGGAGTCTGAGTCTGTCTATATCTATGGAATATAGATATAGACAGAAAGGACTAGTCCCAGCACTTCTTCTTTACTACAGAACGTGGAAAGACCCTTTCCTTTGAGGTGTCATTTCAACATGCTTGTCATAGGAAAAAATTGGAAAGAGACAAAATATGCATTGATAGGGGAAAAAGCAGCTAGTTCATATGCAGTCACATAACAAAATGTGTGCATTCAGGCAACTATATAGAGAAGTCTGGAAGAAAACACGTTTCTCGAAAGGCGAGGGGATGGGGTTGGGTTGTCCAAGGAGACTGCAACTTATCTGGTGTATTTTAAAATTTTGTAAGCACAAGAAATTCATGTATTATTGGTAATAGAATAATGAAAAGAATACATAACACAATTGAAAGTGGGCAAAAGATTTGAACAGCATTTCACAAAAGATGCTATTCAGATGGCTCATGTATATATGAAACGATACTCAACCTCATTAATCAATGGGATAAGACAAATTAAGACCACAACTGGATACCACTACACAGCCATTAGCATGGCCAAAGTTAAAAAGATGGACAATATCAAGTGTTTGGGAAAACGTGGAGCAGCTGAAATTCTTCTACATGTCTCTGGGGATGTGAATAGGTGCATCCGCTTTGGGAAACTGGTTGAAGTACACAGGCACACCCTGTGACCAGCAATTTCACTCTCATGTACATACCTAGCAGGAATGAGTACAAATATTTACCAAAAGACATGTTCTAGACTGTTCATAGCAGCGCTGTTCATTATAACTAAAAGTGGAAACTCCCCAGATGCTCACCAACAATAGAATGTAAAAATACATCGTGGATTCTTCACACAGTAGAATACTACACAGCACTGAGAATGAACAGTCTCCATTTACACAAAGTAACGTGGATAAATCCAACAAACTATGTTGATCAAAAGAGACCACTTAATTCCGTTTATGTAAAGAATTAAAACAGGCAAAACTAAAGCTAAAATAAGCATAGAAAGCAGGATGGGGGTCTTCTTGTAGGGGCAAGAGGAGTGACTGGAAGGGGACGGGGTTGGGGGGCTTCTCAGAGATTGGTCACATTCTGTTTTTTTATCTGGGTGCTGGTTACAAGGGCGTGTTCTCTTGGAATATTCATCGAGCTGTACACTTGTGATTTGTGCACTTCTCGGTGTGCATGTTTTATTTTATTTTATTAAATTATTTTTTTAATGGGCTCTCTCTCTCTCTCTCTCTCTCTCTCTCTCTCTCTCTGTCTCTCTCTTTTTTTGGCCGTGCCACGCAGCATGAGGGAACTTAGTTCCCCCTTCAGGGATCAAACCCGTGCCCCCTGCAGTGGAAGCGCGGAGTCCGAACCTCTGGACCACCAGGGAATTCCCTCCATTTTTAAAGTTTATAAAAATTGGGAGGTTCATCATCCATCCTTCCATCAGACATTTAGCGTGTGCCCACTACGTGTCAAACACTGGCCAGGCGCTGGGATTTTGCACTGAGCCTAGGCATCCCCGCCTCCCATTCCTTCCTCGTGATTGGCTGCTCTTCCGGCCAATGGCGGAAGAGTTCACCTCTCTTTGCCATAACAGCCGCAGCATCAGCTAGCTGCAGCTTCCTCAGTTCGGTTTGTAGGCGGCGCTGTGAGCTCACCAACTCCTTGGTCAAGCTGAGACCTGGTCCCCACCCTCTGATTCTTTCTGACTCTGAGGAATGGAGAGAGAATATGCCCCAGCACCTCCACCCTCTTTGCAGAACTCTTTTGTGGATTTTTCTGCCTGTGCATCTCCCCGATGCGGATCCAGATCCCCAGGTCCCGCCTCACACCTACTCCAGCTCCACGGTTGGTGTGACCTCCAGTCCCAGCTATTTGGGCCTCTAGGTCCACGCTTGGGAAATCTTGACAGTGGCCTAGGCCGGCAGTCGGCACCTCTCTCTGTCAGCTAATTGTTTACTCGCTTGTCTATTTATCCTGGAGTGGAGGTTAGCCGAGTGCGCGGAGGCGGCTGCCCCCAGAGAAGCCTGCTTCCTGTGGTTGGCTTGCTCAACTAACACCCGCCCTCTTGTGCACTGGAAAGAAATGCAGAGCTGGGAAGGCCCTCCTTGTTGGTTCCCTTCGTTCATCCAGGGAAACACTGCCTGAGCCCCTGCCTTGTGCCTGGACCTGTGCTAGGAACATCAACGTTGATAGGGACACCCCCAACCTGTCCTCATGGGGCTCACAGTCCAGTGGGATAGAGAGACCTATCAGTATAGGGGAACAACCCAGGGGTGGTCAGGGCTTGGCTGGAGGACCCGAAGGTGCTGTGGAAGCCTAGAGGGAGACTGGCAGGGCCTCAGGGAGGGCCTCCCGGAAGAGGGGACATCTGAGCTAGTATCTGAAAGAGGGAAAGAAGTTAGTCATTAAACAAGGACTGTGTCTTGGCTACCATGCCTGCAGTGCCAGCCATCATCCCCTTTGTTTAGAATTAGATTCATTCATTTATTCATTAGCAATTATTTATTGTGGGCCATTTTCCAGACTGAGGAACTAGCCAGAATTCCTGCCTTCAAAGGGCTCACACATAAAGTGGTGATAACAGGGACTTCCCTGGTGGCGCAGTGGTTAAGAATCCGCCTGTCAATGCAAGGGACACGGGTTTGAGCCCTGGTCCGGGAAGATCCCATGTGCCGTGGAGCAACTAAGCCCATGTGCCACAACTACTGAGTCTGCGAGCCACAACTACTGAGCCCGCATGCCACAACTAGTGAAGCCTGTGCGCCTAGAGCCCGTGCTCCACAATAAGAGAAGCCACCGCAATGAGAAGCCCACGCACCGCAATGAAGAGTAGCCCCGGCTCTCCGCAACTACAGAAAGCCCGCATGCAGCAACAAAGACCCAACACAGCCAAAAAAAAGAAAGAAAGAAAGAAAGAAAAATGGTGATACCAATACAGAACTTCAACCCCTGATGGAGTGCTGTGAAGAAGTACTAGGTGTGCAACTATCTGACCCCAGTTGTCTGGGTTTGAATCTCACATCTGACACTCACTAGCTGTGTAACCTCTTTGTGCCTTAGTTTAGCAGAATAACAACTCTAACCTACTTGTAAGGTGTTCTGAGGGTTAAGTGAGTTAATATGTTTAAAGTGCTTTAGAATGTTGCCTAGCATAAAGTGCCCATTTTTATAAAAATATGAGGGTTAGGCCAAATCTGCGAGGCCACCCTGAGGAAGTGACTTCGAGTGAGACTTGAATGATAAGACAGGGTCGATGGGCTCCAAAAGAAGGGGAGAGGGGCATCTGGATCCAGAGTGAGCCCAGGCTTCTCTCTTCTCTAGGTGCTGCCAGTTCAAAAATTCCCCAAGATTGGAAGGACCTAGAATACGGCACTGGAGTTACGAACACTTATTAATTTGAAGTAGGGGAATCCGATGTCCCTTCTCCCGTTTTTCTGGTGTTCTCAAGTGATAGATCTCAAAATCACTTACAAACCAGGGCTTGCAGTGGCACCTAAAGAAAATCTGGCCCACGCATTGGATTTGTTTAGCCCACAGCGCTAAAAACAAACTTTAAAAAAAGTCAAGAATGGGGACTTCTCTGGCTTTCCAGTGGTTAAGACTCCCGCTTCCACTGCAGGGGGCACGGGTTGGATCCCTGCTAGGGGACCTAGGATCCCGCATGCCACGTGGGGCGCCCCCCCAGAAAACAAGTCACGAGCATCTAAAAATCAAATTTCATGCATTAAAAGTGTTAAATTAAAAAAAAAAAAGGGAGTCAATGGAAACGACCGTTATCAGTAATCAGAAAACCTTTATTTGATTGGATGCTTTAAAACTTGAGCACACTTCAATTTCATTTTATTTTACTTTTTTATAGATTAATTTATTTATTTACGTATTTTTTGGCTGCATTGAGTCTTCGTTGCTGTGCGCGGGCTTTCTCTAGTTGCTGAGAGCGGGGGGCTACTCTTTGTTGCAGTGCGAGGGCTTCTCTTGTTAGAGAAGGCTCTAGGCGTGCAGGCTTCTGTAGTTGTGGCACACAGGCTCAGCACTTGTGGCGCACGGGCTTAGTTACTCCGCGGCATGTGGGATCTTCTCGGACCAGGGCTCGAACCCGTGTCCCCTGCATTGGCAAGCGGATTCTTAACCACTGAGCCACCAGGGAAGCCCCACACTTCAATTTTTTAAAAAAGCATTGAGCTATGACCTCAAAAACAAAACAAAACTTGAGCGCATGTAATTTTATTTATCAACGTTTATAGAGCAAGGCATGATTTTCAGCGCTTTACAAGTAGAACTCATTTAATTCTCCCTGCAAACCTTACTAAAGAGCTAAGATTATCATTCCATTTTTTAGATGAGGAGACTGAGTAAAGAAATGAAAAATGCAATAAGCAGCATAGCTTTTCTTCATGCATTCTTTGAATATTGACTGGGCTCCCAGAACGCTCATCTTCCAAGACCCGTACTTCCGGAGGGGTCCCAGAGGAACCCCTCTTCAGTTCAGAGGAATTCAGGGGTTACAGTGGTGCCCCTTCCCATCACTACTCTTTCCCCTCCGGGCTCTCGAACTGACATTTGATTTGCAGTCATTTACACAATGCCGACTTGGAGGCCAGGGCTGCATGCGGGACCAGGCCTCCGCGCCTCTTCCGGGATCAGGCGATCACAGAACCCAAAGCAAGTTGTAATAAGGCACTCGTTACCTGCAGATTTTCTTCTCTGCCAGGAAAAAGAGCACGCGCTCCTCAGCCCCGCCCCTTCCTCCGGATCGACGAATTGAGGCTCCTATTGGGCTAAGGCGGGCCACGCCTCTTCGTGTTCCCCAATCAACTCCTCCACTGGGTGCGCTCCCTGCTCCTCAGCCCCGCCCCACCGCCCCAAGTTACGTCGCTCCCTCTCTCCTCCTCCGTTTTCCCCGGGGCTGAGCTCGCGGCAAACCCACCGCCCCTTGCCTCTCATTGGCTGGTCAGGTCCCGCGCGAGCGGGATCGCGCCCTTCGCTCCCGCCCCCAAAGCTGGGCCATGCCTCTCCCCTCCCGCTTTCTCCAAGAGCCAGGGCGAGGAGGGTTTCGGCTGCTTCTGGCGCGCGCAAGGGTGCGCGCGCCTCTCGAGGACCACTCCCTCCGCCTCGTGCGAGTAGCCGCGGCGGCTGGCACCCCCTCCCGCGCACGCGCACTTGGCCACCCCATTCCTCTGCCCGGTCGCGGGTCGCCTCGCGCTCTGTCTCGATCCGCAGCCACCGCACTAGCGGCATTTCTTGGGGGCGCACGCGCACTGCGTCCTCCGCACCCGTTCCCTGGACGCGGCTGATGCAGTGGCAGTGAGTCCCTCGGGCGCGCACGCGCTCTCGCTTCTCCTCTGCCACGCGCCGGTTATTCCCTCGCTGCGCGCCCTCACGGGCCGTTATCCCCCTGCAACGGTCCCCGCGCCACGCACGCGCAGCAGCGAGGGGGAGCGCGCGCGGGAGCGGCGGCCGCAGGAAGGAGGCGCCGCCGCCGCCATTGCGAAGGAGGGAGGGAAGGAGCGAGCAAGGCTGGTCCGCCCTCCCCCTGGTTCCCGCCCCTCCCCCCTTCCCCTCCCCGCCCCCCGCCCCGAGGGAGAGCCGCGGAGCGGCGGGAGGAGGAGGTGGAGGAGGCGGAGGAGGGAGTCCGCGAGGGAGGGTCCGCCCGGCCCCCCGCCGCCGGAGCTGCCGCCGCCGCCTCAGCTGCCGCTGAACGAGGAGCAGCAGAACATGGCGCCGGGGCCGCCGTCGCCGCTGCCGAGATCCCGGAGGCCAGGGCCGCGCTGAGGGCGCCCAGCTGGTGAGTGCGCGAGCTCGCGGGCCCCGGCCGCGAGGCCGGGCGCCGCCCCGCTGCGGGGTCCAAGGGGAGGCGGGGACGGCGGGGCCCGGAGCCCGCGAACAATGGAGGAGCCGGAGGGGGAGGGGAGGGAGCGGCCCCCCAGCCCCCCCGGGCCCCGCCGGCCCCGCCGATTCGTGCTGCGGCCCGGCCCGCCGGGGCCCGTCTGCCCTTCGGACTTGCCCCTGCCCGCCCAGCCCTGCTGTCGCCGCGTCTGCCCCCGCCCTCCAACCCATTGGGATCTCGGTGTCTGCCTCGGCCTCCCCCCCAACTCTGCTCCCAATTCTGCGCCTCCCCCTTCCCTCTTCCGCCCCTCAGTGATGCCCTTCGCCCCTCCTAGACTCTGCAGTGCTCGAGGGATCCACCTCCTCAGTGACCCTTCCGCATCCCTTAATTCTGGACCCGCACTTTGAGATTCGTGATTCTTCTGCCTTCTTCGATTCCGCTCTCACCACCCTGGATCTGCCCCCTTCTTTGACCCAATCTTCTGTTACCCTCCGCTGTTTCACCGCCAGGAGCTGTCCCTCTAGGACCTGCGGTTCCACCTCCTTGGTGATTCATCCAAACCCTGTTCGTCTTGGCACTGCTGCTCCCAGGTCTTCTCCTTGGACTTAATTCCACGTCCCTCTTGGGCCCTACTGCCTGCTGACAAAACCTGCTCCCCCCGCCATACCCCTGGACTCTCTGACCCTCGTCTGCCTCAGTTCAGTTCCCTGCTCCCTCTCGGACTCCGATGCACCATGCTTGCCTCCTCCCCTGCTCAGACCTTGCTCCCGTCTGCCATTCAGAGCCTTTCCTCTCTTCCAGACCTTTCTGCCTCCCCACTCTGCCCCTCATCCAATCTCAGATCTTGCTGTGCCCTCCAGCCTGCTTGCTTTCCGACTTTGCCTTCCATGAGGCAGCCTCCTCCCCCTTCTCTGACCCTGCAGCTCTCTCGTTTCTGCCTTTCACTTCTCTGACCTTTCTCCCGAACTCAGCCTCTCCGCGGCCTCAAGCCCTGCAGTCCCCAGTTCTACCCCAGTGTTCTCCTTGCTGTTTCCTCTCTTCCCCACCTCGTTATTGGCCCTCTTTTGAGCGGTTCCATTCATTTGCTCCGGCTTCCTTTGACCTGTCTCCCCTTCAGTACTTCTCTGTGTAAGACCTGCTTCCAGCCTCTTTCTCCAAGTCCTGTCCTCTTCATTTTGGCCCTTCTTAGATTTGTCCTTTACCTCACTGAACCGTCGATAACTTGTCTCTGATCCATCACCCCCTTCCCTTCCCATTCTGCACCTCAGACTTGCCCCCAATCCTTTTTGCACCTGCTCTTTCATTTCTTCAGTTCCGCCCCATCCTCTCTATTTAATGCTTTCCTCACAGCTCTGCCCCTTTTGGAGCTGTCCACTTGTCCACCTATTTTTTGGACCCATTTTAACTCTTACTGCTGTCCCTTCTCGGTGTGGTCCTCTTTAACTCTGGTCATCTTGTGACTGCCTCGCACCTCTGTTGCCTCTCAGTTCCAAGTTTTCCACCTGATCTTCTATCCCCCCACCATTTTGATTCAGCTCTCAACCTCCACTCTCTCCTTCCTCGTATTTGTCCTCCCCTTTTTGCCCTACCTCTTGCCCCATTACTGAGTCTCCTTCCCCCTGCTCTGCCCAGTATAGAGATGTTTTCCCAATCATTCCTACCTGTCACTCCCCCCACCCCAGCTTCCTCTTAGAGCTATCTCAGTTCTGGGCTAGAGTCTCCCTCCCTTTTGTGACCCCTCTCCCAGATCTGTTCTTCACTGCCTTGTTTTCTTCTTCATCTTTTCTTTCCCCTTGTATCTTGCGAGGCTTCTTCTCTTCCCATTTAGTTCCTATCAGGTTTGCTTCTCCCAGCTCCCCTGCTTGGCCTGCGCGTTCCCACCGGGTGCTTCCCTTCTTCAGGCATGCCTGTCTCTGGTCTCCACCCCTCAGCTTTGGAGGGGAAGGGGCTGGGTTGGGCCGCGGCTTCTGCAGGCTCAGGTTTAGACTGCAGATTCTCTCAGCTCTCTGACCCTGAGGGTTTTATCTCGAGGGATCCTGTGAGATCTGAGTAAGTAGGTGGGGGCTGGTTGATTGGTTACTGCTCTCGAGTCTGGGAGTGTCTCCCCCATCTCCCCCATTTCTGCCAAGGTTAGTGGTGGTGGGAGTAGATCTCCTTTCCACTGCCCCGCTTTCTTTCCCGCTCCCATTTTGCTCCCCAGCCCCTTCGGGTCCCTGGGCTTTGCAGTTTTGTGTCCTTCGGAAAAGGAGAGTGCAGCTGCTCACAGGTCTGTCTTCTCTTTCTCACTTTCCCTCCCTCTTTCTCTGAGCTGTTGAGACAGTTGTACCCTCTCTCCCCTTCACCTCCAAGCCAGCACCCTTTGGGAGAATTTAGGAGTATGCTTTTTTGTTTTTTTCCAGCTGACAAGTCATATTTGTTTTACCTTCGGCTGGGAAAATGCCAGTTCTCGAGTTCTCCCCAGTCCCACCGGGGGCTGTGGTCGCACTTGCTGTTTACTGCTGTGGGTCTGCAGAAGCTGCCTAATGGCCTCTGGTTTGCTTTGTGACCTTTGGGAAGGGTGGTGGAAAGTGGGCTTATTTCTTTTTCACCTCTGCCCCAGGAAGGATTCAGCTTCCTGGTCTTCAAAATGGTGAGGGCCTGGGTTTGGAAAGCTCTTTGCAGTTGTTTGTTGAAACAGAGTGCCAAGTGTCACTTAGATTTCTGCCCTCTGGTATTGCAGGCGCTCCCAGCCACAGGAGTTGAATGCTGATAGGTAGATCTATGTTTGGGAAAGGGAGGGGGCTCATTGCTGTACCAGGAGTATGTGGGTGGACCCTGACACTCCCCCAGCCTTTTTTAAATTTTTTTTTTTTTTCCCCCCCGGTTCGTGGGCCTCTCACTGTTGTGGCGTCTCCTGTTGCGGAGCGCATGGCTCACGGGCCCAGCCGCTCCGCGGCATGTGGGATCCTCCCGGACCTGGGCACGAACCCGTGTCCCCTGCATCGGCAGGCGGACTCTCAACCACTGCGCCACCAGGGAAGCCCTCCTCCAGCCTTTTGACTGCTCTGATTTGGTAGAGTGAGAAATGGGTGCCAGGAACTGTCTGATATGATTGGGTTTTTGGTTTATTACCTGTGAAATGTACCTTTGCTGCCTTTTCCTTGAGCTTTAGTGATCTTATGTTGGGGGTGGGGTTTAGTAAATTCATTCAGAGGAAGAGGTGGTTTTTACAGAAAACCAGACAAGCATTTTCCTTCCTTACCTTGGGAGAAGGAAGCTTTTGCATGTTCTAGGTTTATTTATTTTATTTCTTGAGTAAATCAAAAGCCTGATTTTTTCCCCCCTGTGGCCTAGGGCAATTGCATGTTAAAGCAGCCATCAAGCTGTGAAGGAGCGTTTACAGGAAGGACTTTATTTCTTAACTGAGCTATAATCAAACTTCGTTTACTTCAGCACTTACTTAGAATAGTTCTGTGTGAATGCTTGTGAAATAAAAAACATTCGCTGTCATCTACAGAATTGAACCGTTGACTCATCAAATGTTAGGGCATTTGTATGTGAGACGGTGAGGGGGGCTGGATAGTAGATCCATATGGCTCCTTTAGTTTCTAAGTTTTTAGGACTTTAAGTTTTGTGACAAGCAGAGTCTGGTAATTTTAATTATCTGTGGCATTTGTCTCCACCATTATTGACTTTAAGAATTTTGGTTTATTTCTGTTAGTTTCTGTTCATTTCTGAATTTTGGCCTTGTGAACCATGATTAATTCTCTGAATTTGTTTGTGTTTATGTTCCTCGTGTTGGTATAAATAGTTGTTTTGTTTTTTATTCTTAATGTGGAAGTGGCAGCTAATTAAGAATAAAAACAACTGTGTATGCAGTACTGCTTAAATTCGTGTTCCAGGGTTTTAACATCACTGGCAGCATAGAAAGTTTCTGCGTGCCCAAAGCTTACGTTTACATAATAGGAGGAGAGGAGACAGAAGAACAAAGAGCTGATTTTTCTTCCTAAACTGGTAACTGATGTTCCAGAGCTTGTCAGATTTCTCTGATGGTAGCAGAGGCTCCAACTCCTGTATCAACATTTGTTTTCATGAAGGAATTGGGTGCTACAGAAATCTGAGGTGGTAGCCTTGGCCTTCTGGAACATTTAATGTGCCAGTTGGGGGTGGGGTGTGGAGTGGGGGATGGCGGTAGACCTAGTAATAGGTCTTCAAGGGCTCTTGCCCTGCCTAGAAAATCTTTGTATTACTGGCCTGATTAAAGTTCCTGTCTTTTTTTTACACTAGCCTTTCTTTTTGGCTATGACCCCCTCCCTTACCCTCTGCACCTTTTTTCTTGCCATGATGAAGGCCAAAGATTTAGGACAATAAAAAGATCAGAAATCCTCTTGATACTGGACACATGCAAGTTGTCCTTGTGCAGATCCATGGGCCTAATGGTGACTTTTGACAAAGGACAGTCTGGGAGGAGTGAGGGTTGCATAGGTGACTGTAAACTACAGCCTCATGGGTGTTTGGTCAGTCTGTATGTGATGAGGAAACACATCAGGTCAGTACAGTTGGCGATTGAAAAGATGAGACTAGTTGTCTGTTTCCCTCTAGTCTTGTCTGCTTTCCCCTCTTCCGTCTGCTGTGGTGTTCTGCGAGGTGTTAGGTCTCTTGTAGGGCCTTCCTGTGATCTGCTTTGACTCTTGTCATTCACCAACTGGCAGTCTAAACAGTGTGTTAACATACTCAGTCACTGTGACATTTTATTTATCATCTAGTTCAGTCGTTTAAAATTTCTTTTCCACACTATATGAAATAGATAAACTTGGAGATTCTCTGCTTGAAGAGGGAAGGTGACCAGCGGAAAGCCGTTGGGTTTGGAACAACAGCTTGAAGGTCAGTGTGCCTCGTCTAGCCTCCTCATTTACAGTTGGGGAAATGGAGAGCTTGCAAGGGGCATGCTGACAGGCTTCCTGTCATAGTTGAAAAAGTAATGGGCATACGGGTAGGAGACCTTCTGGTCTAGGCCTTAACCTAATTAGAGGGACACTTGGACAGAATGCTTTACCTCTCTGGACTTCACATTCGTAGCCTGAAGTCTTGTGTGCCATTCAGCTCTGATTGTAGATTCTCGTCCTGGATCACATACCACATCAAAGCTGGGACTGGGACTGGGCTCCTGGTGCTACACTTAACCACTGCACCCCCCCCCCATCAAATCCCGTAACCCAGAACGGGCCAGGCAGTGGGGGGGCTCTTTCCCCAGGGGATGCGGTACAATGAATTGAATTACCTTTGTTGTGTGCTTTTTCAAAAATAAACACTTGCCTCTTTTTCAGGCATTCACATGAAGATTAGTTTATAATTTGGGGAGAAAGGGGCATCCAGACTGTATTAACTACATAACTAAGACCATATACCTCTTAAAAACAATATGGAATTTTTCAAGCTGAGTCATTGTTGACCTAGGCTCTCAAATAGCAGTGGTCTGAATAGCACTTGAATGCTGGAATTAAGAAATGCAAACAAATCATTCATGTTCATCTTCCTGAAAGTTTATTTCAATTTAATTTTTGATACTATGCTTTATCAGACTTCATCTATGAAGAATTCTTGAAAATAATACTTGGCATCTGTCAGTCTAATCTTCATTTATTTGCTTCGCTGATGTTAAGAGACACCATTAAGTTGATATATTAGCAGAGAACCAGCCATGAAGCATCCTCACAGGAAAGTAATATTTATTTTAGTTAAAAGTAGCCAGACTTGCCTATCTCCTTCATCCTTTTTGAAATGAGCATTTTCATTTTATGAAATTTGTGGCAGTTGTGATGTTGCATTATGCATCTATAGGTATTTCATACTTTTTAAAAAAATTAATTTATTTTGGCCGCGCTGGACGACATGCGGGATCTTAGTTCCCTGACCAGGGATTGAACCTGCGCCCCCTGCAGTGGAAGGGCAGAGTCTTAATCACTGGACTGCCAGGAAAGCCCTCATACTTTTTTTTTTTTTAATTATTTATTTGGTTGCACCAGATCTTAGTTGCGGCACATGGGCTCCTTAGTTATGGCTTGCAAACTCCTAGTTGCGGCATGCATGTGGGATCTAGTTCCCTGACCAGTGATCGAACCTGGGCCCCCTGCATTGCGAGTGTGGAGTCTTAACCACTGCACCACCAGGGAAGTTCCTACCCTCATACTTTTTTTGCTCTCCTAGTGTCTGCCTTGTTATTTGGAAAATGTTCTCTTGCTAGTCACTATTGTAATATTTGCGTTTGGTAATCAAACTTGAACAATTGAGAGGCAGCTTCCTATGGCATAAACAATGTTGAATTGATAAAGAAGAAACCTGGGTTCTAGCCCTGGCTCTGCTGCTTACTAGCTGAGTGACTTTGGCCAAATCATTTTCACTTCTCTGGGCTACAGTTTCTTCATTAGAAAAATGAAGGGATTATTACCAGTTGGTTCCCATTATTTCCCATCATACCTAGCAAAATATCTTGTACATAGTAGGCCCCCACTACATACTTGCTGATTGAAGCCAAGCTGGTGCCAATGACTTTTTTTTTGGTGGGGGAGGGGGGGAGTTGGGAAGATGTATGTGTACACTGACCATAATGGCTATTTTTAGGCTTGAAACTCTTAGATGGCATGCCCTCTTGGTCAGCATTTAATCCCTATACATACATACACACATACATCGTAAGCGTCTTGATGAGGGCTACACAGCTAATAGATGCTAGGGCTATGTTATAAATCCATGTCTGTCTGATTCTAAAATTTGTATTTATTTTATTAGACTGCCTTGCCTGTCTAGGACGTAAGAATAAGCTGTACTTCTAATCCATTGAGGAATTCATAGTCAGTTATAAACAATTAACTATGTATATAATATGGGGTGGGGTGAGGGAAGTGAATGTTCAATAGACTATTATTAATTTCTAGCTGCTTTGGAGGCAGTCCCATATTAATCTTAAAGATTTTCATATTCAGAGACTGAACACACATTAGGTTCCATATCACAGTATTTTAAAAGGAATCCACAGCCACAAGTACCAGCTTGTCTTTCTAGTCAGCATATTGAAGAAGTTGAGCATTTTATTTCTGACCTGGATTCACACCCAGGTATAACAAAACTGTAAGCAAATTTGTCTAACAGAAATAAGATGGAAATGTTTGGTCACGTTATGGCCTTAAATCTATATTTTGGGACTTCCCTGGTGACCCAGTGGTTGAGAATCCGCCTGCCAATGCAGGGGACATGGGTTCGATCCCAGGTCCAGGAAGATCCCACATGCAGGGGAGAAAGTAAGCCCGTGTGCCGCAACTGCTGAGCCTGTGCTCTAGAGCCCACAAGCCACAACTATTGAAGCCCGTGCTCTGCAGCAGGAGAAGCCACCATAATGAGAAGCCCACGCACCGCATCGAAGAGTAGCCCCCCCCCCGTCGAAGCAACTAGAGAAAGTCCGCGCACAGCAACGAAGACCCAGCACAGCCAAGAAAAAAAAAATCTATATTTTCTTTGGCAAATAGAAAAGTATCTGAATAGCTCTTAATTGATTTTCTTCTGAGAAAACTCTCTAGACAACTACAAATGTATAGATAAAAATATACTTTGCCCCTTGACTTGTTTGTGTGGAGCTCCCTATAATACTTTTTTAAAAAAATTTCAATTCAGAAAGTTATTAAATAATGTTGGGGTGAGAGAGTGTTTTCCAGCTACAGCTAATAGCCTCCTGAAGTGTAAAAAAAATATTGTTGCATTGTACTTCTTCCCATCTCCATTTAAAAGAAAGGTCAAAACCGAGGCTTCATCTATTGCAGCCTGCACTGCTTAGGAATAAGACAAGGAAAATGATTACTGTTAATTGCCACGGGCAATTAAAAAGGATTCTTTGTTCAGTAACAAATTGATTGTGTTCAAATGAAAGTCAGCACTGCATTAATACAAGATTATTAGATTCTTGAAATCAGCATCTTCAGCTAGAGTGGCTTTCACTTCAAGGGAATTGTGTCACTGGGAGTAGTGTACCTAAATGCTTGGTGATTAAAAGTACTAGGTCTTGTACTTCCTTGGTGGTGCAGTGGTTAAGAGTCCGCCTGCCAATGCGGGGGACGCAGGTTCGAGCCCTGGTCCAGTAATATCCCATATGCCACGGAGCAACTAAGCCCATGTGCCACAACTGCTGAAGCCCATGTGCTTAGAGCCCGTCCTCTGCAACAAGAGAAGCCACCGCAATGAGAAGCCCGTGCACCATAGTGAAGGATAGCTCCCGCTCTCTGCAACTAGAGAAAGCCCGCATGCAGCAACGAAGACCCAACGCAGCCAAAAATAAATAAATAAATAAATTTATTGGGGAATAAAAAAAGTATCTCTAGGTCTTTATTTTTCAGAAGTGCTTATTAAGTTTTTAGGTGGAAGACTGGTAGATGCTGCTTTTGTAATATCATTTTTAACGGGCTGATATCATTGAATATTTTAATGCTGCTGACCTATAGGAAATTTCTTCCACTGATTGGTCAGTCAGTTGAGGAATGCACATAAAACCGTTGATAAATGAGGAAAAAGGACGCTGACTGTTGCGGGAGTGGCTTATGGCATATGCCTAGTATTAGTCAACAGCCATGAAGGCTTAAAAATGGTCAGTTGAGCTAAAGTACTTGTGATTTGATGTTGTATGTGTATATACAGGGAATACATATTTTCTTATGTACAGATTCCCTTAACATTTTTTCTTTTTGTTTACCTTTTTTTTAATTAAGGAGCAACTTAACATGTAGAAAAGTACATAAATCTTAAGTGTACATTTCTGAATTTTCTACATCTTGTACAGACCCCTTTTTCATATGATGGGGCATAATTTCCTTTCCACACAATTGTTCATAATTTGGAAACTGTTTGAGAGTCTCTATCTGTAAGGCCCTTCAGTCATGACTTCAGTATACAAATGTGAATGTGTAGGATCATATTTATAACTTTTCCAAGTTTGTTCGGGGTCATATACCTGATAATGAATGGGATAATAGTGATCTCGTACAAATTACAAGTGTCGAAAGCATCTTGTAATAACAGATCTTTCCTATTTGTGTTGTAATTCCAGAGTTTTGGGGTCTCTGTTTACTTGGAATTGAAAGGAAATAGGTATGGTCACTGCTGTGACATCATGATGGGACTGTCAGGCACGCAAACTGGTGTGAACTCTCTGGAAAGCGGTTTGGCAATGTTTTAAGAGACACAATCCTTGATCTAGTTATAGGTATCTATATGGACCAAAAACTAGAGATGAGGACCAAGATTTTATACAAAGATGTTAATTATAGTGATGTGTATTGGAAAGAAGAGAAGCAATCTAAATGTTTTAACTTTAAGGGAATGGTCACTTTATGGAAAAGTCTGGAGTCATGTAAAAAGGATGTTTTTGGAGAATTCTTGACATGGGAAAGTGCACACAAAATAAAATTAAGTATGAGAAAAAAGCAGGATATAGAACTATAAACAGTGTGGTTCCAGTTATTTAAAAATATATATGGGAAAAAGTGGAAGAAACATGCCAAAGCTGTTAGTATTTATCTTTATGTTGTAGAATTTTGAGTGATTAATTTTTTTTTTCTGAGTTTTCCCATTTTCCATGATTTTACTGTTTGATTCAGAGGAAAAAAAGGTTAAACAATTTTTTTTTTTTTGACATAGCAGTTGTATTGTTTGGTTTTTCTTGAAAACATGTGAAGGAAAAATTGAGCTGAAAAGCAAGAAATTAGTAATAGTGAGGTCTGTTGGACTCTAGTACCTTTGAAGGTAAGGCGGTTACCCTTTCTTAGCACAATAATTGAATTATAAATTGTAGCAGTATTACCAGTTAATAACAGCAGTATGCTTACTGAGTACCAGGAGACTCCTGAGTGTTCCCTCATATGCTCCTCGCGGTAATCCTCTGCTCTGAGGTGGGTGATATTTCATTTTCTAGTGAGGGAGCTGAGGCTTCCTGAGGGAACTTACCCAAGGCCACAGGGCTGATAGGTCCCTGAGGCAGTCTGGTTCAGAGCCTTTGCTTGGAGCCCCTGCTTTCTGCCACTTTCTCTGGTGTGCTGTACACTGTACAGAACTGATTTTACCCCAGAAATGAGGAAGATAAAAGTCTACTTCATGGCTGATAGCTGTAGCTACACCAAGGTGTCCCCCACCCCAACCATGCTTGTTTTAAAGGAGCCATTAGTACATTACTTTTTCCTTAACTTGGTCAAAATCAGGAATGGACATGGAACTAGTTATATCTTCCCTTTTATGGGCCGAAAAATTCTTTAGGTCAGATTTAAATAATTTTATTTATTTAATATAGTTGATTAATTTTACTTAAATAATTTTTTTTATTTAATATAGTTGATTAATTTTACTTAAATATTTAAATAACTTAAATAATTAAGGACTATTAAGCAGAAGAGGGAACAGACTGGTTCTCTGAGCTCCAAAGGCTAGAGGTGTAGGGAGACAAGTTTTATTTTTCCCTTTTCCTCCCCATTCAACCAGTGTTTGGGTGTCTACACTGTTTAGAGTACCAGTTGTACAAAACATGCCTCCTCCTCTCTGAGAGTTTATATGCCATTTATAAAACAAAAGCAATTCTTCCCTTACAGGTGACACAAGGAACACCCTGTTTCTGTACCAGAAAGTAAAAAATTTAGAAGGCCAGTGGCCTGATTTTTTTTTCTCCCCGATCTTATCTTAAAGAATTAAGTGCGACTTAACATTTCAACACAAGAATGCGTTGACTAGGAAGACAGATATCATCTTATTATGAGAAAGAAAGTGGTCCAAGTTTTATCTTGAATACGGAATAATTTGGAAATTAAAAATTTTACCTTCTTTGTTTTTATTGTTGTTATTAACAGGACATTTGCACACACATATACCTGTTCATTTATTGGTCATTCTTTCTTTCACGAGGGAGAGCATTGAAGACCTGATGTTCATTTGCAGTGTGAGGGGTTTACGTTTAGACATGAGGAAGAAATTGCAAAGTAGCTTGGAGGCTCCACAGGGTTTTTTTGTTTTGTTTCCCTATTTATTCTGTGAACCCATCACATTTGTCCTAGAACACGTCATTAGGAGCACAGTATTTGTTGAATTAAAGATACTATTTTTTGAGAGAAACCAGGAAAAATAAAGTCTCTGGAATCTTTTAGTCCTTAGATTCTTGGGTTTCTTCAAGAAACTTCTTTAAACTTCTTTAAAAACCCTTTCTGCCATTTTCATTTTGCTTCTTACCAACTTTGTGACCTTGGACAAGTCATTTATCTTGAGTTCTTGTCTATAAAATGGGCCTAAATACCTATTCTGCCTGCTACAAAGGCTTTTTGTGTCCACATTTTTTTTGGAGAACTAAATGCCAACAGTGGATGTGGAATTCTGTAACATTGGACAGTCTTTCAGTTTTCTGGGAGGATGAAAAAGCACAGTTTGATTAATTAAACTGTTTAGGTAGGCCAGCATGTTAGAGGAAGCCTGATGAAGTTTTGAATCAGTAGAACAGCACATGCTATTGATCTGTAATCTTGTAACCCACCCCAGGTAGCAGCCAATTTTAGGGTCTTAGCAGGGTCTCACACGTCTAAATGTTGTAGGTCATAGGCCAAGTAGCAGTTGTTGAGGTCTGTTTAGTATTCACAGTGTTAGCACTGAGGCCTCAGTTACTCTTTCTCCCATCATGATGCATGGCCTCGGGTCGAGTCCCAGTCCCACCTCTTGCCAGCTCTGCACCCTCAGACAACACACTTAAACTTTGGTGCCTTGAGGCACCTCATCTATAAAAAGGGGCATATAATAGTGTCTACTCATAGGATCGCTGTGCAAATTAAAACAGATAGTGTATTTAAGAAGCTTAAGATCATGCCTGCGTCATGGTAAATGCTCTGTAATGTCATTATTAGTGCAGTAGTTCCAGACTTGGCTTTTACAGACCAGTTGACAATATGGTGGTGGGAAAAAAAAAATTAATTTACCAATTTTTAGTTTCGTTAGGGAGGACATTAAAAAAATAGAAAGAAAGGGAAACTACTCACCATTATTTCCTTGAAGAAAAAGGACCCGCTATTAGAGTAGAAGACAGCCATTTTCTCTTTTTTGGCCGCGAGGCTTTCGGGATCTTAGTTCCCCAACCAGGGACCCCTGCAGTGGAAGCGCAGAGTCTTAACCACTGGACGGCCGGGAAATTCCCAAAAGATAGCCATTTTCAAGGAAGTTGGCAGCTTTACGTGGACTATGTAGGTGTATGTTTCTAATTCTCATTTTTACATAGACTGGAGAAAACTGCCACAGGCCAACACGAGTAGTATGTGGACAGGTATTAAATAGATACCTGTCTCAGTTCCTCCATTTATTGTCACCTTAAGCTCTTCTCTGAGCCTTAGTTTTCTCATGTGTAAAGTAAAGATACTAATAGCTATCTCACAGGGTTGTTTTGAGAAACCGGGGTAATGTATGAAAAATGTTTGGCATATAGTAAGTGTTCAGTTGATAGAACTTGTTATCCTCAAATGATTAGTTGAGTGTTAAGCCGGTTAAGCGAAATCCCCTGTGCTTTGTGCCACTGGGAATTCCGAGAAGTAGGGTATTGTGCTTGATTGCAGAAGTTTCCTGCAAAGGTGTCCTCTTCATTCTTTCCTCTCTCGTTTATTCTCAACAAGTCACTGGAGGCACTAAACAAAAACCTGACTGTTGCTCCCCTGCCTTAAGACCTTTGGTGCTTTTCTATGGTCTGTAAGATTAAGTCCAGATCACTAGTGTGTTCTATGGAATCCTTTATACGCTTTGGCCCATCGTGCCTTCCCAGTCTCCAGAACACGCTCTGCTCTTTTTCTGCCTCTGTGTGTTTTTAAAATTAATTAATTAATTTATTTTTGGCTGTGTTGGGTCTTTGTTGCTGTGCGGGCTTTCTCTAGTTGCAGGGATTGGGGGCTACTCTTGGTTGCGGTGCACGGGCTTCTCATTGTGGTGGCTTCTCTTGTTGCGGAGCACAGGCTCTAAGGGGTGTGGGCTCAGTGGTTTTGGCTCACGGGCTCTAGAGCACAGGCTCAGTTTGTGGCGCCTGGGCTTAGTTGCTCTGCTGCATGTGGGATCTTCCTGGACCAGGGCTCGAACCCACGTCCCCTGCATTGGCAGGCGGATTCTTAAGCACTGCACCACCAGAGAAGCTCTGCCTCTGTGTTTTTGATGAAGCTGGTTCCTCTTGAGAGTTCCCTTACCTATCCTCTGATGGGTGAATTTCCTGCTCATTCTTCAGCATCCTCTCA
The DNA here is from genome assembly GCF_963455315.2 of Globicephala melas. Taxonomy (NCBI): domain Eukaryota; kingdom Metazoa; phylum Chordata; class Mammalia; order Artiodactyla; family Delphinidae; genus Globicephala; species Globicephala melas. The sequence continues at coordinate 8,756,903 of NC_083332.1, read as the reverse complement.
AGTGTACACTATTGAGACCTTTCTTCCTGGGGTTGTTCCTCAGCTCTGTTCCATTAGCACTTTGCTGGTGATGTTGTACATATCACTTTTTTGTGTGTGTAGTGATATGTTTGTATGTCTGAATCAGCAGTCACAAAATACCCATACTATTCCCTTATCCCTGTTCCTCAGCCACCCACTCACCTGTCCCCTTTGGAGACATCAGTGTTCTACCGGAGATATTTTTTTCCTTCCAGAGATACTTTGTGCACATATAAACAAGCAAATAGAAGTATGTATGCATTCCCCCCCGCCCCCTTTACGTGAATAGTAGCATACTATGATTACTGTTCTGCATCTGCCTTTTTTCCACTTAATATTTTGGGAGATGTTCAGTGTTAGCACAAAGGAAGCTTCCTTGTTCTTTTTTTACAGCCTCGTGGTATTCCACTACACAGATACACTGTAATTAGCCAGTCTCCTATTGATGGATATTGGATTTGTTTCCAGTTCTTTGCTTTTGCAGTCAGTGCTGTAGGGGAAACGTGAATATATGTCATTTTACACGTGTGAGATTATACCTGGAGGAGAAATTCCTAGTAGAATAGTTGTCTTCTACTACTACTTCTTTTCTTTTTTCTTTTTTTTTTTTTTTTGGCTGCCATGGCCTGTGGGATCTTAGTTCCTTGTCAAGGGATTGAATCTGGGCCACTGCAGTGAAAGCGCCGAGTACTAACCCCTAGACCACCAGGGAATTCCTGTCTTCTGCTTCTTAAAGCTAGGAATTTGTTTAAAAAAAAAAAAAAGCTAGGAATTTGTTGCTTTTCACTTTTCCTCATAAAGTGCCTAACTTGTCACTGGTGCCTAATTAATGCCTGAATGAAGGATAGAATAGTCCAGCTGGGAAGCCAAGATGGATTTTTGAAAAAAACTGGACTTTGATATCCTAAGTCCTGATATCAGGGGTCCACAGCTAAATCCTAAAGCTTGCCGAAGTTCTGGCAGCTGTCCCCCATGGCTTTGGGTGTTATAATAGCCCATAGGACATGGTTGGAAGATGTCTGTGTAGCTCGCTCAGCTTGGGACAGATGTGACTTTTCAAAACCCCTCTCCCAATATGACAGTCAATACAATATCCCTCTCCCCTGTGAGCTCACCCCTAGGGAAATCCTTTTACTCTCCACCAAGTGAAACTAGGTCCTCAGAGACTCCTGCAGTAATAATAGCCAATACTTCTTTAGTCCTTTCTAAGTGCTAGGCACTGTTTTATGCACTTTACATGTATTAACTCAAGGAATCCACGTTAACAGACCTCAGAAATAGGTACTGGTACTATTCCTGTGCCCATTTTACAGATGAGGGAACTGAGGGCAGCATGTGTTTAGGTAATGTAGGTGGATTCAGAGAAAAGAGTAAGAAAAAAACACCTGCCCCTTAGAAAGTACCAAATTGTTACACAGTTTTACCAGGCTGGTTTTGTGTGTGTGCTCTCTTTTCTCTCTGTGTCTCTGCAGTTTCACCTTAATTATTGACCTTGATTATTGGGAAATGTTTCTCCCACTGAAGGGTATTTGGATGAACATGGTACATTCTTTCGTTTGTCCCCTTGATCTCTAGTTTAGCTTACCTGTTAAAGATTTCCAGAATGATCTAGCAGTTAATTCCAGTTCCATTTTCTGCCCCTCCTTTTTAGTGAGGTCCTAATTGGACTTTATAATCTAGTTTTTTCCTCTAATCTTACTTTAGCAAAATACAGTCAAAGCCTGTTACCCAATTCTTTCTGTTATGCTTCCTTGAAAAATTTGCTTTTGATATTTGGGGAATAGCCCTGGGAATTTTGGTATTGCATGATGTTCAAGGGGAAAGCCAGTGGCATGTGTTGTGTGTCATCAGCCAGCCTGGAATGCTCACTTTAATAACCATGTCAGAGGCATGTCTTCCTGGAAACCTTGCCCAGATCCTTTCTCTATTTCCAAGCTCTGAATCAGCATCAGGGATTCTTTTAGATCAGCCTTGTCTAATCACCTCTGTCCTTTACAATGGCCACCAGCCGCGTGTTTCTACTCGAAATGTAGCTAGTGGGACTGAGAAACAGAATTTTAAATTTTATTTAACTTTGATTAAACTTTAAATGGGCAAAGCATTAGGGAGTGCAGATGTAGACTGTATCCTCCACAAGGGAGAGATTCTTCTTTTCCTCCCTCTCCTAACTCTGACATAGGACCATGCTTCTTATGTATTTGATGAATGTTTGATAAATAGCCCTCAGATAAATAGCTGAAATATGTAAAGAAAGTTAAAATATTCCTTAAATTCTACTTCCTAGGAATAGCCATTTTTAAGAATTGTGTTTTAGTTGTAGAAAAAATTGCCAGTTTTCATTGGCATTTCAGTGATTTCTGCAAAGGATTCATCCTCGATTCTACAAATTGAAATTCACCAGGGTTGTTGTAGGTTTGGGAATTTTCGGAGATGGAGGCTTAAAATAAATATAGTAGAAAGGGTCATACGTTTAATAGAAGTATGACTAATATTGGTCAGGTAGCTTTATGAAGCTTGTTGTGACACGATGGAATTCTGTCCTAATGATTAGAGTCCTTGGTGAAAATCTTAAGAGGACGAATCATCATTCTTTCCACTTCCACATCCCAGATGCTTTTGCTGGCATTTTGTTTTGAGGATAAGTCGGGTGTTCCGGTGTTTTTGGCTTGATTCCTTCTTGGGATGATTGGGGTATCTGAAGAGAGAGAGATTTAAGGATTTATTACTTGCTAGCAAGACTAAAGAAGCAGAAACGGATCTGCTGTCATTTCTTTTCCATAGTGGAAGCAGCACCAAGTTCTTTTTGTAAAGGGGGAGGTAGGGGGCGTGTGTGTATGTGTGTGCTCACGTGCATACGCTTTTCCCATGTAAAAAGGTCACTGATTTAGTTTTTTTTTTTTTTTTGCGGTATGCGGGCCTCTCACTGTTGTGACCTCTCCCGTTGTGGGGCACAGGCTCCGGACGCGCAGGCTCAGCGGCCATGGCTCACAGGCCCAGCCGCTCCGCGGCATGTGGGATCCTCCCGGACCGGGGCACGAACCCGTGTCCCCTGAATCGGCAGGCGGACTCTCAACCACTGTGCCACCCGGGAAGCCCTGATTTAGTTTTTATTAAATTTCCTTGAATCCCTAATGGTTTTCCCTACTCCAAATCATTTGTTTTTGGGAACTTCCATTCTGTTCTGAAATGATGTAGTATTTACATTGTAAGTGGGCTGGTGATGTTGGGGCCTAGCGAGGCATGGATAGAGTGATGAAAAATGATAAAACTGTGGTGCTCAGGAGTAAAGGAAGGAATTTTTTAAAGTCTTTGAATTAAGTGGAATGTGGCATTGGATCCTGGAACAGAAAAGAGAATTAATGGAAAAACTGAAATCCAAATAAAGTCTGCAGTTTAGTTTTTTGTACCGGAGATAATTTCTTTGTTTTGACACGTGTAAGTCTAAAATTATTCTAAAGTAAGTTTAGAGAAAAAGTCAGGAAGAGCAAGAGCATTTAAGGGCTGTGAGTTCACTAAGTGAGGTGGGGTTTACATAGATTTAGATTATATAAGGGCCCTCTGGGAGCTCTGCCGCTCTCTCTGTCCACTTCCCTCGTTAAAGTCAGTGTTCCAGTCACGTTGGATGACTGTAGCTCTTCCAGAGGTCCTTGCTTCTGACTCTTTTCATATACTGTTTTCTTTTTTATGGTATATTTTCCTGCCACCCCTTACCCCCAGCCAAACCAAACCAAAACCAAAACCAAAACAAAACCGAAAACAACCCCCACAAACAAACAAACCAAAAAAACAAAAACACAAAACTTAACTAATTCCTTTTAATTCCTTAGGTCTGCCTTAGGTTTTATTTCCCTGAGAAAGCCTCCCCTGGCCTGCAGTGGTCAGCCCCTTGCCCGAGTTTACTTATTACTCTGTGCTCTGACTGTCTGCGTGCTTCTCTCTTTATCCAGCTACGTCTTAACACCTTGAAGACAGGGGCTGTGCTTTTCACCACTTTATCTCTAAGCATGTAACCCAGGAATCTAGGCATCATTGATGTTCAGGAAATGTTTCTTGAATAAATATCTTTACAACAAGAAGCAAGACTCCTGCTCACACCCCCTCACCCTCTCAGACCCCACTGGCAGTTTCCCTCATTCCTTTAGGGGAATGGTGGCTGTAGTTTGCTGTATAGCGGCACATATGCCATAGATGGCCAAATCCCTGCCATAGAGAGAGAAATCAGGACTTTAGAGATGAGAGAGCACATTTTTAACAAACTCAGTCTTGTATTTCAAGCTCCCAGGGGTCCAATTCAGGAAAATATTTTGTTTTAAAATCTGCTAGTTATGTACCAGACTATCTTTTCCTGTACTACATTAATTTATATCTCATTTTACACTAAGAGATAACGTGTAGGTTGTTTTAAGTCTGTTCTTTAAGTAAGCCATTATCTAGATAATATTGTCAGATGTGACGCCTGCTTTTGAATTTCTTACATTCTATTTGGGGGCGAATGAACATGCTTACCCCACAGTTTTTTACTGTGGCATAATAACATGAATCAGGTAGTGAGAGTAGCGCCCTTTGTTGCGCTGGGCAGTGAGACATTGCCAGTGCTAAATCTATTACCTCTGTCTTCAATTTCCCTTATGTCGGTATGACCTCTAACGAACAAAAAGGTTGATGAATTTGGGTTGCATCTAGTTAGACGGGGCTTAGAGATGCGGATTCTAAGGAAAAGTTACGAACTCAAGGGTCTGTGGACCCTTAAGGGATTGAGATGGGGGAATGTCCATGATGCTGTCAAGAGTATGTGCTGAATTTTGGTTCTGTTTATTTTCTGTGAAGAGAGGATCTGTAGCTTTCTTTTAATTCTCAAAGGAATCCATGACCCAGAAAAGATTAGAACCACTGGTTTAGAGTAACACTGACACCCATGGCCTCATTTTGTCTCCCTTTTATTTCACCGTTTTAGATTGGGCCCTGCGTTTTGTTTTTCCCTGATATTTATTTGGAGGCGTCTACTGTTGAACATCTAAGGGAGGGAGGAGTGTGTAAGTTTTCTTTTTGGAAGCTTGGTTTATGGCTCTTAAGCCTTCATGTATTCTCTCATTGTTTAGTAAAAATGTCTTTGTATTTGAAATATGATTACTACTTTGCTAGGTCTAAGTAGCTGAGCAGTGGTCATATAAAGATGAAAATGACTAGGTTCTGGCCTTAAATAGGCTTTCAGTGATATACAACGTAAGTGCTCAGAAATGGTAGCTAATAGTCTCAAGGGAACAACTGTCATGTAGTGTCATGGCTGTAGTCTTGGAAGATGTGTACAGGGTAGAATAGGATCATAAAGGGAAAATTATCCAGACTTTATTTTATTGAAATTTCACCGTTGGGGTTTCCCTGGTGGCACAGTGGTTAAGAATCCGCCTGCCAATGCAGGGGACGCGGGTTCGAGCCCTGGTCTTGGAAGATCCCACATGCCACGGAGCAACTAAGCCCGTGCACCACAACTACTGAGCCTGCGCTCTAGAGCCCGCCACCCATAACTACTGAAGCCTGCGCACTTAGAGCCTGTGCTCTGCAACAGGAGAGGCCACCGCAATGAGAAGCCCACACATGACAACGATGAGTAGCCCCTGCTCGCCGCAACTAGAGAAAACCCACACGCAGCAACGAAGATCCAATGCAGCCATAAATAAATAAATAAAAATAAATTTCACTGTTGATTTATCTCATTACGTCATTGATATTTTGCAAACCTTTGCATGCAGGGGTGTAACATAGCACCTCATGGTGCTTAGGGTCATTGACAAGCTGGAGAGGCCCAGTTGGAAATACCACAGTGACTGAGGTCCAAGCTGTGACACACGCATTCACGTGGAACTCTTTTAAAGACTGTTGACACCATTTCCCCCCTTCTGTGGACAAGGTTCTCTTTGCCCATAGTCACTCAGCATGTATTTATTGGCCACCTGTACATAGGGTGTGTAATACTGGACTGGAACCTTTGACTGGACTGTTTACTTACTAGGAGATGGCAGTATCTTTTGATCGCTCCCCATAATCAATATGGTGACAAGGTCCTTTTTGCTGGGAGGCAGTATAGATGGCCTTTGGAAGTCAAAATGCCGGAGTTCTAAACCCAGCTCTGCCATTTGCCAGCTGAGTAGCCTTGAGTCAGGTCAGTTGATCCCTCTGAGCTTCGGTTTCTTCTGAGATATAACTATTATGTAGGACTTTAGCATTATAGACTGCATATCAGCTGCTTCGCAGAGGGCCTGTCATGACGTAGTCAAGCCCAATAAGTAGAAGCTGTTTTGTTACTAGCTGATGGAGATTATAAAACTTGGAGAAATTCTCTCATTTTATTTATTCACTAATGATAATTACTACATCACTCAGAAGAGAGATTCTACATATGTGAATGGGAGGAATTGGGTACTCCTGGTTAGTATTAGAAACTGCGGTTATGTCTTTTTTTTTTTTTGGTTAGTCCTGTTTGTTCCATACTTTTTACTAGCGAAAGGTTCCTAATCTGGGTTCCTGAATTTTTTTGTGTAAGTGCATTTTTCTGAGAGAGAGGGTCCATATTTTCATCAGATTGTCAAAGGGATCCTTAACTGCCAAGTGATTAAGAATTGGTTGATTGACCTATTAGGTCAGTATAGAGTCCCAATTGGTACCCTTGATCTGAAATTATCCATTATAGTAAGATATTACTGAGAGAACTGATCCAAATAAAAAGAACGTAATGAGGATATAGAGTGAATACTCAAAAGCTTTTGTGTGCCACCCTTATCTATTTATTTATTCTTTAAGCTGGGAGGAAGGGGGACACGTAGGAAAGGAAGAGAGGTATCAGAGGGAGTAAGAATCTACCTGAAGAATTAAATGCCAGCTTCTTGCCCACATATTCCACAGACTGATTCTAGGTCATCACTCAGCCTCCTCTTCCCTGTACTGTAACTTCCAATGAGGCTGAATCACTTGTTTTCTTCCAGACATGTGTTAAGGTTTTATCACCTCATGTTGGTCCCTCTCCCTAGACTCTGCTTTCTCCCATAATTTGCAGGTCCAGTTCTCTGTGCTTCAGAGCTCCTTCCTGATGCTGCCTTTCTTAATTGTCATCAGCTTATACATCCCTTGAAAGCACTCACTCTCATTCATCTTTTGTCCTCCAGAGGCATAGTCCTTTGTATAGAGTTAGGCACCAAAGTGAAGAATGATGCATAAGGTGGGACCGAATATCTGCTAAAGGGAGGAAAAAGATACAGGTTAAAATTACTGAAAACAGAAGCAACCTAAGTGTCCATCATTGGATGAATGGATAAAGAAGATGTGGCACATATATACAATGGAATATTCCTCAGCCATAAAAAGAAACGAAATTGAGTTATTTGTAGTGAGGTGGATGGACCTAGAGTCTGTCATACAGAGTGAAGTAAGTCAGAAAGAGAAAACCAGATGCCATATGCTAACACATATATATGGACTCTAAGAAAAAAAAAAAAAGGTCATGAACCTAGGGGTAAGACGGGAATAAAGACACAGACCTACAAGAGAATGGACTTGAGGATACGGGGAGGGGGAAGGGTAAGCTGTGACAAAGTGAGAGTGGCATGGACATATATACACTACCAAACGTAAAATAGATAGCTAGTGGGAAGCAGCCGCATAGCACAGCGAGATCAGCTCGGTGCTCTGTGACCACCTAGAGGGGTGGGATGGGGGGGGGAGGGAGACGCAAGAGGAAAGAGATATGGGAACATATGTATATGTATAGCTGATTCACTTTGTTATAAAGCAGAAACTAACACACCATTGTAAAGCAATTATACTCCAATAAAGGTGTTTAAAAAAAATTACTGAAAACAGAAAAAATGATCAGATGCCAGTGTGAGTTCTGAGTTCTGGGAGGGAGTTTGGGAAACCCTTTTTATAGCCTCAGTGACAGCCTGCGTAGGGAGAAGAACCCACCCTGAATTAGGAAGCAGGAGTGTGGGGAATAGGTAGCCAACATTATGGCCTTGGCCAGGTAATATCACTTCTGGACTGGGGTTATCTTCTCTGGAAAGTGGGTTGGACTTTTTTTGAATATGTAATAGTGATGGTGTTAATGAGCATCTGCTGTGTACCAGGTGCTATGAGAATATGATAGGGAGCAACCAGACAAGGCCCCCTGCTTCTGTTCCAGTAGTATTGTCCCACCCAGTATTGGGTGGGTTAGTCCCTTCATCAGCCTTAAAATTCTGTGATCTGGAGGATGGGGCACCAATCTCTGCTTGGGATTGTTGTGAGGATTAAATGGGAAAGTGCTTTGAAGATTATAAAGTGCTCTTCTCTTATTTATCAATATTTTGAGTACCCTCCACCCCCCCCGTCTTTGACCTATAACTTAAACATTAAAAATGTTTAAAATGTGTATGAAGGTCACTGCCAGCATTTTTACATTAGCCAATCCCCAGTGAGGTTTTCATGCCATATTGTAAGCACATTAACATAGGAAGATTGGATAGAAGCTTTTTGCACCAGTAGGAGTATGAACTAATGATCCCAGGGTTTAGGTAGAGTCAGGCACTTAATTCTTTCCATTATAAGTGAATCCCTTAACAGGATTGGGATATAGATTTGTAATACCATCTTCCCCAACTAAAAATGTATTTGAGGAGAGTACATTTACTTATGAATGTTTCTGAATTTTTTTTACGTAGGGTTTGTTTCAGCCTTTTAATTGAGTTCTGTTTTTTTTCCCCCTGAAGATTTCAGGCTGTCTCTTAAATCCTTTATTTTATTTATTTATTTTTGGCTGTGTTGGGTCTTTGTTGCTGTGCGTGGGCTTCTAATTGTGGTGGCTTCTCTTGTTGCAGAGTGCAGGCTCTAGGCATGCGGGCTTCAGTAGTTGTGGCGCGCGGGCTTAGTTGCTCCACGGCATGTGGGATCTTCCCGGACCAGGGCTCAAACCGGTGTCCCCTGAATTGGCAGTTGGATTCTTAACCACTGCGCCACCAGGGAAGCCCTGTCTCTTAAATTCTTAAATGCAATTTCATGGTGGTGAAGGCTGCATGTTGGGGAAAATCAAACTTCTCTACTGATATGGGGTGTTTGACCATAACTTCAGGAGATAGTTTTTCTTCAAGTGCTTGCATTTTGTGATTAGGATGAAAATTTTTTTTTTTTTTTTGGCAGTACGTGGGCCTCTCACTGTTGTGGCCTCTCCCGTTGCGGAGCACAGGCTCCGGACGCGCAGGCTCAGTGGCCGTGGCTCACGGGCCCAGCTGCTCCGTGGCATGTGGGATCTTCCCGGACCGGGGCACGAACCCACGTCCTCTGCATCGGCAGGCGGACTCTCAACCACTGCACCACCAGGGAAGCCCCTAGGATGAAAATTTTAAAGCACAACTCCCTTGTCTTTAAAATTGTCCCAGAACCCTCAAAACAGAGAGCAAATGATGCAATTAGGATGCAATCCATTGCCTGTGGGTTTCAAGGGAAATCATTTTCTACACAATTCGGAAGCTCATGGATAAAGTCAAGATTCCTTTTATATCTGGTGAATTTTGTCAAAAATGACTTGATAAGGTGAGATTCTTACCTTGAGGTTAGAGTTTTTGAGTGTTAAGCAATGCTGTGAAATTTCTAAGATAACTCTGATTTATGAATAAAATGTCACTTCTGATTCATTCTTTGAGATGTTTCTTTTCTTTTTTTCCTTGAAACTTTAAATGGAATTGACTTTGTTTACACTCTTCTGGTGTTTTTCACTTTTGGTGAAAGGAAAGACTTCCATCCTTTCCTGCTGTCTCCTGTGGTACGTCTTAACTCTGCTGTTTGTGAGTTCTTGGGATTGAGATAAAAGATGAATTTTTACCTACCCACTGATTTTTTAGTGTAGATATTTTAATTCCTTTAAATTTGAGACTGACTTTCTTTCCATAGAATTTAATTTTATGATTGTCCTTATTGGGGGCTAACCCCCTCAGGATTCATATGAACACAGCAGTCTGATCAGTAAGGAAGATGCTTCTTCCAGAGCCTTTAAAGAGTATTTCTATAATAGTGGAGTCACATAATTACTTTTTTTTTTGGTGACTTTTCAGGTGTACTTGCTGTGTGAGTAGAGATCAATTTTTGCAATGGGTTGAGAAAAAAAAAATGAGGTTGAATTCAAGGGCAGAAATTTATAGCATCTTCTCCCTTACATTGTTTGAGAACTGAAGAAAGGTGCAAGTACTTGTGTTTTCTCACAATTTAATGCTCAGATGACTGAAGTCATATTAATTCTTAATTGCAGATTACTGAAGTTTAAAGACAACCATTTTCCATCAAGTCTTATTTTGGAAATGGTCTTTGTGGTTAAAACACGAGAGACTTTCTGTTTCTTCTGAGTCTTGGGTGACATCAGTGTGCCCATTGAGGAGACAGCATATTGAATCCTGACCTACTTTCCCTTTCCCAAGTGGGTTTAAGAAGCCGTAAGACAAGGTATGTAATAGTACTTTGAGCAACATAAGGCGCGCACACATTTTTATGGGGAGCACATTATTAAAGTTTTGCCTCGAGGTAGATAAAAGCCTGTTCCTCTTATAGTGGAGAGCTCTGCTGAAATAGCAAATGGATTATAGCGATAGTAGCCTCTGTTTTCTCCAGAAAGCTCAAGCTGCACAGCTGTTTTGTCCATTCAGCCTTTGCAACACTGCAGTGTTGGGGTTAAGCCATGTGCATAGGTTTCAGAAGCAGGCAGCTAGGGCCACACGAAGCTGGGTGATCTAGAATGAGTTGCTTGACCTCTCCGAGGCTGTTTTCTCATCTGTAAAATGGGGATTATAATAGTACCTGACTTGGGTTATTGTGAAAAATGATATGAAATCATATATGTATATTGTTTATTTGGTACTGTGCTTGGCTCATGAATATTTGCTATTATTACTTGTATAAAAGAGAGATGACTAAATGGGAAAACAACTAGTGTAGGCGTGTGTGTGTATTTAAAGCCAATTCTAGTGCATTTTCTGTTCCCTCATTTACCCCACATACTGTGCAATGGGAAGACTTCATGTTGGCGTGGGACTCCTGCTCTGTCCTTTTATTTCTCATCTGGCCCCAAGAAGGCCTTCAGTAAATGTTAACTAAGTGATGAACCCGAAGCCCCTCATTGTGAAGTGCTGGCTTAATTATCAGAGAAAGATGTGATTTCCTGTGGTAATTGCTAGGTATATTTTTGTATATTCCAGTTTGTTGAGAGTTGATTATCTATGAAGCATTCAGTAAATCCCATTTTATCAGACCTTTTCATTTTCCAGTCTCTGAAAGGAATTTATTGTGCCTAACACTTGGAAAATGTTTATATTGGGTTGTACAGCATGGTTTCCTGTGGTAAGGTTGTTAGAAGTAATAATGGACTGGCTAAAAATGTTCAAGCATTTATCTGTTAGGTTTGTTGGCAGATGAAGTATGAAAATGACAACAGCTGATGGCCCAGTTTCATCAGTCAGCCTGGAAATCAGTGACAATCAAGCTTCTTTGTGCTCTGGTTGGAGGTTATATCTTCTCTAAGGTTTCCATTTCATGAAACATTTTTTTGTTAATGGAAAACTGGGTCAGCAGATGATGTGATGAAGGGCCATAGGTGTGGTTTTAATAATTGTTAACCTCCAGAGTTACCGGGTTTTTCTTTGGCCTTTTAAAAAATGTACACTCTCTAGCACCTCTTACCTTTATCTAGGCTTAAAATAATACCTGAAATTGAATTTAAGATAAGACCCAGAGCTGTCCAGGTGGCCTCTGAGCAGGTTGGAAACACGGACTTTCAGGAGCTGGAGGCTTGCATCTGCTCTGGATTGATTCAGTTCTTCATCCTTCTAAGAAAGGTGAACTGTGTTCTGGGCAGTTTTTTGTAATGGGGTTTTCAGGCTAGATGTTTAACAAAAAAATAGAGACCCTCATCAGAAGTAGAGGTTTGAGGGTGGCTTCGGCAAAGAGGAGGCAAAAGTCCCTGCCTCATGTGCCAATTGAACTCCTCCGCCTTCCTTCCCTAGTGGCTGTATTTCAGGACTTGAAAGAGCTTTGGAATCCTTTGTTGAGTGCTTTGGGTGAGATTTGTATTCAAGTTGCTTTTTAGAACTAGGCTATTTGCTTGGCCTTCACCCCCAATCTCTGTGAATCCCACAGCTGTATAACAGACATCAGTCAGACACCAGACATCTAAGAAGTACCTCCTGTGTGTGAGGTTCTGGGGAAACATAGAAGGAAACACATAGAAGGATTCTCTCTATTCCCTAGAAACTCAGTGAGTCAAAGAGAGAAGCAATACTGACTTCCTTTAAAAAAAAATGTACACCTAAATAAATATACAGCTAAACTAGCATTTTAATCTTTAGAACTCAAAAATGACATTGTAATGTACCTAGGGAGACATTTTCTAGGATTTCATTTTATGAAATTAAAAAAAATTGGTGGAAAAAAAATTGGTGGTCTTCATTCTTTCGACATTTTATGTTTTTCCATTTAGTTGATATTACTATTTTTATTTCTTCATTATCTGCTGTTGGATCAGTTATTGTCCAATCAGGAAAGTGGGAACCACTCTAGATACTTCAAGCAGAGAGGAATTTGTTACAGAGGTTGTGGAAGGGCTGGAGGAGCAAAAGGAGGAAAGGAGGTGTGTGGTGGGGAGCACAAGGGAGAAGGGGGTTCTTAGCCAAAGATCAGAAAGCTGCCTTTGGGCTGGAGCCCAGGAGTCTGCACTCACAGATGAGCTTGGAGCCATATTGCTGCAGTTCAGCAGGAACCCAGAAACCAGTGCTCCGCTGATGCTGCTAGAACCTGTGGTGTGTGTGCAGTTGCCTGCAGTCCTCCACAGTTGCTCGTTGCTGCTGCAGACATAACCAGAAGCAGGAAAAGTGTTGTATCCCTCTTCCTGCCATCCAGTCTCTAGCCTTTGGCAGATTCTTAACTGGAAGCCAGCTAGCAAAGGAGTCTGGGAAATGTAGTTTGCAGGCTTTCAGTTCTGGTGATACAGAGAAGAGTATAGAAAGTGTAGGTATGGCCAAATGAACGCTAGCATTACTTGGGAATGATGAATTTGTCATAGTGGACCTGAGCGGAGAAGGCATTATTTTAAACTGATAACATTCAGATAGGTGGAAAAGTGTAATGGCATTCCAGCTAAGGGGTATAGCCTGGGTAGAGGTGTGAAAGCAGGAATGTACAAGGCAGGTTCAGGGAACAGTTTATCTGGAGCTTGGAATTCTTATTGAAGGATAGTTGCAAATAAGGTTGGAAAGGTAGGTTGGAGTCAAATTGGGGTGGAGGTGTTGCGACAAAACTGTTCTAAAATTAACACAGAGCAATGCTTTGGCCTGGGAGAGACCAGTGAGGAAACCCACATGATGGTACAAGTTTTGGAATAACAAGGACACAACTAAGGCCACGGTAGTGGAGTTGGAGAGGAAAATGCAATCCGAGATAAGCTTTTAACTGGTATATATATCAGTGGGTTGGGGCAGGCCATTGGAAGAAATAATGAATTCTCATTTTCTGTTAGTTTTTCCACATAAATTGGACGTGTTAATTACTTTAGGATCTTTGAAGGTCTCTGTTCTCTACTTTTTATGCTTTTACCTCTCTCTGGGATGGTACCTTAGTGAGTAAGACTCATCATAATATTGTGTGGATCTGTCTCAAAGTGGCACTAAATTAACTCTGGTCATAAACTTTATTAGTAAATCTGAAACCTGTGTAACCTCTGCAGGGGCCTTGATAACTTGAGGTGACACTTTTATTACTTCGGGACACCTTTTTGGCTTTTTCTTTTTTTTAACCATCTTAACCTTTTTTTTTTTTTTTTTTTTTTTTTTGCGTACGCGGGCCTCTCACTGCTGTGGCCTCTCCCGTTGCGGAGCACAGGCTCCGCGGCCATGGCTCACGGGCCCAGCCGCTCCGCGGCATGTGGGATCCTCCCGGACCGGGGCACGAACCTGCGTCCCCAGCATCGGCAGGCGGACTCTCAACCACTGCGCCACCAGGGAAGCCCCTGGCTTTTTCTTTAGACACAAATTCACGTATCCCATTCAGCAAGTAATTGAGCCAGGTATTATGTGCGGTACTGAGGTTGAATGGAGAGGGGAATAGATATGACACTAGGTCCCCATCTTCTTGGAGTCAACAATTTAACAAGAAACACTTTAAAGGAAAAATATTACCGGGCCTTAAGAGTCTTTTTTTTTTTTTTTTATGCGGTACACGGGCCTCTCACTGTTGTGGCCTCTCCCGTTGTGGGGCACAGGCTCCGGACGCGCAGGCTCAGCGGCCATGGCTCACGGGCCCAGCCGCTCCGCGGGCATGTGGGATCGAACCCGTGTCCTCTGTATTGGCAGGCGGACTCTCAACCACTGCGCCACCAGGGAAGCCCTACCGGGCCTTAAGAGTCTTTGTAGTTGCTGTTTACCTGGAACCAGCCTCCCACATTATTAACTCCCTCACTTTTCTGTTTTGTAATTGTCTGTTACCCTTTGTTAGAATATGAACTCCAGGAGGGCAAGGATCTTTGTCTCTTTTGTTCATTGCCATATCCCCAGTGCCTAGTGTAGTGCCTGGCACAATAGTAGGTAATTTACAAAGGCTTAGTATTTTTTTGTTGAATGGTTGAATGAGAATAAGTGAATGGGGCACCCAGGGAACTGAATAAAGGCCACAGTGGTTAGAGTCCCTGAGAAAGAAGTAGAGTGGTGGAGATGAGATCACATAGGGATGTATAAGAATTGGGGGTTTTATTAGAAGGGCAGAGGGAAGCTCTGAGAGGTTGTAAGCAGGAGATCAGCAAGAACAGATCTGTACTTTAAAAAGATGATTTGCTACTCTACAGAGTATGGATTGCAGAGAGCAAGAGTAGGGTGGGAAGAACACTTGACGCTGTAGGGATCTAGCTTCCCTGGAAGCAGATATGTTTTCTTTCTCAGCTGTTGAGTTTGAGTGTCTGTTCCAAGGGTAGGGGTTGATTGTTATCAGTCTGATTATAATTGCATGCACTTAGGTTATCATTAGCCCCAAGAGACCTACCTGTCTCCTTGAAGAACATCATTGTCCAGGGATCCTGCTGACGGAAGAAAGCTGTCAAGACAGCTTGGCTGTTAGATGCCATTTAACTAGTTTGTGTCTGTGTGTGCCTCCCCTCCCCTCCCCTCCCCTCCCCTCTGTGAGATTTAATGACCTAGTTAGGGAGAAAGTCCAGGCCTCTTGGCTACACTCCAAGTGTTCTACCACTAAAATGTTGATATTACCTTTCTCAGAATTCTTCTGAATCATTTGCAGGCACTGTAAGTGGTTTTTTAAACTTTGATTTTGCCACTTTAAAGACTTTGTACTAGTACTTTTCGCTGTAGGAATTTGAGTTGCTGTGGTTACTTGAGGAAGGCCTTTTCACTTGCCTTTGCTGTTTTTTTTTTAATATATATATGAATTTATTTTATTTTTGACTGCGTTGGGTCTTTGTTGCTGTGAGTGGGCTTTCTCTAGTTGCGGCAAGCGGGGGCTACTCTTCGTTGCGGTGCACAGGCTTCTCATTGTGGTGGCTTCTCTTGTTGCGGAGCACAGGCTCTAGGCGCATGGGCTTAAGTAGTGGTGGCCCGCGGGTTCTAGAGCACAGGCTCAGTAGTTGTGGCGCACGGGCTTAGTTGCTCCGTGGCATGTGGGATCTTCCCGGACCAGGGCTCAAACCGGTATCCCCTGCATTAGTAGGCAGATTCTTAATCACTGTGCCAACAGGGAAGCCCTGACTTTGCTTTTTAAAACGGAGTTGAGTAGCCTGTGATAGGTAGGAATGTTTCTGCCTCCTGACGTGTTAGTTGGCAAAGTAGTAGAGGCAGCCTTTAATAAAGGTCACTTTGGAAGAATATTATTTAGGTACTTAGCATTCTTGGCATTCTTGTGGAATGATACAGGTTTGGCCTTTTTATTAAGTTCTTAAAATCGAATGGTCTTTAATTAGAAGCAAGCACATATAAAACTTTGTGACTCCAGACAACACTGGTTTTACTGTATTAGATTGTAGAGTGTGGTTTGCGCCTGTAGGAATATGGGTTTTGGAGGAGGAATCAAGAAGGGGTGTGAAAAGGCTGTATCGAACATGTTCTAGCCCTGTCCAGGCCATTGGCTTACTGCAGCCTTAACTGTGTGGAATGTGGACATACAGCTTTCAAGCTCAATTGCCTTTTGATTGCTCCTGACTAGACTTTTAGTTCTCATGATTCAACTGGTTGAGTTGAGCTTTTGTTAGGTAGTCAATATGGAAAATGGAGTTCAGTAGCTTAAGTTTTTTTAACTCATGTAATTATAAGACTTGACAAGCCATGATTACATAGATTTTAATTGTCATCTTTGAAATGATCTGCTCTAATGTTTTAAATAAGACAGTGGAGGAATATATACATTCAAGGACTGACAAGTTATTACAACCACCCCTGCCTGCCCCACCTCTAAAAATAAAAACAGTGAGAGAAATCCCACCATACTGTATATGTATTGTGTAACGTTCTTCACTGGGCAAAAAGGCTTGGGGAAGTGTATATTATCTCTTCATCCAAGTGTAACTCGGGATGTCCTTAATGAGGAAGACCTGAAGGCCTGGTGTGTTTGACAGAGTATTTTGGTATAGACACGTTATATAAGTTTACAGGCTGACACCTGTGCTGTTTAGGGGAGTCGATAGCCAGAGGGCTCATCCTGTTACGGACAACAAAATTAAGCCCCTGACAGGCTCTCTTAAACACAGTGGGTTTTCTGAGCAGAAAGTTGAAATAGCAGTTGGATTGCAGGAGCAAGTGAGTGGTCTGAGGAGTTGGGAAGATACGTGCAGAAAGTGAAGGAGCTTGGTTGAGTCACCTCAGTTCGTTACCAAATCCTCTCTTCCTTCTGCAGACTATAGTAGTCACATTAGCCATGTTATAAAAGTTTTCATTTAAGCATAGCTGATGCTGTAGGTAGTTAAAGTCAGTCTGCTGACAAGGTTTTAAAATGGTGGTATATTTTTCTATTCCGTTCTTTCTCGTGTGAGTTAGAAATCAGTAGCTATTTCTTGTACACTGATTTTAAGACTTTTCCAAAGAAAGTAGCTGTGATATGTTCCCGGGGCCATGTGTAACCTGGGGAGTGGGAGGTGAGGTCAATGAGGGAAACAGGGGGTTTATGTTGGGATGAAACAGTGTGAGCGTTATGTGCACAGGTAACTGAGAAAGGTATGTTGTCACCCAATGTAAGTATATTTTTGATAATTTGAATTCAGAGACATTGTTTTCTGAATAGCAGCCAAATACATGAGGTCAAGGTGATTTCCTCTTGTAGGTAGGACAGCTGTCATGGAAGAGTAGGTTGAACCTGTTTTCCTTCTTAAGTATGAGGGCTGAAGTAGTGGTAAGAGATGACTCATTAGTTTTCATGAAAATTACCGGCCAAGGACTTTCAAGGAATGGTGGTTGATAAGGAGGAACTAGTTACTATTCTGGTCTGTTATCTAAGGGAAAATCATGAAGCTAGCATTTTATAGAAAATGCTATTTATTAAATTCCTTATATGACTACAAGTGTTTTCTTAGTTATTTTTGGACTCCTCAACAGGACATGTTACTTTTATAGTTTGAAATTTATCTTGAAGTAATGGGTAGTAGATAGGTGCTATATGGAACATATAGCAGAAGCTCATGAAAGTATACATATGATGAGGGACAGAGGTTGTTTTTGTCCCCTTCCTGATCATTTTGATTCTCGGATTTCATTAACCTTATGAAAAGGGTTTCATTAACCAATGGCAGAGA
This sequence comes from Globicephala melas, assembly GCF_963455315.2. Classification (NCBI taxonomy): domain Eukaryota; kingdom Metazoa; phylum Chordata; class Mammalia; order Artiodactyla; family Delphinidae; genus Globicephala; species Globicephala melas. Next base: position 8,739,097 of record NC_083332.1, on the reverse strand, counting down.
GTGGTGTGTAGAAACAGCCCTGGGGTGGGGTGGGGTGGGGAGACGCGGGAGAGGCCCTAGCACAGGTCTGACGGCAGCTTCTGTGACTTCCCTTTTCCTCTTCAGCTTCCTCATCTGTTACCTGAAGGAGTTGGCTGACAGCTCTCACAGCTCTGCATTCAAGGAGCTTTCATTTGGAGAGACAACGGATTGGTTCATCTAGAAGCCTTTTTAGTCGTTAATCCCAAGAAGAATCTTAGGAATTTTTTTTGGCCAGTTTTCTTCAGATTTTGCTTCTTATTTATCTGCCCTTTCCCCTTGGCCAACTCCCTTGACAGTGAGACACAGGGTCATCGGTTTAAGTATGGGAAGGAAATTATGGCCTTGAGCACAGTCAGAAAGAATCTGGCTCTCAGGCACTTCCTGTGAGCCACCACTAAATTACAAAGACTGAGCCCTGACAAGGCTTTTCAAAGGGGCATCTTACACCACCACTGTGTCAGCGTTTCCGTCGTAAGCAGTTGTTTTTCATGGTGCTTATTATGACCAGGTTTGAAGTGGCCTTTACACGGAAGGCGTTTACCCAGTAGGGTGAGGGTATAATATCAGAGAGAGAGGTGGAGGGAGGGGGAGAGTACAAAGATTGCTTTCAGAATTCCCTCTTTCAGCCCAGACTGACCAAGCCTGGGGGTTCCTCAGAGGATGAAGTCTAGACTCTCCTGATTGTGACAGGGCCCACCACAAAACAGGTTTGCCCCCGACCTCTCCCACCATACGTACCTCATGCTCGCCGTTCCAGTTCTCTGGCCAGGACAGCATGTTAGAGCAGGAGGGCAGGCCTGGCGGGGGTGGGGAGGTGTTAGACCTGGGCCTTTCAGACGGGCACCATCCCTTACTAGCCAAGTTGTGTCCCTTCTCTCTGTCTCGGTTCTCACTAATCGGCATAAGTTTCCTGAATGAGAAGAGAAGGGAGCCTTTCAGGGACATACAGGAGACTCTTTTTGACTCTTGACTCTTGGCAGAATCTTGGGAATTAGACCACCAAATGTCTGCTTATTAAATTGGTTTTTGAACCATGAAGTTTTTTGAGCTTTTTAAAAAACTATAGAAGTTGAAAAAATTCTTTTCTTTATATGTGGAATCCCAACATATAAAATAGATCAAATTGAGTTGCTCTGTTTTAAGGCTGGAAGGTCTGGTGTTCCACCTGTTCAGCCTTCTCCATAGCCCTGAAGATCTGCCAGTTAACATCCGGGGCCCTCCAGGGCACTGCTCCTCAACTGTTCTTCTCATTGGTACGTGAGGATTAGAGTCACCTGTTTGACAGGACCCCAGGCAGAGAGGCTTAGTATACAAGGGAGAGAATCCCAGTGGTTGAGAGAGGGGTGTGCTCAAATCCCAGCTCTACTTCCTAGCTATGTGAACCTGTGTTTCTTCATTTCTCTGAATTGTATCCTTTTTTAAAAACCGTAGAGAAAAGTGTATAAAGCGTGTACAGTCTGAACAATTATGAAGTGAATACCCTACCCGTGTAACCAACCCAGGTCAAGAAATAGAACAGAAGCTCTGCTCGTATCCTTTTTCTATCGTACCTCCTTTCCTAGCCTCAAAGTAGGAACCTGAGATATGCTTTTCAGATAGTGAGGTGATAAATATTTGAGTAAGAAATATTTTTCATAATACCTTTTTGTTAATAGTGCCTACGTGTAACATCTTCTCATTCAGAAAATCCATTTTGTGTTAAATGTATTAATTCATAAATCCATCACCTCTAGAAGATAGGGATAAACACCTCAATTTAGCAGATTTTCAAATATGATGAATTGAGCCTAAGGCATGATTTTGTGCTAATTCCAGCCTCCTTCCCATGTTCTGTCTTGTAACTGTTCATTTTCCATTTCTCTCAGACCTCTGCTTTTAACTTTATTTGAAGCAAGGCAAGTATATAAGTAAGTGTGGAGGCTAGAAAATGGAAAGGAGAAATATAAGTATTGGTTTACTAGTGTGAGTCCTAAATAAGTTCTTTAATCTGTGAATTCAGATTGTTCCCTACTAAAATTTGCTGGATTTAGAAGTTGTTCTCTTATGTTTCTCTGTGACCATTGTTCTTATCTTCAGTACAGGTGAATTAAATAAAACCAAACGTTCTTATTAAGAAAGTTCATACATGTGGCATAATTTTTATTACTAGCAGTAGTCTGCTTTAGGACCGGCAACTTATAGAATAATGCAAATGAGTAGTGAGGAATAATTAGAGATAATGGGCTGAAATCCCCATGTCATCTTAGACTGCCACCAGGGGAACAGAATAGTAAGGCTTACTGTTGTAAGGCTTACTGTTGGACTTGAAGACAAGCCGACCTATTTTTCCCAATTGACAGAAATGCCTGTTTCTTCCTCTGCAAGACACATTTGGCTGGACGGTACCTCCACTTTTGTATATTCAGATAAATTGTTTTGGAGAATGTTCTTTCAAAAAAACTTTGTTGTTTTCTACTGAACTTTAAAAAAAAACTGAATAGATCAGAAGTGCTCAGAAGCAACTGCTGAGATAATTTTATAGGTTTTCTTTACCATTTCAGAAATCAATGTAAAATTGGCCCAAATACCAGGAAATTCAGAGGTAAGATGTGGCTGTGTTTTTTTTGTTTGTTTTTAAACATCTTTATTGGATTATAATTGCTTTACAGTGGTGTGTTAGTTTCTGCTTTATAACAAAGTGAATCAGCTATACGTATATGTGGCTGTGTTTTTGTATCTTGGTTTGGTAAGAATCTTAGCTCACTGTATTAATGGTAGATAGGCTGTGATACCAAGGTGGATTCGAGTAATTTCAGTTTCCAGTTGGCCTTGGTGTTGCATTTCCTTTGGCGTGGAATATTTTTGCGGGTTATCAGAAATTGCGTGTTGTTATTGTTCTTAATATAGGTAACCCAGAGAAATTGTGCTGCATTAGTGAGAAAGATTTCTCAGCCTTCACTTTTGTCTTTGTTTATAGTTGCTTTGATCAGATAGCCTGATCAGAACTCCAGAGTTACCTGAGAGAAAGCTGCTGAGGATAAAGTTTAAGGAAGTGCTTTTGCTGAAAGCAGCTCCCTTCATTCATCAGGGGAATTTGATTTCATCCTGTGAATAACTTGGCTTAGAAATTTTGTTTCTTTGGGACCGGCTTGTAGAGTTCTGCATGAGAACTGTGTCATGGTGAAAAATGGGCTATTTGCTTTATTCTGTGTGGGCCGGCTATGATGGTAGGATAACAGAGCTGTGTTTTTCTACGCTGGAATTTGAGGTACCTTTACCAGGGTTTGGGGGGAAAATAAATCAAGAGGCGCATTGGAACTTCCCTGGTGGTCCAGTGGTAAAGAATCCGCCTTACAGTGCAGGGGACACGGGTTGATACCTGGTCAGGGAACAAAGATCCCACATGCCACGGGGCAACTAAGCCTGTGCGCCACAACTAATGAGCTCTTGCGCCGCAACTAGAGTCCACGTGCCATAAACTACAGAGCCCACGTGCCCTGGAGCCTGCTCACCACAACTAGAGAAGAGAAAACCCACACGCCGCAACTAGAGAGAAGCCTGCGCACTACAACGAAGAGCCTGTGCACCTCAATGAAAGATCCTGCGTGCCGCAGTGAAGACCCCGCATGCTGCAACGTAGGCCCAATGCAGCCAAAAATAAATAAGTAAATAATAAATCTTAAAAAAAAAAAGGAGCATTAAGAGACATTTGTAAAAATTATATATGTAATGTCAGAGAATCTTTCATAGCTGTTCTTTAAAAAATTAACTTTGGGCCAAATTATTTTCAAAACAGTCATCTATCAGTCCTTGAAAATTGTTTTTGATCCCTTTGTGTTTTCTTCATTGGGACCTCTGGAGAGTGCTGGCCATTGCACAGCGCATAGTAAGAGCTGAGTGCACATACATACCCATTGTCCAAGAATAGCCCATCTGTTGTATGAGATTACATGTTTCAAGACCAGATGGTGAAACACTTAAATCAGTCTTTCCAAAGATCCAGATGACCCATTTCAGAGATTTCCTGTACCCAGAGCCCTGGGGATATAGTAAGATTCTGTGGCTTTGAGGAAATCCTCCCTCCTACGCTAAACAGGAGTAGGTGTATGTAGCCTGTGCTAGTGGGAGCAACCACCAGTACTATTCTGGGCAAATATTTGCTGTTTGCTTCCTTTGTAAAATCCGTGGCTTTCTTCCCCTTCCCTACCATGTTATTTGAATTTGCATTGGACTGAACGGTAGAAATATAATTGCCATATTCAAATGGTGTTTTCTTTCACGTAAGATGATCATCTCCTTAGACTGTGTTAATTTGTTAGGTGTGGAGTTGAGGTAGCAGTGTTACCAACAATAAGTAACACTGCTGGGATAAAAGAGTATTTTCACGTTAGATTCTCACAGGTAAAAATACAGTCTGTTCATAGTCTGAGCCCTGCTGACCTTCTTGTCTTCTACCTTCCACGGACGAAAACTCCGTGCCAGTCAGTATGTCCCAAAACGTATCTGCTGCTGTTCCATTTTGGTCACCATCATTCATACCCTTTCATGTCTTTAGAATACCTGGGCCATCTCTCCAAGCCCTGCCAGTCTTTTATGTACCAATTCAGATTTTACTTCTGCTCTGACACCATTCCCAGTCTATCCCACCATTCCCAGTCTATCCCAGATCTGAATGATCCCCTCTTCCTTTCTCTGGATCCCAGGAAATGGTCTATGCTATTTATTTTTTATTTATTTATTTTTTAATAAATTTATTTACTTATTTTTGGCTGCATTGGGTCTTCATTGCTGCACACAGGTTTTCTCTAGTTGCGTTGAGTGGGGGCTACTCTTTGTTGCAGCGTGCAGGCTTCTCATTGCGGTGGCTTCTCTTGTTGTGGAGCACGGGCTCTAGGCACACGGGCTTCAGTAGTTGTGGCACACGGGCTCAGCAGTTGTGGCTCGCGGGCTCTAGAGTGCAGGATCAGTAGTCGTGGCACATAGGCTTAGTTGCTCCTTGGCATGTGGAATCTTTCCGGACCAGGGCTCGAACCCGTGTCCCCTGCATTGGCAGGTGGACTCCCAACCACTGCGCCACCAGGGAAGTCTGGTCTATGCCATTTATTGTCTGTGATCTAGTTATTTTTTAAGTTAAAATATTGTATCTCTAGTAAATTATTAGATTCTCACCAGCAAGGACAGGGTCCTGTTTCTTCTTTGTTTCATCACATTGTCTTAGATATAAATATGTATTTGATTTGGTTGATGGACAGTTCAGTTCTTAATTCTAAGGATTAGAGACTAGAGTGATACAAAAATGGTTAACGTCTCTGAAATATTATGAAGGAAGGAGAGAATTTAGCTGCTCTGTAACTGGGGCCATCAAATGGCCTACCTTTCTCTTTTATTCAGTGTTAGAGGCTGTGTTGTGCTTGTTTAAGTTCGATGTTGTCATTTCAGATGTAGTCATTTCAAAAGATACTTCTCATGCGGTAAAGAGAAGAGCAGAACAAGGGCATTTCTTCACGTTTCAATAGAAATTACACAGAGGAAGTGAAAACTCCCTCTGTATTTTGGTGTCAGATTTATAAGGATGATAATTCCTATTTATAGCTAAATACTCTGATGCATCATTTGTGCACATCACTAACTCTAAGGTTCTGTAAATCTATTTGGATTTCACAGATGAATTAATTGGATAAACGAGGACCTTGGCTTCCACTTCCAACTTTAATTTCTTTTTGTAAAGGAAAACAAACAAAAACCTTAGGAAATTTTACTTTAACATTTAATAATGTGAAAATAGAAACATTGGGTTTTTAAAGACTATTTTGTTTAAATTCAGTGGTTCAGTAGACCAGAGAGTCATATTCTCTTCTTACTGGAGCTTTTTTTTTTTTGTGGTACACGGGCCTCTCACTGTTGTGGCCTCTCCCGTTGCGGAGCACAGGCTTCGGACCTGCAGGCTCAGCGGCCATGGCCTAGGCGCTCCGCGGTATGTGGGATCTTCCCGAACTGGGGCACGAACCTGTGTCCCCTGCATCGGCAGGCTGACTCTCAACCACTGCGCCACCAGGGAAGCCCTTACTGGAGCTTTTATATCGCATCCTTCCTGGCCTGTTTGGAAAGTAAATTCCTCTGAAAAATTCTTAAGGAATCTTTCTTACAGGGAAAATGCTTCCTGGTTAGATCCCTTCCTTTTGTTCTTCCCCTCCCCTCTGTAGAGCAGTGAGTCTTATCATGTATCTACTTAATGCAGACATTTTAACCAGCTGTTGATGGTAATTCATAGTTTTGAAAATCCATTCAGAAATTTAATGTGTTCAGAAGTATGAGGTATTAAGGACATTTAGAAAATGCTCTGCTTTCTGTTAAATTAAAATGCGTATTTCCATTCCATTCTCCTATTAGAATTAAGAAAAATTATGGTAACAAGGATTTTGCTTCCTTTGTTAGTAGCTCACTGTGAAATTATTTCCGTATATTATCCTATATATAATTATTATACAGTGTTATATTATTATTAGTTTGGTGGTGTTCTGTATATGGTTGTTCGAAACGGAATGCATTTTCAGAATTTGTTGGCTAGTCTCACAGGCAGAGAGAGTAGTTTTGGTTATGAATACTGGTGGTATGTAGATCTGTGTCTTAACAGGGCATTCTAGATCACAGAGCCCAGAAACATTTCCTCTTGGGGGTGGGGGTAGGGGGTGTGAGGTTGCGGATGGAAGGGTGAAACACACACTGCGCTGCTGAACTTGAGCAGTCATATTAATGCTGGATCACAGTGGCATTTCTGTGTCCTGTGAAATGTGTACTATCTTGGGAATGTTCCCTCTTCTTGCCCTGGGTGTTCTGTAGAGGTGTTAAAAAAGAAAACACCCCTCCTCCTACCTTCCAGTTGAGGCGCTCTTTGTGGAGCTACTGTCTTGGTTAAACAAGTCAAATAACTCCGGAAGCTTGGTGACAAGTTCTAAAAAAGCTCTCAGATGTTTGTATTATGGTTTTGTTTTTTTGTTTGTTTGTTTTTTTGATGTGGACCATTTTCAAAGTGGAAATTGAAAATTGAAAATTACTGAATTTGTTACAGTGTTGCCTCTGTTCTATGTCTTGGTTTCCTGGCTACAAGCCATGTGGGATCCCAGCTCCCCGACCAGGGATCGAACCTGCACCCCCTGCATGGGGAGGTGAAGTCTCAAGCACTGGACTGCCAGGGAAGTCCCTGCATTATGTTCAGCCTATATTTGTGACAAAGAATTGAAAATACTCCTGGAGTATTTTTCTTCCTGAAGAAGTGGACTTATGGCTTCAAATGTGAAGCTAAATGTTAGGTTCTGTGTTTTTATTTTTCTAATACAAGTAGCTCAGTAAAGCTTAAAGATAAAAGGAGTTACTGGTTTTTTTTAAAATTAATTATTTTTTAAATTTTTTGGCTGCACTGGGTCTTCGCTGCTGTGCACGGGCTTTCTCTGGTTGCGGCGAGCGGGGGCCACTCGTCGTTGTGGTGCGCGGGCTTCTCACTGCAGTGGCCTCCCCTGTTGTGGACCACGGGCTCCAGGAGTGTGGGCTTCAGTAGTTGCGGCACGAGGTCTCAGTAGTTGTGGCACGTGAGCTCTAGAGCGCAGGCGCAGCAGCTGTGGCGCATGGACTTAGTTGCTCTGCAGCATGTGGGATCCTCCCAGGCCAGGGCTCGAACCCCTGTGTCCCCTGCATTGGCAGGCGGACTCCCAACCACTGTGCCACCAGGGAAGCCTGGAGTTACTGTTTTAAAGAATACTTTTTTCCTCCTCTGTTGTAACTCTTCAGTTTTAAAAGGATTAGTATTGGCAAATTATTAGAATGGGTGTTCAGATTTTGCTGTTTGAGTAGCTTAGTTGCCCACTAAGAACACCAGTTCCCATCAGATTTACACTCTGAAGACATTGCGAAGTCTTGGACATGCCCTGTCTTCTACTTTCTCTTTCTTTGTGGCCTTCAGATCATTAAATTTAGTGACTCAGCTAATTTTTTTTACCCACCTCTTAGAAAAGTTGAACGTGTTTGTGACCAAGCACTTAAGGTTATTTCCTTTAAACCAAGTGTTTGAGACGTTTTTAGATTTATAACAGTCTTTGTTTACCATGTAATTCAGTCCAATTGAGGAACTAGTAAAACTGCATTATCTAGACATCAAAGACAGACGTGTAAGAAGAGTATACTTATACCAGGGAAACTGTTAGGTTTCTAACAAGTGGGAAGTTACCAGGTGTCCAAAAATTAACCTCTCCCATGCCACTTAATTCTCATTTTTGTAGCTTTTTTAGCTCAGCCAGCAGCATTCTGGGTTTAAAATATCAGTTGCTCCATTCTTGAGAGTCGAGAGTGTTTTCTTTTCTGTAGCATCCTTCAGATAACTGAGACATTGATTTGAATGGACTAAATAGAATATCCTGCCTAAAAAAAAATTGTAAGGAACAAGGTGTTGAATGGACTATGCATTTTAGTTTAGTTCAAAATTAAACCAACATCTTTATTTCTTGAGGTTTAAGACCAGGTTGGGGTTTTGTTTTCCTGAGATTTCTGTGAAGAGGTAGATTATTCAGCCCGCTTTACAGAGGATAAGTGGGATGATTTGCCAGCTGCATGCAGCAGTTGCTTGAAGTAGGACCTGTGTCGCCAAGTTGCATTTCAAGATTGGTCAAGTGGGTGGCCTTGGCTCCTGCCAGACGCTGGGATGAGGAATGATAGAGAAGGGCTCTGTTAGGTGAGCACCCTTGACTTCCTTAAACCTTCGTCAGCATTCCTACCTGAGACTCTGTTAAAGCCTCATTAAAACAAAAATTGTAGGGACTTCCCTGGTGGTGCAGAGGTTAAGAATCCGCCTGCCAATGCAGGGAACACAGGTTCGAGTCCTGGTCCGGGAAGATCCCACATGCTGTGGAGCAGCTAAACCCGTGTGCCACAACTACTGAGCCTGCACTCTAGAGCCCGTGAGCCACAACTACTGAAGCCCGCATGCCACAACTACTGAAGCCCGTGCACCTAGAGCCTGTGCTCCGCAACAAGAGAAGCCATCGCAATGAGAAGCCCACGCATCGCAACGAAGAGTAGCCCCCACTGGCCGCAACTAAAGGAAGCCCGCGCGCAGCAACCAAGACCCAACACAGCCAAAAATAAATAATAAACAAATTAATAAATTAAAAAAATATTGTATATGTGTACTACAGAGTAATGTGCGAAAAGCACTTTGATTTCATATAAATCTTTCCTTTTCAGGTATTTCAGAGGATGTGTGTAAACATGCTTTAGATGTTCATAAGCGTCTTATAATTTTACTTATGTACGCAATCACCTAGGGAAATGGGGGATGGGGAAGGTTGGGGTTTTCTTCTCTTTCCCATAGCTGTCCCTCTTGCTCCCTCTTCTCCTCCTGAAGTCTGGAGCTTGGCTTCTATAGGAGCATGCCAGTAGGTTATCTGGAGGCGATTACTTACAGGCATTGGGATTTCTCTTTTGAGAAATGGTCAAACAATTTTTACATACCATCTAGCCACATTTTGTCTCCATAGAGGGTTTGGCTTTCTGGGTTATCAAAGGAAGACACGGATTTTTGGGAAAGGTCTTTGACCTTTCAGGGTTATCATCATAGGGGACAGTTGTGCTCTCCCATTTGTTGCCCCCTTGTATCAGTCAGAATAACGTGTCGTGGTCTGACTTCCTGTGGCACCTCTTGTGAGATAGGCTCGCAGAAAAATATGAAGGTTGTGGAAATGCTGGGTTCCTACCAAGCATAAATGAGATTCAAAAGAAAATTGCTGTTTATTTTAAATTCTCTTTGGAGTGTCTCGGGAGACTGTTCATTTGGCTACAGCTTCAGCAATTGCACAGTTATATTTACGTGTGGAAGTAGACTGCAGTGCAGCATAAACTGTAGCAACCAGAAGAACATTTATGTAGCGGCAGCCAGAGACTACATATTTTACTTATTTCAGCTGGAAAGCTGCTAAAGACTTTGTAAGACATCATCATAACATTTTATGACTTCAGCTATTCAAACTTTAGGTCCTTTAAGGTGCCACTTCACAGCCACAGTCTGTGACTCCCCATAGCCTTTGGGGAAGAATCGAAGCTCTTTGAAAGTGGCTTAATCTGGTCCCTGCCTACTTGCTAATGCATCTCACCCATCTCCTCCCCATACACACTTAAGTTCAGCTGGTTCTCCCATGGGGAATGAATGCCCTTTTCTGGAGAGAGAGGAGTCTGCAACCTTTCAGCCCCTCTACTTTAGGTCTCGCCTGAGATGGAACTTCCTCCAGCAAGACTTTCCTAAATCTAAAAGGCTGGGTTTGGGGGCCCTTTAATAAGCTCTAATAGTCATTCATCTGTTCATTCCTTCAGTAAATATTTGTGTCAAACATGTTCTCGTAGCTTGAGGACACAGAGTGACGAAGGCAGGGGTAGGCCTTATCCTCACAGGGCTTATGTTCTCGTCAGGGAACCACCCATATTCATACCCTTCAAAAAAACAAAAAAACCTTTTATTTGGAAATAATTACAAACTTAGAGAAGTTGCAGAAATTAAAATAGCACAAAGGAATATCCTGTACATTTTACCCATATTCACCTGTTGTTAATATTTTACCTTGTTTGCATTCTTAGTCTCTCTCAATATGTAGGCGTGATTTTTTTTTGGACCAGTCACATACATTATGGTCTTTTCCCTCTGAATACTTCAGTGTGTATTTCCTAAGAGTAGGGCTTTTCTCTCACATGATAGTTATAAACTTCATAAATTTACACTGATAGAATACTTTTATCTAATTCCATTCATAGTCCAATGTTATTAATTGATCTAATGATGTTCTGAATAGCCTTCCTCCTCCTGCCCCTCCACCCCCGCCCCATACAGAATTCAGTCTAGGGTCAGATAATGGCATTTAGTTAAGATGTCTCTGTAGCCTCCTTTAATCTTGAATATTTATTTACAAAGCCATTCTCTGTCTATTATGACACTGATTTTTTTTTTTTTTAAGTACAGAAATGCACACACACCCCCGCCCCCGGCCATAATAGAATCTTGCTCATTTTGTGTTTGTCTGATGTTTCCTTGTGATTAGGTTGAGGTAGTGCATTCTAGGCCATCATACTGCACAGTGATGTTGTATCCTCCTGGGGCATCACATCTGGAGACCTGTGATGTCCTTCTGGCTCTTTGGTGGTGATAATTTTCATTACTCAAAGTGCTGCCCAGTATCTCCACTGTGTAATTAGTGTTTGTTTTCCTTCTTCCATTTGCAGCTAATAAGTAGTCTCTCAGGAGACCTCATTTCTGCACAAGATCCTGCTCCTCATCAAAACTCCCCCCCCATCAGCATCGAGTGATGATTCTTGTCTGATCCAGGATTATGAACTCAAGTTCCTACTTTTGCAGTGGATTGTAATTCATTACTGTACTATTACTGTATTCTTTTGATGTTCAGAGTGTCCCAGATTTGACCAATGGGTGCCCCTTCAAACTGGCTCCTGTGTCCTTGTGAGGTACCCTATCATTTTTTCAGGCACTTCCTTCCTTTCTTGTATAATAAGATGTTCCAGGCTCATATTGTACCAACCCTGCCCTAGCCCTGGAATCAGCCATTTTAACAAGGAGCTTGCAAGCCCTTGTTTTAGCCCTTAGCACACTGCTTACTTATGTGTCTTCCTCCATTAGATGACATTGTACCTCTGAGGGTACACAGATGTCAGTCTTTTTTTTTTTTTTTGAATAATTGTAAACTGCCTTGCTTTGTAGATTGCCTTTAGTGCAAATGCTTTGGTTATTTCACCACTTCTTACATTCTTTGCTGTTGGCAGATTCTCGTTTTTATTTATTTTTTTATTTTTGGCTGCATTGGGTCTTCGTTGCTGTGCTCAGGCTTTCTGTAGTTGCGGCGAACAGGGGCTACTCTTCGTTGCGGTACGCGGCCTTCTCATCGCGGTGGCTTCTCTTGTTGCGGAGCATGGGCTCTAGGCATGTGGGCTTCAGTAGTTGCAGCAGGTGGGCTCAGTAGTTACAGTACGTGGGCTTAGTTGCTCCGCGGCATGTGGGATCTTCCCGGACCAGGACCAGGGCTTGAACCTGTGTCCCCTGCATTGGCAGGCAGATTCTAAACCACTGCGCCACCAGGGAAGTCCAGATGTCAGTCTTATTTGCTCTTATGTCTTTACCCAACTTAAGGCCTCGTACATTTGATGTTCACTATGATTATTTGTTGAACAATAAAATTGATTTTTCCTATTGTTTGGTGATTAAAATTGTTTTCAAAATTATGATGCTGATTGGTTTTCTTTTTTCCTCCCCCACCTAGGAAGAAATGTTGGCTATTTGGTGATGAGAAGTGGCAAAAACTAACCTCGTACTGGTATACAAGCACGATGAGATCTGACACTTTTGCTTCGTGGGCAGCCGGCCCCCACTGATAATGTGGGGAAGCCATTGGGTCCACTGGAAAACACTAATCTGATCTTGGAAGTAGCTGATTGTGGCAGGATGTGTCGACGATGATGATGGCAAGAAAGCAAGATGTCCGCATTCCCACCTACAACATCAGTGTGGTGGGATTGTCTGGGACGGAGAAGGAGAAGGGCCAGTGCGGCATTGGGAAGTCTTGTTTGTGCAACCGCTTTGTGCGCCCGAGTGCTGACGAGTTTCACTTGGACCATACCTCTGTCCTCAGCACCAGTGACTTTGGTGGGCGAGTGGTCAATAATGACCACTTTCTCTACTGGGGAGAAGTTAGCCGTTCCCTGGAGGACTGTGTGGAATGTAAGATGCACGTTGTGGAGCAGACTGAATTCATTGATGATCAGACTTTTCAACCTCACCGGAGCACGGCCCTGCAGCCCTATATCAAGAGAGCTGCTGCAACCAAGCTCGCATCAGCTGAAAAACTCATGTACTTTTGCACTGACCAGCTGGGGCTGGAGCAGGACTTTGAGCAGAAACAAATGCCAGATGGAAAGCTGCTAATTGATGGTTTTCTTCTTGGTATTGATGTTAGCAGGGGCATGAATAGGAACTTTGATGACCAGCTCAAGTTTGTCTCTAATCTCTACAATCAGCTTGCAAAAACAAAAAAGCCCATAGTGGTGGTCCTGACTAAGTGTGATGAGGGTGTGGAGCGGTACATTAGAGATGCACATACTTTTGCCTTAAGCAAAAAGAACCTCCAGGTTGTGGAGACCTCAGCAAGATCCAATGTAAATGTGGACTTAGCTTTCAGCACCTTAGTGCAACTCATTGATAAAAGTCGGGGAAAGACGAAAATCATTCCTTATTTTGAAGCTCTCAAGCAGCAGAGTCAGCAGATAGCTACAGCAAAAGACAAGTATGAGTGGCTGGTGAGTCGCATTGTGAAAAACCACAATGAGAATTGGTTGAGTGTCAGCCGAAAGATGCAGGCCTCTCCAGAGTACCAGGACTATGTCTACCTGGAAGGGACTCAGAAAGCCAAGAAGCTATTTCTCCAGCACATCCATCGCCTCAAGCATGAGCATATTGAGCGCAGGAGGAAGCTGTACCTGGCAGCCCTCCCGCTAGCTTTTGAAGCTCTTATACCCAATCTAGATGAAATAGACCACCTAAGCTGCATAAAAGCCAAAAAGCTCCTGGAGACCAAGCCAGAATTCTTGAAGTGGTTTGTTGTGCTTGAAGAGACACCGTGGGATGCCACCAGCCACATTGACAACATCGAGAATGAGCGGATTCCCTTTGACTTAATGGATACCGTCCCTGCGGAGCAGCTGTACGAGGCCCACTTAGAGAAGCTGCGGAACGAGAGGAAAAGAGCTGAGATGAGAAGGGCATTCAAAGAAAACCTGGAGACCTCTCCTTTCATAACTCCTGGAAAGCCTTGGGAAGAGGCCCGCAGTTTTATTATGAATGAAGATTTCTATCAGTGGCTAGAAGAATCTGTATACTTGGATATTTATGGCAAACACCAAAAGCAAATTATAGACAAAGCAAAGGAAGAGTTTCAGGAGCTGCTTTTGGAATATTCGGAATTGTTTTATGAGCTGGAGCTGGATGCTAAGCCCAGCAAGGAGAAGATGGGTGTCATTCAGGATGTTCTGGGGGAGGAACAGCGATTTAAGGCACTACAGAAGCTCCAAGCGGAGCGTGATGCCCTTATTCTGAAGCACATTCATTTTGTGTACCACCCAACAAAGGAAACATGCCCTAGCTGCCCCGCCTGTGTGGATGCTAAGATCGAGCACTTGATTAGTTCTCGGTTTATCCGACCATCTGACCGGAATCAGAAAAATTCACTTTCTGACCCCAACATTGATAGAATCAACTTGGTGATCTTGGGCAAGGATGGCCTTGCACGAGAGTTGGCCAATGAGATTCGAGCTCTTTGTACAAATGATGATAAGTATGTAATAGATGGTAAAATGTACGAGCTCTCCCTGAGGCCAATAGAAGGGAATGTCAGGCTTCCTGTGAACTCTTTCCAAACACCAACGTTTCAGCCCCATGGTTGTCTCTGCCTTTACAATTCAAAGGAGTCTCTATCCTATGTGGTGGAGAGTATAGAGAAGAGCAGAGAGTCCACACTTGGCAGGCGAGATAATCATTTAGTCCATCTCCCTCTGACCTTAATTTTGGTTAACAAAAGAGGAGACACCAGTGGAGAGACCCTGCATAGCTTAATACAGCAAGGTCAGCAGATTGCTAGCAAACTTCAGTGTGTCTTTCTCGACCCTGCTTCCGCTGGCATTGGTTACGGACGCAACATTAACGAAAAGCAAATCAGTCAAGTTTTGAAAGGACTTCTGGACTCCAAGCGTAACTTAAACCTGGTCAGTTCTACGGCTAGCATCAAAGATCTGGCTGATGTTGACCTGCGAATTGTCATGTGTCTGATGTGTGGAGATCCTTTTAGTGCAGACGACATACTCTTTCCTGTCCTTCAGTCCCAAACCTGTAAGTCTTCCCATTGCGGAAGCAACAACTCTGTTTTACTTGAACTACCAATCGGACTACACAAGAAGCGCATTGAACTGTCTCTTCTTTCATACCATTCCTCATTTAGCATCAGAAAAAGCCGATTGGTCCATGGGTACATTGTTTTCTATTCAGCCAAACGTAAGGCCTCCTTGGCTATGTTACGTGCCTTTCTTTGTGAAGTGCAGGATATTATCCCCATCCAGCTGGTTGCACTCACTGACGGCGCTATAGATGTCCTGGATAATGACTTAAGTCGGGAACAGCTGACTGAGGGGGAGGAGATTGCTCAAGAAATTGACGGAAAGTTCACAAGTATCCCGTGTAGCCAACCCCAGCATAAACTTGAGATCTTCCACCCATTTTTTAAAGATGTGGTGGACAAAAAGAACATAATCGAGGCTACTCATATGTACGACAATGCTGCCGAGGCCTGCAGCACCACAGAAGAGGTGTTTAACTCCCCCCGGGCAGGCTCTCCGCTCTGCAACTCAAACCTGCAGGATTCTGAAGAAGATATCGAGCCCACTTCTTATACCCTGTTTCGAGAAGACACATCACTGCCCTCTCTGTCCAAAGACCATTCTAAGCTCTCTATGGAACTGGAGGGAAATGACGGGCTGTCTTTCATCATGAGCAATTTTGAGAGTAAACTGAACAACAAAGTACCTCCGCCAGTCAAACCAAAGCCTCCTGTCCATTTTGAAATTACAAAGGGGGATCTGTCTTATTTAGACCAAGGCCATAGAGATGGACAGAGGAAGTCTGTGTCTTCTAGCACCTGGCTACCTCCAGATGGGTTCGATCCTTCTGATTATGCCGAACCCATGGATGCTGTGGTCAAGCCAAGGAATGAAGAAGAAAACATATACTCAGTGCCCCACGACAGCACCCAAGGCAAAATCATCACCATTCGGAATATCAACAAAGCCCAGTCCAATGGCAGTGGGAATGGTTCCGACAGCGAAATGGACACTAGTTCTCTAGAGCGAGGACGCAAGGTATCCATCGTGAGCAAGCCAGTGCTGTACAGGACGAGATGCAGCCGGCTGGGGAGGTTTGCTAGTTACCGAACCAGCTTCACCGTGGGGAGCGATGATGAGCTTGGGCCCATCCGAAAAAAAGAGGAGGATCAGGCATCCCAGGGTTACAAAGGGGACAGCGCCGTCATTCCATATGAGACAGATGAAGACCCAAGGAGGAGGAATATTCTTCGCAGTCTAAGAAGGAACACTAAGGTAAGACCCAAGTTTAGGAGTGAGTTATAGGAGTGGCTTGCACAGTGCCTTGGTAAGAGTTCATTGATGATGATGAAGATTTTCAAGGACAGCTTACTCTGGTAAACTGCCCTGTGTGTGTGTGTTGTGTGTGTGTGTGTCTTTACTCTTTGACTTAGCATTAAAAACTAAGCAGTGTCTCAGATAGCTACTACTGGTAGCTCTCAAGGGGTGAGGGCTTGGGATAGATAGCCCGAGTTGTCTTTGTCCAAAACAATAGTTAGGCAATTCCCAAAATGAGCAGATCATGCAGAACTTGTCAGTGTCCTGACAAACAGCCAGGCCGGTGACAGTGTGCTTGGCCTTTCTTCACTTAAACAGCAGAACCCAGAATCACAGTCCTCAGTCTTCGACTGAGAAGCAAACATTTCATCCGTACATCTCTTAAATGCTCCTTTTCCCCCTTGCTGATCTGTAAAGGTTGCTGCATTTTAGATTAGGGAAAATTAGATGGTTATTTTATTTGCACACATAAATCAGTGAAGGGTCTTCAAGTACCTAAATGAAAAATAATCTTGTCTCTTTGAGTTATAAACCTGTCCCGTGTTTGTAAAATTGGAGTGCCCTCCAGCTCCTTGAGTGAGTTGCTGCTGCTATCAGTGAGAGCTTCGGATTTGATTTAGGAACCACAAGTGGGGCAGGAAGGGGAAAAGAAGGAAAAAGTAAACCATGTGCGTTAGGAACGTCAGGCCTGCTGTCGGATGTAGAGGAAACAGCCCCAAATGTAGGAGCAAATGAAGTCTCTTTATCTTGCGTGGAATTGCGCTGTGCAGGGCAGTGTGCCCTGTCCTCTTGGGCTTAGGCTTTGAGATAGAAAAGGTATTTCTCAACTTTATTTTTTCCCCATTTAGGGTAGGGGAAATACCTTTTGTTTTTCAGAGAAAGACATCTTGGTGAGACACCACAACAGAACCCTGTCAACTGACTGTTAGGTGCGGGCCCGCCCCCAGCATTGTGTATTATCTGGAGGCCGGTTCTGCAGCTCATATCGGTTAATGGAGACGGAGGAACATGGTGCCATGGCCCTCACAGGGAAGACCTATTCACTTTGTGTTCCCTGACAGCATACAGCATGCTTCTTAATCACCACTGGCCAGAGCTTCCAGAATTTTCCTACCTATAGAATTTCAGAAAGGGCAGGGCAGTATCGTTGTGTGCTCTGTTCCCCTGCCGTTCTGAGCTGTATATCAGTAAATGTCATAGGCATTCTTGTTTGCTCTCCCTGTGGTTTGCGTTTACATTTCTATACCTTTATCCGCCTGCAGTATTTTGTTCTCCAAGTTAGCGGGCAGACCAGTGGAAAGCAGTTCTTATTAGGAAGCCAGAAAGTAGCCTGACCAGCCTGCCAGGATTTCCGCAGAGCTCTCCTGTTTGATGGTACTGGAATCCAGACATTTTGAACATTTTGGCTTTCTTCTCTTCCTCCTCCACTCCCAGTGAAGACTGTTGCTAGCACAGCGTATCTAAACGCTGACAGGCTTTTTGAGTGTGGAGGTGTCTGCACACCTGGGAATTAGGAAGGTGGCATAATACCACATTGCGAATCATAACGGGTTTTCTGACTTCACGCTACATTTTTAATACTGTTGGAAATAAAGCTTTTAAAACACACTCCCAGACAAGCTGTGCTTTAAAGAGTAGGCTCAGCAGGGAGCAGCTGGTTGCCGTGAGCCTCTGGGATGGCCGCCTCCACGCCGGCAATGAGTGCCTCCTAATCCGGAGCTGCCTCGCGCCGGGTTGCCGGGTCAGCGCGCAAGAAGTGGTCGGCTTCCCGTCTGTCTTGGTTACGTGGGCCACGCCTCTCCTAGTCAAATAAAAATGATACCTCTGGCCCAGGAGCAATAGCGTGCCAGAAGTCATTTAGGAGTATCCTTTGGAAAGAGTGAGTAAAAGGTGAAATTGTCTTTTCCTGCCTTGGAAAATGGTGCCTTAAAATGAGCGTAGCTGCTTTGTCATCCTAGTGCAGAGATAAGCAAAGTTTTCATTCTGTTCCTGGTTGGAGCAAACCTCCTATTAAAATTTGCTGCCGTTAAGAAATCAGACTGACGCTTGTTTACTGGGAAAGCAAGGTACCATGGGGCAGAGAATGCCAAGCCAGCCCCTACGTGGGGGATTTGGCCTTTGATTTTTATTGGCATGACAAAGCAGTACAGTATTTATTTGAAGTGAGGGGAGAGCCATTTGGTAATGGGAAACACACTTAGTTCCTCCTGCATGCCACACACCACTGGGGAAATGGCACAGACCCGTCCTGCCCAGACCAGACCTTAGCACCCAGTTGAGGCAGCAAGACCTACACAGCTTCTGAAAATAGGTGGTCTGCCTAAGAGGGGGAGGGGAGGGGGTCTGTGTGGGGCAGAGCAGACATCCTGTGCTGGGGGTGGTTAAGGTAGTGCAGTGTGTGGTGATCAGGAGCTCTGGGAATCAGGGGGCCTAAGTCAAAACCCAGTTCCTCCTCTTCCTTACTGGGCCTTCGGGCACTTGATTCACCTCTCCGCGTCCCTTCTGCAAAAGGGGCGGACTTAGTAGCACCTTTCTCATACGGTGTGGGAGATGGGATGAGATTGTGCCTGTAAGACACTGAGCATAGTGCATGCTGGATAAGCATTAGTTATTATTATTTAACTTGACCTTGAAGAATGAGTAGAATTGAAGAAGTGGTGTGAGGTAGGGAAAGGCTTGAAGGTGAAAATATGCATGTTGTATTCAAGGATGCGAGAAAACTGGTCTGGTCTAGCTGAGAGCTTGAGGGACCAACATTGTCCCTCCCTTTTGTATAAGTTTTAACCCTGTGTGTTACTTGGCTGCTTTCTCCGCCCTTACCCTAGCGACAGCCCTAACAACAACCAAAAAAGCTGTGCTCTGGGTACCTGTGTGATGTGGAGAAAGAGAAATTGCTCAGTGCCCTTGGCTCATATGCTAGATTAGCTCCTTACTGTAAAACTGGAGTTAGAGTGAGGGAATGGCTTTCATTTCTGCTCATGAAAGTGCAAACTGTAAAGCAGCTGACTCTCATTCTGGGTCCTTTTCCCAGCTGAACCATTTAGTAACCCACCCTCATAGTGGGAGCCTTCCGCACTCAGCTGAATGAAATTGAAAATCTACGCTTGCACTTCAGTGGGGTCCATGAATAGATGCTTTGTCTGTAAAGAGTTGTCGTTGCACATGGTCTCTGTCTCCCAGTGCCATGCGTTTGCAAAGATGAGATCAGGACCAGCAGGGTCTTATTTTAAAGCCAAAAAACAGGCTGGGGTGCCTTGCTGCACACAATGCGCTGTCCGGGCGAGCTCACACTGCTGAATTCGCTGTGCTTGGCCACAGATTTAGAGGAGACGCTACCGGCTCTTTTACCCTTCTATCTGACGTGCTCTTGTTTTGTGGGGTTTTTAAAAAAAAGACAAAAACAGAATGATAAAGAAAATCTTTCACTCACTCCAGCTACCACATGACAAGACAACCTATTGAAAAGCAAACCAATTCAATCACGCATTGTTTGGTCTATAAGGCACCAAGTAACCAGTTTGACAGTTTGTGTCCCCCCCCGCCCCCCCCCCCAGTGAATTGGCTTATTTCATTGGATTCAGTGAATTGGCTGGTTGTTGTGGCTTTGTGTGGACACAGCTCTCATTTTGTGAGGCCTAGAACGGAGTTAAAGTTTCTAGTGTGAATAAAAACCAGCTGGGGAATTGGACTGCTCGCTCCACAGGGAGGGATGTTGCATTTTGACAAGCTGAAATGGTATGAAATATGAGCTCTTTGTAACCTGCTCGGGAAAGACTCTCAGTGTGTGCTTCAGAAAAGGCTAAGCCCTGCCCCATGAGCTCTAAGTCCAGATAAATACCTTGGTCTTAAAACTGGGGTAGGGGCGCTGACTTGACCTTGGATTTTCTGAATCCCGAAAGAATTTTATCTTTTAAAAGAAGTACTCTTGCTCCAAAGCACATGTTCATTCATTCTTTTAGGAAGGAAACATTCAACTCCTTGCACGGGCATTTCCTGAGCACTTGTATGCCTGGTGTTGTGCTAAGTATCATATGTGCGGTAGTTGCGTTCATCTAGTTTACCGTAACAGAGAATGATAGATTTTATACATGTATTTACGTGCATTTTGAATGTTGCCGGAGTGGAGGTGCAGGGTGCTAAGGAATTGTATAGCAAGGAGTTTTACCCTCACCTCGGATATCTGGGAAAGCTCCCAGAGGAAATGATATATAAAGCTGAGACTGAAAGGATGAAGCAGGCAAAGTCAGTGAAGATGGAGGCTTCCTGGGTCGAGCTTTTGAGAAAACAGTGTGGAACTTGGAGCTGAAAAAAATGTGGCATGTGCTAAGACTTGAAAGAGACCTAGAGCGGCTACTGTAGAGGGTGAGGGAGAACTGGGCAGAATAACAGAGGGCTACGGATCCCATGTGAAAGACTTTGTACTTTCCTACATTTACTGAATACCTACTGTATGCCAGGTACAGTACTAGGCATTTTCACACCAGTTTTTCATCTATTTCTCTTAACAATCTTAAGGAAGTGATTTTTTAAAATCCTGGTTTTAGAGATGAGGAGACTGAGTCTCAGTGCCCCCAAATTAGTGTAGTTACTGAGTGGAAGTTGAGATTTTGGAACCCCAGTCTTCTGACTTCTGCTTCCAGTGGGTTTTTAGAGTCCCTTCTCCAGGAAAGATGGTACTATTCCATAGCCAGGCACACAGTTGGAGTACTCAGTCAGTCCAGTCAATTTGTTCATTTTAGACAAAGGACTTTGCTTATTATCTAACAACATCTATTTCCCCACACTGCCCCCTAAGAACAGCATAGTGCTGTTTGTTTCTTGCTTCAGTGTCTACTTGAGTAGAGGACAAAAAAGGCATGGAGACACTGAAATAGCAACTGGAACTTTGAGAAATTGTTTTGAACTGGTGTCACTCGGTTCTCAGTTTATTTTAAGCCCAAAGAACTGCTGTAGTTTGTTTTTGGTGACAAAAATAGGCTATCTTTAACTATCTGCTTTAGCTTAGAGCACACCTGTTCTTTTAAAAAAGAAAAAAAAATTACAATAGTCAACCCAAATCTATTTTTCAAAGAACAGAGAATTGCTCTGATCTTCACTGGGCCAACTTGTTCTCCTCTACCACCTAGTGATACTGAAATATCTTTGTAGGAACTCAGATTATTTCAGCTCGAATCAGGGATCACCTCTACTTCCATAGAGAAAGGCCTTCTGAATGCTTTTTATACAGTATTTGAGAGGAGGCTAGCAGGTGAAAACTGACCCCCACAGCTCTGGAAAGTCCAGATTCAGTGGGTGTCGAACCAGGCAGGAATGTTTATAAACACTTCCTGGAACTAGTGGACCCTTCTCCCTGCTTAGCCCCCTACTGCATTGGCCATTCAGCCTGAGAAGGCAACAGGGATTGACCCAGATTCATGCCTTTATAGGGCAAAAAGCTATGGTCTCTATTTATTTGGTGCCTATGAGGGGATGACATGCCTTTCTTTTCCCACCGTGCCAGAGGGAGGGTTAGGGATGCAAGGAGACTTCGTGCTACTTCCTGGTTCATCCCTAAATAAAGATGCTCCAAGTGGGAGAGTGGCCGGGTCATAGTACTGACTGCCAGCTTGAAGGAGACAAGGCTAAGCATTTGTGCTTTCATAATAGACTTTGCCAGTCAGAACAGATCCGTCCCCAGGTTTTCTCTTGAACTTGGGCTTAGATTTTTTCAGAGCCAGAAGGGGGAGCACCAGTCAGCCAAGAATACGTGTGGGGCATGAGCGAGTAACTTAATTGAAAAGGTCCTTTTGAAGCTGTGTTGGAAATACGAGGGAATCATCACCAATCAGAAAGCTGTAATGTTGAATATAGAATGCAAGAAAACACTTTGGGGGAAACCTAGAGTAATGTAGTTTATGGAATCTTTTGTTTTTTCTAAGATTCCTACCAGTTACAGTTAGTTCAGGGTGTGCCACTGTACAACTTGGCAGACCATGTGTGTGACCCTCTAGGGCTTTGCTGGTATCGGTTTCACTCTCAAGAGGGAGAATTGCCCCACTCAGAGGACACCGTCCCTGTTGCAGACTACATCCTGTATATGGCATTCCTCCTTAAAAACAGAAACGCAGACTGGATTCTGTTTTTTATTTGCTGTATTAGGTATGTTACCAAGCATTTAAAAGGCTGTGCTAGGTGGTACACCTCCAGTGACCGCGTTTTCTGACCCTAAAATCTGGATAAGTAATTTGACATGGATAAGGGTATTTATGGAGACGGGGTGAGAATATTTGAAGTTGGCAGTTGAGGATCACTGAATAGCTGTACCTGCTGTTTCCATAGAAGATAGAATATTCTTTATCCAGAAAGAGTGGCTGACCTCTCCATTGAGGCTGTGGGAGACTTCTTTTTTCTTTGTGACTCAGTTGGTTTTTATCGGATATCTAGATCACCTTTGCTTGCTGTAGACATATATCTTCTCTAATACCCATTAGACTGTAAGTTCACTGAGGGCGAGAGATGACTTTAGTATTAGCTCTGCTGCTAGTCTGTTAGGTGACCTTGGGTATAATTCATTAAAAAGGAAAAATGCCTAGATTCCTGCACAATGGAAACTTAGCCCATTAGGAAAATGGTCATATGTGTATGTAGATGACTATCCCTTGTTCAGTGCTCACAGAGTGATACAGGGAATTCATGACCTCATCTGTTTCTTAAAACGGAGTCTGTGATATACTACTGTCAGTATGAACATGACGTTCTGAGCCTCACCTCACATCCTAGTAAGAGCAGAACAATGTTAGAAGACAAAAAAAATACTCTGGTACCCACAGAGATAGTCATCGTCTCAGCTAAACTTGAAAAAAATATAAAGAAACATTGGCCTTGTACATTATTGGAAACTGTTTTTGTTCAAGAAATGTATTGTCAATTGCATATCAGGCTCTGGAACCCAGTCATTTTACAGGCTGATAGAAGGGCTCCTTCCCTTGACTGTTATTATTCTTTCGCTGGTATTCTAATCATTTTCTTGCCCCGTGGACTTGGAGGAGCTTTGGGGTGGGCGTACTGTCCCATAAGCAGGAGTTTCCCCTTTATGCTCTGTTCTTGTTTCAGAAAGGCCAAGAGGCCAGAGGCAAATTCCAATCACCATTTCTCCCCAGTGCAACACTGGCATAAGCTATTGGTTTATTTCTTTGTTTCCTCTGCCACCTGGTTAGTATCAAGACTAAGAATCAGGCATGTTTTTAAGGAAACTGTGAAGTAAAGAACAATGGACTATGTTATTTATTCAAAAAATATCTATCCAAAGGACAAGGTGAAGATGATTTGAGCTGACCCAGTCCTTTGTTTCTGTCAGCGGTGTGTTTCATCATGGAGATAGTTCATGTAGGGGAAGGAACGTGGGGCTTTGACATTCGTATATCACTGGCCTCTGAATCCTGGCTCTCTCAGTGCTGGGTGTGAATCTGTCTGAGCCTTTGTTCTCTCATCTGTAAAATGGGGTTAATAACCCTTACCTCGAAGGGTGGTTGTGAGGTTTCAGATAACTGTGCAGAGCACCTAGCACAGTGTGTCTAGCACATGGCCACTCGTGATTAATCACTATTATTTTCCATTTTGGACCCAGTCAGACTCTAAACTTAGACCTGCAGATGTGTAGTTTGTTCTCAGGGCTTGGTTTCCTCTGGCTAGATGCTTTTTTCAGTTCAGCCTGCTAATGAGTGAGCCTAAAAGAAGAGAGATGTTGGGATGGTGTTATTTTCTTCTCTCCAAGGACCTGCTGCTGAGGGTGCTCCACTGACTCCCTAATGAGTGACACATATCTGACCTGGGACTGAGACATCTGGCAGGCCACTCAGAAGAATGGCATTTCCATCTTGACATGTGCCCAGTAACCCTTCAGATGCCTGAAGTGTTGCTTGTTATGTCAACAGTCCGGTCCAATTCTTGGCATGCACCACAAAGTCTGATTTCCTTCCTAGGAAGGTTTAGAATTAGTTGTGCAAGAATCCCTGCCTGATTTTGTGACACCCTAGAGAGCCTTCAGTTATTTCAAGGAAGTATTTTGACATTCTGTAAAGCAGAGTTTGTTTAAATCTTAGAGAGAATGAGAATGAATATCCATGTCAGTCAACAACGGGAGTTGATGCCGTTGCCAAAGCTTACTCTCTGTTTTGCAAGTTGAAGTGCTGAACTAGGTTAGATCTTATTAGACTCTTCGAGGTGAGAGGGATAAGAGCAGCTCTCTGGGACTTCCCTGGTGGCGCAGTGGTTAAGAATCCACCTGCCAATGCAGGGGACACGGGTTCGAGCCCTGGTCTGGGAAGATCCCACATGCCGCGGAGCAGCTAAGCCTGTGCGCCGCAACTACTGAAGCCCCCCTGCGCGCCTAGAACCCGTGCTCCGCAGCAAGAGAAGCCATCGCAGTGAGAAGCCTGCGTACCCCAACGAAGAGCATCCCCTGCTCGCCGCAACTAGAGAAAGCCCGCGCGCAGCGACGAAGACCCAACGCAGGCAAAAATAAATAAATAAATAAATGTTTTTAAGTTACCTTTAAAAAAAAAGAGCAGCTCTCTAATTTAGCCTTCCATCTGACAGCAGAATCTCCTTGACAATGAGTATGGCAGGTAGGTTGCAGCCTCTGCTTCGAATACTTACAGAGCAGTCCTTTCCTTTTTAAACAGCTGGGGTTTTTTTGTTTTTTAAATTTCTCTGGCCAAAACTGCCTCTTTGTTTTCCTCTTATCTCTCCCAACATGACTATACAAAGTCATCTGCTCTCTTTTCATGAGATAGTCCTGTAGCTATTTGAAATAGCTGTCATCATGCCCCATTCTTCCCTTGCCCAGCTTAAAGATCCCTGGTATTTTATGTGAGTCTTTATTACCTTTAGAAGTTCTTCAGATTGTCAGTGTACCCGTAATCATTTATTTGATCATCCATTTATTTATTCCGCATATCCCAAGAACTTTCAGAGGAAGGTAGTGAACCATAGTGGTTTAGAACGCAGGTTTTGTAGTCAGAACTGACTTGTGCAAGTAACTGAATTTTTCTGGGATTCCGCTTCTTCATCTGTAAAATGGAGTTTTAACACCCATATCTACAGATCTGTTGTGAATCTGGAATGAAATAATACATATAAAGAATTTAAGCAGGGCTTCCCTGGTGGCGCAGTGGTTGAGAGTCTGCCTGCCGATGCGGGGGACACGGGTTCGTGCCCCGGTCTGGGAAGATCCCACGTGCCGCGGAGCGGCTGGGCCTGTGAGCCGTGGCCGCTGAGCCTGCGCGTCCGGAGCCTGTGCTCCGCAATGGGAGAGGCCACAACAGTGAGAGGCCCGTGTACCGCAAAAAAAAAAAAAAAGAATTTAAGCAAGGATCCGGTGCTTAGTAAGTATTCAGTTGATGGAGGCTAAATTTTCTAGCTAACTTAGACTGTTAGAACACACCTCATCATCTTGCTCTAGTATTGAGAGGGTGGAAGAAGTATGAGATTAAAATTTATTGTCTGTTTACTAGAACTGTGGTCAGAAGGCATTATAGTGATTGGAAGTAGCTTCCTGGCAGCTCTCTTAAAGTTCCCATTTTTTTTTATTCTATAACAGCAGTTTATTTGGAAGCTTCAAGGTTTTATTGAAGAACAGTGCTATTGTTATGTTAGTTTTGACTGGCAATTGCTGCCTGGTTGGGGTTGGCCAAAAGAATGTCGCTTAAATCCGGATGGTCTTCCTTGTGTGTTCAGATTCTTCAGCTAACAGTTTAAATGGTATGGCATTTTTAAGGGAGAGCCTCACCTGATGCATTGTTACTGGTTGCTACAGTGTGTAACAATGGAAAACACTCAGCCCTTCTTACATTGTTGGGCAACTACTGCGCTCTAGGCACTGAGCCACTTCCAGTACCTCATATCATTTCACCCTCAGGACCACCTCATGAGGAGGGTACTGTCCCCAAGGTGCTAAATTACTTGACCAAAGTCACAGAACTTCTCAGTCAGGATTCAAACCAGGTCTGTTAGATTTGAAAGCTTAAATCTTTATGTTGTACTTCATCTAAGTAGAAGATGCTAGGGAGAGTCTAGATTGGTTAAATTATTTCGTGTAAAGATAAATCATTAATTTGCTTTTCCATACTTCTTTGGTAAAAAGTGTGAAATCAGAGCCTGTTTGCCTCAGGCAGTCTATACAGGGGAGAGAGCAGCAGCCACTCCCTGCAGCCTGAGAGGCTGTGTCACTGGTTTTACCAGGAGCAGGCATATTGCAGTGACAGGCTCTGTGGAGTGCGTGTTCTTCTCTGGGACGCTGGGATCCATTCACATTGCATTACAGTCCTCCATACCAGATCAGTTAGCGGGCTGCGTGAGGACTGGATCATCTTTGCCTTTGGGTTGTCATTTCAGATGGTGTCAGCCAGCAGTCCAGACACGGCCTCGTTCCTTCTTTCATGTACAGTTTATTCTCAGCTGTTTTTTTTTTTTTTTTTTTTTGCCACTTGTTTGCACAGGAAGTCCTCAGCGAATTTCAGACTAAACAGGAAGTGATTTGTTCTCATATAAAGGGGGTACCAGAAGGAATGAGGGTGAGCAGGATAAGGAAAGGGAATGGTTGACCCTGACCTAGAAGCTAGTTAGCTGTCCTCTTTAGTGGATTTTATGCAGAGATCCCTAAATACTTTTAAGTTTTAAGTTGGGCATATTTGTAAATAAACCTGCCCTTCTAAATTAGTCTCATTAACTTGCAAATGAAACTGAGTTGCTGGAGATACACCTGGGTCCATTTACCTTGATTCTATTTGGTTATCCTCCTCTTTAGTAGATATTTTAACAAAAGCCCCAAATTTTAGGTATATTTCTGTAGCTTTAGGAAATTTACCATTGGTTTAGAGCATTTTTTCCCCCTCATGTGATCTTCAAAATAAAAGGATTGAATAATTTTGGAGCAAAATATCTCAATAATGTTTATGAGCGTGGGCTTTGGAGACAGACCCTCCTGGGTTTGAATCCCGGCACTGTCACTTGTTAGTTGTGTCATGTGAGACATTTTTCCTTGGTAAAATGGAATGCCATACGGTTTAATGGAAATAGCAGCTGGGACTTGGCTTGGTACGCAGCAGCTCTCAAGTAGTTGTTGCTGCTGCTGCTACTCCTACTACATGAGGAAGGTGACTGCTGGGAAGGAAGGGACGAAGAATCGTCCTATTGGTCATGTCTGATTAGTTGGTTTTACCCTTTCCTAATGCAGAAGCCATTGGGAATTAACCCCAGGCTGATGTATCAAAAGGGAATTCTTCTCTTGGGCTTTCAGCAGAATGCATGCTCTCTTTTCTCGAAGGAGGAAATTATTAGTTTTCAATTCCTTTTTTTTTTTTTTTTTTTTGCGGCACGCGGGCCTCTCACTGCTGTGGCCTCTCCCGTTGCGGAGCACAGGCTCCGGACGCGCAGGCTCAGTGGCCATGGCTCACGGGCCCAGCCGCTCCGCGGCATTTGGGATCCCCCGGGACCGGGGCACGAACCCGTGTCCCCTGCATCGGCAGGCGGACTCTCAACCACTGCGCCACCAGGGAAGCCCTCAATTCCACTTTTTTAATCTTTTGAAAAGATTTTAGCCATCCTTGAGTGTATAGTATTTGTTATCTGTATGGAATGTTTGGAAAGTTTCCTGTTTACTCCATTGTACCCCTGATAAAGGATGTTGGACAGTCATCTCATTGTTGTTAAATAAACATGGCCTGCTTCTTATAAACACCTTTGTTCTGATAATGCAGTTTCACACCCAAGGTGTGACTATGTGGCAACTTGCCGGCATCTTGTGTGATACTTGGACGAATGAGATGAGTAAGTGGGTCTCTTTATCCTGCTTGGAATCTTTCTAACAGTTTCCACACCACTGAGAGTTCCCCTCTGGAAGCCTTACTGAAGTTGGAGTTGTATGTTGAGAATCACTTTGTTTTTGTGCTTTCTTTTCTCTTTCCTGGACAGAAACCAAAGCCCAAACCCCGGCCATCCATCACAAAGGCGACCTGGGAGAGTAACTATTTTGGGGTGCCCTTAACAACCGTGGTGACTCCAGAGAAACCGATTCCTGTATTTATTGAGCGATGTATTGAGTACATTGAAGCCACAGGTAAGTGTTGCCTCAGAGCCGATTACAGCTTTCACTGTTTACAGGACGCTCTCTAGAGGGCTGAGCCATCTGGAGATTCTGGAATTATTTCTTGTTTCCGTGAGATGCTTTCTGGGAAGGAGCTGAGTAATCCCGACAGCTGTCAGACTTGTGGATCCTCCATCTTCATGTAGTTTTGAGGCTGTCGTGCGGGATATGTTAGGCCTTTCAGTGTGTGGGAGCAGTCCTGTTGTCAGGACTGCAGTTGTGGCTGGTTGGAATACCTTTTCTGTGGTCTCGCAGCTCCCTGTCATAGCGTGTAGCCTGTTTGTCCCCTGCAGGTCTCCAAGCAGGGAAAGGGTTTTATTTATCAGTGACTTCAGCGCTGTGCTGCCAAATGTCCAATGTACTGGACCCAAACTAACACATTTTGGTTTAATAAAAGGAATGTGTAGATGGCCATTGATCAGGTGCCTGAAATTCATATATTGATAGAAATTTTTTCCTGCAATAAAAAACCAGCTAAGATGCTTAGATATCATCTAGTCAGGCAGCTGCATTTCAATTCTGTTGGCAACTTGGTGTTATCACAAAGACTGACCGTCTTAAGATTTTCTGTATTGCTCTTGAAATGTTAAAGTTTTACCTGCGTTAAAAACATTTATTTTGTTCATTTAGAGCTCCCATAACCTGTCTCCTTGACATTTTTTTCTTTTTCCTTTTTGGCCATGCCACATGGCTCGTGGGATCTTAGTTCCCTGACCAGGGATTGAACCCAGGCCCCGGCACTGGAAGCTCAGAGTCCTAACCACTGGACTGCCAGGGAATTCCCAGCCTTGGCATTTCTTTTGTAACCTCCGGAGCTTCCAGTTCCATGTCATTGTTTCCCTTGATTTTCTCCTGGATACTTTCAAAGCTGGTGAGCTTTGAGGAGGTGGTATAGTGGGCACATGGTTATGTGGACCCTTGAGCATTAAGAGGTGAGCTCAAGGATATAGGCTGCTACTAATTTGAAACCAAGGTAGGGGTTATAACCTCCCTATGTGTTCTTTCTAATTCCGGTATTACCTGCAATGATATTAAGTATTGTGTGGTGTGGACAGCCTACCAAGCTCTGCTAGTAATTTCAGCAGCGTCATGTTAGGCTGAGTGGTGGTGTTCATATTTACTCAGGATGTGCCAAATCAGGGGAAATGGGTTTCAAATTGAAGCTCTCTAAAGACTCTGGAGTTATTTCCAGGGTTTTCTCAGTAGCACACCAGGATTGAATCACAGCAAGCACTTGGCATAATCATAGCAGATCTGTAGTTTGTTTAGACCATCTGTACCCAAAGCCTTTTGTCAGTGTCCATCTTCTTGACATTGGTTTTATATCAGTTTCTTCCTGGCACCTCTGCCTTGGGCAAGGAGGAAATCTTCAGGAAGAAAGTTTGAGTGACTCGAGCCTCTCTCTCACTTCAGAGAGATAGTTTATATCATTTGGGGGGTCCCTAACTTTAATTTGAAGTGATTTCAGATTTATAGGAAAGTTACCAAAATTTTAAGTTGTAAGAAATTGAAAGTTACAATTCCCAGGTTCCTTAAATGTTAACATTTTACCACATTCCCTGTATCATGTGTGTGTGTGTGTGTGTGTGTGTGTGTGTGTGTATCTTTTTTCCTGAAATGTTTGGAAGTTGTAGATATGATGCACCTTTACTTCTAAATACTTCAGTGGGTATTTACTAAAAACATTCCCTTTATATAAACACCATGCAGTTATCAAAATTAAGACATTAACATTGACCCAATACTAACCTATCTAATCTGTAGACGTTTTCATTTCATCATTGGTCATATTAACATCCTTTAATAGCAAAAGACAAAATTTTTTTTGGTCCAGGAGCTAATCTCAGACCACATTAAATGGTACATTTAATTATCAAGTCTCTTTAGTCTCCTTTAATTAGAACAGTTCAGTTTATCTGTTTTTCATGGTCTTGATAATTTTAAAAAATACAGATCAGCTATTTTGTAGGAGGTTCCTCAACTTGGATTTTTTTTTTCTGTTTCTTCATGATTAGGTTCATGTTTGCACTTGTGGCAGTAACAGCAGGGAAGCGAGGCTGTGTCCTCGGTGCATCATACCAGTTGGCTTGTGTTGTCAGTTTGTCCCATCACTGGAGATTTTCTCTTTGATCCCTTGATTAAGGTAGTGGTGTCTGCCAAGCTTCTCCACTGTAAAGCTACTCTTCCCCCGTTGTATGAATAAGTATTTTGTAGGGAAATGCTTTCAGACTGTGTAAGTATCTGTTTTCTCCTAATATTTTCACCCACTAGTTTTAGCATCCATTGATGATTCTTCCCTGAGACAGTGATCACCCTAATTCCTTCTTCATTGATTAGTTAGGGTTCTCCTGTCAGGGTGAGCTTCCCTTTTCAGTGGGCTCTTTGACTGGCTCACCTGTGGTAGCACCAAATGCCTGAATTTTACCCGCATGCCTCTCGCTGAGCACATCTGTGGGCTTGATCTGCCATACCCACCTTGCTTCTCTGACTCTTAGACTGTGATTAGCTTTTTTTTTTTTTTTTGTGGTACGCGGGCCTCTCACTGTTGTGGCCTCTCCCGTTGTGGAGCACAGGCTCCGGACGCGCAGGCTCGGCGGCCATGGCTCACGGGCCCAGCTGCTCCGCGGCATGTGGGATCTTCCCGGACCGGGGCACGAACCCGTGTCCCCTGCATCGGCAGGCGGACTCCCAACCACTGCGCCACCAGGGAAGCCCTGTGATTAGCTTTTTATTATGTCCACTGCCTCTCTTCTACCTGTGCTTCTACAGGTGTTCTTCTACCTATGAATCCTTTCAGGTGCGAAGACCTCTTCAACCCTGCCCCCAGTTCACCACCAGCCACTCCTGAGCTGCTGCTTCTCTTAAAGCTCTGTTAGATTGCACCCCTGCTCACCCTGACACCCAAAAGCCTGGAACTTCAGGGTCCTCTGTGACTCATCTAATCCGTTCCCAAGTGTGTCGCTGTCCTTTGTCATCTCTTGGCTCTGTCTCCTCCACTTCATTTCCACTGCCCCCCACTGTCACCCTCCTTCTCAGTCCATCCTGATTACGTGGCATTTCCTCCACTATAAACCTCTTCTTGCTTCCTCATTGCCTACCAGACGCTGACGCAGTCTCAACTCCTCCCTATTACGCGCACTACTGCAGTACTGTTATGCTGTGGTTGTCTGCCTGCCTTCTCTCCCTCCCTCCGACCCTCCCTCCCCATTCTTTCTGTTTTATACTACCACAGGCATTAATTTTAAAATTGTTTTACAAGAATACACACCATATATTAGAAGGATATGGCCAGAGCAGAATTTCTTTGTGTTTCTCTGCTTTGCATATACCCTTCATGTGGTTTGAAATGTGTCCCACGTTCCTCCTTGCCTCTGGAACTTGTCCTCATTCTTCAGGACTCTTCCACCCCCAGCAGCACTTTGAATGTAACCTTCCTGGTAGTTCTTCCCGGCACATTTCAATCTTGAGAACAGGATTCTCTGTTCCCCTTGTCTCGGAGAACCTGGCACACAATACACATTAGTTGTTGATGGAATGATTGGTTTTCAACCTGGAATACCTTAATTGCATTGTTTTCTTCTTCTTTCCTTTTAAATTCTGGTCATATGCTTCCCCTCATTGGCATTAGTTTGTACTTTTATAGAATTTCAGGAAAATGATTAGATGTGGTATCTGTGAGCTTAATGTGTATGTTGGGGGCAGGTGTCTTTTGTGTACTCAGTTTCCTAAAAGAATTTGTTTTTCTCTTCATAAAATTAAAGCATGTTCTTTGTAGAAATTCAACAAAAGGCAAAAACTGAAAAAGAATTTAAAGATTCATTATCTTCCACTTAATGAAAACCACTGTTGATATTTTGATGTATTTCCTTATAGTTTTATTTCTCTGCATGTGTATAGGTTTTTAGTTTTACGTAATTCAGAATATGTGGTATTATAGTTCTCAAAAAAAATTTAGCATAACTCAGATGAGGCTAAAGAGCCCTGAGTTCACCAGCTTACCTACTCCCGTTTTCCTGCAGAAAAAGGAACTCAGTAACTAAGAGGTATGTTGGAGGACCATTTTTTGAGAACCATTACTTTTTAAACCAGACATTATTTTGTGAGCATGTTCGCCTGTCATTAAATACTCTGTGAAAATATGACTTTTAATTGCTGTACAATGTTCCATTAAATGGCTGTATCACAGATTATTTAACCATTCCCCGTTCTTAGGCCCCTGTAGCATTTTCTCCAGATGTACTTAAAATAAAACAGATTCACTAGGAGAGGCATTTGGGAAGAGTGATATAGAGCTTCAGGTCTGCAATTAGACCGCATTTAGAATCTTTGTTCTGCCATTTGCTCATCTGTAAACTGAGGGTGATGACAGGACCTGCCTGCTTGGGCTGCCAGGGTTCAGGGGGACTTGCACGTCGGGCGCCGAGTGTGGCGCCTGGCACACGGAAGTGCTCAGTGCGTGCTGGTTGTCGCGGTTAGCTTCACCCGTGGTGCATTCGGTCTTCCTTCCTATTGCCGGTCAGACTTTACCGAGTTATGACCTTTTTCTTTTCTCCCTAACTTTTAAATTTGAAAGTGGTAAAATCCATTGAAAGAGTACTACGGTAATCACCCAGTATTCACCGGTGGTTAACATTTTGCCACATTTGCTCTTTTTCCCCACAATTTGTATTGTTTTTTAATAAATTTATTTATTTATTTTTGGCTCTGTTGGGTCTTCGTTTCTGTGAGAGGGCTTTCTCCAGTTGCGGCGAGTGGGGGCCACTCTTCATTGTGGTGCGCAGGCCTCTCACTGTCGCGTCCTCTCCCGTTACGGAGCACAGGCTCCAGACGCGCAGGTTCAGTACTTGTGGCTCACGGGCTTAGTTGCTCTGCGGCATGTGGGGTCTTCCCAGACCAGGTCTCGAACCCATGTCCCCTGCATTGGCAGGCAGATTCCCAACCACTGCACCACCAGGGAAGCCCACTGTATTGTTGTTAAACCATTTGAAAGTGAGCTGCGGACACCACGTCACTTTACTTCTAAAAGTCTCAGCATATATCCCTAAGCTTCAGGACTTTCTCCTCTATAACTACAATAACATTATCACTTTTAAGAATATTAGCATTAATTCAAGAGCATTTCATGTAGATCTATGTTTAAATTTACTCAGTTGACTTAAAACTGTCTCTCATAGCTGAGTCTTTTGTTCTAGGATCCAGTCAGTATTCACAGTGCATTTAGCTATTGCCTCTTTAGTCCCTTTCAGTCGAGAACAGTTCTCTCTGCCTTTTTTTTTTAGTGATGACCTTTTTTGAAGAGTCTAGACAGTTGTCGTATAGACTGTACCCTTGTGTGGTGTGCTGTCTGTACCTCTCCAGTGTCCTCAGCCCCCTTCTGACACCACCCATAGCCACCTCCTCATGTGGCTCCTGTCTGAGCCGAGGGCTGGGGCTGCAGACACCTCCCTCCCTGGACACAGCACATCTGTGAGTTGGGCATCGGGACTCTCTGAGATTCTGGTGACTGGCTGAATGAATTCGTCAGTCAGGTGTTTTCCCCAGCTCTGGCTGCTTTCTACTGAACTTGTGCTTTTCTTAGGGAAAGCCTGTGCTGCCACCTGACCACCCATCCCATCTCCCTCTCTTACTCATGGTAGAATTGCCACATGACCCAGTTTCCATGTGGTGGTCCAGGCAGTCACTTCTAACCAATTAGAGATGATATTCCAAATAAAACTTGTTTGTCAGGACTACCCCATGCAGTTCAAAGTCAGAAGTCATTGTGTCCCTGTTTTTGTGTCCATCTCATGCACCTGGGCACTGTGCTTATCCTGGCAAATAAAGTATTGCATCATCACTTTCAAGGGCAGTGCTTGGGAGTTCATAGTCCTGCCAGCCATGGTTAGGCCTTTCATGCCTCAGGGCCTGTGTTGCTACCCACCTGCCGCTTCACAGCCAGTGTCACAGTAGAAACCGAACCAAAACCTTGCAATAGAGAGGAAATGGTGTGACCGTTATGAATTGGGACGACTTAAACCATCCCATCACCTTAAAAATACTTTTTCTGGGACTTCCCTGGCAGTCCAGTGGTTAAGACTCTGCTTCCAATGCAGGGGACACCGGTTCAGTCCCTGGTCAGGGAATTAAGATCCCATGTGCCGTGCAGCGCAGCCAAAAATAATAATAATAAAAAAATCTTATTATAAGAGTAATATACTTGTTCACTGTAAAAAATTTAATCATTATAAACATAGGTAGATGTTATATAGGTATATAACAAAGTGAAAGTCCCTTATAATCCCAAGTCTCCAGAAGTAATCTGCATTAATAGTTGGATTGTGTTTTCTGCTAATACTGTCCCCCAAAATGTTTAAAAGCATGAGATCATGTACTACTGTTCCACAGCTTGTTTTTCGTTTGTTTTAATTTAACACTGTATCTTGTGCATCATCTTTTAAAATTTCATCTCCAAGCCAGCTGCATTTTAACCTTTGACCTGAGAAGAGGGTGGCAAGAGTTGGGCTCAAAGGGGGTCTCTGGGAGTATGGGAGGAGAAGCTTTGTTTGCAGCCATTCTGCCTTCCAGGGGTGGCAGGTTCCTGTCCCATGTTTTGTGAGTAAATTGCTGACTCCTCCTAAACACGAATCACAAAGAAAGGATTGCTGCCTTCTTGCCTCAAAATGTGCGGCTCCTGCTATTACCAGGACTCTGTTGGAGCTCCTCCCCCATATTCTTAGATTAGCTCATAACATTGTGGGTGGAGATTGGTTCTAGTTTGCGCCTGTTTTTTGTTTGTTTTTTTAAAAAAATTTTAAAAAATTATTTATTTTTGGCTGTGTTGCGTCTTCGTTGCTGCGCGCAGGCTTTCTCTAGTTTCAGGGAGCGGGGACTGCTCTTCATTGTGGTGCACGGGCTTCTCATTGCGGTGGCTTCTCTTGTTGCGGAGCACAGGCTAGAGTGCAGGCTCAGTAGTTGTGGCGCACAGGCTTAGTTGCTCCGCTGCATGTGGGATCTTCCCGGACCAGGGCTCGAACCCCATGTCCCCTGCGTTGGCAGATGGATTCTTAACCACTGTGCCACCAGGGAAGTCCCTGCACCTGTTTTTTTTCCTGAGCTTTCTGACCGGTTCATTTATCCTGTTTCCATATTTTCTAAAATTGGAATGTGTTCAAGAAATGGCCAGTAGGTAGAATAGCTTTCAGATTGATTTGCAGATGCTTTTAGCCCAGCCCAGGCCCAGTGACAGCCTCTGTGCTTTCTGTGCTAATAGGATATTAGATTTTCACTTTCTCAGCTCTGGTTACATGGGAAGGCTGGAAAAGGGCATGTAACTACTGCAGCTGCTCTGGGGTCACCATGGCAGCGGGATGGGAGGACTGACTGGGGGTCAGATTTGACTTTGTATTTCTGGTTAGAAAGCTTTTTCTTCAAGTTTTCATCCATGTGGAAAATTGGTGAGGGCAATAGAGTCACTGCTCCCCTTTGATAGCAGTGTGACTCCTCGGTGAAGGAGAGCATTGGCCAAGCTAATCTGAGGTCTCTGATGTGTGGCAGGAAGTAGGAATATTCAATTCTGGACAGTTTATCTCACTGGAGTTGGGGTGAGGACTTACTTTTAGAGCCTACTCACAATCCTCCTGAGAATAATTTCTCAGGATAAGTACGCTATCTTTACACCTCACTATGGTCACAAAACTAAGGTTTTATACCCCGAGTCTCTGGGCCAATTTTGAGTCAAGGCTTCCTTCTCGAAGTTGGGGGGAAGTATCCACGTCATACGGCGTAGAAACTCCCTGAAGGAGCTTCTTCCAAGTGTCACTCCTCCCCATCCCGGGAGGTCTAGTATCCTGGAGGCTGAATGCCTAGTGCCCTGCTCATCTGGGCTCTGCTGCATGTATTCCCCAGGCCCGCAGCCTCGCTTGTCAGCCATTTAACTAAGAATAGCATTCTCTAGGAATGATTTCTTTGAATAATGTGTGAGACCAAACCTCCTTGCTCCCTCTTTCTGTGATTTTTTAACCTTTTTCTTTTGGCAGTGAGAGGGGGCAGGGTGACAGTGGCAAAAATCATTTCACATCCAGCCATCCTTTTCTTAATTGCTTTGCTTACTGAGAGGTGACCAATCCCCAGCACCTCTAGCAAGTGCCACAGAGGGCTGAGAATAGGAATTGTTCCCAGGGAGAAGTCGTTTCATTTGGACAGAAGGCCCCTCTTTTGCATCTTAAATTACAATGTATTCAGACCATACCATATAAATAATTGGTAGGCCATGGTTTTGTTAGTGCATCTTACTTTGTTGGTCCCTGTAGAGTGTAAAGCTCCTTGTAGTCAAGGAGGCCTGCAGCTGTTTAAAATAATAATGCCAAAGATGGTCTGCCATCACGTTAACTTTCCGCATTTTCTATTCCTGACACATTTATTGAGTGCTTGCTATGATCCAAGCATTGTACTGGGCACTTGGCATGTGTGATCTCATTTCACAAGAGATTGTTTTGTTGCTGTAAGAAGCCAGATGTGGGAAGGTGACCCTTGGGAGGCAGTCAGGGTACATCACGGTCTTTTATCACTGCAGGGAGGACCTCAGTGTCAATAAAGTGCAGGAGGAAGAAGGTGGGGAGAAGGTGGCAGCATTTATATTCTCTTCCCCTGCTCTCTGGGAGGAATCCTACCCCACAGTCTGGTAACAGAACCAGGACCCTGCCTTTCGAGGCAGTGCCTACCTGGGCACAACATTGCCCCTGAAATTCACATTTATTTTCAAAAGCCCTTTTGCTGGAGGGCCTGGAA
This sequence comes from Globicephala melas, assembly GCF_963455315.2. Taxonomy (NCBI): domain Eukaryota; kingdom Metazoa; phylum Chordata; class Mammalia; order Artiodactyla; family Delphinidae; genus Globicephala; species Globicephala melas. The sequence continues at coordinate 8,701,983 of NC_083332.1, read as the reverse complement.
TCGAACCACACTACCCTGCATTGGGGTTTCAGTGCCTGCACTTAGCAGGCTTTGTATTGCAAGCGGGGCTTTTTCTTTTTTTTTTAAGATTTTTTTTTGATGTGGACCATTTTTAAAGTCTTTATTGAATTTGTTACAGTATTGCTTCTGTTTTATGTTTTGGTTTTTTGGCCGCGAGGCATGTGGGATCTTAGCTCCCCAACCAGGGATCAAACCCACACCTCCTGCATTGGAAGGCGAAGTCTTAACCACTGGACTGCCAGGGAGGTCCTGAGAGGGACGACTTCTGTCTGCCTTCCAGGGGCTCCTTGATGGGCAGCAGAATCTGGTCAAGCTTGACCTCTCACCTCTGATGGAGGGAAAATCCAGATACAGCACCAGGTGGTTGTAGAAAGAAAGAAATGTCCTGATAAGTCGTTAGTAGGTTGAACAATATTTAGCTTACCATCTTTCGGTGGGAGGGATGGATGGACGGCAGATTCTGTTCATTCAGCAGATATTTATTGGATTAATTTATTCATATATTAATTAATGCTAGGCATTGTGTTGAACTAAAGTTGCCCTCATGATGACCAGGGGTGGAGGAAATAGACATAATCACACAAATAAATAATTAATTCAGGCAAGGAACATTACTGGATTTTAAAAATCACTGGAGAATAAAACGACTGACAGGACCAAGTGACGATATGGAGCAGTTAGAACCCTCACCGCTGCTGTTCAGGTGAGTGAACAAACTGGTCCATCCATCCCCTGGAATACTACTCAGGGGCCAAAAGGAATGAATTACTGCTACACACAGCAACATTGTCGGGTCTCAGAATCATTATATGCTGAGAGTGATAGAAGCCAGACACAGAAGACTACAAATTATGATTCCGTTTATACATGGCTCTGGAAAATGCAAACTAATCTATAGTGACAGGAGGCAGGTCAGTGGTTATGGTTGCCTAGGAGCTGGGAGTGGCAAGAAAAATTGCTTGCAGAGGGGCATGGGAAAACTTGGGGGTGATAGAAATATTCCATATCTTGACTGTGGTGATGATTTTACTCATGTACACGTACTTCTGAATTACCGAACTGTATGCTTTTAATGGATACAGTTTATTGTATATAAATTATGCCTCAATGGTTGATTTTTTTAAATCACTGAGGAAAGGTGTTGAGGGAACTTGATATTTGCATGGTCTCAGAATACCACCCAGCGCATTAATTACTAATTACAAAGGAGAAATGCACCTTTGTGATGGAGAGAGATGGGGGTTACCACCTTAACAAAAGGTGAGCAGGACTGGCACCCCCAGCTGTTCAGCCTGACATTATGTGCCTTGTTGCCAAAAATATTTAATCTGAATCTTATTATGAGTAGATAATCAGACAAATCCAGAATGTGATACATTTTACAAGACAGCTGGCCTGGACTCAATAAAAAGGTCAGTGTCATGAAATAGAAAAAGTTTGGGGGCCTAGTGCAACTTCTGTGTTTATAACCCGAACCCCTTTCCCATTCAGGTAGCCAGGTGTTTAGTGTATGAGCTTTTGAGTCACCTCTAGTGTCCTGACTTTCCCACGCAGTAGCTGGCTTTAAACTGTCTAAGCCTCATTTTCCTGTTCCTTCAAATTGGGAATAAAAATAATAGCTCTTTCAAAGGGAATTTTTTAGAATTAAATGAACCCCTGTTTGTAATGTTCTTAGCATAATGCCTGATACGTAGCAATCACTCAGGCCATGTTGGCCATTATTTTGGTGGCTCATGTTACTCATTTACTGCGGTTGTGGAAACCCAAATAGGACACTTACCCAGAATAGTAATGGATGACATTAGACAATGTCTGTAGGCAGGGTTTTTGTTTGTTTGTTTGTTTGTTTTAACCGGGTGAGGAGGCAACAGAATCAAGCGTTTTATTTATTTTTTAATTTATTTATTTTTGGCCACACGGCCTGCAGGATCTTAGTTCCCCAACCAGGGATTGAACCCGCGCCCTCAGCAGCGAAAGCACGGAGTCCTAACCACTGGACCGCCAGGGAATTCCCTGTAAGCAGTTTTTAAGAACTTCTCACTGAAGTATAGTATCCATTAAGAAAAGTGCACTCATCGTAAGTACAGCTCAACGAATAGCCACTAACTGAATACACCTGTATAACCAGTACCCAGACCAAGAAACAGAAGATGACCAGCTGCCTGCAAAACTTACTACCCTGGCTTCTGCCCCTGGCTTCTGCCAGTTACAGAATAGTTTTGCCTGCCTTTGTACTTTAATAATGGACTCATACCAAATGCATAGTTGTGGTCTAGCTTCTTTCACTCAGCATGATGTCTGTGACGTTCATCTGTAAGCTCCCTCGTGGTTGTGTGATTCGTTCATTCTCATTGCTGTATACTGTTCCATCATGGGGCTAGTCCACAATTTACTTATTCATTCTACTCTTCGTGGATATTTGGGCACTTTCCAGTTTGGGGGCTGTTATGAATAGTGCTGCTCTGAACATTCTTGTACATGAATATTGGTGCGTGTATGTGCACTCATCTACTTCAGGTATATACCCAGGAGTGAGGCAGTTTTTGTTTTTGTTTTTGTTTTTGTTTTTGTTTTTGAGGCAGTTTTTAATAATTAATTTTAACATGTTGAACATGTTGGTTTAAAAGATGTCTTGAAGCACATATCAGTTCCTGAAGGGGCAATAAGTCTATGAGGCTGAGAGCTAAAGCAGTAGGAGGATCTCTGCTACCTATTTATGGCTTTGTGTTTCCTGTCTTTTAAGGGGTAAGAGGTCGTTCTGGCGAGGGTGTATGTGGGTGCACAGAGCTGTGTCATACATTATTTTAGCAGCTAGATCATTCCCGTTTGCCAAGTGTGCCTGGCTGGAAGAATCTTGAATTCTTCCAATACCTCGTGGTGTAGCCCTTTTCTTTGCTGGGGCTCTCCTCGTGGTTCCGAGTTGAGACTGATCTTGGTAACCCTATGGTTTTTACTTGATGGGCTGTCATGGGGCATTGCTCCCTGATTCAGTTTTGGCCATTTGTAGCACAGATAAATAGGTGTTCTTATTGACACCTACCAGTAAGACTCTAAAATGAAATGTTCAACCCTGTGGGCAGTTTGTGAGGGGAGGAAGGGTGAGGCAGAGTCTGGAAGCGAAGCTCTTCTCCCAGTGTGTCTGAGTGTGAGTGTGGAGACCTGCAGCCGTGGCTGGAGATCAGCTTGTCTGCTTTGTTCGCAGGTCAGAGGTGGCCCACGGCTCCTCTGCGCAAATGGAAACCCTCTGTAAAAATGCTCTTTGACAGAATACTTAGAGCTGTGACCTTCTTCCTGATTGAGCTCGTTTGCCCGGGTAAATGAGCAGAGTGCTTTCTGCGTGGCAGATTTAAATTTCACCACTAATTGAGGGTAGCATCTTTGGGGAGAAGCGCTTGCCATTAGATCAGAGGCCTTTTGGGAGACAGCCTGGCAACAAGCACATCAGGGCAGATTAAGGCAGGAGGTAGAGATGGGGAGAGGACAGAGTGCAACTGTTATTAGTAACTGGGGGACGGTCCACAGAGAAGCCAAGTGAGAACTCTTGCCATGTGCCTGTGGGGACTGTGCACATATGCACATACGTGATGCATATGTTTTGGTGGCCTTTTTTCCCCTTTTTTCTTGCTACTGACTAATCTGTACAGGATAAACCTGGAGCCAAACTGCCTGGATTCGAATCTCTGTTCTGCTGCTTATGAACAAATGTTTAACCTCTCTGTGACTCAGTTTCCTTGACTGTAAGATGAGGATAATGATAGTACTTTGAATCATTGAGGTGATTCAATATGTTAAAAACCTTATAACAGTACCTGGCAGGTTGTAAATGATCAATTAGCATTTGTTGCTGCTGCTTTTAGCACTGACACTAAAGTGCATCTTCCACTCTAGTTGGGCCTCTCAGCTTGCTGGAGCCTCATTTGCCAAGCCCTGCTATCCGCTAGGCTTGGTTCCCCTCCCCCTGTGCAGAGGCCCCTCACCTTCAAAGTCCAGCCCAGGCTTCTCCCTCCAGGAAGAGTAGCCCACTGACTCCCTCACCTTTCTGAGTTTCAAAGAGCTTGATAGCCTGGCGAGTCAAGCATAGACTTTGGAACGGGTCATACCCCGTTCACAGTCCCAGCTCTGCTGCTCCTCTTCTTAGTTTCACCGCTTCACGTCTCTGAGCTCTGTGCTTCCTCTGCAAAATGCAGCTAACGATAATACCCACCTTGTTAGGGCTGTGAGGGTTGAAGGAGATCGTGTGTTAAGATACTTGGCCTGGCACATACTAAACAGTCAGGAAAGGGGAGACCTTGTCATTTTGTGGTGAAATCTTCAGTATTAACTTCTTGCTTGTCCTCTGATTATTTCATGAGTTGGTTTTGATTCCCTGTTTAGATGTTCACCCCTTACAGTCAGGGATGTTTGTTACATGTTTTAGATCTTCTCCATGCCTACTCAGCCTGTGATAAATTCTTGGGAATCTTTTTTTCTGCAGAGCCATCTTCACCTCCATATAGCCTCACTCTTTAGATAACTCTGCATTTATTTCTCTGCCTGATTCCAGAGTGCCAGAGGACTGGAGTGCGTCGAACTGTGAGGATCCTGTCCTTTTCTCATTCATTCAGTACATAGGTTAATCGAGCACCTTCTATACTGTGTGCCATGCACTGTTCAAGATGCTGAGGATACAATATTGGAAAAAAGAGATAAAAATCCTTGCCCTCGTGAACCGTGCATTGCAGTCTTGTGGGGGAGACAATGACAAACAAAATATAAAGAATCTTAGTGATTAGTGCTTGAGAGGAAAAAAATGAAGCAGGAGAGTGGTATGTGAAATGTCTGGGGTGAGTGTTAAAATTTTAGAGATGGAGGGCTGGGGGAGAGTGCCTTTTGACGCGAACCTGAAGTAAATGAGGGAGGGAGCCATGTGATTACCCAGGGAAGAATCTTCCAGACAGAACAGCGAGTGTAAAATTCCTGAGACTGGGACATTCCTGGTAAGGACCTTGGCTTTTACTCTGAGTGAGATCAGAAGCCATTGGAAGGTTTTGAGTGAAGGGACAGTAATTGGCCTTTGTTTAATAAAAAACTCTGACCACTGTGTGGAGAACAGTTCTGACCCTTGAAGACTGAAATGCACTTGATCTAGCTGCCTTTCTGCAGATCTTCCTCCATTCTGCCCTTCCTTTCTCTGCATATGTACCCAGTCTTGCATTATGCTGGCATGGGTTCGCCTAGACCCTTAGTTTAAACTGAAAGGGTAGAGGTGTATAACTCAGCATAGGAGGGCAGCCTGGATTAGAGCCAAAACTGGAAGAACGCAAGAAATGGTAAGCAGGTGGGTTACTCATCTTTCTTCACACTTTTCAGTTTCATGCCTCCATGTCTTTGCTCATCACTGTCCTTACTGACTCATATGTTGTTTCCCCTCCCACCTGACAAATCCCCACTCTTTCTAAACCTTCCCTCTCTAAACATGCCTTTGTCACAGCAGGTTTTCCCTTGTATTAGGGTTAAATGAAGTCATAAGGGTGGGCCCTGCCTAATAGGGTTAGGGTCCTTATAAGAGGAGACATGAGAGAGCTCTCACAAGAAGCCAAATTGGCCAGCGCCTTGATCTTGGACTACCCAGTCTATGGTATTTTGTCATGGTAGCCCAAGCAGAAGAATGCAGATGGCAAGGTGATTGATGCAGGCATCAAAACTCCGGAGATCCTTAAGGTATGGGCTGATCCTTCCTTCATTTATGCATCCCCATGGGGCCTAGCTCTCCAGAGACCTCAGTCAGGTATCTTTGTGTTCACATGACCAGGACAGAACAATTGGGTCAGTAGGAATGGGAATTGAGGCAACAGAAAGTCAGAAGGACTGAAGCTGGTGGAAGAAGACGTGGAAGAATATCACTTGAGAATCCTGGTCTAAAAAGATAAGCTCACTCTTTTGTGTTGTACCTGGCTCTCAGGTGGTTTATTTGTTTGAAATGTAAGATGACTTGGGTATCAGACAATTGAATCCCCCTTTTTCAAACAGAGATGGTACAAGGCCTTGTGATTTCACCCCAGTTTGCGTTCTTTCACCCTTGGCTGGAATCCTTTGTCTATTTAAATTTGGTGGCCTCCCAACAGTTTAAAAACAAACTCACACAATTTATCTTTTCGGGGAAGCTGCAATTTGGTTGAAACAAGACCTTTCTAGCATGTAGCTCCTGATAACTGCAACTACAATCAGTGTTTCTGTTTTGTGATCTATTTTTTGTGTTTCAAAAGCCACAACAGAAAACTCTTTCTTCTTTTGTGGTTGTCAGGAGCCAGCATTTGGGTTGTGGCAGCAAGAGAGTGTTTTTGTGGAAACTTAATCCGTAATGAGGTATTCCACTTCCTGGCCCGGGCTTTCTGTGAAGAGCATGTATGCCTTTATAACCCATGAAGGGAGTGAAGGACCCCAAATCTGGGTAAATTCAAAATTCTTCTGAGCCTTGAAAAATGTAGGTTATGTAGTAGTAGTTGTTGTTATTGTTTTAATATCACTAAAACCAAATGAAGAAAAACAAGGTGAAAATACCCAATCTGAATTGAATTAAATATAACAATTATTGATTCTAAGAAGCCCCTTGGTTCTAAACTGCCCCCATCCGTGTGATAACAACTACTGGGGGAAGGATTGTGGGGCAGCACAGTAAGTGCAGGTATTAACAGTAAGTTAGCCTAGTGTGGAAAACATTAAAATGGGCCGAGGTGCACATCATCAGAGGGAGGGAATGCGGTAATCGCTGTCTTAACAACAATGGTGATGAGGATAATTACCGTTAAGGAGGCCCGGTCCTAAGCTCCTTATAAGCATTATGTCATTTCATCCTCTCGGGGACCCACACACAGCAAGCCTTTCAACAGCCTTCTTGACAGCAGTTACGCGAGGCCGACAATATCTTTCTAACCTGAACATCACTATTTCATATTTCCTGTGTTCGGGGTAAGGAAGCTCTATCCTTCAAGGGAAGGACTTACATAGCATTTAAATAATATAAGCAAGGGCTTCCCTGGTGGCACAGTGGTTAAGAAACTGCCTGCCAATGCAGGGGGACACGGGTTGGAGCCCTGGTCCGGGGATATCCCACATGCCGCGGAGCAACTAAGCCCGTGCACCACAACTACTGAACTCGTGTGCCACAACTACTGAAGCCCGCGAACCTAGAACCCATGCTCTGCAACAAGAGAAGCTACCTCAATGAGAAGCCACCACAATGAGAAGCCCGCTCACCACAATGAAGAGTAGCCCCCGCTCGCCGCAACTAGAGAAAGTCCGTGTGCAGCAACGAAGACTCGACGCAGCCCCTCCCCCCCCAAAAAAGAAAAGAACAACCCCCTGGAGTCAGTCTGCTTGGAGGCCAGGCTTAGTCCTGCCACCTCATTAAGCTCTGTGATCTGGGGCAGGTTACTTACCCCATCTAAGCCTTAGTTTCCTCATCTATTAAATGGGGGTGCTGATAAAAACAGTATTTTGATATATCCAAATATTCTCTTAGTTTTAACCAACTATTTCTGAGCATTTGAGAAGTACTTCTTTATAGCTCTCAACATACTAATCACCAGTGACTTCTAGCTGTTATTAAAACAGACCTTCTAACACTGCTATTCAGATGGTACCATCCTTCATCTTTTTTTTCCCCCAAAGTCTGATTTAAACTAGCTTAGATGTTTTATTCATCCAAATAGGCTTTCTCAGTTACTTCAAATTTGTGAGGCTGGGCCTAGTAACCATTTTGGTGTGGTGGCAAGGTGATAGACGGCAGGCATCAGAACAGCTGACTCTGAGCTCTGGATCTGCTGCTCACTTATTCAGGCCGTGAGGATGTTGATAGAGCATGTTCAGTAATCCAGAAGACAGCGACTAGAACATGGCCCCTTGCCGTTAGGAGTTAGGAAATGAGAATGGGGGAGGGATATGCCTGTGTTCAAGACTATGAGAACCCAACAGGGGAGCTGGAGTCACCTTATTTCTCTTATCCTTAATTTCTTCAGTGCAGGATGGAGGTAATATCCGCCTTACCTATGCTACATGGCGTGTGATATTGAAGATCAAAGAAGAGAAGAGAATAGAAGTATTTTCAGATTATGAAACTTTGCAGCTATTCTTGTCTTGAGGTGTGTTGCTCTTATAATTTGAAAGGTAGAAGTAACGCCTTCAGTTACTCTTCAGTAGGTGCTAGGTGCTGTATCTCATCTAATCTTTACAGCAGCCTTGTGAGGTAGACCATTTAATAATGCCATAAAGATTAGAGTTGGGGACTTCCCTGGTAACACAGTGGTTAAGAATCCACCTGCCAATGCAGGGGACACGGGTTCGAGCCCTGGTCCGGGAAGATCCTACATGCCACGGAGCAACTAAGTCCATGAGCCACAACTACTGAGCCCATGTGCTGCAACTACTGAAACCTGCGCACCTAGAGCCCGTGCTCTTCTTTCAAGAGAAGCCACCGCAGTGAGAAGCCTGCGCACCACAACGAAGAGTAGCCCCTTTTCCCCACAACTAGAGAAAGCCCAGGTGGAGCAACGAAGATCCAATACAGCCATAAATAAATAAATAAATTGGTGGATGAATGAGTGAGTGTTTAAAAAAAAAAAAGATTATGTCTTCCCTGGTGGCGCAGTGGTTGAGAGTCCGCCTGCCGATGAAGGGGACGCGGGTTCGTGCCCCGGTCTGGGAAGATCCCACATGCCGCGGAGCGGCTGGGTCCATGAGCCATGGCCGCTGAGCCTGCGCGTACGGAGCCTGTGCTCCGCGACGGGAGAGGCCACAACAGTGAGAGGCCTGCGTACCGCAAAAAAAAAAAAAAAAAAAGATTTGAGGTGATTGGTAGCTGTGCCTTCCCAGGTAGGGAGCACGGTGATCACAACTTTGGTCTTACATCTTGCATATCTTGCCTATTAAGAGGTTGTCAATTTAATCATGACCAGAACTACAGCAGCTCCCAGACTTTTTTTTTTTTTTTAATTGGAGTATAATTGCTTTACAATGGTATGTTAGTTTCAGCTTCACAACAAAATGAATCAGTTATATATATACATATATTCGCATATCTCTTCCCGCTTGCGTCTCCCTCCCTCCCACCCTCCCTCTCCCACCCCTCCAGGCAGTCACAAAGCACCGAGCTGATCTCCCTGTGCTATGCGGCTGCTTCCCACTAGCTATCTACCTTACGTTTGGTCGTGTATATATGTCCATGCCTCTTTATCGCTTTGTCACCGTTTACCCTTCCCCCTCCCCATAGCCTCAAGTCCATTCTCTAGTAGCTCCCAGACTTTTTGATTTGGTGGACTAGCACTGTTACCCTCAGCATTCTGGGGGTGACAGAGGGTTGCCAGCTTTTTGTTCTGCCAAGCAAGGGTATTAAATTTTTTAAAAATATCTTTTATGACTGTTATTTCATAAAAGTGAGAATACTTCATCAACCTCGAAGTAGTAGGAAAGATGATTTCAAAATATAAGCTAGCCTTCTATTAATTTTTTTTTATCATGTGTTTGGTGTAAAATGCGGGACAGTATGAAAAAGTGAAAAAGTAAGTCTCCCTCTTAGCCTTCTATCCCAGTTCCCCTAAACTAGCAAACTCCCTTTGTCTGTGTATAAGTTGCCGATATCTAATTGTTTGATTTATTTATAATCTTTTTTTTTATAGAATTCATTTCTTCGTTTTTACAGTTGAATTTTTTATTGTTTCTTTTGGCTTCTGGGCTTTTGATATACTCACTTAGAAAGGGTTACCCCACTCCAAGATTATTTTTGAAAGTCTACCATAGCTTTTTTCTAGTGTTTTATGGTTTTATTTTTATCTGAAATTTATTTTGTGGAAGATGCAACATTATTTCAGATGTGACAGCATTATTTATTGCATCTTCTACTGATTTGAAAGTGACTTGTATATATTACAGTATACACTACTGAATTCCAGTATGTATTGGAGTGTCTTTCTGAACCCTCTCATCTCTTTGATCTAGCTAACTAGCTACCCATCCATCCATGTGCCAGAACTACACTGTTTTAATGACTGAGTTTTATAGGTAGCCACTTTGGAATTATCTTGGCTTTTCTTGTTTAATTTTCCGTATGAACTTCAGAATCTGTTTAATTTTTAAAATAAGCCTTTTGTAACCCTTAAATCATACATTAACTGTTGATATCTTTATGATGTTACATTTTCTTTTTTGTCTCTCAGTAGTGTTTTAAACTTTTCTTCATGTAGCTCTTGGTGGCTTTTTTTTTTTTTGGTTGCACGATGAAATAGACTAGTAATAGGTGTGTGTTTATATAGGTGGAGACTTGATTTCTGCGTATTAATTTTGTATCCAGACTCCTTACTTGAATATTTTATCGCTTGTAATAGTTTTTCAAATGATTCAATTGGGTTTATTGAAATGTAATATACATATAATAAAACTCACCAATTTTTTTTTTTTTTTTTTTGTGGTACGCGGGCCTCTCCCTGCTGTGGCCTCTCCCGCTGTGGAGCACAGGCTCTGGACGCACAGGCTCAGCGGCCATGGCTCACGGGCCTAGCCGCTCTGTGGCATGTGGGATCTTCCCGGACTGGGGCACGAACCCATGTCCCCTGCATCGGCAGTCAGACTCTCAACCACTGCGCCACCAGGGAAGCCCAAAACTCACCAATTTTAAATTTATACCCAGTGAGTTTTGTTTTTTTTTAAATATTGATTGATGGCTGCGTTGGGTCTTAGTAGCGGCAGGCAGGGTCTTCGTTGTGGCATGTGGGATCTTTCGCTGTGGTGTGCGGGCTTCTCTCTGGTTGTGGCGCATGGTCTCTGTACTTGCGGCACGTGGGCTCTCTACTTGCAGCAGGCGGGCTTAGTGGGGGATCTTAGTTCCCTGACTGGGGATCAAACCTGTGTTTCCTGCATTAGAAGGCAGATTCTTAACCACTGGACCACTAGGGAAGTCCCACCCAATGAGTTTTGACAAATGTGTATAGTTTTTTAATCATCGCCACAGTCAAGATATAGAGCTTCTTGGGTTTTTTTAGGTAAATCATGACACCTGTAAATATTTATCATTTAAATTCTTTTCCTCATGTTTATGCCTCTGATTTTTTCCCGCCTTTGGACTAATTATATTGGCCAGTAGTACCTCCAGGACAATATTATATAATGCTAGTAATAGTGGATATCCTTACCTTGTTCCTTGTTGGCTTTGGGATGAGACAGGAAAATTTTTTTTTTTTTTCATTTTTAAGGACTTGCTTATCCATCCATCCTTGTTTACTAAGAGTTTTTTGGTTTATCGAGAGTGGAGTTAAATTATATCAAATATCCTTTGAGCTTTTGTAAAGATGCAGTCATTATAATTTTTCTCTTTTGAACTATTTGGAAACACATTAAATTAGTAATTTTCTACTGTTGACCCACTCCAGGAGTCCTAGAATAAATCATACTTGGTGTGATATACTGGGAAATAGATTATTTGGTCTCTGTCCTCAGGTTCCGGCACACAGCTCCTAAAACCCTTGGAATCTCTGGACAGGTGAGTGTCTTTTGTAGGCTAATGAGATGACTGGTGACTTAGGGCCCCTAGACAGATTCAGGATGAGGCTGGTCACCAGAAAGACCCAGGCAGGACTAGAGGGTTGGAATTTTTAACCCCACCCCCGAACCTCTGGGGAGAAGCAAGTGTCTGGAGAGTGAGTTCAGTCACCAATGGCCAGTAAGTTTAACCAGTCATACCTATGTAATGAAGCTCCATAAACCCCTAAATGATGGAGTTCAAAGAGCTTCCTGGTTGAGGTGCTGGGAGGGTGCTCAGAAAGGGCACAGACGCTCCACGCCGCTTTCCCTACGCCTTGCCCTATGCATCTCTTCCATTTGCCTGTTCCTGAGTTGTATCCTTCATAATAAACTAGTAATATTAAATAAAATGTGTTCTTGAGTTTGTGAGCTGTTTTGGCAAATTATCAAACCTGAGGAGGGGGTCATGGGAACTCCTGATTTATAGCCTGTCGGTCAGAAGTACAGGAGGCCTGGGACTTGTGACTCGTGCCCGAAGTGGGGGCCATTCTTGCTGGGACTGAACCCTTAACCTGGAGGTCTGCACTGACTCCAGTTGTAGTTAGTGTCAGAATTGAATTGAATTGTTGGATATCTAGCTGGTGTGCAGAGAGTTGGAGAATTAGTTGGTATGAGAAAAAACCACACACATTTGATGTCAGAAGTGTTGTGAGTAAAAACAGGTCCCTTGGTTATAGAATATTATTTTTAAATGTGCTGTTGAATGCTATTTGCTAATAGCTTTTGCATCAGTGTTTGTAAATGCGGTCATTCTATAGAGATTTTTTTTCCTCTTGAATGTTCAAAAATGTTAATTGTCTTTATATTTGAAGGGCAGTATTGCTGTATATAAAATTGGGTTAGCCTTTCTTTCCTCGAGGACTTTATGGACACAGTTCTGCTATCTTCTAGTGTGGGCTGTGCATGGGAGAAAACTGAGGCCAGCCTGTGTTTTGCCTAAATGCCTTGAAGATTCCCTTCCCTCCCTCCCTCTCTTTTTAAAGTTTAATAAGTTTACCAAGACATACCTTGTTAATTGAATTAAGTCAGTTTTTCCTGGAACATAGTGAGCCCTTTTAATCTGTGTATTGAAGTCATCCTAACTTTGGTTCTACATGTCCCTTACAGGGTTTTCAGCAATGTTGTTTTTTGTTTTTTTTTTTTTTGCGGTACGCGGGCCTCTCACTGTTGTGGCCTCTCCTGTTGCGGAGCACAGGCTCCGGACGCGCAGGCTCAGTGGCCATGGCCCACGGGCCCAGCCGCTCCGCGGCATGTGGGATCCTCCTGGACCGGGGCACGAACCCGTGTCCCCTGCATCGGCAGGCGGACCCTCAACCACTGCGCCACCAGGGAAGCCCAATGTCGTTTCTTTTCCATGTGTTTTTGGTTTCTGTAATGGAAAAAGATTTATTTTTCTCTTCTACTTCCCTAGCTCTGCCCTTAATTGTTTTATCTACTTTTGTTGTCTCTTGTCTTTTCTTAGTGTATCTCTGCTTTACACATTGTTTCATAGAAGAGATTGTGTGGTTCATTTGTTTTTTATTTCATGGGAATATATTTTCATTTACTAATGGCAGCATTTTGGGGGTTTTTTTTGGTTTTTAATTTTTTGGCTGTGTTGGGTCTTCCTTACTGCACGTGGGCTTTCTCTAGTTGCAGCAAGCAGGGGCTACTCTTCATTGCGGGGCACAGGCTTCTTATTGCGGTGGCTTCTCTTGTTGCAGAGCACGGGCTCTAGGCACGCAGGCTTCAGTAGTTGTGGCTTGCAGGCTCAGTAGTTGTGGCTCACGGGCTCTAGAGTATAGGCTCAGTAGTTGTGGTGCATGGGCTTAGTTGCTCCACGGCATGTGGGATCTTCCCGGACCAGGGCTCGAACCCATGTCGCCTGCATTGGCGGGCAGATTCTTAACCACTGCGCTGCCAGGGGAGTCCCTAATGGAAGCATTTTTGGATGAATGTTCTTTGCAATTGGTTTTTCTTGTGGGGTTTTTTGAGGTTTTTTTGTTTGTTTGTTTTGTGTTTTTGCTGGTAGTTTTGTGCTGGTTCCTTTTTTAAAAAATTGTGATAAAATATACATAACATAAAGTTTACCATCAATCATTTTTTAAACGTACAGTTCAGTATGTGCTAGACCCTTTCATAAGATTGTCATTCATCTTTGAATGAGGTGATTGCTTCCATTCTAGCAGTCTGTAGAAAATTCTTTTGCGAAGGGGCTAGCCTAGGAGGGGTTTTTCTTGAATATTCTACTAGCCTTTCTTGCCCTCAGACATCTGGAAATGGCAGTTGTAATGCCCCAGGCATTCCCTGTCACCCTACCTCCTTGACAGACTGCTTCCTGTAGGTTTGACTTGTGTATATGATTCTTCATGCCTTACTGGGTCTGAGGAAGCCTCAGTCACCAGTCCCTGAGCCAGTTCCCACTGAGTTCCCACTGTTAGAAACAATGGATTGCTGGTATTGCCCCCTTAGAATGAAGCATTTACTTTTGAGAAGTGGACTTGCATGCTTTGTCTGACATCTGTAACAACAGGCGCTCTCTCCCATCGCTTTCCCACACCCTTGTTTGACCTTTACAGCATTTGGTGGTTCTTACTCACATATTGGGGTTTGGGGTCACAGATGTCTCTAGTTTTGTCAAAGACGTGATGTTTCTGTTTCTCATTCTCCTGGTTGCTTTTGTGTGGTTCTCTAGTGGAGAAAGGGGTAAAGTCTTCGTTCTGCCATTTTAAAATGAAATACAGTCTTCTAACTTTAATACATTTAGCTTTCTGAAAAACTCATTTTTTAAGCAGCCCTTATTTTTTGCCTCCTCCTGAGAACTTGCTCACCACCATTGGTCGGGAAATTGCTGCTTTTGTGTCATTTAAAGGTCATCTGATCTTGTTGAGGGAGCGGCTTGAGGGGTTATTGAGAGGGATGTGCTTAGACCCTTTCCTGTGTTCTCTCCATTAGCCTATTTCTGTCTCCCTCTGATTTTATGCGCATTTCAGTTAGATCTCTGTGCTCGGTTACACATCTTCTTGTGTGTATATATCACTCTGCTGAGAAACTTGAGAAAGCTATGTCTCCTTTATGATCCGGCAGTGTGTGCGGCAGGAGTAAATGCCGGCCGGTCCCGTCACCAAAACAGGAAGCTCTGTGAGTCTGTAGGTAACAGACCCACACAGACCCTTGTGGCTTCCTTAGGTCTTGTAGTATGGAGAATTTCGTAGGTTTTCATTCTTGAGTCTACATAAAGAAAGATCCTTTTTATAGAATAGATTTTATTTTTCACCCCAACCTTAATTATTGCTGTCATTTCTTTAGCTAGATTCTTCTTTTCCAGCTGGCCATAGTATATCAGTCAGATGAGGCCAGCTTACAATTTCAGTGGCTTAAAAGAGCAAAGATTTTTTTTCCACTCATTTATGATATTTGTTCTGGCAGCTTTGCTCTGCACTGTCCTCACTCAGGGACCCACTGATGGAGCAGCCACCCTCTTGAATGACGCTAGGTGCGAAGGGAAAGAAACTTCTGGAGGATCTCATTCCAGGAATTAAATGTTTCAGCTTCACCTCACTTCTGCTCACAAGTCACTGGTCAGAACTGGCCACATGACTTTACCCAACCACAGTGAGAGCAAAGGAGTTTATTCTTCCTTGTTTCCAGGAAAGGAGAGTGGGACAATGACAGAAGTACTAATTAAGGACAACCATGGCTACCTGTCAGTTGTATCAGCAGAGTTGGCAAGTGTTCCATTTAGAATTTCTGGTGTTTGAATTTGTACGTTTTTCTTTTAGCATACCAGTGGATTGGAATGTCTGTGTCCAGCTCTGCATAGAACTTCCTGAGTGATTTTGCAGAGGGAAAAGGTTCTGAGCTTTTCTCTCTTGTGCATGATCTTACTTAACCCTCATAGAGTCTTATGAGGCAGAGATTATTATTTTCCTGTTTTAATGGTGAGCTGGTATTGAGAAAAATTAAGTCATTTGCCCAAAAGTGGCTTAACTCATAAATAGCAGATTCAGCTCAAATGTTGATCTATTTAATTCCAGAACTCAGGCTCTTAATCTTTATATCTTAAGACCTGAGTGTCCCCAACTTTTAAATGGGAGGCTTATTAGACTATCTTGTCTACAATGGCCTTGCTGACTTAAAAAAACGCCTGCCCTCCTAAAACTAGCATAACAGCCCTGGTTGTCTGTGCTTTGAAATGCTAGCCCTGTTTACAACATTTGGCATTTCCTAGAAGCAAGGAACCAAAGCCCAGATAATTTTACAGTGGAAGTCTTGATATGGCAGAGAAACACGGTTCATGGCAGCACAACTGTACTTCTCTTGCTTGATTGTAGCATGGACCTTGGCAGCCAGAAGTCATGGTGGCTTGATAGTTTCTGATCAAAATGTCGAGGGCCAGCAGTCTTCGTGGGTGGGGATATGTGCATAGCAGTAAGTCAGGTGCTTTCTTTGGCCTTCTAAGTATTTTAAAGTAGGTTAAACTTAAGACTTTTTTTCACTAGGTCCTAAACCTAAAAGTTTCTACTTCTTTTTTTTTTTAAGTGTTTGTTGTTCTTGTAAAATAGGTACTCCTTGTTAAGAATAATCAAAGGCAGAATGCTTAGAATTTGGTGCACTCGTGTACTGTTGGTGGGAATGTAAATAGACATAGCCATTAAAAAAGATGATTTGGCAGTGTCTGTTAAAAATTTAAACCTCTTACGTTCTCAGTCCCAGCCACTGGCCCTTCTGGGAATTTATCGTCCTATGGAAGTGTTTGTATATGTCCACACAAAGGTATGTACAAGGATGTCTGTTAATAGAATAGTGCATCTGTACAGTGGAGTTCTAGGTAGATGTTAAAAAGATAAGGTTTATCTAGCCAATATGGGACTGTATGTCCGTGATTTATTGTAAGGTGGGAAGAGCAGGTTGCAAAATTATGTGTGTAGTGTGATCCCATTATAAGGTGGAGTAAACCTGTGCTTATGTCAAGGTATATGCTTATGACTTGGTGTGAAAAACGTCTGAAAATTGCCAGGGTTTCAGGAGTGCCTCCCAGGTGGCTCTGGGAGGGGAGGGAGATTTTTGATAGGGGTAGTGTTGGAAAATCGGCTTTTTACTGTTTACTCTATACGTAATTGCTATATTGT
The DNA here is from genome assembly GCF_963455315.2 of Globicephala melas. Taxonomy (NCBI): domain Eukaryota; kingdom Metazoa; phylum Chordata; class Mammalia; order Artiodactyla; family Delphinidae; genus Globicephala; species Globicephala melas. The sequence continues at coordinate 8,685,301 of NC_083332.1, read as the reverse complement.
ATGAAAAGAAGTTTAACAATAAATGTATATTACTTTAAAAAAATTGAACTGTATAGACTTGTTTGAAGTGGAAAAGTAAAGTTGCTTTCTCATTCCTCATAGATATCTGCTGTTAGGAGTTTGAATGGTTCCCTTGCAGGATTTATTTTCTGTGCATATACATATACATAATAAGCATCACGTGCACAACGTGTTTACACACAGTTGGAGCGGCACTAAGCGTACTGTCCTATGACTTATTTTTTTCCACCTAAAAAACATGTTGTGTACATTTCCCCATATTGGTAGGTATAAACTACTTATTACTACTACCACCGCTACTTTTTCCTCTTCTGCTTTGCTTCCTCCTCCTCCCTTTCACTGCATAGTATTTCTTGGTCTGGATATATCATCATTTATTTGCTGTTGAGGGACATTGTTTCTAGTCTTTTATTATTAACAGTACTGCAGTGGATATCTGTCTGTAGGCATGTGTATGCACACTCAAACACAGGTGTACAAATGTATCTGTAGGATAAATACCCCAGAGTGGACTGAAGGATACGTTTTGTGTTTTGATGGATATTGCCAAAATAACGTTCAGTGTGTAAGGGTAGCACATGTTTTTAAAATGGTCATACGTTAGAATTTCAGGATGCCTTAAAAATCATGTAGTTCAGGGTCCTGGTGGCACAGTGGTTAAGAATCCGCCTGCCAGTGCAGGGGACACGGGTTCGAGCCCTGGTCCCGGAAGATCACACATGCCGCAGAGCACCTAAGCCCGTTCGCCACAACTACTGAGCCTGAGCTCTAGAGCCCGCGTGCCACAACTACCGAAGCCCGTGCGCCTACAGCCCGTGCTCCACAGTAAGAAAATCCACCACAGTGAGAAGCCCGCGCACCGCAGCTACAGAGTAGCCCCCGCTCGCTGTAACTAGAGAAAGCCTGCGCGCATCAACGAAGACCCAGCGTAGCCAAAAATAAATAAATTTATTTTCAAAAACTCATCTAATTCAACTCTGCAATATGGGTGAATCTCACGAACGTGTGGAACAAAAGAAGCCAGAGACAAAAGAATATATACTGTATGATTCTGTTTATATAAAGAAGAAAAACAGAAAAACTTACCTGTGCTATTATAAATCAGGACAGTGGTTATCCTTGGTGAGGAATAGAGACTAGACGGGGGCTTCTGGAATGCTGGAAATGTTCTGTATCCTGGTCTGGGTGCTGTTTACGTGGTGCGTTCAGTGTGTGAAAATTTATCATTGTACACTTCTCTATAAACTTATAAATGTGTATTGTACTTCAATGAGAGTTTTTTTGTTTTTTAAAGCATCTAGTCCAACTCTGGTTTTATAGATTAAGACCCCAAGAGTTGAAGGCTTTCCTCCCTCTCCTGCCAGATGCAGCTGAGGTTTCCTGAGAGCCTCACGCTGGCTCTGGAGCCCTGACCTGTCTTGCCAATATTGGACTAGTGATGCTGTTGGCACTTGGAAAGGCTGTGAATGTGTGACAGTGTCTCTCACCTTGAGGCCCTTGAAGAATAATGGTGTGTCTGAGAGCCAGCTGCTGTGTCAAATGGAATTTCTGGTTTTATAGCGCACACTGCTATGTTTGGGAATACCCTAGCACAGGCCTCACACACCCAGTCGATAAGACAAGCTCAGAAGGCTTACAGCTGAGGAAAAGTCCAGTTCTCTGTCATTCCAGCCTGCCTCTCACTCATGATTTCCTTTCCTTGAGCCGCCTTCTCATTGCATCCTAATCTGTACTTGCCACTGCTTATTTCTAATTGTTTTCAGACCAGTCCCTATTTTAGATAATTGTATCTTTTTCAGTAAAATTGTTTGTTTAAAGTAAAAAAGAAACAGACTTTCTGTGTTATCCTTCCTGGCCTGCTTTAGGAGGGTGGTGGAGTGGTGGATTCCAAGGAATTGTTTTGTGTGGTGTGTGACTCCAGGATTTTCAGCATCCCGGATTCCTTTATTTTGCTGTGGAGATTCTATCTGGAAACTTTCTGTGAGTCAAAGCATAGTTGGGTTGTTTGAGCATTTCCTGTGGTCAGAAATTTTCCCTGTGGTCAAAAAATTGATCGGAGATTAAGATGTATTCTGAGCACTTGCTGGCATGCACATACCTATTGACTTTGCTAGTGCTGGTAGCACATCTGTGTGGGATGTCCTGTTTGATCGTGAGTTAGAAATAATGGCTAAATTACAAGAGCCAGCCTTCTTAACATAATACAGTCTTATTATCATGGCCGAGTCCATGTCCTGACAATACCAAGAGATTGAGTTATGCAAATTTAGGTAAGTATGTAAAGTCCAGAATGGCCACCTCTTAAATCTTAAACATCCCTGACACATGGAGGAAATGTTAAAGGTAGTTACTGATCTATTCTAAAGGGGGCACTGGTAAATACAATGCTGGGGGAAGACATTCCAGATATGCTATTGAAGAGACACCAAATTGGTAAGTCCTTATTTTGAACCAGCCGGGGCCTTCTGTAAGTGGGCCCTCTCAGTAGAAAATTCTCACGTTGGACTTACTCCAAGCCCCTACCCCACCTCACTACTGTCTGCCCTTTTGTTTCCCTTCACCCTCTGCTTCCTTCCTCCACTCTGGCCTCAGCAAATCAATTTGTTATCAAAGATCCAGCTTGAATTATGCCTTCTCACTGATTGGCCATCCTTACTTCTATTGACCTCGCCCTCCCTCTTCTGGACTTCTGTGCCAGTATTGTCTGTGTACTCTGCTTAGCAGTCACATGTTCTGCCTTATAGCTTATCTTTTATTATCTTTAAGTTGATTACACTTTTCACATCTTTACCTTGTCTCCCTAAATTGTCACCTCCTGAAAGGATATGACAGTGTTGGTGATTTTTATATCCCTAGTGTAGTGTCACCCAGGTAGTATGCTTTCAGTAATGATTTATTGCTGTGATACCCTGTTGCCCAAATACCACCATGTGTCATATCCTCAGAGATGCGATTACTATAAATAGAAAATTCAATTGCTAATTTATTTTGCAAACTTGAGCAGGTGGCATCTTTCTTTGTCTTCCTTTACACCATAGGTCAACCTCCACTGAAAAACTGTGTGACAAAATTATTTTCAGTTGCTGACTGACTCAGCTGACCCTCTGGATTTAGGGTAGCATTTGCTTGTCAGGGCAGTTTCAGTTCAGCAGAAGAGTAGGTGTGGTTTGCTGGAGCTTAGTGGAAGAAGATTTTACCTGGGTTTTAAGATCAATATGTGAATTCTTTGAAGAGATAGAATAGGCATAAGCCAACATGAACCCAGGGTGAGACTATAAAAGTCTCAGAAACTTGCAGAAATGCTTGGTCTTGATAAGTCTTTGGTAGCCTGTCCAAATATGAAGCATGGATGTAAATTTTTATTCAGTTATCATAGTACTACCTTTTGTATCATCCCCTGTGTCTTGTGACAATTACTTTATCAACCATTAAATCCTAAAAATTGGGTCTTTTCTAAGATGTTTGTTTTACAGATTTCACTCTCATGTTTTTACACCAAAATCATGGTTTGTGAATTCTTATTTTATAATGTGTTCTAATAACTGGTAGAATTAATCATTTTCAACTCTTTACCAGAATATTCTATAGCCTCACACTATCCTAAAAGAGTAATTAAAAACCTGTTATATGCCAGTTCCCCTTAGGTGCTGGAGGTTCAACGATGAATAAGACAGTTCATATTTCCCTAGAAGGGCTCTCAGTCTAGTGAAGATTATAGTCAAGACCAAGTTAGTAAAGGAAGTAGTTGGCGGCAAAGCTTCCATTTTTCTGCAGCCCCATTGCCTAGCATATACGCCCAGCAGCCACCGAGGTCTACAGGGTAACCTTGCAGCCTGCCTCTGTGTGATATTTTTTATGAGATCTTTTAAAGATAGTTTTACTATTTTTTTCTTTTAGAAAGTATCTTAATGTGACTTTTTGAACTATTTTCTTTAGTGCATTTAATATTTTCTCAGTGCATTGCATTGAGGTTTTTTTTTTAATATTTATTTGGCTGTGCCAGGTCTTAGTTGTGGCATGTGGGCTCCGTAGTTGTGGCATGTGAACTCTTAGTTGCGGTGTGCACGTGGGATCTAGTTCCCTGACCAGGGATCGAACGCGGGCAGGCCCCCTGCATTGGGAGCATGGAGTCTTAACCACTGCGCCACCAGGGAAGTCCTCATGCCGTTGAGATTTTTATTTGGTTTATGTTTAAAATGCAGTTCAGCATCTTTGTGTAGTGTATGGTCTTTCAATTCAAGGTCATGATGTCTCATTTTTCTCATGATGTCTCATTTTTCTCATAATTAGTCATTGCAGTTGTTTTTTAAAAAAATTTTTTTTTAATTTATTTATTTATGGCTGTGTTGGGTCTTCGTTTCTGTGCAAGGGCTATCTCTAGTTGTGGCAAGCGGGGGCCACTCTTTATCGCTGTGCGCGGGGCTCTCACTATCACTGCCTCTCTTGTTCTCTGTGGAGCACAGGCTCCAGGCTCCAGACGCACAGGCTCAGTAATTGTGGCTCACGGGCCCAGTTGCTCCGCGGCATGTGGGATCTTCCCAGACCAGGGCTCAAACCCATGTCTCCTGCATTGGCAGGCAGATTCTCAACCACTGCGCCACCAGGGAAGCCCTGCTGTTGTTTGTGTTTCCTTTCTAAGGTTGATGAGGTCAAGTGTAATGAATTAGTTTGTCAATCTGTAAATATCTGGGCCTATTGAGTACAAGGCGTTTTCAATGCTGAGGAGAACCTGAGCCTAAGGCCAGGTCCCATTGGAAAGAGAGCTACATGGAAGAGGAAATTAATAGTTAATAGTTCACGGCAGTGAGTTTGCCTCAAGTCCATGAGGCTGAAACGTTAGGTGGAAGTCAGGGAAGGGAGGAAATCCCTTGAGCTGGCTTGGTACTTGTCTGGGCTGGGGGCTTGGCCAGAAAGATAAGTTGGATTCTGTAACAAAGAAAGGATGGAGAAGAATCTTCTAGGTAGGGAAGGTGGACTGAACAAGATTCAGGTGTAGAGGTGAGAGGTGCTGTTGACCACATAGCTATGTTGCCCTAGAATCCTTTGAATGTCAGGTTCTGGCATTTAGACTTGGACAGGGGTTTTCGGATTGTCAGTCTCGGGTCCCTAGGATTCTAAGGAAGGTTTTCTGTGTGGAAACGGGGAACACAGCCCACTAGGATTCTGGGTCCTTCACCCTTAAAGTTCAGTTTAAGATTTTATTTGGAAAAAGGATTTTGGTGTGCTTGAGAAAGCTTATCAACCCTTGTTATCATCAGTGGGAAGGCAGGGTTTGAAGGTTTTTATCTGAGAGAATTCGCTGAAGCTCTCGGAGGGCACTCCCTTGTTACCGTCCCATATCAGTCAACCTAATCAATGGATGCTGTTGTTTTTACCACTTGAGTGGGTCTTGAATCTGGCCCCTGCCACTGCAGTTAATCTCACTCTCTTCCTGGTTTATGATCATAGCCTCTTGGTAATTGGTCTTTCTCCTTCTGGTCTCATGTCCGTTCAGTCCTTTAGCCACACTGCTGCAAATATCTTTGTAAAATAAATGAGATCACATCACCTTCCCACGTTTAAAATTCTTCAGTGGCTCTCCATTATCTCCAGGATAAAGTTTAATGCTGTCGCCAGCAAAACCGGCCCCTGCCCATCATCTAGCCTCACCTCATGTCATTTTCATCCACGATGATAAACTTCAGCCGCACAGCACGCCGCTTCTGCAGCTTTTGTGATATGTCTCACCCGCGGTACGTTTACTCGCCGTTCCCTTTCAAGAGTCCCCTCCTGGCGTCCTTCTCTGGCCTACCCTCTGAGCCAGTGCCCACCAGCCTGTGTTCTGTAGTGCTCTGTGCAGTGCTCTGTGAGCACTTACACTCTGGACTCTGATTGTCTTCCTTCCTCAACGGATCCTAAGTTCCTTGAGGGAAGGGACTGGGTCTTCATCATTGTATCCTCCAAACCAAGACACAGGGCTCTAATAAATGATTATGAACGAATGAATGGTGTAGAGACGTTCAGAAGACCTCTTTCCTCAGAAGTGCCATTCCTTGGAAACGTGGAATTGTATCTAAAGATAGGGAGAAGCAAAAAGATGCGTATAATACTAAGGTCTTGAGCAAGGTTGCAACATCTGAGTGAGAACTAATTTCCCTGCGTTCTTAGTGTGAGGGGTAGAGGGTGTATTGCTAACAGTCCAGGGAATGTGAAACTTTCGAGGTAGGATACTTAAATAGAGGGGCGCAGAAGGAAGGGAGCTGCGAGTCAGCAGAGCAGGGGGAAAGAAAGCGAGTGGGTCAGGCTGCCAGGGCTAATGGGAGACTTGGTGTCCCGAGGGTGCGGCTGGCCATGAGGATTCAGGCGCACCTTTTCTGAGTTGAGAGAATTGTCTATAAATCACTTTAGAGTTTAGAGTTCAAAAATAAGGGAATTCCCTGGCGGTCCAGTGGTTAAGACTTGGCGTTTTCACTGCTGTGGCCCGGCTTCGATCCCTGGTCGGGGAACTAAGATCCTGCAAGCCACGCAGCACGGCCAAAAAAAAAAGGAAAATAGCTGTTTTAATAATCATGATGATAATAATAAATGGAGGATAGGTGTATAGATGTTTTACCCCAGGGGATTGGCACTTTAAATTTTTCAGTCCACTGCAGCCTGTATCAGTTCAGAGGTCCTTAGAGCAGAGACCTGCTCTGACAAAGATTCCTCATTACCTGGTGATTTCTCTTCTCCCTGATGCACCCTGGGGCTGCTCGAGCTGTTGTTCAGCTACCAGGAGCAAGCAGAGGCTGGGCGGAGACAGTGCTGGAGTCTCTGTGACTCTAAGTGAACAGTTACACCCAGGCTAATCTGAGCAGCAGTGGGCAGGTTGTTAGCGAACACTCTTCCTTCAAGGATGTAAAGACAGAGAGCTTGACTGTCTAAATAACAGTTGAATGAATTGTTGTCTGTGGGGTGTTGTCAGCCTCAAAGAAGCAATCAATTTTCTCTCCTTGCCCTCTGAAAAAGATCTCCTTGTGCCATTGTTAGATCTCTTTGCTACAAGTATTCTTGGGTTGGATTTGGCTTCTGAGTTTATCTCCATTTTCAGGAATCCTTCCCTGAATACCCACCCTCCCACCTGCCGAAGGCAAGGTAAGGTGTCACTACTGGCAGAACCAGTAGGCTGTCTACTACTGGTATGCAGCCCTCTTGTCACCACTCTGCATTCATTGTCTTTGTCACTTTGCTGCTTTGTTTCCTGCAACGCTGCTACACTGAGGAACTCAAGAGCAGAGACTGTCTCTTCTTTGCCATCACCAGGCACAGCACCTGACGTGCAGTAGGCACTTGGGTATTTATTGAAGGAATAAGTGATTTTTTTGTCCCATGTACTAAATTAGTTAGATTAAGGCAGATAGGAAATGGTCACTAGACGCAAGATGAATTCTTGAGGATCGATCACTTAAAGATCTCTTCTTGGCAAGTCTGTCTACACTTTCGCTTTTTTTGCTTCTCTTTTTCCCTGCCCAGGCTCTTAAATTGATTGCATAAAATTTTGTTTCCCTTTGAATGCTGTAGGGTGCTGCTGCCACAAGAGCTGTCTTTGGAGTTTACGTAAATATTTGTTGTTTAAGGGACCTAGTACGTACGGTTAGAGCAGGGAAATTGGGGGAAAGCAGATTCTGAAACCCCTGGAAACTGTGACTTGAAGAACTGTGTGGGTTTATTTTTACTTAGGGGCGCATAACCTAGGGACTATGGACAGGCTTCTGGAGGCCTGTGAACCCCTGATTTCCTACAGCTGTTGGTGAGCTTGTGTGTGTGCGTGCACGCACGATGGGGATGCACCAGAATCTACAGCCTTCATTAGGTTATCAGAGTAAGAGGAGTCTCCTCCTCCCAAAAGGTTAAAGACTACCGTGCAGCCAAGTGTCGGTGGAATACCTACCGTCTGACCCAGAGCAGGCGGGATGATGGCGCACCTTTGTCCTCAGGGAGTTTATGATCCAATAAAGATTAAAAGATTTGACCCGAAACCTCTTCGAGCTGGCAAAAGAGAGATCAGTGAGGGCTGGGAGATGGATGTGTTAGGACTTGAAGGATGAGTAGCATTGAGGTGATTGAGACTAGATCAAATAGTTTTCTCTTCCCAGCTCTCCAGGACAGGAGGCCTCATAGCTTCCCAGTGATTCCATGCAACTTGGTGGCCCAAATTGGTATAGTCCACCTCCAGTTTTACTGTGTGCCCATCCCCTCCCATTGGACCCTTTCCAAAATAGAGAGTCGCTGATCTTGTATACTCATGACAACAGAAGTAATAGCAGCTAATAAAACTTTTAAAGTGGTAACGTTAGCTCCTGGCTTTATTTTCAGTATCTCACCTCCATATTACAGATTGAAAATAGACAACCCTCCTGGGTGCTGGAGTTTAATAACTCCCTCGGTTTTATCCCTCCCCACAGAGCGATGGCTTAGCACACATCTGTCTCCCTTGTGTGTTCACAGTGACCGTGAGAAACAGACGCCCAGCGTCAGTGAGCACTTTGATGTGTGGTGTACCATTCCTCAGAAAACACCAACCCAGTCTTTCCTGGAACTGCCTTCCAAAAAACCCCACCAAACTAGTAAATGGAAAATGGCTGCTAAGTGTTCGGAATAAGTAATATGCATATATTTCAGCTTTATAACTAACTGAGAGCAAATTACAGTGTTGCCCTGGTGGGAGACAGCAGGACAAAAGGCCAGACTCTTTCTCGAGCTGATTTCCTACAGTTGTTGGTGAACTCCCAGGCTGCTTAATCTAATTGGGAAATGCTCTTTACTTAGCCCTAGCATGCGGCACAGAGCCTTCTACGGCACCTGTGGGCAGCGAGGCAGGCCTGGCCCTCAGTTCGTTCCTTACCTTCTCTGAGTCTGTGTTTCCTTGGCTTCCTTGCAAGGGTAGTTGTGCATATTAAGAGAGAACACGTGCCAAGTGCCAATTAGGACCTCACGTTGCCAGGCCCAGTGCTGAGTGTTTCCGTGAGTCTCATACCATTCTCATAGCAGTCTTCTGAGAAGGGTGTAATTTCCAATTTTCTGAAAAGGAAAAGGAGATTCAGAAAGATGGAGATTGGAGCTGGGACTCTAACCCAGAGCCATTGATTACCCTTTTGGCCACATCGCCTCCCTTCACTGGGGTAATTTGAAGCCCAAAGAAGACAGATCAGTTGGGCCCTGCCAGCTAATGGAGCAATGGGATCAGGCAGCTGATGCCGGACTCTGGTACCCTACACCAATACCCCTCTCTAACTGCATGGGACGGTTTTCTTCCCTCCTGACACCAACTGTGTGGGGTCTTTTCCAATACCACGTCAATTCTCCGACACCAGCCAGGTGTCCTGCCACCCAGTTCTGGCACTAACCACCCAGAGTTATCATCAGGCTGTACAGGTTTAGGGCTCAATCCCGCAGAACCGCCCTCACTTCACCACGCCAGTTGCAAGTCCCTAGGCTGTGCACACACTGACTTGGCCAGAAAGTCGGGGGTTCCCACAACCTCCCCCCAGGTTCGATAATTTACTAGAACAACTCACAGAACTCAGGAAAATGCTATGCAGTTGATCCCTGAACAGCACAGTTTGAACTGCGTGGGTCCACTTGTACTCACATCTTTTTCAATAGTAAGTACAGCCGTACTCCCCCGTCTGCGGTTGGTTGGATCTGCGGATGCTGGACCACCCATACGGAAGAACCGCAGATATGGAGCGTCGACTATAAGTTATGGGCGGATTTTCAACTGTGTCGAGATTCAGCACCCCTAAATCCCACCGTGTTCAGGGTTCAGCTGTCTTGCTATTACAGTTTACTATAAAGGATACAACTCCGGAACAGCCAAATGGAAGAGATACCTAGGGCAAAGTATGGGGTAAGGGACACAGAGCTTCCATGCCCTCTCTGGGCACGCCACCCTCGATGCGTTCACCAACCTGGAAGCTCTCCGAACCCTGTTGTTTAGGGTTTTTATATAAAGGTTCCATTAAACAGGCATGATTGATTAATCATTGACCATTGGTGACTGAGTTCAATCTCCAGCCCCTCTACCCTCCCTGGAGGTGGGGGTGGGGCTGAAAGTTCCACTCTTTCATCAAGGCTGGGTCTTTCTGGTGACTAGCCCCCATCCTGAAGCTATCTAGGGCGCCCCACCCCACCCCACCCCCACCCCCACCCCCACCCCCGCCAAGAGTCCACCTCATTATCATAAACTCAGGTATCTGGTAACAAGGGGCTTGTTATGAATAACAAAAGACACTCCTATCACTCAGGAAATTCCTGAGGGTTTTAGGAGCTCTGTGCCGGGAACTAGGGACAAAGACCAAATATATATTTCCTTTATACCACGCTGTCCCTGCCCTCCCTCCAGGGCTCCTGCGTCTAAAACCTTGCCAGTGGGCTTCCTTAGCCCCTCTGGACACCTAGGGCTGAATTGGCCAGTGGCCTCTGAGGCTGGGAAGGAGCCGCAGGAAGAGCCCAACCCTGGGCCGGTGTGCCTCTTGTCATGCGGGGAGGACGGTGCTCGTGCAGGGCCTTTTCTTCCTAGAGCACCCTACCTGCTTTCTTAGCTACTCTCCCGTGACTTAGAGGACAGCATTAATCTCAAAAGTAGCACTAATCCCTTTTTATAAGAGAGGGAACAAATCCTGGAGTTCTTTGGGCAGAGGCCACTCACAGCCATCAGAATGGAAAGGACCCACATTCCAGCCCTTTCTTCTGTGCTTCAGGCTGGTGAAGCTGTGAGCTTTGTAGCATCAGACTGAAACGATTCAGAACTTTACCAAGTTCCTTCCCACTTGGGACTGCCCTAAAAAAGCCTCCATATTTCCATCCTCATTTATCATAGCCACTCTCTACAGTTATCATGGAAGGGAATTGGTGGGACTAGAGCTGTTAAATCTAGACAGTTATTTCCCTGCGGTCAGCCTAGAACTCTGTCATTCTGTCTTTCAGAAAAGGCATCTAATTTCAGTAGAGATACCCCCACCTATCACTATAATAGTTTAGCAGGTGCAGTTAGTTACAGCTCGAATATACCAACGGGCTTTATGTGAGTAGCTGCCATACTTATGCTGCTCTGAATTGATGGTAAAGTGCTAAAATATGAGGTATGTGGTTTCATATGCTGTGATTTTATGGGGGTTCTGTGTTACTTAATCTCTCCCTCCCCCTATAATTTTAGGTTAGCTAGTTGCTTTCTCGTTATCCAAATAGTTTTAAAACAAAGCTTTCTCCACATTTTTTGACTACTTCCCATGTGCCCATTTCTCACCACCCTCCTGTATTCTGCTTGCTTATAAGTTAAACACAAGTCATTTGCATTCCAAAAATGCCTTCTTGCCATAAAAGCAGGCAGTCAGCTCCACTTCGGGCTCTTTCAGATAAGCAGCGTTCATGTAGCTTGTGACTCGGCAGTGCTAGCAGATTTCCTTGGGACCCAGTGCCCTGATCGGAACAGCATGCCCTGGCAAGCTGCCTGGAGAGCCCAGCAGCCAAAGCGAAGTAAAGCCTGTTTCACAGAGTAATCCCGCCCTTCCATCCAAGACAGAAATCATCTGGGTGGAAGCCCAAATCCCCAAGACAGTTCCAGCAGGCCTGCCTTGCCTGCCTGTTACGCTGCACTTTCCCTCTCCACAGCAGTGAGCTTTGGTGGACAGGCCGCTCTGCCCTTCGCCGGCGGAGAGGAGATGAGACTGTTTTTGCCCCGACAGGCAGTGCAGCAGGCTGTCCTGTCACAGCAGCCCTGGGGAGCAGCACCGGCTCTCGACTGAGGGCCCTCGCTGTCTCCCTCCCTCTCCCTCATGGGGGGCGTGTGCGTGTGTGTGTGTCTGTCCAGCTTCTGGGAAAGGGTGCAACCCTCTTGTGGGGGATCCCAGGCAAAGCGAAGCCGTTGCCCTGCTCTGGAAAAGTGAGCAGGCCAGATCTAGAGACCGACCACACGTAGAACAGCAGATGGCTTGCCCTGGTGAGATCAGGAATTCACTCAGTCCCCATGACTTCTCTAGGGAGTAGCGGAGGCAGGGAAACCAGTCCATAAAGGAAGGTAGGAGTTGGGTGCGCTTGGGTAGGAAGCACCTTTTCTGTGCTGGCCAGGCCTGAGGCCTTCTCTCTCCCGTATTCTGTGGGCAGGGTGGAGGCCTGCCACCCTGAGGCACGAGGGTGGTTGAGAACAAACTACTTCGGTCCGCTTCCTTCCTCTCTTCAGCCAGAGAAACTGCACTTTTATTTTCAGGCATGTGTTCCTCCTTCCCTCCTTTCTGTCGATAGTTAACTGAATGCCTTCTCCAGGCACGAGTTACTGTGCCAAATCCAGGTACATAGAACGGTAATCAGAAAACATGCCTGTTCTCTCCTTGGAGGACCAGCATGCGGTGAATAATCACACAGCTGTACAGTAACTTTCAGGTTTTGGCCACTGCTCTACAGAGAAAGTGTAGGGCGGTGGTTAGACACAGGCTCTGGAGTCTGTATGGGAATAGTCATAATGGTAGTACACAACACGTAGGGCTGTCGTGAGGGTTTCGGAGATAATGCATGTAAAATGCTCATCACTGTGCCTGGCCCAAAATACGAGGACTGCATAAATGTAAGCAGTTTTTATTATCATAACTGACTCAATTTAGACCTGGGCGTCAGTGGAGACTTCTGAGGGAGCAATGTTCAGCCAGCCAAAAAGGTGGAGGCAGAAGTAGAAGGAACAACCTATAGGAAGGCTCGGAGGCAGGAGGGGCTCACGCTTCGAGACTCTGAAAGGCCAGCGTGATTGGAGTGAAGTGGGTTGGGAGAGGGCAGCAGGATCAGGTGGTGATGCAGGCCACCCCGGCCACATGTGGACAACTTCGTATTGTATCCTAGATGTAGAGTAACCACGATCAGATTTAATGCCAGAGTGTTAACAGCCTTCTAACCTATGGAAGTGTACTTTCTTAGTGAGGAAAGAGAGGCCAGGAAAGGAGGGACACTGGGCTGTGATTGGTGACATCACAGAACCTTTCGTGGTTCATTGGGAATGAGGAACCGGAAAGAAGTTAACCTCTGCCCTCATTAATGCTTGAGAGGAATCTGCCTGTGACCTCAAGGGGCTTTACTTGGGGGCCTGCTGTGGAAGGGAAGTTGGCATTGTATGCATGGGGGGGGTTGTACCTGTGTGTTCGTTTGACTGTTTCTTTGTTGGTGGCTCTTTGTTTAGTCAGTGACGACCCCCCCCCCATTGCAGTGGCACTAGCTCACCTCCGAGTCACACTGCCATCACCCCCGCGCCACTGGGCTTGAGTGTGCTGGCGAAGTCACACTTGGAGCCCGAAGGATGCCCACATTCTTGGCAGTAGGGTCTCCCAGCTGCTCTTGGCTTTGAACATTCATTGCTGCTTTGCAGAGTACAGTCTGCTCACCTCAGTTATAGGTCACACTCCTCTCCTCTCCATCCCGTGCTGCCCAGAAAGAGCAGTATTAACTCTGGGCTGGCCTAAGGTTCACTTTGTCATAGTGGTTTTCTTAAACACATACATTGGGCTATGCGTTTCCTTGAAAGTCAGGAAAAAAACAGAGCCCCTCATATGGCTCAGAGCAGGGTCCAGAAGCCCTCTTTCACAGTTGATGACAGTAAATACATGGGTAGCTTATAAAGGATCAGCCAGATGCTGGAGCCATATGATGCCCCAGACTTGGTGTGATATTTTCTTCTCTTCCCTTTCAGATCTCTTCTCTCCCTTCCTCCTCAGCCTTGAGATTTATGACGTGGCTGTGTGTACATGCAATGGCCTTGGAAATTTATAAAGCCACAATGCCTAGCTGTGGGGCTAACACCCGGTCAGGCAGTCATAATAGAGTGCTAGTGTCATTCTGTCATGGGGAGAAAGGAGGTCTGGCACTGCCAGAAACAGATCTTGATTGGCGAGGGAATTACCAAGGGAAGACAGCTAACAAAGGGGCACTGGAGGGGCCAGAGTGACCCTAGTGTTCAAGTAATAGAAGAGCCAGAAAATCATTCCAAGCACATCCAACACAGGAAGGCAACAGGGAGATCTAGTGGGGATTCTTTCCTGTTATCAATAGTAGAACTTCATCATAGGAATAAAGCACGGACACTGTCCATTGGCTGCTGTCTGTCGAGAGAGGAGGCAGCATTTTTTCTCTGGCTCTCCCTGCTTATCCTCCAACTGACAGATGAGAACACTGAGTGGGGTGTGAATGAAGAGATGAATGCGTATAAGTAAACAAGGGAGGAATGGAAAATCCTTCTAACCCGTAATGAATCTGGCATTTACAGGATAAAGCCTACATGTAATATTTGAAGGATAAGGGAACAGGGAACTAACATTGGAGGGGGTAGCACGATGCTGTAAGTGCACAGTCAGGGTGGGAGGGCGGGGGCGCGGGGACATATGTGTGCACACGGCTGATCCACTGCGTCGCGCAGGAGAAACTAACACACCATTGTAAAGCAATTATACCCCGATGAAGATGTGAAAAATACATAAAAGTAAGTGCACAGTCATCCAAGACAGAGACCCGAGTGAGCCAGTTCAGAGCCTGCTCCCCCCACCATGTACACACAGCTCTGTGGCCTTGGGCTTAGCCTCTCTGAGCCTCTATTTGCTCTCTGTAAAATGGGAATAAAAATAATAATATTTACCTCAAGGAATTATTGGGTGGATTCACTATGGTAATTCTAGTGCAGAGCTTAGGAAAGTGCCTGGCACATAGTAAGCCCTCAGCAAAAGTTAAGTGTTGTTATTATTGTTTTATTATTATCATCATTATTTCAGTGTGCCAGCCATTTGTATTACTTGCTTTCATATGTGTATTCTCAGTATTCACAACATCTTGATAGTCATTAATAAACAACCCGTATTTGTTGAGGAACCAAGGCTTTGAGAGGTGGAGTGATTTGTCCTCAGTCACCCAGCAGCTGTAAGACAGAGCCAGGATCAAAACTGAGGTTACTTTGGTGTCAAAGCCTGTGTGTGTTTTTAATATTTTTCTGCCAACTGGCCTGTTTTGGCCGAGCCCTCAGAACAGGCCATGCCTACAGGGAGGCGCTGCTGTTGAAGCTTGTTAAAATGTTGAGAAAGGGCAGGGGGGGAGGCATTATGCTGTGGGCTTTACGCAGGTTATCTCGTTTGTTCCTTGCAGTAGTCTAAGAAGGTGGGGGTTGATCCGCTGTAGGGTCAGATGTGCAGAAGTTAGTCAGGATCCGAACCCGGATCTCCCTGACAGCAAATTCAGGTGCTCCTCCACTTGGCAGCTCGCTTTCCACTGAGATCGTTAGGATAGTGGCTGCTCCCTTAGCCCTGTGCTGTGACCTCGTTCAGTGCACCCCAACAGGGCGTACGGTGGGGACCGTTCTGTGTTGTGCAGAAAAGGAAAGGAAGCGCTATCGCCCAGGATCTTAGAGCCAGTAAGCGGCTTGTGATTCCACGCTAAACGCTCAGCCACACCCCAGCCCTTTCACCTTCCGTCGTGGCGGGGGTGCTGCAGTGTGACCCTCAGGAGGAGACAGACTGCAGTGTCACTGTTGGCATTTGACCCAGAGAGGTCGGCCCCCTTCAAGACAACTTGGACTTTATGCTCGACGGGGTTTCCTTTTCTCCCAGAGTTCTCAGCACCCCTCTGGCCTTGAAACTTAGCCTGCCTGAGACTTACCTCTGGGATACAGGAAAGAAGGAGAATGGCCTATTAGATGCATTTCCTTAAAAGTTGACAGAAGTAGTTTAGTAGTTAAAGCCTGTCTGATGTGGGGTGTTTTACAGCACTGGCAGCACCAATTTAAAAAAAATTTTAAGGACTAAAGTGCTGAGTTTTATATCTAAATATAGAAAGTGAAAAATAAACAAGTCAGAGTTTGTCTTGGAGGAAGTATTGATTTGTTGCTAGAAAGGAAACTTAGGAGGAACTGAGTCCTGGTGTGACCGAGCAGGGGCGAAGCCTGGCCGGGGCAGACTACGGAAAGACTTCAGGCCAAGAATGCCGGTGCCGAGAAGTGGTGCTTGGGATCCAGGAATAAAAACTTTTTTGGACTTTTCAGAAAATCAGACGTGTACCAGAGCAGAAGGTGGTTCTCCTCTCGGTTTCCAAGCTCCTGCAGGTCACCTGTCCATTCTCCTGGGGCCCCTGGTGTGGCAGGTGCCACAGGCATCTCTCGGACGCTGTGATGGGGAAGTCAAGGGTAAAATATGCCAGTTCTTAGCCCATAGGGAACGCCTCGTGGCTGGCATTGCTGGGTCATCTAGCCTTCTGTCACCAAAATAGTTTTGAGGAAGACCACAGCTGAAAACTCTGTGAAGGATCTTATCTGCCATGTTGGGTGCTCAGTACATTTTTTAAAAAATTTATTTATTGTATGTATTTATTTTTATTTTTGGCCACGTTAGGTCTTTGTTGCTGCGCACGGGCTTTCTCTAGTTGCGGCGAGCGGGGGCTACTCTTCGTTGCGGTGTGCGGGCTTCTCATTGCGGTGGCTTCTCTTGTTGCGGAGCACAGGCTCTAGGCATGCGGGCTTCAGTAGTTATGGCTCGTGGGCTCTAGAGCGCAGGCTCAGTAGTTATGGCACACGGACTTAGTTGCTGTGCGGCATGTGGGATCTTCCCAGACCAGGGCTCGAACCCGTGTCCCCTGCATTGGCAGGTGGATTCTTAACCTCTGCGCCACCAGGGAAGCCCAGTAAATATTTATTGAAAGAAAAAATAAGGCCTCTTTGCTTTTCTATTTTTTAATGTCCTTTTGAAAAATCACACGTGGCCGTGGTTTAAATAATGTGCAGAGGCTTGCTAACAAATAGAAAGCACCAGTTTTAATACTTTTTGGAGATGCTTTGTTCCTGAAGTATCTGGTATTTATTTTTCCTTGTGTATTCCCCCCCCCCCATTTTATTGAATCATAGATCTTAAGACCTTAGAGGCCTGGACCATCTTCTAGAGTGGTGGCGGTTCTCACAGTATGGCTCCTGGACCAGCCGCATCAGCGTCACCTGGGAATGTGTTGGAAATGCAGATTTTTGGGGCCCACTCCCAACCAACAGAATCAGAAACCCTACAGTTGCAGCCCTGTAACCTATATTATAACCAGCCCTCCAGGTGATTCTGCTGCTCGCTCGAGTTTGAAAACTGGTGATTTAAAACGCAGTAGTAGAAGAACACAGGCTCTGGAAGCAGATGGGGTTCAGATTGCAATTCACTAGCTCCCTGACCTCGCGCATGTTACGTTACCTCTTAGCCTCTGCTTTCCCATCTGTAAAATGAGATTAATAACAATCTCTGAAGGAGCTATTGTGAGAACGGATGTGGAAATGCACGGTAAGGACTTAGCATTATGTGCCTCACACACAGTAAGCCTTCAGTAAATGGTTTATTACTGGTGTTATTAGCTGTCTTCTTAGACCAGGTATTAATCTTTTTAAACAGCGTCCCAGACAGATGGCTATCCAGTGAGAAGGGAGTTCAAAAACTCTGGCCCTTTATAATGAGTGACAGCTGTAGCTACTATTATTTTATATATTGAGAGAATATTTGCCTTCCTGTCATTCCCAGTCTAGTCATAGCTCTGTTCTCTAGAGCCGTCGGAACAAGACTGTTCTACATAGAAATTGTTTAGATTTTTGAAGGTAGCAGCCTTGGCTGTTCTGAACTGTCTCTTGTTCTATTCCCACATGTTAACTTGTTTCTCTTGTTCTATTCCCAAAGATTAAAAGATTCCCAAAGAAATCAGTAGGGCTCTGTAAAAAAAAAAAAAAGACCTATTGCCGAGATTCTGCTATGGTAATGGGTCTTTGGAGATTTCTGGTATGTAGAGATGCCTCATAGTTTAAGAGTGAAGCTTTCTCAGTGGGGCCTCTAGCCATGGAGCAGATCTTGTGGCTGGGGGGTACTGCTTTCTGCGGGCAGGGGTGAGCCAGAGTCAGCCCCTGAGTGTTTCTGTGTGGGTCTGTGGGTCCCAGGATGCATACCCCTTGGCATCCAGCGTCTCTGCCTAGGGGCCTGCTCCAGGCCCCCAGCCCTTTCCCTGCTCCGGTCCCGGGCTCCTTGGCAAAGCTGCCCTTGCCCTGTCAGCCATCCCGGCTCTCACCTGTGTTGCTAGCTCTGTTTCCCGAGCAGCCTGCAGTTTGAAGTCTGCTCTCAGACTTTTGTTTTTATTTAATTGTTGTCTAATTAATAGTTGTGAAAAATTGTACTGGCCAAGCAGATGATACTTTTCCTAAATTATGCCATGTTGTTGTGTAGAGCGGTGGCAGAATTGCTATTTTAAAGTGGGATTTCGTAATATAAACACGTGTCCAGATTACAGGAAATACTAAGTTGATGATTAATCGATGCTGTGGAGCCAGCCTTGTGGTTCAGATGCTTCCATTTTTGTGATCATCCATCTAGTGAGGTCTCAGCAGGCCCGCGCCTCCGATGATTTCCCGATAGCTAACTTGCAGTTTGTTTTCTGCCCTGTGATACCGGGGCAGGTGGCCATTAGGAGACAGTGCAGAGGGCTCCTCTGTCCGCGCTGAAGGTCAGGGTTGCCAGAAGATGATGAATGGCCTGAGACTGTCAGGATCTTCTCCCGGTCAGAGAGTGCCTCTCCACCCTGGGGCTCAGGAACTGTGGACACTGCTACTTCGTCGAGGACTTTTTAAGCTCCTGCCGTTTGTATCATTGTTTTCTTTGTATTAGAGAGGGCTGATATTCAGGTAAAGAGAAAAGTGTAGTGATTTTTTTTAAACCTAGGGCGTGAAGATTTGAATCTGTTGACACATACCCAGGGCTTGTCAAAACGTGGGTGATTTCATGTGTAAGCATGTGACGTGTTTCCCGAGATGTGAAATAGGTAGAAAGTTTAAATGTGTCTGAGAATAGTTTAGAAAAGTCACTGAGGAAAGAGACCATTGTAAAATTACTAACTAGAGATGGTGAACAGGGGCCATCCTGACCTCTAACTTCTGGAGGTTGACAGCAATAGAGGGGATGGACCGTCTCAAGATTGGCTCCCCAGGGTACTGAGGGCCAGTGGGTTTCACTC
Organism: Globicephala melas; assembly: GCF_963455315.2. Lineage (NCBI taxonomy): Eukaryota > Metazoa > Chordata > Mammalia > Artiodactyla > Delphinidae > Globicephala > Globicephala melas. Next base: position 8,666,284 of record NC_083332.1, on the reverse strand, counting down.
AAATGTGGTGTTTCTTTGAGGGGATTGGTCAGGGGGGAGACTGTGGTCTGGACCCCAGCCTGATGGTGGATGAATGTCAAGCATCTTCTGGAACAGTGTGGAGGCAGAAGAGTAGCAGAGGCCCTGGACTTAGACCACTCTGCCTCTTACCAGCTATGCGGTTTAGGGTGAGGACTTCACCTTTCTGAATCTCCCTTTTCTCATCTGTATTCTCTCTCCATCCAGTAGCCCCACCGTAAGGGGTTGAAGATTCGATGGCATCATCATTCATCTAATAAATGAGTGGTGGATGCGGGAAAGCATGTAGCCCAGTGCACAACATGGTGACCCTGCAGGAAATGTTAACTCCAGAAGGGAGGGCAGTGGGAAAGGTCACCACTGGGCTGGGGTGTGTCCAGGGCCTCGAGTTTGGATAGTGTCTGCACTTCCTGTGCCGAGGACAGTGACGGCGCAGCTCCTTCGTAGCTAGGCATTGCACGGTAGGGCGTCCTTGAGGCTGGTCTGTTGACCCCCTTTTCTCTGGGGTGAAAGGGCCCATGTGCAGTTAACAGCTTTTAGGCTATAGGGAATTGATGGCTTCTGCTTTGATGTTCTTCACAGTTCACCTGCCACCAATCCGGGGCTCCAGAAACAGGCCGACTGCGTTTATCTCGCCTGATGGGTGCCTCTCCAGAGGCATCAATTAGGTGATAACTGATGTTGAGACACTTGGCTCTCAAGAGCCTCCTGATGGACTTCAGGGCCTAGTCTTCTCTCCACTGTCCGCACTGCCTTCTGGTGTTCATGGTGGCTCCAGGGTCTTCCTCAGTGCCCCTTCAGCTGGTCAGAGTTGCTCAAAACCGTGATCTTCAGAAGGGAACCAGGGTTGGTTTGGCCATGAGATCCCATCTTGGTTTTCACAGTGACGTCATTGTCCTTTAGACCCATGGTCTTAGGGGCGCAACAGTGGACTTTCCTTCCTGGAGAGGAGGAGAACCAAGTTGAGAGACAGTGCTTGGAGTCCACTGCAAGCTGCGCAGTGCTTCCTGTGCCAAGGGGTGGGGAGTGAAGGGTGGAGGGAGTCATTCTCTCACTTGGTACTTCATATCCTCCCATGTTATTATTTAATTGAATTTTAGCATTGCTTTTTTCCTTACCTAACACTGTACACCAAGTAAGTTCCAAAAGAATCGCAGAGTTAAATGTAAAAAAAAAAAGTTGTAAAAGAACAAGAAGGAAGAAATAGAAGAAATAGAGAACATCTGACCTAGGAACAGGAAAATCCTCTCTAACCATAAAAACAAATGAAGACATCATAAAGAAATTGATGGTTCTTGAAAACCTAAAATTTTTGAATTATGTACTTCCAAAAAATTCAGTACACAAAATTAGAAAACAGATAACAAAAGGGAAAAAACGTAAAGATGTATAACATTAACATAGTCAGTTCCTTAATATTCAAGTACAAAATGAGAAGAACCACTGCTATAGGAAAATGAACAAGAACACGAATAGGAAGTTCACAGAGTGAGAAATACACGTGGCCAGGAAGCTTTTAAACTAACTAGCTATCAGAAAACATAATTGTGGGTTATCCCTAACAGTGAAAACTTGGAAAAACCTAAATGATTAACAGTGGATTGTTTTTAAGTTACTGTGTATTTTGATGTCTTTAAAATCATGTTGTAAAAAAACTGTTAATGATTTACGTTCACAACATACTTTGTAAATGAAATGGGTGGGTTAAAACAGTGTTCTCTCCATTTTGTTAAAAAAAACACTCAGATTCCAGAGTATACATCAAAATGTGGACAAAAGATATCTTTGTCTGATGTGCTTCTGTATCATTTTAATTTTTACAAAAAGCAAATATTTTTACATTTCTAAGTGAAAAAGAAAATGGGCAAAAGTGGGTCGAAGCATCTAGGCAAGCCAGGAGTCTTCAGCCCTGTTCCTGTCTCCCAGTGGGCGCCTCATGGACTCCCCCCTTCTTTCCTCAAGTGCAGTCCTCCTCGTGCTCTCCTCCACTTCCTGCTCCTAAGACACCTGCTTGTTTCTTCTCAGGACTGAGCACTGAAGGCATCTACCGGGTCAGCGGGAACAAGTCAGAGATGGAGAGTCTGCAAAGGCAGTTTGACCAAGGTAAGGCCACAGCCCAGCCGAGCACCGGAGGCCAGTCAGGGCAGACGCAACAGCCGGACTGCCAGCGGAGCCCCTCGGGGGCGCTCCTGCCACACAGCCCCAAAGCCAAGGGGTGCTGGCTGGGTGACTGACAAGGAGAAAGGGTTTTGGCCCCTGTCAGCAAACAGAAGTGTCATCCCTGCCAAACCTGCTTCAGCCGGGCTGCTCCCGCACCCCACCATCCAGGCACTGTTCCGGCCCGCCCCGGCCCGCGCCTCGCTCACCAGGAAAGGGCCTTGCTTCCCTTGGAGTGGGCTGTGCAGGGGTGAATCTCAGGCACATGATGTAAAGGTTGGGCTGAGATGACAATCCCCTTTTGCCAGGGCCACAGGAGTACCCTCCTCACAGAGTCCCTGCAGGAGAGAAACGAAGCAAGGGAGCCTTTTGTGATGAGCTGAGCCTTGAGCCCCAGACTCCCAAAGCTGAACTCTCATGAGTTAGACTGGCTCTTGGCCGGGACTTCTGTCTCCTAAGCTAGATCAGTCTGAGAGGCCTAGAGCCAGATGGCCAAATCTATTCCACCCTAACCCAACAGCCAAACTGTAACTCTTAGAACTGAACACCCACCAGTGCCAGAAGCAAATGAGCCAAAGCAGTAAAAATTCACAGATGTCACTGACCAAAGAGGAAAGGAAGCTGGGGATCAAAGCAGGTCCAGCTTAGCATGTGACTGGGCTCAGGAGGCCAACCAGGCAGCCTGTGCGGGCCTGCAGGAGCCAGCAGCTAAGCCTGTGCGCTGGGAGCAGGCGCCCCACCCCAGCACCCAGGGGCCCATAGCACTTCGTAACACCACAGGCAGTCTCTGCTGGCTGGCAGCGGGAGAAGGTGACCCAGGAGAGAAGGAAGATGTGCGTTAGTCTTGCAGGATAGGAAGCATGAGGTCAGAGTGAGGGCAGAGCCACCCTTGGGTATACACTCGATTATATGCCAGAATCTGTGACATGGGTTACACACAACCCCCAGATAGAAACAGCTGATATCTGTCAGCAGATGATTTGTACGATCAGAAATGCAGTAAAGTATGTAAAGAAAAACTAGAGACACAGAGGTCAGAGGTATCGTAAGCTGGAAGGGACCAGCAAGGGGAAGATGAGCCTCGCTGCCCGATCACCACAGGAGCAGGGACGGAGATGGCAGCCCGGTTGTTGGTAGCGTTTTTGTAACCTTCCAGGAAAAGGGAGCTGGCCTCCTCCTGTTTTCCCTGAGTGCGAGGGTGTAAGGAAAAGGTAGCAGCACATCCAGGCCAAACAAGGGGAGCTGGATGGCACAGAATGGGGGCTGCAGCTCCTCTACTCAAAGGCTGACCTTGGAAGGTTGGGTGTCAGCCTCTGTCTGTGAATCTCAGAACTCTCTTTTCTTCTTTTTTAGCAGCACCCAGGGGTGCCACCTTCTGTCCAGTCTGTGATGATCCTGAGTCCCTACCCAGGCTCCAGGCCTGCCCTGGGCAGCGTCCCTGGGTCCCCGTTTCTCTGCTTATCCCCAGCGCTGAGTGTTCCTTGCTTCTGCCCAGCTTACATTGATCTGGCCTCACTCTCCCAACTTCCTTTCAGATCACAACCTGGATTTGGCAGAGAAGGACTTTACAGTGAACACTGTGGCAGGGGCCATGAAGAGCTTTTTCTCAGAACTGCCAGACCCCCTGGTCCCATACAACATGCAGATCGATCTGGTGGAGGCGCACAGTGAGTAGTGGCAACCGTGTGTAGCTTGTGGGCCCCTGGCAGCGCCCCAGGCGGACTCTGTGTTGGGCAAATTGAGGGAGGGGGTGCAGCACCTTAAGAATGGGTCCTGCCCTCAGAGAGCTGACATTTGGACTCTTGGAACTGAGATGTGAAGGACGTAAGGAAAGGGAACTAGCAAGGTGGCACCGAAGGGGCTGACACATTAGGCCCCTGCCTTGGTTGACCTGAGGTGCTTCTCTGAGGGTTCTGTCAAGAAAGTTGCACATGGCCCCAGAACTCGTGAGCTGAGAGCCTGGTTTTGATGTCGGACTTGGGGCAAATCTCTGCTCCGCTGCTTGTTCACCGTGTGTGCATGGCCAGCGTGACCTTCCCTGACCCTTAGTTACCTCTGTTACCATCCCTCCTCGTATTTATTAAATGAGATTCAGAGAGGTCTGGAGGCAAGGCTGTGTCACAGACCTGTTAAGTGGTAGGTGTATTACTTTCCTTTGCCCTCCTCTCGCTCACCCCTCTTCTCCCAGCTCTCTTAGATGGAAATTACCGTGTGGTGCAGAGCCAGATAGCCTCTGAGGAAGCCATCCTCTTGAGGGAAGGGGACAGCTCCGATGGCCCTGACCAGATGATCACTTGAGGCTGCAGCAAGTTAGCATCTCTGGTTTTAATGGTCACCTTGCACGCCATCCTGCCTGCCCCGAGAGCTGTTTCTGCCCTGGCTTGCCTCTCTCCAGAGGCATTTGTCCACCATGTGGGAAGCTTCCCACTGGGCAGCCCTTCCTGGACTTCATATAGTGCTCTAGGTGGGGGGCCTGACCTCCCCAAGCTTTCCACGGGGTGGCATTTCTGAACTTTTTTAGCCAAAGGCAGCCTTCTACTTGGTACCTCTGGTGGGGTGGGCCAAGACCCCAGAAGCAGCCGCTGCTGTGCAGCTACAGAACGGAGTGTCTTTGCCAGTGACCAAGGGGGTGGGGAAGTGGAAAGGGAGCTCTGTTCCTGGGACCCCAGCACATTAGTCTTATCTTGCCACTGCCCAACTCAGAAGAGGGAGTTTTAAGCAAACACGAGTTACTCACAAGACTGATGGTGTGGGCAGAATTCTGGGGGCTGTCACAAATTCGCAGGACTTTTAAGATGTGGGTCATGGACTCTTAGTGGCTTCGGGAAATAGAGGTGCTGACAGAGGCCCAACTATGGAGGGGTGTCCCTGTCAGAACCTGACTGCTGTCAGTGCTGCAGAGCCCCCAGAGTCACTTTCTGTGGCCTGCCTTTCCTGTGATGTTTGTTTCCACAGTCCAGGTGCCGCCTTCACCACCATATTTTACACACACCGTCTCAGCTGATTGAGATTGTTCGCATCCCCAATCTTATCCAAGCCCACAGGGGTGGGTAGAAGCACTGGCAGCTTCTGGGACTGTCATAGGGTTCCTTGGCCTTCTTTCCCATCTACCGTCTCAGGACAGGAGTCTGGGTTTCTCCAGATGACTTAAGGGGTGGGGACAGGTGCCAGCTTCTGCTCTGGTCCTACCATCCAAAGATAGAGGTCCTCCCAGCAGTCACTTCCCTAGCAGGCTCCAGGCTGGCTCAGATGTGAAACACATGGGAAATCTCCATCCAGAGCCAGCTTTCTTTCCATGTAAGCTAAGCTTGTCTCTGGGCAGAAGTTGGGAAGAGAAGGTGTGGGCTGGTACCCAGCTTGCTGGAAGCCCAGAGATTCCGGACAGCGTTTGTCTTGACTTGGCACCATCTAGAGGCTTGTAGAGTCCTGGCACCCTGCAGAAAGAATCCCATTGTTTCTGCGGGAATTGCTGACATAGCGTCTTTTTGTTTGGGGAGGGTCACAGGGGGCAGGAGAGGAAGGTGTTATTGATAGGGAATCAGCTGCCTTCCTACAGCAGCTTCCGCCGCCTGCCCCTGCTGAGGAAGGGAGCTTCTTGCTGCTACTGCAGCCTGGAAAAGGGTGGAGATTTTCCGCTTCCTCTTCCCATGGTGTGTTTCCTGTGCCCCAGGCTGGTCAGCTGGAGCTCCGTTGTCTTGAACCTGGTAGAGAGAAGTGTATCTCACTGACATGGTACCTCTCACGGCCTTAACAGTTGAGTGAAGAGCGGGGCTGTGTGTGCCAGAGCTTAACTGAGCCAGAAACACCAAGCAGGCAGCGCCAAAGTTAGTGTTAAGGGACCTGATGGAACAAAGATTCTCATGCCCAAAAGTAGCTATTCTCAGCCTGGCTGGGTTTCCATGGCAACGTCAACTTGACCAGCTGTTTCCACGTAATACCTAAGAGCTGTTGTGTCTGTGTGTGTTAAGGGCTTGGAAATGGTTTCCGATCCCATCACAACAAATATCAAGGTCACTATCAAATTGTTTTGTAAGCTCCAAGATTTCACAATATTGAACATTGCTGAAATTCTGCCTACAAGTGGAGGTTTTCGTGACTGTTCACCAGTCATTTTCCTACCACGTTCAAGGTGATATGTGGGAGACTGAGAAAGGAATAGCAGCCGCCGCAGCCCACACTGCGAGGGAGGGCAAGCTGGGCGTGACCTGTGCTGAGACGTGGCTCCTGCCCTCCCCGGTGCTCACTTACGTTCTCTGCCAGACAGCGCGAAGCAACCTGAGCTGGAAGTGCAGAAACGCAGTAAGGAGAGGAAGGTAGAAGGCCTCGTGGAAGAGACGGCACCTGAGCTTGGCTTCAGAGAGGACCAGGATTTCAGGAGGCAGCTAGAGGGGGCTTGAATTCCCCGTTCTGTCTCGTCCTCACGTTTCACCCCAGCCTTCAGGAAACAGTATCATTTATTCTTGCCCCGCGTCTTCTCTCCCTCTCACAGCCCCCCCAAAACCCCACCACCACCTATCCGGAATCCCTCTGGCCCAGCAGTCCCCGCACACCCTGTCCCATGTATTTTGTGCCAGGAAGGGCCCTAGAGCTGCCTCTGTCTTGGCCCAGAGGGGCTCAGAGCCTCGTTAGCCCCCATAAACTGCTTGTGAGTTCTGTGTGCGCATTTAAGTCTACGGAGAAGACCATGGTCTTTCATCAGATTGTCAAAGGGATGGGAGTTCCCTGGCAGTCCAGTGGTTAGGACTCCACACTTTCACTGCCAAGGGCCCGGGTTCGATCCCTGGTCAGGGAAATAAGATTCCACAAGCCACACAGTGTGGCCCACCCACCCCCTGCAAAACAAACAAAAAAAAATCATCAAAGGGATATATGAGCCCAGATGGTTCAGGATGCTGGCTTATCGTCTCACCCTTTCCATCTGCAGATGAGACAACTCAGGGCTAGAGATTCATAAATGACTGACCGGCGAGGTCGCCAGGTGGGCCAGTCTTGCTGCTCATTGGGCTCTTGTTCACATGCTGCCTTGTGATGTTGCTAATTCTGGGATCCTGCTTCCTCTTGTCTGTCCAGTTAGCTGCTTAAGAGCACGGGGGTGTTCCTCATCTCCTAGCATGTGCCAGGCCCTGCGTGGGACAGGGACAGATGGCAGCAGACAGACACGTGTGCAGTCCCTGCCTTCATCTGGTGGGTAGGAGACATCGCACAGGTTACTGCAAGGTCGTACCTCCGGGAGAAGGACACCCTGAAACTTCCGTTCTGGGCCCAACAGAGGGAGAGTTCAGCCTTGGGGTCATTTCCCACCAGAAGGACAGCTGGCGGCTGCATGCATCACTGAGCGATTGTGGCCTGCGCCGGTGTTTTCCTTTTCTGGTGGTGCAGGTGTGCAAGGTGGTCAAAATCCATCAGGGATTTTCCTCTAGGCACTGAGTTGAGCGGTAGCAGATCCAAGCCTAGAGCCTGGTTGACAGCCTGGGTACCAGAGATGGCAGCAGAGTGACACAGCCAGGGCAAGAACAGTGTTTGGGCTTAGGGCCCCTGACACCAATTTGTGTGACCTTGGACCAGCATTCTTACTCTTTGGGCCTTGGTTTTTCTGTATACTGTGAGGGGTGTAGCAAGCTAGCCTCTGAGGTCCCCAGTGGCCTCTGGCTATCCTCGCCTCTTTTAAAATTTATTTATTTATTTATTTTTGGCTGCGTTGGGTCTTCGTTGCTGCACGTGGGCTTTCTCTAGTTGCAGCGAACGGGGGCTACTCTTCATTGCGCTGCGTGTGCTTCTCATAGCAGTGGCTTCTCTTGTTGTGGAGCCCGGGCTCTAGGCGCGCGGGCTTCAGCAGTTGTGGCGCACGGGCTTAGTTGCTCCGTGGCACGTGGGATCTTCCTGGACCAGGGCTCAAACCCGTGTTCCCTGCCTTGGCAGGCGGATTCTTTTTTTGTGTGTGTGGTACGCGGGCCTCTCACTGTTGTGGCCTCTCCCGTTGCAGAGCACAGGCTCCGGATGCGCAGGCTCAACGGCCATGGCTCACAGGCCCAGCCGCTCCGCGGCATGTGGGATCTTCCCGGATTGGGGCTCAAACCCGTGTTCCCTGCATTGGCAGGCGGATTCTTAACCACTGAGCCACCAGGGAAGTCCTGTCCTCTCCTCTTGCTCCAAAGTATTGGGACCTCAGTTCCCGGTTCCCTGGTCTGTATCCAGACTTCATCTTTTTTTTTTTTTTAATTATCTATCTGTCTGTCTATCTAGTTAGTTATTTTGGCTGTACCAGGCCTTTGTGCTGCAGCGCGCGGGATCTTCGTTGTGGCGTGCAGGATCTCTTAGTTGCAGCAAGCGGACTTCTTAGTTGCGGCATGCGGGATCTCGTTCCCCGACCAGGGATTGAACCCAGGCCCTCTGTATTGGGAGCACGGAGCCCTACCCACTGGACCACCAGGGAAGTCCCCAGACTTCGTCTTGATTCAGGTGACCTCACATGCCTCTCCTGAACCTGTATTGATGTCTCAGTTGACAGACACATGGTTTTAGAAGTATGGTTTTGGGGGCTTCCCTGGTGGCGCGGTGGTTGAGGGTCCACCTGCCGATGCGGGGGACGCGGGTTCGTGCCCCGGTCCGGGAAGATCCCACATGCCGCGGAGCGGCTGGGCCCGTGAGCCATGGCCGCTGGGCCTGCGCGTCCAGAGCCTGTGCTCCGCAACGGGAGAGGCCACGGCAGTGAGAGGCCCGCGTGCAGCAAAAAAAAAAAAAAAAAAAAAAAAAGTATGGTTGTTTAGCTGAGGAGGACTGAGCCCTCTAGAGCCCCTTTCAAAGGGATCATTGAAGCTGGGGAGGGCTCTGCGCATGGCGGCGGGCAGGTGACCCGGAGCAGGAGTGCTGGACCTGGAGACACAGCTTGGTGCCCACCCCTCCTTCCGCTCACCAGCCTTGTGTCCTTGGTGTTGCCTCTTGAATGGGTCTTCTCAGCCAGCATGTGGGATAAACCAGCCCCACCTGCCCTCTGGTGGTGGGAGGACGGCACAAACAGCAACTGGGAAATCGCCCCGCCGACATTCCTGCGCTCTCCAGAGGTAAGAAGTCACTGGTGGCGTGACTACCTTGAAAAGACGGCCAGCTCGAGTGGGTCCCTCAACGCTGGTGGTGGTGTGCTTGCTGGAGGAACATCGAGACAGAAGGACAGGTCAGGTCAGGAGGCTGTGCGCGAGGTGGACCTTGTTCTTCATGGGGCTTTGCACCGGGAGGCTTCCGGTTGTTCCCTTCGCCGCCCTCCCCTCCGTCTAGGGCCTTGTTAGGCACCTTGCTGGTGTGCTACACCGGGAGGGGGAGAGAGGCTGGCGTGCCTGAGGGTGGCCCTTGAATCACTGTCCGAGCAGGTTCTGTAATCCCCCCGGCCCACCCCCCGGAAGAGAGAGACGGAGCAGCCGTCCTTGTTGCTCAGCGGATAGGAAGGAGAGGGGCCGTCCCGGGCAGGCAGTGCCATTAGCAGCCCCATTTCCTGCGTCCAGCCAGGAGGACGGGTGAGGCGGGGCTCTTACGTGAAGGTGCTGCCGTTCGTACACAGCTGTGTTCTTGTCGTGCAGGCGCCTAGAAGAGGCCTCTGGAAGCCCCGTCTGGAAGGGCGCAGCTATTTTAAGTGAGACTCAGCACGCACGTGCTTCTCGTGTTTTCCAGGACAGTTGTTCCTCCCTCCACCCCTGCCCCCACCCTGAGCAGTTTCCTTCTTTTAAGTAAACTTTTTATTGAAACGTAACAGTAAAGGATTTTGAAACTCAAGGCCAGACAAAAAGTGTGCCCTTGAAGTTGAACCCTTACAGTAAGTCTTGGGTTCAGAGAAATGAAACTGATAATGGCGCCACATAACTAGTTCTGTGGGGGGTTTGTAGTCATCCTCTAACAGACAAATGTTACCAAAACAGTTTTTATCAAGCCACGCTCTCAAGTCAGAACATTCACCGGTTTCATGCTCATTAGCCTGCCAGCGAACACTCTCAGCTCCATGCCTCCCATCCTGGCGGCCGCCTCTTCCACTGGTTCCCTGAAACTCAGACTTGCTCCCAGGTGCTTGTTGTGTGTCTGGCTGTGAGCTCTTCATTTCATGGTGTGGTGTTGCCACTGTCATGAGCCTCTTGCATGGGCAGGGAGGCTGCCGCTCAGACGTGTCGCTCCCCCGAGATCACGCAGCTGGCTGGTCTCAGAGACGAGATCTAGACCACCGCACAGCCCTTCCTCCCTGCACCTCCCCACACCTCCCCACCAGCCGTTTATGTTCCGTCTGTCCCTCTGAGTCTAGCTTGAGGCTCCCAGACTGTGGTGACCCTCTAGGAACGTCACCTCCTACAGAAGTTCTTAACTAGGAGGCCGCAGGCTTCCTAAAGAATAAGTGGGTCTGGGGAGTCTGTGAAGCTCCAGGAATCGTAGACAGGGCTGTACACAGTTTATTTGTGGGAGAGGGTCCAGAGCTTTCATCTATCCTAAAGGAGCCCATGTCCCCAGACCAGTTAGGAACCATCATATTTCTTAATGAACCCCCTGTCCACCTACCCCACAGCCATCAGTTGTGGGAGAGCTGCCATCTCTTCATGGGATCCTTCTGTGATTTTTATGAGCCCTGGAGTCCTAGAGATAGCCTTCAGTTCCAGCAAGTGGCCACAGGGATATCTTCCCATGCTCAGAGAGATCTCTCGACCAACTGGTTCCAAGTGGTCTCTGGACCATTTGTGTCCCACTAGCCCAGGGCGGCTCTCCCAGACAAGGCAGGCCAGGTCTACTCAGGAAGGGGAGCCAGGGCCCCAGGGAGCACAGCGGTCCTCACCCAGACTCTGAAGCCATCTGGAGAGGGTTTGGTTCCCAGACCAAGAGGCTGATGTCTACGACCTCTCTGGGCCTCAGATTCCTTATCCTTGAAGTGGGGTGATAACAGCCCCAGCCTTGTAGGATTGTGAGGACTCGCTGAACCAGGCCTGGGATGGATTAAGCGTTTCATTTGGGTTAGCTTATTTTCCCTCTCAGTACATTAGGATTCCGTGATGGGCAAACTCTGGGCGGTAGTGGGGGAAGGGGATATGTCGTCCCTTTGATGAACTACATAAGAATTCCCCCACTGTTTCCATCGGCTCCTCCAATAGGGAGATATGTGGAGGGTCCCTGTGACTCCAGGAAAAGGACAGAGCCCTGGTCTTGTGACAAACTCCCTCCCTAGACCGTCTGTTGGCGTGGGTGGGTGGCAGCGCTCACCCGTCTGGTCAGGAAGCAGGCAGGCTTTCCGCATTGGGATGCCTGTCTCCAGGGGCAACCGGATGAGCAAAGAATGGTGTTCTTTATGGTAGATTCTCTCTGGATCGTGGAGTCTCGGGTAGGGGGGGCCAGGAAGCCCCAGGAGTACAGCGCTCCCCTTCAGCAGGGGCCTGGGACGCGGAGGTGGGCCTGACCCCTCGCCCCATGCCACTGCCAGGTGTGCCAGCCTTGGGCGCCGGCTTGCAGGGAGAAGATGGGGTTGGGCTTCCCTCAGAGAAGGTAGAGTATACAGCGTACGCTTCCCTGGCCGCCAACCCACCAGTCTGACCAACTGTCCAGGACCAGTATCTGCTTTGAGCCCCAGGCCCACCAGCCTTGTCTTGGTTTTCTCTCTCCTCAGAAATCAATGACCGTGAGCAAAAGTTACACGCCCTTAAGGAGGTACTCAAGAGATTCCCGAAGGAAAACCATGAAGTCTTCAAATATGTCATCTCTCACCTGAACAAGTACGTTGCAGGGCTTGCTGTTTGGTCTTCCCTCCTTTGCAAACCTCCAGTCGGGGCCAGTTGGCTGTAGAATGCGGCTGAGCAAGGCTCCGTCCTCGGCCTGCTGGGCTGCTGGCTCCTCCACCTCGGGCTCCTGTCCTGGTTCTGTGTGAGAGAGGCCTGCGTGGCCCCCCGCACACCCGAAGTCCTTTCTCCAGGATTCGTGTTTCCTGACTGGCGTGACAGCACGCTGGGCTGAGACAGGTGTGCGGTGTAAGAGAGTGAACTGCACTCGAGCAAGTGCGGGAGCCACAGTCAGGAAACCAGTTAGCTGCGTGGTTCCCGCATTTACTCACACACACAGTAGGTTTGTTTTCCAGCCAGACCTGTTCCTCTCCTGACAAAGTGGTGTCTTACGAACCGTGGCTTGGGATACACACGCTTCTTCTCTGTACAACCAGAGCATTGCCCCGCTTTGGGGGCCTGCGAGAGAGTCCCTGAGGCATCCTGCCCAGCCACGGGGCTGGGGGGGCGCGGGGTGCCTCCCGTGAGCTGGGCCTCAGAGCCGCGTGGAGGCACTGGAACAGAGGACGGGGCGTGGAGGGGCTCGGGCCTCAACTCGCAGGCCAGGGCCCTGGAGAGCTGTGCTGGGGCCTTTTCTGTTCTCGGGCTGCAGGTGGGCGGGCCAGGAGAGCAGCTGGCGAGGCAGTGACCATGAGCACAGGCGGTCGAGATCCTCGATCACGCCTGCTACAGGGCTCTGACCTTGAGTTTGGTGTCGCCTACAGAGTCAGCCACAACAACAAGGTGAATCTCATGACCAGTGAGAACCTGTCCATCTGCTTCTGGCCCACCTTGATGAGACCCGACTTCAGCACCATGGACGCCCTCACGGCCACACGGACCTACCAGACAATCATTGAGCTCTTCATCCAGCAGTGCCCCTTCTTCTTCCACAACAGGCCCATCAGCGAGCCTCCCGGCGCCACGCCCAGCTCCCCCTCTGCCCTGGCTTCCACCGTTCCCTTCCTCACCTCCACACCTGTCACAAGTCAGCCGTCACCGCCCCAGTCGCCTCCGCCCACCCCCCAGTCCCCGATGCAGCCGCTGCTCCCCTCCCAGCTTCAAGCCGAACACACGCTGTGAGCCCCCGAGGCCCAGGGCGAAAGGAGACACGGTCTTCTCTGTTTGACGGGGTAGCGTTTGGCCTTGAACAAAACCGGGTCTGCTGGGGGCGGGGGTGGGGAGGGCGTCCCCTCTCTCCTCTCACCTTCTCGACATCTCAGCGGTAGCACCACCAGCCACCAGTCCACCAGAGGCTGGGCCGTCCAGTGCCCTGAGCCCCAGCACTGCAGACCTGGGGCTGGCTGCAGGCCACAGCCGGGGCCCTGCCCTTTGACTTGGACCCTTTTGAGGACTGAACTAGCCAGGCAGCGACCCTGTGGCCCTCCACACGCTCACTGCTCCCCGGACCCCCTCCCCCACCTGTCTGCGCACACCAGCCTCAGGGCGTCCGCCCACTGGACAGAGCACGGGCTTTGGCCAGGGGGGAGGAGGAGATTTGGGGCTTCAGGCTGCCCCAGGGCGGGGCCGGCAGCCCCTAAAGAGAACACTTCCCGTCTGTTGCCGCTTCCCACCTTCCGTATCTGCACCTCACCTCCGTTGCCCGTGCAGCCTGTCTAGCAGCCTCCTTGGGAACATGTAGCCCACAGCTCTGCCACCCCGAGGTACAGTGCTGAGCACAGATCAGAACAGAGGGAGGGTAGCTTCGTGCCTGGACTGAGAGAGGGTGTCGCCGCTTCCACCCCCCCACGCACCCCCTCCTCGCTTCACAGGCTTTGGGGATACGTTCCCTTTAAAACGAACACGAAGAAAAATGGGAAGACCCCCTCCAGTGATTTTTTAAAAGAAAAGAAAACTACAGACGTCGAGATTTAACTCTCTCCCCACCTCTGCCGAGAGGCAGACAGGTGGACGCGGACCCCTGTCTTGGTGACAGCAGAGCGGGGGTGCCTGCCCGGGGGTGGTTGCCCGAGAGCCTGTTGGGGTCCCACTTACGTCCTGTCACTAGATGCCCCCCACCACCCCAAGAAGACAGTTTGAGCCCTTGGTGGGAAGAGCTGGGGAGACCAGCATAGATACTGGTCTGCCTTGGAACACACTACAGTGCTACAGAAACGCTGCTGCTGTGTGCGTGCGTGCGCGTGCGCGCGCAAGGCTGGGGTGGGGGCAGCTGGAGGGTGCCAGGGTGCACTTGGGGTTTGGTTCAGTGTGTTTGGTGTTGAATCATTTTCCTACTGCGCCAGCAGGGGTATTTGGGAAGTGGGCCGTGTGTGGGGAACTCTGAAGTACGGTGGCCTGCTGGTGCCATGTAGGGCCATCCTTCACGCTCCCAGGCTGTCAGAGCCCAGAGGAGCTCAAGGTACAAAGACCGTGAGAGTCGTGAGGAGGGCATCGTGCCTGCCTGACACCATCCTCCTCCCGTGGCCTTCCCCCGCCCTTCCTGGCCTTTCCACTGGCACCTGAGAACCCTTCTCATTCCCACCTCCGCCCTCCAAACACGGCAACCCTGCTAAGGCTGCTACAGATACTGGCTGCCCCCCATTCCCCGTGGCTGGGCCATGGCCTCTGCAGTGAAGAAGCCTGACACTAAGGTACCCTGGGCGTGGGGTGGAGGCCCACACGCTGCATAATCCTCTGGGGTCTCTTTGCACTTTAAGAAGCAGCACCTGTGGTATGTTCGAGGATGCCCTGGGTTGCCTCAGCCGGGTGACCTGACAAAGTAGAAGATGCCTCGGAACAATCCCAGCCGCTCCCAGCCCCAAACGCTTCCTGTTGGCTGCTGGAGGGCGGGGCAGGCCCTTTGCTCACTGACTTCTCTGGATAAGCTGGATATCTCACTGTTTCTAGTTGTTTGACAAAATAAGGTGCTTGGAAAAACTAAATTACCCCTGCAAGTTTTACCGCCTGCTTAGGGATACAAGTCAAAAAGCAGATCCAAGGTACACGAATGTCTGACGTAGGTGTTGGCTGCCGGCTTTCTTCTCTCTGGTGGATCTGTGCTTCATGCTTCATAGGTCGGGGCTTGGCTGGAAGGCAGTGTGTGTGTTTAGTTTTGACTGAGGTGGTCAGACTCGAGCTTCTCTGGCCCTCCGGCTCCCTCAGCTCTGAGCCCCAGGCAGGTGAGGAAATGACTCCATTAATCTCTGCCTTTTCTAGGTCATGCTCACCTACTCCCAGTCAGCCCCAGTTTGGTGGCTACTGCCCCATGTGTGAACTGAAACAGAAGTGGCCCGGATCCCTCCCACTGCCCAGTCTACACTGCCACCCCTTTGTGCTGGCACACTGGGCTAGCTGCAACCTAGGCTTTGCACCAGGAACTTCACAAGCCCCAGGCTGTCCTGCCTTCCCAGGCAACTCCCATCCCTGAGACTGCACAGTCCTTGTAAGTGGTGGATGGGGAAGGGGCACGGTAAGGGCGAACACCTGTGCATTGCATCATTACCCATGTGGGAGTAGCAGAGACCAGGCTTCCACAGGTTAGCCTCCGGTCCCATGGTGCCCCCGGCCAGCCAACCTGGGCAGCTGCAGGGACCCCCTCACATGCCTGCCCCCAATGCCAGGGCTTTAACTGTGCAGGTGCGGGCTGGTGGCTCATGCCCCGAAAGCCACAATCGGACAGGAAGCTTCAGGGGTTCCTCTTTGTTTCCTTTGCTAACTCAGTTACATTTTCTGCTTCTCGGGCTGGAGGACATTCATCCCGAGTTGGCATTGGTACCAGCAGCAGTGCTGGGCCCTGGGCTTTGGCCTCTGGGGGTGGGGGTGGGGGTGGGGTCATCATTTGGACCAAACGGGCACTTGGAGGGGACCCACGAAGGCGAGTGTGGGAGCGTGTTGGGGCAGGCTACCCGTAACTGGAATGCCTCCCACCCCCCACCTCCCATTCATCTAGTGTGTTAAGCTCTGGAAAGTTATCTGACAGGTCATTCTCATGTGAGCTGCACCACAGCTCTAGGAATTGAGGGAGTGGCAGGCATTAATTAACCTTTGCCAAAATGGGTAAGCATGTCAGTGGGGGTATGGGGCTCGTTCGGTGCCTCACAGCAAAATAGCGGTGTGCCCGGAAGCTCTCTCCCTGTCCGGTGTTCTTTCTGCATCCGCAAGAGTGTAGGCACCAGGAGCTGGAAATGAACAGCTCTCGGTTTTAAGTATAAGGCTGATTCTGGATCTGCAGCACCGATGCTTCCGCAGAGGGAAGTGGTCCAAGGTTAGGAGGCGTGGCTTGTGAATTTGCCCTCAGTTCTTGGTTGTGTTGCATGTGGGTATCACAGCACGTTTATTCCTGCGTTCTGTCAAGTTCTTCCCATCACTTGGCATTTTGAGGAGGAATGTGAAATACTGAGTGCTGTTTCCTGGGTTTTCCTACATCCACCGCCATCTTGGTCTTCCTGCTTAAAGCAGAATGCATGCTGCAGGTGAGATTCTTCTAGCAGAATGTGTGTGTCCTTGCCAGGGTGGACAGGGCGTGACAGCATAGGAGCAGCACACCGGCCAGGAGGGGCTGGGAGAGCACGACTTCCCTCGTCCCTGCATCTTGGCTCCTCTGGGGGGGCGGGGCGGGGGGATCTGGAGAGACGCCATCCCCTAGGCCACGGGTGTTCCGGCCTCAGCCCTGAAACTCGGAAACCAGTCAGCTGCATTTGTAATCCAAGGTCATCTCCATCTGTGCCCTCCCCAGTCCCCTCCTGCGAGGAGACCCACACTGCGGGGGGATGTCTGCTGGAGGAAGTGTTGGCTCTGCCACCGAGGGCTCTGCTTTTCCAAGAGAAGGAAGCTCCCGGGATTTGGGTGGGTTGCCGCGGACCAAGTTCCCTCGCTCCACCTTCCTCGTGTGCGATGGGCACGGTGTGCTGCGGGGCCTGGGAACGGGCCCAGCTTGCTGGGGACAGTCGCGGTGCTACTGTTGGTTTCCGCAGACAGTGGACGGAAGAGTTGCCCTCACTCCAGTTGCTGGGCAGGTTCAAGCCGCTCGTTCGTGCTTAGGTGAAAGGACGACTGAGTCGTGTATGCCAGAAGCCCAAGTCACGTGCGTGACTGCTGGTGATCGCACCAGAGAAGGCCTGGCATGAGGGGAAGGGCCACTCGTCTAAGGTCCCGGCCTGGGCCCGCCGCCGCTGTCTTAGAAGGGAAGGATTCTTCTCACCTCCTCTGAGAGCCATCTCTCAGCCGGCCGCCCGCCTGCAGACTCCTCGAGGGTCAGAGGCGACTGCCTGCAGCTCCTGCCCAGCAGCCCCCCTCGGCAAAGCTCCAACAGCAGTGATGTTATACTTCAGTGTAGTCGAGACAGGGCGTAAGTTATTGTTTGCATAAAAAAGAATCATGTTCCCTGTGTACATTTAAAGAAATTTTTAAAAAGTCTGAATTGTTGGGAATAAAACTTGTTTGAAAATTCGGAATAGTGCTGCTGCCAGCTTATTTTTCTGGTACTTGTATTTTCACATGTTAAATGATCTTTATATATGTTGAATTAACAAATATTTTGAGTTTCCTGAGGGGAAAAAAAAAAACATTAATGGTATTGAAATGTGTTAGTAGTCTGGCTGTGTGCCCAAAATTCTGTTTTGCAGCAAAAGTGAAGAACTGTATGTAAAGAAAGTATAACAATTATTTCTTTGTGTTTTAGGGGCTTTAACCAGGACATCCTCTAGTTGGTATTAGGAATGTTTGCTTAATTTCCAAACTTTCTTTTTTAAACACGTGGGTTTTTTGAGGCTCCAACCTGATTAGTGCATGGCCAGCCGTCAACTAAGGCTGAGGCATCTCTGACTGAGGTGTTTTTGTTTGGTTTTGTTTTTTAAAATCATGTATTTGCTACAGAGTATTGTACTTGTCTCAATGGGAATGGTGTAAAAAACTGAAAAGGCCTTATGTGACATGTATCATAGTTAATAAATCAATCTTGTAAAAAACCAAACCTGAGAGAGATGAAGGTGGCCCCTCCTCCCCGGGCCCTGAGCACACCCACCCCGGGCAGGCCAGCAGGCCAGGCTCCCGCCCCCTCAGGCCCCGTGGGGACGCTGGCTCCATCCTCAGACCCTCAGGAGGAGCGCGGTGGGTCTCTGGCCATGGAGGGAGAGGGCCCCACAGCGCCCCTGGGAGCAGGCATTCTCCAGCAGAGCTGGGCCCCGTGGGGAGCTGCTGGCCCCATCCGCCTCCATTCCTGGGACTGCTGCCGGGAGCTCCCGCCTGCACAGGACCAGCACTGGCCTCCTCTCCTCTCTCTCCTCTCCTCTCCTCTAGCAGAGCGACCTGCTCCCCGCCCCCATGTCTACCGTCACCCCTGCAGTTTAGGTCATCGTGCGAAGCACCACCCAGAGACCCCTGTGGCCACAGGGACCCAGCAGGCCAAGGAGACATCGAACGGCAGCTCCTGTCCATCCCTGTCACTCCCTGTTGTCTGAGCGGAGGCCACGCCAGTGGCTCTGGGGTCAGATGCCAGGGTTTACCCCTGGGTGACCCAGGAGAGTCAGCGTCTCAGGACAGCAGCTCCAGGGATGGAGGTTGCCCCTCAAAGACACCTCAGCCACTCAGACTCGGTCCGCTCTATCCCTGTTCCCTCGTCACCCCTCCTTCCTTCTAGGCTCTCTAGGTCACCTCCCAGATGCCACCTGCAGCCGCGACCTCTCTGTTCCCACCGCCTCCGTTCTGGCCCAGGTCCTAATTCTGGCTCACCTGGACTCTGACGGACACTCCCACAACTTCAATGACCTCCCCGTCCTCAGTCTTCGTACCCCCAAGTTACTCCAGAAGGAAGACCTGGCTTTGCGTTACCTGCGGCAGCAGTGGGGACTAGCCACCGAACGAGATGCCTCTCCCCTCCCGTGCCCGTGGCAGGCGCAGTCATCGATCACAACCCTCCCTCGCCAGAGCTCGGGCCCCACACACACACCCCCAGGCAGTCACCGCCCGTCGACAGGAGCCAGCAGTCACTCACAGGTCTACCGCGGGCCAGCCAGGGGCCCTTCCCTCGACCCAGCCTGCCCTCCTCTCCCACTCCTCCAGTCAGACTCCCAGCATCTGTCCAAATCATATCCTCTGAATGCACTTGGCTCCTTCCGGCTTCCAAGTCTTTGCTTGTGCTCTTCCCTCTGCCTGGAATTCCTCCAATCCACACACCCCCAAAACCTCAGCTCTGCCCATCAGATCCTCGCCTGTCCTTCCAAGCCAGTCTTCCTCTAGAAATTCTTCCCAGACCCTTTTACACACTGACTCACCCAACAACCATTTGCCTGCTATGGGATTCATGTGACTCCCATAAATGCTTCAGCATTTGTTCTTTTTCAAAACAATTTATACAGCATACAGCTGGCACTCAATACGTGTGCTGACAGAAACCTTTGTCTCAAGTCACGTGTACTTGTATACTTATACCTCTCAGCCCCATCCACCCAAGTGGAGAGCTTTGGGGGGGCAGGGCCTGTGGCTCCCCCAAATGTCCTCTCGGAATGCCCACCAAGGTGCCTTGAGCAAGGCGCCCACCAAGGTCCTCGGTCTGTAGAACGCAATGGTCGGTCTCAACCTGGCCCTTGACTTGAATCTATAAGCCGACCTCTCCCATGTGACTCCAGCACAGACCTCCGCTCCGAGGGCCACATTCCTATCCACCTGCCTGTGCCACTCCACTTGCTGACCGTGACATACCCACAGCCACACTCCCGACCCCTTTCTCCAAACCTGTTCATCCCCCATGCTTCCCCAAAGCCAGAGACCCTGGAGACCTCCTCAGGGTGTTACTCTCTCCCATCAACCCGGCCCACCTCCAAGTTGCATTTTACCTTCCACGTAGCTCTCAGATCCCACCATTTTCCTCCTCATTTCCTGCCACCATCCTGATTGAATCTCACCAGCTTCCTCCTTGGCCTCCTCCCAGGTCTCCCAGCCTCCAGTCTCACCCCCTCCCTTCCATCTCCCTGTGGCAGCAGAGCAAGCTTTTCAAAACAGATCTGGCCCTGCCACCCCTCCCTTAACACCTTCTGGGGGTCGCCAGTGCCCTCAGAGGCAAACTCTTCAGCAGGTCCTGTGAAGCCCCCGCCAACCCCCAGGGAGTCTTACCTTACACCCTTCGGTCCAGCCCTCTGAGTCCTCAAGGGCCCGTCCACCTCAGGCTTTTGCACATGCTGTTCCCTCCTGGAACACTGCCCACCCCTCCTTGCTAACTCCCTCCCTAACCTTTAGATTTCAGGTCCATGGACTCTTCCTTGGGAAAGTCACCCCCTCCCCCCAGACCAAGATGAGCTCCTTTGCTTTCAAAGAAAAAAAAAAATGTTCTCTTCTGCAACAGCGCTTTTCTCTTACTCGTTCAGATTGTATTTGCCCATTGAACCCATATTTCCTGAGTGTTTACTCTGTGCTAGGTCCCCTGGGACACAGCTGGGAGTTGACCCCCTAGTGGAACAGACACAGGAAACAGGCAAAGAGATGAATGTATGCCATAATGTCGGGTGTAGATAAGGCATTAAGGGGGAGCAGGGATGTTATTTGGGGTGGTCACGAAGACCTCTCTGGGGATGTGACATCGTTGCAGCAGGCAGAGACCAGGATGACTTGCCTCGGATACAAAACTTAAAGGGGCACAAACTCAGTGATCAAGATAAAATATATTTCAATTCATGTTTTAAAAAATCAAAGCCAGCTCCCCAAAATCCATGATCAAAATTTTAGGTAAAAAACAGATTCAGTAACAGTGCTGTGAAGGCCCAGGCAAAAGGAGAAATCGATAAGACAGCCTGGAGTGGGGAGGAAAGCGGTGGTGGATGAGACCAAAGCCAGGACAGTGGACGTGGAGAGAGGAGGTGGGAGTCCGGATATCTTAAAGGTCAGGGCGACAGAATCTGCTCAACGTTGCACGTGGCTGTGAGAGAGAGGAGATGGGACGACTCCAGGGCTGACACAAAGTGTATCTAATCACCGTCTGTTCGCCGAGTTGCAGCCAGCACCGAGCACCTACTAGGCTACCAGGCTCTCACCAGCTCCAGGCCGACTGCCCGGAAGTGGAGAACGCGGCGTGTTACTCCATGCGGCCACCAGGGGTCAGCAGAGCGCCGCCCTGCCCAGCCGTGGTCGGGCCTGGGAAGTGTTGGAAGCCGGATCGGTGACGTTTTAAGCTAGGGTGAGAACGGGGTTGGAAGTGTCCCAGGAGCAGGCTGAGAAACAG
Source organism: Globicephala melas (assembly GCF_963455315.2). Classification (NCBI taxonomy): domain Eukaryota; kingdom Metazoa; phylum Chordata; class Mammalia; order Artiodactyla; family Delphinidae; genus Globicephala; species Globicephala melas. The sequence goes on along the minus strand of NC_083332.1, from coordinate 8,645,185 downwards.
GGGGTGAGCCACTCATCCAACCAGCCCTCCATCCATTTATTCAGGGCGAGGTAATAAGCTCAAAATTTGTCCTGGGGGCGCTGGGGAGCCATGGGGTAGTTTGAGCATGGGAGAGACTGCGTCGGATTTGCAGGAGCTGAGGAGGAGGAAGAAGAAAACGGTGATTTGAGAGATACTGCTCACCAGAACTCTACCTCCTAGGTGGGGATTAAAGAGCATGCAGTTGTCACAAATGTTAGCAAGACAAATCATATTAATAGAAGCTAAAAAAAGAAAAGAAAAGAAGCTAACAGGGAGTTTGGGATTGACATGTACACACTGCTCTATTTAAAATAGGGGGGCTTCCCTTTCCCTGGCGGCGCAGTGGTTAAGAATCCGCCTGCCAATGCAGGAGACACGGGTTCGAGCCCTGGTCCAGGAAGATCCCACATGCCGCGGAGCAACCGAGCCTGTGCACCACAACTACTGAGCCTGCGCTCTAGAGCCCGCCAGCCACAACTACTGAAGGCTGCACGCCTAGAGCCCATGCCCCGCAACAAGAGAAGCCACCGCAGTGAGAAGCACGTGCACCGCAATGAAGATTAGCCCCCGCTCGGCGCAACTACAGAATGCCTGCGCACAGCAACGAAGACCCAAGGCAGCCAAAAATAAATAAATACATACATACATAAATTTTAAAATGAATAAATAATAAAATGGGTGACCAATAAAGACCTACTGTAAAAATAATTAATTAATTAATTTAAAAAAATAAAAGCTAACAGTAAATCAACCATACTTCAATTTTTAAAAATTGATTAAAGAAGAAAAAAGTATCTTAAAAAAAAAAAGCTAACAATTTTTGGACATTTACAAGGTATCAGGCCCTGTTTTCTTATCCCCACTTTCCAGATGAGGAAACCAAGGCACAGAAGAGCCAAGTGATTTGTCCAACATCACAAGCTAGTAAGTGGGAGCCAGGATTTGCACCCCAAAGCCCATGGCTCTTCCTGTGGCTACTGTAACAAATGACCGCAGACTGGTCGTAACAACAGAAATGCCTCCCCTCACAGCTCTACCAGCCGGAAGCCCCAGATCAACGTGTCATCAGGGCTGTGCTTCTCCGAAGTCTCTAGAGGAGAGCTGTTCCTCGCCTCCTCCAGCCTTTGGTGGCTCCTTGGCCTCCCTCCAATCTCTGCCACCGTTTTCGCATGGCCTCCTCTTCTTTCTCCCTGTGTATTTGTATTTTTCCTGGGCGTCTCCTCTTCTTTTTTATTTATGTATTTATTTATTTTGGCCGCATGGTATTGTGGGATCTTAGTTCCCCAACCAGGGATTGAACCCGGGCCCTTGGCAGTGAAAGCACGGAGTCCCAACCACTGGACTGCCACGGGATTCCCTCCTCTTCTGTCTCTTATAAGGACATTTGTCGCTGGAGTTAGGGCCCATCCAGATAATCCAGGATGATCTCATATCAAGATCCTTAATTACATCTGAAAAGACCCTTTTGCCAAGTAAGGTCACGTTCACAAGTTCCAGGGTTAGGACAAGGACATATGGCTTGGGGTGGGGTGGGGGCACTACTCAACCCCCTACAACTCTTCCCCATGATACTATTATTCTTTTTTTTTTTTTTTTTTTTTTTTTGCCGTACGCGGGCCTCTCAGTGCTGTGGCCTCTCCCGTTGCGGAGCACAGGCTCCGGACGCGCAGGCTCAGCGGCCATGGTTCACGGGCCCAGCCGCTCCGCGGCATGTGGGATCCTCCCGGACCGGGGCACGAACCGGTGTTCCCTGCATAAGCAGGCGGACTCTCAACCACTGCGCCACCAGGGAAGCCCGAATGGTACTATTATTCTTATTGTTGTCATCGGTATTGTGCTTATGACCTTGAAGGGCAGCTCGGGGCTGGAATAAAGTCGGAGACGCCCAAGTGGGCGGTTGGGAAGTCAGAGACGATGAGGATGAGGCACATTTAATAATTGAAGGGGCTTCCCTGGCGCTCCAATGGTTAGAGCTCCGCGCTTCCACTGCAGGAGGCGCCGGTTCGATCCCTGGTCAGGGAACTAAGATCGCGCACACTGAGCAGTGCAGCCAAAAATTAATTAATTAATAATAATAATAATAATTGCAGAGGTATCTCATCATTGCCCCACCTTCACCCTGCTGCCTCCCCAGCTGCTGCTCGGCCTCTTGTCCCTTCTCCAGGGGACTCTGCAGTGTCAGTAGTGGAGAGAGTCCCTTTCTCTCTGGTAGGAGCAGCCCTTGGGCTGGGAGAGCAGTCAGCCGAGCTCCCCGGGCATCCCCACAGGTCCTTCCTGGGTAGGCAGGACCACTGGCCCACTGGCCCAGACCCTGAGACCTCTGTCTCTGTAGCTGGTCCCCTAAGCAAATGAGTAAAGGTGACAACAGAGTGACCACCAGGCACCGCCCCTCCCTAGGGGAGCACGCTGGCTAGTTTGCTGCGTGCTACCTATTTGTGCTGTAGCCTCCACCTGGGTCCATGGTCTTGTCTTGCCTGGTGTCCCTTGGGGGCAGGGGACCAGCCCAACAACGCCGACGCTCCCGCTGTGGGCTGTGCTGTAACGAGCACCTCTCTCTGTTCCCTGAGGCTTGCTGTCCTCTTTTGGCACCTATGGACAGGTGACAGGTAGGCCTTGATGTCTGCTGTGAGGTTAGAGTTCTTCCCTGACACCTTGGGTGGCCTGAAGAGGACAAGATGGGGCTGGAAGATAGGAGGCGCCCGGGACAACACCCAAGTGTCAGGCTGGGTGACACTTGGCTGTGGGGCTATTTATCGAGTTGATGGGTGGTGTTTTCTTTCATTTCCCACTTCCTTTATTCTCCCCAGTAATTGTCAGTACTTGACTAGCCTACCTAAAATCGCGCGCGTACACATATGCACGCACACTCCCCTGCTTTGTTTTTCTCTAGCACTTAGCTCCATCTGATGCAGATATTTTCTTGTTTTATCTGTTGTCCCACACCCCCACCTGGATGCGAGCTCCAGTGACAAGAATCTCTGCCTGTTTCTTCCCTGCTGGATCCCTGGACCTTCTGACACAGAGTAGGTACTCAATAAATGTTTGCTGGCTGGATCAAAACCAAAAACAGAACAACTCTGGGACCACATTGGGCTGCCCAGTTCTCAAATGACTCTTCATCGTCCATTTAATGTGCTTTAAACGAAAACAGTTTTACTCTCAGACCTGAGCACGAGCTTCTCCGCTCAAGGAATACACTCCTGGGGTGCCATACACCATTAGCACCCCTGGTGGTCAGGAGAGACAGCTCCCTGACAACCTGACTCTCAGAATCCTGGCCTCCAACAAGGTCTGGCTCCAGGAACTCTCACTATAAGCTTGCAAAGTGCAGGAGTGAAAGCAGGAAGGATGAAGATCAGATGTGTGGTAGAACTCTCCAGAAAGTGAAAGCCTGGAGTATGCTGGAGATTCAGGGAGTCACAGGTCTGTGCCAGGAGGTCTCAAGAACAATGAGACTCAGCTTTGAGGGATTTCATTTGCTATAACCCCCTTGGGAGCTCAGACCCAACACCTGTTTCCCCAGCCCTTCCTGCTTCATCTATTCAAGGGCAGCTCCATCCTCCTGGCACTGGAGCCAAAACTACCACATCCCCTTGACTCCTCCTCTCTTTCTGTCATCCCCACATCTGGTCGCCAGCCAATCCTGGCAGCCCTGCCTTTGAAGTATCTCAAGTATCCGACCATCTCTCCCAACCTCCACTGCCTCCCTGGGGGCCACCATAACCTCCCACCTGGACTCTTCCAGTCGCCCCCTCAGCTGGGCTCCCGGCTTCTGCTCTCACCCCTTACACTTCCTTCTCCACCCAGCAGCCCAAATTGTCTTCAAAAATAGTAATCAGGGAGGCTTCCCTGGTGGCGCAGGGGATAAGAATCCACCTGCCAATGCAGAGGACACGTGTTCGATCCCTGGTTCGGGAAGATCCCACATGCCGCGGAACAACTAAGCCCTTGCGCCACAGCTACTGAGCCTGCGCTCTAGAGCCCGTGAGCCTCAACTACTGAACCCACGCGCTACAACTACGGAAGCCCATGTGCCTAGAGCCCGTGCTCCGCAGCAAGAGAAGCCACTGCAATGAGAAGCCCGTGCACCGCAACGAAAAGTAGCTCCCGCTCGCCACAGCTAGACAAAGCCCGCATGCAGCAACGAAGACCCAACGCAGCCAAAAATAAATAAATAAATAAAATGAAAATGATAAAATAAAAATTTAAAAAAAAGGAATCAGTGTTTTTCATATATGCAGCCATATTTTTATTACATTAAAGTTTTACCCTATTTAAATGAATAGTATCGAAATCAGTTTGTAACATGAGTCTCTTAGAGGTAAAATAAATGTCTTCATCACACTTAAAAAAAAAAAAAAACAGGAATCAGGACTTCCCTGGCGGTCCAGCGGTTAAGACTCCACACTTCCAATGCAGGGGGTGTGGGTTCGATCCCTGGTTGGGGAACTACGATCTGCACAGAGAGCAGCCAAAATAATAAATAAATAAATAAATAAATGGAATTAGATCAGGCCCCTCCCCAACCTAACAACCTCCAGTCCCAGTGAAAACCAAACCCCTCCCCGAAAGTCCCTGCCCACTGCAGCTGACCCAGATACACGCAGGCTTTTTTATTTTTTCTCCCGAGTTCCTCCATTCCACCTCAGGGCCTTTGCACTTGCCATTCCTCCTGCCTGGATCACTTTTCCTATAGATTCATCTCATCTCAGGCTTCCCAGCAAATGTCACCACCCTTGAGAAGGCTTCCTGTCACCATAACTACCCTCTAGTCACTCTCTCGCCTCACCCTGATTTATTTCCTTCACAGCACTCAGTATGAGCAGAAATCATCTTTTTAATTTACTTGTTTACTTGTTTGCCCCCCCATATACACACATAAGGACCTTGTCTGTTTTGTTCACTGATGTCTCCCCAGCCCCTGGCACATAGTAGGTATTCATACCTTTTTTAGGATTGAGGAATTGCATTATGTTTACTTATACATTCTTGTCAGATGCATACATGGTTTAAAATTTTAGTTAAAGAGAATTCTGGGACTTCCCTGGTGATCGGTGGTTAAGAATCCGGCTGCCAATTCAGGGGACATGGGTTCGATCCCTGGTCCGGGAAGATCTCACATGCCGCGGGGCAACTAAGCCCATGTGCCGCAAGTACTGAGCCTGCACTCTAGACCCCACGAGCCACAACTACTGAGCCCACGTGCCACAACCACTGAAGTTCACGTGCCTAGAGCCCGTGCTCTGCAATAAGGAAGCCACCGCAGTGAGAAGCCCGTGCAACACAACGAAGAGTAGCTCCCGCTCAACACAATTAGAGAGAAAGCCCACGCGCAGCAACGAAGAAGACCTAACGCAGCCAAAAATAAAATTAATTAATTAATTTTAAAAAAGAGTATAGTTTTTTAAAATAAATAAATTTATTTATGGCTGAGTTGGATCTTCGTTGCTGCACACGGTCTTTCTCTAGTTGCGGCGAGCGGGGGCTACTCTTCATTGCGGTGCACGGGCTTCTCATTGCAGTGGCTTCTCTTGTTGCAGAGCACGGGCTCTAGGCGTGCGTGGGCTTCAGTAGTTGTGGCATGCGGGCTCAGTAGTTGTGGCGCACGGGCTTAGTTGCTCCGCGGCACGTGGGATCTTCCCGGACCAAGGCTCGAACCCGTGTCCCCTGCATTGACAGGCGGATTCTTAACAACTGCGCCACCAGGGCAGTCCCTAAAAGTATACTCTCTTAATAAGGAAAAATGAGACTGTTTAAGGAGAAGTCATTGGAACCCTCCAAACACACACACACACACACACACACATCCAGACACACACACACATCCATGTTCTTTTTTTTTTTGGGGGGGGGGGTACGCGGGCCTCTCACCGTTGTGGCCTCTCCCGTCGGGCTCCAGACGCGCAGGCCCAGCGGCCATGGCTCACGGGCCCAGGCGCTCCGCGGCATGTGGGGTGTTCCCGGAGCGGGGCATGAACCCATGTCCCCTGCATGGGCAGATGGACTCCCAACCACTGCGCCACCAGGGAAGCCCCATCCATGTTCTTATTGCCTACTAAAATCCTTGTACCTCTCCTTGATTACCCCTGGTTACAGGGAGCTCACCACCTCTCAAGGACATATACCATCCTCCCCCATCTCTTCCACCCAGGCGGCTTTGGGAGTGGTGGGGTCTCCGAGCTTTGATAGGAAACATCTCCAAAGCTGAGGACGGCCAAGGAGAGCTGAATGCAGCTGAGCAGCTGAGAACCAAGGCTAGGGCAGGAGGTGTCGGATATGAGACCATGAAGGTCTCGACTGCCACAGTCCCAGTGTCCCTTAACAGCCCCCTCCCTACCCCTTCAGGCCCCAGATGGTAACACCAGCTCTCCTAGATTTCCCCCAAACCTTTGTCAAGAGTCCTTTTTGAAATGCCCCTCGGTTCCCAGCTGGAGGGCCCCAGGTGTCTCCTCCTGGGGCCCGGCCTGATGCACACCCTGACCCAGAAGCTGTCCTATTTTTTCCCAACTGTATTACCAGAGCTGCAGAAGGGCACAGACATCACAGAGCAGCCCACCCATTTCACTGATGGGAAGCTGAGACCCCAAATGGTGTGTGTTTTTCAGTGACTCCCTGAGTGGTGTAGAGGTAACATGATTTGCGTCTGGTTATATGAGGGCGATGTGTCTTTGGATGTACATATCACATCTAGCATATTTAATGCCTGGCTCTATTCTCAGCTTCAAATAGCTTAACTCAGCGATTCTCAGCTTTTTTGGTCTCTTTACATTCTTAGGGAAAAACCACAGAGCTTTTATTTCTGTTTCATAAGCCATATCAGAAATTAAAAATGGAAGTTCTTGGGACTTCCCTGGTGGCGCAGTGGTTAAGAATCCGCCTGTCAATGCAGGGCACACTGGTTCGAGCCCTGGTCCAGGAAGGTCCCACATGTTGCAGAGCAACTAAGCCCGTGCGCCACAACTACCGAGCCTGCACTCTAGAGCCCATAAGCCACAACTACTGAGCCCGCCTGCCACAACTACTGAGGCCCGCGTCTAGAGCCCGTGCTCTGCAACAAGAGAAGCCACTGCAATGAGAAGTACGTGCACTGCAACGAAGAGTGGCCCCTCCGCTCGCCGCAACTAGAGAAGGCCCACGCACAGCAACGAAGAACCAATGCAGCCAAAAATAAATAAATAAATAAATTTATAAAAATAAAACTGGAAGTTCTTGAAGATGATTCAAAATTCATTTTTAAATAGCAATAATAAACACATTACAGGCTAACATAAATAACATATTCTATGAAAAATTTTAGTGAGAATATTGTCATTATTTTATACTTTTGCAAACCTCCTCAAAGTCCAGCATAACAGAAGACAGTTGGATCCTCCTGGCTGCTTCTGCATGCGGTCTGCTGTGATATCACATGCCATGCAGCTTCTGGAAAACCCCACCTGGCACTCATGGGAGAATGAAGTGACAAAGGCAGAAAATGTCTCGGTATGAAAATTTGACCTCGCGAACCCCCTGAGATAGTCTCAGGAACTAGTGCCCGGGTCACACTTCGAGAACTTCTGGCTGAACTTATTTAATGCTCACAATGATGCTAGGAGGTGGGTACTAAAATGAAATTATCCCCACGTTACAAGGGAGAAGGCCCAGAGTGGTGAAGTTACTTGTCCAAAGTCACACAGCAGTAAGGGGTAGAGTTGCAGTCTGAACCCCAGAAATTAGGCTCTTAACCTCAGCAAGATCTGTGTGTGTGTGTGTGTGTGTGTGTGTGTGATCATAAATAAATTGTATAGTATGAGTGCACTTCTCAAGGCCTGGCATGGCACCTGCCCAGGTCACACAGCCAGGAAGTAGCATCAGGAGTTAAGAGCCAGTGCTCTGAGCTTGAATCCCTTACCCTGACACCCTAACAAGTCTCTCTGGGAAAAAACAGGAAAATATTATTGGCTGACAGACCATCACCAACAGGCTATCTAGTCTCTCTATGCCTCAGTTTTCCTAATAAAATGGGCTTAGTAATAGAGCCCAGCTCAGAACCTTGCTGTGGGGAAAAAAATTAGCAGAACATAAAAGATTAGTTCCCAAGTTGTTCAGTGTGGTTATCCAGAGCCACTTGAAGAGTGTTCCCATCAGCCAGTGCACATGAGGGTTCAGAGGTGTGTGCCTCGGTTCCTCTGTCCAACCAGACAGAGGAACCCTTGCTCTCTGCCAGCCTCCACCCACCTGCCTCTCCTAAGGCTCCTGTCCCACCTTCATTAGTTGCATTGTGGTCTCCTAGGAGCACTTAAACGCCTGGAAACCCGCATGCCAGGCTGCTGAAGGGGCTTGGGGGAGAGAGGTGTAGTATCTCCTACCAGAGTGGGAAAGGCCTGACTCAGTCACCTGGGTCCCCAGTTCTCTGTGGGAGGCGCTATAACTCCTTAGTTCCCATTTATGGTCTAATGGGAAGCTCTGATGTCGGGGTTGCCGTGGGAGCAGTGGTGGGTATAAGACCCCAGGATCCTGGTCTCGGAAGTTCCTCGGATACCTGTGTCCCAGTCCCTGGGAGGTCCAGTTGTCAAATCCTGCTCTTATAAGGAGGGGGGCAGAGCTTGGGTGCAAGGTCACCTTCTTGTCCAGGGGGTCTTGCTGACACCCTTAAATTCTCTCCTGGAAAAGAGTCTCTAACACCTGGATTTGCGCCCTTGGAGGGGGCACCGACGTCTGGGTCTCCACGCCTAAAAGAGACTCAGGTGCAAGGTGCCCGCCTTATCCCGAGGGGCTGCCGGGGTGCCGGGTTCTCTTGGGGAAGATGGGATGATAGTCCCTCCCGGTGGGGTATAGAGATGGTGCCCGGACTCTGGTGTTCTCTCGGGGTGGGAAAGCTGACTTCGACGTTCTCGTTCTGGTGGGGTGAGGGGACTCGGACACCAGAGCAGCCCGGGACTCCCTTGCTTGGAAACCCCTACCACGGAAAAGGCCAGAGTGGCTGGAGCTGGGCTGGACCCAAGGGCGGAGAGTCTGTGGGCGGGGCTCCAGCAGGCCCCGCCCCCGCCCGCCAGCGCTGTCCCCGCATCTCGAAGTCTGCGAGGCCTCGGTGGGCGCTGAGAGCCTAGCGCCACAGCCCGCGCGACTCGCCGAGCCCGGCCCGCCCCGGGGTCTATGGGGCCGCTCCTCTGCTGCGCCGCCCGGCCGGCCCCACGCCGTGCCCGGAGCCTGACCCGTGGCCAGGTAACGAGGCTGTGGGTACTGCGGGTAGGGAACGCCTGGGGGCTGGCATGAGAGGACAGGGAACTCCTGGGTCCTGGAGGAAAAGGGGACCGGAACTCCAGTGTGCTTGGAGCTAGGGCATCGGAACGCCTGTATCCCGAGGCTGAGGGAGGGGGCGCACAGATGTTGGGTCCTGGAGAAATAGGGGGCTGGGGGATCTGGACGCCAAGGTCTAGGGCATCGGGACACTTGGTTGGGGAGGCTTGGGGGAGGTGTGGATATGGGGAGCGGGGGTGGAACCTGAATGCCTAGTCCTGGAGGAATGAAGACCGAATTCAACATGTTCCTTGTTCTGGGGGATCTGGATACTAGGACACTTGGGCCCCGAGTGTCTGGTCCATCCTGGGGGCGTCCTCGGGCTGAGGCTCTGGCCACTGCATCTGGGGTTGAGGCTCGCATGTCCGGGCCTTCGGGGAGGAAGTTGTGGTTGCGGAGATTTGGCTGCCCAGACACGTGGCATCACCCCCGAGGGGCTGGGGGTGGTCCTTGGGCAGAGCATAGGGTGGGGTCCCTGGCCTCTGTCCCCCCTACCTCCTTAGCCCAGCCCGGGAAATAGGCGCACGGCAGATGCAAGGAACCGGACTCCTGGGATGGGCTTCTGGGGGCGGATTCCCCGGGGCAGAGGGCTCTGGGGGCTGCAGCCGGGCACGCCCGGGCCCCGGCGAGGCGCCCGCCCCCCTCCCGGCTTGGGCATGCTTGGCACGCAGCGCGCGGGCCGGTCGGATCCGTATGCGCGCCGCGTGCGCCTATTGGTATGCGGGAGCCGGCCCGGCGCGGGCGTGAGGCGGGCGCTCTAGCGGGCGGCGCGGGGGAGGCGGCGGCGGGGCACGTCCTCGTCCTGAGCTTCTCCCAGAGCCCGGCGCGGTGAGAGCTGCGGACTGTGTAGCGGGGCCCCCAGGGAGGGGAAACTGAGGCAGCATCTAGCCGCAGCTCCTTGCTGGGACCCTGCGCCCCACGCGGACCTCGGTTTCCCTAGCAGGTGCCCCACCTGTCCCCTCGGGCGCTGAGCGCTGCCTCCCGCTCCTTCCCGCTGCAGGAGACGCGGCTCTCGAGTTCCGCAGGCTGCTCTGAGCCCGCCTGAGCGGGTCTCCGCGGAGATGGCGGCCCCCTACCCCAGCAGTGGCGGTGGAGGCGAGGTCAGGTGCGGGGGAGGTCGCGGCGGCAGCGTCCCTTGGGACTTTCTGCCGGGGTTTGTGGTCAAGACCCCGCCCGGACCCTGGTGAGCAAAGCTCCGCCCCTCGGGCTGTGGTCCCGCCCCCAAGGCGGTGTCCCGGGAGGATTCACACTCACCTTCTGCCCCGCCCCCTCGGGCCAGAATTTCTTACCCAGAGTTGCTCAACCGTTGTGTTGTAACACCCACCCCACACACCTGGCGTTCTGTTCCTAGCCCCCTTCCTCGGAATTCCTACCCAACATTCTTATCTCTCTCCTCTTCCTCCTCCTTCCCCCAGAATTTACACCCCAGGTTCTGCTCCACGGCCGGGTGTAGAAGTCACACTCAGGCTCTGCCCCACCTCGGGAGTGTTGAATCCACTTTCAACATCCCGTCCCGTTCCCGAGGCCCCAAGAGGCGAGGCTCGTCCCCCAACCCCAGACCCCTGAGTCCCCGGGCCCCGCTGACGCCCCCTCCGCGCCGCCCGCCCAGCCTGCAGGCGCAGCGCAAGGAGAAGTCCCGTAACGCGGCGCGCTCACGGCGCGGAAAGGAGAACCTGGAGTTCTTCGAGCTGGCCAAGCTACTCCCGCTGCCCGGAGCCATCTCCAGCCAGCTGGACAAGGCGTCCATCGTGCGCCTCAGCGTCACCTACCTCCGCCTGCGCCGCTTCGCCGCTCTCGGGGCGCCACCCTGGGGGTTGAGGTCCGCGGGGCCGCAGGTTGGCCTAGGTGAGTGCGCATGCGCGGGGGTGGGGGGGGTGGTCCAGGCGCGCTCCCCCGGTGCAGGGCACCTGGTACCTGAGGGTGCGCACCAGCTCTCTCCCAGCTCCTGCATCCTGAGGGAGTACAGGATTTGGAGTCAGACCTTTTGTGTGTTCCTATCAGGCGGCTTCAACTGTCCAAGCCTCAGTTTACTCATCTCTAAAACGGGCTCACCAGGTAGGGACGATTTCATGAATTCTGGCCTAATCACGGGCCTGGCCACACTGGATCATACAACCAGTTAATGCTCTTATTGTTATCAGGGAAAATGAATCATTATTATCACAGCGCCATGGGCGGGACGGGGGGACCCAGCCTGGGCCTCCTATCCACTAATGGGCAAGAAACTCCCGCACTCAGACCTGAGGGACCCCAGAGGGAACCTCTAGAGTCTGAATTCCCAGTTTGGGATGCGGGAGGGAGACAGGATAATATGGCAGGTAAGATGGCGAGCTTCAGAAAGACGGGGGTCCCTGTCCCCACTCAGCCACTCCCCACCGTTGTGACCCTGGGCAGGTCGCCTCACCTCTCTGTGCCTCACTTGTGAAATGGGAATCATGATGAAGCCCCACCCCCACCCGCAGGGCTGAGAAGAGAAGAAGATCTACCAGGTAATATGTGTATGTGTAAAGACCCTAAACACACCTGGCACAGAGTAAACGATCAATGTCTAGCAAGCACTGTTATCAATGGTTACCTGCAGGTTTATTGACCATCTACTGTGTGCCTGCTACAGTTCTGAGCCCTGGAGATCCAGCAGAAAACAAGCTGCATAAAAGTGCCTGCCCTGGACAGGCTGACATCCTACTGGCCAAGACACAATAACGAAATGCAATCAATAATATGTTAAAATATAGAATATGTAAAACACAGATATATATATAGATAGATATCTACTTTCATTATTATTCAGACTTCATTATATAGAAGTGTTATGTTATTGTTATTACTTCTATTTTATGTTTTATTACTTTACTCCTATTACGAGAAGAGAGAGAATCGTCTTCATCTGAGGTCGCAGGTGACAGGGACAGGGCACCCTCGGCTACTTCCACCCCCCCCTCCGAAGGGTTGTCCTTAAGGTGGGGTTGGAGGGGCTCCAATTCCCCTCCTGCCCTGGTCTAAGGGGAGAGGGGGGAGAGAAAATAGCATTGATTAAACTCGCAATAAATCACCATTTAAATTTAAATAATCCGGCTTCCCAGGCGGTAATTAGGCGAATTGACTGGCGCGGAGAGAATGCGGCATTAGCGCCGCTGATTACTGTCATTACCGCGAACAACATGTGCGCCGGCGGGGGATAAACATCTTGTCTATTGTCCCCAAGCCCCGGGGAGAGAAAGGGGGAAGACGCTGAGAGAGCCTCACCGGCGTCCGGCCTCCCCCCTCCGTGCTTGCCGGGATGGCTAATTCAAGACCACTGACCTCAGCAACCTCCCTGCCTGTACGTGGGAAGGGGGAGGGGCAGGACAGTGTGCGGGGGAGGAACTGCGTGGACTCCCGCTGTACCCACAAAATTAAGAAATTGGGAGCATTTCCTGCTCTCCCGGGACCCCAACAAGAGGCCAAGCACCTGCTTCAATAGTTCAGATGGGAAAACTGAGGACAGTGAATTAGCTGCCGTCAGAGAGCAAAGCATTCTGCCTCAAGCTCTCTGTAAAGGAGGGGGCTCCCGCGTTCTCCTCAAAAATAATAGCAGTAACATACCAGTCAGACACGGTGTTGAGTGCTGCATCCAAATTCACTTGCTAATCCTCTCAAAAATCTTCGGAGGGAGGCAATGCTATGTTCCCATTTTACAGAAGGGGAAAACTGAGACCCAGAGATGTGAAGCTCTTTGCCCAAGGTCACACAACTGAGAAGGGGCCCAGCTGAGATTCAAACTCAAGTGGCCTGGCTCCAGAGCCCACCTTCTCAACCACCATCCTTGGCATGCTTGTGGGTCTCCAGGGATGGGTCCTATGTTGCAGGTCTCGGCCTCTCTCTGGGCCTTACTCTACCATGAGTGAAATGGGATGACAGATGTTGAAGTCTAGCCAGGGGGCTCTAAGTCTGGGGAGGAGACAGCCTTGATCTCCTATCAGTGTTTGTCATTCATTCAACAAATGCCCAATGAATACCTTCCCTGTGCCAGGCACCGTTCTAGGTGCTGGGGACACAGCAGGGAACAGGACAAAGTCCCTGCCCTCAAAGGTGGGCCTACACACCTGACATGGTAGGTCCCTTGCCCCCCACCTCCCTGATATCACCTTTCCACCCCTCTGGCCTCTTCAACCCTCTCCCCCACATGGGCCACCTTGCTGTTCAGAGAAGCCTGTTCCCACCTCAGGGCCTTTGCACTTGCTGGGCTTCCACCAGGAACTCCCTTCCCTTAGAATGTGAGCTTTTCAGTCAAGCCTTCCCTGACCACTCTATTAAAAATGACAACCCTGGGACTTCCCTGGTGGTCCAGTGGTTAAGACTTCTCCCTCCAGTGTAGGGGGTGCAGGTTTGATCCCTGGTCAGGGAGCTAAGATCCCACATGCCCAGGGCCAAAAAAACAAAACATAAAACAGAAGCAATACTGTGGCAAATTCAATAAAGACTTTAAAAAAAGAGAGAGAGAGAATAGCATGTGGCATATAGTAGGTGCTTAAAAAAAAAAGACAACTCCCTGCTCCCAGCATGTCCTATCTTCCTTTCCTGCCTTATTTCTTTCCATAGTACTAATCATCATCTAATACTATATATTTTTTATTTCTGTTGTTTATTGTGTTTCTCCCCTACAGCACTTTGTGTGCTGAGCCTAGAATAGTGCCTGGGGCACAGTAAGGGGTCACTAAATATTTCTTGGGTGACTATAGAACTGTGTGAGGGGAGGAGGGGGGACATCACAACTCACAGGTCAGGCATGGCCTCTCTAAGTGACCTTTGAGCTGAGACTGGAAGGAGGTGAGGGAGAAAAGCTAGGAGAAAAGCTGGGAGGAGAGTTTTCCAGGCAGAGGGAACAGCAAGTGCAAAGGCCCTGAGGCAGGCAGCAATCAGCTTGCTACATGCAGGTCACAGTTGTGAGGTCAGGGGCTCCAGAGAGGAGTAAGTGAGGCAGGAAGTGGTCAGCGGGTCAGGGGCCAGGTCCTGCAGGGCCTCTCAGGCCGTGGTGAGGACTTTGGCTGTTACCCCGAGTGAGATGGGAGTTACAGAGGTGATGGATGTGAGGGCAGAAGCTAGGAGCCCAGTGAGGAGGCAAGTGCAGTCGTCCAGGCGGGAGGTGGGGCAGCTAGACCAGGGTGGGGGCAGTGGGGTGAGAGGTGGTCGGATTCGGGTGATGCAGTGAGGGTCCAGCCTCAGGACTTGCAGAATATGGGTGAAGGTGTGGGAGAAAGCGAGGGTCAAGGTGGATGGTAAGGAAGCCTCCCCAAAAGGTAGAGGTGCCTGAAGTAGAGCTTATTCTGATAAGAATAGTGCAGGACTCACCTGTTGTGTACCTGGCTGTGTGCCATTTGCATGCATGAACCCATTCAGCTCCAGCCCTAGACCCATTTCACAGATGCAGCTGAGGAAAGTACAGCCAGAAATGCACCCACTCCAGTCCTCAGGCCTGCTCCCAGGGAGCAAGGCACTCTGATTATGGCAGGGAGCTCCCTCTCCCAGACTTCCAAAGCTAATGAAGTCCCAGCCCTTCATTAGTTGCCCTAGCCCAGGGCAGCAAATCCCTCAGGGCAGTTGAGAATGGGAGGTGGAGGGGGACCCCTGGGAGAAGTCTTGGCTTCTCCCCTCGGCCCCTCAGCACCACCTCTGTGTGTGGGGGAAGATGACAGCTGGGACAGTTTTGTTCCAGCAGAGGCAGGCTCTGATAAGAAACTCAGGAAATGTTTGTTGAATGAGCGAATGATGGTTGGGGTCCGGATGTGAGGAGGGGGCAGATCTAAGAGTAGGGAAGGGCCCACAGCTGAATCTGGCGGACACAGGAGTTGAGGTATTTGTGGGAGAGAGGAGGAAACACAGAGAGAGGAGTCAGGGAGTTGGTGGATTTGGGGCAGGGGGAGGCCGGGGGTAATAAGACACATCAGTCAGGGATGGGGACAGAGGCCGGGGAAAGGATGAGGGAACAGCAAGTGGCTGAGCCCTCCCCCTATACACACCCCCCTCCCGACGTGCCCATTAAGGCTGTTAATTGCAGCCGTTCAGTCTGACCTGGGCTGATCCTGTGAGAGGGAAAATGAAGGAATTAGCAAAAATGACAGGGGAAAATTGCGACAATTAGCAGGCGGCATTGTTCCCGCCTGTCACCCGGCTGGTTCCCGCTGCATCTCGGGGGAGGGGTCCCCATCACACACACCCCCCGTTATTGTTCCTGGAGTTCCAGGCGGGGGTGGAAAAAGGGTGTGAACAGCCGTGGGGATGCTGGGGGTGCTCCTGGGAGAGGAGGCGAGACCAAACATTAAGGGGCTGGGGGCGGGGCTTGGGAGCTGCGTCCTGATTGGGGGGAGGGGGTGGCGTTTCGCCGCCTGGTGTTTTGATGGTCTGGAAATAACAATAGTAATCACGCTATTAATACTGATCCCAGCTCTGTTTCAGAGCACCTGCTGCATGCGGGCGCCTGGTAGGCCCTTTCAGTTCCCTAAGCCAACTGAATGCTCAACACCCCTGTGAGATCAGCTCGTTAGCAAACCCACCTGACAGAGGAGGAAACTGAGGCACAGAGAAGTAAAGGCACTGGTCCCAGGGCACACAGCCAGGGAGGAACAGTCCTGGGGCTTAACACCAGAACTGAACCTTCGGTCCTGCAGGAACCAGGTGCTTGGGGACCCTCGAGGTCACTGGCTCCCCAATCTGGGCAGGGACCCCTTGCGGGGGTCGTTCTCTGCAGGGTCAGGGAGGGCATCCTGGGTGGGAACAGAGTCCAGGAACACAGGGCCTCTGCCCACGCCCAGCATGGATGTCTGGAGCTCTCTGCTCCTCACTGCGGGGGATGGGTCGCCCTGTGTCTTTGTTTTCTGTCTACTTCTCCGTCTCTGTCTTCCTGCCACTTTCTCTGTATCTGTCTCTGTACATCTGTTTCCCTCTGTCCCTCCATCTCTTTATGTCTCTCTGTCTTTACCTATCTCTGTCTCAGTTTCTCTGTGTCTATATATGTCTCTACCCCTCTCTCTTTTAAAAAAAATTTTATCGGGGTAAAATTTATATAACATGAAATTCACCGTTTTACAGTGTGCAATTCGGTGGCACTTAGCACGTTCACAATGTTGTGCAACCAGCACTTCTATCTAGTTCCAAAACATTTTCATCACCTTCCAAAAACCCTGTCCCATTAGCAGTCCCTCCCCATTCCTCCTACCCCTTCCCCCAGCCCCTGGCAACCACTGATCTGCCTTCCATCTCTGGGTTTGCCTCTTCTGAACGTTTCATATAAATTGAATCCTACACCGTGTAGCCTCTGTGTTCAGCTTCTTTCACTTAGCATAATGTTTTCAAAGTTCATTCACGTCGTAGCATGGATCGGTACTCCATTTCTTTTTATGGATGAATAATCTTCCATTCTATGAATATAGCACATTTTATTTATCCATTCATCAGTTAATGGACATTTGGGTTGTTTCCACCTTTTGGCTATTAGGAGTAATGCTGCTATGAACATTCATGTACAAGTATTTGTTAGAGCACCTGTTTTCAATTCTTTGGGGTGTATACCTAGGAGTGGAATTGCTGGGTTATATGGTAATTCTATGTTTGACTTATTGAGGAATTGCCAAACTATTTTCCAGAGTGGCACATTCTCACCAGCAATGCATGGGGGTTCCAATTTCTCCACATCCTCGCCAACACTTATTTTCTATTTAAAAAAAAAATTCGAACCATCCTAGCGGGTGTGAAGTGATCTCTCACTGTGGTTTTGATTTGCATTTTGCTAATGACTAATGATGTTGAACATCTTTTCATGTGCTTATCGGCCACTTGTGCATCTTCTTTGGAAGAATATCTGTTCAAATCCTTTGCGCATTTTTGAATTGCGTTGTTCATCCTTTTGTTGTTGAGTTGTAACGTCCTTATTCCTTTCTCTATTTCCTTATATCTCTCTGTCCATCTATTTGTCTGTCTTTGTCTCTCAATGTCTCTTTCTCTGTCTCTCTGTCTCTCTCCTTTTCTGTCTCCTATCTGCCTCCTTCTCACCCTTCAGGTCTGGGCTCAAACACCCCCTCCTCCTTCAACAGGCCTTTCCCCATGCTTCTTCTTTCATTTATTTATTTATTTATTTATTTTAAATAAATAAATAAAATATTTTGGCTGCGTTGGGTCTTTGTTGCTGCACGTGGGCTTTCTTCAGTTGCGGCGAGTGGGGGGCTGGTCTTCGTTGCGGTGCACGGGCTTCTCATTGCGGTGGCTTCTCTTGTTGCGGAGCACAGGCTCTAGGGGCGCAGGCTTCAGTAGTTGTGGCTCGCGGGCTCTAGAGCTCAGGCTCAGTAGTTGTGGCACACGGGCTTAGTTGCTCCGCAGCTCGAACCCATGTCCCCTGCATTGGCAGGCGGATTCTTAACCACTGTGCCACCAGGAAAGCCCCCCATGCTTCTTTATTTCACACCACCTATTCGATTCTTCATAGGGCCAACAGGCCCTGGCCTCACCCCTCCCTCTTCCCCCAGCCCCAGGCCGCAGGGGCCCCGTGGCGCTGGTCTCCGAAGTCTTCGAGCAGCACCTGGGAGGACACATCCTGCAGGTGAGGCCCCTTCCCTGCCTGCTGCTCCTTGCTGCCACCTGGTGGCCGTCTCGGGAGAACCGCACCCTTTTCTCCAGCATCAGTCCCGTAGGGGAGCCCCAGAACTGGGAGGCAGAATGCTCAGGCTCCCCCTCCTGCTCCCCCCAGGGCCACTGAAGCGCCTTACCCCAGAATAATCCATCCCAGGCCGAGATCCAGATTTCAGAACCTCTTACAGATGCCAGGCCCTCCTCTCCCCGACCCCGTCTCTCCCCACTCTAGTCCCTGGACGGCTTCGTGTTTGCCTTGAACCAGGAAGGGAAGTTCCTCTACATCTCAGAGACAGTCTCCATTTATCTGGGTCTCTCACAGGTAAGGGGCCCGCAGCAGCCTGCCTGGACTGGCTCAGTTGCCATCTCCCTTGCCGGCCCTCCTCTCTCCTGACCTCACCATCCCAGCATGAAAAAAAAAAAAAAAAGGACTGGATCTTTGGTTCCCAAAGTGTGTTCCTTGGAACCCCACATGGCACCTAACATGGCTCCTCCTCCCAGGCAGAGGAGGGTTATTAAAGTAAGAGGTCGATTTGGAGAGAGCAAAATAGCAGAAATCTAAATTTGCCTATGAGGGGTTGCCAACTGTACCGTATTTACCAAAACTTGTTTATTCTTAACACTTTCAAAGGATTACAGCAATTCGTACCGGAAGGACTTGGGGTTTCCAGCTTGGAAGATTTTCTGTGGCATTTTAGTTGACTAGTTTTCATTTTGCCTTTATTTCAACCCACTGTTTCTGTTCCAGCTCCTGCAGCTGGTGGCTGAAAGGTAAAAGGAGGGCAAACAGAAGCCAAAAGCCCCCAGCCCTGGAGTCTTGTCTCTGTGCAGCATCTTAGGCCTTGCCAATGCAATCAGTACAAATTGCTGTCAACTTTTATCATTGTTACAAAGATTTTGACAAATGGTAAATTTAGAAAATTCAGTGCATTGGTATTTGGCCTTCGTGAGCAGCTCTTCCGTGAGTTGTTGGAGGTTCCTGGAGGAGGAAGACCCTGAAGGGAGAATATGGACAAGAGGAAGGGAGGGAGGAAGAGTGGGGGGAAAGGCTCAAAGCTGGTGTGTGTGTGTGTGGGGGGGGTGTTTAATGAGGGATAGAGGGAAGCATGTGACCCCAAGCCCAGGGGCAGTGGGAGCCATGGGAGGTTTCTTTTCTTTTTTAAAAATTTTACTTTATTTTTATTTTTGGCTGCGTTGGCTTTCCGTAGCTGCGCGCGGGCTTTCTCTAGTCGTGGTGAGCAGGTTACTCTTCGCTGCGGTGCGCAGGCTTCTCATTGCGGTGGCTTCACTTGTCGTGGAGCATGGGCTGTAGGTGCATGGGCTTCTGTAGTTGTGGTCTCAGTAGTTGTGGCTCGCGGGCTCTAGAGCACAGGCTCAGTAGTTGTGGCGCACGGGTTTAGTTGCTCCACGGCATGTGGGATCTTCCAGGACCAGGGCTCAAACCCGTATCCCCTGCATTGGCAGGCGGATTCTTAACCACTGCGCCACCTCCCATGGGAGGTTTCTGAGAGGAGGAGGGCCATGGTCAGGGGAGTAACTTAGGGAGGGGTATGTACGTGGGGACTGAAGGCCAGAAGACCAGTGAGGACGCTGGGACAGAAACACAGCAGGGAGAAGATGGGTGCGGGGACTGGGAAGGTGTGGAGGTAAGGGCACTACTGTGAGAGATTTGAGGGATGAATTGAATGTAAAGTCTAATTAAAAGGTTCTAACTCTTTAAAGAGTTTGAAAGCCATTCCACTGCTTGTGTCCTGATTTCCATCCTGTGAGTCATTTCAGGGCGCAGTTGTTTGCTGTATGGGGGTGAGTGAGTAAGCAAGAGCTGCGTATATGAAGGCTTACGACACCCCCATCCCAACCACATACACAGCTTCTTTATACTGTAGGCAGGGGCAGAAAATACTTAATAATCTCTGGGTTTGAAGTGGGAGGGCACGGGGAGCGCCTAAGTTTTTATCCTCCTTTAAAATGGTTTAAATATATATATATTTATTTTCTACTAAAAACACACACCTGCTTGCTGGCGAGTGAGCCTGTGGCAGAACAGGAGGGCGAGTGACTGCGCGCGCACCTCACCCGCCCCCTGCATTCCCCTCCTTCGCCGGCAGGTGGAGCTGACGGGCAGCAGCCTCTTCGACTACATTCATCCGGGGGACCACTCCGAGGTGCTGGAGCAACTGGGGTTGCGGGCCCCGACCCCCGGGCCCCCCACCCCGCCCTCCGTCCCCTCCTCTTCCTCCTCCTCGTCCTCGTCCTCCTCGCTTGCGGATACCCCTGAGATCGGTAATTCTCAGCATCCCCAAAGAAAGAGGCCTGAGGGTAGCTTAGGGGATGCTGAGTACAATGTATCCAACTATGTCTCCTTTATACAGAAACACTCTTGTTAGAGTTTTGCAAGCAAGTTTTTGTAAAATGAATCAGAGTCTAAATTGAGGTAGCGAGACGTGGCTCCCTAAGATTGCCTGGATCCCCAAGATTTGAACTTTAGAAAGACCCCTCTGGCTGCAGAGTGGAGGTGGGTGCCTGTGGGTGACAGATGGAACCAGGCTTTGGTAAATAATAATAACAACGTGTGCTTATTGGGCATTTACACGTGCCCTGCCTTTAAGTACATAATTTTATTAAATCCTAACCACAAGCCCACAAAGCAGGAGCTATGACTATCTCCATTTTATAGAGGAGGAACCTGGGGCACAGCATAGAGAGGTTGTGTCCCAGGTCAGCTGTAAGTGATTGAGCTGGACTCCAGCCCAGGCTTGTCTGACTCCAGCGCCTGTGCTTCTGCTCTCCAGTGGAAAATTCCACTCCATTTTGGGGAGGGTGTTGGAGATTACCCTTTTAGCTCTGAGATATTGGGGGACTGAGGTTATCTTTCTCATAAATAGGCTTTTCTTATATGGAGTTTGCTTAATACCCAAACCATCTGAGCTATCAGCAGTGCTTGCAAGCTTGGGGAGATGTTTGTGACACGTGTGGGACTGTTAGGGAGCGTGATTATATTTACACCTCAGTTTGAGGCACAGGGTCATCTGGGTGTGTGCATATTTATAAGACAATTTCACAGGGTTTATAGAATAATCTGTATTTGTGTGGCTTATTTGTTGCTATAGCCCAAGCCCCCACGCTGTGTTCAGCCCTCGGTTGGGCAGGGCTGGGGACACAGTGGTGACAAGAGCCCCAGCCCCACCCTCCCGGGGCTCACAGTCCAGTGGGGGAGACTGACCCTGTCCCCAGACAGTGATGACCCAGAGTGGGCAGGGCTGGGGTAGGAGACCCCAGAGGGGCAGCTGACCCAGCCTGGGGGTCAGGGAGGACTTCCTGGAGGAGATGTCTGATCTGAGACCTGGAGGTTGTGGCTAGAGATGATGTCAGCAGGAGGCAGTTCTTGCCAAAGTTTTAGGCCATGGTGAGAAGGAGCTGGGCTTTCCCCCAAGGGTACTAGGGAGCCATGGCAGGTTCAGAGCAGAGGAGGGATGGGGTCAGATCTGAGCTTTAGAAAGACCAGGCTGGGTGCTGCTGGGAGGGGAGGTTGATGTAGGATGTCAGTGGGCTTGTAGAACCAATAGGTGCGTCTGTGTGACTGTGGCCATGACCCTGTGTCTGGATAGCTCTGTAGAGGGCAGGGGTGGCCCGTGTGTGTCCTCTTCAGGACCCCATAACCTTCCTTCACTCTTCGTCCCAGAGGCCAGCCCCATCGAGGTGCTCCCCTCCTCCCGGGTCCAGGAGCGCTCCTTCTTCATCCGCATGAAATCCACCCTCACCAAGAGGGGGCTGCACGTCAAGGCCTCAGGGTACAAGGTGGGTGTGAGCTCTCCGCCCCAGCCTCTGACTCCCGGGTCCCCTCCCTGGCCCAAGGAGAGCGCCTGTATTCACGCCAGCTCTGTCCACGGGCCCCCCTGGTCCTCCCGCCCCACTGGCCCCGCCTTGCCCTCCTCCGATCGCGCCTGCCACCTGCAGGTCATCCATGTGACCGGTCGCCTTCGGGCCCGCGCCCTGGGCCTTGTGGCCCTTGGCCACACGTTGCCCCCGGCCCCACTGGCTGAGCTGCCACTGCACGGACACATGATCGTCTTCCGACTCAGCCTGGGTCTCACCATCCTTGCTTGTGAGAGCAGGTACCGGGGTTGGGGGCTGAGGTGGGAGGATGGGGGCGCACGGGAGAGGGGGGTAGGCAGGAAGTCAGAGGAGCTCGGGGGCGGGGGTGGGGGCAGGGCCCTGGGGAGCCGCGGGAGGAGGGAAAGCCGCGGAGGGCGAACTGGAAGAGGGAGTGAAGGCGGGGGCTAGGGCGGGGCCTGGGGCGGGGCCTCTGGGATGGAGGCGGGGCTGTGCTCGATTCCGAGAGACCCAGGCCCTCCCTTCAGCAGAGCTCCGCCCTTCCCTGATCCTATTTCTCTCTGCCTCTCCGGCCTCTCATCTCTCTCATCCACTCTCCCGCACCACGCAGTGGGGGGAAATTAAATAGCGAAAGAGTCTCCAAGCACCGAGCGCCTCCGGAGTGGCCAGGCCACCCCACACCCAGGAGTGCCGTCTGCTTGAATGCCCATAGCTGCCCGAGGAGGGAAACTACTATTTTAAATATTCTCCCACCCATTTTACAGAGGGGAAAACTGAGACCCAGAGCACTCCAGAGCCAGGGTTTGGACCCTGAGGGATTCCAGAGCCAACCCTGGAATCTTTCTCCCCACCCCATGGTCTGGGACCCCTTCTCCCCTCCTCTCTGTTGCCCCCTGCCCTCAGAGTCAGCGACCACATGGACCTGGGGCCCTCGGAGCTAGTGGGCCGCAGCTGCTACCAGTTTGTCCACGGACAGGATGCAACCAGGATCCGCCAAAGCCACCTGGACCGTGAGGACCCCTCACCCCAGACCTGAGCACCCCCACTGCCCCACTCCCTGGAAGTCCTTCTCCCGGGCTGGTCACAGTCCCTCCTCCTGCCACCTCTGGGGGCTCCACTCAGCACAGGAAGAGCAGCAAGGAGACTCTGAGCAATGGCTGAGGATGGGGGCGTGGGGAGTAAGGGGAGCCGTGGGGTAGCTCTGACCCACCCTTCAAAATCCAGGGGCCTTGATGCCGGGTTACCGCTCCGTCTTTCTGACTCGGGCTCCCTCTGCCTCCCTCTCTGTTCTTTGCCTTTCTCTTCTCCACACCGTCTCACCCTTCCTGTTTCCCTGTTGCTCTCTCTCTGCCCGTCTCCCTGTCCACCTCTCTCCCACTGCCTATCTCTCTCTGCCCCTCTCACCTCATCCTGCCCCTACCCCATCCCTTCCGGTGTCTCCGGTCCCTGGGCTGGGCCCAGTGCTGGACAAGGGCCAGGTGATGACCGGTTACTACCGTTGGCTGCAGCGCGCCGGGGGCTTCGTGTGGCTACAGTCCGTGGCCACCGTGGCCATGAGCGGGAAGAGCCCTGGAGAGCGCCACGTGCTCTGGGTCAGCTACGTGCTCAGGTGAGGGTTGCGCCCCTCTCCTCTCCCACGGGGAGCTCAGAACTCCCTCCAGAAGATTCTGCCAGCTCTGCCCACCTTCGGGTGGGGGCTCTTCAGGGAGGGCTTCTAGAAAAGGACAGATGTGGGCAGTGGTGGTGAAAACATGAAGGGGGACAGGGTCCAGTGAGAGTAAAGGCCTGGAGAAGGAATGAGCTTGCAGGAGGCCAGGGGTGGGTGGCGGAGTGACAAGCGCTTCCAGGGAGAAAGAGGCAGATATGAAGTGGCCTCAGGCCCAGGGTGCTTCTGGGGCACTGGGGAGCCATGGCAGGCTCTTACCAGGGGAGGGCTGCCACAGAGCAGGGCAGATGATGGAAAGAAGCTGGAGGTGGGAAGGACGTTCCAGGCCGAGGGCACAGCACAGGCAAAGGCTCAGGGTCACAGCCGGACCCATCTGAGGAACTGCAGGGGGTGCTCTGGGCTGGAGTATAGAGTCTCGAGAGACGAAGCTTAGGATGGTGGTGGGGGCACTGGGGAGCCATGGAAGGGTTTAGGGCTGGAGAGAGTCAGAGTCAAATCTGCTTCTTGGAAAGACCACTCTGGCTGCCATGTAGAGGGAGGTCTGTGGGACAAGACAGGGATGGGAGGCCAGGGGCAGGTCCTGGGAAGTGCCAGGCAGCACAGGTGGAGGAGGGGAGGCGGCCATCTGGCATCTCTGGCTTTGCGGGGCCTGGGTCTGAGCCTCTGAGAGGAGCAGCAGGTTTGGAAGAAAGATGCTGAGGTCAGATGAGCATGAGGTACCCGGGGGACACTTAGGTGGTGACATCCAGGCGGCCACGGGCTGCAAAGGTTTGGCCTCGGGAGACGGGGCCAAGCTGGGCTAGAAGCCAACTTGGAGTTTGGGGTCCAATGATGAGTCCTAAGTGCCTCGGGCGGGGGCGGGGGGCAGTGTCTACACTCAGAGCGGGAGGGGAAGTCTACTCACAAGACTGGCAGGCAGGAGGGAGTCTCCCCTCACCAGAGGCTGGGTGGCCCGGGATTTGAGCTCCCAATTCCATCTGTCTTGTCCCAGTCAAGCCGAGGGGGGCCAGATACCTCTGGACGCCTTCCAGCTTCCGGCCAGCGTGGCCCATGAGGACACGTCCAGCCCGGAGCCAGCACCCACAGGTGAGCCCACCTGCCACCCCAGCCCCTGGGAGGCTCCGAGTGGCCTCTGGGACCTGTGCTGTCTGGTGCGGAAGCCAGTAGCTTCACATGTGGCTATTTACAGTAAGATTAAAATTAAAATTCCATTCCCTTAGTTGTACTCGCCATGTTTGAAGAGCTTGGTGGCCATAGGTGGCCATAGGTGGCCAGGGCAGATATGGAACTTCCTTCCAGAGGACAGCCTGGGTCCGGACATGAGCCTCTGGCATCTGGGCATGGTCACGCTTTGTGGTGGTGGCCGTCCCATGCATTGTAGGGCATTTTAGCAGCATCCCTGACTTCTACCCACTAGAATCCAGGAGTGTCCTCCTTCCCAGTTGTGACAACCAAAAATGCCTCCAGACTTTGCCAAGTGTCCCCTAAGGGGACCAAACCCCTCCAGCAGAGATCCACGGGTCTTGACCACGGGCGCCGCTCTATTCCACAGATGGGAAGGCTGAGGGCTGGGGACACACACACACGGAGCCCTTCCGAATCTTCCTCTTGCAGAGCCAGAGCCACCAGTGGAAGGAAAGGAGGCCGTCCCCCCGCAGGAGGACAAGGCCCCCCAGCCCCGGGGCAAACCCATCAAAGTGGAGCCCGGCCGGGGGGAGACTGAAGACCCGGAGGACAGTGGGGATGAGAAGCCGTCCGGCCACCTGGCCCCAACGAGGCCCGAGTTCACGTCCGTCATCCGGGCGGGTGCCCTGAAGCAGGACCTGGTGGGGCCGTGGGGCCTGGCGCCTCCTGGGGACCCCCCACCTTCCCTCCTGCACACTGGCTTCCTGCCCCCCGTGGTGCGGGGCCTGTGCGCACCTGGCACCATCCGCTACGGCCCTGCCGAACTGGGCCTCGTGTACCCGCACCTGCAGAGGCTGGGCCCGGGCCCCACCCTCCCCGAGGCCTTCTACCCCGCGCTGGGCCTGCCCTACCCGGGGCCCCTGGGCACCAGGGTGCAGCGGAAGGGGGACTGAGGACTGGAACAGCCCCCCACGTGGCCGGACCTGGGGGATGGGTGGGGACCAGGGCTCTGAGCCCCGGTGAATTAAACGCCTGCTCCCGCTCTGTGGCTCCTCTCTGGGGTCAAGGAGCTCCTCTCTCCTTTTCTTCCTTCTTAGGTATCTCCGCGTGCCCCCCAGCGCCTTCCGCCCCTACCCTCCTCCTTCGCTCAGCATCCCCGCAAAAGCAACCACCACTCGGAATCGGGAGCAAGGGAAGGGTCAGGTTTTAATGTCCCGGTCCTCGGGCCCTGGCAGTCCAGCGCCCAGCCGTTCCCCGCGGCCGCGGCCCTGCAGCTCACTCCGGTGGCGGCCGGCCCGCCTCGTCCGGCCCTTCCGCTGCGGCGGTCCCGTCGTCTTCGGGCACCAGTTCCACGTCCAGCTCCAGCTGGCCCATGTAGAGGCCGACGGCACAAGCCCAGAGCAGGCCGGCGGCCAGCACGGCGCCCACGCCTGCGGCCGCGCCCCCCAACGAGAGCTGCATGGGTCCCCGCAGCGCCGCCAGGCCCACCACATAGGAGGCGCCGCCCCACACCACACACAGGCCGCCCAACAAGAAGAAGCCTGTGGGACAGAGTGCGGGCCGGCGTCAGGGAGGCTGATCCTGGGGACCCAGGCCGTTCACGGGACTGAGGTGGCGTTAGAAAGGGGATGGGGCACACTCAAGAGCGGGGTAGAGGTCAGGGACAGTACACAGCCAAGGTCGGGGACAGGAGAAGGAATCGGAGGGGTGGCTAGGCTTGGAGGTGGGGGGCTGGTCTGAGAGCAAAGATAAGGCCGGAGGGGCAGGGGCAGGGCCAGGCTGGGGGTGGGGCTGGGACAGAGACCCTCATCTTTGTTGAGAAGTTAGATTGGAAAAGATGAGGACCCACAGCCCTGCCCTGAGCCACCCCCTCTGGTGGGTCCAGTGCCCAGGAGGTAGGGATGGGGTGGGTAGAAGGTGGACACTCACAAGTGAAGGTGAGGCAACTTCCGGTGGGGGAAGAATGAGGGGTTCTAGCGACGTTTACTCTGGGGGGGGTGACGGGATGGGGCAGGAGTCTACCTTCCCCAGTGGGGGAGGGAGCGCCCCACTCCCTCGTGGGGGCGACACTGGGGTCTGCACTCACCGTAGGCGGCCTCCCGACCCATATCACTCTGCATGAAGGAGATGACCCCGATGCCTGATGCCAGGAGGCCATTGCGGAACCAGGAGAGGAAGGCTGGAGGGGGTGGGGCGGAGAAATCCACATCAGCTCAAACCCTGCTCTGCAGCCCCCCAGCCCAGACAGTCAAACTGAGGGGCGCCTCTTCATCTCACCGCCCAGTCTGGCCCCAAATCCCCACCTTGTCCTGGCGGTCCGCCTACCAAACCCTATCCCCCCAAAACCCTCTCTCGTCTCCATCTCTGAGCCCCTCCCCACCCCAAACTCTGCAACACCAAAGATTCAAGACAGTCTGCAGAATCTGGCGGAGGATCTAAGATCAAAATTTCAGAACCTAATCTGAGGACAGGAAGGTCCCAAGAGGTCACCTTGGTCAACGTCCTCCCCACATGTGTATCCCCAAGGGGTGCCCCCTCACTTCTTCCTCAGACCTCCCAACAAATTGTTACCCCCACACACACTCCCCCAGGCCTCTCTCCAGCCTTCCCCTTCAGTTTTCTGAAACCTCACTATCTGCTGCTGGGTATGCTCTTCCTTGGTGTCATTCACATCTATTCAAGTCCTTGGTGTGGCACTAACGGGGACTAGTCGGGTTACAATCCCCCCACCCCTACCCCATCCTGTACCTACAAGACCAGTCCTCTCCAATCCGGAACCCCACCGCCCACATGGGGCCCCGCCCCCTGCAGCCAGGAGCAGCACGCCCTCCAATCAGCCCAGAGATTTTCTTCTATTGGTTGTTCCCTCTTCTAATCCGCAACTTCCTCCCTCTTCTGTGGGGCTCCACGCTCCCGCTTTATGCAGAGTGGTCGCCTCTTTAATCTGAACTGGCCCCTCCAACGAGGCCCCCTCTTGTAGGTAACTCCCCCGCCCATAGCCCTCTTTGGAAGCCTCTCCCACCCAGACAGCGCAGTTTGATAAGGCTGCCTGTCCTGGCCCGACCAACCTCTCCAATCCCTACTGCACCCCATAAACCAGACCCACGGTCCCATCCACAAGCCCGTCTCCTATGCGGACAGACTGCGCTCTTGCAGCCTGCGCTTACGCGGAAGCCCTTCTCCCCCCTGAGCCCGGGCCCCGTTTCCAGCAGAAATCCCACCACCATCCTCCACTCGCGCGCGCGGACAGCTCGGCTATGCGGATCCCCCTCTCCCATCCGGGCCGACCCCAGCCACAGCCCCAGACCTGTCTCATGAGCCTTCCGGAGGAGCCAGGCGTCTGCGCGGTCCAGCTCGGACACTGGGGGCGGCGAAGCCCCAGCGCGGGGGCCGTGGCCAGGAGCAAAGGACCCCCGGGCGCCCCCGCTCCGGGGCCGCGGAGGCGGCAGCAGCGCCCCCCGGAAGCGGAGTCGGGCAAGGCGGGCAGCCCGAGCCCACCACCAGCCACCTCCCATGGTTCGCACTACGGCCGCGGCGCACCGCACCGCCCCATGGGCCGCCCGTAGGCTGAAGCGCACGTCAGTCAGGCTTAGCCGCTCATCTATTAGTTTTGCGTGTGCCACTCAGGTCCGGTGCGCACTGTTCATTGGTTGAAATAGCTGTGATCCCTCCTCTGTCATCTGTGCCGGTACTGTGCGTCCCACCTTGCTTCTGGGGCTGGACTTCGAATCCCAGCGTTCATTGCGCAGGGGGAAGGCCGGTCTTCAGAAGTCGGAGGCGCTATGTCTACCGGGACTTGTAGTTTTTGTTAATAACGTTAATAGCCAAAAAACAAAACAAAACTCGTGGTGTTTAATGTAGAAACTTTGCAAAATCTCGAAGAGCCCAGAGGAAAAAGTAAAATTCAACATTAATCCCACCAATGAGCGGTTACTGCTAATATTTTGTTGTACCCCTATTCCACCTTTTTTCTAGGCGGGTGTAAACGGTTGCCGTTTGACAAATTAATTTTTTTCATATGGTAGCGGTCAATCGTGAACATTGACCGGTGGCACTGAATATTTTTCCATAGTATAATTTTTTCTATTTTAAAAATTTTATTTATTTTGAACATGGTACAAGATGCAAGTTACAAAGTGGTCTAATGAAAAGTAATTCACATCCGGTGCCCCCAGCCAGTTCCCATCCCCTATTCCACAGCAAGTTTAAAGCTTCACACTGATGCATTATAAGGACGTACCACAAGTTGTACCAAGCCCTAGATTGTTTCCAATTTTTCCTGCTATAAACAACTGTTTCCTTTTAGGTCTAAGCCAATGTCTGAGTTGAGAGGGACCTGATTTAACTGTCAGATTTCAGCAGCCAGCTTCTGCCTCTGGGTCCACAGATGGCTTTATATATGCCCTTATTACACTGTGTTGTAATGATTTCTATACTTATCTGTCCCTGCTATCAGGCTGTGAGCTTCCAGTGGACTGGGTCCTTGATCAACAGATCTCCATGTCTCTCCGTTCAATATAGGTAGGGGACTTGGTAAATAATAATAGCAAACATTTATTAATGACTTCCTCTGTGCCAGGAATCGTGCTAGGCACATTATGTGCATAATGTCATTTAACCCCATCATAAACCTAGGCGTTAAGGATTAGAACATTCCCTCTTTTATAGAGGAAAAAAAACATAAGGCTCAGAGAAGTGAGGTAATAAAAGTTAATGTTTGTTGAGCACTAACCATGTCAGACACTGTGCTCTTCCTTTACGTGGATACTCTCATTAAATCCTCAACCCTAGTTAATATATACCATTATTATCCCCATTTCACAGAGAAGGAAGAGGAGAGGTTAAATTAGTTGCCCTAAATCACACAGTTAATTAAAGTCCAATGCCAAATTACTAGCCACTGTGCCATGCATCTTATACGCATTCATTCATTTAACAAGTGTTTACTGAGAAATTGCTCTCTGACAGCATTAAGCTACACTTTTGGTATAAATCAGTGAACAGATAAAATTCTCTGCCCTGAACCCCCTCAATCTGATAAAGGGCATCTACAAAAAAACCTACAACCAGCATCATTCTTAGTTGTAAAATATTTACTACTTTTCCCTTAAGATTGAAGTAAATCAAGGATTTCCACTCCCACCACTTCTGATCAAAATTATATCGGAGATCCTAGCTAGTGCAATAAGGCAAGAAGAAGCAATAAAGGGCATAAAGATCAGATGGAAGAAGTAAAACTGTCAATATTTACATGTGATGTAATTTTTTTTTTTTTTGGACGCTCGTCTTGTGGGATCTTAGTTCTCTGACCAGGGACTGAACCTGGGCCCTCAGCAGTGAAAGCATGGAGTCCTAACCACTGTACTACCAGAGAATTCCTGTGATGTGATTGTTTATATAGAAAATTCTAAGGAATCGAAATAACTACTGAAACTAATAAATGAATTTAGCAAGGCTGCAAGATACATGATCAATATACAAAAATCAGTCTTATGTTAATATACTTACAGGAAACAATTATAAAGTGAGATTTAAAATAATTCCCTTTACAATTAGCATCAAAAACAAAAATACTGGGATTTCCCTGGTGGTCCAGTGGTTAAGGCGTCACCTTCCAATGCAGGGGGTGCAGGTTTAATCCCTGGTTGGGGAGCTAAGATCCCACATGCCTCGCAGCCAAAAAACCAAAACATAAAACAGAAGCAATATTGTAACAAACGCAATAAAGACTTTAAAAAAAATGGTCCACATCAAAAAAAAATACTTAGGAATAAATTTAACAAAAGATGTGCAAGATTTCTATACTGAAAACTACAAGATACTGTTGAGACACATTAAAGAAGATCTAAATAAATGGACATGTATATACCATGTTCATGGATTGGAAAGTTCCTTGCTTTCATGGAGCTTACATTCTAGAGCAGTGATCCCCAACATTTTTGGCACCAGGGACCGGTTTCATGCAAGACCTGTTTTCCACAGGGGGGTGGGAGGGGTGGTCCAGGAGGTAATGCGAGCGATGAGGAGCGGCAGATGAAGCTTTGCTCACTCGCTGCTCACCTCCTGCTGTGCGTCCCTGTTCCTAACAGGCCACTGACCGATACCAGTCCATGGCCCGGGGGTTGGGGACCCCTGCTTTAGAGGGGAAGGCAGAAAATAAGCGATAAATATGCTAAATAAGTAAATTCTAGGGAAAGTCTGGGACACTAGAGGAGTCCAGATAAGGCAACTAACCCTGCTTGGATGTGGGGTCAGCAGGGGGTGCCTAAGTTGAAACTGGAACTATGAGTAGGCATGGACCAGCTAAAGCATGATCAGAGACCTGCAGAAAGAATCTGGGGCCCAGGAAAGATTCCTGTGAGTGTAGGAAACTGAATATAACAATAAAATAAATGACGATTATTTACCATCATGAGAGAGTTTCCTTAGTTTCTTGTGGGCAGCTGTGATAATTATATTGTCTGAGATGACCTAGAGTGTGTAGAGATCTTTTGAATCCAGAAAAGCAGCTCTCTGCTCTCCTTAACCCCAACCAGAGCAAGGCATCGATAATCTTAACCCTCCAAAATCGCCCCATTTAGCTCCTGGGTCACCTTTAATTCCTGATCCTGTGCACTAGGGAGCTATGGCGCTATGGAGGGAACAGACAATGTTTAATTTATCTGTTAAGAAAATCACTCTGCCTCTCTTTGGAGGATGGATTGTAGCAAGGAGAGATCAGAAACTTGCAAGAGGACAGGTTACCATATCAATACCTATCTATTTCTCTCCAATCCTTCCCTAGTCCAAACCCTTGTTATCTTTCACCTGGACACCTGAAAAAAAGCTCATTCAACGATCTAAAGACCTCCCCTAAAGTAGATTCTCCATTTATTAATTCAGCAAATATTTATTGATTACCTACTATGTACCAACCTCTGTTTGAGAAACTGAGGATATAGCAGTGAACAAAATAGAAAACTGTCCCAGCCCCTATGGGCATGACACTATTGGGGAAGGGAGACAAAGGAATAATTAATGTAATTTCAGGTAGTGTCAAATCCATGAAGAAAATAAGTCAAGGTGATGAGCTAGAAAATGAGACAGTGTGGCTGCCAGCCTCTAAGATGATCCAGTGATCTTCACACTTTGTATAGTCCTTCTTTGTTTTGTTTTTAATTAATTAATTAATTAATTAATGACTGCCTTGGGTCTTCGTTGCTGTGTGCAGGCTTTCTCTAGTTGTGGCGAGCAGGGGCTACTCTTTGTTGCGGTACGCGGGCTTCTCACTGCGGTGGTTTCTCTTGTTGCGGAGCATGGGATCTAGGCATGTGGGCTTCAGTAGTTGTGGCATATGGGCTCAGTAGTTGTGGCTCACAGGCTCTAGAGCGCAGGCTCAGTAGTTGTGGCGCGTGGGCTTAGCTGCTCTGTAGCATGTGGTATCTTCCTGGACCAGGGCTTGAACCTGTGTCCCCTGCATGGGAAGATGGATTCTTAACCACTGTGCCACCAGGGAAGTCCCTGTTTTGTTTTGTATTTTAATTTATTTGGCTGCACCGGGTCTTAGCTGCAGCACGCGGGATCTTCGTTGCCACGTGCAAGATCTAGTTCCCTGACCAGGGATCGAACCTGGGCCCCCTGCATTGGGAGCGCAGAGTCTTAACCACTGGACCACCAGGGATGTCCCCTGTATAGTCTCTTGCCACGTCCAATCAGGACTGCTCTGTGTGACCAACAGAATGCTGTGGAAGTGACAGAATGTGACTTTCAAGGCTGGATTCCAAAAGACATTACGACTTCCACCTTGGTCTCTTGAATCACCTTTTCTGTGGGAAACTGGCTGCCACATTGTGAGGACACTCAAGCATCTTTGCGGAGAGGCCCACGTGGAGAGAAACTGAGGCCCTAGCCAACAACCAGCAACAGCTTGCCAGTCACACAAGTGAACCTCCTTGGAAGTGGACCCTCCAGTCCCTGTCAATTCTTTGGATGATCACAGCCCCAACCCAAGGTCATGGGAGACCCCAAGCTAGAACCACCCAGCTAAGCCACTCCTGTAGGATTCCTGACCCACAGAAACTATGTGTGATAATACATTTATTGTTTTAAATCATTAAGTTTTGAGGATGTGACATGTGAGTAGTAATCTGAGTAACAAGAGGGAGTCAGCCATGAGGTGATGAGGCGGGGTGCTCCAGTCAGAGATGATAGCAAGTGCAAAGGCCCTGAGGCCGGAGCGTGCTTGACACGCTGGGGAAATAGCCAGGAGGCCAGTATGGTTAGAGCAGAACTAAGCAATGGGGAGATTGGGAGGAGAGGACGTCAGAGAGAGAATGGGGGGCAGGGGTGGGTTATTGGAGTCTGGTGGGCCATAGTTCGTGATGGGAGCCAGTGGGAGATTTTGAGCTGGGGTGTAGCATGATCTGATGTATGTCTTTTGAATGTGGTGCTGAGGGCTCAGTGGAAAACGGACTTAGCAGGTGGAAGATTTTTTAATTAATTAATTAATTTGGCTGCACCGGGTCTTAGTTGCAGCACGTGGGATCTTCATTGCCACGTCTGGGAGCTTTGTTGCGGCATGTGGGATCTTTTAGTTGCGGCATGCGGGATCTTTTAGTTGTGACATGCCGGATCTAGTTCCAGGACAGGGGATTGAACCCAGCCCCTGCACTGGGAGCACGGAGTCTTAATCACTGGACCACCAGGGAAGTCCCCGGAAGAGGTTTGAAATGAGCATCAAATGATGTTTCTCCCCAGCTTAAACCCTCATATGAGGGTGAAGATCTTCCACAGCTTTCCATCACCCTCCAGAACCATGGCTGCAAGGCCGGCTAGGCCAGGCCCCTGTCGACCTCTGCTCCTTCCTCTCCTACTGGGAAGAGCTTGGATTTTATGGAGGGAGAGGCAGGTTGGGGGTTTAAACTTGGGGAGGGAATTCAAACGGGCTGTACTAGATAGTCTGCCTGCTGGCAATGAACGTTAAGCATTAAATGGGCTTAAATGGGAACTGAAAATATTTGAAACACATTTCTCACATTTTTGGCTGATGAATGATTTTAGGCAGATGAGAAAGGAGAGAAGAAAAAAAAAAGATGAAAGGGTCATTGCAGAGAAAACAAATACTCTTTAAGGAGACAGAGCTGGCCAGTTGCCTCTGCACTTGTGATTCCATCAGTGGTTCTAAAACGAATCAATCGGGAGCTTTAAGAAAAACATGAATGCTCCAGCCCCATCTTGGAGCAACATAGTCAGGACCTGCGGATCGGAGGGCGAGATCAGGCATTGGTATCCTTTTACAGTGAATATATTTTTATTCATCACAAGAAAAGAAAATATAATTATGTGATGCGATGGAGGTGCTCCAACACTGCAGTGGTAATCATACTGCAGTGGTCATTGTATGTATGGATCAATGTGTGTCAAATCATCACAGTTACAACAGAAACTTATACAGTGTTATAGGTCAATTATATCTCCGTTTTTAATTTTTTTTTTTTTTTTTTGCCATGCCACGCAGCTTGTGGGATTTTATTTCCCTGACCAGGGATTGAACCTAGGCCCTCGGCAGTGAGAGTGCAGAGTCCTAACCACTGGACCACCAGGGAATTCCCTAAACATTTTTTTAAAGAATATATTTTTATCAAGAACTGACTAGATGGGGACTTCCCTGGTGGCGCAGTGGATAAGACTCCGTGCTCCCAATGCAGGGGGCCTGGGTTTGATCCCTGGTCAGGGAATGAGATCCCACATGCATGCTGCAACTAAGAGTTCACATGCCACAACTAAGGAGACTGCCTGTTGCAACTAAGGCCTGGTACAACCAAATAAATAAATAAATATGTGTGTGTGTGTGTGTGTGTGTGTGTATATATATATATATTTTAAAAAGGAACTGACTAGATGTCAGGGACTGTTCCAACACCCACGGACACAACAATGAACCCAATGAACCAAGGAGATAAACAATCAGCTTTGGTGGCAGGCAGGACATTTCAGAGTGTGGAGGGGAATTACAATGTCAAGTTGTGAAAACCACAAAGAAGGCATTTATTCAGGTTGTCCTTGAATAAGATTTCAACATTTTGTCCAACCAGGTGTTCACGGCCCATCTCTCACCCTCTGTTTTGCTCTACGCAAACTTAAGTCTGGCTTGTCTCCTCCCCCCAGGCCCTCAACTATAGCTTCCCTCTTCTCCGAAGGACTGAAAAGTGGGACATGCCTCCTCATCAGCTTCTCCTGAGAACGCACTTACCCCAGGAAGACACACTTCCTGTGTGTCTTGCAAACCACCATGGTTACTTCTCCTCATCTAGGCAACTTCCCCTTGACTGCGAAACCCTCTTACCCTAGATAAGCAATGTCTTTTTCTGTCTGACTTTTAAGATGCTTGCAGATTTTGTTTGTTCTTTGGCTGCACCACGCGGCTTGTGGGATCTTAGTTCCCCCACCAGGGATTGAACCTGGACCCTTGGCAGTGAAAGAGCGGAGTCTTAACCACTGGACCGCCGGGGAATTCCCGCTTGCAGATTTCGGAGCTCAGAGCATTCTCTCTACTGCAGTGGACTTTTTGAATAAAATTAACTCTGTCCGAAGTATTTGACACCTCCAGAAAGTCCTTGTGTGTTCTTCATTAAGTTACTTCCGAGATACTTTCTAGTTTTTTTATCGCTCTTGGGAAGGTTATCTGATTTTCTGTTAATTTCCTGGTTGGTTATTGCTGGTATATAGCAGTTTTCTTGACAAAATAACACCTCTCCACTTTTTATCCTCCCCACACCCAGGTATTCTCTTCCTTGTAAAAATGATTTCAAGGATGTGCTCCAGAAAGTGAACATGTGAATCCAGGGAAGAGAAGGCTATGGGTTGTGAGGGTTTTACATGTGAGGGAACAAGGTGCCCCTGTGACAACAGTCTGAATAACTTGCTTTACGAGATTCTGGGTAATACTTATTTTCTTCTTCCCATTTTTTGGGGGGGGAGGAGGGAGTTTTCCAAAAAATTTTACCATTAAGATTGCTTTGGGGACTTCCCTGGTGGTGCAGTGGTTAAGAATCCGCCTGCTGGGGCTTCCCTGGTGGCGCAGTAGTTGAGAGTCCGCCTGCCGGTGCAGGGGACACAGGTTCGTGCCCTGGTCCGGGAGGTTCCCACGTGCCGCGGAGCAGCTGGGCCTGTGAGCCATGGCCTCTGAGCCTGCGCGTCCGGAGCCTGTGCTCTGCAACGGGAGAGGCCGCAACAGTGAGAGGCCCGCATACAGGGAAAAAAAAAAAAAAAAGAATCCGCCTGCCAATTCAGGGCACACGGGTTCGAGCCCTGCTCCGGGAAGATCCCACATGCCGCGGAGCAACTAAGCCCGTGCGCCACAACTACTGAGCCTGCGCTCTAGAGCCTGTGAGCCACAACCACTGAGCCTGTGTGCCACAGCTACTGAAGCCTGTGCGCCTACAGCCTGTGCTCCACAACAAGAGAAGCCACCACAATGAGAAGCCCGTGCACCTCACGAAGAGTAGCTCCCACTCGCCGCAACTAGAGAAAGCTCACGTGCAGCAATGAAGACCCAATAAATAAATAAAATTCTAAAAAAAAAGATTGCTTTTGTAACCTGGGTGGGGGGTGGGAGAGAGGAGAAATGTCATTTTGGGTTTTTTCCCCAGCTTTATTGAGATATAATTGGTGTATAAGATTGGGTTTAAGATGTACAGTGTGATGATTCGATATACATATATACATATACATATACATATACATATACATTCGATATACATATATATATACATATATATTCGATATAACATATACATATAATGTTAGCTAACACCTCCCTCACTTCACACGGGTACCATTTTTTTCAGTGTGTGTTGAGAACATTTTAAGATCTGTTTTTCTGTGCTTTCACTGCCGAGGGTGCGCGTTCAGTCCCTGGTGGGAGAGCTAAGATCCTGCCAGCCGCGTGGCATGGTAAAGAAAAAAAGTTAAAAGATCTACTGTCTTAGCAACTTTCAAGTATACAAGAGAGTACTGTTACCTGTACTCATTAGATCCGCACAATGCATTCATCTTCTAACCGGAAGTTTGTATCCTTTGCCCACCTTCACCTATTTCCCAAGAAACGTCATTCTGAAAGCAGAAATGTCAGGGCAGGCCAAGCCGCAGGGAGTGGCTGGGGCCCTTCCCATTGCCCCCTGAGCTGTTCTGTTCCCTGTGGCTTCCTGGATGTTTGCCTCAGCTTCAGCGTCCTATCCATCTCTGGACCTGGATATCCCTCTGGTGGACACAGACTTGCCGCCCACTTGTGGTAAGTAAGAGACATGAGGAAATGAAATGGAGGGGTCTGAAGGCTCTGATGGGAGCCTTGTCCTCCCTGCCCCTCAGACCCCACCTAACCCTGAACTGCTCATTCATCTCTGCTAAAAGCAACTCCCCCTTCTAATCTCAAGACTTTGCCCCTCAGGCTGCCGGACCTTCCCTCCCTCCACCTTTGTGTCCCCCTCTGGGATTCCCTTCCTTTCCCTCCCGCCACTTCCTTGGCCCCCAGCCCATCCAAGGATCAAGACTCTCCTTTAGTGTCTCCACTTACCTGAAAATTATCCTACTACACTGATCTGGTTAGAACAAGAGAATTTTCTGCGAAATGCTAGTAAATTGTCATCATCAGTCTACAAATCTATGATTTCCATGTGAATGATGTCCTTTTAGGTGCGATGTCCTTGTTCAGTGTTAAACCTGCACAACTGTACAAGGCGATCATATGTCCTATACACCTGGCAGATGCCCAGAAAGCTGGGTCTTTCCTGGACACCCATCCATCCTGGAGTGGATGACTCCCTCTCCAGGCTTTCCTGCATTCCTCTCCCACAAGATGTGGTCTGTGTGTTTATCTCTTAGACGACCGCTGGCTTGGAGCACTGGCTATCTGTCTTAACAAAGTCCTTCATGAAGACACATCAGATCATCCGCGAGGCGTAGCAGAAGCAACAGACAGAAGGCTGGATAAAGTGAGCTGTGTGGGGAAGAGAAGGGTGAAGTAGAGGCCTTTCAGGGAAGATGCAGAGCCTGCTCTTGCAATTTCTGGGACACGCTGGGGAGAAAGGGAGGGGTCCAGGGTGAAGCAAGGCTTAGTGCGAAGGGGTCATCTCCCCGCTCTCCCCTCTTCCTCCACCAGCTTGTCCCATCTCCTCCTCACTGCAGACCCTCCTCTATAGTTGTGCTGTGACTCTGAGGACACCCCAGGGTGACAGCTGGGTCCCCTACAAGAGTAACAGCTCACGCAGCAGAAGGTTTCACATGCCCCTCAGAGACAGCAGATGCCTGGGGCATGAAAAAGAGAGTCAGTATGTTAGATCCACACTCGCTGCCCTCCTATACCTTCCTCTCTACAACAGGGGCTAGAAGCCTGCAAACTACATTTCTCCATCTCCTTTGCCAGATGGTTTCCTGTTAGTTTCTGTCAGTTGGAAGGCATAAAAGCAAGAAGCTTTTTTCCCCCCTGGCTTCTGGTGACGCCCTGAGGGAAGGTTGCCAAACTCAAGCTTCAGAAGTCCTGCTCAGGCAGCCTGGTTCCTACTTCAGCAACATAGCAGTCTCTGGGTGACACCGTCATTTTCTTGTTACACTGACCCTGGGGATTCTAGCAGCTTCCCGCAGGTACTAATCGGTGGTAACCCGATTATGCCTCTTTTACTCCTCCAGCCCTTCCAGCCTCTTGGTGTCCAATTCCCTGTATTACATTCCCTCTGGTTTAAATGCCTGGAGTGGTTTCAGTTTTCCTGATCAGATACTGATCAAGAGGGGAGGAAGGGCATCGCTCTGGATTCCTCTGACAACCGCAAGCCCTGGGGCTCTCTCTCCCCAAGAGTAAGATGACTCTGGAGCCAGACTGTCTGTATTTGGAGACTGACTTTGCCACTCAGTAGCTGTTGATCTAGTACAAGTTGCTTCGTCTCTCTGGGCCTCCATTTCTTCATTTGTGAAATGGGAACATAATAAGACCTACTTCATGGAGTTCTGGAAATTATTCAATACATGCAAACACCCAGCCCAGGGCCAGCACCATCTCACGTACTGTGTGTGTATGTGTTAGTGGTTATTGTTTTAGTACATGTGATAGCATGTGAGGCCTTAAAATGGTTCTGGCTGTCTGTTCTAGACCGACTCAGGTGATGCCAGGTAAGTTAGTTCTCTGTTTTTTCCATTCCCTGTAAAGTGAGGATCTAGCATGGAACGGTAGGACAGAATTACGCAGTTTTCTGCGTATATAATCTAATCTTCTTAGGAGCTACGTTTTTCTTTTGTTTTGTTTTGTTTGTTTGTTTCTTGGCTGCACAGCTTGTGGGATCTTAGTTCCCTGACCAGGGAGTGAACCCAGTGCTCCCTGCAGTGGAAGAACCAGGGAAGCCCTGGAATTTCTTATTTAACTTTTTATTAAAGCATCACACACATCCATTTTCATCATTGTGGAACATTCTAGTGGGCACTGCTGGTTGAGAGAATAAGACACAGAGAATGAGGTATCATAGTATTTAGAAGAGCAGCCTGAAAGTAAGGGGGAGGGAAGGGAGCAGGAAGTTGGCAGGAAATACCTAAAGTTGACATATTTTGAGAGAAACAGAGTAACCACCAGAAGAAATAAGAAAGAATGTGAAAGGTTTTGCTTTTCAAGTGGGCTACTGGGGATATGGTGGAATGGACAGGGCGGGTGCTAAGGACTGAACTGTGTCTTCCC
The DNA here is from genome assembly GCF_963455315.2 of Globicephala melas. Taxonomy (NCBI): domain Eukaryota; kingdom Metazoa; phylum Chordata; class Mammalia; order Artiodactyla; family Delphinidae; genus Globicephala; species Globicephala melas. The sequence continues at coordinate 8,605,961 of NC_083332.1, read as the reverse complement.
AAAATTCATACGTTGAGGCTCTAACCCTCAATGTGACTGTTATTTGGAGATGGGGCCTTTAAGGAGGTAATTAAGGTTACATGAGGTCATAGGTTGGGGCCCTGATCCAATAGGATTAGGGCCCTTAGAGGAGACACCAGTTTTCTCCCTCTCTCTGGCCCAACAAACCCTCATCCCTGGGTCCCACCCCTCCCCACCCCCAGCTCACTCATTGGCTGGAACAGGCTTAGGGGCGTGGCCTCCACACAAACCTGGTGGTGAATCTCTGGGTGCAGCAACCGAGGCTTTAAGATAATGACGCTCCCTGCAGTGAGAGATCCAAGCCACCACACCTCCTCAGCTGGCAATGTAGCCCCTGGCATGGCACCTGCAAACAATGAGGGATGCCTGGGAGAAATGGGGAGGGGTGATGTGGAAAACATTAGTCCTGGTCTCCAAATATTTCCAACTCTCCGCCTCCTGGCCACTTGGTAGAATTGCACCTCCCCATCCCCTTGAAGTTAGGCTGGCCCCCTTACTCGCTTTAGCTAATGAAACGTAGCCAAAGCAAAGTCCTTGGCTTTGGGGAGGAAGCATTTGAGAGCTGGTGGGCTCTTCTCCACCTCCCTCACTGCTGCCAAGTTGTTCCAGGGGTAGTGCTTCAGCCAACCTGGGTCCCTCGGTGACTGTGATGAGCAGAGCCTCCTGCTGAGCTGCGGATGAGCCACTGAGATTTGGGAGTCTGTGTTTCTGCAGCATAAACTCGCCCGTCTTTGCCAATACAACTGATAAGCTCCAAATCTTAAAAAAAAAAAAAAATTGTTGGCCTTCCCTGGTGGCACAGTGGTTAAGAATCCACCTGCCAAAGCAGGGGACACGGTTTGAGCCCTGGTCCGGGAAGATCCCACATGCCACTGAGCAACTAAGCCCGTGCGCCACAACTACTGAGCCTGCGCTCTGGAGCCCACATGCCACAACTACTGAGCCCGTGTGCCACAACTACTGAAGCCCGCGCACCTAGAGCCTGTGCTCCGCCACAAGAGAAGCCACTGCAATGAGAAGCCTGCACACCGCAACAAAGAGTAGCCCCCGCGCGCTGCAACTAGAGAAAGCCTGCGCGCAGCAACAAAGGCCCAACGCAGCCAAAAGTAAATAAATAAATAAATTTATTCAAAAAAACCCAATTGTTTCCGAGTATCGTTAAGAAATGCTCACCAGGCTCACACCTTGGACAACACTGTTGGGAGAAAAAGCAGCTGGCTCATTTTCCCCTAGGTGGGTCTTTTGCAAATACCCAGTAAAGTGTTCCTAGGAATCTTATTGAATGATCATATCTCACCCAGAATGTTTTATTGCTAGGCGAGAAATACTCTAGTGGCAGCAACCATGGCACACACATCCCAGGACAGATGTCAGAGGGAGTTGGTAAGGTCCTCCAGGACCATCAGAGCCTTCCCTGCCTGCATCCCTGGAACCAGCTGAAAGAGTAGTGTAGGGGGTTAAAAGCTGGCCCCCCCAAATATATGTTCACATCCTAAGCCCCTGAACCTGTGAATATGACCTTTTTTTGGAAAAAGGATCTTTTCGGATGTAATGCTTAATAATGAGTTTCCTTTTGGGGTGATGAAAAAATTTTGGAGCTAAAAAAAGGTGATGGCTGTACATTGTGAATGGACTAAGTGCTACTGAATTGTTCATTTTAAAATGGTTCATTTTATGTGAATTTCACCTCAATTAAAAATAGTAATATTAAATACATTACGAAATAAAGTGCTGGCAAAGATGTGGAGCAAGTGGAAGTCTCATTCACTGTGCTGGGAATTGTAACATGGTATGACCAGTTTGGAAGACAGTTAGGCAGTCTCGTAAAACTCAGTGTTCACCTGCTCTGTGACCCAGCAATCTCAGTCCTAGGTATTTACCCAAGAGAAATGAACAGCTATGGTCACACAGAGACCTGTACGCAAATGTTTACGGCAGCTTTATTTATAACATCCCCAAAGTAGAAATGGCCAAACATCCCTCAGCAGGTGAAGGAGTGATTGTGGTCCACCGTCCAAGGGGGCACTACACCGCTATGAAAGCAATGAGCTGCCGATATAGGCACTGACCATCCAAGATTACTTGGATGCAGAAGTAATCTAAGAAGGAAAGAAACCAGAAGAGTGGCTGCCCATGGGAGGGTAAGAGCAGGAAATGACCAGGAAGGGGCACGAGGGAACTTTGTTCTCTAGATTCATAGGGGTTTGGGGTACCTAGATGGATGCATTTCTGAAAACTCCACGAGTGTACATGTAAGATTTGTGCATTTCACGATATGGAAATTCCACCTTAAAAAAAAAGGGAACGTAAATAAATATTGAACTCTGGTTAATGATACACATGTTGCAGGATTTAGGGTGTTCTGATGTCTGGAACTTATTTTGAAATGCATCCAAAAATATGGGACTTCCCTGGAGGTCCAGTGGTTAAGACCCTGCGCTTCCACTGCAGGGAGCATGGTTTCGATCCCTGCTCAGGGAACTAAGGTCCCACATGCAAAGCAAACAAAACAAAACAAAGAAAACAAAAATATGATGTATGGGTGGATGGAGGGATGGACAGTTGGCTAAATGTATGATGAAGCAAGTACAGTAAATGTTCACACCTGTAGAATCTAGGTGGTGGGGCAGGGCAGGCACCCGAGGAACACCTGGCATTCTTTGCTGTTCCCAATGTCCCATCGGAAGGCTCTCAGCCCCACTCACCAGCCGATGCTTGATGGCCACTCCTGTCCCATTTCAGTTTCCATTTCTTCCTCCAACAGCGATGCTGCTCAGAGCTCCACGTGCTTCCCGAGTGATGCCATCCGTTCCTGCAGCTTTGATGACCAGCTCTGTGGAGGGGCCTCTCACGGCCTGCAGCACAGAGCTCCAGGTCCAAAGCTGCACTCAGCCCCTTCCAAGACCACCTTCTCCTCACATGTGCCACCTCAGTAAGGGAACTGCCCTCCTCTGGGCTGCCTCAGACATCCTGTCCTGACCCCTCATCTCTGTCACCTGCCACATCTGACCCAGTTACAACTCCTATGTGCGCTATTCTCTGAGTCTCAAATCCATCTGATGCCCAGCCCCTTGATCCTCCTGCTTTGTCATCCCACCAGGCTCCCCACTTGCCCTACCCCCACCCCATCTTGCCCTGGCCAACCCATGTCCTACACCTCCGCCAGATGGAAGGTTCTGACTCCAGTCGTTACTTGAATACAAGCTCTCCCCTGCCCATGTCTGTAACACAGCCTTCAAGGCTCTCCAGGACCTGCCAACTTCCCAAGCCCCAGTGCCACCTTCCTTCTCCTTGCACACCTCACCCCAGACAGTGGGTCATTCCTACTGGAGCCCGGTGCCAAGCACAGGCTCTGGTGCAGAGAAGGTCCATGCCCCAAACACTTGAATGATGCCTGTACCGCCGCTGCGGCTTCAAACTCCTGCGCCGCCTTCTTCCTGCACGAGCCCCACGGGTGTTTGCAATGTTCACCTTCCAAGCAGCCATGTGCTCAGCCCCAGGACGCTGGATCTTTGATCAGTCTAAGAACCAGACGTCAGATCTCTATTTCCCCTCTTGCCATGGACCAACGTAGGGAGGGTCACACCATCTAATCCAGCCAATGAGACCTGAAAGGAAGACTGAGGGACTTCTGGGAGGCGTTTCCTTGCTCATAGATACGTAGACAGTTTCTTTTCTGCTTCTGCACTTGGCTGGGTGAGGAGGTGAAGTCTGGAAGATGCTCTAGCCATCTTGCCATCACGAGCGGTACTGCTGCCCCAGACCGGCAGTGTGGTATGGTAAGATGGGCTGAACCTGAGTGAACTTGGAGTTAACTCTTTTACCAACCCTGAAACCACCCTACCTTCTTACCTAAGATGATGAACTCCTGCCTGTTGAAGGCAGCTGAGTTGGTGTTTTTTGGGGTTTTTAAAAAAATACTTACTTTTGGCTGTATCGGGCCTTAGTTGCGGCACACGGGAACTTTCCTTGCGGCACGTGGGCTTCTCTCTAGTTGTGGCACGTGGGCTCCAGAGTGTGCCGGCTCAGTATTCGTGGCGCGTGGGCATAGTTGCCCCGCAGCATGTGGGATCTTTGTTTCCTAACCAGGGATCGAACCTGCGTCCCCTGCATTGGAGGGCGGATTCTTAACCACTGAACCACCACGGAAGTCTCTGAGCTGGAGTTCTGAGTTACAGGTGAAATCATCCTTACTCAATGTGGATGAATTAGAAGAAATTCAAAGGCTGAACCCTGAATTTTTGACAGAGACCTAGAGCTCACCTGCTTAGACCAGCAACCAGCGTAAGGGCTGTGAGAACCCTGCTCTGAGAAATACCCAGGATCCCAATTAAAGGGCAGGACGGCTCCCCAAAGATGTCCATGTTTTTATCCCAGAACCCATGAATATGTAATTTACATGGCAAAAGTGACTCGGCATATGTGATGAAGGATCTTGAGATGGGGAGATGATCCTGGATTACCCAATCTAATCACATGGGTCTTTAAAAGCAGAGAACCTGGGCTTCCCTGGTGGCGCAGTGGTTGAGAGTCCACCTGCCGATGCAGGGGACACGGGTTCGTGCCCCGGTCCGGGAAGATCCCACATGCCGCGGAGCGGCTAGGCCCATAAGCCATGGCCGCTGAGCCAGCACGTCCGGAGCCTGTGCTCCGCAACGAGAGAGGCCACGACAGTGAGAGGCCCACATAACGCAAAAAAAAAAAAAAAAAAAAAAAAAAAAAAAAAAAGCAGAGAACCTTTCCCAGCTGTGGCCAGAGAAAGATGTGACAATGGAAGAAGGGCCAGAGACATGTGACGTTGCTGGCTTTGTAGACAGAAGAGGGCCACGAGGCAAGGTGGGTGGGTGGCCTCCAGAAGCTGAAAAAAGCACGTAAACAGAATCTCCCTGTTCTTCCAGAAAGGTAGGCAGCCCTGGCAACCATGGAGTGAGATGTGTCACGCTTCTGACTTCCAGGACTGTAATGTAGCAAGTTCCTGTTTTTGTTTTGTTTTGTTCCCCCGCCCCCCTCCAAGTTCCTGTTCTAAACCACTTGGCTTCTATAATTTATATGGCAGTCATGGAAAATTAAGAGGCCCACTGAAACACAGAAACCAAAGGAAGTCCAAAGAACACATGGCTACTCTCCAGGCCAAGTCCTGCTCCCTTCTCACCCTCGCCGACTGCGGCTTCCCCGGAGAAGACTCCTGGTTAACAAGTAGGTAATGTCTGAGTCCGCTGGGGCTGCTGTAACAAAATAGCACAGTTCTGGAGACTGGAAGTCCAAGATCAAGTGCCAGCAGATTCAGCGTCTGTCTGGTGAAGAGCCTCTTCCTGGTTCCCAGATGGCTGTCTTCTTGCCACATCTTCACATGGAGGAAGGGGCAGAGATACTCTGTGGGGGTCTCATTTTTATAAGGGCACGAACCCCATTCGTAAGGGTTTCATCCTCCTGACCTCATCACTTCCCAAAGGCCCCATCTCCAAACGCCATTGCATTGGGCGACTAGGTTTCAACATATAAATTTCGAGGTGACACAGTCTACAGCAGTTAGAGGGCTCCCGTTTCTCATCCTTAGCAGCCAGCCCAGTTGTCCTGAGTTCATCACTGGCCTCTTCTGTGATCTGTGCGGTGGGCAGGACCATGCCTGTGTGGGCCACCTGTGTCCTTAAAGGCCGAGACTGGCCCGGAGCCAGAGCTCAAGAACTGTGGAATGCAGTCGTCAGCTCGTCAGCCGCTAAGGGAAGCTGAAGCTGTTGGGAGGCACCATTCCCACAGTGTCATCATGAATGTCACCCTGGGACTGGCCACTCAGAAGAGACCCTGGTTTCAAGGTTTCACCCCCGCCCTGTCATTTCTGGGACAAGGGATGGTGGGGGCAGCACGGAGAAACAAGACCCACAGGCTTTTTAAAATAACTGCATCCTTTAATGGCAGTAATACAATTATTGGATTAAGAGACCACAGGAGAAAGGGCAGGTGACGTTTCTGGAAGACAGATATGGAGTACAAAAAGGGGTGGAATAGAGTCATGCGACGATCATTGTAAAAATACAGTACGTTATATACATATTTGCACCATCAACTTTCAACTCTGAAATAGTATTTACACTTTTGTTACAATCCTGGTTAGAGAACAATTTTTCTTTAAAAGCTCAGCCTGATGGCAAATGAAAATTTCAGGTGAATTCATAGTCCCATGAGGTTCTTAGGCTGAATATTCCAAGAGGTGGGTTCCAGCTTCTATTTCATCCACAGATTTCAGTTTTAAAAAAGTATTTAATTTTGCTTTTATAAAAAAAATTCTCAAAGGAGGGAAAAAAAAACCCAACCACAGCCACACTGTGTATTCTTTCTTATTTTACAAACACTACGGGCTGCAGCCCTCGGCTTCAAGGCCAACACTGGTGGCTGAAGAAAAATCTCACTGATGATTGTTTAAAACAAAACAAAAAGACACAAAGACAAACCAAACCAACCTGATCATGGCGCACTGCCTCTCCCGCCCTTGCTTCCGGCCCCAAACTCAAAGACTATTTCTCTTCTGGGGCAGGGCGTTTGGTATTGAACCCTCTTTAACCTCCTACCCCGAGGAGGTGGGAGGGGGAACCCTTTGGCTGGGACACCATGTTTCCTCATTATTAGTAAGAAAGAGTCAGGGCCCTTAAGCGAGGTGGTTGAGACGGTGGGATGAGGAGGAAAAAGGCAGGAGACGGCCGGCCAGTAGCGGCACACAGGCGGGAGGGAGCCCCGGCCGCACAAGCCTCGCCGGTTCCCCTCAGGCCACGTCCACGGGGTAGGCCTTCTCTGGGGCTCTGTGGACAGGATGGGACCTCAGCCAGGGTCTTGCGGGAGGTCAGGCGGAGCCCGGGCAGGCATCTATGCTCCCTTCCCGGCTCAGCCGGATGAGGAGAGCAGGATACAGGCTTTGGGTCCCACGGCCCCTGCCCACAGTGGGGGTCCCAGTCCCTCTCCTGGAGAGGGCCCAGTAGCCCACACCCTGCCCTGGCTAGTCTCCCACCGTGTCCTCAGGCCCCCTCCCGGAAGTATCCACAAATCCAACTCTGTACACGCCTCGAACCCATGCACCTGTCAGCTTGGAAGAAAACCAAACACACCAAAACCACAGGCCCTAAAAATATGGTGCAAGGAGATGTGAAGAAAGCGGAGAAAGCAAAACACTTTGCCGAGAACCACCCAGGGATCCCTCTGTCAGGAGCCTGATGGCGTGGCCGTGCCATGGATCCTTGAGCTGTCCCCAGAGGGCCGGGGCCGGCTCACTGGGCACTTTGCCTTCTGAGCCCAGGACAGAGCCCAGCACGAGGGGGAAAGGCACGGCCGGGACACGACAGGACGGGATGGGCTAAGCTGACGGAAAGCGCGTGCTCTGCCTCTCGCAGGCAGCTCCTGGCCACACCAGCCTTGCCGACTCCAGGTCCATTTCTCACCCGGAGTCTCCTGTCGCAGGCTGGAGGGCGCCGGTTTGCTCTGGGATGAACTCTGGACGGAGGATGGCAGGGAGGCCGGTGTGTGAATCCAGATGAGACAGCAGTGGAAAAGGACTTTGTTTCTCCCGGCCCAGGCAGCTTCCGAAGGCTCTTTCTCTTTTCCTTCTGTCTTGACACTTTCTCACTTCCGCTGGCCCCTGAAGCGGGTCATCATGGCCTGCACACTGCAGAGGAGACGCAGAAATGCCTAGACCTGCTTCCATGCGGGTCCTTCCCACCATCTCGGCTCCGTCTCTTCTTGCTCATGCACCACAGGGTGAGCAGTGCTCAGTGCCTTCTCGACGCCTGCTGTTCCCTTTGTCCTGGCGGGGGGGGGGGGGGGTAGGATGGGGGGGAGGGGCCAAGCTCTGCCCAGAAAACCCACCAGACCCCCAGCCACCAAACTGGGGCCCCAGCCTTTAAGAAGTCCCTGAAAATCAGGCCTGGCCAAGCCAGGCGGAGTGCCAGCTGGGGCTGAGGCCCAGGGGACTCGCAACTGTACACATGCACATGTAGGTTTTCTTGGCGGGAGCCTAGGAGCCCCGCAGCACTGACCAGAAGTTAAAGATAGTTATATACAATTTATATGTTTCAAAGAAAGTACTACTTTAAAAAAAAAAGGAGGGTGGGGGAAGAAAAGAAAAAAGAATAGGAAAAAAGAAAAGAAAGAACACCCAGACCCCCTCCCCCCTCCCCCCAAGTCCCCAACTCTGGTTGCTGCCCTTAAATATTGCCCTGGGAAGGGTGGGGTGCAGGGAGCGCTCGACTCCGGCTTAACACTACTGGCAAAAGGGGGAGGCAGTGGGGTCAAAGCCTTTAAAAACATCTTTCAGGGACCCAGCGTCCTGCTCACCCTCTTGGGCCGGGCTGTTGCCAGCAAATGGGCTTCCGGAGCCCGTCTTGGGTGCCTGTTTCACGGTCCCGAAGAGGGTGGGCACCGGGAGGTTGTGCACGCCGGGCTGGGGCGGGACGCCCTCTGCTGGCGGGGCGCCCGTGGCAGCGGCGGGGGCCGCAGTGGCCTTGGGCCGGGGCCGGTTATAACTGTTGTACCTGTCTGTGGCCGTGACTGCGGCCCCATCTGCCCCAGACTTCCCCGATTCAGGCTGTTCCAGGGCAGACTTGCGGACAAATGGGGGCTCCTTGGCCTTGGTGGCGGAGCTCTTGCCGTTGCCCTCAGGGCCCTTGGGCTGCGTGCCTGCATCAGCGGCCGGCTCTGCAGCTTTGCCACCCGTGTTGGGAGTCCTGGGGTCGTAGAGGCTGATGCCGCTCAGCACGCTGCTCTGCCCGCTCCCGCTGCCCTGGCCCAGGCCGCCGGCTGCCAGCACGCGGGGGTCATAGGGGGCGGTGGCTGGCGGGGAGGACTCCCCGCTGGGGCTGGCAGCTGGAGAGGGCGCTTCGGTGGGGCCAGGCTTGGCTGCCCGGGAGGAGGCAGCAGAGTCTGCTGGTTTCTGCAGCCGGGGGTCGGTGGGTGTCTTCCGCACTCGAGGGTCACTGGGCTTGTCACCGGGGCCAGGGGCCGCCGAGGGGCCAGTGGCATTGACAGTCTTGAGGATGCGAGAGAGGAGCTCAAAGTCAGGCAGGCTAGAGCCAGATGTGCTGGGATCTGTAGAGGTGCCTGGGCGCTGCCGGGGGTTGGGGGGGCCCGAGGTGGTGGTGCGGTGCAGCCTGGGATCCAGGGCAGGCAGGGACTGCAGGGCCGCAGGGACGGGGGGCACTGCATCCTGCTTGGGGATGGGCAGGGGGATCAGGTCCTCAGGGTTCCAGAGCACAGTGCGGGCAAAGCTCGGCTTGCTCAGGGTCACATCCTTCTTGATGTGGCTGAACTGCTGCAGCTGCGAGCGCGGGTCCCGCAGTGGGTGCCCAGGGAGGGGGTCCAGGGGAATGTTCACAGCCTTCTCCCGAAGGGCCCGTTCCCCTTCCTCCTCTTCTGCAGGGGGTGGTCCAGACCCCTTGGAGCCACTGGGGCCTGCGGGGCTGGAATGAAGGCCGCCTTCGGGCTTGGGGGTAGACAGGGAGCGAGCCAGTCGAGGGTCAGAGGGTCCTGTGTCACCTGGGCCTGAACTGCTGGAAGCCTCGACGTGGCGGCTAAGTCTGGGGTCCCGGCTGAGGCGGGGGTCAGCCAGCCGCCCTCCCGTGGGGTGTCCCTTCTGGAGGCGGGGGTCCCCCAGCCCAGTGCTGCTCAGCTCCCCGACAGAAGCCTGGGGTCGGCTAGACGTCTGCTGCCTCAGGGTCTTCAGGATGGAGGTGACGCTGTTCCCACCCTCATCCTCATCACTTGAGTACCAGTTTCCAGTGTCACCTGAGAAAAAGCAGAAAGGAGCAGGGAGAGGGTGAGTGGCCACCACATCTGCCACCAGTCCTCTTTGGATCCCATGGCAGCCCACTCCCCTGCCTCTTACCTCTCAGAACCTCAGTTTCTCCTCTCTTACAACACCCCATCCCCAGCACAGGATGCCACGAAGAGCCAGTGAGCTCAGGCAGGCCAAGCACCGAGCTTGGCAGGTCTCTGGCTGTCGTTTATGGACCTTTCCCCGTACAGGCACCATTCTAAGTACTTTGTCTTATTTGTCACAAACACCCAGGATATAGCGTTATCATCACGCCCATTTGACAGATAAGAAAAACAGAGGCACAGACAGTGCCATAAGATAGGGGACGGAGCCAGGGTTGAGCTCAGACTCCGAGTCCAGGGCTCTGCCGCCACCTCCTCACCTCCTGGGCAGGTTCAGGCCCCAGCACGGCAGGCCTGGCTCTGAGTGCCTGTGAGCAGCTACTGCTGCCTTGGCTCTCACTGCGCTTGGGGCTCACAGACACGTGCCTCCCAGGCCCCTCAAAACGTTTCCGCGACCCAGGGCAGGGCAGTCACCAGCTGATAAGAGGCGGGGCCAGGTGGGCAGACTCAGAAGCTAGCCCATGCCCAACTTTCTAGGCAGGTGCAACCGGAGCCCCTAGGGGAGGGGGCTGTCCCCTGTTCTCACTGTCCCACTTGCTCCTCAGCTCTGGTCAGAGCCACCCATGGCCTCTGGCTTCAGGTTCTACATACCGTTTCTGTCCGCCCCCTTTCACCCTGGGGTGGATACCATCAGGTCACTGCACAGCACCTGAGACTTGGCAGCTGTGCCTGTGATCATTACTGGTTTATGTTGATGACTAGCTCTCATCTGTTGGCTTCCCGAGAACATGATCTGGGAAAGGGGGATTGAGAATCTCCCTACAGCCTCCTCTGTAAGGGTGCAGGGGGTGAACCGTATTGCCTGCTGTCTCCTCCAGGGACCAGCCCACCTCCCTCCTCAATGGGATCAGGGTTTCTCCCGAACCCCACGACACAGAAGGGCAGCCCCGACTTCTAATTTTCTCAGGGACATGCAGCAGCCCCAGCAGCTTCACAGCCCTGGGCAGGGGTCCTCCCCGGCCACAGGTCCCTTTCTGACACAAAACCCGACCTAGGTGCTCCCCACCTCTGCCCTGCACGGCGGCCCGGGGGGCTGCGCCCGTCAGGGAAGCCCCTGCCCCTGGGGAGGACACATGCCTTCCTCACTCTCCCGGTCCTGCTTGCTGCGCTCAGCCAGCCTCCTCGCTCTCTCCTCCTCCTCCTGCTGCTTCTGCTGGATCCTCAGGTACAGGGCCCTCTGGGCCGAGGGCAGGAAGTCAGGGACACCGGCGCCCGGCTTCGGCCGGCCTGGGGGCCCTCCCTCAGGGAAGCTGTCAGGCTCCAGAGGGTGCTCGGGGAAGAGGTGCTCCCCAGGCTCCCCCGGCAGCTCTTCGTAGTGCCCGTAGTCCTCTGTGGCAGGGAAGAACCGAGGGTTCATGTCGGGAAGGGCCTCACGGCACCAACTCCGACCCACCCGTGCCCTTAACTGGAAAACCACCCCCTGATGGCGATGGGTGAGAATGTGTAGCCCGTCCCTTCCTACCCTCCCCAGGAGGGGCCCCACGGAAAGCCCAGCAGCGGAGGGCGGAGCAGCCAATGGGGGCAGGGAGGGTCCCACCTAGGATGCAGCCACTGAGAATGGGGTTCACGGTGAGGCTTAGTGACATGGGCAAATGCTCATGAGGTGAAAACAGGACGGAACATCGTACGGATGTTTGTAAAACACAAAGAAAAGGCTTTGAAAAGACAGACAGAAAACAGTCCCTCTGGGGATGAGAACAGGAGAGAGGGGCTGCGGGATCTTTCACTTTTTACTCCACACATTTCTGATCTGTCTTAATTACTCTTGATGAGCATTAATTTTATGATTGCTTTAAATAAATAAATAAGTAATCAATAAAGAAAAACACACCCTAATCTCTCAGTAAGCTCAGAATATGAGTTCAACCATGGTAAACAAAGACTAGTAAAGAAGAGAAGAAAATACACCACAATGTTGCTATGGCTACACGTCCACCCAGAGGCTGACGGGTGATTCCTCCTCCCTTTATGGGTTCCTAACTCCACAAACGTTTATGAGCGTGCTGCTGCATTTAAAGGGACGGGGTGTGGGGGTGTTTCTCCCATACAGCATCTAGGAAGCACAAGGCGGAAGGGCTTGCCTTCATTCTCGAAGGGCGGGCAGGCGCCCAGCATTAGCCACCTCCCTTCACAAATGCTACCCAAGTCAGAGCCAAAGATGAGGGGAACACCGTGGACAGATCTTCAACGACACGCCCGGAGACTTGTGTTTGTGCGCGTGAACGTTCTGCAAGGCTGAAATATCCCCTATCTGCACCGTGTGATGTGGCTCCCCTACTGAGCAGCCAAAACGTGGCCAGCGCTACCAAGAGAGTGCATCTGTAACTTAAAGGAAACTTTCAGGATTAAAGTGATTAAATATGCAAATATGTCATACACAAAGTGTATAAAGCAAAAAGTGAAAGGTCACTTTCTTCTAGCCCCTGAACTTCATAACACGTGAACTTGATGGGCGAGTCTGCTCTGAGCCACACCCTGGCTCGGAGCTGGGGACACTCCTTAAACAACAGTCCCACCCAGTCCCCCTTGCACGGAATTCAAGAGTGAATTACTTGACGGTTCTGCTATTTTCAATATATTAAAAACAACTGAATAGTACTAAAAAGGTAGATTTCATGATATGGGCATTAGAGTGAATTACTCCAGAGATACCAACTGTTATCAGCTCGACAGACTTTCGGGTTTTCTTCCCCACCCAGACCTTTTCCATGCATGTTTCATACACGTTGTTTAAAGGGGGAGGAAGCCCCCTCAGGTCGCCTGCTTTTCTCACTTGAGAACAAGCACCCTGCCCCAAACACCTGCTCTCATGCCTTTGAACACTATTGAGATGCCAAAGACTCTCACACTGACCTCCAGCCTGGTCAGCTTCCTGACGTCTGCATGGCTGTCAAACGGGCACCTCGTGCTTAATGTGGCCAAAGCAGAAGTGCTGCCCTGCCCCAACCTGGCTCGGCATGAACACCCAGAGCGCCTCTGCCCCGCAGCTGGCACCCCCACCCGCCCCTGCCACCCTGTCACGTTGGCCCTATGGCTCCACTCTAAACCTAGCCCTGCTGCTCCCTGTCCTCTCCCGGCTGCCACCCACCTCACCTCTGCCCAGGGCGACTCAAGGGCAGCCCACATGCTTCCAAGATTCCCCTCCGGCCCCTACTAGCATCCATCGCCCTTGTGTTCCTCCACTATCCCCGTCACTCTTCCACCGAGTCCACCTCGCCATGGCCCGCCGGGTCCTGTGTGCTGGGACTTCTCTCTCTCCCCTGTCCTCCCTTTCCAAGCCACACAGACACCTTTTTTTCCCACAAACAAGGTGACTGGCTGAGGCCTCCGTACCTGCTGCAGCTGCCACCTAAGCCAAGCCCACGACTCCCTCCCCGCCTTCACCTCTCAGACAGGCCTCTGCTGGCTGTGACGCACCCAGCAGGCCCGGCCTCCACCCATCACCCTCACACGGTGCCCCATTTCACCGCCAGCAATGACCAATGCCGAAACGAGCTGACGACCTTGTTTACACATTTCCTGTCGGTTTCCCTCCACTCAAATGCAGTTAAGGCAAGGACTACGTGCTTTGCTTGCTCTGACCCCACGCCTAGAAGCACGCCTGGCCCCTGGCAGCAATGACACATCTCATCCTTCTGAGGGCTGCACACCGCCTCCTACTGATGCGGCACTGTCATCCAAGCACCCAACTGTCGGACGTTTAGTTTGTTACCAACACATGTTCTCGTTTCGTAAGAAAGGAAGGAAAGGAGGAAGGAAGATGGTCAGTGTGGGGACAGAACAAGCAGAGTCGCAAGGCAGCTCCAAGCCAAGAACCACCCCAGAAGGAGGCCGCTTTGGTTGAGGGCACCTCAGCCTTGAAGTTCAACACCATTCCACACCCATCCCTCTAACTTCCCAAGCTCCCACTCCACACACACCAAGCAAAACTTACAGAAATTAAATAAGTTATAGTGATGGTAATCATAACACTCCTCCTAGACTCAACAGGGTAGTGAATCCCACGTCACTGAAAACGTTCAACCACTCACGGGACAGAGATGGAGTTGGATTCATGTTTTCAAAGACTCAGACCAAGGAAGAAAAACCAAATCTTCCTGACTACATTCCACTGTGCAGACCCCAGCAGCCCCGGCTGGCCCCCACCCTGAGCCCTGCATACCTGCGTCCCCAATGAGTCCTGGCTCCATCTCCATGCCCTCTTGCTGCTGGTAAAAGTTTTCATAGAAGTTCTGGGCTGGTGGGATGGGGGGCATCATTCCAGAATGTGGGGAGTCTCCAGGACCATAGGGCATCATTGGAGGGCCGCCAGGTCCCATGGGCGGGCCAGGATTCATGCCAGGGCCCATTGGCATGTCAGGGTGCATGTCCGGATGCATGTCAGGGTGCATGTCCGGGTGCATGTCGGGATGCATGTCAGGATGCATCGGGGCCCCCATCGGCCCCGGGGGTCCCATGTTGGGCCCGGGGCCCATCGGTCCTGGGGGTCCTCCGGGTCCAGGGAACCTGGAAGGAGAAAATGGTGCCCGTGAGCAGGGCTGCAGAGGAAGGGTGGCAGCCACATCCCTGAGGAGACACAGAGGCCTGCTCATGGTTGAGCAACAGAGGGCTCCAGACCAGGCCACTGAGGGCTTTGGAGAGAGGCAGGATGCTGGCCTGGTTAGGTTCCAGGCCACAGGGCCCTGGCACAAAGGAGCCTGGCTGAGCCCAGAAAAGCCCCCAGGCACTCACCTCACACCCAGTTTCTCAGCCAGCTGTCCTGTGGGCCGCACCACGATCTCAAACAAGGAGGGGATCTTCTTGTTGTACATGTCCTGCTGCTGCTGCAGCTGCTGTGGGGACAGCGGCTCATGCACGGGCATGGGCAGCTGAGGGGGGCCAGGGGGCGGGGGCGGGGGCGGGGGCGGGGGCGGGGGGCCACCCTGCATGGGCCGGCCATTCGGAGAGGTCGGGGCCGGAGGGCCAGGTGGGCGGGGCGGGGTGGGCAGGAGGCCCACGCCAGGGGGAGGTTTGGGCAGGGGGTTGATGCCCTGCTTCTTCAGCTCCTCAACTTCCTTCTCATCCTCAGCGCCTGCCTCTGCATCATCAGCCAACATCTGCGGGCCAGAAGGACAAAACAGTGAGAGTAAGGACAGGGGAGGAGGCGGGTTGGAATGCACTCCTCCGGGGCTGAGAGCTGAATTTGCTGAGGATAGCTCTTCAATATCCCAAGGCCCTTACAGCAGTGGTACCCAACGCCCGGGCCACGGACTGGTACTGGTCTGTGGCCTGTTAGGAACCGGGCCACACAGCAGGTGAGAGGTGGGCAAGCGAAGCAAAGCTTCGTCAGTATTTACAGCCGCTCCCCGTTGCTCGCGTTCCTGCCTGAGCTCGGCCTCCTGTCAGATCAGCGTGGGCATTAGATTCACACAGGAGCACGAACCCTACTGTGAACCACACATGCGAGGGATCTAGCTTGCGTGTTCCTCATGAGACTCTAACGCCTGGTGATCTGAGGTGGAGCGGAGGCGGTGATGCCGGCGCTGGGGAGCGGCTGCAGATACAGATTATCATCAGCAGAGAGGTCTGACTGCAGAGACCATAATAAATCGGTTGTTTACAGACTCATATCAAAACCCTATCAATGCAAAAACAAACAAACAAAAACAACCCCTATCAGTGAGTGGCAAGTGACAATTAACCTGCATCTTACGGAGCAGACTGGACATAAGCAACACACTTTGGGTGTCACTGTCTCCCAACACCCCCAGATGGGACCATCTAGATGCAGGAAAACAAGCTCAGCTCCAACTGATTCTGCATTACGGTGAGTTGTATAATTATTTCATTATATATTACAATGTAATAATAACAGAAATAAAGTGCACAATAAATGCAACGCGCTTGAATCACCCTGAAACCATCCCCCATCCCCAACCGGGTCTGTGGAAAAACTGCCTTCCACAACACCGGTCTCTGGTGCCAAAAAGGTTGGGGACTTCTGCCTTACAGCATAAGGCCAATGACCACAAAGCCTCTCTGGCACAAAAGTCATCGCCCCATACCACTGCCGCATCCCTTCTCGGTGAACAGCTGACAGGGGAGCCAGTCTTATTTGGCAGCAAAACACATGCAACGTACTATTTCACCATTTTCAAGTGGACAATTCAAGGACATTAAGTACATTCGCGATGCTGTATAACCACCATCTCTATCTAGTTCTAACACCACCGAAGAAGACGCCATACCCATTAAGCAGTCACTCCCCATGCCCTGCTCCCTCCCAGCCCCTGGCAACCACCAATCTACTTTCTGTCTCTATGGATTTGTCTATTCTGGACATTTCACAGAAACGAAATCCTATAACATTGTGGCCTTTCGTGACCGGCTTCTTTCACTTAGCATGACATTTTCAAGGCTCACCCATGTTGTAGCTGTATCATCTATTTTATCTATTTTTTTAATCTATTTTTATCTATTTCATGGCTGATTAATAGTTCATTGTTCTGGGCTTCCCTGATGGTGCAGTGGTTAATCCGCCTGCCAATGCAGGGGACATGGGTTCAAGCCCTGGTCCAAGAAGATCCCACATGCCGCGGAGCAGCTAAGCCCGTGAGCCACAACTACTGAGCCTGCACTCTAGAGCCCTAGCACCACAACTGAGCCCTCACGCCTAGAGCCCGTGCTCCACAACAAAAGAAGCCACCGCAATGAGAAGCCCATGCACTACAACGAAGGGTAGCCCCTGCTAACCGCAACCAGAGAAAGCCCACGTGTAGCAACAAAGACCCAACGCAGCCAAAAATAAATAAAAATAAAATAAATTTATATATAAAAAAAGTTCATTGTTCTGTTTGAATTTTAAGGGCGCCTCACCGCACTTGTAATCAAAACCCAGTCACTTACGAGGACCCACAGGGCCTGACAGCAGGGCTGGGTGTCTGGGGAGGACTTCACAGCACCCTGGAAGCTTCATTTCCTTCTATGGTGTGTGGACTCCTCCACCCTAAGCACCCAGCTCTGTTTCAGTTCTGCGGACAGCTAAGCTCTTTCCCCAGCAGGGTCCTGGCCTGGACCAGGCCTCTCCCCAGGCATTCGTTTTCCCCTCCATTCTTAATGTATGGCTCCGTATCCCCCAATTGCTGGGGTCTCTTATTAAAGGTCAACTCAGAGTGACTGGCCAGGTCTCCTGTATTTAGTACTGGAACACCATCAGCTCCCTTGAAAGCACTGCCCAAGCTCTGTAAGATTTTACATTTAGTTGTATCTTTGTTTATTCCTGGCCCGACGACTACCAACTCCACAAGGGCAAGACCCGCAGGGCCCACCATAAGGCCTGTTACAGGGTAGATGGACAATTCCAAAGTCTGAATTCAAGCAGAACGTCTCACCAATTAGGATCCTGGGCAGAAGTTAACACTGCAGGCCTGCCTGCTTCTCTTGGAAGGCCAGCTTGCAATGTTGGCCTTTGGCTGGTGCCTGGGAACCTGGATTTCGAGAGGGTTCCCAGGATTCCCTGACTGCTAAGAGGGGCTCACTGTGTCCAAACCGTTTGCACAAACACCATGCTTTCTGCGGAACACCCCTTTTCCTTCTGGGAGTCTGGGATTTTGGTACATGCCAGGCAGAGGCTGCCCTCAATAAAAACCTTGGGCACTGACTGAGTCTCTACTGCACGCCCATGGTGGACAGCGTTCTACGCGTTGTGTCACAACCTGAGGAGTTATACACGTCCCGTGTGACTCCAGGGGGCGAGGACTCCTGGAAGCTGGTGCCTGGTTTCAGCCTTTACCGCCTGCCTTTCCTCTGTGCATTCTGTTTGAGGGTCTCTGGGCTCCCTGCACATTCCCTCCACTGCCCCGATCCCAGTGTGTAATCGGCGTCTACCTGATTGATTTAACTCATTGGAGTTAAATCTCAGCCAGCTCGGCCCTGGGAGTCTCCCCAGCAAATTGTCCAACCTGGGCCCAGGTGGCCTTGGGGACCTCGGCACACATGCCTTAGTGGACCCTAACGGGGGCTCTGAGACGCCCCGGCGCCTCAGCCTCAGTGCTGCTCAAGACAACCCCTCCTCTTGCTCCCCCGCCCAGGGACAGTGGTGGCGGCGTGGGTGGCAGAGGCAGGACTTCCCAGCGGGTGTCAGGCAGTTCCCAGCTTTTCTCTCTCCTAACCATCAGCAACAGTATGTGGACCCAGGGACGCAGAGTCCAAGAAGAATTTGGCTTCAAAGGGGACGGAAAACTTGGAAGTCTGATCAGTGGAAAACATCTGTTCCCTTAGAGCCCTGCTACTCAAGGTGTGGTTTGTCTGTGGACCAGCAGCACAGGGGGACCCGCTGAACTAGGACCACATTTCACACGTGTCCACCGCAGTGTGGGAAACGCTGCCCGAGACTAGCTGTGCTGAGAGAGCCCCGCACCTCGTGGTGTCTTTTAGCACGGCTCTCGGGGGCGGAGGAGGGGCCGCAGCCACAGAGGCAGCCCTGACTGCTCTACTGCCCCACGTTCCGCCCACTTCCCTTCCAGCCAGCTGGCCCCTTTTGGTCCCTCAACCGTGTTGTAGCTGTTGCTCGCACTGTGACCCCAGCCCAGCACATGCCTCCCTCGCCCCTCCTTCCTGCCTGTTATTCACCTGGGGCCAGCGAGTGTCACCTCCTCACTGAGCCTCCCCCCCATGGCAGCCTGTTTGAGGGTCTCTGGGCTCCCTGCACATTCCCTCCACTGCCCCGATCCCAGTGTGTAATCGGCGTCTACCTGATGACTGGATCCTGTCTCCTCACCACTGCGTCCCCGGTGCCCAGAACAGTGCCTGCTACAAAGCAGGCGTGACCACACATTTGTTAAATAAATGAGCAAAGAAAACAGATAAGCGTACCTTCCCCTGCATTCCCTGGGCTCCAGAGGGTGGGGCACAGGGGACTAAAGGAGTTAAGGCTTTGACGGGCCTACCCGGTTGCTTGGTGCTCCTCTGGGTTTGCCTCCCAGCTCCGCTGCCCCTCCACCTCCCCACCTTCGGCTGGGGCTCCCACACCACCTCTCTGGCCAGAGCTACGGGTACCATCTCCATCTGGCCGCACCTCATTCCATGCACCTCCTGCTCCTCCGCAGGCCACTAGCTGGGCTGTGAGGGGGGGACCCCGCACCCCTCCCTTCTCTTATCCCCACCCCCAAACTCCACCCAGGAGCTGCTGCCCAGCTCAGCCCCGCCCTCCGGCCCGGGCCCCACCTTCTCTGAGAGGGACCCTGCCCCAGCCTCTCTGCACTCACTCCCCCTCGGGCAGAGCAGCCTCCAGTCACAGAGCCAAAGCCCTGCACTGCCAGCTCCTCTCAATGGAATGCCCTCAGGTGTAGGCAAAACCTAAGGAGGACGTTATACCTCATTAAACAGGAACAAACTTGACCACAACTTCCTCCCCATCCAGGGAGGGGATGCCGTGGTCCAGACACCAAATGCGCCACACTCCCCTCGCCCCCGAGACTAGGGTCACACATCTCTGTACCTCTCAGCACTCGGGAACACCCAGCCAATGGCCCCTGTGCGGGGGACAGAGGCTGAGGTGATCCTTCCACTGCCATCCCTGGCCCGGCACGGTGCTCAGCACACTGGGCCATGCAATGAACTCAATGACCAAACGAACTGAAGCACTGGCCCACAGGACAGCCCCTACGAGCGTATCGCTGGTCCCCAGGCAAGGCGGGCACCCTCTCTCTCACACTCACCTCCCTGGGTCCCATCACTTCTGCTTCCCCACTGTGCCCCACAATTGGGGCTTCCACACTCATTCCACGCTGGAGAGAAATCTCACCTTATGGTGGGCTCCCACTCCAGGACTTCGCCCCCCCACCCCTCACGCAGACCCCACGACACCCCGACGAGGACTCCCGCGAGGGACACAGCCAGCTCCCTGCACTTATCTCTTTACCCGCCACCCACACTGGGCCACAAGCGCTGCCTCAAAAGCAGGGGCTGAATCGCATCAGAGCCCAGAACACTGATGCATAAGATACACAGGAAATGTCAACACCCCACCCCACCCTGAAAAGCTGAACCCAAACCATCCAGGCAGTCCTCCGGCACATCTATCCCTAGAGACACCCATGCGCCCCTTCCTGGGCCTCTCTGAAGCAAGGAGCTCCCTCACACCACACAACCAGGGCCTTGCTGGGTCCCACAACCTCCCCCGCCAGGACTGATTCTGAATGATTCCCAGGCTTCCAAAAGTCAAAGGCATCCTCTCAATGGAAAAGGACGGCCACACCTGCGGATACACATAGACATGTGGGCCAAGGAAATAAGAAATAAGCTCATGTCCATTTGTTAAACATTCTAAGCTTTGGGAATTCCCTGGTGGTCCTGTGGTTAAGACTCTGGGCTTCCACTGCAGGGGGCGCGGGTTCAATCCCTGGTTGCGGAACTAAGATCCTACAGGCGAATTAAGATCCTGTACGGCACAGACAAAAAAAAAAAAAAAAAAAATCTAAGCTTTTGCCCCAAACTGATAACAAATCAAACGTTCTTCAACTGGTGACTAGATAAACAATCTCAGATCATCCACACTGAGTGGAGTACTACTCAAGAACAAACAGTGATGAACTATCAATACTTGCAACAATGTGGATGAATTTCAAACGCGTTATTCGGAATGAAAGACGGCAGATTCAGAAGGCTATTATAGGGCTTCCCTGGTGGACCAGCGGTTAAGAATCCGCCTGCCAATGCAGGGGAACTGGTCCGGGAAGATCCCACATGCCGCAGAGCAACTAAGCCCGTGCGCCACAACTACTGAGCCTGCACTCTAGAGCCCACGAGCCACAACTACTGAAGCTCACATGCCACAACTACTGAAGCCCGCGCACCTAGAGCCTGTGCTCGCAACAAAACAAGTCACCGCAATGAGAAGCCTGCGCACCGCAACGAAGAGTAGCCCCCACTCGCCACAACTAGAGAAAGCCCACGCACAGCAACAAAGACCCAACAAAGTGAACAAATAAATTTTAAAAATAAATAAATTTATAAAAAAACAAAAAACAAAAGGCTATATAAACTGCACACACGTTTAGAAGCTACATACCATATATCTATTTATATGACTTTCTTGAAAAGGCAAACTACAGGGACAGAAAACAGATCAGTGGTTTCCAAGGTCTGGAAATGGGAGAGGCACTGATTACAAAAGGGGAGGGGTTCTGGGGGTGAAAGAATGAATTTCCTCTACCTAGACTGTGAGGTGGTCACATGACTCTCTGTGTTTGTCAAAATTCACAGAACTAGGGAAAATTCCCTGGCTGTCCAGTGGTTAAGAGCTCTGCGCTTCCACTGCAGGGCGCATGGGTTCGATCCCTGGTTGGGGAACTAAGATCCCGCATGATGCCCAGCACAGCCAAAAAAAATTAACAGAACTAAACAGGGACACTTTTTTTTTTAGACTGGATACAAACTATACCTTGACAAACCTGACTATAAAACAGTATATGTATAAAACGGTAACTGAAGGATTTAATGGTAAAGAACCATAATGTACGCAACTTATTTTCAAATGGATCAAGGAAAAAAAATAAACGAGAGCAAAGTGATAAAGCAAATGGGGCAAAATAATGCTGACAGAGGAATCTAGGTGGAGGGAATTCTTTGCCTTATTCTTGCCACTCACTCTCACGTTACAGTCACTGACAGCCCCAAAGGCAGGCATGTCTCAAACCTAGAGTGGATGGTTGGAAGCTGATGTATCTGGACAGACAGAAACATCACCAAGAAGCAAGAAAATAAAGCTGAAGAAAAGGGTGGAAGAGAGAGCACAGACATTTCAAGAGAGGATGACGAGGCCCTGTCCTAAGTGGCACCACAGCTTGGACCCAAGGGCTGCCCAGGAGCCTCAGGCGCCAGCCCTAGTTGATCAAGCTGCAACTCTGTCCAGGACAGAAGGAAATGGGTGACCCCACACGTTTATCAGGGTTACTCTGGGCCCATTGTAAAGGTTCAAGTTTTACTTTCTGACCACCCAAATTCGATTCTGGAATGGTTTTTCCAGGTTCAACACTCATTTTTAACCTACTAAGACTTGACTTTAGATAGGGGATGTTACTGATAATCTCAAAATGTTTGTGACCAGAAATGGAAACGTGCCACCTTGATTTGCTTTGAGTTTTTATTAGGGTGTCTAGAGCTGTGCTGTCCGATATAGTGGTCACTGGCCATGTGTGGCTACTGGGGTGCTATAAGCAGAAAATAAACACTAGATTCCTCAGACTTAGTACCAAAAAAAAAAAACCCCAAAATATCGTAATTATTTCATCATTTATTACCTGCTGAAGTGGTACTTTGGACATGGATATACTGGGTTAAATAAGATATGCTGGTAGCACTAATTTCACCTCTTTTTACTTTTTTAATGTGGCTACTAAAAAATTTAAATTTGTGGCTCTGTGGTGTTCCTACTGGACAGCACTGGTCTAGAGAGCAAACTCTGAACCACCAGCAGGGGGCAGTCCTCAGTCAGAGATTGTTTAGTTCTTCAAATGAGAAATGAAACCGCCATGACTTTTCCCATTCCTTACCCTGTGAATGACTCACAGATTCTAGACAGCTACCAGTTACAAAACCCTATTCCTAGGATAACAGGCCAAAGGGCCTGGCAAAGATGAGAACTTTCTCCATGAATGCTCTCCCAATGAGGAGTGGACGTTCTCTTGCTTTGCTTGTGCAGGGCTTCCCCTCAACCCCTCAGGCAGCCCCGGCCCGCGTGGGTGGATTCCTGAACCTGGCTGAGGCCCCGATTCTTTCCATTCTCAAAAAACAGCCAATCTCCTTAAGCTTTCTGGGAACCAGAGAGAAGGCAGGAAAGCCTTCATGTGAAAGGACATGTGTTCCCGCACACATTCACCCAGTGATGGATGTCAGGAAATCAAGGACAGGAACCGGGGGCCCCAAAGTCCTCAGCCTGACTCCTCAGGGAGAACAACAGACATGAGGATGAGTTTCAAATGTCATTTGGCTGCTAAGGAATCCCTGATACCTCACTGTTGAGGAAGTCTCCCCATCGTGAGAGCCTCCAATTGCCCCATACTTTTTCTACTATATAAAAGAACCCTTAAGACTTGGAAAGAAACGTTTGACCCTTCCATCAAAACAGAACCCATCCAGGGACTTCCCTGGTGGCACAGTGGTTAACAATCTGCCTGCCAATGCAGGGGACACGGGTTCAAGCCCTGGTCCGGGAAGATCCCACGTGCCGCGGAGCAACTAAGCCCGTGCACCACAACTACTGAGTCTGCGCTCTAGAGCCCAGGCACCACAACTACTGAAGCCCGCATGCCTAGAGCCCGTGCTCCGCAAAAAAGAGAAGCCACCACAATGAGAAGCCCACGCACTGCAACTAAGAGTAGCCCCTGCTCACTGCAACTAGAGAAAGCCCACGTGCAGCAATGAAGACCCAGCACAGCCAAAAATAAAAAATACAAATAACTTAAAAAATAATTCAAAAACAGAACCCATCCGAAGTCTCACCTCCTCTTTGTATACCACGGGCTCTCTCTAAAGGACAGTTAAGAAATCACAAGGTATGTTTGGAGACACACCACGCAACATTCCTTTTAGGGAGCCGCCCCTCCAGGGAAAACCGTCCCGGCCGGAGAGAAGACACATGTGTGATCACCTCAATTCTCCCTGCAGAGTATACAGTCCCCATTTCCTCCTAAACATGGCCCAGCTCCAATCAACGCAACTGGGGATTCTGGTCCCGCACAGAGGCCAGACAGGCGGGCTGCAGTGCCAGGCCCGTGGCAGGCGTACCTCCTGGTCCCCATTAGCTACGGCTGCTGTCAGCCTGGACATTACCTTGTCCAAGAGCTCTCTGGTCTCCTCGGTCAAGGGGTCGTGAGAGAACATGCAGTCATCGCCGTTGATGCAGTTTCCGGTCGTGTGGTACAACTTACACGGAAAATCACGTTCACGGCAAGTTAAGGCAAATGCCTCACCTCATGAAACCCACCCAAGGACAGAATCCAAGCCCCTTTGTTTTAGAGACAAGGAAACTGAGGCCCAGAGAGGCGAAGTGACTGGCTCAGAGCTGCACAGGAGGTTGGTAGCTGACCCAAGGTGAGACCCCGGTTCTCGACATCCCCACTCCGTAGTGCTTCCCGCCCCACCACGCTGGCCTTGAGGCTGTGTCCTCAGATCCTCACTCAACAGGAAGAGGGGAAAAGTTCAACGATTTGCCCATGGTTACACAGCCATTTGAAAAATCTCAGAAAGGTAACAGGCAATGGTATAAGCCAGTCTCGAGAGTACACTTGACCCTTGAACAACATGGGGGTTAGGGGCGCCAACTCGGTCAAAAATCTGAGTATAATTTGTAATCCGTCCTCCATACCCTCAGTTCTGCATCTGTGGATCCAACCAACCACAGATCGTGTAGTACTGCAGTATTTACTACTGAAAACAAAACAATATCTGAGTGGACCTGCAGAGTTCAAACCCATGTTGTTCAAGGGTCAACTGTATATGTAAAGGGAACATATAACGTGTGTGCCTCCGTTTAGTCATCTGCAGACTAGGAAGAGCAGACCCATCACAGGGCAGATGTGAGGGTTAAGAGATGGATGCGCAAAGCTCTTGGCACAGTACTGGCACACAGAGCGAAAGTGTGGTGAAGATCAGCTATTATTACCAATAAGGAGAAAAGGAGCTCTGCACCCTCAATCAGATCAAATGTGGGCACCAAAGGATATCATGCATATAGGGGCAGTTCTCGGCTCTGGCACAAAATCCGGTGATGTAAAACTTGCACAGTTCTCGCTTCTTTGGTAGCTCGATGTCGTGGCTAAAATTACAGTGGTCTCCCTGGAAGAGAAGCAGTGAAAAGGTAAGGTGTTTGCAAAAGGAAGTACTGCTCTGTCACTGCTGAAGCACACAGGGACCAACGACAGAAACCCCCACCCCGACCCCAGAAAGGGCAGGAGGCCCAGGAAAGGCAGACACAGAAATGCAGTTTCCCACCAACCTGAAACTTCTGCCAAAGTGTGTGGCCCTTTCTCTTGCCCCTGCCTCCCTCCCCCATGTCCTCAGTCCTCCCGGCTCCGTTCTGCTGCCTTTCACTGCTTCTTTCTAACTCTTCCTCCTCTTGCCTTCGCCTCTCTTACTCACTTACTGTTAACATGCTGCATAACTGCTAGTATCCAGTTTCATGCTTCTTCCTTTCTAACAGAACCCCAATTTCTAAGAGAACCCCAAACTCCCAAGGGAAGACAATACTGCCCTGATTTTTAAAAAAATCCCTTCACACAGTTTTCTTCCTCCTAGCCCTTGGATGTGATGCCTGGAGGCACAGCAACCATTAAGCAACCATGAGGACAAAAGCCACACTCTTAAAGATGCCAGAATAAAAAGTAGGAAGGAACTTGGGTCCCCCATGGTGCCACTGACAACTGTACCAGCCCTGTAATGCCCCCACACCCCCGCCCCAGACCTTTTTTTTTTTGGCCACACCACACGGCATGCAGGATCTTAGTTCACCAACCAGGGATCAAACCCATGCCAGCCGCAGTGGAAGTGCAGAGTCCTAATCACTGGACCACCAGGGAATTCCCAGACTATTCTGAGAGACAAACATCTATGTGTTTAAGCCAGTGGAGTTGAGTTTTCTGCTATTTGTAGTCAAATTGTACAATCCAAACAAAACAACATCCAGGTAAACTGAAAAGAGAAACTGTTCTTCTATACCCATCCCCCCATTCTCTTAGGAATAGCTACTGTTTTTTGTTTATATATATTTTAAGTTTCTAAAAATAATATGAATTGCAACTATAATAAAGACTATTTTACACACAAACACACTTTTGTTTAAAACACAGTAATATTTTTTCCTAAGACAGGTACACAGGTGCAGTACTCCCTGGGTACTTGCTTGCCAATATCTGCCTGCTGCCTGTATACCTGAATAAAAAGCTGCCTGGTTGAACTAACACTGGATTATACTCGTTTCCTTCAGAACTTTCAGGACATTGGCCCATCTTCTGGCATTATATGCTGCTGTGAAGGTCAAGGCTGACCTTGACCACATTTTCTGTCTGGATGCCTTAATGATTCCCTCTCCAACACTGAAGTTCAGTAACTCAACCAGGATATGTTACACCTTTGCATGAGCATCAATTCTAACAAAACGTTTGAGGCCATATGGATTGGGTGAAAATTTTGGCCAAAAAAAATCCTCCCAAACCAAAAAAACCCAGATGTGTCACCAATCTTGTCCTGGCTCTTCAGTCACTCTGAGGAGTGAACTAAGTCTTCCAGGCCTTCCAGGCATCTCTCAGACAATCACTCCAAGCCCACCAGAACACTGCCCCCAGTGAGTGTGGCCTCCAGAACACTCCCAGAGGCCCATGTGTCCCTGCTCTGGGCACCCTGGTACTACTGGAACTGGCCCCTTACCCATGTGCACCGCCCTTCCACGAAGTATTTGCAGATGACTTTGCCTTTCTTATCGGACTGCTGGTGGGGCTTGTCATGGTCACCCCTCCGGTAGCTTCCACCGCCGTCCTGTTAGGAACACAGAGTGTGACTATAAAGGGGAATGAAGAGGAAGGGTAGGGAGGGCCTGTGCAGGCCAGGTGGAGACGGGCTCTGAGGGAGGGAAAGTGAAACAGGCTAGCTGGCAGGGATGAGCACGCCCCCGTGTAACAGGAGTGCTGACCAGCAGCTTCCATCCAGCACCCAACTCTGTGGGGTCTGAGCCCCGGAGCGTGGAGTGTGGGCAGCTGCGGACTCGCGCGCCACACACCTGCGCGGGACCGCATTCATTCCAAGAAGAGGCGGCACGAGCCTCCCTGGAAAACTCTCCAGGGCTAACTCAGGGACTCAGAGAACAGGTGACTGCAGGTGCTACAAAGATATGCCTTTAAAAACAGAGGGTCTCACCAGCAGCGCAACCCCCATGAGAGATAATTAGTGCTGACAGGCCCTACGGGGAACGGCTGATGGGAGCAGGGGGACAAGATCAGCCTCGGAGGATAACTCATTAAAGAAAAAAACGAATTTCAAGAAGAAGCCTTGAGTAAAAACATCAGATCAGAATGAAGAGCCGACTTACGCCCATGTCCTCGTCGTAGAAGTCTTCGTCATCATTCATTCCACCCTTGTTCATCCCTCCTCGGCTGCCACCTCGACCACGGCCCCGGCCCATCCCTTTCCCTCGACCTCGGGAACCCCGGCCACGGCCTCGACTTAGCCCTGCAGAAGAGAGAAACGGCGTTAACCCAAGGCCTCCCTCCAGGACCCGAGGCCAGCAGCTGCCAGGAGGAGCCCCACAGACTGGCCCCTCGTGGCCCCCGCCCACCTCGTCCTCGGCCATCCTTGGACCGGCGGTACTGGTTCAGCTCCTTGGAATAGTCGTCATAGTCCTCATCTCCCATCGGCTCCTCACTTTCTCCATACTGGAATTCCGGAGGGAAGAGAAGCAGTAAAGTGTCATTTGGCGAACAATGAACAATGTCCTGAACTATATACTCCACCCCTTTCTGCCTTTTTGTACACTCGGGACAATGTCAAACTCAGAAAAGCAAGTGAGCAACCCAGTGACTCACACCTGTGCCCCCTCTTCACACGCCACAGCCTAAGCGGCGGCTGGTCGCAGTCTTCACTCTTAGGACTCCCAGCCCACTGGGCAGCTCCCAAGGGACAGCTGTGCAGCTAGAACAAGGGGCAGCGTGGCAAGTTCTCGGGCAGGGACAAAACAGTGAGCGTGGTAGTTCTCCTCACGCGCACACGCGTTTGTGTGTGTGTAGGAGGTAACTAAACAGGCAACTGACTGCAAAGGCATTAAATGCTTCGAGAGTACCCTCGGGAACCCTGTCTTCAGGGATGGGAACTAAGGCGCTCGCTGAGAGAGCAGTGAGATGAAGATGTTTTTGACAGCTCACCCTTTGGTACTTTTTCAATTCTGAACCACAGGAAGGTTTTCTCTATTCCAAATAATAAATGAACATTTCTAAACACATAAACCTGCCATCTGATGCTTTCTTTCCACCTCAGTCTTACAGACCTAGTCTTGCAGCTCACCAGCCACCTGCCCCCACTCCCACCCCCCACCCCAAGCTGGAGAAAGCCTTACTTCCATGTCCTCTTCATAGAAGTCCTCTTCATCCTCCGGGTGGTCTCCTCCCACGGAGCCTCTGCCTCTGCCTCGGCTGCCCCTGCCCATGCCTCGGCCTCGAGACCCTCCGCGGCTTCCACGGCCTCGGTAGCCCCTGCCACGGCCTCGGTTGCCTGCATGGTGATTCAGACAGTGAGTGTCTGAGCAAGCAGGACCCACCAGCAGAAGAGAAGTTGACCCACCAGCGGAAGAGAAGTTAACCCACTGACTGCCCAAGGTCAATCATTTCCTCCTCCTCCTCCTGTTCTAAGAAGCCTTCCCGGCTGCTCTAGGCTGATTCATGGTCCCTGGGCCCCTGGACAGGGGTAGCTGAGCACCGTGGACACACACCTGCTGTAGCACTCACTACACTACCCTGACTGAGGCGCTGTCTGACACAAAGGCACCAGTCACGTGTGGCTACTGAGTACCTGAAATGTGGCTGGCCAAGCTAAGAAATACTGTGAGTATAAAGTGCACACTGAATTTCAAAAACTTAATTAAAAAAGAGAGAGAGAGAATATAAAATGTCACATCTGTCTATTTTGATTATATATCGAAGTGAGATTTGGAATGTACTGATAAAATGTGTTGTTAAAATTAATTTCATGTTTCCTTTTACTTTTCTAATGTGACCACTAGAAAATTTGTAGTTGAATGGTGGCTTGCATTATATTTCTATTGGACAAGCTAGTCCAGAATCTCCCCAAAGAGCAGGGCCTATCTAGGGAGGAGTCTAAGAAAGACCGCCGAAAGAAAGAATGACCAGTCACTCAAACAACAAGCTGGGCCTCAAGCAGGGCTAAGAACTGCTGGGCTGGAAAATTCTGGAAGCACTCTGGGGTTGGGAAATATCATTGGCAGGAGATGGTTCTAAGAGGCCGGGCTGGGTTGCTGGTGCTCTGCCCTCCCCCATCATCCTCCTAACTGCCGCAGGTTCAAGGTTCAGAGGTGTGGCAGTCCCGTGGCTGCAGTCACACTTTGTCAGGTGATGGGAGATGGGAGGCTGGGGGAGGAGGCGCCAGTTGTCAGTTACCGTCCCCAGGGGTGAGAGCTGTCCCTTCTATATCTCTTCATAGCTGACCAGGAAGTGAATTTAAAAAACCCTTCAGGGACTTCCCTGGCGGTCCAGTGGTTAGGACTCGGCGCGGGGTGTGGCCAAAAAAAAAAAAACAAACAAAAAACCACCACCACCACCACCTTGAGCCACAGCAGTCTTCTCCTTGCCTCACGCCAGTCTGGCTCCATCCCAACCACGGCTTCAGCACTGGACCCTCTTCTCACGTGGCAGAACTCCGGTCCCCTGTGCTTGGGATAGAGCTCCCTGCCTGTCTCCTTCTATGCTTATCTCAGCCCTGCATGACTGCACATCTCTTCTCCCAGACTTGACGCTCCATGAGCACGTGGCCCATGAGGTCTGTCTGGCTCTGCACTGAGCGCCCAACCCCCAGCCCCGGGCCTGCTCCGACAACTTCGGGGAGAAGCTGCGCGTCTCACCTCGGCCCCGGCTGCTGCCCTCCTTGGCCCGCCGGTACTGGTTCAGCTCTTTGGTGAAGTCGTCGTAGTCGTCCTTGCCCATGTCCTCCTCCTCATCACCCTCGTACTCCCCGTACTGCTCGTTCTCATAGTCTTCGTACATGCCGTAGCCCTTGCTGTCCATCTTGGAGTAGACCTTCTTGGGCAGGGGTGTGGTGTGCGACGGGGGATACTGCTGGTGGGACTGATGGGGAGAGGACAGTGAGCTGGCCCTGGGGCCTCGGATTCAGACCAAGATCCCCACTATTCCCTGAACTGGCACAGCTGTCTGGGTGTCTCTGCTGTCCCTGGGGTGAGACGCTAGCCCCCAGCCACCTGAATGAGATCTGGGCTGTTGGCCCAGATGTTTCTGTTCTTCAGAAAGAGCCACAGCTTTAAAGACAATTGAGAAACACAGGCCCCACGACCCCTGAATTACTGGAGAGGGAAAAGAAGGGTGTATTTCCCAGGTAGATAGAACAATCTCATTTGGGGAGGAGGCCTGATTGGCAAGAGGGGTGCTCCTCAGTCAACATTTTTCTGGGGCCTTAGAATTCAATTAATGACTATTTGGCAACCAAACTAGAAAACCATTTAAAATGATGCTTTCCAAAGTGTGCTAGTTCCAAGAGATACTGGATGAAGTTCAAAAATACACATACATGCACAAATGGAAGACACCAAGATGTCCTTCAATAGGTAAATGGATAAACAAACTGGTACATTCAGACAATGGAGTATTCAACAATTAAAAGAAATAAGAAAGACATGGAGGGACTGTATAAACGAATATCGTTAAGTCAAAGAAGACAATCCGGAAAAGCTACATGTGAGTCCAATTAAATGACATTCTGGAACAGGCAAAACTACAGAGACAGTAAAAAGACTGGTGGTTGCGAGGGGCTTGGGGGGAGGGACTGATGAGTAGGTAAAGAAAAGAGGACTTTTAGGGAATTGAAACTATTTTATATGATAGTGTATGGTGCATATATAACAAGATGCATTTGTCAAAACCCAAAGAACTGTAAAACACAAAGGGGGACCCTAATGTAAACTATGGACTCTAATCAAATACGTGCCAACGCTGGCTAAACAATTACAACAAACGTGCCACACTAATGCAAGACATTAAAAACTGGGGAACTGGGTGGGGTGGGGTGGGCAGGGAACTGGACTACCTGCTCCATTTTCTCCAAACCTAAAACTGCTCTAAAAACAACAGGGTCCTACTGCATAGCACAGGGAACTATATTCAATATCCTGTGACAAACCACAATGGAAAAGAATATGAAAGAATACGTGTACATATAACTGAGTCACCTTGCTGTACAGAAGAAATTAGCACAACACTGAAAATTCACTATATTCAATAAAATTTAAAAAATAAAACTGCTCTAAAGATAAAGTCTATTCATTTAAAAAATCCACACTCATTATAAAAAAAAA
Source organism: Globicephala melas (assembly GCF_963455315.2). NCBI lineage: Eukaryota > Metazoa > Chordata > Mammalia > Artiodactyla > Delphinidae > Globicephala > Globicephala melas. The sequence goes on along the minus strand of NC_083332.1, from coordinate 8,574,958 downwards.
CAAAACATAAAACATGGGGATGTATACAACTACTTTAGCAGATCCTTTTTTTTTTTTTGGCTGCGTTGGGTTTTTGTTGCGGTGCGCAGGCTTAGTTGCCCCATGGCACGTGGGATCTTAGTTCCCCGACCAGGGATCGAACCCGTGTCCCCTGCATTGGAGGGTGGATTCTTAACCACTGGACCACGAGGGAAGTGCCACTTTAGCAGATCTTAAAATGCCTCAACCCCTAGTTCCCAATCAAAGCTGGTGCTGTTCTCTCCATTCCCTGCTGCCCTCAGGTTTAAAGCCTGAATCTACATTAGTAGATCAATGTCAACTCTTATTCCTTACAATAACTTATCTGTTATGATGGATGATGCTGAGTTACAGGATACCTTTAAGAACTACTAACTTTAAAAATACTTTTTATCAAAATTTGAAAATCTATGTTGATTTACTTCTTACTGGTTTTGCCTGAGGAAAATAAAAAAATATACAAACCGGACAAATAATTTAAATTTATGCTTAAGCTCAGTGATATATTACTTCTGACCCCACAACATCCGAGATGATTTACTCCCATAACCGTTTCATTCTCTTGCCAACTTTCCACAAAAGGACACTGCTGAACAGTGGAAAAGTCAGCTCTCACAGGGACAAATCATCATCTTTCTTGGGGACAGGGGATATGACGAGCCCTGCCAAGGCCATGGGAAAAGGTGGCATACAGAAGTATGGCAATCAGCCACTGACTGGGCTCAACCCCAGCTCCTGTACTTCAGAGCCGTGCAACCTGGCTGAAGTTCTCGAAGTCTCAGTGTCCTCACCTATAAAGCGGGGATAAAAACAATACCTAATCTTGCAGAATTAAAATCCGTGTAAAGTGCCACGTAAGAATGCCCAGCACACAGCCAGTGTTCAGGAAACATGGGCGATTTCATTACCCCCAGCTCCGAGCCCCATGGGGGTCCCTGACCAGCAGTCACTCACCGGCGCATAGGGGGGGCTGTACTCTCTGTACTTGCGGTGCCCCTTCTCGCTGGGGCTGAAATCCGAGTCATCTGAGAAGTCAGAGAAGTCATCGCTGGAAGAAGCGTGGCGCTGCAAGGACAGGGGCAGAGGATTAGAGCTTCTGTGGAGGGCTGGCCACCTGCACAGTCACTGCTGGAATGTGCCGGTAGGGCTCCTTGCAAAACGCCTCACCTAGGGGCATCTAGCAGCAATGGAGCATGAGCTACCAACTCTTTTAGAAAAGGTCTTTATCCAATTTGGGGAAAGGAAAAACAGCCCGATTAAGAGTGCCCTCTGGCCTGACAAGATGAGCTCGGCCCCTGGGGCGCTCGGCTGGGCCCAGCGCCAGGAGGCCCAGCACATCCGCCAGGACCTACTTTGTGCTTGGATTTCCGCCTCTTCTTGGATCTCCTCTTCTCCTTTTCCCGCTCTTTCTTGCGTTTCCGCTTCAGCCTCCGGTGAGACTTCTCCTCATCTGAGTCGCTGTGGTGCTTCTCCCCCTTCTCCTTCCGGCTCCTCTCGGGGCCTCCGGAGGCGTCCTGGGTCTCCTCGGCCCCGTCATCCTCCAGTTCGCCTTCTTCCAACTCACCATCTTCCCTATGAACCAACCCCAAAGCCGACGTGAGCACGGGGTTTGAGGGGAGAGCCGCAGGGGCTGTGGGCTGGCCCAGGGCGATGGGAACGCGGGGCCCAGCGCTGAGGGCGAGAGGCCCGGGGAGACAGGGCGGGGGCCGCTCCCCGTCCCATCCCGTATCTCCCCCAAAGGGCGGCATCGGCTCTGTCTGTCCCGGCTGGGGGCGGGGGCGCCGTGGATGCCAGAGGTGCTGCCACGAGCAAACAGGCTCCGGTCCCTGGGTTTCGAGGCCTGACTGCTCTGCCAGCTCCACGGCTCTGGGCCAGAGGCAGGGAGCTACGCAGGTGGAGAGAGGGGAAGGGTCCCAGGCCCCTCCTGACACGACCACACGAGGGCTCATCCCCACCTGCTGTTGGCCCCCTTGCTTCCCACCTGACTTGCCTCACCTCCGGGTATCCCTTCTGGCTCCCTGTCCTACGACTTCCTGACTCTGCCAAATCCCCCACGTCACCCCAATCTCCCTTACTTTACAAAACAAAAGCACTCTCCACATGTGACAGATGCTGCTGACAGGACGTTCTGAACATCAAAGTATGTACAGGGTGGGGGGTGGAGGGGGGATTAAGAAAGGAGCAGCTGGAAAAATAATCCCGTTTTTGAGCCAAACCCACAGACACAGTTCTCACAAGTGCAGGAGTTGCTTTAAAAAAATAAACAAATGTAAAAAATGTCAAAAGCTCCTCAAGTTCCTCATGCATGACGACGGCAAAGTATGTGTGAGAGCATTAAAAACTCCTTCCTTCTCCACTAACTAAGACCCACAAAGAGAATGTGAAGAAGATAAAGAGTAACATAATGAACCCAGGACCTAAAAGGCTAACCACAGAGAGAACTAATCTAGGCCAAAAAGGCCTCGGCCGTTCAGATGGGAGCCGGTCAGCATGGGAACAAGCTCATCAGGCGAGCCCGGCCCCTGGAGCCCTGAAGGTTCTAACAGGCTTTGTGGAGAAACAACTGCCGACCTCTCTGAGGATCCTCCACGGCCCTTTCCCTCGCACTGCTCCCTTTGTGCGCCTCCACGCTGCTCCCCACCAAGGGGACTCTTCCATTAACTCTCACTCCCAATTCAAAGGGGTCGGGGCAGCTTCAAACCCAAATGGTACAGCCCCACGGTTACCCTGGCAGAGGTCAAGGGCAGCTCTCAAACACAGAATGCAGGACCAAAACTCCTCCCGACGTTTCAAAGGAAACAATACAGAGAGGTGACCGATGGGTGCCTCGTGCTGTTCCCCTGGAACCGCCAGGCTGTCGTGGGCCAGCCCAGAGGGAAGATGCCTAGTCAACTGTGGTGGAGGCAGGAGGCGGCATTCCTGACAAATGAGGCACCTTCTGGCTTGGGTGTGGCCCACACCAGGAGCCGCTCTCGTGGGAGCAAAGCTCTCATGGGATGAGGCAACTCTGCCAGAATGGCCTTGTCCGCAGTAAAAGCGCCACCTAACTGGGGAAACTGGTTTTGGCAAGCTCACCAAACAGGGGGAAGCTGTTACTAATGGGCAGGGCAAACCTGCTGCTGCCGACGCCTGGGCCTTTTCATACCAAGCCAAGCAGGCTGAATAGACTGTTCCCTGCTGGGAACACTGCTGGGCGGGCCAGGTCGCCACACCTCAGGAGAAATACAGGGACAGACAGACTAGACAGACGCTATGGAACTAGGGAAGGCCCAGCGACAGACCGGAGAGGAAGGGGTTGGGGTCTATGAAGAAAAGCTAAACAAAAGCATCACTCTCCACACTTTAGTCCGGAAAGGAAAAAGCTGAAAGTACCCAGAATCCCAGGGCAGGGATGAAGGGAACCCAGGAAGACAGAAACTGCCTGGGGGCCCAGAAGCCCGGATGAGAAGAAAGCCCAAGATCGCAAAGGGCAAAAGACCCTCCTGGAACCAGAAGAGGCGTGTCAGAGTGGAAGGGACAGCGGGGCACCATCAACCACCTCATTTTCAAACAGGAGGAACTTAAAGGGATAGCAGGTGAAAGGATATGTCGAGGTCAGATAGACGGGGGGACACGAAAAAGCCAGAAACTGGCTCTAAGCTCGCCATTCTTCCTCAATTGCTGAGGATGGAAAGGGAAGGGGGAGCCCACTCATCGACCGCCTACTTGATGCCACAAACATTTCTGAGCATCTTCTCTGTGCCGGGTCCTTGAGCACCTCCTGTTCTGCATTGTCCTTGCAGGAAAAGATACAGATTACAAGAAACCCAGGCCACAGGGCAGTGTCTGTGATACAGGGCCGGGGCAGCTGAGCCAGAGAGGCTGGCACCCACAAACACTCCTCCACCTCTACGTTCACGGGCAAGGATGCCATGGCACGGCCAGCAAAGGTCTTGCCCAGGGTCAGCTGAGGCCTCCACCCCTGTCCTGCTGTTACATATCACTGCTAACACTCGTGGGAGGGGGGAACAAAAGAGCATACAAGCAACTCCAAGAGCTTCAACCATCCTCAAGAATGGCTCCAGAAGAATGCCTTTTCATTCCAAAGGCAAGGAGGTACAGCATCCAAAACCACCCTTCAAAGACTTTTAGCCAAAGAGGAATTCTCTGCATTATCTATATTAACAGCCCCAGGCAGATGTGGGCTCAGTGAGAATCTACAACTTTTTACAAACCGGGTAGTGAATACTTGAAACTTTGTTCCCCTGGAGTTGGGAGCAGCTGCAAAATAAACAGCATCAAAAAATCCCTGGTAGGGGCTTCCCTGGGGGCGCAGTGGTTGAGAGTCCGCCTGCCGATGCAAGGGACGCAGGTTCATTCCCCGGTCCGGGAAGATCCCACATGCCGCGGACTGGCTGGGCCCGTGAGCCATGGCCGCTAAGCCTGCGCGTCCGGAGCCTGTGCTCCGCAACGGGAGAGGCCACAACAGTGAGAGGCCCGCGTACCACAAAAAAAAGAAAAAAAGAAAAAAAAATCCCTGGTGATTTCTGAAGGGGAATGGGATACCAGAGGAGACGCAGGGATGGTGACACTTGACTGCCCACTGCGCATCCTCACCACCATCTGGCCCACCATGCTCTCCAACTCTTCTGAGCCCTGGGCCCACCTCTGGTCACCTGAGGGGGTTTCCCCTTGATAACGCTGGAGATTCCAAGCTAAATGTCCTGCATGAATACAGGGCCTATTTTCTTCAGACTCTGTTTACCAGAAGAAAAAAAAGAAAGAAAGAAAATCAAGCCAACTGGGATAGAGGCAGGAATCCTGTGGGCCACTGACACAACCGCACAAAGGCTGCCTCCATAAAATAGCAACCGGGGTTAAGTGGTGCCACTGAACAGACTGCCAGCAAAAGCCATGTCAGAGTGGGATTAAATACCGAGGGAGCATGCTGAATAGACTGCGACATGATTCCCCAAGAAAAGTGGGGGAAGCCCCACTGCGCTAATCATTTCAATCTAGACGTGCCAAACCTTCTTGAGACAAGCATGTAGGAGAAACCCTGAAGCATCGGCCTGGGCAGAGACCACTTAATTCCCAGAGCCTGTAGTGGGAAGCAGCCGCATAGCACAGGGAGATCAGCTCGGTGCTTTGTGACCGCCTGGAGGGGTGGAATAGGGAGGGTGGGAGGGAGGGAGACGCAAGCGGGAAGAGATATGGGAGCATATGTATATATATATAACTGATTCATTTTGTTGTGAAGCTGAAACTAACATACCATTGTAAAGCAATTATACTCCAATAAAAATGTTAAAATGAAAAAAAAAAAAAAATTCCCAGAGCCTGGACTGGCAACGTGCTGGGATGCCTGCACCAGGGCTGGCCCGCCAGAGACATCAGGAACTAGAAACCAACCATGCTGGGCGACCAACTTGGAATGGATGCCCGGGAGGAAACAGGAAAAGGCCAATGCCTTGCTGAGGCTCAGTTCTGCCTTGTGCCTCCTAGACTAAGCATCCAGGGCATTTAAGTTTCCACTTGCAGAGCTGGTGATGGCCAACTCCTCCTTCTGGGTCAAAGAAGAGATCAGGGTGCCCATTCTAAGGAATGCCTACGGGCCAACTCCACAGGGCACAGAAGTGTGTCAGGTTCATCACATACCATGGGCTTGGCAAAAACAGTACTGGAAAGAAACATCATGCTTCAAAGGAGGCTGGGCCCACCCACCAGCCTACAGATTTGGGCATCCTGCTTCCTTTTGCAGACCAAGTAACTCAACCAGCTCTGCGTCTTCCCTAGCGCGTGCTCTTGGTACGTAACCTGAGCCTCGGTTTTCTCATCTGCAGAACGGGATGAGTGTAGTACCTACCTCAAGGGGTTGTGAGGGTTAAACGAGATAACACAGATAAAACCCTTGACATGGGGGGCAGGCACAAAGTAAGTACCAGACAAGTAACAGCTATTGGTATTAAGAACCAGCTAGCATGAGCACACCTCCACATGGATAATCCTAAACCAGCTGCAGTGCTTACTGGGAAGCATTTTCTTCTATGGAGAAGCTACAGCCAACTCCCCTCGGGAACCACTGCTAACTGCTGGCCAACAAGTTCTCACTTTTCTTGGCCCGTCTGTGCCACCATCCTCTGCAAATAAACCCTGCTGATGAAACTGACAAATCGACATCTCCCCTTCCTCAGCTCTCATCTAGGTGGTATGAGAAAGTAACCAAGTGGCTGACCAGGAGGAAAAGGCACAACGAGAGCTGAGCCCCGGGAAAAAGGGAGAAAGGTCCCTTACAAAAATGAAGTTTGGCAACACAGAAATCCTCTAGAGGAGAGTTGGATGGAAGCTGAAAGGGGCCTGGGTTTATGGATCTACCTGATTTACAAAAGAAAAAAGAGAGAAAGAGGAGAGACAGGCAAGAAACAAAAAAGATGAAAATCCATGGGAGCAGTGGCAGTTACCTCAAGATCATGAGAGCCCTTGACAAGAGGCGGCTAGGTTAATGTGAAGGTCAGGGTTATGATCATTAACTGCCCAAACTCTCAACAAATTGCCTGGGTAGGCTCTGAATGACCCATTAATTAGGAACAAGATTACAAAAATTACAAGGAGGCTCCACCTCTTCACATGTTAAACAACAGGCCTAAATGCAGAAGTCCAGGATCCCCAAATCCAACCCTGCAGGACAGTCATTTACTAGGAGTGAAGGCACGGAGCCTTTGCCTTACAAAACTGGCTCAAGGCTCATGCCTGAGGAAGGCCCCTGAGACCTTCCCTCGATTTAGGCCGTGGTGAAGCACTCACGGGGGGAACCTCATTGAGGGATTTTTTAGAGGCAGGAAATTCTTGAAATTTCCTGGGTCTTGCACATGTTTTTCGGTGTAATTACACCCAGGTTCTTCAACCACAGATCAAGAGCAAAGAAGCACTGTGTCTCCCTCCCCCTCAACATTCTCAGGTGTGGTCATAACTGGCTCAGTGACATCACAGCATTTCCATGGCAACATGCCCACATCACAGACACCACCCGAGCAGCAAGCACAAACCAACCACAGGAGAAGCCCAAGCCGCAGCCCGAACCCCTCACTTCAACAGAAGCAAAGACAGCCTGTCCAGTGCCAGGACCCTGACATGAATACACCTACTGCCAGAGTCAATGTGGGGGAAATTGGAGAAATCTGAACCCGGACTGGATATTTGAGATACTAAGTAATTATTGTTAATTTTGTTAGGCATGATTATGGTTTTGTGGTTATGTTAAAAAAAATTAAGTTAAAGATTCATACTGAAGAATGTATGGGTGAAATGAGATGAGGTCTGGGATGTGCTTTAAAATACTCAAGGTGGATGGGGGTAGGTAGTGAGATGAACCAAAATTCACAAAACGTGTATAACTGTTGAAACTGGTGATGGGTATAAGGCAATCTATGACACTATTTTCTCTTCTCTTAAATATGTTAGAAAATTTCCCTAAGAAAAAGTTAAAAAATAAAAAAGATGCCCTGGGTGGGGACAACCTCTCAGTAAAGTGAAGAGAGCTCATCAAGGTCCTCAAAAAGTTAATTTCCCTAGCAAAGAGCTGGAGTTCAAGGTGGGGGCCTCCACCAGCCCTCACATCTCTGCTGTGGTTTCCTCAACTACAAAACCTTCCTGGGCACCCCAGGGTCTTATAAAATCCAAGAGCCATAGGAAATATTCACTACTAACATCCTGTAGCAGCAACTTCCATTCCAGGCACCACACTGCTGTGCTCTCCACTTCTGCACATCTGTCACTGAAATGCATTAACAAACGTATGCAGTAGCAATTCATTAGTATCCCCATTTTATAGACAAATAAACTGAGGCTCAAAGATGGGAAGAAATATGCCCACAGGGTCACAGCAGGAAAAAGCAGAACTGGAACCAGAGTCCAGGACTTTCTGACTCCAGGTCCAGCTCTTAACCTCAACCCTTGAGACAATTAGAAATTATCCAAAAAAGAATAATTTACTAAACAGGCCAACAAACAAAACAACTCTCACCCTGAAATTTATACTTGAGTTGGAAAAAAATAAGACACACGTACAGAAAAGAGATTAAATGAAACAGTACTGCAAAAATGCCAAAGTTAATACTAAGACACTGGGCAAGCTCCTTATACACTCTGTGCCCTGTTTCAATTGTGAAGTGAAGGCAGTAAAGGAACCTCCAGGATGGATATATATCCTCCTAGAAAGAATTCCCTGAGACCATGTAAATCAAGTGTTTAGCACCAACCTGGCCCAGAATAACTGCTTAGGAGTAAAAACTATCAACATGCAAAGACACAAAGCCAATCCAGGCCATCCAACATCAAATGAATGGAATTGGGACATTCAAAAATATGACCCAAAGACATCTGGATAGTTTAGGGAATAAGAGGTGCCCAGAAGGGACTTCCCTGGTGGTGCAGTGGTTAAGAATCCGCCTGCCAATGCAGGGGACACAGGTTTGAGCCCTGCCAGGAAGATCCCACATGCCCGTGGGATCCCACAACTATGGTCGTGCGCCACAACTACTGAGCCTACGCTCTAGAGCCCGTGAGCCACAACTACTGAGCTTGCGTGCCACAACTACTGAAGCCTGTGCACCTGCTCTGCAACAAGAGAAGCCACCGCAGTGAGAAGCCTGCGCACCACAACGAAGAGTAACCCCGCTCCCCGCAACTAGAGAAAGCCCGTGCCCAGCAATGAAAACCCAACGCAGACAAAATAAGTAAATAAATAGTGTCTTAAAAAAAAAAAAAAAGAGGTGCCTACAAAGGTCCAAGGAATCCTATAGCAAAAAAACAAATAGGACTTATCCCAAGAGGGACAGAAAGCAACATGAATCCAAGGGAGGAAAATTCCAAAGTCCTCTAACGCTAGAAGAATCGCTACACTCCCAAGTGTGTGGCATCCACACTGGGGTTCGTCCAAGCACACAAACCTCTTAGGCAGAACATTTCTGTAGAGTTTAAAACAAGCTGACCAAGAAAAACCCAGCTTGCTAGACGAATCTCTGAGTCAAAAGTGTCCTTTTCTTTGCTCAAATAGCTATTCTCCTACTCCCACTCGCCCTGAAAACAGCTCGTGTTCTTGATAGAGGCATCTCTCTGATCCAAGTTTTTCCTGTCAGATGAACCTCTGAAATCTGCTTCGCAGCAACAAAGAATTTCCTAACCTCCTTCTCAGGCCAGCCACGCTTTGGATTGCTTAAAGCTGGAAAGATGCTGGTTCTCATCCAAAGAGAGACGATTTTTATTATTCCAGAAAGGAAAATCGAACCATGAAACTTGTGAACTAAGACTTCTTGTTTATAATTTTTTCAGGGGAATCAATTTGGTTCCATTCAGCCAAGACAAAATATTAACATTTTCCTCTTAAAAGAGACCTGGCCTAGGACGCAAAGATTTCTTGTTCATATACGCAATTATCTGTATACAAATATTCCAGTCAACGGTGGGCTCCTGGAGGGTGGAGAAGAAAGAGGCTGGCACTCATCCCTGAGTTTCCAAGGGCCCAGCACAGGGCCAGGTATAGACTGGGAGGGTGCTTGGGATATGGTCTACACAAACAGGCATCAATCTCAGCCATCCACACCCTCTTTGTCAATTTCATCAACAAAGACATTGGACCATTTCCCAGGCAGCAACCTGGATCACTTAAAACTCTAAAATAGGTCACTGAGGGGTTGTCTTTGGTCACAAACTCATTCACCAAGGTGTTTATCGAGGGCTTCCTGATAGACCAGAGGATAAATGACAAGAGCCCCTATGTGACTGATGCACCAACTGAGCAGATGAACGTGGCTGCCAGTCAGCAACCTCAGGGCTGCAGCCAGGGGCTGCCTCTGTCGCTGAAAGGCTGTGCTTCCGGGGACTGCTCTGGTGCCCCGTGCAATGGCAGGGCCTGGAGTCCCAAGGAAACCTAAGCCCTGGTGTCTGTTAGGAAAATGAGGAGGGCAATAATCCAAGCCACCTGCAGTGGAGGTTTAGCCAACTGACACTCACGTCTGGGCCCAGCTCCCTTGGGTCGGGCCATAGAAGGGATGTGTTAGCTGCCATCCATTTCCTCACCAGGCTTCAAGAGGTCTTCAGTTCCTTCTAATGAATGCACATCCCTCCAATTTAAAGGTTCAAAAGACTGGGTGTGGGCCTCTACATCCACTGGAAGGAGTGGAACATAGGGATGATGGAACCTCAACAAGTCATGGAGGGGCAGTAGTAGCACAGCCCCCCTCTCTGGGGACAACTTTAAAGTCCCCTCCCATTGCCCCCAACACCTCCACCACCACAACAAAGATAAACGATGGTGGCTGCTGTGTACACCCTCCAGGCACTAGGCCCACAAGACCAGCGCAAAGGGCAGCAAAAAACACTTCAGGCCGTGCGGGCCACACAGTCTCTGTCCCACTTAGTCAACTCTGCTGTTTAGCACAAAAGTAGCCGCAGACAAGCTAAACGAAAGTTCCGATAAAACTCAGCTTATAAACTTTCACAAAGCCACACTTAACCTCTGCGGTACTCTGCTTTTTCTACCCTCCTCCATTTGTTTTCCACATACAGGAGGCAAATCAATAAATGGACCTTATATCCCACTAATGCCTGCATGCTGCAGTTTGAGAGATATTGTGCCAGACCCAGGACGGCCTCTGGGTATAGACCTCAGGGCTGGGTACAGGCTGGCTGGGTTCTAACTGCCTCCACACCCAACAGCCCTGTGACCTTCAACAAGTGACTTCACCTCTGTTTCAGTTTCTCAGCAGGACTAAGGTGAGCTAATGCATGAAAAGCACTCAGACGGCCCCTGGGGCAGGTAATCTTTGACCTTCACATGACAATGCCCAAGAGGTCACACCTTTGGGAAGGCCAGGAGACTGACCTAAGAGATGAGTAACCCTTGCGGCACATCCAGTCTGCCTGACACCCACGTCCACAGCCAGCCACCACTCCCCACCATCTCTCTACCAGAACTGGGCCTGCCTGGTGTGGAAGGAGCAGGCAGCATCCAGGCTCTATTAAGCTTTATGGCTCTGAAGTGTAGGGTTTTCTGGGATCACTCAACAGGGACAAGGGATCCAGCCTGGAATTCAGCTAAGCTGCTGAGCCAAGGTTTCTCTAACGGCTCTTCCTGGGATCTAGCCACTTAGCCTACCCTTACAATTCATTTTCAAGGCATCTACTCTGCAGCTGGGTACCAGGAGCTGCAGTAGCAGCAACCATGCCTCACTGTTGCCAGAAGCGGCAGAAGGCAGGGCAGATACGGGAAGGTAACATGAGGCCGGGTAAAGGCAGTACCAACTTCTGCCCAACTCTAAATGAAGTCCCGAGGAGAGAAGGGCTCCTTGAACACTCCGAAAACTGTTCGGCTCCAAGAAAAGCACGAGACAAGCCTGGCTGCTGAATGAACAAAACCTTAACTGACGCAGCCAAATCACCAAGGGGTGGGAGAATATTGGAGCTGGGACAGACCGTGTTCTCTCGGACTCTGGTGAGGGTAAAGGACTTACTTAAGGGGACGTGACTGGTTAGCAGTGGGTGAGGTGCTAGAGCCCTGGTTTCCCTGGTCTCAGGAGGCCTACCAAGGCCGTAGCCCTGACTCAGACTCTGATTGCAAAAGATGAGCAGGGGAAGGTAGCCAACAGCTCAAGAAAGCATGACTGTTGCAGCATCGTATAATAAGGACACTGAGCCAGCAAGAAATGCCTTAAGATGGCTTCCACTTAGTTGAAACCCCAATCAGCTCCTTGCAATTAAACTGCTGACCAGAAACCCAAGAAGTGAAAGATAAACTGACTTCCTTCAAAAACACAGATGTTATTCTTACCTCTGTTTATACACCAGACTGTAAATTCTGTTTAGAGTTTTTCTCTAGTAGGGACAGCAGGAAGATAAAGAAACCAAGATTCTCTGAATGCCAGGCATTGTGTGGGTGTTCTGCATATGCCCATTTGACCGCAATGCCCCGAGAGGAGGGCCTTATCCTCGGTGGCCACTGCACACTGAACACAATCTCATCTGCCTCCAAACCCACGCTGTTCCTTCATATCCTGCTGCCACCTCCAACGTTCAAAAGATGTCACCACTTGCCTTACAAATAGCGAGCTGAGTCACCAGTTCACACAGATGAAAAATAACAAAAATAAAAAAACAAGAAAGATTCTCTACCCAGAGCAATTTGGCCAACAGAAGCAAACTATGCTCTGAGCAAACCTATGTACTACTAAAAAAATTATTCCCAAAGCAGGATGCAACTACATCTACACCAACTAAGAGGCCATGTCTTCATCTTGGTCATCAACTGACTAAGGGTCAGAAATGTATTTTAAGAACTGCCCTCATGGGCTTCCCTGGTTGCTCAGTGGTTAAGGATCTGTCTGCCAACGCAGGGGACACGGGTTCAAGCCCTAGTCCGATAAGATCTCACATGCCGCGGAGCAACTAAGCCCGTGGGCCACAACTACTGAGCCTGTGCTCTAGAGCCCGTGAGCCACAACTACTGAAGCCCACATGCCTAGAGCCCATGCTCCGCAACAAGAGAAGCCACCGCAATGAGAAGCCCATGCACTGCAACAAAGTGTAGCCCCTGCTCACCGCAACTAAAGAAAGCCCACGCGCAGCAACAAAGACCCAAGGCAGCCAAAAATAAATAAGTTAAAAAAAAAATTTGAAGAACTGCTCTCACAACCTCCTATTGTTACTAACTCCAGGCAAAAAACTTTGCACAATGTCTTCAAGACTGCATCTTCATAAACTATCAAAAGCAAAAGAGGCCTGCAGCAAAGACTCAGCCGATAAATTTGGAAAGCCAAATCCATGATACCAAACAATCTCAGTTTACCTTAACCTACTCAAATGAACTTTATATGCCACCCAAACAGGCAGCTTTTCCACTCTTTCCATTAGGTTCCAACTCTGAAACCGATCTCAAACCATTTAACAGGATTCCCCTCCACCAATGAGCAGACTGCTCCTACGGATCTTGGAATCAGCTTATTAAATACCAACCGCCAGAAATCTCAGAAACAATCCTTTTTTTCCTCCTATTATGTCAGTCGTTATGTTACCAAGGTACAGGTGAGCACCTTGCTCATTTAGAAACTCAGCCACTTCACTTCCTATTTGCTCTGAATTATTTTCTTCTAACCTCCTAAGCTGGGTCAGAACCAGTCACTCTGGTACTAGAAAATATCGTCTGCGGGGACCAAAATTAGGTTCTCTGGAATATGGTTGGACCTGAAGCTACCCACAGAGGCTTGGAAATAGTTTCATTAGTGATTTTCGCCATAGAGGTTATTTATCGTAACTGGATCTGGCCTACACAACAAGATGGTTCTAGGAACCTGATAACCACAAAAATGTAACAGAAGTGAACAACAAGTAAGGCAACCCTGAGACATCCATTTTTCGCACATCAGGGAAGGGAAAAGATCTAAGAGAAAGGAGCGGAGGTAGAGGCATTATTCAACAACAAATAACTGAACCAGCCCGATATGAAACTGTCTACATTCAACTGGAGGGGAAATCACAAACTCAGAAGCAACCATTCATCTCTAACTTGCCCGTCAACAGCTGGGAAAGCCTTCATTTCTTCAGGTGCAAAACAACTTTCCCTTGGGATCAGCCTTCCTGGCTGAGGCAAAGCCATACTAGTGGTTTTCTAAAATAGCTAGCTCTACTTTAAGAAAACTCCGGCTTGTTAAGAATCAAAAATTTAAACCTTCAGAGCAAATCGAAACCCTATCTGGGAGATAGTACAGATGATGAATTTAGAAAGCCCTTTTGCGGAATCACATTTTTTTTCTTTTGAAGAGCAAATTTGAGGGGAATAAAAAATATAAAGGGGTTTAGGACCAGAATAACTGTTTTCACGGTCACAAGTAATTTTCTTTCTACTGGGAGATTTTTATTTGCTTTCAGATTAAAGCTCTCCCCAAAGAACATAAAAATTTTAAAGATTACAAGTGTATAAGAGCTGCTGTTAAATCAGGGATTCTGAGTGACACCCTTTTTTTTTTTTTGCAACATCCATTAATATGAAATTTAACTAATACTGGTACATCAGTTTGAGGGGGAAAAGGTAGTACTGTCACATTTCAAAAACAAAGACTACTGAAATACTTTGACATAATTACTGGGGCTTCTTGGATTTGATGGATGAGATTCCTTTGAGAAGGAAAAAACAATAAACCCTTGTGTTGATATGCCTGAGCGTTTTTAAGTGCTTGAGGAAATATTTTAACATTAATGACTGCTAAAATTTTCACTTATAAAAGAAATGCAATTTCCTTAACATTTCACTTTAAAAGTAAAGTTAAAAAAGCATCCTTCTACACTTAGTAGCCCTTGTCACTTGGAAGGTTCATCTGTTAGCATCCAGTTTCTGCACTTGGCTCCTGGAGGAGAAATTTTACAAAGGATGGGAAACTTCAAATAAATGCAATTCATTTTCGGCTGACCCTGCGCACTGGATAGTGTGTTCAGTTTGTGCTTCAGACATTGTTTTGCAGGAATACTGGACTGTGTGGACACTTCTTCCTCCCACAAATGATTTTACATACCTAAGATCTTCACAGCAGTTAAGTTGTGAACATACCGAGAGGAAGAACAAAACAAGTGGCCCACTGAATTGCAGTTTACATGTTTCCTCATCTAAATGTCGGTGAATTTTTTTTCTCCTAAGAATGGAAAAAAGGAAACAGGATCTTGGGAGGGGAAGAGGGCTGTGTGTTAAAAAGTTTTCTCTAACAAAGTATGTCAGGGACCAAAAGTGGGCAAGAGGGAAAATGGAACTTCAACGTGTTTTGTCTTTTAACGGAAGAACTTATGCTTGTAAAACACATCAGAAGTAGTGTTTGGTTCTGCAAGTCATTTCTGTTGCTCTTTTTTCCTTGTACATGTAGGAGAGGGGGGACTGGGGGCCGGAGGAAGTGTTCTCTCCACCATGGCTGGGCGTGTAACACGTTTGCATCGACTTTTCACGGTCAGGCATGTGCTTTCGAACAAAGGAACAGTGGAGACGGGGAGAGGAAACTGAGGCTTGACACACTTTACAGATTTGGTGCTTAAACAGTACTTTACAAATGACTTGCTTAATTTAAACGTCCATCACCATAAGAGACATCGGAGTCAAATGAGAAAATTGGATCTACTTGAACCACAATCTTTTTGGGGCGGCTGGGGCAGAGGGGAGGGAGAACATTAACTTGCACGCAAGCATCATAAACCAAATTCAGTAACCTCGTCTCCTACAAATGGACTTGAAGTATCCACTTTCTTCAAAGATGAAGGCTGGAGACAAAGCAATGGACTGAAATGGCAAGAGGGATACCAAGGGCTTGAAAACATATGGGCCTTTTACAGAGGTTTTTGTCATGTTACAGTAATACACTTTCTTTTTTGAGAAAACTGTACATCAAATTTTAAAAATTAAACATCGAAAAGGATGTGCAAGTCTAAAAGGGCTCAACAGGGTTAGAATCCTGATTTGAACATATAAATTCACGCTCTCAAGCATCACTTTGGTCTAAAGGCGAGGAGGAAGGCAGGCAGGAAAGGGACAAAAAGAGGGAGATAATTGAATTACTCAATAAAAGAGGCTACTTACCATCCCAACCCATTGTAAGACATACACTTCTGACATAAGAGAACTCCTTAGAGGTCGAATAAAGCGTGTAAGCACCTTTGAGTAATGCACCTGCCCCCAAGAGGGGGCCCGGAAGCCCAACGTGGGCTTAGCGAACAGACCTTTGCTAATCTGTTTATTTCCTTGAACTGGAGTCAGGCTGCGATGGGCTGCGATTCCCAGGACGATACATTTAATTAGAACAAAACAGAACAAAACAAAAAAAAAAATTTGTAAAAGCTCACCAAACTGCTGCACTTGTGTCTCTGAATGTGGGTGGCATTTCTTTTAAAAGGCAAAGTATGGTCTGTGAAGGAGAAAGGGAAAAGGGGAGGTGGGAGTGGGGAGAAGGGGCCGTGGTGCCTGGCATGGGAAGCCCTAGCTAAGACCCCTGTCTAAGGGAGGGTCCTCTGCGACTCCCCAGCCCCGGGCTGCGACGGGGCAGCCATCTGTCCAGCGCCTTCTCTTCCCCTCCCCACCCCCACTCCCTCCAAGACTCACTTTCCTGCCGGCTGAAACCCTTCTACGATTTCCAAATCCACTCTCTAGCCACCTCTTCCCCTGCCCCACCAAAAAAGTGGGCGAACCCTGCACCCCAACCTTCTGCTGACGCAGGGTAAATGGGGCCCCAACCTCTTGCTGAAACGCGCCGGGCTGGCCCCTTTATCACCCTCCAGAGAAAGGCATGGGGCGAGCCCATTTCGCACTTAATAAAGGGGAGGGGGGCGCTGCCTTTCACCCCTTGCCAAAGCACAAGGAAACCTCGTTTTTTTTCTCCCGGAAGGGATGGCGCCCCATTTTAGCCCGAAAAAGGAGGGAACCCCACGAGAAAGAGGGGACCAACTTCCTCTCCTCTCCAAGGCAGGGAAACCAAACCTCACCAGCTTCCCCCCCGACCCCCGCCAATAAACGCATCACCTACCTACGAAAATCAGGACCCCTCCCTTTAAGGAAAGAATGGGGAAGGGTCTTCTCCCCAAAAAGAGGCAGGGGCTTCCAAAGGGGCGAGAGATCCTCCCAGTTTTGCCCCCTAGAGAATAGCTAGGAAACACCTCCCGCCAAAAAAAAGTACAAGAGGCCCCCACCGAAAGGACCCCCCGTAAGGATGGAGAAAGAAATTAACGAACCCCCACTTCCTGCCTCCTACAAAAGCTAGGGTACCTCTCCAAGTAGGGCAGGGCACACCTCCCCCAGGAGAAAGGATACTGCCGGGTTCTGGGAGCCACCCCCCCGACTCCAAACCCCTAAGAGCGGGGCTGTTGCTCGAGATCCCCCCCAAAAGGGTCCGGGGGCCCCTCCCCCATTCCCTTCCCCGAAGCCAGGCGACGGGCAGGCGGGCCCGTGGCTGCCAGCTCCGGGAGCACGGGCAGCCAGGACCCCCGTGGGCCTCCGAAGCCCCCCCGCCCCCGGCGCCCCCTCCCCAGGGCGGGCGCGGGGGGTCCGGGGGGCGCCTCCTCACCTTCCCCTCAGCATGGCGCCCAAAAAAGACAGAGCGAGAGCGAGGGAGAGCGGGCGAGCGCCGCGAGGGGGGGGAAACGCATGAGGCCGGGAGAGAAAGCAAGTGAGAAAGAGCGAGCGAGCGAGAGACACCCACCGACCCCGCCCTTCCTCCTCCTCCTCCTCCTCCTCCGCGGCCCGGCCCAATATGGCGGCCGCCCCCCTTCCTCCTCCTCCTCAACCTCCCCCCGGGGACGCCGCCCCGGCCGGGCCGGGGGCCTGACCTGTCGTCAGGGAGCGGGAGGCGGTGGTGGAGGAGGTGCGGGGTGGCCAGGCAGGCGTCGGGGGAACACGGAGGAGGCGAAGGCGTTGATGGCGGTGGCGGCGATGGCGGCGGCAGCGACTCTGATGGCGGCGGCGGGGGGGTCCCGGGCGCGGCCTCCATAGTTCCTTTGGGGGGGAGGGGATGTTAATGCACGAAAAAGGACTGCTTGGGCGTGGCGGGAGGGGCACACTTCAGCTCTGAGGGCTCCTGATAGTAATGGGTATATATTTTTTCAGTGTCGGAATCACCTCTGCGCCGACCTCCGCGTAGGCCGCGCGGCCTAGGCCTCAGCGGGCCGCTCGCCGCCTGCTTTCTCCGCAGCCCGCCCCTGGGGTCACTCGCTCACAGGCGCGGGGCCCTCATCGGGGCGAGAGCACCCCCACACACACACCGCTGCGGGCCCGGGAGTGGGAGACCCGGGGGACACGGACACTGGTGGGTAGTTCGGTGTAATTAGCGCGGGCCGCGCGCAATGGAGCAAGCGAGGGGGAAAGGGAAAAGAGGAGAGCGAGCGAGGGCGATTAAAAAAAAAAAAGTAATTTAGGAAAAGGAAACGGGCCGCAGAGACAGGCCGACTGTCTGTCTGCCGGCCCTTGGTGCCCCGGCTTCCCGGCCCCCGCCGCAGTCAGAAATTCATACAAAATGGCGGCTCGGGCCCGGACGTGCCAAGAGGCTGAGGCGGGAGGAAGGGCGAGGTGGGAGGGGGAACTGGGAGGCGGAGGCGGCGTCACGTGGAGGAGAGAGGCACAGACTGCTCTCCCGAAGGGCCGCGGAAAGAGCCGAAGGGAGAGAGTGAGGCCGAGGCAAGGCGGAAAAAGCCGGAAGGAGCTGAGCTGAAGATCGCGAGAGGCGGAAAGAGCCGAAGTTGTTAACGGGGGTGGGGCTAGAGAAAGAATGGGAGGCCCCGGGGAGCCGGAAATAGCCGAAGCGAATCGGGACTGGGAAAAAACAAGGAACTGAGGTGATCCGAAAAGAAGCGAAGGCGGTGTCTAGGGTGGGTGACAGGAGGCGGAAACAGCCGACTGACGCCCGGCGGCGGTAATAGGATTTAGATGGAAAGAGCTGAAGTGTGGGGCTAGTGAAGCGATTAATTAAGAGAGTAAAAGACTTTGAGGAATTCGCTCGAGAGCAAGCGGGGAGAACCGAAAATTGCTACCTTGAGGGAAGGCGGGAAGAGTCGAAAGTTTTAGGTGGGAGAATGGGAAAGAAGGAATTCGGGCTATGGAGAGAAAAAAATAACCGAAGGCTGGAGACCGGGTGCCTGGAGTTGTAGGTTTCCGGAGGATGAAGCAGAACAGGCCCGGAGATGACATCATTAGAGACCTGGGTTGATGATGTTATCCTTGGGCGGTGCGGGTGGGCGGGGAGGGCGGTCCTCGGTAGTGCTTTGGGGGAGTTAAGAACCTAGAGCTTGCTTAGTAGGTGGAAGATCTTAAATGCCGGACATGGGAGCACTAACCGGGTTCGAGTATAAAACCGTAAAATCTTTTGATCCTCACAACTGTACTAAGGGGAGCTACTATTGGCTGCCCATTTTTAAATTTTAAAGTGAGAATTATTTTATTTATTTATTGGCTGCTTTGGGTTTTCGTTGCTGCACGCGGGCTTTCTCTAGTTGCGGCGAGCGGGGCTACTCTTCGTTGTGGTGCGCGGGCTTCTCATTGCGCTGGCTCCTCTTGCTGCGGAGCGCGGGCTTTAGGCGCGCCGGCTTCAGTAGTTGCAGCACGCGGGCTCAGTAGTTGTGGCGCACGGGCCTAGTTGCTCCGCGGCGTGTGAGATCTTCCCGCACCAGTGTTCGAACCCGTGTCCCCTGCATCAGCAAGCAGATTCTTAACCACGGTGCCACCAGGGAAGTCCAAGCTGCCCGTTTAATCGGTGCAGACTGAACCTCGCGGTGTCTAGGTACTTGGCTCTTGCCCCCAGCAAAAATTCTGTTCAGTCCTGTTTACAAGAGAGGATCTTCATTCGATGCTTTTGTGAGCTCCTTGTATAGTGCCAAGTCCTGTAATGGGCGAATGGAACATAGTTTCTTTTTGGAGCTTAAAAACTGATAATGCCCCAGGGGAAAGAAACTCTAAGTTGAAGAGTAAGGGGGGCTCCTATTATACTGGGGGACAGGGTTGTTTAAGCTGAGACATGAAGAAGAAATAATTCCAGGCAAAAGAAACAGCTTATTTCAGGCCCTGAAACAAGGCAAGGACGACTTAGTTTCCAGGAACAGACAAAATCCTGGAGACAGAGGTGCCAGATCACCCGCTATATTAATCTTACTATAAAATTTAAAATGTCCCAAACCTGGTCTGGGACACAAGCTCTTCGTGTGGGTGATTTACAACCTCCTTCAGGGAAGAAATTGGCATTCCTGATAAAGTGAAATGATTAAGCCATTTTCTATTGAATTTTGATGGAATGAAACTTCTGAGAAATCAGTGGCCCACCCAGTTAACAGTCAGCTGACTGCCAGCCAAGAATCTGCTATCTTTAACTGGATCATCTTTTCTTCCTGGATCTAATCTGTAGTCTAATAGGGTTATTTAACAATTCTCTTCTATAAAATGACCTTACCAAGAGAAAATGTTTCAGTTGGCCTGCAAGAGACCTTTTTTCCTTGCATGCATCATTGTAATAAAACATTGGCACATGCTCATAACTAAATTGTCCAAAAAAGGGTTTTTTTTTTTGTTTTTTTTTTTAACACACGGAGAGCTAGTAGAGCTGGATTGTGAGAATGGAAAGGAAAAGCACAGAAGTGGGTCATTATGTGTCATTGTGAAAGGTGCCATTCCCCTTCTATGCCTTGATTTCTGAACCCCGTGTATTCTAGTTATAGACAAAACAATACTAGGTGAGACCACAGACCATGTCTAGGAAGATGGTACCCTGTCCTTTCAAGATCTGGTCTCCAGTTGGCACCATTTCTGAAGCTTCAATAAGCCACAATTCTAGAGGGCCTTCTGCTTTTGAGGGCCATTTCCTTTTAGGTAATGAGGAAAATGAAAATGTCAGCGAATCCCAGGGAGCAAGATTTCTCCATGCTTTTTCAGTGTCAAACTACAACGTTGTCCACCAAGAGCTTCTGACATTCTAGATGACACTTGGACTTAATATTTAATTGTTGATTAGGGTCCAGACTCAGTAAAGTTATGGAAGATTCTCATGTTTCAAAGTGATTTTTTTCTGCCAGAAAAGACAGCCCTGAAAGACATTAACCAGTTTTGTATCAAACTTTCCAACTTAATTCCGGCATTTTTTCCCCCACTGTCTGTACATATTCATATCTCATGTCCTCCCTTGAACCAGCTTTATTTTTCTGCTAGTTCCCCCATTGATGAGTTAGGTAACATCTTTGATATGTGCTCACCATGGTTTTGTGTGAGGGTGATGTTTTTAACTTTAAAAAATTTATACTGTGGGGTTTCCCTGGTGGCGCAGTGGTTGAGAGTTCGCCTGCCGATGCGGGGGACACGTGTTCGTGCCCCGGTCCGGGAAGATCCCACATGACGCGGAGTGGCTGGGCCCGTGAGCCATGGCCGCTGAGCCTGTGCTCCGCAGCGGGAGGGGCCACAACAGTGAGAGGCCCGCGTACCGCAAAAAAAAAAAAATTTATACTGTGAAAACAGATAGTAAAGTTCAGGGATGGTGATGCTGGCAGAAATAGGGCAGAGGCCAAAAAAAAAAGTTTCCAACAGTGATGACAATCATTATTGCAATGAAGGGGAATTGATGACCCTTCCAGTTGGAAAGGATCCAAGGTAAACAACCTGCCACCAGTGGCTGGTAAGTGTGAGAACTTTTCACAGAACTACTGTGCCTTGAGGACCAGCTTGGGTTCAGTCCCCAATATAACACTTCCACTAGATGCTGGGCCTGCCCACTTCATCTCTTGGTGCCTCAGATAATGCACCATCACCTGGGATTCTGTGGCCAGTCAGTGGTCTTCACAGAACCCATGAATATGCCAAGAGCTGATTATTAGTACTAGAAGAATCAATCACCAGACAGATCATGGCTTTTTATAAAACCCCAAGGTTTATTTCTCCTTGAGGCTTACCAGAGGCCCACAGACTACCCTTATTTTTATTTGTTTTTATTACTTTATTGAAGACTAGCATACATACAGAAAAAATATAATCACGAGTATTGTGAAAATTAATAAACAGAAACCTCACTTAAGATGGAGTCAGGGACTTCCCTGGTGGCGCAGTGGTTAAGAATCCGCCTGCAATGCAGGGGACATGGGTTCGAGCCCTGGTCCGGGAAGATCCCACGTGACGCGGAGCAACTAAGCCCATGCATCACAACTACTAAGCTCGCGTACCACAACTACTGAAGCCCACGTGCCTAGAGCCCGTGCTCTGCAGCAAGAGACGTCGCCGCAATGAGAAGTCCGCGCACCGCAACGAAAAGCAGCGCCCCCGCTCGCCACAACTAGAGAAAGCCCAGGGCAGCAAGGAAGACCCAACGCAGCCAAAAATAAATAAATAAATAAATTTATAAAACAAAAGAAAAGATGGAGTCAAGAGGCCAGAAGGGGGAGCTCTCATGCCCTGCTCCTTGATGCCAATTGTGTACCCCACGGAAAGAAACTACCTTGCACTCCCAAACAGGAGGGGCAACCGCTTTACTATACCAAAGGAAGAATTTCTCCTCACTTAGCAACAGCCCAGCCAATGAGAAGTCATTGCCACCCCGAACTCCTACTTTCCTCCAACGAACTTTCATGTAGAATAGCCCCTCCCAACTCCCCCCTTTTCCTTATAAAAGCAGACTCCCTTCCTTTGCTCTCTGGGCTTGCCTGTAGTTCCTCATAGATTGTGAGACCTGAATTGCAATTCTTCTGTTCCTGGATAAACCCATTTTGGTGATAAAATAACCCGGTGTTTTATTGGTTTTAGTTCAGCATTATACAGCTTGATAGGTTTACATGAAGTCAATATGCCATGTAATCAGCACCTAAATCAAGAAACAGAAAATTATTTTTTAAAAAGGGGGTAGGGTGGAGAAAACAAACAAACAAAAAGAAAACGGGAAAATGATAAGCCAATCCAGAGCCTCCTCCTGTCCCCATCTAGTCACTACCTCTTCCCAGGGTAATAACCCTTCTGACTTCTAACCTATGCTCTTTGGAATCTGGCTTCCTTTACTCAACATTAGATTTGTGACATATAGTTGAAGTTCATTCATTCTCATTTCTGTGTAGTATTGCACAGTGTGACTAAACCAGGTATTGGTGCTAATGTGGAGCAACCAGAACTCTCCTACACTGCTGATAGGACTATAAATTGGACTAACCATGTGTATTGTGATTTATATTAAGAAATACATATTTGGTCTTTGTCCCTGTACCTTGCACTGAGCTCCTAAAGCCCTAGAACTTTCCTAAGTGATAAGAGCTATAGATAAAGGTGCCTTTTCTTATTCATACAAGCCCCTTTCAACCACACCTGAGTTTATGTTAATGAGGTGACTTTTGGAAAGCCACAAAGCTGGTTGCCAGGGGAACCAATCAGGAGATTAGAGGTTTGCAACTTTTAGTCCTACTCTCCAACCCCTAGGAGAAAGGAGAAGGGCTGGAGATTAGCTTAATCACCAATGGCCAATGATCTAATCAATCGTGCCTACATAGTGACACCTCCCTAAAAATCCCTGAGCTATGGGGTTTGGAGAACTTCTGGGTTGGTGAATAAGAAAACATCCATGTTCCAAGAAGGTGGTACACTCCACACTCCAAGGGGAAGGAAGCTTCTGTGTTGTGGGGTTTTTTGTTTGTTTGTTGGCCTCTCCACATGGCTTGAGGGATCTTAGTTCCCCAAACAGGGATTAAAGATTGAACCCGCACCCTGGGCAGTGAAAGCGTGGAGTCCTAACCACTGGACTACCAGGGAATTCCCGAAGCTTCTGTGTTCTGTGCTTCGGATCCTTCTGGACCTTGCCCTATGCATCCCTTCATCTACCTGTTCTGTTAGCATTCTTTCATATCCTTTGTAATAAACTGGTAATCTTCTAAGTAAACTGCTTTCCTGAGTTCTGTGAGCCACTCTAGCAAATTAATTGAACTGGAAGAAGGGATTGTGGGAACCTGCAATCTGTAGGTACTTGCCAACTTCACTTGAAGTTGCAGGTGGGCCATCTCCTGGAACTGAGCCTGTTAGGGAATCGTTGACCGAAACCGCCCGCCTTGGCTAGACATGATGATAACCTCTTGCATGAGCTGTTTCGCAGCAAGTGGTCCCAATAAGGCTCAGGGTGCTGCCACCGAAAACGAACTGGGAGAATGCGGGAGGGGCCCAAAGGAGGGAGGACACGCCAGCCCACCGTATGTCTTGTAAAACTAACCCAGAAGAATTCAGGAGGGGCCAAAAGGAGGAGGGAGGAGATGATATGTCCTGCCAACCTCCCAGAAAGCCTCACGCTGGAATCCATCTTGGCTGAGAGATGTGTGCACCTCCAGGAAGGATCCTAAGTCAGAATATTTGGCCAGAGACAACCGGAAACTAACCCCGTCACTGTAAAACTTGAGACTGCGAACCATGTGACAGAGCAGTTCTGCCGGGTTCCCTTACCCTGCTGCTCTCCACCCAGGTGCCCCTTCCCAATAAAGTTTTTTGCTTTTGTCAGCACGTGTGTCTCCTCGGACAATTCATTTCCAAGTGTTAGACAAGAGCCCTCTCTCGGGCCCTGGAAGGGGTCCCCCTTCCTGCAACAAGCCCTTAACTTGCAGGATCTCATGCTAACTCCAGCTAGTGTCAGAACTGAATTGAAGTGTAGGACCCCATGCCAGTTGGAGAATTGCTTGGTGTGGGAAAACCTCCACGCATTTGGTGACCAAAATACAGAAGTATTCTAGTAATGGAGAAACACAGGAGTTCCCTTAGAGCCACTTTGAAAAATAGCCTGGCAGTTATCAACTACAGCTGAACGTACACCTACACCAAGATAGAGCAATTCCAACCTGTGAAATAAAATTCATGTTTTATGGCAAGATAAGAAAAGTTTAAACATAAAATTTTTTTTCTCTGCCCTTTGGCCTCCTCTCTCCCCTCTGCAGCGCACTGTGTATCTGCATTAGGCATCGACCAAACCTCCCCCATTGGCAGAAATACCTGTTCTACCATAAAGAGAAACATTCTCCAGGCATCAACAAGACAACTCCTTAAAAGATAACATTCCTTCTGGATCTTGTAAGGGGACACAGGACCCACCACTTTGTACTCACAGATCTGGATTGTGCAAACTATCTATGTCATTTAATGTACAGTCTTCTGTCTCAAAAACCTATATAACTGTGCTTTGACCTGTAATGGGTGGAATGGTTCTCAGAGCTTTCTGAGAGGCTGTTCCCAGGTTATAATCTTCCATTTGGCTCAAATAAAATTTTCCATTTCTTTCCTAGATCAACTGATTAATTTTTTTCGTTGACAAACCCCAAAGTATATATCCAACAAGTGCATACAGAAGGTACAAACAAGATTAGGGTTAGTAGATGCAAACTATTACATATAGAATGGATGGACAATAAGGTCCTACGGTATAGCACAGGGAACTATATTCAGTGCGATAAACCATAATGAAAAACATGTAAAACTGAGAATATAAAAAGAATATATAGGGCTTCCCTCGTGGCGCAGTGGTTAAGAGTTCGCTTGCCAAGGCAGGGCACATGGGTTCGAGGCCTGGTCTGGGAAGATCCCACATGCCGCAGAGCAACTAAGCCCCTGCGCCACAGCTACTGAGCCCGCGTGCCACAACTACTGAAGCCCTTGTGCCTAGAGCTGGTGCTCTGCAATAAGAGAAGCCACTGCATAGAGAGGTCCATGCACTGCCATGAAGAGTAGCCCCCGTTCGCGGGAATTAAAGAAAGCGCGTGTGCAGCAAAGACCCAACGCAGCCAAAACTAAAATAAATAAATAAAATTTTTAAAAAAAGAACATATATATAAAACAGTCACTTTGCTGTCCAGCAGAAACTAACACAACATTGTAAATCAACTATACTTCAATTAAAAAAAATTTTTTTTTAAAGGTACAAACAAGAATGCTCACAGCAGCACTATTCGAAAGAACCCCTAACTGGAAACTTCCTAAATGCACATCAATAGTAAACCAGACAAACTGTAGTGTAGTCACCACTTTTGAGAGCCCCTGGATCACTGCATTATAAGACCCAAATGGCAGAGTCCTCTGCACTTGTAGGGACCTAGGGCAGGCCATCCCAAAATATACCTCAACGGCATATTGATAATTTCGAATAAAAGTTACTGAAAAAATGACTGATACAGGAGGGACACTTTGACCTTCCTCTCTGTCTCCCTGAAAACAGGAAATATATCTCCCATGTGAAAGGTGTCTTCCCTGTACTGAGAGGTAGAAAGACTCCCTTATCACCAGAGACAGGGAATTCAGGGCCAAGAAGGCTATATAAACAATATAAACAGTTACTTCTTTACTAATTTACTACCCAAGTCCAAACTTTGCTTAAATTCCTTAGTAATGAAGCACCCAAACCTAAGTTTCTTTGTTTTGTCAATTACTCTCCAATTTATTGTTTCTTTGTCTGAAAGAAACAATTTTTGTCTAGAAGTTGCCTGTTTTGGCCACTTCTTAGGTTCCATTTCTATGAGACCTCCATGGGCAAGGATTAAAATGTGTCTCTTTTTCTCCTGTTAATCTGTCTTGTGTCAATTTTATTACTAATCCAGCCACAAGAACTCAAGAGGGGTGAAAAGAGAAATTTCCCCTCTCCGATACACTATATCTTGGACCAGCTAGAGAACCTCCTCTTGCATGGGGCTCAGAAGCTTTAGAGTTTTCTTTGCTGATGAGTGAGAGCAAGTCTCCCAACCATGAAGCAAATTGCCTCCAGAACTCCAAGAGGGCCTCCAAACATTTTGGCTTTTTTGTAGTGCGTGGGCGGGGGAGACACAAGTTTCAGCAACTCGCCTTTTGTTTTGGAAAAAATATTGCATTCCAACATACCTCTTCTTTTGGATCTCCAAAACATCTTTGAGCAGGCAGGTTCCTGTATTTTTCTGAGACAGAACCTTCTGTAATGCCCATAAATCTAACCAATGCCTCCATGGCACACGTTTCATTGTACTCTTGGAACATCATAATTCTGGCAAAAGATTTGTTTTTTCTAGTTCCTGGGGTGGCTCTAGGATGGGTTCTTTGCGCCACGGATGAGCAGTCCTTTAGAGAGAAGACACATCACACGGTGTAGAACCAGCACCAGCAGCTGGCTCCAACCTCTGGAAACCCTGGGGAAAAAAGGAGACCATTGGCCAAAGAGAGACATTACGGTGTGTTGGATCCTACTGATTGCCAACCCGATAGCTATTTCCACCTCTTTCTTGCTAATCCAACCTTGGATTTATTGGGGAGGTCGGAGGTAAAGAGGTCCAGTTTAGATGATCCTTGGTCTACCTAATTCTTAAGGTGATGATGTCGCCCCCTAGAGGACATTTTGAAAATTATGGAGGGAAATTATTTTTGGTCGTCAACTGATTCTCAGGGGGACAATATTGCTCCCTTGGGGATGTTTTGGAAATTTGCGTGAACTTTTGGGACATCACAATAATGAGGAGGTTGTTACCTACCGGCACTAGAGGATAGGGAGTGGGGATGATAGGATGTCCTGCGACATTACGTTGGTAATGAATGATTACCTAATGAACGCAGTTAACGATAGTTCATAAATAATGGAAAGAACAGTTTACACTAAGGTATATTAAGCTGTCATGCTGAACTTTTCCAGTTCTTTTGGAATTGTGTGCATAGCAAAGTCATGGTAGACTCCTGGAAATTTACAAAATGTATACCACTATGTTTGGGGTAATAAAAATGTTTTGGAACTTGATAGAGATGGTGGTTGCCAATGGTGGCTGCACTAAATGCCACTGAACTGGTCACTTTCAAATGGCTAATTTTAGGGACTTCCCTCGTAGTCCAGTGGTTAAGGCTCTGGGCTTCCACTGCAAGGGGCACGGGTTTGATCCCTGGTTAGGAAAATAAGATCCTGCATGATGTGACGCAGCCAAAAAATAAAATAAAATGGCTAATTTTATGTTATGTGAATTTCACTTCTGTAAAAAAAGTTTAAAAATATATAAATTTGAGAATATATCATTACATTGAAATTTCTCTATAAGCTTTAGAAATGTATAAGGGGAAAGAGGGAAAGGGGACACTTTTAGATGTTGAATGAGTCTAGAAGTGCAGAGAAAATAATTTATAGAGCAGTTAGCTTTACTTTTCAGGGCTCTTTTTAATAAAGTGATCATTTGACAAGAGTTACTAAATACTCACAGGTAAAGGCTCAGATCACTCCCTAACCAAATGCAAATGAGTACATGCCATGGAAATTAAGGTCAATTTCAAGGTCAACATATTAACAAATAAATCATTCAACGCTAAGGATCTGTTTTCGCTCTTCAAAAGAGATTGACTCCTTTATTTTCCTTTCTATGATCCATTTACATTTCTCTTTAATAATATAAGGCAACTCAGCAAAAGTGTTTATTTCCAAAGTCTTATCCAAAAGATACTTGATATAGCCCTCTGCTGCCCAGTCATTCCATGACTTCTAAAAGTCTTTCCTGCACAGAGATTATTTGATCCTGTCATTGGATCATTTGATCCTGTGATTGGAAATAGTAGCACGGCATAGTTCGATAGCTTTAGATTCAGAACTTTAAAAAAAGTTAAAAAAAAAAACCAACCTTTTTATTATGGAAAAATTCAAAGATACACAAAAATAAAGGGAAGAGTAAAATGAACCCTCATGTACCCATCATCCAACTTCAACAATTATAAACTCATAGCCAGATACCCAACAAGGACCTACTGTATAGCACAGGAACTATACTCAATATTTTATAATAACTTATAAGGGAAAAGAATCTGCAAAAAATAGATATATATGTATGTAAGCCCATGAACAGGGTGGAAGTGGCCTGCTCTTTCCTGACTTAGCTCAGAAGTTAAGCAGTGTCCCTTTTGCCACATTCTATTGGTCAAACAGTCGCCAAATCCAGTCCAGTTTCAAGGAAGGAAACATAGACCTCCCACCCCTTCAATGGAAGTAGTGTCAAAGGGATGTTGCGAGAAGAGTATGTAGGATGAGAGATATTATTGTACCCATCTTTGCAAAATACCATCAGCCACAGTGATGATCAAGACAACTTAGTGAGGGACTTCCCTGGTAATCTAGGGGATGCCGGTTCCACCCCTGCTTGAGAAACTAAGATCTCACATGCCACGGAGCAGCTAAGCCCGTGCACCGCAACTACTCAGCCCACGTGCCACAACTAGAGAGCCGGTGTGCCTCAACCACAGGGCCCATGCACTCTGGAGCCTGTGTGCCACAATTAGAAAGAAGCCTGCATGCCGCAACTAAGACCGGACGCAGCCAAAAATAATAAATAAATAAATATTGATTTAAAAAAAAGAGAGAACTTAGTGAATCCCCTTGTCGCCATGATTTTTTCCCTAGTTGACATTATTTAATGCTGGGGAATATTTGGAGTTAAATATAGAAATGTTCAAGTGACCCAGACCTCAGGAATGAATTTTTTAAAATTTATTTATTTATTTTTGGTTGCATTGGGTCTTCATTGCTGTGCACAGGCTTTCTCTAGTTGTGGCCGAGCGGGGGCTACTCTTTGTTGCAGTACGCCGGCTTCTCATTGTGGTGGCTTCTCTTTTTGCGGAGCATGGGCTCAAGGCATGCGGGCTCAGTAGTTGCAGCACACAGGCTCAGTAGTTGTGGCTCATGGGCTCTAGAGCACAGGGTCAGTAGTTGTGGCACATGGGCTTAGCTGCTCCGTGGCATGTGGGATCTTCCCATACCAGGGCTCAAACCTGTGTCCCCTGCATTGGCAGACGGATTCTTAACCACTGCGCCACCAGGGAAGTCCCAGGAATGAATCTTTTGGTTTAAGGAATTTGTGCATATTTGGTTTTTTATGTACCAGAAATGTTTAAGAGAATCTGGCCTTCCAGAGTTTCCTGGTGAGATCTGTAGTTCTCAAAAAAAATTCTCAAAACTTTTCCCTGCATTTATTTAAAGACCTGGGATGACTAACTCTAAAATAGTTTAGCAAAATAAAAATTATATATGTATATATAAAATGTGTGTGTGCGTGTGAGAGAAAAGTGTCAAAACTTAAAATTAATGAATCTAGATAAAGTTATGTAAATATTCATTGGACTGTTTCTTGTTTTTATAAATTTATTTTATTTTTATTTGTTTTTGGCTGCATTGGGTCTTTGTTGCTGTGCATGGGCTTTCTCTAGTTGTGGCGAGCAGGGGCTCGTCTTCATTGCAGTGCGTGGGCTTCTCATTGCGGTGGCTTCTCTTGTTGCGGAGCATGGGCTCTAGGCATGTGGGCTTCAGTAGTTGTGGCTCGCGGGCTCTAGAGCGCAGGCTCAGTAGTTGTGGCGCGCGGGCTTAGTTGCTCTGCGGAATGTGGGATCTTCCCGGACCAGGTCTCAAACCCGTGTCCCCTGTGTTGGCAGGCGGATTCTTAACCACTGTGCCACCAGGGAAGCCCAGGACCTACTTTGTGTAAGCTTGAAGATCTTTTTTTTTTTTAAGCTTGAAGATCCAAGTTTTTTTAATTGGTTAACTTCATCTTTTTTTTTTTTTTTTTTTTTTTTTGCGGTACGCGGGCCTCTCACTGTTGTGGCCTCTCCCATTGAGGAGCACAGGCTCCGGACGTGCAGGCTCAGCGGCCATGGCTCACGGGCCCAGCCGCTCCACGGCATGTGGGATCTTCCTGGACCAGGGCATGAACCCGTGTCCCCTGCATTGGCAGGCGGACTCTCAACCACTGCGCCACCAGGGAAGCCTGGTTAACTTCATCTTTGATTTATTGGTGTCACTTTTTCCCTTCATTAGAATTAAAAATTAACTATAATGATACAAACATATCAGTTATATAAATCAATATCATAAACCATAACTAATTATGAAGATACAGTATACTATAACTCATAGGACAAAAAAGGGCCTATTAAAAGTCCCAAATATAAAAATTTTTGACAGAATAAAATAAAATTAAAATTATCAAATGGCTCTTCTCATTCTGTCCCTGAACTTCAAACCATCTGCACCTGCATCTCATCCTCTAGAGTAAGATATGGGGTAAGGTCATGATTGGAGGCTGAATTGGGGGTCAGGAAGGCAGTTAGGAAAGGGTCTTTCCTAGGAGGCCCAGCAATATTTGGAAGAAACATGACAAATCTGAAGAGGCATGTGCTTCCCAAACTTGCTCATTTCAAAGACAGCCTCAAATTATTCTAAGCAAAGCAGTGCTCATTCTGGAAGAGTTGACTTGCATCTTTAGTGCTCAGGATCCTGAATTTTATTTTATTTTATTTTTTTGCTGAGCCAGTGGCTTGCAGAATCTTAGTTTCCCGACCAGGGATTGAACCTGGGCCCTCCACAGTGAAAGCACAGAGTCCTAACCACTGGACCACCAGGGAATTCCCTAGGATCCTGAATTTTTTACATTCTCTGTTTGCCTCAAAGTACAATGATCACATATTGCAATTATCAAATAGATTTCCAGGCTTAAAAAAAAATAAAGAGACTTCCCTAGTGGTGCAGTGGTTAAGAATCCGCCTACCAGTGCAGGGGACATGGGTTCGAGCCCTGGTCCGGGAAGATCTCACATGCCGTGGGGCTACTAAGCCCGTGCGCCACAACTACTGAGCCTGCGCTCTAGAGCCCGCGAGCCACAACTACTGAGCCCCTGTGCCACAACTACTGAAGCCCGCGCGCCTAGAGCCTGTGCTCCGCAACAAGAGGAGAAGCCACAGTGAGAAGCCCACACACCTCAACGAACAGTAGCCCCTGCTCGCTGCAACTAGAGAAAGCCCGTGTGCAGCAAGACACAATGCAGCCAAAAAAAAATAAATACATAAATAAATTTATGAAAAAATAAAATAAAAAGACCATACACAAAACTAATACAATGTTATATGTCAATTATATCTCAGTTTTTAAAAAATTCATGATCTGGTTTCTCAATGATCCCTTTGTCCCCTGGGGTCACCATGGCACAGTCACCTGACTTCTTTTCATTCCTCCAGAGTCTGTTTGGTCATTACTTCCTCTGAGAGATGTTCCCTGAAACCACAGTACAAAATACTCCCCCTAGAGGTTATATATTGCCTAGTACAGGGCTGGGCATTGAGGACATCCTCAGGGAAATGTAAATGAATAAACCTATCAGATAGACTAAATTCAGAAAAATGGAGAGTGAGTTCACATTCTCACAATATTATTTCCTGACTCCTACACTAAGCCAGACACTGTCAAAGCTCCTTCTTTTCCTTGACAGCACTTCTCAAAGTTTCTGTTTATTTTTCTGCCACTTTCAGCAGAGAAAGGAACTAAAGTCAGGGAGAGAAAGAGAATTGGGGTTGGGCAAAAACGGAGAGAATAGGAGAAGAGAGAATTGGGTGGGGAGAATATTCGGGTTATCTAATGCTCTGTAGCAAGTGATCAGCAAACTTGCGCCGCAGGGCTTTCTGGTTCTTAGTTCCCCAACCAGGGGAACTGGGGCCCAAGCAGTGAAAGCGGCCAAGTCCTAACCACTGGACCACCAGGGAATTCGCAGCAAACAATTATTTTTCTTACAGATCAGCACTTTGGGCACGGCTTGGCAAAAATGGCTTCTCTCTCCTCCCTCTGGGGTGACTTGACTGTTTGCCAGAGGGTCTCCTTCCAAGACGGCTCACTCACGTGTCCAGCAAGATGGTGCTGGCTGTTGGCTGGGGCTGTTGGCCGGGCTGAGGGTCAGAAGCTTTGGTTCCTCTCCATATGGACGTCTCCATAAGGTGCTTTGTCTTGTGCTAGTATGGAGGCTGGGGTTAAGAGCAAGTGTCCCAACAGAAAGTGGAAGATGACCACTTCCTTTTTTTAAAAACAGCTTCACTGAGATATTCGCAGACCATGCAATTCAGTCGTTTAAAGTGTACAATTTGGGCTTCCCTGGTGGCGCAGTGGTTGAGAGTCCGCCTGCCGATGCAGGGGACGCAGGTTCGTGCCCCGGTCCAGGAATATCCCACATGCAGCGAAGCGGCTGGGCGCATGAGCCATGGCCGCTGAGCCTGTGCGTCCGGAGCCTGTGCTCCGCAATGGTAGAGGCCACAACAGTGAGAGGCCCGCGTACCTCAAAAAAAAAAGAAATGCTGTAAAGTGTACAATTCAGTCATTTTGGGTGTATTACATTATTAATTTTTTAAAAATTGTGGTAAAAATGTATAACATACAATCCACCATTTTAACCAGTTTTAAGTGAACAATTCAGTGGCATTAAGTACATTCACAGTGTCATGCAACCATCACCACTACCTACTTCTTTTTCATCACCTTTTGTATCTGGGTTCGTTCACTTAGCATAATATTTTCAAGGTTCATCCAAATTGTGGCATGTATCAGTGCTTCATCCTTTTTTATGGGTGAATATTATTCCATTGTATTGATTTACCACATTTTATTTATCCATTCATCACCTGATGGATGGATTTGGTTGTTTCACATTTGGCTATTGTGAATAATGTTGCCATGATGATTGGCATACAAATATCTGTTTGAGTCTCTGCTTTCAATTCTTTGGGTATATGCCTAAGAGTGGAATTGCTGGGTCCTATGATAATTCGACGTTTAGCTTTTTGAGGGGAGGCTGCCCATTTCTTAATGGCTGGACTCAGAAATTGGCCCAGCATTCACTTCTACCATATTCTATTTTTTAAAAAATAAATTTATTTATTTATTTATTTTTGGCTACGTTGGGTCCTTGTTGCTGCGCGCGGGCTTCTTCTAGTTGTGGCGAGCGGGGGATACTCTTCATTGTGGTGCCAGCTTCTCATTGTGGTGCCTTCTCTTGTCATGGAGCACAGGCTCTAGGTGCACGGGCTTCAGTAGTTGTGGCATGTGGGCTCAGCAGTTGTGGCTCATGGGCTCTAGAGTGCAGCCTCAGTAGTTGTGGTGCACGGGCTTAGTTGTTCCACGGCATGTGGGATCTTCCTGGACCAGGGCTCGCGCCCGTGTCCCCTGCATAGGCAGGCGGATTCTTAACCACTGCGCCACCAGGGAAGTCCCTCCATATTTTTTGAATGATACATTTTTAAAAAATATTTATTTATTTGGCTGTGCCGGGTTTTAGTTGAGGCATGAGGGATGTTTACGTGTGGCATGTGATGTCTTAGTTGCAGCATGTGGGATCTAGTTCCCTGACCAGGGGTCGAACCTAGGCCCCTTGCATTGGGAGTATGGAGTCTTAACCACTGGACCTCCACGGAAGTCCCTTGAATGATATTTTGACCTCTGATGAATTGCTACTCTTTTCTGAGTCTCAGAGTCATATTGTAAAAGGGGAGGAAATATCTATCTCTGAGGTTCATAGGGTATGTACCTCACTGGACAAGGTCAGAGCACATAGTAGGAGCTTAATGTACCACCAGCAGTATAACCTCCTGAGGAAGCACGTGGGCCTGGATTTGAATCCTAGCTTCACTACTTCTAAGATATAAGACTTTGTTCAGGCCACTAATATCAATACTTAACTTTGCTGGACCTCAGACTCTTTAGCTGTGAAATGGGAATATTAAAGAATTTATCTACTCTTGCAAGGGTTAGAGAAATAATCCATATAAAACCCATTTAAATTCCATGAGAGGGCAGCTATTTTTAATTCTTATTTAAAAATTAAAAAAAAATTTTTTTACTGTTCTACCCCTAGCACAGAGACTGATTGTTGACAAGCACGTTCTAGGGATTGAACCAGGGCCCTTGGTAGTGAGAGCGCAGAGTCCTAACCCTGGACTGCCAGGGAATTCCCAAACAAGTTCCTAATAAGTATTTGTTGAATGAATAATAAAAAGGTATTTTGCCTAGGGAAAATACATATTAGCTATTATTAGCTATTACTAACCTACAAGATTCCCCACCTGCTTCATATTATGATTTAATCTCTTACCACCCTCTCACTCTGCTCCAGCCACCCTGCCCTCTCCACAGCTCCTTAATTACGTTAGCATGTGCCAGCCTCAGGGCCTTTGCAGCTGCTGTTCTGTCCAGGAATGCTACATTTCCCAGTTATCTACCCAGCTTGTTTCTACGGTTCCTTCAGATCTCTGCTCAACAATCACCTGTCACCCTGTAGTCCCATATCCTGTTTTAATTTTCTCCAAAACATTTATTGAGGGCCTGATTTATATATTTTTTCCTTTGGGAACGTAAGTTTTTCCTCAAGGGAACGTAAGTTCCATGAGGGCAGGATTTTATCTATTTTACTCACCACCCTATTTCACAACAACCCCGTTACCGGGATTTCGGCAGACGCTCCATTTTACTTGCTGAATTGAAGGCCTCATAAACAACCACTTGGGTATCCTTGTGGGGCCAGAAGCCGCGCGGATTTTTGGCCAGGATTGGCAGGAGACTCCATCACGTGACTGGCTGATGCCCGCCCACCTCGGAGGCTAAGGAGGTCCACGTGGTTCCAGGGTCCAGGGGCAGGCGGGGCTTGGAGAAGGTAGTGCGCAGGCGCGATCCCTGGCGCAGGCGCAGATGCGGCCTGGGCGCGCGGCCCGTGGCGGTTGGCGGCTTGTGGGGCCGGCGGGCGGTTGCCGTGAGCAGGACCAGAGCTCCGGCGCTGAGAGCCGGCGCCATGGTGGAGAAGGAGGAGGCAGGCGGCGGTATCAGCGAGGAGGAGGCGGCTCAGTATGACCGGCAGATCCGTCTCTGGGGATTGGAGGCCCAGAAACGGTAAGGGCCGGTGCGGCTTGTGGGACTGAGGGTTTGGAGGGTGGTCTGGCCTGAGGCGTTGGGGAGCCGGAGGGTTTAATTTGAAGAGAGGAGGCGGGAATCGTGTACCCGGCCGTGGTCGCCTTCCTGAGAGGACTGGAGGGGTTGATTTGGGATGTTTCCTCGGAAGGTATGGGAAGCGGGGACGTCCTAGGTGGTGGGAGGGCTGTTCCGAGGAATTGGCGACCTCTAGAAGGGGAGCTGGGGGAGTTCTGAGCGATCCGGAGGATGCAGACTCAGGAACTCGACGCCCGAAGGGAGCGATGGTGGCGTTTGGATCGGGGTTGGGGACTTAGGGAATAGGAGGGGCCAGGAATGCATGGAAACGATGAAAGTGGCGGGGGGGCATAGTTCAATCATTCATAGGTAGTGGAAGCCTGTTCTCTGCTGGTTGCTGGGGAGACTGGCGAGCCCAGTAGATGAGAGTTTGCATTCATTTTTGTGGCCTCTAAGGAGTGGGCCAGTCTGAAAGAGTGAGGGTTTTTTCCGAGGGGTTTTGGAGCAAGTAATTTCAAGTGAGGTTCCTGAGAGGCACGGAGAGTCTGGGGGTGCTGGAGGTACCCGAAGAGATTGCTTGTGTCTAGATCTGGGGGTGTGTCCCGAGAGGACAGGATTGGGGATACCTTGGGTATGGGGGAGTAATTATCGGAGGGGATGAGGTCTTTGAAAGAGGTGGTCGATATGATCAGATATTTATTGAGCACCTGCCACCGGCGCTGAGCGGGTATTAATGAACTAGGCAGACTCCTTGCCCACATGGAGCTTACGTTCCGGTGGGGGAGGCAATGCACATAAAAAATAATAAAATATTAGGCAATGCAAGTGCTAGGGAGAAAAAATAAAGCAGGGAAAGAGGATCAATAACGGATGGTGGGGTGGGAGAGCTATTTTGATAGGGTGGCCAGGGGAGGCCTCTGAAGAGGTAACATTGAGCCTCGGACCTGTATGAAAGGAAAGAGCCCTGTGGCCATCTGGGAGGATCTTCCTAGCATAGGGGACAAGTGTAAAATCCTAGAGGCCAGAGCATGCTTGGCAAATGAGAGCAACAGGGTGGCTGGAACCAAATGAGGGGTACCTTTTTTTTTCTTTTTTAAATTAATTAATTGATTGATTTTGGGCTGCGTTGGGTCTTCGTTGCTGCGCGCGGGCTTTTGTCTAGTTGCGGCGAGTGGGGGCTACTGTTCATTGCGGTGCGCGGGATTCTTATTGCGGTGGCTTCTTTTGTTGCGGAGCACAGGCTCTAGGCATGTAGGCTTCAGTAGTTGTGGGACGTGGGCTCAGTAGTCGTGGCTCGCGGGCTCTAGAGTGCAGGCTCAGTAGTTGTGGCGCACGGGCTTAGTTGCTCCACGGCATGTGGGATCTTCCCGGACCAGGGCTCAAACCGTGTCCCCTGCATTGGCAGGTGGATTCTTAACCACTGTGCCACCAGGGAAGTCCCAGGAGGTAGCTTTTGAATTCTAAGTGTGTTGGGAAACCTGTTGGAGAGTTTTGAGCAGAGGAGTAACACGATCTGAATTGTGTTTGAAAAGGATCGCTCTTGCTGCATGGAGAACAGGTGGAAGTGGGCAGAAGTGGAAATAAGGATTCCGCTTAGGGGG
The DNA here is from genome assembly GCF_963455315.2 of Globicephala melas. Classification (NCBI taxonomy): domain Eukaryota; kingdom Metazoa; phylum Chordata; class Mammalia; order Artiodactyla; family Delphinidae; genus Globicephala; species Globicephala melas. Next base: position 8,538,159 of record NC_083332.1, on the reverse strand, counting down.
CTACTGCGGTAATCCCCTTGAGATGCAAGTAATGGTGGCTTGGAACTCTAGGGAAGGGATCAGATGTAGATTCTGGATATAATTTGAAGGTAGAGGGGACAGGCTTTGCTGAAGGATTAAATGTGTGGAGTGGGAGAGGCAGAACTCAAGGTTTTTGGCCGAAGCAGTTGGAAAGACGGAAGTGCCTTCACTGACTGAGGTGGGGGAAGAGTCAGCAGTTCTATTTTGGACTTAACGTTTTAGCTGTTTACTACACATCTAAGTAGAAATAAATATGTGAGTGGTTGAGTTCAGTGATGAGGTCTGAGTGATGGGGGGTGGTTATGTGATGTGCGTGAGTACAGAGGGCAGAATTAATTGATCCAAGGGTTGGGGAGGCAGGCGGTTCAAGAGGTTTGAGGGGCGGGAGCTTCTACAGCTTTTTGGTGAGAGAGCGTGTGTGGTGGGTGGGGTGGGGTGAGGCTTACTTCAGGCTCATTTTAGGTGTGTGGAGCCTTCTGTGACTGGGGAGGAGGGCGCATTACGAGGCATTAGCAAGCACTGGTCTGAGGGTTGAAGGCACCTGAAATAGAAGATTGGGGATTAAATGATGAGAATGGGGCTGAAGACACAGTGTCGAATGAGTTTAGGAACTGCCGTTTGAAGGAGTGTTAGGGGTTCCTGAAGGGTTGAGAAGGGGATCCTAAGTGTACTAGAAGGGTTGATTCCAGGCGTTGGGGGCAGTAGGTGGTTTTGTTTGAGGCGGGGTAAAGTTGGTGAGGATTAAACTGGAATTAGTGAGAGATCTGTCGGAGGGGTAGGAATGAATGATTTATCTGAGGAGCATTAAAGAATGGATGGAGGGCTCCTGAGGGAGAGGTGACCTAAGGGGCAAATCAGAGTCGGGGTATGGAATTCTTGGGAGATGGGAGCTATTCTGAGGAAGTGAAGATGTCTGGAACTCAGCGGAGAACCTGAAAAGGATTGGCTGAGGGTCCTGGGAGGGTAGGAAGGGGTTACCTATCATTTGGAATCTATAGATTTGTATACAGTCTTACAGAGTTGATTAAAGTGCTCTCTTGTCCCTTTTTCAGCTGAGTCTCATAGCAGCTCTTTGGAGAAGGAAAGGCAGTGATTTCCTCCTCTGTACAGAAAGGAAGGAGGCTCCGCAAAGCAAATTGACTTGTCTCTAAGGGAACTCCAGGTGGGATAGGAGAACTTTGGGGACTGGGGATCCTTGTGAAATAGAAAGCAGCCTGCGAATGGACAGACTGCATTCTGGCTACAGTTTTGCCTCTGACTCTATAATGTTGGACCAAGGTTGTCAGAGAATTGGAAGGGAGACAAATAATAATAAAAAGGGTCTTCAAGGGAACTCATACAGTCTGGAGGTTAAAAACTGGTGTGTGGGCTTCCCTGGTGGCGCAGAGGTTGAGAATCTGCCTGCTAATGCAGGGGACATGGGTTCGAGCCCTGGTCTGGGAAGATCCCACATGCCGCGGAGCAACGAGGCCCGTGAGCCACAACTACTGAGCCTGCACGTCTGGAGCCTGTGCTCCGCAACAAGAGAGGCTGCGACAGTGAGAGGCCTGCGCACCGCGATGAAGAGTGGCCCCCGCTTGCCACAACTAGAGAAAGCCCTTGCACAGAAACGAAGACCCAACACAGCCAAAAATAAAAATAAATAAATTAAAAGAAGGCTCAAAATTAAAAAAAACCAAAAAAATGGTGTGTATCTCTCATACAGTGTTTTAATTTTTTTGAAATTAGTTGCTAGCATTTAAAAATCTAGAGAATTGGCCAAATTTGGGGCAGTTTGAGCATCAGAAGGAATAAAATCGACTTCACGTAGAAATATTTAATAATGTGTCTTCTGATGTAGTGAAATAAGAACCTCAGTGCATCATCTTCTGTTTTCCTGCCAGATATCATGTTTTCACAGAACAGAGGAACAAATTAAAGGACACCATTGAGGTAATGATGAGATGTCCAGAATGTGGAACGTTTTACAAGACGACTGCCCTGGTTCTCTTCCAGAAGTCAATGTCATGGAAAAAACAAGAGAAGGGACTGTTCTAGATTAAGAGAGTAAAGAGTGGAGCCAAATGCAAGGTGTAACCCTGACTGGATCCTGGTTCAAAAAGAAAACTTCCCTAAAATACATCTTTTAGGCAATAGGGGAAATTTGAGTATTCAGTCCTGTTAGATGATATTTGGGAATTATTTTCTAGATGTGATAATAGTGTGGTTAGGAAGGAGAATGTCATATTTTTGGAGTTGCATGCTAAAGGTGTGAAGTGCTGTGATGTCGGCATGTGGGTAAAGCCAGTAGAGCAAAACATTAACTCTTCTTTCTGTTTTTCTGTATGTTTGAAATTTTTTATAATGAGAAGTTGGGAAGATGTGTCTGTCTTCCTCCCAACCAACCCCACCCTCCCCACATATGGAGATTTCACAGTTACTGATTTCTGTCTTTTGAAAAATAGTAAGGTCAGACATCTCCACATTGGTTGGAGCTAAGCAGTGGCCACCTCTCTTATTCGGCCGCACCGCGAGGATGTGGGATCTTAGTTCCCCAACCAGGGATCGAACTTGCGTCACCTGCATTGGAAGTGCAGACTCTTAACCATTTGACCGCCAGGGAAGTCCCGAGGCTCTTTTACACAGAGCTTGGGCTCTCTACTTGGCCGTCGTCTCCAGCAGCTCTGCTTCACTCATGGATAGAATTGCCTGGCCCCTGTAAGCACGTGAGTTTGCATCTCTTGCTGTGGCGCCGAGCCTATTTTGTGGATGAGGTTCAGGGAAGGGAGCCACCTCTCCCAAGGTCACACACCAAGTACATAGAAGAAGGAGGACTTGAATCTAAGCCACTAACTTCAGGTTCACTGCTATTTCCACAGTAGCTCATTAGCCACAATGGGAGGCTCATTCTTTCAATCAAATGAACATAAAGGAGAGTGTTGAAGCTGGCAGCCCTGTATGTTCTCAGACTGTGCTTCAGTTTTTGCACCGACTTTCACAACAAAGGCATGTCTAATTTTTCTCCTTCCACTCAGCGGTCATTTATCCCCTATCTAAGAGTGAGGAAGGAGGGTGACTGAGAAGGGAGAAGTAGAGGATAAGCTCCATGAGGGCAAGCACTTTATAAATGTCCAGTAATTAAGATGTGGGTTTTGATTGGTCTCTATTAAATTCCCAGTGCCTGCAAGTATGTAGGCATTCAGATATTTGTTGAGTGGATGAAATGATTGTACACTGCAAAGACCTAGGAAGTCCAGAAGCCTGGGTTCAATTCCCAGCTCTGCTAACTAGCTCTCTGACCCTGGGTGAGTCACAACAGTTTCCTGGCCTTAGGTTCCACATCTGCAAAAAAGGAGGGGTGAGTGTGACTAAATCTTTAAGGACTCAACTGAAGTATTTTTTTTTTTTTTAAGATGTTGGGGGTAGGAGTTTAGTAATTTATTTATTTATTTTTGCTGTGTTGGGTCTTCGTTTCTGTGCGAGGGCTTTCTCTAGTTGTGGTGAGCGGGGGCCACTCTTCATCGCGGTGCGTGAGCCTCTCACTATCGCGGCCTCTCTTGTTGCAGAGCACAAGCTCCAGACGCGCAGGCTCAGTAGTTGTGGCTCACGGGCCTAGTTGCTCCGCGGCATGTGGGATCCTCCCAGACCAGGGCTCGAACCCGTGTTCCCTGCATTAACAGGCAGATTCTCAACCACTGTGCCAGCAGGGAAGCCCTCAACTGAATTTTTGACTTTACAGGAAAGGGGCTCCAAAAACTTCCCTGTTTTCAAGCACTCATTACCCTACACTGCTGCTGTTCAGACAGCGCTTCAGTTGGTTCCATAGGTACCTACTTGCCATGAAAGTGACTGAGTGTGTACTGGAGGCCAATCCTGGTTGTTTCATATAAGGATCAATTTTTTAGTTGTTAATAGTTGAGTTTGAATCTCAGCTCCAGAACTTCATAGTTATCTAACCTTGGATACATTTCTTAACTTCTCTGTGCTTCAGTTTTCTCACTTATCAAATGGGAATAACAGAATCTACATCATAAGATTATTGAGAAAGAAATGAGATTATGCATGAATAGAGTCTACGCACAGAAAGCATTCAGTAAGTTATAGCTACCATTATTTGACAAGTATAAATCACCAGCCACAAAATAAGGGAAACTAAATAGGAAATAGGTTGAGATAAATGAGATAAAGCAGGCGTCAGTGGGATGAGTGGAAACTCCAAAAGGACAAGGAAGACTGTAGGAGAAGCAGATTTGCCCAGGCAGATCGAGGTGAGGAACTGTCTTAAGGTCTGTCTTGGATTCTGTCAGGACATTTAAGTAAGTATAATGAATGGGCAGTTGGATGGGGCAGGATTGTAGATTTAAGTGAAAAGGACTGTACTGTTAGTTAAGCGGAGAGTATTTTTAGAAGGAGAAAATGGTCAGATCTTCCAAGTGGCCCCATCATTTTCCTGGTCACAGTGACCAGAAACCTAGGAGCCTCTGTCCTTTCTGTCCACATCCAGTCTATAGGGAATTCCTCTAGGCTCTGCTTCAAGCTCTGTCTCATCCTCCCTTCTTAGTCCAAGCTACCCGCATCATCTCAGGTCACCTCAACGGTTCCTCCCTGGTCTCCCCTGTTCCACGTGTGACTCTATAATCCATCCTCCACACAGCAGCCAAACTGATTTAAATTTAAAAAACAGATCACAGCAGTCCTGCTTAAAGCCTTCCAGTGATTTCCTGTATACTCAGATCTTTAAAAATCCGTTGCCTTTCCTGCCCTGCTTTGTCCGACCTTGCCTGCATCTCCCTGGCTCACTCCATTCAGGCTGCTTGTATCTTTATGTTCCTCAGATATGCTAAAGCTCTCTCTGGCCTGGGGACATTGTGCTCGCCCTACTTGAAATCATCTTATACAAGATTTTTGCATGACTCACTCTCACGCATTAGACTCTCAATAAATGTGGTTTGAATATGAATTTGGTCGTCTTCAGAATTTTTAATCATGAGTGGAATTCATTGTCTTGACTTACCTTGCAGTATGTATTGTGAATTCAGATTGTGGTGTAAAGACTGGTTCCTTCCTTCCCAGAAATTGAAAAGGTATTCCCATGGCAGCAGAAGTAGAGAGGAGAGTAAATCAGCAAGTATTTATTTAGAACCTACTATATGCAAGGCAGCATGGGGGAGACATTGAGAGAGGGAAAAAAAAATCACAGATCCTGGTTAGAATTGAATTTGGGATCCCAGCTCTGGGCACCCGTTAGCTGTGAGAGCTTGGACACCTTTTCTGAACCTCAGTTTTTTCGTTTCTCAAGGCAGACATGGATCCTTTCCTATGGAAACGTGATGGCCTACTTGGGGGCCTGTGGAGCCACTTGGCCTTTTAGGGAGAGAAATTGTATGCAACATTTAGGATGTGTGCTTTTTTTCTGAGAGAAAAACAATGAAGAACCATAATCAAGGTTTCAGTGAGGCACTGTATGTATTGTACCTAGCTCAGTGCCTGGAACTTAGTGAGTCCTCTGTGGTTGGTAATTACTGTCACTGTTTTTTGTTTTTTTTTAATTTATTTTATTTTTGGCTGCATTGGGTCTTCATTGCTGCACGCAGACTTTCTCTAGTTGCGGGGAGCGGGGGCTACTCTTCGTTGCGGTGCGCGGGCTTCTCATTGCGGTGGCTTCTCTTGTTGTGGAGCACGGGCTCTAGGAGTGTGGGCTTCAGTAGTTGTGGCACACGGGCTCAGTAGTTGTGGCTCGTGGGCTCTAGAGCGCAGGCTCAGTAGTTGTGGCGCACGGGCTTAGTTGCTCCGTGGCGTGGGGGATCTTCCAAGACCAGGGCTCGAACCCGCGTCCCCTGCATTGGCAGGCGGATTCTTAACCACTGCGCCACCAGGGAAGTCCCTACTGTCACTGTTGTTACCAATAGACTCTACACCCAGTATGTCACAGTGTAATTTTATATTTATTTGTGATCCTGAGAAACATATCACTTTAAGAGCATAGACTCTGGAGCAGTATCGCCTGAGTTGCTATCTGCTTTGCTGTTTGGTAGCTGTGTGGTCTTCAGCAAGGTCCCTAAGAACTGTGAGCCTCAGTGTTAGTTTCCTATTGGCAGCTGTAGCAGTTACCACAAATTTAGTGGCTTATGACAGCACAAATTCTGGAGTTCAGAAGTCTGGAATGTTTCCCTGGGCTAAAGGAGAATCAGGGTGTTGGGAGGGTTGTACTCCCTGTGGAGGCTCTAGGGAAGAATTTGTTTGCTTGATTTTCCTAGTGCCTAGAAGCCACCTGCATTCCTTGTCTTGTGGCCCCTTTCTTCATCTCCAAAGCATCTTCAAGTCTCTTCTGTGAGCAAGTCCTCTGCTTGTCATCGCATCTCCTCCTCTAACTCTGACCCTTCCGCCTCCCTCGCATAAGGGCCTTTGTGATTGCTTGGACCCACCTGGAAAGTCCAGGATAATACCCCCATCTCAAAACCCTTCATTTGATCACATCAGCAAAACTCCTTTTGTGGCGTAATGTAATTTATTCACAGACCCCAGGGATGAGGAGCATAGGCGTGGGGGGGGCATTATTTTGTCTACCACACTCAGCTTCCTTTATCTGTAAAATTAAGACTAATAGTACTATCTGCCTTGCAGAGTTAGTACATGTAAGTTGCTTAGAACAGTGCTTGGGCATTCAGTAGGTGTATCCTAAGCGTTGACTGGTGTTATTTTATTCTGTTTAATGGTTGCCTAGTTTTCCATAGTAGGTGTGCACCATGGCAGTGTGGCCTCAGAGCGCACCATCTCAATCACTCTACCCTATTGTTGCCCTTCTCTACTAGCTGGTTATATTAGCCACTTTCTAGCTGTGTAACCAGCTGTGTAAGCTAGTTAACTTCTTTTGTTTTCTCAGCTGCAAAATAGGGATAACAAGGTACCAGCTTGTAAGATTGTCGTGAGGGTTAAATGACATAATACACGTAAAGAGTTTAGAACAGTGGTTGGCACGTAGTGAGTGTTAGCTGTTGTTTTTTTTTTTTGGTTGTTTTTTAATCTATTTATTTTTAAAATTTATTTTGTTTTATTTATTTTTGGCTGTGTTGGGTCTTCGTCACTGTGCACTGTCTTTCTCTAGTTGTGGCGAGCGGGGGCTACTCTTTGTTGTGGTGTGCAGGCTTCTCATTGCAGTGACTTCTCTTGGTGCGGAGCACAGGCTCTCGGCGTGCAGGCTTCAGTAGTTGCAGCACACGGGCTCAGTAGTTGTGGCACACAGGCTTAGGTGCTGCGTGGCATGTGAGATCTTCCTGGACCAGGGATTGAACCCGTGTCCCCTGCATTGGCAGGCAGATTCTTAACCACTGTGCCACCAGGCAAGTCCCGTTAGCTGTTGTTTTGTTTTGTTTTTTTTTGCGGTACTTGGGCCTCTCACTGTTGTGGCCTCTCCCATTGCGGAGCACAAGCTCCGGACGCGCAGGCTCAGCGGCCATGGCTCACTGGCCCAGCCGCTCTGCGGCATGTGGGATCCTCCCGGACCAGGGCACGAACCCGTGTCCCCTGCATCGGCAGGCGGACTCTCAACCACTGTGCCACCAGGGAAGCCCTAGCTGTTGTTTTGATCATCTTTTTTTTTTTTTTAACATCTTTATTGGAGTATAATTGCTTTACAAAAAATATGGAACGCTTCACAAATTTGCGTGTCATCCATGCGCAGGGGCCATGCTAATCTTCTCTGTATCATTCCAATTTTAGTATGTGTGCTGCTGAAGAGAGCACTAGCTGTTGTTTTATTACGTACCAGCTTTATGTAATTCTGCCGATGGACATTTGGGTTTCTTCTGGTGTATTTTTTTTTAATAAATTTATTTTATTTATTTGTTTTTGGCTGCGTTGGGTCTTCATTGCTGTGTGTGGGCTTTCTCTAGTTGGAGCGAGTGGGGGCTACTCTTCGTTGCAGCGTGGGCTGCTCATCGCAGTGGCTTCTCTTGTTGCAGAGCACAAGGCGTGCAGGCCCAGTAGTTGCAGCTCGCGGGCTCTAGAGCGCAGGCTCAGTAGTTATGGCGCCCGGGCTTAGTGACTCCGCGGCACATTGGATCTTCCCAGACCAGGTCTCAAACCCGTGTCCCCTGCATTGGCAGGCAGATTCTCAACCACTGCGCCACCAGGGAAGCCCACTCTTGTGGTTTTATAGGTGAGAAATGGTGACTCAGAGTAGGGCTGTGTGGCTGTGAAAATGGAGGGAAGTGGTGGACGACGCTGCTGTGAATAGCATTGTACATGATTTTTGTGCCCACGTGAGTATTTCTGCAGGATTGATTCCAAGAAGGGAATTGCTGCATTAGAGCCTGAGTAATGATAGCTAACATTCATTCAATGCTGACTATGTGCCAGGTACTATTTTAAGTGCTTTTCTGTAATTGAGCCATAAATAAGCAGTAATCTCAGGGCCCCTAGAATGGTTAAGGATTAAAAACATAAACATGATATTCAGTGTTGTTGGCAGTTGAATTAAAAAACTTCCCAAGGGACTTCCCTGGCGGTCCAGTGGTTAAGCCTCCAAGCTTCCACTGCAGAGGGCATGGGTTCGATACCTGGTCGGGGAACTAAGATCTCGCATGCTACAAGGCATGGCCCCAAAGACAAAACAAAACAAACAAACAAAACCCCAAAACCCTCCCGAGCAGTCAGAGTCTATGGAGCTCTCTAGGATGGAGCGATCCTAGAGAGGCCATGGGCTGCATGTGATTTATGTCAGAGGCATTTTTGTGGAGCAGTTACTGGAAGAGTTTAGAGGGTACTCACCTGAGTGCCGTGATAAGGACTTTTTGAGGAAATGGCATTCGAGTTGGGGTTTGAGGTCTGGAGGAAAGGCTTGACGAGGCAGAGAGAGGAAGACAGGGTGTGTTTCAGGTGTGTGGAATGTTGTGATTTAAAGTCTGCAGGTGGGGGACTTCCCTGGTGGTGCAGGGGTTAAGAATCCGCCTGCCAATGCAGGGGACATGGGTTCGAGCCCAGGTCCAGGAAGATCCCACATGCCGCGGAGCAGCTAAGCCCGTGCGCCACAACTACTGAGCCTGCACCCTAGAGCCCATGAGCCACAACTACTGAGCCCATGCACCACAACTACTGAGCCTGTGCACCACAACTACTGAAGCCTAGAGCCCATGCTCTGCAACAACAGAAGCCATCACAATGAGAAGCCCACGCACCGCAATGAAGAGTAGCCCCCGCTCGCTGCAACTAGAGAAAGCCTGTGCACAGCAGCGAAGACCCAACGCAGCTAAAAATGAATGAATGAATGAATGAATGAATAGCTTCTCTTGTTCCTGCACTGATTTTTATTTATTTATTTGTTTATTTTTGGCTGTGTTGGGTCTTCGTTTCTGTGCGAGGGCTTTCTCTAGTTGCGGCGAGCAGGGGCCACTCTTCATCGCGGTGCACGGGCCTCTCACTATTGCGGCCTCTCTTGTTGCGGAGCACAGGCCCCAGAGCGCAGGCTCAGTAGTTGTGGCTCACGGGCCCAGTTGCTCCGCGGCATGTGGGATCTTCCCAGACCAGGGCTCGAACCCGTGTCGCCTGCATTGGCAGGCGGATTCTCAACCACTGCGCCACCAGGGAAGCCCCTGCACTGATCTTGATGCTAGCAGATATGGGATTTCCTTCAGTGATATGACCAAAGGGTAAAATGGTGGGGGGGAGGAGGGAGAGAACATTGACATAGGCATATGTCTGGGGCTCAGCTTCTCCATTATTGCTTTTTTCTACACGGCCCTTCCACTGCCAACCATAGCCTAGGTGACAGGAGCCTTTCAAGTGATAATTCTACTTCACCAGAATAATTGGGCAGAGGGCTTAGGGCATACAAGCAAGGTAAATAACAGAGATGATCTGGCAGTAGTGGAAGGTAAGGCAGGGAAAATGGGAGGGAGCCAAGACTGAATGGGTTTAAATGCCAGCTTAATGGGTTTTTTTTCCTCTGTCAGATTTTTTGAAAATCAGAATCAAACCCATCACTGAGCCCTTTTGTAATTAAGGCAGTGGGGATTGAAGAGATGTTCAAGTAACTTTTATGGAGCACCTGTTCTATGATGGGGAGGATGCCAGGTGGTTTTGCATACATGTTTGACCAGGTTGTCGAGGAGATTAAATCATGAAGTCAGAATTGGTATCTCCATTTTACAGATGAATAGACTGAAGGTCAGAGAGGTCGTGCAGTTTGCCTGGGTACCCAGTTAGGAAGTGGCAGAGCCAGAAGTCAAGCCCAAGTCTTCACACCCGGAGGGCGTTAGTGATGGGCCACGCTCATTGCTGAAGGAGCAGCAAGGAAAACAGTGCCTGAGGAGAAGTTAGTGGGTTTGGAGATGAGGGGGCCATCGGTAACGTCTGAGGGTACAGATTTCCCAGAAGTGAGTGGGGCCGGTCTAGCTGTATCCTTGAGGTAGATACAGCAGCCAAACGGGAAAAGACTGTCACTCAGACTGAGAGGGACCGTGGAACCTGGAGTTCCAGGCACAGCAGTGTTAGGACCAGGTGAAGGGAGGGCTCGCAGGCTAACAGTGAGAGCAGAGACCTGGAAGGTACAGCTAAATGCACGGCTGCTCAGCCTTTCTAATGTCAAAGGTTTGGTATGTGTTCTCTTTGGAAACATTGCATATTTATTATATGTGCTGATTCTCAAGGGATTGGAGCGACTCTGGAAGGCTGCGTGGCTTCCTTCCTTCTCCCCTCTGCTGGTGTAATGCTATCAGTCTGTGATAAGAGACCTGCTCATTGCTAGCATCTCTGTTATTTACCTTGCTTGTATGCCGTAAGCCCTCTGCCCAATTATTCTGGTGAAGTGGAATTGTCACTTGAAAGGCTCCTGTCACCTAGGCTATGGTTGGCAGTGGAAGGGCTGTGTAGAAAAAAGCAATAATGGAGAAGCTGAGCCCCAGACATATGCCTATGTCAATGTTCTCTCCCTCCCCCCTCCCCCCCGCCATTTTACCCTTTGGTCATATCACTGAAGGAAATCCCAAATCTGCTAGCATCAAGAATCAGAGAAGCCCGCGCACCTCAACGAAGAGTAGCCCCTGCTCACCACAACTAGAGAAAGCCCGCGCACAGCAACGAAGACCCAACGCAGCCAAAAATTAAAAAAAAAAAAAAGAATCAGTGCAGGACTCAATTTTATCAGCCATCATTCCCATTAAAGACTTCTAGCCTGATGACATGCAAGTGTCCATAATTATTAGAACCATTTTTGGAAAAGAGTTTCTGCATGTTCTCCTTAGTAGTGGTACTTGATGAGAATAGACTCATTTCATAAATTAGGAGCAAACTCATTGGTCAGCAGAACTTGAATTTAGGTGAGACCGTTCTTAGTTCTTACTAATGCTTTTCAGTGTGAATAATCATACATTTGCTGCAAAAATATTAATGAGTTTGATTACAGGGTGCTGCCTAAGATCCTGATGGGGTTTTTCATGATATATGATGCAAACTCTTTATTTCCTTTTTTTGGCCTACTGGGCGGCTTGTGGGATCTTAGTTCCCCAACCAGGGATTGAATCCAGGCCCTCAGCAGTGAAAGCACGGAGTCCTAACCACTGAACCCCAAGGAAATTCCCTTTATTTCCTTTTTCAAATATGAAAAATTCTGATTCTGAAACACTTCTGGTTCAAGGGATTTCGAATAAGGTACTGTGGACCTATACTGCCTTCTGCTGACCTCAGAGTTAAGTCCAGACTTCTCTGACTACCTTTTTTTTTTTTAAATTTATTTATTTTTGGCTGCATTGGGTCTTCCTTGCTGTGTGTGGGCTTTCTCTAGTTGCTGTGCGTGGGCTGCTCTTCATTGCAGTGTACGGGCTTTTCATTGTGGTGGCTTCTCTTGTTGCAGAGCGTGGGCTCTAGGTGCGCGGGCTTCAGTAGTTGTGGCACGTGGGCTCTAGAGTGCAGGCTCAGTAGTTATGATGCACGGGCTTAGTTGCTCCGCGGCATGTGGGATCTTCTCGGACCAGGGCTTGAACCCGTGTTCCCTGCATTGGCAGGCGGATACCCAACCACTGCGCCACCAGGGAAGCCCTACCATTTTTTTTTTAAGCCTCATCTTCTGTCACTCTCCAGGCTCAGAATGAGCTAAACACTTCCCAGATGCACCCTCTTTCATGCCACCTTGTGTGTTATAGCTTAAATAGTACCCCTTCTCCCCTTCTCTTCTGCTGTCACACTAGTTCAAGCCATCATCCTCTCTCACCTTAACTGTGACACTCTTCCCCTTCCAACCGTAACCCCCCGCAATGGCTTTCCATCATGTTTAGAATAAAATCCAGAATCCTGACAGTGCCTGTAAGAGCCTTCATGATGTGGCCCCTGACTCTTTCTACAGCCTCATCTACCATTCTTACCTTTTTTTAAGATTTTTTTGATGTGGACCATTTTAAAAGTCTTTATTGAATTTGTTATATTATCGCTTCTGTTTTATGTTTTGGTGTTTTGACGGGGAGGCATGTGGGATCTTAGTTCCCTGACCAGGGATCAAACCCCGCACCCCCTGCATTGGAAGGTGAAGTCTTAACCACTGGACCACCAGGGAAGTCCCCCATTCTTCCCTTTGCTCACTCTTCCCTTTGCTCTTCAGCTGCTCTATCTGCCTTCCTGCTCCTGGAATATGCCAAGCACTCCTCTGCTTCAGGGCTTTTGCACTTGCTTTTTTCTCTACCTGGAATGTTCTTCTCCCAAGTATCTGTATATATGTCCTTCATTTCATTTTGATTTTTGCTCAGCACCTCTGTGGAAAGGCCTTCACGATCAGTCTGACTAAACTCACATCCTCCATCATTCCTGATCCATACCATGCTTGATTTTCTTCACTTTTTGAGATATTATATATCTCTATTTGTTTGTCTGTCTCTACAAAATACAAGCTCTGAGGGCAGGAATTGTGTCTGTTTATTCACTGCTGTATTTCTACACCTTGGAGGGGGGCCTGGCATAGTAGGTGCTCAATAAATATTTGTTGAATGAATTGTTCTCAGCAGGATAGATTGGAGCCTGTCTCTTTTTCAAGATTTGAGGCCTGGATGCTTAAGTGCAGTTAATGAAATCCAAGATCATTTCCCTATTTTTGTCTTGTTTTGTTCTTCAATAACTCGGAGAGCTTCCACTGTCCTCTTTCATCCTGTTGACAATATCTGCCTTGTAGGCTGCGGGCCTCCCGGGTGCTTCTTGTTGGCATGAAGGGACTCGGGGCTGAAATCGCCAAGAATCTCATCCTGGCCGGAGTGAAAGGACTGACCATGCTGGATCACGAGCAGGTGAGATGCCGCCTTATCACTCTCCTTCGCCATCTCCCCTCTTTGGTATAAACACGTGGAGATTTCGTGCCTTCCTACTTGCCCCTTCTGGGCTGTGAAAGAGGAGGGCTGGCGTCAGTGGCACCGTAGCCCTTGGAGACTGACAGCGCCAGCACCGGGTTTGAATTCAGCTCCACCATATCCTACAGGGTGATGACCTTTCCCGACTGTGAAGTGGAGTTAGCATCTCCCTTGGAGGGTGATTGTGAGGAGTAGAGGAGTGCTCTTCCAATTTGTACCTTTAAATCACCTGAATCACTCATTTAAAATACAGAATTGCCTTGGGGCTTTGTTTTGGTGTAGCTTTCACCCCTAATGATTCTACCTTACAAAGCCTGAGGTAGGGCTCAGGAATATATACATTTAAAAGGTATCTCAGAAGAAAAGCAGAGGTGTCTCAGGAGATCTTGATGGAGATGCTTCACAGGCATTACCTTGGGAAATGTTGGATCAGAGAGAATGTATATGGACCACTTAATGTAGTGCCTGCATGTAGTAAGCATCCAATAGTTAATTGTATGATAAAATATTATTTAATTGATAATAGAACCATAGTGCCCAACCCCTATGTAGCTTTCTCTGACCTATCTTTTCTCCAGAGTGAAAATAACTGCTGCTTTGTCTACATTCTCATGCCTCAATGACATTTTGGTTTTCTTTTATAGAAAATTTCAAATATATACAGAAGTAGAATAATATTTGACACCTCACCTACTTGGCTTCTACAGATACCAATGTTTTGTTGATCTTTTTATTTATCTTTTCCCCTGTATTTTTTGGGACAGTTTTTTAAAGCAAATTCCAGAAATCATGTATTTTTTCAGTTAAAATATTTCAAAAATTGTGTTGTCACATATTATTTGTGTCTTTTTTTCCTTTTAGGCAATGAACAGGGGTCCTGTCTCATGCTAAGTAACTAGCACACACAGTGCGAGGTATAGGCTCTGTAGACAAAAGTAAATGTTAATGAAATTTTTAAAAGCTCTCCTGTTTGGAGTTTCAGGAGAAAATAATATCTAGAATTTTTGTTGTCTTAATTCTCCTGCAATACGAAGAGACACATAGGTTGGCTCACTTAATATCACAGTCACAAATTGATTTTTGACTTGAATTCAAAACTTTCTAAGGAAAGAAAATCCCTGCAAGCAAGCTGCCAGATAATTAACTGAACCCTCCCAGCTTTGACATCCCCCCGCCCACCAGCCACAGTGCCCCCTAGTGGCAGGAACACCCCATCCAGGGGAAGAATTTGTTTGCCTGGGTAGAGAGGGTAAGAGTGGAGACCCAAGGAAGGATGGTTCCAAAACCTGGAGGCCGTTGGTGTGGAAAAACGAAACCGCAATGGGATGGTAGTTTCCTCATTTGGTTGGGAAATCTGAGAATGGGGATGAGAGAACACCGAGGCCATGTGATGTGCTTCTCTCACTGCCTCGGTACTGGCACGAATGCCACCCAGAGTTGGAGTCAACCGTTGCCTCTTCAGTTTAAAGACTGATAGCGCCTTCTACTTGCCTTCCGCTGTAAGGCCTGACTCCTCTGACTGGTTTTCAAAGCCTGACATGGTGGTTCTCAATCCCATCTGTGCTTTAGAATATTTGGGGAGTTATTTAAAAATAAAAGTTCTCCAGGTGAGTCTATAAGTCAGGGAGGGTTGAGAACCACTGTCTTCGTATAACCTGGTCCCAGTCAACTTACCCATCCTGACTCCCATTTCATAAATTTCATAGTTCGTGAACACTCTCTGGTGGTTCTGCCTTTTGTAGTTTGCTTGTTCTTTTGTCCCTGACTAGGAATGTCCCAGGAAGATGGTGCTGCATTTTGCAGAAGCTTTGGAATCATGAAGGCTTGGGCTCAAATCACACCTTCTGAAGCTGGGAAAGGGAATTAACCTCACAGAGACTTAGCTTTTTCATCTATAAATTGAAGATGTTAATTCCTGCCCCTTAGAGTTTTTCATTTCGTTTATGTCAGCAAGCATCCAAGAGCACCTGCTGCCTACCCTGAAGTAGACTAGGTACTGGCGATAGAAAAATGCACAAGATTTGCTTCCCATCCTCAATTTTTTTCCAGAAATCAGAGCACGCTACCTGACTCAGGTTGTGGCATGCGGACATGAGAGAGACTTCCTGGAGTGCTGAGCTGAGTCTTAAAAAACAAGCAGAGGTTTTTCAGGGTTTGAGGAGCTGTGTTTTAGGCAGGGGACATTAGCACAAGACAGCATGGTAGAAATCGAATATAACAGTTTGGTGTTTTTAGAGTATGAAGCCTGTGGTGCTGGGGGGGGTTGCAGATTGCAGGTGAGGTCCAAGTCATGAAGGGCCAGCTGGTAAGCTCTGCTGTAAACTTACTTAATTCTCTAGGTGGTGAGGAGTCATTGAAGAGTTTCAGATGGGCGAGGGTTGACTTCAGCTTTGGGCTTTCTGTAGATCACTAATGCTGTGTAGACTGTGGTTGGCACAAGATATGGGGCAGAAGACTACTTAGAAGGCTACTTTAATAGTTTAAGTGAGAGATGAAAAGGGTCTGTGGAATGACAGTGGGGATAGAGATGGTGAGAATCACCGAGAGGTGAGAGATGCTTCGGTGGTATAGTCAGTAGGATTCTATATGGGAAAGCAAGGAGGAAGCACAACAGCTGACACTTACTGTAAGTGCTGGACGCTGTTCTAGGAGCTGTAGTTGTAGTATCTCACTTAGGCCTCAAAACAACTCTGAGATGTAGGGATTATCATTCCTGCTTTACACATAAGAAAACGGAGGAAAAGGAAGTGAAGTATTGGCCCGCCCAAGGTCACAGCAGTTAGTGGTACTACCAGGACCCAGGCGGTCTGACTCCTGGCAGAGGCCATGCGCTTAGCCACGTCACCTGGTGGCTGCTATCAAGGAAGTGTAGAGGATAGGAAGACCAGGTTTCTGGCTCTGGTGACTGGATGCGTCAGAGATGTCTCTGTTAACAGAGACAACAAACATAGGAATTGGATTATGATTGGCCCATGGGATCTCCAAGAGGAACTTTCTGGTGGGCAGTTTAATATAAGACTCAGATGGATCAGGAAGCAATCTGTACCAGTAAGAGCAATTTGAGAAATAACAGCAGATTTTGGTAGAAACTATAAGGCATGGAGTTGGTTTATGGAGCTATACAGAGTGAAAAGATGAATGATTCCGAGGTGGAATCCTGAGAACAGCTGCACCTAAGAGGGCCCATATAGAAACTGGAATGTCCAGCGAGGGAGAAGGAGAGCCGGGAGCTGTGAGGCCAAGGAGTGGGGCACAGGTAGTACTGACTCCCCTGGTGGAGTGATTAGCAGTGCATCGCTTTTAGTAACGTCCTCATTTTACATGTGATTCCCTCATACTCACTCAAGGTCACACATTTAGGTGGTTGAGCCAGGATTCAAATCACGGCTGTGAATCCAACCTGAATTATCCCAGAGCATGGCTTTTAACCACTATGATGTACGATCTCGCTGTGTGTGGTGAGATCCCTGGGATGGGATGGGATGGGTCAAGCGTCCTGTTAGAGGGCTGGCCTTGAACGGGAGGAGGACCAGCTCATTTGCTTGGAGGAAAGATAGTAAGGGAGAGTGTATACTGTGGATAGTTGGCAGGAGAGGAGGATTACTTCTGTTGAACCCAGTCTTGGTGAAGGTGGCGGGGTCATACATGGAGATTCATGATTAAATTAGATGTTTGATGTGTGAAGAAATGCATTTTGAACAGTGGAATCTGTAATCCTACTGGTGGCTGTCAGGTGACTATGTTATCTGTCTTTGAGGCTCTCTTCTGGTGACGTCCAGCCTTATGAGTGAAATTATCCCTCTTCTCCAACCTCTGCTCAGCTGTCCTCCTTTCTGAGTTTCAAACATTCTTCAAACATTAAAACATTCTTAACTGTGTCTAATTTTTGTGTTGGTCTGATTTTAAACCACTTGTAGGCAGGGACTACATCCTTTAAATTACTTATGTCTCTCTCTGATTGCTTAGAATTGGGCACATGGTAGGGATTCGGTCAACTCTTAGCACTGATGATTATGTCATTTTGTTAGCAGTTAAACATTTACTTAAGAAAGCATGGACTTCTTTTGTTTAGAGTGAATTTTCATTATAAACACAAGGGGGTGCTCTTTAACCATCAGTGCCCAGTTTAAAGAAAAAAGTTCAACGTCTATTTTAAAGCCTCAGAAGGAAAGAGTATAGGGAGTCTGCGCTGGGCAGACTCCTATAGGAACAGTAGTACTACAATTAGATGGCAGATGTTTTAGTTATTCTTTAAAGTGGAAAAGTTCATTTGTTTTTCCCTCGAAATTCAAGTATTTAAAAAAAAAATTATTATTCCTAGGTATCTCCAGAAGACCCCGGAGCCCAGTTCCTGATCCGTACTGGGTCTGTTGGCCGAAACAGGGCCGAAGCCTCTTTGGAGCGCGCACAGAATCTCAACCCCATGGTGGATGTGAAAGTGGACACTGAGAATATAGAAAAGAAACCTGAGTCGTTTTTCACGCAATTTGATGCTGTAAGTTTCATAGAGAATGTAAAGTCTGCTTCAGGAATTCAGCAAATTAAAGCACTAGTTGTATGTATACTAGGTACACTGGCGCATTAGAATCTCAAATCTGAGCTTTTTCCCAAGTAAGTTTTGAAGCTGTTTCATTCTTTAGTTTTAATATATTGCCCTAGTAGATTGAAGTCTTATATTGCCTTAGTGTATATGCCTTATTAGTGTATTGCCTTAGTATGCTGAGTGTGTCGGTAGGCAGATCCAGTCTGTTGAATCTGCGCTGGCTGCTTGTGAGTTGCTGCCTTTTGGTTTCTTCTTTGGGCATACTTTTCCCAAGACCAGGTTTTATCATTGGTGTTTTGTCTTCCTTCCAGAATTTTTGCACATAGCTTCTATACATTTTATTGCAAATGTTTTCTTCTGAAAACTTAACAAGTTGGTGAATATCTGTAGCAGAGCCTTTTTTTTGTTGTTGGAAATACCAAACTACAGCTTGTGTTTTGTCTTTAAAAGGAGCACACCTGATCTTGGTCTGTCTCTGTCTCTTTCTTGCACACAGCCACTTTGACCATGTTGCCATGGTTAACTAGACAAAATCACTGTAGTATTAAGCCAAACGAGGCATATCCAGCCTCATTTGATTACACTGCCAAATCTTTGCAGAGGTGGAAGGATAAGTTAAATTCTGTTTCAGTGTCTGTGACCTTTCAGACATGGCTGCCTGTACCCTGGAAAAGCTTAACAAATGTTGGATAACCGTGCAATAGTCACAGATGATCTACTTGTTTCTTAAATGAAGGGCCCATTACGTGAGAGGTTAGAATTTGGGTTTGGTAGTTTTGTTTTTCACACTGTTGTATTTCATATGTGCATCTGTTCAAATGTGGGCTTGGAATGATGGATCATCTGTGCATCTTGTCCCTTAAAAAATTTTTTTTATTCTGTTTTGTAAGTCCAGGTATTGGAACATTTTCCATTTGGACATAAGTCATCTCTTCATTTCTTTATCCGTAGTAACCACATTTGGTTTACTCTAGGTGTCCTTTGAACTTCTAGCAACTAGAAACTTTGTTAGAACTGAAGCATGGGGCTGTTGCTTGTATAACGCATGTGCACAGGGCAGGCGTGACTTCCTCATATTTGAGCCACGTTTGACTGGTCTTCATAGGTTTTCACGCTCAGTTTTGACTGCAGGGCTCCATTCGGTCAGTTGATTGCATGTTCAGCTGCACCTGTCTTATCTTTTAGATTTGACTTTTCCTCGGGTGACTGCATCCTTTGAATGGCAGCAGAGACACGCGTTGCTCTGTGAGCGTTATTTCAATATTCAGGCTGCCAGACAACAGCAAGAGGTTTATCAAATGAAAATCCTTTTGAAATTTCTTCTCCAACTTTCTATGTTCAGAAGAAAACATGTGCAATTTAGAAGTTGTCTTCTTGGCCCTGATCACAAAGCTTCTCCCGAAAGGTCGTGTTCTGTGCAGTAAAACTTAGCCATTTCTAATACCTCAACTTACTGGAACGCAACTTAGAGGCCTCAGAGCAACATTGATAATTCCACTGAGTGAATCACCGTCTCATTGTCTAAGTCTGAATGGGAGGTCACTTGCGCTGTAACCTTTTCTTTTGTCCTTAAATTCAGATAAAGTTTCACATCGAAAACTGTGGAAAAATAATCTCAACAGGACTTGTTTATTTTCTTTATCTTAACATATCAGTCAAAAGAAGGGGGAAAAATGCCCTTGTATTTAAACATGACCTTTGGGTAAATTTAAAAAACTGGTTTTGTTTCTTGCTGTAGCTTATTCAGATATTAATAGGTTTAATGATTTAGAAATAACTTCCTCTAAGTTATATTATTGTCTTTTCCTTTTCCTGAAAACTGTGAAATGTGGTTTATATATGTTCATGGTTTAGGGGAAATAAATTCATCGAGTGCCTTTTACTTAATAGCTAAACACGTTTCATTTTGGTTGCAGAAGGTGAAGTGACTGTCTCATGATTTACATTTTCTACACACTGAAACCTGCAACTTTTCTTTTGTCTTCTAACCATAGCATCCAAAGAACCTGTTGTACCAGTTTGAAACTGGCTTTAGCCATGCCCAGAGAGACTGTTCATTAAGGTGTATTTAGACATCAGGGCGGTGATTCACAGTCTGCACAACTCACACCCAACCACTTTCATTCTTTCTGCAGGTATGTCTGACTTGCTGCTCCAGGGATATCATAGTTAAAGTTGACCAGATCTGTCACAAAAATAGCATCAAGTTCTTTACAGGAGATGTTTTTGGCTACCACGGATACACGTTTGCCAATCTCGGAGAGCATGAATTTGTAGAGTAAGTCTGGGGAGAGGAGGAGAGAACATAACGCCTTTTCAAAATGTAGTTCTATTTACTGGTAGGAAATGAACCATTTAAGGAAAGTATTTAACTATAATACTTAGAACTTTGGGAAACCAATTCATTAACAGCTTACTGAGTATATAGATTGTGTGCTCAGAATTATAGGAGATGTGGCCCCTGCCTTCCAAATTGATGGTCTCCTCTAGAGCATGAGGAAAGCAGTTCTAAGGTGATCGAAACACAGCATGTGGGTATCTGATCAGTTTGGACTTCAGGTGGTGAAGCCACACTTTCTGTTCAGGGAGAACCTGCTCGGATTGTAAACATTTGTTCCCCAGCTGGGGCTTGCGTGTGTTCAGGTTGAGAGATGGTAAAATGAGTACTAGTTGGATGGGCAGCTCTGCAGGCACACTCAGCCAGAGTCTACCTTGGAAAAGCTCCAAGGTCTAGAGACTGCTCTGGCAGAACAGACAGACCTCCTCTCATTTTGAACATTGAGGTTCCAGACCATGGTGATGCTCACATAGTGAGACCTGCAGTGTTTTGAACCTGTAGCTTCTAGATGAAAGATGGCAGATGATACCAGTGCTGTGAAACTACAAGAGTTGGTTTTGGGGCTGTAACTTTTGACCACCACCCTTGCCGATGAGAGGTAAAGAGAGACCCTGTGTGGTAGGTGAAGCCTCCTACCAAGAGTCAAGAACTGCTCTCTTTCGTTCAGCTTCTTAGGCAAGTCACTGAACTTTCTCCAGTCTGCAAGTTTCTTGCCTGTAAAGTCGAGATGGGGGAAGGACAAACATGTTCAAAATCTCTTGTATCTCTTTTTTTTGCGGTATGTGGGCCTCTCACTGTTGCGGCCTCTCCCGTTGCGGAGCACAGGCTCCGGACGTGCAGGCTCAGCGGCCATGGCTCACGGGCCCAGCCGCTCCACGGCATGTGGGATCCTCCCGGACCGGGGCACGAACCCGCCTCCCCTGCATCGGCAGGCGGACTCTCAACCACTGCACCACCAGGGAAGCCCTCTTGTATCTCTTATGTTTTATGACTTTAAGAAAATCTAGTTCTTTGGGCACCTTATAAATGGATAAAGAAGTCACAGTAGAGAAAAGAAGGCCAGATTACTTTAATGTGAGCTCCCCATGGCAGAGAGGAGGAATTGAGTTCAGCTCTTTATTTCATGATTCAGGTGGAACATTTACAAAGTTTATTGAGAGTATACTATGTGCTAGGCAGTGTGCTAAGCAATTTGTTATTTCTCTTCTGATAATTCTTCAGGGATTATTATTCCCACATAGCAGGTCAGTGAGGCATCAGGTAGTCAGTGGCCGGGCTGGGATTTGAGCCACATCTGTATGAGCTTTTGCTCTTAACCACCATCCTATTCAGTGAGCCACTGATGCTCTTTTTGTTCTCATGGCATGATTCATAGGGTAGAACTCGATTCCCTCCCCTTGTCACCCTCTAGGGAGAAAACCAAAGTTGCCAAAGTTAGTCAAGGAGTAGAAGATGGACCTGATACCAAGAGAGCCAAACTTGATTCATCTGAGACAACCATGGTCAAAAAGGTATGTGGAGGAGAGGGGTGGTGTCAAGGATCAGAAGCCCTGGGGCTTGTAGGCTATGGGCCATAACCATTGCCAGCAAGGGAAGCAAGCATGTAGTCCTGAAGGGGGGCAGTCTGGACAGACTAGGCCAGCGCTTGTCCCATTTAAAGGGGCAGCTGTGCTTGGTGCCAGCCGGCTGTTGCTGTGAGGGAATGTGGACCTAGTGATGTCAGATGTGATTTTTCAAGAGAATGAGAAAGAAAGATTTTTTTTAATATGCTCTGTCCCAAACTTTTTAATACCGGCAACCTTTTTGCATGCTGTTTCCATCCACCCTGTAGAGACTAAAGAGGACACGTCTGCAAGACTTACCTGCTCTGTGGGCCACAGATTTGCGCCTCTGATGTATGGAGCAGCGTCAGAAAGACTGTTTCTCAGCACAGCCCCTTACTCTTTTTTTTTTTTTTTTTTAAACTTAGGTCACTTTTATTATTGCTACATCTGTTTTTTTAATTATTTATTTGGCTGAGTCAGTCTTAGCTGTGGCATGCAGGATCTTTTGTTGCGGTGCACGGACTTCTCTCTAGTTGTGGCACGTGGGCTTTAGAGCTCAGGCTCAGTAGTTGAGGTGCGCGGGCTTAGTTGCCCCGCAGCATGTGGTATCTTAGTTTCCCCACCAGGGATGGAACCGTGTCCCCTGCATTGGAAGGCGGATTCTTAACCCCTGGACCACCAGGGAAGCCCCCACTCTTATACAAATTTTTTTTTTTTCTCAGATTGATAGACAATTTAGTAAGGTCCTAAGTGGGCAGGGAGACAGTTTAAACTTGAATTGCTTAATTGCTTTTTTAAAATAAAGTTTTTGGTTTTTTCCTACCAAATAACCTTTTAAGAAGAAAGGTCTCAATGTTGACAAGTGTTATCAGATGTATATATATATATACATATATATATATTTTAATGTAGTTTACGTTAGGGGCTTAGTCTCTACTAGGATTGGTGCTGTAATTCATGTTATAGAAAGAGGACTGGAAAGGGAATCAGTAGACAGATGATGGTTTTGTAGCTAGTGTTGGAATTTGAGAAGGGAATTCATGCGACGGGGAAAAAAACAAGATGAAGTGGCCAGAATTGGTTTTGTTGAACCGAGAGGAAAGACATGGCCAAGCCCTTATTTACTCTTTGCTTTGTAGATCTAAATGTTGAGAAAGAAAAACAGCTGGTCAGGGCGTCGAGTTAAAACTGCTCTAAAGGGGGGATTCTAAGAGTGCAGAAACCACAAAAGAGACTGCAGAAAACCACAAAAGTGGAACTCTTTTGAGTTTCCAGCAAGGCTGCGTTGGAGATTTTCTTTTCCTTGCTCTTTATGTTTGTATTGGAATAGTTTGATGCTGTGAGTGTAATACAGAGGAATTATTAAGCCCTAATTTTAGTGTCTATTCACAGGACCATAATTATCCGGAGTGAACATTGGTGTTTTGGCCAAAACTTGGGTCTTTTTCTTTCTTCCTTTCTTTCTTTCTTTTTGAGGCCCAGTCAAGCTTTATCTGAATAGCTCCGTGAGTTTGGTGGGGGAGATAAATTGTTAACTAAGGGAGGAGTACAAAAGCAGCTTTGTGGGTGCTGTCAGTTTATAAATCACACCCTCTTACAAGTGTGACACTTGGCCTTGGTGTGAAGGGTTTTATGGCTTAAGGGCCTTCTCTGATTGAGGCAGGTCTTTCACATTCAAATGCAGAGAGCCCTAGCTTTGTTTGCCCTTCACAGCTGGAAGTTTCCTGGGAGTCAATTCTGATGGTGCCCACTGGGGCAGATCTGGAAACCTCTTTTGGGAGCCACTTTAGCTAGCTATGAGGAGAATGTGGGCAGCCCTGGCAGGCACTCGGCGGCCTTTGCGTACCATTCCTAGGGCTCTTCAGTCACACAGCTCTTTGTGTGGCCTCTTCCTACTTGGGGCCCAATTTGAAGGTATCAAAATATTCCCCAGCTGACATTGTTAGTCAGCTGTTTCACTGGGACAATTCAGGCTTGGATTCCAACCCTGAGCCCTTAAGGTTCCAAGGCATTCAGTGCATTCCTGATGACAATCCCTGGGATTCCAAACCTTGTCTTTGTGCAGCCTCACCGAGAGCGCTGTGGAAGGACCGGGCTGAGCAGGGTCTGGGCCTTGGCTCTGCCACCTTGCAATAACGCGCCGACTCCATTTTGGCAGGGACTACTCCACGATTTCGAAGTTTTCCTCCAATTCAAAAATCCCTTGATTTAGATTCTGCCCTTTCAACTAGTTGGGTTATGCTCAGCGTGCAGGATGGGGGTGGGGAAGCAACCACTTCCCGTTTCCTGTGAAAGGCTTCTGGTTAGGGTTCCCTTCCCCTCCCCCTTTCCCTTAGGCTCAACCCAGTGTTGTAAAGCCACTTTTGCTTCAAGGTACACATTGTGCTCCTAAATTAGAAACGTTAAAAAACAAAGAGGAAAAACAGAACTTGTGGTTTTCACACCGTCTAGGAAGACACTGGCTGGGCCTTTCTAGCACCTGTGCCATCATGATAAATACGGCAGTGGGAAAATGCCCAGCCCAGAGATAGGCATGCAGTAGTAGATTGTTTGCTTCCTTTGGTGCCCAGGAGAAGTGATGAGACAGATTTCGTCAGAAACAGGTGTTGGGCACAGACCTGATGTGGGCTCTAGTATGCAGTAGATAAAGGAGATTGCAGTGGTTTTGTGATGAGGAAGTGTACGGAAAGGCTTCCCAGAGGAAGAATTGTTCGAGTTGGCATGTGAAGGACAGTCTGCCAAGCACCAAAGCCAGGACCGGCATCCAGTCACAGGAAATAGGGTCAAGAAAAGGCACAGCTGTCGAGACGGGGTGACTCTGGCTTCCTCGCTCCAAGCAGCAAGCCCTTGCTGTATCTGCGAGTTGCAAAATGCCTGCTGTGGAGAAGGCACTGTATTGGGTGCAGGGAAGCAAATTAGCCCTCTTGTCTCCGTTTACAGCTGACACTAAAGCCAAGAGAAGTTAAGGAATCCCGCCCAAGATCACACAGCAGTGTAAGAAGGAAGGAATAGGTGGGGAGAGAGCATAGGCAGTGGCGAAGGGCACAGGCGCACCTTACCACCCACAAGGTGAATCCCCTTGGAGTTTCTAGGATAACTTGAAGTTTTGTGAGGATGGTGGAACGAAGTATGTGAAAATTGGGATCACTCCAGAAAACTTTAAAAAGCCACCAGCGTGCTCCCGTGCTGCTGCTCATATTTCTTTATTGTTAGGGGGCTGCCCGATAGGAGTAGATAGATGCCTGGTGGTGGGTACTCTCCATAATAGCTCTTTAAAGATTAAACATAAAGTAGGATTTGCTTCTGACATGCTAAGAAACCACAGATTTAATTTTACCACTGCTTCTGATGTAGTGGGTGGCTAATTTGGGCACCGTAATCCTTTTTTCATGAATTAGTTGTGAAATTCCACAGTTGAGGAGTGATTCATTATTTTGATTTCCCCCTTTGTGAGCAATTTGTTGACAATTCTCTCATCCTCCTCTCACCCCCATCCTTAAAGCATCATTCCTGATGACTGACTATTGTAGTTCCTCCTCTTTCCTGTGGCACGTTGATTTGTAATGCTGGCTACACCTCAGATTACTTGTCAGGGTCTCCCTCATTAGAGTTGAAGCTCCATACGGGCTGGGCAGTTCTGTTCGCTGCTTTGTTCCTAGTGCGGTACCCCGCACACTTGTGTTCAGGCGATTTTTTTTTTTTAAATAAATTTATCTATTTATTTTTGGCTGCCTTGGGTCTTCTTTGCTGCGCATGGGTTTCCTCTTGTTGCAGCGAGTGGGGGCTACTCTTTGTGGTGCGCCAGCTTCTCATTGCAGTGGCTTCTCTTGTTGCGGTGCACGGGCTCTAGGCACGTGGGCTTCAGTAGTTGTGGCACGCAGGCTCAGTTGTGGCTCGCGGGCTCAGTAGCTGTGGCTCGCGGGCTCTAGAGCGCAGGCTCAGTAGCTGTGGCTCACGGGCTTGGTTGCTCTGCGGCATGTGGGATCTTCCCGGACCAGGGCTCGAACTTGTGTCCCCTGCATTGGCAGGTGGATTCTTTTTTTTTTTTTGCGGTACGCGGGCCTCTCACTGTTGTGGCCTCTCCCGTTGCGGAGCACAGGCTCTGAATGTGCAGGCTCAGCGGCCATGGCTCACGGGCCTAGCCGCTCTGCGGCATGTGGGATCTTCCCGGACCGGGGCATGAACCCGTGTCCCCTGCATCGGCAGGCGGACTCTCAACCGCTGCGCCGCCAGGGAAGCCCGGCAGGTGGATTCTTAACCACTGTGCCACCAGGGAGGTCCCCAGGAAATGTTTGTTCAGTGTAGTTGTGGCTGTTCCAGCATCATAATGTGACCCAGCTCTGGAGGAGATTATTGTCATTGTAAAACGGATTTATTCAGTTAACTTTCTTTGTGATCAAATAAATGGATTAATGTTGTAGTACATTAGTTCTCATAGTTTAGGTTATTTGAGCTGAGCTGAGAGAACAGACTTTTAAAGAAGAGAAGGTTCTTGGCTAGGAATATGTAGAAGTAAGTCATTGGGTTGCCTAGACCAGAACCTGCAGGCCAGAGAGGTTCAAAACTAAATTGTCAGAGAATCACTTGGTTCGGGTGAGGGGAGCAGGCAGGGAGGTGCAGGGTGCAAATCGCAGAGAATTTGGTGGACTGCTGATAGTAGGTTTCGCAGGTAGGACAGTTGTGGAGTGTGGGGTGGGTGCTGGTGGTGCCTTGTCTCACCTGAGAGAAGTTTCTTGGCTCTACGGATGAGGAAGAGGAGTCCCTCCCATCATCACAGCACAGTCTAGTCTTGTGTGTATGTGTGTGTGTGAGAGTGAGAGAGAGATATTCAATATACAAAAATCCCGCGACATCATTGCAAGTTATGGAACATAACGGTAAAACAAATACTATGCAACTTAAAAACCAGAACGTTCCCAGTACTGTTGTACCAATCTGGGTGTTCTTTCTCTGTCTTCTCAGGGCTGCTGGTACATTTGTGTGGATTTAATGAGGTATCCAGGAGGGGTGGATATAGCCCTGCTTGGCATGGTGTTTTGTCATGTGTTTGTAAATCTAAACAGTGGAATAAAGCTTATTAGGTGGTGTTGTAGGTATAAATTAAAAATGAAATTAAGAATAGTAGGGCTAGTCACCATGTACCCACCACCCAGTTTAAAGCATAAAACATTACTGATGTGATCGAGGCCCCCTGGTGATCGCTCGCCAGCATGAGCACCCGCTGTCGTCGGTTGTGGTTCTTATTCTGGGCATTTCTTCTCACTGCACGTGTTTGTTTTTCCAAGTAACATAGAATTGTTTGGTGTGCTTTTTAACTTCTTAAAAGTCGGTTTTGCGTTTTATGTTTGCTGCCGTGTGCTTCTTAAGAGCAGCTTTGCGTTTGTGAGGCCATCTGTGTTTGTGTGTGGTTCTGGGGCTTTGCTGTCCATTATGGTCGCCACCGGCCGCATGTGGCTATTTAAATTAAAATTAATGAAATTGAAAATAAATTAAAAATTCAGTCTCACCAGCCACATTTCACATGCTCAGTAACCACAGGTGGCTGGTGGCAGCCATATTGCAAAGCACCAACATGCAGAATGTTCTTGTCATCATTGCAAGTTCTCTTGGACAGCAAGCACTGCAGTTTTGTTTGTTTGTTTTGTTTTTGTTTTGACCATAGAGTATTTGTTGTGTGAAAACATTACTATTTATTTATTCTCCTATTAATGGGCATTTAGGTATATAAGGTTTTGCTCTTACAAATTGTGCTGCAGTCATTTTGTGTGTGTGTGTGTGTGTGTGTGTGTGTGTGTGTGTATAGATAATCTCCTTGGGTAAGTGTGTGATTTCTCTAGGATATAGGAGATTTAGGATGTGCACATCTTCAACTTTACCAGACCCCGAAAAATAGCTCTCAAGTAGTTTCCTCAATTTACATTCCAAACCCAGCAGCATGTAACAGTAACATTTGGTAACTTCAGGCTCTTTTGCCACTCCGCAGAGTGTGAAAACTGTCTCGGGTTGTGGTTGTCAGTTGTTAATATGCTTTTGAAAACTATAGTCTCCCATGAGTAGGTGTGGAAATTAGACCTAGAAATCTGTAGTTTGAAAGTTGTTTCAATTCTGATTTACATTCAGCTTTACATCCAGATCTGTATCACTTGTTATAGATGTTCAGCCTGATCTAAAAAGTAAAGTAGGTTCACAAGTCCCAAATGTGGAAAATACAGAACAAGTTGAGAAAATGTGAACCCTGTTACCCAGTGATGTCAGTATTCTTTTTATGCATGTACATAATAAATTAGAGCACTAATTAATATATATTAGTACATGCAAGACATGTATAATGATCTAATGTAATATATGACATACATATGTATTGTCTTTTCCTTTTTTCACTCCATATATTTTCATAAGCACTCCTCAAATCTTTATGCCTACTTTGGAGAGCATGATTCTATTCTATTCTGTTTATTTTTTTATTGACATATAGTTGGCGTACAATTGGAGAACACGATTTTGAATGGCTGTGTGTGTCGGTCTTCCCCTTTTTGCCTTGCCATCATCTATTGAGCCAGTTTCCTGTTGCAGTCTCCCACTATTCTAAATGGCCCAGCACAACCCCTTAATTTGATAGCTGATAGACTGTGTGGAGAATTCATCTTTATATTTATTGTTGGGCTTTTCGGCAAATGAAAAGCAGGTAGGTCCTGTCAGCTCAGGGGTATTTATTGAAAATCTAGTCCATTCAATGCTGTGCCTTTCACTGTGGTCCCTGCCTCAGGAAGCTGCTACCCATCTGAGGAGAGGGGATCAGTTAACGGTGTGAGAGGGCTTATTATTAGTCTTAACTAGACTCTCAGATTGAAATCCTCAAGGCCCAGAATCGTCAGAGGAGAAAATGGACAGTGGAGGGGAGTGGGTTAGGCATTCGAGGCAGAGGGATCCATGAGCCAAGGGCATGGAGGAGCGGGAGGGATGAGTGAGGTGTGAGAGTTACCTTCATTCAGGGGGGTGGTGGATGCTACTACCTGGCAGGCACTGCTGGCTGCTTCATCTGAAAGGCTCTTCATTCCTTGAAAGCACCGTCGAGCGGGCTTTTTATAAACTCAATGCCAGTGAGGTCGGTAAGGCAAGCGCCACCTTTTGCATCTGTGCTACTACGATAGGCAGCTTGGTTAAGTTTTGTTTTATTTTTAATAGTTATGAGCCATGATAGTAGACTTTGGGTACCTTGAACCAGAAAAGGGGGCGTTAATTGAAGGCAGGCTGGAGTAGCACAAGAAGCATGGAGTAGCTCCTGTGATCTGAGAAGGGGAAAGACCAGGGCAGCTGGGGAGCCTTGGAGGCAGCAGGGGTTTGGCCTTTCTCTTTAGAGCTCTGACATTAATGTGTCTCCATTTCCAACTTTCATACTCACGATTCCCAGGAGAAACAATCTGATGGGTCTGGCTTGGGACATGTGTCCACCCCTGGCTTTGTCACCTGTGGCTGGAGGGCTGGTACACATTAAAGACAAGGCCACAGGGGGTCTCCTCCTCAGATACCAGGAAACTTCTCTAAAAGTTGTCAGCCACTGACAGGCCCAAGAGAGGTTAATTCATTTGCCTAAGGTCACAAGTTAGTGGCAGAACTGAGTCTAATTCTGCCCTTAGAGTTGAGGGAAAGGGGCCTCTATCCTTGGCCCTGGTGCTATGGAAGGTCCCACTCTGGCCTTCCTCCAGCCATTCCCCTCACAGGGTAAGGATCGCATGGGATGAAGGAGCTGCATCTGCCTGGATCTTGCAGCCTTCCTCCAGTTCTAGACCACATTCTGGATACCTGGACCCCTGGAATCTCCTGCCCAGATAACCCCAGGCTACTTCCCGGGCTTTTGTGGGCTTCTTCCCTGATCTGCCTCTGGAGTACAGACCTTGCCACAATGTCTGCATGCCTAGGCCTGAGGGGTGGATGTTTTGGGGGGGAAGGATGGGCAAAGCCTTTTGCAAAGTTAAGTGCAAAGCCCCTTGCATTTTGAGTCAGAGCCAGAGCGGGGAAAGGGTGCGGGTACGGCCTTCCCAGGGTATCTCGTTCTGGCACAGTACTCCCAAGGAGTGTGAGAATTCCAAACGTGAACCTGGTCTTCCAGGTGGTTATGAAGAAGGTTTATTTGTCAACGCAGGAGAATATAATATACTTAATAACTTATTAGTGTGATTTATAACTAAATATGTAGACATGGGTTTTCATTTGTACTCTTACCCTCAGGCCCTGAAAGTGTTAGCAGTGGGCCTGCCTGGGACTAAGACTGTAAAAACAACTTTTTTCCTTCATTTGTCATATAATGGCCTAACGAATCAGTGGATTCTTAGCATTGGTCTTTGCCAGGCAAACTACCAAAATTCTGAATTAAGGTCTTGGTAGTTTCTGAAACCTGGTTAAGACTTTTCTTATTGTGATGGCATTTCCAGACCATACTGCTGATGGCTTGATCTGCATTGTAAGACTTGTTAAGAAGGGTCTGGCAAGTCTGTATCAGGCACTAAATGTCACTCCGCTAACTACGTGACTTATCTGTTAAGGTCAAACAGACCCATTGACCAAAAGGTTTGAGGGCAGTACAAACATCTTGTATGCCAGCTTTTACAATGGATCCAGACACCAAAGGAGTGATTATGGGGAGGCAGAAAGCCCCCTTGAAAACCACACTGTTTTATCTTCACCAGCAATTTGAACTTTCATCTTTCAAATCCATTACGGTCTTCAGCAAGCTGCCTGGTAGCTGATAGATCTTGGTTCACTTAGCCTGCTAAATTGTACCTTTGTTGTCTTTTTTCTCTTTTATTTTTAAAATATCTGGGGTGTGTGTGTGTGTAGAGAAGACAGGAAGAAAGACGCACAGCTCTGTAAGTTTGAAATTATTTATACACTTACACACATATACCATCTTAAACTTGGTAAAAGTAGCCAGTACTGACAAAAATTTGAGAGTAAGGTGCTACCACCTTATTCCCAAATATTTCAGTCTGTATTTTCTCAAACAAGGCGTTCTCCTTAATCAGAAACCAACCATCAAAATCAGGAAATACACATGGGTACGTCGCTGCCATCTAATCCTCAGACCCCATTCCACCTTTACTAGTTGTTCCAATCATGTCCTTAACAGCAAAAGGATCCGGTTCAGAATCATGTGTGCATCTAGATTTTCATGACACCTGAAGGTTGCTAAGCCAGTTATTTTGTAAAATGTCCCTTAGTTTAGGTTCATCTGATGTTCCCTCGTGATTAGACTCTAGCTACACATCTTTGGCAAAAATATCACAACATGGATGCTTCTCATTGCATCCTGTGGTCTGGTGCATGGTTATCACATACCCCTTTACTGGTCATGTTAACTTCGATCATGAGTAAGATTGTTTGCCAGACTGCTCCTTTGAAAACAGTTTTTTTTCCCTGTGTGACTAATAGGTATTCTGTAGAGGGGTATTTTGAAAATATGTAAATACCCCATTCCTATCAAACTTTATTAATTAGTTAATTGTAGGTCTGTGGACTAATGGATCATAGTTTACTTACAGTATTATAGTCTATTTTTATCCTCAAATTGTTGTAGTATATTTATCCGCAGATTTGACCAGTGGAAGCTTCTTTAAGCTGGCTCCTATTACCTCTTGACATGGCCCATCATTCTTTGAGGACTTTCCTTGTTTCAGGCTCTTCTGTTCCTGCTGCCCCAGTTTTGAAATCAGTCATATCTCCAAGGAGAAATGTTTCTCTTAGTGGTGATTAGAAACCAAAATCTAGGTGTTAGATGTGCTCATTGCTATCAGAGTATCATTGCTTTTAGACCTTCTCAGTGGACACAGCAGGTAAATATTTGTATGTGTACACATACAAACACTTGCATCTACATTTATTTCTTTATCTGCCTATATATATAGAAAACGGGTTCATGCCAATAACTCTCACCACAGGCTTCATTCTCCTTTTCTCCTTTTCCATATTTCTAATTCTCTTCTTCTCTGACAGTGAGAAACCTGGCTCCCCAGATTCTCAGTGTAATTTCTTGTTGCATCAAGTCCTTGGATGTAATCAGTCTCCTGTTGCTGCCCTTGGGGATGCCCTTCTTACCCTGCCCTGCTCTGTCCCCTCCAACCAGGCCACCCAACCCCTCCACACACACACAGTTTCCCTGCCCTTCCTCAGTCTCAGCAAATGGCTTTTGGACTTAATTGTTTAGGAAAGGGAAAGGAAAACCATTTTCTCATTCATATTTAGTTGTTTATATTTAAAAATATAATTGTCTCTTGGCATTTTTTTGAGAAAATTTGATTTAACTTAATAGGTTTCAACCATATTTCCTCCTACCACAGAGCTTTTGCAAATGCCATTTCCATTTCCACAGCCTGGAGGTTTCATTCCATCCCCTTTGCTTGTTTTTCTTCTCTGTTATTTATGAATATTGTTGTTTGTTTCTGTTTACTAATACAAAGAAAATTTATTGAATATCTTTAGATACACATTCTTGGTCACTTATGAAGGTATTTCCGTGGCGTAAATCACCAGAGTTCAAGAAAGAGCCAGAATGGAACTAGGTCTTTAGCTTTGCTCTGTCTTTCTTCAGTGCAGGGAGTACATGTCGTTGATTTCTGTGTCCCCAGTGCCCAGAGGAACACACAGTAAGTGCTCAATAAATATTTATTGGATTTGAATGGGCCTCAGCTTCTTTTAATGAACAGTAAACCTTACAGAATGACATTTCTCCTAGAAATGGTGAAGAGTTACTGCCTTGTGATTTAAAGCCAACATATTTTATCCCTAAGCAATTTTGTCTTTTTTCAACAGAAGGTGGTCTTCTGCTCCATCAAAGAAGCACTGGAAGTGGACTGGAGCAGTGATAAAGCAAAGGCAGCTCTCAAGCGTACAACTCCAGATTACTTTCTCCTTCAAGGTGAGGACTGGAAGCAGAGCTTCCCAGCGCGCAATTTGTGCTTTGATTTCTGCAGATGTGGCTGCAGAGGCCAGAAGGTTTCTTGAGGTTTGCCGTGAGTGGAGTTCCCCCTTAGCTGGTTCTCAGTGGCCTCTTAGAACAACAGAGTGAATGGAGAGGAGGCCTGTCACTGAGCTCTGGCTTCTTAACGATTTTTGCTTTTTTTATTATTTGTTGAAGTGAACTGCCCTCTCAAGTTGAGCCTGAGATAACAGTGCCATAAATCAAGCTCTTTTCATCACTGCTTTCCCTCTTCAGAGTTCTTCCTGGGCCTTAAAACCAGGCTTCCTCTCCTGAAGTCTTTTTCCCCACTCTCACCATCATTGCTGGTGTTCAGGGAGCATTAGCTAGGTATTGGTTGGCGTCTTAGTGTTCTTGTGCCTGGCACTTTTATTTTTTAATATTATTTTTATAATAATAATCATAAACATTGAGTGCTTACTAGCAAGAGCCATTGGGAGTTGATACTATTACTATCCCTACTTCACAGACAAGGAAACTGAGCACAGAGAGATTAAGGTTACTCGTGTTCTCACAGTAAGCCAAGTAAGTGTATAAATAACATCGGTTTGTTAATTAGTGTAAAATAATCCATATTTGTTATAGAAAACACCAGAAAAAGAGCAAAAAAAGTCACCTCGACATTTTTGTACTTTTGGGGATGTGCTTCCCAGCTTCCCCCCGCCCATGTTGGCACATAGAAGGCCCTCAGTAAACAGCTATTAATTTGGAAAGGTTTGGGGTATAGCCTGAGCGTTTCAGTAAACAGCTATTAATTTGGAAAGGTTTGGGGTATAGCCTGAGCGTTTCAGTAAACAGCTATTAATTTGGAAAGGTTTGGGGTATAGCCTGAGCGTTTCTAACTGCTGCTTATAAAAGGAGTCAACCGGTATTTGAGTTTACCATAACCTGGGGATTCTCTCAGCCAGGGGCAGTCTTGTCCTCCAGGGAACACTGGCAGTGTCTGGAGACATTTTTGGTTGTTATGACTGGGGGTGGGATGGGGAGAGGGCAAGGATGTTGTTTAATATCTTATGACACACGGCACAAGATAGCCCCCCCATGACAAGAGTTATCTGGCTGCCAGAGTCAATAGTGCTGAGGTTGAGAAATCCCGATCTAACCCTTTGCAGTTTCCAGAGTATTTTCTTGTCCGTCTCATCATCACAGCTCGGTTATGAGGTGGACAAGGTGGGAATTATCCGCAGTTTGGTTTCTTGGGATGAAGAGACAGAGTCCCAGAGAGGCTCGTGTTTTGCCTGAGGACGCAGAATGCAGATGGCAAAAGAGCAGCCCAGGTCTTTGAAGTCTAATTAATTAAATACTGTGAGAGGTCCCAGGTAATGAAAGCATCCGGGCTCCATTCTCAGTGCTCTGTGGGTATTAGCTCGTTGGATCCTCACCACATTCACATGAAGCAGCTGCTGTACCCCCACTTACAGGCGTTTTAAAAGGTACAGATTGATGAAGACACAGGCATGTGGCCACCCCTGCCCTCAGGAGCCCATCATTGAGATGGGGAGGCAAAACTAATGGCCTGGAGACAGTGTGGGGGAAAATGTTTATTGAATCCAGATAGATTCTGCTGACCATCACTATCAGAAGTTACAAGGGGCTGGGGCGTAGACAGGTCGTGAGGCAGAAGCAGGAGCTTTAATATTGTGACCCAGATGGCAGGCAGTGGTACACAGTTCAGAACTAGTGCTCTGGAATCAAAACAGACCTGCCTTTCAGTCCTGGCACTGTCATTTTCTTAGGTGAGTGACATTGAGCCACAGACTTAAATTCCCTGAGGCTCCCTCAGATTCCCCTCTGACCATGGGGGTGTTAATAGCGCTTGCCTCAGAGGGCTTTTGTGAGGCTTGCATGACACACACGCAAGGGGCTTAGCACACAGCAAGTCCTAGAGACCTAATATAGTTACGTGCTTGGAGGTGGGAGGTACTTCGCAACTGTGTAGTAGAATTTTAGGATTGACTCAATTTACCCTTTTCTAAAAAAATTCATTTATTTTTAAAAATTTTTTTGGCTGTGTTGGGTCTTCGTTGCTGCACGCAGGCTTTCTCTAGTTGCGGTGAACGGGGGCTTCTCTTCATTACAGTGCGCGGGCTTCTCATTGCAGTGGCTTCTTTTGTTGAGGAGCATGGGCTCTAGGCACGCGGGCTTCAGTAGTTGTGGCACGCGGGCTCAGCAGTTGTGGCTCGCGGGTTCTAGAGCTCAGGCTCGGTAGTTGTGGCGCGTGGGCTTGGTTGCTCCGCGGCATGTGGGATCTTCTCAGAGGAGGGCTTAAACCCGCGTTCCCTGCATTGGCAGGCGGATTCCTAACCACTGCGCCACCAAGTAAGTCCCTCAATTTACCCTTAATTCCATACTTGAGTAAGTATTATCATAGCAGCAATCCTATTGGATTTTAGTTTTTTGCCTGTGACACTTTGTTGGATAATATACTCCATAGGTTTACTTCTCTTTTCTTTTTTCTTTTTTAAATTTTTTTTTATTTTTAATTAAAAAAAAAATTTTTAACGTTTTTATTGGAGTATAATTGCTTTACACTGGTTTACTTCTCTTTCTAAATGGTACTAATTATCTTTTTAGTTTCAAGTTCCAGGGCTTAGGATTTGGTGATTGAAACTATGTTCATAAAGCAACTATACTCCAATAAAAATTAATAAAAAAAACCCTTCATAATTAATAGTCATATTAATTATGAATATTTCTTTATTATGGTAAAAACCACATACCATAAAGTTTACCATCTTAACCATTTTTATGTGTATAGTTTTGTAATAGAGAATTTTTATTTTTTTGCAGGCTTTTTAAATATATATATAAATTTATTTATTTTATTTATTTATTTTTGGCTGCGTTGGGTCTTCATTGCTACGCGCGAGTTTTCTCTAGTTGTGGCAAGTGGGGGCTACTCTTCGTTGTGGTGTGTGGTCTTCTTATTGCGATGGCTTCTCTTGTTGCAGAGCACAGGCTCTAGGTGCGCAGGCTCAGTAGTTGTGGCGCATGGGCTTAGTTGCTCCACCGCCATGTGGGATCTTCCTGGACCAGGGATCGAACCTGTGTCCCTTGAGTTGACAGGTGAATTCTTTCTTTTTCTTTTTTTTTTTTTTTTGCGGTACGCGGGCCTCTCACTGTTGTGGCCTCTCTTGTTGCGGAGCGCAGGCTCAGTGGCCATGGGTCATGGGCCCAGCCACTCCACGGCATGTGGGATCTTCCCAGACCGGGGAACGAACTCGCATCCCCTGCATCGGCAGGCGGACTCTCAACCATTGCGCCACCAGGGAAGCCCGACAGGTGAATTCTTAACCAGTGCACCACCAGGGAAGTGTCCCTGTAATAGAAAATTTTAAAAGGAGGCAGCCCCACATATCATACCGTCTAGACCAAGGCTGGCAGCTGTGCGCTTCCCACTCTCCCCTCCATCCCTTACCTGTGGCAGACGTGGCTAATAAGGCCTTATCATTGGCCAGCCACTTTTCTCATAGCCTTGGGATCCTTTAAACAGCACTGCCTGCAGTTCCCTCTCTGATTTGGCATACAAATACAAATTAAGCTAACTCTCTCCTTATAAGAATGAGGCCTAGAAGGGAAGTAACTACTCATGGCCTAGGTCTAAAACCCAAGTCTCCTGATTCTTCCAGGATCTAGTTCTTTTCACACCATCCCCAGTGTTCTTCCTGAGTTTTTTGGATATCCAACATAGCCTTTCCTGGGCTTTTCTCTTTGTAGCAGATGACATGTCCTAACTTTTCTTGTGTGGCGTCATATGCATATTCCTGATGATATTTTTTTTGCCCTCTTGGGTCGTTTTGAGCTCTGTGTGTCTTTCCAGAGGTGCTGCAACTGGAAGTATAAGGAGTGTTCCAAATTCAATGAGCATGAGGGCCTGCTTTGCTGTCTGGGAGTTTTGCTCTTGGTGTATATTTGATTAACTCCTTTGACTAGGGACTGGACTAAGCTTCTGGAAGTAGAGGGAAATGGCTCTCGTGATCTCTTTCCCTGGGTCCTGCCGGCAGCTTAGACTTCTGCCAGAATTCAGCTTGTAAGTATTAAGCTGACTTTCTGAGTATATCACCTTATTATTTCTTTTTTTTAATTTTATTTATTTATTTTTTTATACAGCAAGTTCTTATTAGCCCTTAATTTTATACACATCACTGTATACATGTCAATCCCAATCGCCCAATTCATCACACCACCATCGGCTTTCCCTCCTTGGTGTCCATACGTTTGTTCTCTACATCTGTGTCTCAACTTCTGCCCTGCAAACCGGTTCATCTGTATCATTTTTCTAGGTTCCACATACATGCGTTAATATACGATATTTGTTTTTCTTTTTCTGACTGACTTCACTCTGTATGACAGTCTCTAGATCCATCCACATCTCAACAAATGACCCAGTTTCGTTCCTTTTTATGGCTGAGTAATAGTCCATTGTATATATGTACCACAACTTCTTTTTTTTTTACCACAACTTCTTTATCCATTTGTCTGTCGATGGGCATTTAGGTTGCTTCCATGACCTGGCTATTGTAAGCAGTGCTGCAATGAACATTGGGGTGCATGCGTCTTTTTTGAATTATGGTTTTCTCTGGGTATATGCCCAGTAGTGGGATTGTTGGATCATATGGTAGTTCTATTTTTAGTTTTTTAAGGAACCTCCATACTGTTCTCCATAGTGACAGTATCAATTTACATTCTCACCAACAGTGCAAGAGGGTTCCCTTTTCTCCACACCCTCTCCAGCATTTGTTGTTTGTAGATTTTCTGATGATGCCCATTCTAACTGGTGTGAGGCGATACCTCATTGTAGTTTTGATTTGCATTTCTCTAATAACTAGCGATATTGAGCAGCTTTTCATGTGCTTCTTGGCCATCTGTATGTCTTTGGAGAAATTTCTATTTAGGTCTTCTGCCCATTTTTCGATTGGGTTGTTTGTTTCTTTAATATTGAGCTGCATGAGCTGTTTATATATTTTAGAGATTAATCCTTTGTCCGTTGATTTGTTTGCAAATATTTTATCCCATTCTGAGGGTTGTCTTTTCATCTCGTTTATGGTTTCCTTTGCTGTGCAAAAGCTTTTAAATTTCATGAGGTCCCATTTCTTTTTTTTTGTTTTTATTTCCATTACTCTAGGAGGTGGATCAAAAAAGATCTTGCTGTGATTTATGTCAAAGAATGTTTTTGTTTTTATTTCCATTACTCTAGGAGGTGGATCAAAAAAGATCTTGCTGTGATTTATGTCAAAGAATGTTCTTCCTATGTTTTCCTCTTAAGAGTTTTATAGTGTCCGGTCTTATATTTAGGTCTCTAATCCATTCTGAGATTATTTTTGTGTATGGTATCACCTTATTCTTATATTCAGAAATACTTCTTTTGGGACTTCCCTGGTGGTGCAGTGGTTCAGAGTCCACCTGCCAATGCAGGGGACACGGGTTCGTGCCCCGGTCCGGGAAGATCTCACATGTCGCGGAGCGGCTGGGCCCGTGAGCCACGGCCGCTGAGCCTGCGCGTCCAGAGCCTGTGCTCTGCAATGGGAGAGGCCACGGCAGTGAGAGGCCCGCGTACCGCAAAAAAAAAAAAAAAAAAAAGAAATACTTCTTTTGATTTGATGTGGGGCCATTCATATAACTAGCTGTGAGATTCTCCTGTAATTTGACTTCATTGGTTATCTAGGAGAGCATAGTAGCTTCCAATGCGTGAAGTTGCCTTTTGCCAAATATACTTGCCGTCAACTGTCTTTGCGACTTGAGTCAGGTAAGTCAGTTTGCTGCTATGCTTTTGTTTCCTCACCTGTAAGGTGATAGGACTAAGTTATCTGCCTGTTTCTAAAATCTCTTCTCATTCTAGGTAGTCAGTGACTCTAATAAAATAAAAGTTCCTCCTTGTGTCTCTGTATTTTTAATTTTTGTACTTGTGACAACTTGACTGAGGTGTGATTGATGCCAGAAAATTTACTCATTTTAAGTGTATTTCTTTTTAAAATTTCTAGAAATTGTTTCGTGAATTTGAACAAAATGTCCTCCAGTTTGTCTTAAGGTCTAACTGTAGTTTTGCCCAGCCAGTTTTGATGGTCAGCCATAGCAGTGGAAGTGTAGTCCAAGTAGAGTAGTGGGCAGTCTTGTGTCAGGGAAAAAGACGGGCTTTGGGGACTACCAGAGTTGAGCGCAGGTCCCAGCTCCTACGTGAAATTGATATAATTTAAAAAGTGGCCTTGATTTTGT
The DNA here is from genome assembly GCF_963455315.2 of Globicephala melas. NCBI lineage: Eukaryota > Metazoa > Chordata > Mammalia > Artiodactyla > Delphinidae > Globicephala > Globicephala melas. The sequence continues at coordinate 8,499,224 of NC_083332.1, read as the reverse complement.
TATTCAAGTCAAACATTGGTAACATTCTACTGGGTTGGCCAAAAAGTACCTTTGGTTTTTAAGTAAAAATAAAAGACATTTTTCATTTTCACCAAGAACTTTATTGAACAATGTATTCACCCTTTTGTTCCACTACCTTCTGCCATTTTTCAGGCAACTTCATAATTCCATCTTCCCAAAACTTTTTATCTTTCTGAGCAAAGAACTGTCCCAGGTGCCTTTTACAGTCTTCCAGGGAATTGAAACTTTTTCCATTAAGAGAATTTTGTAAAGACCGAAATAAATGGAAATCCGAAGGCACAATGTCTGGTAAATACGGCAGATGAATTAGAGCTTCCCAGCCAAGCTGTTAACGGTTTTTGCCTGGTCATCAAAGAAACGCGCAGTCTTGCGTTATCCTGATGGAAGATAATGCATTTTCTGTTGACTAATTCTGGACGCTTTTCGTCAAGTGCTGCTTTCATTGGGCTAATTGGAAGCAGTACTTGTTGGAATTAATCGTTTGGTTTTCCGGAAGGAGCTCATAATAGAGGACTCCCTTCCGATCCCACCATATACACAACATCACCTTCTTTGGATGAAGACCTTTGGTGTGGTTGGTGGTGGTTCATTTCGCCTGGCCCACGATCTCTTCCATTCCACATTATTGTACAGTATCCACTTTTTAAAAATTAATTATTTATTTTATTTTATTTATTTTTGGCTGCTTTGGGTCCTCATTGCTGCGTGCGGGCTTTCTCCAGTTGTGGCAAGCGGGGGCTACTCTTGGTTGCAGTGCACATGCTTCTCATTGCAGTGGCTTCTGCTGTTGCAGAGCGTGGGCTCTAGGCATGTGGGCTTCAGTAGTTGTGGCACACGGGCTCAGCAGCTGTGGCTAACGGGCTCTAGAGCACAGGCTCAGTAGTTGTGGTGCAAGCGCTTACTTAGCTGCTCCGAGGCATGTGGGGTCTCCCCGGACCAGGGCTCGAGCCTGTGTCTCCTGCATTGGCAGGCAGATTCTTAACCACTGCGCCTCCAGGGAAGCCAGTACAGTATCCACTTTTTTTTTTTTTGCGGTACGCGGGTCTCTCACTGTTGTGGCCTCTCCTGTTGCAGAGCACAGGCTCCGGACGCGCAGGCTCAGCAGCCATGGCTCACGGGCCCAGTCGCTCCGCGGCATGTGAGATCTTCCCGGACCGGGGCACGAACCCGTGTCCCCTACAACGGTAGGCGGACTCTCAACCACTGCGCCACCAGGGAAGCCCCAGTATCCACTTTTTATCACCCGTCACAATTTGTTTTAAAAACGGAACGTTTTCATTACGTTTAAGTAGAGAATCGCGTGCGGAAATACGGTCAAGAAGGTTATTTTCGCTTAACTTAATGTGGAACTCAAGCATAAAAGCGATTAGCATAACTAAGCTGGTACAAATGATTTTCAGCGCTTGATTTGGATATTTTGAGTATGTTAGCTGTCTCCTGTGTGGTGCAACATTGATTATTCTCAATTAACGTCTCAATTTGATCTCTCTGCACTTCACCTCGTCTACCCGATTCTGGAGCAACGTCCAGTGAGAAAATCTCTAGCACAAAACTTTGCAAAACACTTTTGACGTGTTCGATCAGTCATAGCACCTTCTCCATACACTGCACAAATCTTTTTTTGCATTTCAGTTCAGTTTTTATCTTTCTTGAAATAAATAATAAAGCATAGTATGCCAAAAATGTTGCTTTTTTCTTCCATCTTCAGTATTAAAATGGCTACACAAAAATTCACCAATTTTGATAAGTCTTTTTTAAAATGCACGCTGATATGACAGCTGTCACATACAATCTAACAAAATTGTTTCTAATGAAGTTAAAGACGACTAAGTGCTACTAGAGCCATCTTACAGAAAAAAACCGAACGAACCTTTTGGCCAACCCAATAACTTCAGGCTGTGGGATGGCCTTGGGGAATATCCAACTTGAATAATCAACTTTTTTAGGCAGTACTCTAGTTTTCATGTTTGCTTTGGAAGAGATCTTGGAGCATATATAGAGTGACCTCATTTGTCTTGTTGGCTGCAAAATGTATTTCTTTGAGTGTACTATCATTTGTGACCAGTCTCATCAAATGTAGATTGTTTTCAGTTTTTCTCAGTCCTTGGAAATTTTTCCCAAGAGCCTTTCTGGAAGTGTAACTAATATACCTGATGGCACCTTAGGAATTCCTCATGAAGTCAGGGTGCTTGGCTGTGATACACACGAGAATACCTTTGTTTCACCATTGCCTAATGGAACACTTAGTAGGTGCTCAATAAATAAATGGGTGCTCGATAAATAGCTTTTGCATGAGTGACTGGTTTGCTTGTCTGGTCATTTCTTCACCCTAGAGAGAGAGCAGCCTGCCCACTGGTGTCCCTGCAGGCTCCTCTTTCCTGCCTGCTTCCCCGAGCACTTGTCAGGCTTTTGATCCCATTGGCACCCTGGTCCTAGCCTGCCCCTCTCACATAGATGGCTCTTTCTGCCCCATTCAACTGAATTGTGAAGCAGCTGCCCTGCCGTCCATGTGTGTGTGTCGTCCATGTGCATGTGTTTGCCTCGTTTGGGTGTTGAGTGTTTTTCCAGTTTACTTAATAAGATGGTGGCCAGACCAAACGCTTCCTGCTGCATTTTTCCACCATCTTGAGAGTCAGCCTCACCATCTGTGAGCCAAAGGTCTCATCTTTTTATTATTCTCCCATGGCATGTTGCAAAACATGAAGTGTGAGCTGGTTTCCTGTGGCAAAAAGTTGACTTTGATTTGTTCTTTTTGAGGTTACTGTGAGTTTATCATAACAGGAGTGCTAAAAATATCGGGTCTAGTATGGAAACAGCATTCACTTACCAGCATGAATAATAACACACAGGTTTAGTCCAGAGCAAGGAAGAAATGGGCTTGATCTCAAGATGTGAACTACTTAGCAGAGAATCCTTGGCAATCTTAACTTTCTCAGTCTGTTCTGACGAGTCGTGGAAAAGTACTTAGGCCGTTTCTGAGCCACAGAATTAAAGATGAAAATAATCTTAGACCATTTTTGGAGCACCTGATATGTGTCAGATCCCGTGCCTGGGAATCGTCACGGGAAGAAGTCATCTCCTTGCCAATGCAAAACTCAATCACAAATAATTCTCCTTGTGAGGAGAGCTGTAACAGAGAGCTATTGACAAAGCTGTCGTGTCGTGCTGGTCTGTTTTTCAATATGTGTGAATTATTCTACCATCAAAAGCAAACTGTTATGGGAGCTCAGGGAACTGAGGGTCTGGCTCTCTTTGGGGAGTTGGGAAGTCTTCAGAGAGGAGGAGACATCTGAGCTGGATTTTAAAGAATCGGTATTGGCCAGGTGGTAAAGGGAGGTGAGAGTGTTGCCGGCAGAGAAGCAGTGCTTGCAGGCGGCCAGTGGTGCAGGGACCATGGCACAGCGAGGTTGGAGCTTGATGGGTGCCGATCAGAGATAAGATCAGGGCCTTGCTTTTTTTAGGTTTTTATTCTTACAGCCAGTTGTTTCCCAACTAAGAGGATATCAGGCTCACTCGTGGAACATTTGAAAAATACAGATTCCCTGGTTCTAGCTCAGATTTACTGAATCAAAATAATTAGGAGTGGCTGGAATATGCATTTTTGTAAACCTCCCAGGTTTCTGAAGGATCAGCCAATTGGAGGGAAACCACTGCCTTAAGGACAAAAGGAACCCATGTCCTGTGTCAAAGCCCTGATTTACTCATGTGTGGGTTTTTTTTAAATGTGTTAAGTACTGTGTTTCAGATGAGGGCGTGACTGAAGCAGGGGTAAGGAGATAACCCATGTAGCTCTTTTTTTTAAAATTACTGAATGTGTTTTTTTAATTAATAAATTTATTTTTATTTATTTATTTTTGGCTGTGTTGGGTCTTTGTTGCTGTGTGCGGGCTTTCTCTAGTTGCGGTGAGCAGGGGCTACTCTTCGTTGTGGTGCGCGTGCTTCTCATTGTGGTGGCTTCTCTTGTTGCGGAGCACAGGCTCTAGGCGCGCAGGCTTTAGTAGTTGTGGCATGAGGGCTCAGTAGTTGTGGCTCGCGGGCTCTAGAGCGCAGGCTCAGTAGTTGGCACAAGGGCTTAGTTGCTCTGCGGCATGTGTGATTTTCCTGGACCAGGGCTCGAACTCATGTCCCCTGCATTGGCAGGCAGATTCTTAACCACTGCGCCACCAGGGAAGTCCCCATGTAGCTCTTGAATACAGAATTTTGACTGTATACCCTCAGATTTTAAAAAGTACCGTTGGGGCTTCCTTGGTGGCGCAGTGGTTGAGAGTCCGTCTGCCGATGCAGGGGACACGGGTTCATGCCCCAGTCCGGGAAGACCCCACATGCTGCGGAGCGGCTAGGCCCATGAGCCATGGCCGCTGAGCCTGTGCGTCCGGAGCCTGTGCTCCGCAACGGGAGAGGCCACAGCAGTGAGAGGTCCACGTACCGCAAAAAAAAAAAAAAAAAAAAGAACCGTAAACAAATATGAAGTCTCGTAAGTTGGTTTGCTTTTTACAGTGGTGTGGGTTAGCAAGTCTGAAACTATTTACTGTTTATTCTAGGATTGAGCAAATAGGCAAATATATTGTGGATGATGAGACTCAGACTTTTTTATTGCCAGAAAAGGGAGTTAGTTTTTTAAATACGGAAGGTGGGAAAGGCTAGAAGGAGCCCTGTGGGGTTGGATTGGTATTGCAGTCATCTGGATGAACTCGTGGTTTTTTGTATGTAGGTACAGAAATAGATGTGTGTATGTCCGTGTATTTACATTCATACTTATATATTTCCTAGCTCTGGCTGTTGAGAGGGCTGAGGAGCAAAAGCACTCTAGTAGCAATGAACAGACTTCATGCCCAGATCATGATGGCTAATATCCAAGGATCCAGGAGTCCTTGGAGACATGGCTGATTCTGGGGCTGAGGGAGGAAATTTACAGGTGAGCTTGGAACATCCTGCTGTGCCTGAAAGTAAGGAAGTGCTCAAAGAATGATGGGTCATGTCAGAAGATCACAGGAGTCAACTTGAAAGGGCTCCTATTGGTCAAATCTGGGACAGTTTGAGGATCAGATAAATGATAGTAATAGATTGTAACCCACAGACTAAAACAAGAACCCATGAGTCTATACTGATAATTGAATAAGTAAATGAGGGAAAGAGCAAAGTTCTTTTTTTTTTACAGAAGAATAACAGTAAATAAAGCAGGAATGATGAAGATTTTTAAAAAAATCTGTATTTGGCCATCGTCATAGTAGTAAAAATTGTTTTAAGAATTATTGATGGATGCTAAAACTAATGGGAAAGTTCGCTGTGAAACAGGGTAGATGTCTTCTCAAGACATGTTTTAATTAATTGCAAAGAAAGACTAGAGAACCCTAGCAGATTGTTCCTCAACCAAGAGATCACAGTTAACATTCCAAGAATAGGACAGTAGGTCTCATGCGTCCTGATAGGATGCACTGAGCAAGACACGCCACCGCTCTGGTTCCCTGCCCAAAGTGGGTAATCTCAGCCTAATTATGAGAAAGCATCTGACACGCTTGGATTGAATAAGACTCTAGAAAATAGATGGCCTGTACTTCTCAAAAGGGTCGTAAAGGACCCAGGAACTCCACTTCGGATTAAAGGAGAATGAAGAGACATGATAGCTCAATGGAACATAGACCTCCCAGATTGGATCTGAGAGCAGGAGATTTTTTTTTTTTCTTTTGCTCTCAAAGACATCAGTGGGACAGTTGGTAAAATTTGAAAAAGGTCTGTAGATTAGATGGTAATACTCCATCCATGTTAATTTCACAGTTTTGACCATTGTTTTGTGGTTCTGTGAGAATATTTTTTTTTTAATAAATTTATTTATTTATTTTTGGCTGCGTTGGATCTTCATTGCTACGCGCGGGCTTTTCTCTAGTTGCGGAGAGCGGGGGCTTCTCATTGTCGTGGCTCCTCTTGTTGTGGAGCACGGGCTCTAGGTGCTCAGGCTCAGTAGTTGTGCTGCATGGGCTTAGTTGCTCTGCGGCATGTGGGATCTTCCTGGACCAGGGCTCGAACCCGTGTACCCTGCATTGGCAGGCGGATTCTTAACCACTGCGCCGCCAGGGAAGCCCCTGTGAGAATATTCTTGTTTGGGGGAAATACATAGTGAAGTATTCAGGGGCAAATTTCAAATCATTTTTAAAAATGTGTAATTATAGATACAAAGAAATAATGACAAATGTGGTAGAATGTTAGCATTTGCAGAACTAGGTGAAATTATGCAGGAATTCCGCGTACAGGTTTTCTGTTAAGTCTAAAATTATTTCAAAATAAAAATTAAAATAACGAAAAACAAAAACAACCTCCAAAACCCCAGTTCTCAGCACCTGGAAACATCCCGATATTGACGGCTGATGAGTAGTACCTGCAAAGGGCTCTATCAGTGCTGGGTCCATAGGAAGGGCACGTATAACAGCACATCCTCATCATCTCTTCACATGTACAGTTCCTCTGGAAAGGAGCCATACAGTTCCCCCAGATTTTCAAGGGGGGCTAGAGACCTCTGCTGTGGGAGAAACAGCACACCTCTGTGACTGAGAACAGAAAGCCTTCATGCTTCAGGTAGGAGATAGTATAGTAAATAGCACCTCACTGCTGAGCCAGCCTGGGGTGGTCTCCACTTAGGGCCCTTGCTCTGCAAAAGGAATTTCTTCTTCCAGGCAGTAGTGTTGGGCAGACTGTAGGGGGTGTATTTGCATAGAAACACTTAACCCGTCTTCAACTTTCATGTAGAGCCAAGCAGGACCTTACTAGGAACAAATACAAATGGTGGCTTGGAGGCGGGTACTAGGGGTACAGAGGGTGAAGGGGTGGCCTCTTCCGAGTCACTTTCCCCTGCTGAGCCTCATGGTTGGTTGTTGGGCGGATTAAAGAGGAGCTGTCAGAGCTCTTAATATACTGCCTGTGTTGGAAACCAGTGGAGCTCTTCTAACGCATTTGCCATTTTCTCTTCTGCACAGCGTTCATCAAGTTCAAGAACTTGACTGGCCTCTCCTTTCATCCAGAAAGCACTCTGTATGGGGCTCGGTGGGACTGGAGTTCAGCCTAGACATGACCATGCGTCCTCCCGTGGGGCTGCCTTTCACCCTCAGCCTTCATCGGTGGCTTAGCTCTTTACCAGCCTCCTCCTTCAGATCTCTTCCTTTTTTTTTTTTTTTTTTAATATTTATTTATTCGGTTGCACCAGGCCTTAGTTGTGGCAGGTGGGCTCCTTAGTTGAGGCTCGCCGGCTCCTTAGTTGTGGCACGCATGTGGGATCTAGTTCTCTGATTGGGAATTGAACCCGGGCCCCCTGCGTTGGGAGCGTAGAGTCTTAACCACTGCGCCACCAGGGAAGTCCCCAGATCTCTTCCTTCTAATCCATTTTCAGTCACCAGTCCGATCTGTCTAAAAACTAAAACCCTTCCATGATTCTCTTTTGCCTTCAGGATACCATTTAGACTTCCTGGATTGGCATCCCAGACCTGGGGCCCACTGACCTCCTTTTCTCCTTTCCACTCCCTTCTGCCCTCCGTGAACCCTATACATTGCTGTCCCCAGACATCTGTCAGTCCCTCGTTTCTACACGTTTTTATTCCTTCTGCTTGGAATATCCTGCTTCGTCCCTTCCCACTTTATCCTCACTGCTCACTCTGATGTGACCTCCAGGAATGTAGCTGCCCTGATGTGAGTTGGGTTTCCTTCCTCTGTGATCCCATACCATCCCCTGGACAACAGAGTCCCTTGAGGGCAGGGACCACAGCTCACCATCTCTTGACTGGGCCTGACTCAGAGCAGGGCCTTGCTAAATGTGGATTGATTGATTGCTGCGGCCATCTGTCCCAAGCTTGGAGAATCTTGCCGGTTCTTAACCTGTGGCTTCATTCATTTATTTTAGGCTCCTGTAAAGCCATCTAGGTGGTGCTAATTTGCATAGTTGGCCTTTGGCCCTTTCCCTGCTGTGCCACAAGGCACACAGTACCTCAAAGCCCTAGACCTGGCTGTAGGACTGTGCCTAAATCCAAAGTATCGGGGAGCCCTTCCACTTTCCTTTAACTCCCCATGTGCGGGGAACAAGGGCTTGTTTATGACTGGAAGCTCCTATCTCTCCTAGGCGCTGGCAAAGTCAGACCTAGGGCCTTCCAAGGGAGAAATTAGAATCTCTTCTAAGATGGCTGATTGTTCTTGGTTCATAAATCTAGCCAAACAAGTTTAGAGTTCATGTCTACTTTCTCCTGCCACTAGAACCTTGATGTCTCCAGCTTTGGATTTGAAAGAAAGGCATTTTGGTCCCACTCTATCATATACTGCCAGGCCTTGAGCAAGCCTCTTTGCCTTGTGGCCTCTGTTTTCTTTTATAGAAATGAGGGAGATGTTGATAATCTCCTCCCAATGATCATGTATAGGAGAGCCTTAGAAATAGCCCTATTTTCTCCTTCTTTGAATTGTAAAAGTAAGACATCTTCTTAGTAAAAAAAAAATATTCCGATACCTCAGAGGAAACTGCCATTTCTTGTGTATTCTTCCAGAACTTTCTAGTATTTTGTACCTCATTCTTCCTCATCACTGCAAGGATTCTCTCTCAAGATTTCTTAATGGTAGACACTTTGTAACTTTTTTACTGTTAGAAAACTTAGTTTGATTCCTCCTTCCTCAATTTTCCCTGCCCTCACCACAGGGAAGTTTTATGATTTTTTTAATTGACTTTCTCTCTAGACCTCAGCTTGATTGGGTGATCAGTTCTCTTCAGAAGGAACTTCTTATTTTAGAACTTGTAACCTTTGCAAACCAGCCATTGCCACTTGGGCCGGCGTTCCCCAGCGGGTGTTTTGGTGTCCAGCAATGACAAGAACTGCTGAGGAAGAGACAGCCACAGGGAAATGGGTTCCGATAATGGGGCAGCAGCTGAGTGCTTGTTGATTTGCTACTGTCATAACCACAAATGTTTAAAAATAATTTGTAGAGCGGGAGGAAGAAAAAAGCAGTGGGTTTTGTTGTGTTTCTTTTTTTGTTTGTTTTTTTTCTGGTGCCACTGCCTTATCAGAGGCACAAAACGCAGACCACAGTCATTCAGAAAGGAAGAAGGCACTGCCGTGCAGAGAAGAGAAGTGAGGGAAGGGGCAGAGGTGACCCATAAGTGCAGTTCTGGGCTTTACCGCCGCCAGCAGGTGTAGAGTCTGGTCAGAGAACCAGCTGTGGTTAGGCTCATGCTCCACTCCTCAACCTGAAAAAGAGGCATAACTCCAAGTCCGCCACATAGGGTCACAGGGATTAAATGATGGCCGGGCACATCTTGTGCACTAGTAATTGTTGATTAAGTGCTTTGTATCCATCGTGATCACATTACATCTTCACAGCACCCTCGTGAGAGCAGATCTACTATGATCACGTCATTTTCACAGGAGGAGATTGAGTCTTGGAGAAGCTAAGTCATTTGTCACCAAACCTAGTAAGTGTTTAAACATTGCCCAGTACCCCGTCTCTCAAAGCGCTCAGTCAGACTTTAATTATTAGCCTTACTAATACTAATAGCATTATGTCCATTTTTAAAGTCTGAACCTCACAAGAGCCCTGTGACATTTTCTTATTCCACTTTTGCAGATGGGAAACAGGCCCACCGAGACCAGATTGTAATAATGGGCAACACTGTCAGCAACCTGCCTTGTTTTCTTCTTTGCAGGCCCACATCTCCCCCTCCCTCGCAGTAGCCTATGTTTGAGCTGTTCTCGGGCCCCAAGCCCAGCTGCAATTCTTGTTTAAAGCCTCACATCTTTTCTCTGACTGTCAGACAACAGTCACGGGAATGTCCTGTGCCATCTTCCCTGGGTAAGAGCAGTTGGCAGAGAGCAGCAGATGCCCAGAGTCAAGGTCATGTGCCACTCAAGTGCTGGCCTGGAGAAAAGACCCTGTCTCTCTGCTGCTTGTGACCAGGCAGGGTGAGTGTGAATGGAAAGGGCTTTGTCAGAATAGCTCTGTAAGCGGAGGGTGCGGCTGGCAAAGCTAGTAGATAGGGGCCCTTGCAGTAGGGGACCAGCGATCTCCATACTTGGCCTCTACATCATCTGCCTCTGCATTTTAGAATGTTTTTGTCCCGTTCTCTTTGTAAATTACAGACTTTTCAGAATGTTCCACTTTATTTAAATAAATAAATTTATTTATTTTTGGCTGCGTTGGGTCTTCGTTGCTGCGTGCGGGCTTTTCTCTAGTTGCAGCAAGCGGGGGCTACACTTTGTTGAGGTGCCTGTGCTTCTCATTGCGGTGGCTTCTCATGTTGTGGAGCACAGGCTCTAGGCGCGCGGGCTCAGTAGCTGTGGCACGTGGGCTCAGTAGTTGTGGCATGCGGGCTTAGATGCTTTGTGGCATGTGGGATCTTCCTGGACCAGGGATAGAACTGTGTCCCCTGCATTGGCAGGCAAATTCTTAACCACTGCACCACCAGGGAAGTCCAGAATGTTCCACTTTAAAGGTGAGAGTCAAGCTTGGGAATCATTAGACTTTTTTTTTTTTTTAAGAGGAGAACTAGAATATTTGGTCAGACTAGAGTCTGAATGGGTGGTTTGCATTATTCCAAACTGGTGGACTCCGAGGTAGGAAACTAAGGTCACTTGAAGTGATATTCTTTTTTCTTTTCTTTTTTTAAACTAGCCTATCTTCTGTCTTCTCTCGGCTTCCAGGGAGGTAGTACAGCATAGAGGTTAGAAGTGTGCTGACTTTGGAGTCCATCGTGATCCTGAGCCTCAGTTTCCCACCTCTAAAATGAGGATGGTAACAATTGTACCTACTTCATTTTTTTTTTAAATTTATTTATTGATTTTTGGCTGCGTTGGGTCTTTGTTGCTGCGCGCGGGCTTTCTCTAGTTGCGGCAAGCGGGGGCTACTCTTCGTTGCGGTGCACGGGCTTCTCACTGTGGTGGCTTCTCTTGCTGCGGGGCACGGGCTCTAGGTGTGTGGGCTTCAGTAGTTGTGGCTCGTGGGCTCTAGAGTGCAGGCTCAGTAGTTGTGGTGCGCGGGCTTCTCATTGCGGTGGCTTCTCTTGCTGCGGAGCATGGGCTCTAGGCGTGTGGGCTTCAGTAGTTGTGGCTCATGGGCTCTAGAGCGCAGGCTCAGTAGTTGTGGTGCGCGGGCTTAGTTGCTCCGCGGCGTGTGGGATCTTCCCAGACGAGGGCTTGAACCCGTGTCCCCTGCATTGGCAGGCGGATTCTTAACCACTGTGCCATCAGGGAAGCCCTAATTCATTCTATTTTATTTTACATAGGAGAGCTCATTCTGAATATAGGCTATTTATGCTCCCCCTTTTTTTAAACCGAAATGCTATTAAAATTTAAAAATGTGACTAAAAACTGCTTAAACATAATTTTAATAGCTGAATAATATTCCATTCTGTCAATTTATCATGTTTCATGTAATCATCGTGTTATTGGATATGAGATTATTTCCAGATTTTTTTGAAATACGCATAAATAACATGGCAGCGACCGCTTACACATAATTAAATCACTGGCCAAGGAGCATGACCTTTTGTAAAGATCCTCGATACCACATCTTCACATGGTTTGGTGAGCATTCTCACTCCCACCAGCTCTAGGTGACAGAGCCAGTCCCTCTACCTCTCGCTCAGGTTGAGTAATCGTGGTCTTTCATTTGGTAGGCAAAAACTGGCAGCTCATTTCTGAGAAGTAGGGCTCTCCTTTCTCCCATCAACCACTTTCATCCAGCTGCCTCAGGTTCTTTTCAGAAGAGAGTGAGCTGTAAATAACAGGAGGCAACTTTCTTTCTCTGTTTTGAGCTGATACGTGATGAGATCAGAGACTGGCCTTCATAGGAGAGGTGAAAGGGTGGCCAGGACTTGGTGCTTAGAAGGGGTGTTTCAGAAAAAGTCTTCAGGGGAGGCCAGTCTGGAGGTGAAGTTCTCTGGAGAAAGAGGTCAAAGGATCGTGTGGCCGTGGTGACGACGGGGGCTTCTGCGAGTGCCCTCCGTGGATTGTGAGCTCTGCCGCCTGGGTCCCCAGCACAGCTCAGCACAGGCGGTGGGGGTGGAGTGCAGGTGCTCAGGAAATGTTTGTGGATGAAAAAGTGAATGAATGAGTATATAAACATGCATACTTTTAAGTTTCTGGATTAAAGGGGAAAACTAAGAGTGAGGTAGATGAAGGGGGGAGTGGTGTGGAGCTGAGCTGAGCACATGGACAGATGCCGCAAGAGGTGGGAGGCTGAGAGCCAGCAGAACTCATGGTGGCTTCCTGGAAATGCCCCGCCTTCCTCAGTCCAGCTGTGTCCCTCCTCTGAGCTTCACCCCCGTGGGCTTTAGCCAGGCTTCTATCTTGTTTCCCTCTTGAGGGCAGATGTGGTACACTGTGTATCTTTTTTTTGTTTCTTACTGGGCATTCCATGTTAAGCATGTTTGTAAATAGTTAGTAAGAGAAACAGATCCATCCTCGGTATCTTGAGGACTCCATTCAATTTGATTAGTAATAGAGCAGGCCTGGTTAGGATCTGTGAGGGCCTTGTGTCGCCTTGTTGTGAGCCTTCTGCCCACCCGTGTGATGATTTTCCTTCCTTCTCCAAACATTGAAGCTTCCCATGGAACAGATACTTTCTCAGGGCCTACTATGGGGCAAGCCCTGTGCTAGGCATTAAGTAGATAATAGTGAACAAAACAGATATGGTCTCTGCCCCACGGAGCACCAAAATCTGGTGGAGGAGACAAGTCAGTCCTTGTACAAGTGAATTTACACAGATGACTGTAAAATCACAAATTGAGATTAAGACCCTGAGGGATAGAACAGGGTGCGGAGAATAAAGAGTATAGTTCAGAGCCGAGGCGCTGTGGTCCCCCGAGCTCACTGCTGAGTTAGTGGTGGTCACACAGTCACATGAGGAATCACAGCATGAACAAGTATGTCAGCTTCTCTAAGGGCCATCCGTGCAGCCTGGATCTATGGAGATGCGGACAAGCAGTGGCAGTTCTGGAGTAGCGCCATTTACCTGATGCTTACCTGGCACCGTCCGAGGTGCTTTACGTTTATTAGTTCCCTTAATCCTTAAGCCCCTTAATAAGGTCAGTGCTCTTTCGATTCCCATTTCACAGACGAGGCTCAGGGTCGTTGTCACTTGTCCAGGGTCACAGTAAGTAGGAGAATAGGGGATCCAGAGCTGTGCTCCTCGCTGCTGCACACTGCTACCTGCGGATTCCCAGGCTCCCCAGGCCTAGGAAGGGCTTTGCAGAGAGAAGGCGCAGCAGGCCCTGACAAGCAGCGTGTGAGCGTGCTGAGGGTGAGAGGTAGGGAGGATCAGCATTTGGGGCCGGGGGACCTGTGAAGATGAGGTGGTTCTGCCCACTGGGGAGGGAGCTTGGCAGGCTGCTTGGCGAAACCACTCCCTTCTACCCCATCATGCTCTCTCAGAGCTCCTTTTCTAGTTCCCACCTTCTGTTATTTCATATGTAGTTTTTGTTTGTCACCCTCACGAAACGCTCTGAGAGGCAGAGCGTGCATTTTGCTCTCCCCTGCCCAGCTCAGGGCCCAGCACAGAGTCAGTGCTCGCTACGTATTCATTGAATGAACAGTTGACTAAATGTGAGACCTAGCGTCTTGCCTGAGCAGATAAGCTACCGGCTAAGAGGATAACTCTATTTTTCATTTTCTTGGAAGTTTATGTCACCCAGGAGTAGATCTGATTTCCAGGCCATTCCCAGAGATAATGAGTCGCCATTAAGTGAGCCACTTTGGGGAGAATGGGTGGGGAGCTCCAGAGAGGTGGGGATGGTGTCTGGCACAGAACAGCTTTAGGCATCAGCCAGGCAATTTTCTATAGATTTGACTTTGTCTCAGTTGAACTGTTTTGGGAAACAGCAATTGGGTTGGAGCTAGTTTGCAACATTGATTTCATTTTTTCCCTATAAAAATACTGGAGTCTTTGGATGGCCTTAGTGATTATGCTAAATATAATCATGCCATTTAAATGCAATAAGAAATGTTTAGAAAGAAATAGAGTGATTAGTAACATTGCTTCCCAAATTCCTGTTATAACACTAATCTGGTATTCTGATTCAGATTAAATTTGAATTTGAGTTAATTTCTTTTTGCAAAAGTAGTAGTTTATTCACACATATGCAGTTTTTCTTCTAATCCATGAAAAGGTGCTTGGTTTCCCCTTTTCAAAGTTTGTCTTCTCTGTTACATGGGCAAGTCCTGAACTATAGCAGAGACCCCAGCCTATCCTCCGTAGCGGTGAATGTCATCCCCCCCGGACTTCTGCAACCTGAGTTAATTAAAAGGTGCAGATGAAGTTAATCAAGTTTGGAACTCTTATTTTGTGCAGTGTTTTAATATGTTTCAATGAGTCATCTTTTGGCATCCCTGACAGTATTTGATCTTCATGGAATAGTTTCATAATTTGGAAACTGGTGGGGAGGTGCTCTTCAGAAATGCAGAGTCAACAGTGCTATGTGTGTGTCTGGCTATTTGGGAGGGCAGACAGCAGAACAAAGAGGAGAATTTAATAAGCGAGAACTCGTCCGGGGCTAGGGTCAGTTCTGAGGCTGCTGCCCGTCTAGAACACTGGGCTTCTTCCCACACCCCCTCCACCCCTGCTAACTGGAGTGCTGACATTAGAAAAAGAGCGCAAAATACAGCCTCTGTTTGCTTTGCTGCAAATAAGTGGCCGGACTGACTGGCCCCCTTCCCGGAGGCCCTGAGCGGTCTTCAGATGTGGTCAGCAAGGTATCTGGATGGTGCCAGGCTGCCGGCCCACGTCCAGGCGGCCTGCACCAGGAACAGGCAAGGGGCCCAGAGAAACAGCGGGGCCAGCTGCTGGCTGCCTCTGCTCCTCCTCTGAGTGCCATCTTATTTCTTTCTGAGATGAAACTGGTCTTACCCTCTGAAGATTGATGGGCAAGGTTTCATACGGCTTCCACGTCCACTTCTCACCCACTGAACTAGTAACTTAAAAGTAATGGACTAGGGGCTTCCCTGCTGGCACAGTGGTTAAGAATCCTCCTGCCAATGCAGGGGACACAGGTTCGAGCCCTGGTCTGGGAAGATCCCACATGCCACGGAGCAACTAAGCCCGTGCAGCACAACTACTGAGCCTGCACTCTAGAGCCCGTGAGCCACAACTACTGAGCCCACGTGCTTAGAGATCGTGCTCTGCAACAAGAGAAGCCACCACAATGAGAAGCCCGCTCGCCACAACTAGAGAAAGCCTGTGCGCGGCAACAAAGACCCAACTCAGCCATAAATAAATAAATAAATAAATAAATAAATAAATTTATTTATTTATTTAAAAAGGACCAGTTAAGAGAGGGCAGGGCCCCGTCAGGAAAATGCATCTCACAGAAATGTTGTTGAATAGGAGTCTTCCTGAGGTAGGGGGCAAAGAGCCAGACCACTTGGAATCCTTGGGCTGCGTTCCTGATGGTTCTGGCTTTCTCCTGGATCAAGAAGCACGGATTCCGAATGCCAGCATTAGCATTTCTATGCTACTACTCGTTGGCGGTCCCATTGATGAAGCCGCTCAATCTCTGAACTTCAGTTTCCTCACCTGTAAAGTAGGAAGAGCATTCGGACCTACCTACCTCCCTGGGTATCGTGGATGTAAAAGGTTTAGAATGGTGCCTGGCATAGAGTAGGCACTGCTTGTTTTGCAGTTGTTATAATTGTTTGAGTATGCTTCAAGAGCTGTGTTTCATAACCAAAAGATGAAAAGTTTTGTGGTGAGGGCTGAAAAAATGATCCTCTCTCCTCTGTCCCTTGTGACAGTTGGTGCTTCTGTCCCACTGACACAGAAATAAGAGGACTGCACAGGAGGCAGCTAGGGCGGGACTCCTGCTGCTGTCCAACAACCTCATTCCGTTCCCACGTGCTTGCCACTGGGCCTCGGATTGTGCATTACAAGCGGCCTGCCCTTGGCACTGCCTCCGTCATCTGCTCGGGCAACACTGATGCACATTCTGGGTCCATCTCAAGAGTGATTGACAGAATTAGCGCTGACATTCGATACAGTCCGCTCGGAGTATCCTCTTTTGACTGGACTAGCAGATTTCCACGTTCCTTTGTCTTCACCAGACATTGTTGGAAAAGAGGCTTGGTGTAAACAGTGATGACCTGCCACTTCTGCAGTCTTTTCTCCACCCTGTCCCCAAATGCTTGCTTGATTGCATTTGTTTACTCCAAATTGGAATCCCACTGACACATCTGCAAAGTTAGAAGTTGAGCTTAGGTGATGGCAGGTCTGTGTTAGCCAGCATCCAAATTGTCATCACTTTTGAGTTGTCTGCCAAGTGGTCAGGTAGAATTGAGGGTTGCAGAAGCTGTGTTCTTGAAAACGAGAGGAGAGTAACATTCCCAGACAACAAACAGTATTCAAAACAGGTGTTCTGGAACCTTTTTAAGATAAAGAATAGAAAACCTCTGATGTGCAGTGCCCTATGCTGGGGACATGACAAGCGATCTTCCTCGGACGCCGGCACTGAGAAAAGCATAGCCCAGAAGCAGCTTGCGTCTTCTTTTACCTGGGCCTCCATGTTTTGGGATCTTCTCAGAACACTGTGTAGCCCATTTATGAACTTCTCTCAGGCTTCAGTGGAGCCATCTGTCTTGACCCCTAAATTCCCCATCCTCGCCCGCCATCGCTTTCAGACTGCAGAGACCAAGACTCCCTTGCTCACCATCGGACCTTTGGCCCGTAGGTCAGCCGTGCACACTGAATGCTCGCTCGTACTGGTGAATGAATGAATTCCTACTGCTTCTTGGAGGGCGGTTCTCACCGCACTGCTCATCATCAAAACTGTTTGTGAGTCTTAAGAAAACAAAGAGAAGGACAGTGATTCCTTAGTCTGGGGCAAGTTCCAAATACTTGCGTCTTTAAAGAGCCTCGCAACAATTGCCTGAGTTTTCAGGCCACCTTATCTTTTAGGGAAGAGCCCCTTGTACTGAGAGAGAGTGTAACTTGCTGGATAAGTTCACTTTTTCAGTCAGCAAATGCTGATGAAACGTAAATGGAAGCAGTTTGTGAACTGTGAGTGTGAGGGGCTATCCCAGGGCACCCGGGGATCTACCCATCTCTACCTCTGCTCTGAAACAGCCTGTGTGGTGTGGGAGGAGGACTGCCCTAGAGATGAGGCTCCAGGCTGACTGTCCGCCTGCCTTGGGGAGCATGTGGGGAACAAGAATGCCACCCAGACAGCCTGCAGTGGACATCCAGACAAGGTGTTGTGGCAGTAGAAGGTGCTTGTATTTTGATCGGTCTTCTGCTCCTGCCTGTGTCTTTTCGTTTGCGCTACAATTTCAAGCCTTGTTAGGGTCTTGTTATACCGTACTGCTGATTTGCTGCCATCATCTGAACCTTTCCTCTGGTTCACATCCAAAACAAAACTGTCCGTTTCTGGAGGTTGACATAATGGTTGTACTAAGTAAGGGAGTTTTTGTTTGTAATGATCTGCCTGTCTGATGAGTCTGAGCACTTGGCTGGCCTTTCTGGCTGAAGCAGTTCATCCTTTGAACTGATGCCTAGAATGCATGCCTCCTCCACCTGACCTCTCTTCTGGGTCATAATAGGGCCTTTTCCCTCTGCTGGAAGTTGCTCCTACCCTTCTTCCCAGGCCCACACATACTTCACTCATGTTGTTTCCTCAGGGAACCTTTACTTGACAGCACCCTATAGAGGATGTCACATCCTCTGTTGTACTGTCATGGCACTCATCACAGTAATTTTAGTCATTTTTGCAATATTTGATTACCTTTCTGACTATATTTGTTGAATAAATGAAAAGTATTACCTTTCACTTGGCCCACATTTATATTTTTATATATATGTATATTTATTTATTTATTTATTTATTTTTGGCTGCATTGGGTCTTTGTTGTTGCAAGTGGGCTTTCTCTAGTTGCGGCAAGCGGGGGCTACTCTTCGTTGCGGTGCCCGGGCTTCTCATTGCGGTGGCTTCTCTTGTTGCGGAGCAGGGGCTCTAGGCACGCGGCCTTCAGTAGTTCTGTCACGTGGGCTCAGTAGTTGTGTTTCGCAGGCTCTAGAGCGCAGGCTCAGTAGTTGTGGCTCATGGGCTTAGTTGCTCCGCGGCATGTGGGATCTTCCCGGACCAGGGCTTGAACCCGTGTCCCCTGTGTTGGCAGGCAGATTCTTAACCACTGAGCCACCAGGGAAGCCCCCACATTTTAATTAATGTACTACTTCCTGCAGAATGAAAAAAAAATGTGTTTAATTATCAACATCTATAAAGATTTATTTATTATGAAAAGGCTTGCTTTTTTTTTTTTTTTTTTTTGTGGTATGCGGGCCTCTCACTGCTGTGGCCTCTCCCATTGCGGAGCACAGGCTCCGGACTCGCAGGCTCAGCAGCCATGGCTCACAGGCCCAGCCGCTCTGCAGCATGTGGGATCCTCCCGGACCGGGGCAGGAACCCGTGTCCCCTGCATCGGCAGGTGGACCCCCAACAACTGCACCTCCAGGGAAGCCCAAGGCTTGCTTTTTTAAAAATTTATTTTATTGAATGAAGTATAGTTGATTTAAAATGTTGTGTTACATATATATGGAAACTAAAAAAAAAAAAGAAATGGTTCTGATGAACCTAGGAGCAGGGCAGGAATAAAGACACAGACGTAGAGAATGTACTTGAGGACACGGGAAGGGGGAAGGGTAAGCTGGGATGAAGTGAGAGAGTAGCATTGACTTATATACACTACCAAATGTAAAATAGATGGCTAGTGGGAAGCGGCTGTATCCCACAGGGAGATCAGCTCGGTGCTTTGTGACCACCTAGAGGGGTGGGATAGGGAGGGTGAGAGGGAGGGGACATGGGGATACATGTATACATATAGCTGATTCACTTTGTTACACAGCAGAAACTAACACAACAATGTAAAGCAATTATACTCCAATAAAGATGTTAAAAAAATTTTTTTAAATAAATAAATAAAATGATAGTACCATAATCATTGCTAATTTATGTCAGCCTCAATTCTAATACTTTCCACTAGTCTGTGTTTAGTTGCTGTCTTGATATTGTTTTTGCAGATGGTCCTAGTCTTTAAAAGAGAATTCACCAATAGAGATGTGATGCAAAAAAAAAAAAAGTCAATTTCTGCTGTACAGCAAAGTGATTCATTTATACATATATAGACATTCTTTTTCATATTCTTTTCCATTATGGTTTATCACAGGGTATTGAATATAGTTCTCTTGTGCTATACAGTAGGACCTTGTTGTTTATCCATTCTGTATATAAGAGTTGGCATCTATTAATCCCAAACTCCCAATCCTTCCCTCCCCCAAACACCTTGGCAACCACAAGTCTGTTCCCTATGTCTGTGAGTCTGTTTCTATTTCATAGATTAAGTTCATTTGTGTCATATTTTAGATTCCACATATAAGTGATATCATATGGTATTTGTCTTTCTCTTTCTGACTTAACTCAGTATGATAATCTCTAGGTCCATCCATGTTGCTGCAAATGGCTTTATTTCATTTTTTTAAAATAAATAAATTTATTTATTTATTTATGGCTGCGTTGGGTCTTCGTTGCTGTGTGCAGGCTTTCTCTAGTGGCGGCGAGCGGGGGCTACTCTTGGTTGCAGAACACGGGCTTCTCATTGTGGTGGCTTCTCTTGTTGTGGAGCACGGGCTCTAGGTGCACGGGCTTCAGTAGGTTTGGCGCGTGGGCTCAGTAGTTGTGGCGCACAGGCTTAGTTGCTCCGCAGCATGTGGGATCTTCCTGGACCAGGGCTCGAACCTGTGTCCCCCACATCAGCAGGTGAGTTCTTAACCACTGCACCATGTATTCCATTCTTTTTGTGGCTGAGTAGTATTCCATTGTGTGTGTGTGTGTGTATATATATATACCACATCTTCTTTATCCATTCATCTGTCGATGGACATTTAGGTTGTTCCCGTGTCTTGACTATCATGAATAGTGCTGCTGTGAACGTAGGGATGCGTGTATCTTTTTGAATTATAGTTTTGTCTGGATATATGCCTAGGAGTGGGATTGCTGGATCATATGGCAACTCTGTTTTTAGTTTTTTTTTTTGCAGTATGCAGGCCTCTCACTGTTGCGGCCTCTCCCGTAGCGGAGCACAGGCTCCGGACGCGCAGGCTCAGCGGCCATGGCTCACGGGCCCAGCCGCTCCATGGCATGTGGGATCTTCCCGGACCGGGACACGAACCTGCGTCCCCTGCGTTGGCAGGCGGACTCTCAACCACTGCACCACCAGGGAAGCCCTGTTTTTAGTTTTTTGAGGAAGCTTCACACTGTTCTCCATAATGGCTGCACCAGTTTACATTCCCACCAACAGTGTAGGAGGATTCCCTTTTCTCCACACCCTCTTCAGCATTTGTTATTTGTAGATTTTTTTTTTTTTTTTTTTTCCCGGTACGCGGGCCTCTCACTGATGCGGCCTCTCCCGTTGCGGAGCACAGGCTCCAGACGCGCAGGCTCAGCGGCCGTGGCACACGGGCCTAGCCGCTCTGCGGCATGTGGGATCTTCCCAGACTGGGGCACGAACCCATGTCCCTTGCATCGGCAGGCGGACTCTCAACCACTGCGCCACCAGGGAGGCCCTGTAGATTTTCTTTATGATGGCCATTCTGACCTGTGTGAGGTGGTACCTCGTTGTAGTTTTGATTTGCATTTCCCCAATAATTAGCGATGTTCATGAGCCTGTTGGCCATCTGTATGTCTTCTCTGGAGAAATGTTTATTTAGGTCTTCTGCCCATTTTTCGATTGGGTTGTTTGTTTTTTTGTTGTTGAGTTGTATGAGCTGTTTGTATATTTTAGAAATTAAGCCATTTTTGGTCACATTATTTGCAAATATTTTCTCCCAGTCTGTAGGTTGTGAAAAGACTTGCTTTTTTAACCTGTCTTCTTCCTTTCCCAGTGCTCCTGAAGTTCCGCACAGATAAAGGAAGAGATCCTAATTCTGATACCTTCGGGGAAGATTCTGAGTTGTTGCTCCAGATTCGAAACGATGTGCTTGACTCCCTGGGTGTTAATCCTGACCTGCTTCCTGAAGACTTTGTCAGGTTGGTCTCAGTACTTATCACAGTTTAGCCTGGATTGATAAATGTCTGTTTTCAGTATTTGCCTTAATTTGGGGAGATGCGTTATTAGACCGAAAGCCCTGAGGAGAGCCTCCTTTGTCACATTCTGCCACCTCCTGTGGCCCTCTGTCCTTCTGTTGGTATAACAGCAGCATATGAAAAATCGAGGTGACCTTGTACGTGTGCAGGTATAACTGCACGATAAATGGAGTGGCGGGGTCAGAAGAATGGGTTTATCATTTGGTAGATATTGCCCCATTGCCCTCCATTGATGACCTATCAGTTTATGCCCTCAGCAGCAAAGGCATCCCTGTTCCCAGTGTCCTCACCCTTAGGTGCTGGGATGCTTTCACCTTAGGCGACCAGTCTTTTGCTCTTATACACAGTCAGGTTTAGGATTTGATTGGATCGGTCCAAAGGGAGACTGGGTCAGGGACCCCTTCCAAGGAGTTCTGGGGTCATCTCATTACTCTCACTCTCTTTCGGTGTATTTGGGGGACTCCCTAAACTGCTTTGCTGTGCTCCAGCTTGTAGCAGTAATAATGATGGCTAGAATTTACTGAGCAGCTGTTATAATACCAGGCATTGTGGTAGTTGCTTTCTGTACATGCTCTCTCTTGACAACAGCCCATTTTATAGGAGAAGAAAAGTTAATTTAGAGCTCAGAGAAGTTCAGTGACTAGTATGAGGTTACACAGCTAATAACAACAGCACCACGTATTGAAGACTTTCTGTGCTTCACCAACACGGCCACGTTTAATTGTTACAGTAATCCTCGAAGTGTGTATTATTATTTTCTTCTCAGTTAAATGAAGAAACTGAGACTCAGAAAGATAGTCACTTGTCCAAGGTTTTAGTAAGTAGCCAACCAAGATCTCACCACACTGCTAATCGCTGGTAACAGCACAGTACCTTGGTTCCCTTTCAGCAGTAAAGTGATCAGAGTCCCTTCGTTCCCTAGTCCTTTCCTTCTTCACTCGTGGCTGGGATCCTCACTTAGACACTAGCAAACCTCAGCCGATTTAAGACCGGCAGTGGGCTTTGAATCCCCTGCCGGGCCCTCAGCCAGAAAGAGGCAGCTGTCTACAAGGTGCTTTTGTAAATTAGCACTGGGAGGTCGGGGCTGATGACACTGCAGGCTGGGATGGGGTCCCTGTTTCGGGCTAACAGCAGGCACACTTCTCTTAGTGGAGGAGCAAGTGGTGCCTGCTCTGCCCTTCATGGCAGGAGGCGGGCAGGCTCTGCAGGGCTCCAGATTCAGTAGACGTAGCCAAGGCCGCAGGGCCACCGAGCACACCCAGTGCTGCGTGCCGGGCCTGAGCGTGCCGCTGAGTGACTGATTTGGGTGTTTAGAGTGATGAACGGCCTGCCTCTGCATCGCCAGCCAGTGGCAGAGGCCCCACTTCCCAGAAGGAGAAAGCCACAGCCTAACTGCTAACAGCCGGACTAGCTGCCGACTAGTTTCCTCTCCAAAGTGTGTCTCCCTACCCCTTTGCAGAAACCACTTTCCCGTGACTACGCCTCGTGTGCTCAGGCGCTCCCTCTCTATTGCCTTTTAAGTAAGAGGTGGTTGACGGCCTCTCGAAGTCCGTCTGTGGCTGGTGGAGATGAGGCTGGTGGAGATGGGATAGGGATGCGGCAAGGAAATGAGCTGCCGTCTGGCAGCTGAGCTACCCTCACAAATTACCCACTGCCAGCTCCGAGCAGGGTGTGCTTACTTGAGTAGGGAAAGCTGTGCCCAAGTCTCCATTTCCCTCATCTGTCTGTGAGCTGCTTGTCCTGTCCCTTCATGTTAGGTTATTTATTCTCTTTTCAGAGAGCTTTATTGCTTTTCTGATTATGAAAGTAACAGATGCCCATTGGCAGCAAATATAAAAGGGAAGAAAAGGATCATCCCTAGTCCTTCCAGTGAGAAGTGGCCACTGCTAACTTGGGGTTTCATTTGGGGGTTTAGCCTCACAGACATCAGTATGTGTATTTTTTCAGGTTTTTTCTCTTTTTAAATATCAAGATGATATTGTACTTTTCATGTGATAGCCTTCTTTTTCCAGCATATCATGGACTTGTTTGTGTCACAAATACAGATCCATAACTTCACTTGTGCTGCATAATGTTTCACTGTCTGCCAGATGGTTATTTATTTAGCCATTACCTTATTGGTGGGTGTGTGAGTTATTTATAGTTTTTCACTATTATAAACACTTATGATGAACATTCATAATTTGTACGTGTAATATAACTTTTACTGTTTTAAAAATTTTTTTTTATTGTGGTGAAATACACACAACATAAATTATGCCATTTTAACCATTCGTAAATGGACAGGTCAGTGGCATTAAGTACATTCACATTGTTGTGCACCTGTCACTATTATCCATCTCCAGTACTTTTTCATCATCCCAAACTGAAACTCTGTCCCTGTCAAGCACTAACTTCCCATTGTGCTGCCCCAGCCCCTGGTAACCTCTATTCTACTTTCTGTCTCTATGAATTTGATTGTTCTACGTATCTTGTATAAGTGGAATTATACAATATTTGTCCTTTTGTGAACTTACTGGTTTTTAAGTTTCAGAGATAATATACATATATTATGGAAAAATCAGATAGTGTGGAATAAATTCAAAGATGAAAATGAGGAGGCGTGGAGGCACAGACTGTTGGGTATGAGACAGGCTCAAGGATGTATTGTACAACACGGGGAATATAGCCAGTATTTATTTATTTTTTTTGGCTGCACCATGTATAGCTAATATTTTGTAATAACTGAATGGAAAGTAACCTTTAAAAATTTTATAAAAGTTATAAAAAACAATTTAAAAAGAGGAAAATGAAAATTACTCATAATTCCATTAACCAGAGAAAATCACTGAATTTGTTATTATATTTTCTTATATATTTTCTATCAGAGAATATGTAAAATCAAAAAAAATCCTTTGTAGATTAAAAAAACATATTCATTGTTAGTAAGCATGATGGGAAAAGGTACAGCCTTTTAAGGAGGCAGTTTGGAAATAAGTATCGAGAGTCATTTAAGTGTTCCCTCTTTAGCCCAGTAATTATGCTCCTTGATAATGAGAATATACCCGAAAGAAATAATGTGAGCAAATACTTATGTACAGAAGATATTCATTATCATATTTATAAGAAAGAGAAATTGGAAAGGCATTAGAGAGTTAATATTACAGAGCAAATGCAAATACACAGATTAAAATGATATGAAAAATGTCAAGCATACAGAAAAACGGAAAGAATAGTGAACAGTAGTAAACATCTATATACCACTCAGTTAGATTCAGTTGTTAATATTTTGCTTTTTTATTTTGGGGAGGGGGCAGAATGATGACATGATGCTTAAGAATGCATCAGAGTTCATCTGTTGCATTTGGTTCTGTGCTGCTTTTAATCTGGGAGTTGGCAAACTGTGGCTTGCCACCTGCTTTTGTAAATAAAGTTTTATTCCACACCTACTCATTTGTGTATTATTTGTGACAGCTTTTGTAGAGTTTTTACAAAGAGTTTAAACAGAGACCATATGGCCTATAAAGCCAAAAAATTATTTGGCTTTAAAGCAGAATGTTAATGTCTGGTTCTTTACAAAGAAGGTTTTCCAACTCCTGATCTAGAACAGTTTACCGCCTTTTTTTTTTTTTTTTTTTTAGGAGTCCAGGCCAGTTATATTGTAGAATATCCCATATTCTGAACTTGTCTGATTATGTCTTGAGATGATGCTTGTTTTTTTCCTGTTTAGTTTTTATTATTTAGACTTATACAGTGAAATTTGTTCTTGTTTCCTCATGGTGTTTTGGTTTTATTTTTTTAATTTACATACAGTCAAATTTATTCTTTTTTGTTATGCAGTTCTGTGAGTTATTTGTTTTAAAGTTCCATAAAATTTTATGAAGACACAGAGTTATGTAACTACCACTACAAACAAGATACAGAAAAGTTTTGTCACACACACACACACACACACACACACACACACACACCCACCCACCCACCACCACCACCACCACCACCACCCGCCAAATTCCCTCATGCTGCCTTGGAGTAATCAGTCCCTTCCCTACCTGCAACCACTGACCTGTTCTCTATCCCTGTAGTTCTGCCTTTTTCAATAATGTGATATAAATGGAATCATACAGCATGTGTAGTCTTTGCAAGTCTGGCTTCTTTCCCTTAGCCTAATACCTTTGAGATTCATCCACGTTGTACGAATCGATAGCTCATTTCTTCTTATTGCGAGTAGTAGTCCACTGTATGGATGTACCACAGTTGATGCACCAGATGAAGGACATTTGGGTTGTCCCCAGTTTTTGGCAATTATGAGTAAAACCACTATAAACATTCATGTGTTTTTGTGTGAACATAAGTTTTCATTTCTCTTGGATATGTATACCAAAGGGTGGAATTGATGGCTCATATGGTAACTGTTTAACAATTTGAACTCTCTTTCACAGTGGGCACACCACTTTACTATCCCACCAGCACTTTATCCAGGTTCCAGTTTCTCCACATCCTTGCCGACAAGTGTTATTGTCTGTCTGTTTCAGTGTTAGTGGGTAATAAGTTGCATCTCACTGTGGTTTTGATTTGCATTTCCCTAATGACTAATGATGTAGAGCATCTTTTCATGTGCCTACTGGCCGTTTGTGTATGTTTTTAGAGAAATGTCTATTTAGATCATTTGCCCATTCTTAAATTGGGTTATCTTTTTATTGTTAAATTGTAAGGGGTCCCTGGATACAAGTCCTTTTGTCAGATACATGATTTGTAAAAATTTTCTCCCATTCTGTGGGTTGTCTGTTCACTTTCCTGATAGTATCCTTTAAAGTAGAAATGTTTAACTTTTATGAAATATAATTTATCTTTTTTTCCCCCATTTTTACATGTATGTTCCCGTCTGAAGAGTTTTACAGTTTTAGCTTTTGCATTTAGGTCTGTGATCCATTTTTGAATTAACCTTTGTACATGATGTGAAGTAGGGGTCCACATTAATTCTTTTGCCTTTAGAGACCCAGTTGTCCCAGTAACATTTGGAGAGTATTGCCATCTTAACAATATTAAGTCTTCTCATCCATGAACCTGGGGATATCTTTCCATTTATATAAGTCTTTTATTTCTTTCAACAATGTTTTATAGTCTTCAGAGTATAAGTTTTATACATTTATTGTTAAATTTATTCTGAAATATTTTATTCTGTTGGATGCTATTGTAAATCAAATTCTTAATTTCATTTTAAGGATGTTCATTGCTCATGTATAGAAATAGATTGATTTTTGTATGTTAATCTTGTCTTCTGCAGCCTTGCTGAATTTAATAGTTCAAATAATTTTTCTGTGGTTTCCTTAGAATTTTCTGTATACCAGATCATGTCATCTGTGAATATATATATTACTTCTTCTTTCCAGTCTGGATGCCCCTTATTTCTTTTTCCTTCCTTCCTTAAATGTCCTGGCTAGAATCTCCAGCACAATGTTGAATAGAAGTGGTGATAGCAGACATCCTTGTTTTGTTCCTGATCTTTCAGTCTTTTGCCATTAAGTAAGATGTTAGCTGTGGATTTTTCGTAGACGCCCTTTATCAGTTTAAAGAAATTTCCTTCTCTTCCCAGTTTGTTGAGTGTTTTTATCTTGAAGAGGTGCTGGATTTTGTCTCATGCTTTTTCTGTGTCTGTTGAAGTGATCATGTGTCTATATGTTGCTGGTTTGGTTTGCTAGCATTTTGTTAAGATGATTTTAAAAAAGCAGAATGTTAAATTTGTATAGTAAGATCACATAGAATGTAGGTGAATTTTTTTTTCTTTTCTTTTTTTCGGTATGTGGGCCTCTCACTGCTGTGGCCTCTCCCGTTGCGGAGCACAGGCTCCGGACGCGCAGGCCCAGCAGCCACGGCCCACAGGCCCAGCCGCTCCGCGGCATGTGGGATCTTCCCGGACCGGGGCATGAACCCGTGTCCCCTGCATCAGCAGGCAGACTCTCAACCACTGCGCCACCAGGGAAGCCCTGTGAGCTTTTTTTTAAAGGAAAGATATTCCCACATTTGACTGTCTTTGAGTAGTAGAATTATGGTGACTAGTTTCGCGTTGGCATAGTTCTCTGTGTATTTTATAGTTCTGCAGTAGACCTTGGTACGCGGGAGGAAGAGCTGCCTCTGTGGATGTCGTCACTGTAGGCTACAAAAAATATATTATGTTCCCATTCCCCCCCTTATTTTTCACTGTACTCTTTCCTTTTACTCTTAGCTACGTGGGTAGTGAAGGCTCTTTTCTGCTCCCGTGCTTTAATCTCAGGCCCCAACTTTCCTGTGCCTCCTGCATGTTAACACAGGCCTGCTCCTGACATCTGTCTGGGAAGAGCATATAGAACCCACTGCCCATGTGGGTCAGGAGAGAATTGCGAGAATGTGACCAGGGCACTGAAACATCTGATATTTGTAGGACTTTATTTTTAGGACGCACAGATATAGCCTTTCCTTTAACTTTAAAAAAGAAAAAAAAAAAAGTTGTGAAACAATTCTTGCCTGCCAAGGTTCAGAGGTCATTCCCAGCCACCTACTAACCTGGATCAGATTTAATTTTCACGCCTAGTTGCCAGCATTCGCATTGCTGTCTGAATTGACTCCTCCCGGTAGGAGATGTTTTCATTCAGGTGAACCTACTACTGACCTTTTCCAGATGTCCTTACCAGCCTCCCTGTCTCAGTGCGCCATTTCATTTGTCTTCTCTTTTAGGTACTGCTTCTCTGAGATGGCCCCAGTGTGTGCAGTGGTTGGAGGGATCCTGGCCCAGGAAATTGTGAAGGTAAAAAGTCACTGTGGCATAGAAAATCGCTGACCCTCCGCACCATGACCTTGGATATGCCAACAGAGAGAACCCAGGACTGTCTTAGAGAGCTGCCTGGTTTCTCTGACTCCACTCACCCTGTCTCCTGCCCTCCTCATTCTCTTCCTTCCTTCCTTTTTCCACCCCGTCATCTTCTCTCCAGCCCATCTAGGTGGGCCTGCGGCAAATGATCTTTGAGTGCCTGCCTACTCAGAGCTGGACAAAGAGCCCGTGAGGTGCTGCCCACCGTCCCCTGACTATACCAGCCAGTCATCTGGCACTTACGATATTTGTCAGGTATTCTGCCTTTGCAGCTCTATGAAATGGGCACTGTCCTGACCCCCATTTAAGGGGTGACACCGAGGCCCAGAGAAGGGATTCCACGACCCGTGCTTCTCCACCTCTGCCTCACGGTTTCCCTCCACACATGGCCATGGCGTCAAAGCACCCTCTTGTTACTGCACACACCATAGGCGTGTATAGAGCAGGGGCAGATCAGTACCAGTGGAGCCTGTGCAGTGTGCCAGGAGCCCCACAAGGCTCTATCCAGTGTGACCTGTGCCCACATTAGGCAGGTGTCGTTGTCCCTCTCAGAAGGGAAGCATTTCATGTAGGGTCATGGGGTAACCAAGTAACTAGCACAGCCTTTTGAGTCTCTTCTGGAACGTTTGAGTTGCCAGAACTATAGCATACCCCCAAATGTATTTTACTTTCTTTGGGGACTTTTGATCTTTGCCCAAAGATATTGAATTTGCCTTTTGCAGGTTCTTAACTGCTTTAGTGGACTTGCAGTGATGGGGTGTCCTTTTCTTTCATGGAGCAGAGTCGTGCCTGGTCAAATAATTCTCCACGGCCATTTACATGTCAGGTTTGAGCTTAGGAGGACGATTTGGAGACCAGCTCTCACTACTTTGTCCTGCTCTGGAAACATTTGACTCAATTTGATGGTCCCACCATCCTCTCAAGGCCTTTTTTTTCTCTCTTCTTTCCTGATCCTTCTCTGTGGATCAGTTGTTTCCCTAAATCTAACTTTCTAAGTCATAGGCAGTAGGGGTGAGCATCGAGGAGGTACAGTGGAGAAGAGGAGAAGCATGGGATGCTGTGCCTGCTTTCTCGCTCATGCCTTCTGCTTAACCCAGACTGATAAAAAAGTTCAGCTGTGTCCCCAGTCTGAGAAGTTGGCTGCCCAGAGGACTGTGTTAAGAAGGATTCTGAGGCTGCCTATAGAGAGTCTTGGCAGGAAAGAGTACAGTGAAAAATAAGGGGGGGAATGGGAACATAATATATTTTTTGTAGCCTACAGTGACGACAACAATAGTAGATATTCATTGAAAGCTCACACGTACCTACTGCACAGAGACCATGTTCCCTACGTGGATAGACTCATTTGATCCTTACAACAACCCAAGAGGTAGGAGCTGGTGATCCCTCCTGTATGAAGAAGGCACTGAGGTGCAGAGAAGCGGCGGAGCCAGGACTCGAGCCCCTGCCATCTGGTTTCTGAGCCTGTGCTCTGCCATCAGGCCTCAGGTGCCCTCCCTAAAGGCTCTCCTGTCCGGCAGGGCTCTGTGTGGACCCAGGGCCACCATCCTTGCACCCTTAGCCTCACCGCCATACCTCCCATTGAGAAGCTGCTCCCTGAGTTTTTCATGTGGGATGGAGATTGTGGGTCAGGCAGGTGGCCCTGACCCCATTGTGTGCAGGGGCTTCTCTGCATCCCAGTCCTAACCTCTAGTGCAGCCCCCTCCTTCCTGCCTGCAGGGGACAGCTGTTGCCCAGCATCTTGTTTCTGTTTATCCCAGATAGCCAGAGTACTCTGCATTCTTGGTTGCTGGGTGTGTTTGGAATCTCCTCCTACCCCCGTCTTGCTTGGGAAGCACTTTACCTTTTGCCCCATGTTCACCCCATGCCCTGCTGTCTTGTCCCCACCACTCCCCCTTACTTAACACCGTTTCAGCTTCGGCCAGCTGGCAGTAAAGACCTGCAATCTGAGGGCCGTGGACCTCCCCCTTTTCCCTGGTGGGACCATCTGACCACCCGTAAAAAGCAAACATCGGAAGATGGGGCAAATGTATAAGTCTGTTCCCTTGGAATCATCTTTGTTTCCCTCCTTCCTTGCATCATTCCAGACACCACATGTTCTATCCATGTCCTCTGTCATGTCCCGCTTCCTTGGGTTTAATCATCCTTCTTTTCTCTCCCCACTGTCCGCGGTCGGTCTCCCCACCTAGAGTGCTAGAGGTGAGAGTGACAGCAGCAGCCTATCAGGCTGCACGTGAAAACGCCTTGTAGCACCTCCTGGAACTCGGGTTCTCGGGCCTGAGATCCACCTGTGGGCTCTTGGGCCCTTCCCCCTGGCTGAGTGCTTGGGGCCTCAGCTATTGGGAAAGGACCTCTGGCCCCCGTTAGTCATAGCAGCTCCCAGTTATTGAGAATTTACTACATGCCCGACACGTTACAAGCTTGATCGCATTTCCTACTCACCAGGGGCCCTAGCAGGCAGGGGCCATTTATTTGCCATTTCATATGCCAGCCCAGAGAAGCAAACCTCTGATCCAAGCCCCAGGCAGGGAGGGACTTCAGAATCCTTAATATCTAGCACAATACCTGACACAGAGTAGATGCTCAATACATTTTCCTCAGAAGAATGGTTATTTCCGGAATAACCACTTGGAATAGGTATAATTGTTTCCATTTTACAGATGAGAAAGTGGATTGGGATTGGCACTCAGTCCAAGGAGGAGAGGTTCGGGATGTTTAGAGCACACTCCCGACCTTGTAAAGGAGGTCCTGCCTTAGGGACGACAGCATAGTGCTCCCGGAAACCTTGACACCCTGCCTAGCAGTCTGCGTAGGTGATGTCTTCCTCTTTAAACAGTAACCCTTCTTGTGTTGAAAATGTCCACTATCGCCTATGGACCTTTCCCAGTACACACAGGTACACACATGATTCAGCATGTAATTTCAGGGACTCTTAACTGCATCTCTAACAGTGCTGTGAACTTCTGTTAACCCCACGAGATAATCATCATTTTCATGGCTGACTGGCATGTCCCAGGCCCTCTGGACCCCAGCCCTGTCCTGTCCTGTGGAGGGCAGGCAGCACTGCCTTCTCGTGGAAGCACCACTTCTGCATCAGTGAGTGTCCCCCTAGGTGACGGAGGCTGCAGCCTCAGACGTGTTGGAATGAATCAGTGCCTTTCTCAGTTGAATAGTCATAAATAATTATTACTGCCGTTAGCCAAGCGGTGCTTCTCCATGTTAGGCATTGTTTTAGATATTTGAGGTACAGCATCTTTTTTAATCTCTAGGATAAAACATTTGTTATTTTCATTTTACATGGGGAAAGTAAAGGTCAGAGAGGCTAAATGATCTGCTCAAGGACACACAGCTGGTAAGGGACAGAGCAAAGGGACATGACAATTACAATCAGAAATGTTTCCCAACATAGCCAGATAGCCCCTGGGGAGCAAAATCAACGTCTCTTGCGAACCACTGCCCATGTTGCTTTTAGAAGATTTCAGTTGGGGGTTTATTCTCTTTTCTCCATTTTATCCCTTTTAAAGCACTTGAGCTGAACTCTCTTCTTGTTTTGCTCCCCAGGCCCTGTCTCAAAGGGACCCTCCTCACAACAACTTCTTCTTCTTTGATGGCATGAAGGGGAACGGGATTGTGGAGTGCCTTGGCCCCAAGTGAACCCAAGACTTGGCAGCCCTGGTGATGCTGCCCTGCAGCATGCCCACATGTGACCCCTGTCCCCTTCCCCCGTGAAGGCCCTCTCCAGGCGAGGGAAAAGTGAAGTCATCGAACCAATGCAAACCATTTCCTGTGAGCAGTGAGGTCATACAGATGTGCTGCTTCTAAGCACCAGTGGCTGCTAAGCAAGGGGCGTAGGTCCTGGCTGTCGCCCTTCCCGTCCCAGGCCTGCGCGGCCAGCACCGGACAGCCCCCTCTGACTCCTCGTCGCAGCGTCACCAGTCCCCCCGGCCAGGAACCAGCACGCCTTGTTGCTTAGGAGCCTCTTGCCATCTTCTTGGCCTTAGTCCCCGCCTGATGTCACACAGGGAGGAGCATGACTTCAGGTGGGGAGTAAGGCCTAGGACTGATGAAACACTAGTGGAACCACAGTTCCAAATGCAGACAGGCGCCCTTAGAGAGGAAAAAGCATGGCAGGCGGAATGTATTTCCTCCAAAGTTTGAGACTCTGAAAAACAACAGGTGGCATCTGGTGTGCTATTCTTGAGTTTTAGTTGAGGATTAGTTGAGTTCCAGCCTGGATTTTGGACGAGAGGAAATATCACCAAGTCCTCTTGGGTATGAGGGTGAGACCTTGCAAATGGAATATTAGCGGGAAAGCTCGTTTTAAAAAGGCAGATTCCCTGGTCCCACCCCCTGGGGATTCTGACTCCTTGGCCGTGAGCTGGGACAGAGGAGCCTGCCCTTGCCACGGAGCCCCACTCCGACGCCGTGCCGACCCTCGCTCTGGAGGCTGTCGCGTGTTAAGGGCTGTATCGGCCCTTCATTTACCCCCCTGAATTGCAGCTGTTCGTGTTTTTTTTATATTTTCTATATTTCCTTGGTTCTTTAAAAAGGAATGATTGAAATAAAGTTATTTGCTTTAGGATTTGCTTGTTTTTCTTCCACATTAGAAACTTCTTCCTCTGACAGGGAGCGATCCTATCAATTGCCTAAACCTGAAGAAATGTCCCTGGATGCTTTAACATGACACAAAGATCCTCCCCTCCATCACCATTCCTGGGCAATGCAGCAAGAGTTATTCTAGCATGCAGAAGCTTCTGATTCTTATTGTCTGTTGAATAATTCAGTTAAGTAGTGGCTGTTCTCAGGGATAGCACTTGTAATAATAGTGGAAAAGGAGTAAAAGTGAGTGATAGTTAAGAATCTGCCTGCCAATGCAGGGGATAGGGGTTCGAGCCCTGGTCCGCTAAGATTCCATGTGCTTCGGAGCAACTAAGCCTGTGTGCCACAACTACTGAGCCCACGCGTCGCAACTACTGAGCCCACGTGCTGCAACTAGTGAAGCCCCTGCACACTAGAGCCCGTGCTCCGCAAGAAGAGAAGCCACCACAATGAGAAGCCCACGCACCGCGGCAAAGAGTAGCCCCCACTCACTGCGACTGGAGAAAGCCCGCGCGCAGCAGCGAGGACCCAATGCAGCCAAAAGTAAATAATATAAATTTAATTTTAAAAAAAGTGAGCGATGGTCTCATAACGGTTAAGTGACATTAAATAAAATACCCCAAGTCGCACAGCTGGACGGGTCAGAGCAGTCGTTGGAGCGCCAGGTTTGTCTTGACTCAGCAGCATGTTCCAAGTCTCCTTACCCTCACTTGGCTTTTCCACGATGGAAATCCTCTGGCTGGTTTGAATGAATAAATCAGCTCCTTTCCTATTTCAGCCCTGTTGCAGTCAGTGAAAAAAAAACTGATCTCCTCTTGAGAGGAAGAACTCAATTCCCCCAACCCGCTTGGTCACCTCTGCTCCCACCCTAGGTGAAGCTAGGGCTGCATTTTTGGAGCTGCCCCTTTCTGGGCCCTATGAGTGTTGAGTCAGGGAATCCTTGCATGAGTCTTGCAGGGTCTTAGAAAATTTGAGCTAATTACACCCTTTACTTTGCAATGTGGGGCCTTGGTCACAAGGGGGAGCAGGTGGGTCTGCATGGATTAAAAACAAAATTGTTGAATCTTCTCTGAAGCTTTCCAAACTTTTCCACCCCTGTACCTGTAATGGCAGAGACTGAGTGATCCCGAAAGGACCCCTTGGGAATCTGGGAGGTGATGCTGGAAGCTGCCAGCCCTGGGCAGGAAATGTCTTTATTCTCTTTGCTCCAAATTTCATATTTTCCCATATTACATGTTGGTGTTATAAGAATAGATTTCCCTAAGTCTCCAGAAGTCCACAGTGATTATCCTGTGGTTTCTAGCACCTCAGGAGATAATGTAGCCCACCTGAGAAAGGGAATCTGAGCTGAGATGGTAGCAAATATTTTGGGGGTGCTGGAGTTAGCAAATGAAAGGAAATGAGTTCTCTTTGGGGCTGCCAGCCTTCTCTACTCTGCACCCCACTTCTCTTGTCTCTGGTATGTGTAGTAGCCAAACTTCGTTAGGTGCTCAATGGTTGAAGTTTCAGACAGAACGTTCTAGTGAACAGGTGCTACTCAAAACGAAAAAAAAAGCTCTTGGTCCCATCTCAGCCCCACGTTCCATGATTTCCCTTTGCAGTGCAGACCCTTTTTGTCAGTTTCTTGCTTTTTTATTGGTAAGTATAAATGTATATCTTTTGAGGGATCACCTATTTGCCCCTTTACAGGTGGGGAAACGGAAGTTTAGGTTGTAGTTGGCAAGCAAAAGAGTTTTATAATAATAATAGCTAGCATGCTCACACTGCTTGCCTGATACCTTTCAAAATACTTGTACTTTAGCTAAATGGTTTGAATCCTCACAGAAACTCCATGAGGGTAGATACTGTCGTGCCCATATTGCAGGTAAAGAAAGAGCCTCACCCAACAAGTCAGGGGTGGAATGTGGGCAGACGGGGAAGGCTTCTGTACAGGACACCTAGTAAACATTCATTTAGTGGCTCAGCTTCTTGTGATCTTGGTGAAGACAAGAAAACACTGGCTTTTCCTTCCCAAGGTCCTGAGACCTAGGAGTCACCCCTGAAAACCATCAGTCAGGCCCAGGTGCTCAGCCTTCAGCTGAGTCCAGAAGGGAGTGGCTTTTCTTTTTAAGCTTCTAGTAATAAACATTCAAGCAATATTTGTACAAGTCTAAGAGGCAAAAGATTCCTCTTCCCATGCCTGTCAGCTCAGTGTTGGCCACATAGCGGGAGCAGCTGACTTAACAGCTAAACTTGATTTTGGAGAGAAATGTGAGATGCTTTTTGTAGATGTTAGCTGTATCCCTTTTCATATTTACCTCCCAGAGGGCACCCTGGCAGCCACTGAGAGTGAATCCTTCCAGACTGTCAAGTTCAAACCTGGACTCTACCACCTAGCCACATGACCTTGGGCAAGTGACGTTTTTGTACCTCAGTCGCCCCATCTGTAAGATGGTAATAGTAGAACATTCCTCTGATATGTTGGGATTAAATAACTGAATATATTCTTTTTTTTTTTTTTCTTGTGGTATGCGGGCCTCTCACTGTTGTGGCCTCTCCCGTTGCGGAGCACAGGCTCCGGACGCGCAGACTCAGCGGCCATGGCTCACGGGCTCAGCCGCTCCGCGGCATGTGGGATCTTTCCGGACCGGGGCACGAACCCGTGTCCCCTGCATCGGCAGGCGGACTCTCAACCACTGCGCCACCAGGGAAGCCCTGAATATATTCTTTGAGTAGAAATCGCTCAGTGTTAGCTGCTATTACGCAGATTCACAAAATAACGATTTTTCTGCATTTTGCTTTTTCTCACTGTGTCTTAGAAGCCTTGTCAGTCAAGTTTGGGATTACCTTGCTGGAGGCTGCACGGTTCTCAGGTGGCAGTGTACTAGCTGAGGGCTTCATTGCCAGGTCCTCTGAGCCTTGACTCTGCTACATTGCAGAACCACTCGGCACCTGGGTTCCAAGAGCGAAGGCCACACAGATGACTTCAGGTGTTTCCCTTCCCTCTGAACAACTGATCCCTCCTTTGTTTTTCTGGGAGCCCTTTGGACTTTGCTAACAAAATGTGGCCTTCTGTTGGCCTTGATTATCCCTGGGTCTCTGCTTCTTTCCCTCCAACCTGGATGATAGGGTGGAATTCCCCACTTTCAGTCCTTAAAAATGGTAGGTTTGGTTCTATTAAAAAGAAAATACAGGGCTTCCCTTGTGGCACAGTGGTTAAGAATCTGCCTGCCAATGCAGGGGACACGGGCTCGAGCCCTGGTCTGGGAAGATCCCACATGCACAGAGCAGCCAAAAATAAATACATAAATAAATAAAGCAAACGTTAATACATGTCTTGTGGAAGTTAAGGTGTGCAGATGTGATCCGTATGACAACTACTGCATGAAATCCATCATTTCATGGAGGAGTAGAGGGTCAGCAGGGACGTGCAGTGGCAGAGCTTCTGTATTGTAAGTGATGTGGTACAATAGACACGTAGCAGATAGGTTAAGGATGAGTTTGTTATCCCTAGAGCAGTACTAAAAAAACTGCTGAAACACCAAAAGATACATTTAAAAGAATTCTGAAAAAGTATTCAAATAATCCAAGAGAAGGCAGGAGAGAGGAAGCAGAAACAAAAGTCTGATGAAGGGCTTCCCTGGTGGCGCAGTGGTTGAGAGTCCGCCTGCCGATGCAGGGGACACGGGTTCGTGCCCAGGTCCGGGGGAATCCCACATGCCGCGGAGCAGCTGGGCCCCTGAGCCATGGCCACTGAGCCTGCGCGTCCGGAGTCTGTGCTCCGCAACGGGAGAGGCCACAACAGTGAGAGGCCCGCGTACCGCAAGAAAAAAAAAAAAAAAATCTGACGAAGAGAAAACAATAAAATCGAGACTTAATCCAACCAGAGCAATGGTTCAGCGACAGGAATTCCCTGGCGGTTCAGTAGTTAGGACTCGGGGCTTCCACTGCAGGGGGCCTGGGTTTAATCCCTGGTCCGGGAATCAGGATCTCACAGACTGTGTGGCACGGCCAAAAGAAAAAAAAATTAGTTCAGCAAACTGTTCCTGGACAAGGGAGGCCGTTGGTCGCAGGAGGAGGACGCGTTCTCTGCCAGGGGAGCAGTGAGGACCAAGCAGAGCTTCCCTGCCAGATGTTTGGGTGGGCACACCACCTCCCGCCTCACCTCAGGGCCTTGGGCCCCATGCACAAGTATGTAAGCATGACGAAAATACGTAATAATATCACAGGGTATACACCCAGTACCCACCAGTCATTTTGCTGCTTGCTCGCCATTATTTGTTGTTTATTCATAGGGATAAAGTTCTAGTTCATTCCAGTTCACTGCTGTCTATTGTTCTGTTGTACAACAGCAGACTTGATTTACCCTTCCAGCTGCTGTTGGTACTTAGGGGGTGGCTTTGCGCGTTGCCAACTCTTGGACACCTGCGCACATTCACTCCTAAGGGAGACACCCGGGAAGGCACTTGCTGCCATAGGTGTGTACATCCTCAGAGTTTTGCCAAATTCCTGTCCAAAATGATGGTTCCCGTTTCCCTCGGCCTGGCCTTTTAGAAGGGCCATTGCCTCTGAACTGCCCCTTTACCAGTGAGGACAGCCAGGAGGAGGGGCAGAGCTGGGTCTGAACCTGTGTCTGGGGCAGTCCTGTATGGAAGACAACACAGGGGAAGCATTTGGCTGGTTGCCCTGTTTTCTCGAAGATCATGGTAGAAGCTCCCCTTCTTGTTCGGTTTTTTAATTTTTTGGCCACGCTACGTGGCTTGTAGGATTTTAGTTCCCCCACCAGGGGTTGAACCTGGGCCCTTGACAGTGAAAGCACTAAGTCCTAACCCCTGGACCACCAGGGAATTCCCTCCCCTTCTTGTATTAATTCAACACAGGTTTTTAATGCTAGGCCTTACGGTTAAGAGTATGCTAGGGTGGCTACATGGGTGAAGTTTCACCTTGATCCCAGATGTCACCTCTGTGTCCCTGAGGGCAGGGACCAGGTCCGTCTCATGACTGACAGTTCCCCAGGACTCCTCCCAGTGGGACTTCTGAGTAAGTTATAGGTCATTCATTTATTCCGTAAATATCGAGCCCCCCTGACATACTTTATCCAGTGGGGATAAAGTGAGGAGGAAACACCGAAAAAGGCCCTGTCCTCAGGGGCTTAGCTTTTAGTGGGAGCTGAGGAAAGGTGCATGAAGGTTGGTTGCACACAGTGGCACCGGGGCTGTCCTTTTTTTTTTTTTTTAATTTTATTTATTTATTTTTGGCTGCATTGGGGCTTCATTGCTGCGCGTGGGCTTTCTCTAGTTGCGGCGAGCGGGGGCTACTCTTCGTTGCGGTGCGCGGGCTTCTCGTTGCGGTGGCTTCTCTTGTTGCGGAGCACGGGCTCTAGGCGTGCGGGCTTCAGTAATTGTGGCATTCGGGCTCAGTAGTTGTGGTGCACGGGCTTAGTAGCTCCGCGGCATGTGGGATCTTCCTGGACCAGGGCTCGAACCCGCATCCTTTGCATTGGCAGGCGGATTCTTAACCCCTGCGCCACCAGGGAAGTCCCCCGGAGCCGTCCTTTAAACACAAGGACAGACACCTCAGGGTGATGTGTGCACTGCCCCCCACCTCCTCCAAGACAGGGCTCACAGATTCTGCACGTGCCCCTCTGCAGGGAAGGAGAGCAGGAAGAGTAGCCACTGTTCCAATCTGATTTTATTGAAAAGGAAACATACAAAAATCATGTACAAAAAAAATTAACCAAACATGTACAGAAAATTCATTCCGGTATCTACAGCAGCGCATATACAGTATTTTACAGGCTGGGCCATCCCTCCCCGCTCCCAGACTCCTCCCTCTTCTGAGATTCCCCCCCTCCCTGACTCCCCGTTTCCCCCCAGCGCTTCGCCCTGGGGACTAAGGCTGGGGCGGTTTCCGCCAAAATATCCCACCCCCCAAATGAATGCCAGTGGTCACACGTGCTCTCTTCTAAACCTATGCAATGGGATTGATGGGGGGGCGGGGGGTGGTCTCGGGCAGAGCACAGGATTCACAGTCTGGGCCCCTCCTGGCCACCCCCAGATGAAGGTGAGGCAGGCATGCCCACCACCCGCCGGCTGGCTCAGGGAAGATGGCTGGGCGCTGGGCTGGGGCGGCCGTCAGACACACCCCACTCTCTGGCTCCAGGAGGCTAGTGGTCACGTTTGGCTCATTTGCTCTTCACGGGCCCCCTCCCCGGGAGGAGGGGGGGAAGCACCAGGGGCCTGAGGCCAGGCCCAAAGTGAAGGAACACTGGGAGAGAGAGAGAGAGAGACACCCCCCCACACCAGTGTCACCCCTGCAGCTGGAACGGGCAGCCAGCACCAAGCAGCCTTTCCTGAGATGGTGATGGGCGGCAGAGGCGGGCGGCTCAGTCCCCACCGCCTCGGTCACCGCCGCCTTCAGACGCTGAGTCCGTCAGCCCTCTCTCCCCTGGCTCCTCAGCCAGGGACCCAGGAGTCCACATCTCCGTCAGTGCCCCGCAGGCTAGGCCAGGGCTGGGTCCGGAGTGGCTGCCCTGGCCCGCCCCTGGGACAGGCAGGGCTGGTAGTCCAGTATGCTACATGGTGCAGAAAAAGTCCCCCGCACTGGCCAGGGCGTCAGGAGGTGGGAAGGTCCTGCCCCCCACGTCCCCGACGTCCACCGGGCGGGTGCAGGCACCTAATTGGGCTCCATCTCGGGGGCTCCGCGGCCCCTGGGTAAGGGCAGGAGTCCCATGATGAGATTGTACAGGACCCTCCAGGGGGAGGGGCGGTGTCGCTGCTGCTCCTCTTGTCTCTAGGGAAAGAGAGCGAAGACCAAGTTAGAGTGGCCCTGAGATGGGTGCGCGTAGGTGGTCGGGTCGAAGGGCAGCGAGGAACAGGGCACGGTTCTAAGAGTGAGCTACGCCCTCAACCAACCCTCTGAGGTCGGTACTATTATTATTGTTCATCGGGTCCAGATACATTTCTCTGCCCACCTTGGGGCAAGGTCCTCTGGAACATGAGACTAGGACGGAAGGGATGCAGACAATGTCCTCAGCACAGGGCCTACACGTATTAGCTGTGGTCTCCTAGTCCCTGGTCTCCAGATGAGAAAGTTACCCAACCAAAGTCACACGGGGCTGAGGGGTGGGGCTGGATTGCAGCCCATCTGCCCTCCCATAAAAGGCTGGTGAGCCATACAGGAGGAGGCAGGGAGCCCACAGTCTCAGCAATTCTAGAACAATCTGTGGAAGAACTGGGAATGGTTCACCATCTGCGCTGAAGCTGCACGGAAGCATGTCGAGGTAAAGCTAACCCCCTGCCCTTTCCTCAGTGGCAGGATGGAGGCTGGGGGTAGCCTCTAGGACCATCTCAGTTCCACAGTGTTAGAAACGAAGGAAGCTAGATACAAGAAAAGGCCTCCCACCAATAAAAATTAACAATACTAAAAAACTTATGAATACCTATAGTACTCTCCACTCCCTGTACTGAATGCAGGGCTAAATCCGGTGCTAATTAGCAGGGCCCACCTAATCTCATCCCCACAAGGTGGGAAGGAGAAACCCATTTTACAGATGTGAACAAGGTCAGATAGGGCTTCCCTGGTGGTGCAGTGGTTGAAAGTCCGCCTGCCAATGCAGGGGACACGGGTTCGTGCCCTGGTCTGGGAAGATCCCACATGCCGCGGAGTGGCTGGGCCCGTGAGCCATGGCCGCTGAGCCTGTGTGTCCGGAGCCTGTGCTCCGCAACGGGAGAGGCCACAACAGTGAGAGGCCCGTGTACCGCAAAAAAAAAAATAAATAAACCATCCTAATGATCCTAATGGGGTGCCTGGGGGTGGGCTGCCTGGTACCAGCCTGCCTCCTTATCACTCCCCACTAAACTTTGCAGCCAGGAGAAGGTGGCCAAGGGGACACATCAGATTGGCAGAAATTTAAAAGCCTGCTGCTCTTACACTGCTGTGGAGTGCCACCTGGCACAGTCACCTTGGTGAGCAGGCTATCATTTACTAAGGTTGAGGGCCGGCAGACCAGACAGGTATCTGCTCTGGAGACACATGCGCGCACCTGGAGATGTGTATTTTTTGGAAGAGCCCCAAAAAAAAAGCCCAAATCAACCAACAAAAATAAATAAATAAATAAATAAATTTTTGAGACATTTCTCACCAATGAGAAAATGAACAAGGATACTACATGTCGATCCAATAAAATGCTACATGGCCATGAAAATGAATGAATTAAAGCTCCTTTGCCCATATGGATGAATCTCGAGCCTAACACTGAGAAGCAGAGAGTTTGGAGAGGAACACATACTGTATCATGTATATTAAGTCTGAAACGCGCCACAATCCTAAGCATTGTTTGTGGCCTGGTAAATATGTAGTAGAAGAATCAACACCTGCAGAGGAATGGACAGGCCAATTTGAGAGGTTTGAGAGGTTTCCTTTGGAAGGGGTGAGGGGAAGAGGGTCAGGGAGGGAAACAAGGAGCTTCACAACATCCGGTTTTTGTTTTTTCTTTGAATAAGCAAGCAGTGTGGGTGTAATGTTCAGGTTGGACAGATCTGGGTGGTGGGCGCCCTGGTGTTTGTTATTCTCTGCTCACTGCTGCAGGCTTCAAATATTTTGTTTTAATGAGAGGTCTGGCTGTGGGCCTTGGGGGCGGAGCCTCAAGCGGGGCGGGGCTTCCGGCGGGGCGGGCCTCCTCCGGGCCCGCCCCCGGCCCGCCCGGGAAGCGGGGTGGCGCGCCGCAGCCGCGCGGGCGGGCGGGAGGGGCGGGCGCGGCCGCGCCGCCGC
Source organism: Globicephala melas (assembly GCF_963455315.2). NCBI lineage: Eukaryota > Metazoa > Chordata > Mammalia > Artiodactyla > Delphinidae > Globicephala > Globicephala melas. Next base: position 8,457,948 of record NC_083332.1, on the reverse strand, counting down.
TGCTGACTCACCGGCTATAAATAGCCCGGGATATATGAGCCGCTCAGCCGAGCGCCGCCCTCAGTCCCCGCGGCCGCGGACCCCGGGCGCGCTGCAGGGCTCGGGGATACGCCGGCCCCGGCCCTCCCCCGGGCCGTGACAGCGGCGGCGCGGGCCTTAGCCCTACGGCGGCTCCGCGGACACGCCGCCCCTCCCACCTGCCTGTCCCCAGCGCGACCCCGCCGCGCAGGGCGGCAGCTGCCGCACATCTGGCTGGGCCGCCGCAGCCCCCTCCCCGGCGGGAAGTCCCACCTGCCGTCTACCCCTCCCCCAGCACTCACCCGCCGTTCGTACAGCGCGTTGAGATCGTCCGCCATCCGCCGCAGCTGGGCCCCGATCTCTCGGGCCCACTGCTCCTCCTCCCCCCGGACTCCCGGGGCCGCTTGGGTGGGGCCGCCCGCCAGGGCCCCCGGGGCGCTGGGCACTGGCGATTCCAGGTGCTGCTCCGCGGGCGAGAGTGAGGGTTGTGGGCCTGGGAAAAGCCGGGGGCCGTGGTCACACCCACCACCCCTCTAGGCCCTGAGGTGTCCCGGAGGGACCCGTTATCCAGGGCCTACTTCTCCCTTTTCCAGCCGCCTGATTTCTCTCCTGCACCCCACCTCATTTTAGAAATTCTGTTTTCCCCTTTAAGAGCCAGATTTCTCAGCTCCTACTCCCCAGGCAAAAAAGAAGTCCTGGGGAGGCCTTCCTGGGGTCACCTGTCTAGCCAGCCACCACCTCACTACCCGTGTTAGTTTGGAAGTGCTTCCTCTTATCCTACCTAAATACTTCCAAAACGGTGCCAAATTTTGACTGCTCCACTCAACAGATGGGGAAACTGAGGCTCACCCTAAGAAGTGGCCCAAGGTCACACAGGGCTACGGTGACTGACTACACCCAGTCACAAGCCTCAGGTCTCCTGCCCTCTAGTGTCCAACCACAGTGAAGCCACACCCCCGGATGTGGCCGAGGCCTGGAAACCAGAAGGCCAGACTGTGGCTGCCTCTGAGCAGGGGCCTGGGGGCTGGGATGCGGGAGATGCCTTCCTGCCTCCTCCCCACACGCACATTCTGAGCTCCCCTGACGTCTCTTCCTCCCTTCTGTCACGCCAGGTCCTGGCACGAGGGATCCCTGAGACCTAAAATCAGGGCCTCAGTTTCCACACCTGTGACTCTGGTCTAGAAATCGGGTCTCCTCTTGCCGCTGCTGCCAAGGAGCAGAGCCGGGGAAGTTTTCTCTCTCCTGATCTCTCTGGGGTCCGGGGATGGGGTGGGGAGGGAAACCGGGACAATCTTTCCATTGCCACCGAGTGTGCCGGCTGGGATGGGGCTAGCCGGGCACCACGGAGTTAACAGCCCATCAGGCAGGGGACCTTTAACCCTTCCCTCCCCAAGACCCGTCTCCCACCCTTTCCCCATACAATTGCCCCTCCCCCTCTCCTTCCTCCGGCCGGACTGCAGAGAGGGCGGGCCCTGGCCAAAGAGATGCAGATAAAAGGCAAAAGGCCACCCTCGACCCCTCCCCAATGTCCAGAAGTGACAGTCATCTCTGCCCACTCTCTCCAACTACAGTCCTCAGGGGGCTTCAGGGGACCCAGACCGGGAGAAGGGGGCTTGGAAACAGCTGTTGCCCGAGGCCCGGAAAAGGCCGTGGGCTGCAACTCGGGGACTGCAGTCAGATTCCAGGAGGGACTTCCCATTCGGCTTCCCCCCACCCCCTGCCTCCCACTCAGTCTTCCTGCTTCTTGCAACACAAAGACCACACTGGCCACACCCTCCCCGTGGCCCGGCCGGCTCGCCACCTCCCCCGACTCGCTCCCACTTCTCCGGTTCCTCCGTGTCTCTCTTTCCCTGCTCCCAGCATCCCTGGTGCGGGGCGGGCACTCACCGTCGGGGCGCGGGCCTCGGGGCCGGCTGCGAGGACCCCCAGGCCAGCGGGGGGCCCCCAGGGCGGCGGTGACGGCGGGCGGGGCGGTGGGGGCGCAGAGGTAGGCGGCGGGCAGCAGGGCGGGGGCGGCGGGGGCAGCAGGCAGGCCGGGTTCGCAGAGGCCGCAGGATACGGCCGAGGGCACCAGGCGGCTGAGGGGGAAGGGACGCGGGCCGTCGCGGGCCAGGCCCTCTACGGGCTCGGGGGAGCTGCCCTCCTGGCGTGCTCGGGCCATGGCGCTCCCTGGGGCCTGCAGGACAGGGCAGAAGGATGCGGTCAGCCGGGAAGTGCAGGGACCCATCCCACCCGGGGTACACAGGGCACCCCACTCCTGTACACATGGCAGGCCAGGCAGCCCAGGGCTGGTGCCCACAACACACGCAGGGCCCAGACGGAGGGGACTGTAGGTGCGTGTGATGGCCCCTCAAGACACATCCCTCCGGGCTGACCCGAGGCCTGGGCTGGCCGGAATAGCCTCCCGTGCACATGGTGATGGGCACACATGAGGGACAAGGAGGCACAGGATGGCTGTCACAGCAAGGACAAGGGCTCACGCAGGACCCAGACTTGTGGGTCTGTCAGGTGTGTGTGTGTGTATGAGGGCTGACAGCCCCGCAACACAAACTCACCCAACGTGGGACTCACACAGGGCCTGGGCTGGTGGGATTAACTTCCGGAACACAGTGATGGGCACACAGGGAGGGCAGCCAGGCACTGTGATGCCTCGCAACACACATGGGGACTCACACAGGACCCAAAGGGGTGTGTGTGGAGGGTACACAACACACACACGAAGGCTCACGCAGGACTGGCCAGCCAGACCTCCCACCTCGTCTCCCATTTGCACAGAAACATTGAGATGTCCCAGGACAGACACATACAAACACTGACCAAAACGTGGACACACACATACACACAGGCCACAGGAAGAACTATCCCCACAATGCAGAGTGGCTGGCACAACCCATCCCCTCCACCCCATACACACACATATACAAACTGTCAGGATCTCACCCGCTGAGCCACTGTTAATAGGCCCACAGACACACACATACACACTATGCAGCCCTCACAAGCACAGACAGAAACACACACCAAATAGGCACTGCCACACTTCTCAAACACACATGCCCCTCCCGACAACACACGCGCAATAGATAAGACCCACACACCTCAGTACTCACACACATATCAACACAAAACAGACCTCCATGGACACACACATGGACCGACACAACCGAAACACACCCACTTGTCACCAACTCTCAGACCCCAGGACACATGTAAAGCTGGCACACACAGACACATGTCATCAGACCCAGATGCATCACCACATGCCGGCAACAACACAGAGACGCAACAGCAGAACAGCAGACACCAACCCTCCCTCCTCCCCCAACCTCCAAACACCATCACCAACTGTCAGCCCCGGACACACACGCAAATGCACGCGTGCATGCACGCACACACGCGCATACACACACACACTACAGCTAACTCTAATCCTACACTGCCCTGGCAGCGCGCACACCTAAAGCACCCACAGAAAACACTGGTCTCACGTGACTGACATAAACACTACACACACGCAGCCCACATGACACACATGAGCCAGCCAGCCGATCAGAGACAAGCCCCTCAGACCCAACACACACACACACACACACACACACACACACGCACACACACACGGGCTCAGACACAGCCTCATACAAGAGGCTGCCAGCAACATCCACTGACTGCTCTGCTCAGACCCCACAGAGCCCAGCTCCTCAATTCCCAGACGCCGATGCCAGACACACAAGGCAAACACAGACCAGACAACCCCCAGCACACACACACACACAGACACACACAGCACGCAGAACTCACACAGACACCTGGAGAGAAAACAGACATCGGCACTGGGCAGGCACACCATCACAAACGCTTAGCTGAGCCACATGCCCTGGAGATAGTCACAGACAGTCACAGACAGTACACACAGGCAAGACACACAAGCACACACAAACACAGCACATCGGGCAAGACACACATGTAAACACAGAAACAGCTCACTCAAGCAACACATCAACACACTACAACCACACACTATAACACAGGCAGGCAATACAGACCCACAGAATCACCCCCAAACAGCACACACAGACAACTCTCACAGAGGACACAACACAGGTACACCACACATAAACAGAGCACCCGCCTTCAGGCGCGGCGTACACAGACAGAACCCCACACAAACACGCATGGGGACGGCGCGCACACCACGACGGGCCACAGCCCCACCATTCCCCGGGACTGACACAAGCACTCCCTGCAGACCCCAGCACAAACTCGGAGCCAGACACACGCACACACCCAGGCGAGACACCTGCAGATCCACAACCCCGCACACGCGCGCTCCCACGGCGGGCCCAGACGCCCCCCTGCGCTGTCACAGCCCCCCCCCACCCCGCCGCCGCCACGTGCGCCCGCCCCGCCCGCCAGGCGAGCGCGGGGCCAATAACAGGCTGTTGCTGGGGCGCAGCCCCCGCCCGCAGGAGCCGCAGACTTCACGGCCCGCGAGCCGCCCCCTGTCGCCGCCCCCGGCGGGCGCGCGCGCCCGGGGTGTGGCCGCCCCTCCACGCCGTTCCCCCCCCACCCCCCGCCCCCCCCCGGACTGCAGGGGCCGGGGCAGTCGGGGTCGACTCACTTCCCCGGAGCCGCACTGGCCGCCAGGGGGCGCTGCCGAGCCCGCACCCCATTGTTTGTAAACAAACCCGTCAGACCGCTGAGGCACCTGCGCTCTCGGACCCTCAGTGCCTCCCGCCCAGCGACACCAGCCTCATGGGGGGTGGGGAGGGCAGGGAGAGAGGGAGGCACGGTGTAGGGACTCAGCGTCCCCCCCACTGCTCTCCGAGTGCACTCCCGCCACCTCCTCCAGGGAGCCCACCCGGCCTGGCCAATCGCCGCTGGCTGGGACTTGGGGCGCGCACACTCACCCCGGGGGCATGAACACGCCGGAGGGGACGGTGATGGGGGGCGGGCGGCTTCCTTCAGGAGGGCGCGCCCGCCGAGCGCCGCTCGCTGCGGCTGCTGCTGTGGCTGCTGCTGCTGCTGCTGCTGCTGCTCTAACTGCAGTGGCTGCCGCTGTTGCCGTTGCTGTTGCTGCCTCGGCTTCTCCTCGGGCCGCAGGCGCGTCCGCGTCCTGGCCGCCGCCGCTGCTGGTTTCGCTGCCGCCGCCGCCGCCACCAGGCACCCGCTCGCATGTGGCTCGCGCCGCGTCTCAGGCCGCCCGGCAGATCCCGGGCCCGCTCGGCGGCAGCCCCGCCCCGCCCCGCCCCGCCCCCGCCTGGCGGGTCCCACGCCCCGCCCCCGCGTGACGCCACTGCCCCGCCCGCCAGCCGCGGACAAGTCGGGACTTGCTGGCGCGCGCCGCGCCCCCAACCTCGGCGCGGGGGGTTTCCCTGCAACCGGGGGCGGGGCAGGGCCTGGCCCGGGGCGCGGAGGCGCGCTGATCGGCCGCTCAGACAGCGGGACAGCCGGACACACACACTGACACACTGACTGGGACCCACAGACACACACACCCAGAGACGTGTACGGAGACTGACCGTCTGGCGCTCCAGGGTACACAAAGTCACGTGCTGACAGGGCCTCGGGGACAAGCCGACTTGCAGACACACAAATGCACACCCTGGACAGAGGCGTGGACGCACAAACGCACACACTGACGGAGCACTCACACATCCAGACACAAATACATAATCTGACTTGCTAACAGGGTCACTGGGACGCACATACTACAATGTCAGGGACACACACAGTTGCACAAACACCCACAATGCTGAGCACACCTAGACCCACAAACCTATCAGGTTCACAAGCATGCCCACTGAGCAGGTACCCACAACACACACACAGTCTGAGAGCTTCTCAGGAAATAGAAACTTCCTGATAGGCTCAGCTGAACACACACACATACACACACAACACCTGTCACAGGGACACCTGGACACACAGCTTGATCTCGATGAAACTCCTACAGAGACACACACAAACACACCCACCCCAGCTCACAACTGACACATTAAAATTGTCAGAAATTGACCGTCACAGACACAGATCAAGTCAGACATAAACTCCCCCCATCAACAGACAGTCACAAAGTCACACCTGTGACAGGTTCCTGCTAACTGGCCCACTGATGGGACACTCCAGAAGCGTGCACATCTGACCACACTCGCCACGAGTCTGGTGGGGGAACCAGGGCTATGAGAAAGCCCCGGGCACCTGGCACGGGACATGCCCGGGCAGTCCCTGCAGTGACTCTCACTCGGGTTTTCTGCCTTTCAGTTCCCTTTCCTTTCTCAGTTTCCCATTGTCACTCCTTCCCCCACTCTGATGTGGTCACTAGGTGGTGTCCTGCCCCCCCACAAAGACTCTGGGTTCTGTCTCCCCTGCACCTTCCATTTCCTCTATGTCACACCTCAAACCAAACTGTGTCATCACAGGGCAAGTGTCCTCTGAGTGCCCAGCTCTGGGCTAGCCGAGAAGGGGTGCCAGACCCCAGCAAAGGTGGGCATATCCAGGTTCTCAAATTTGGTTCCCTCCAAGGCCAGACCCTTCGACTTCTCAAGAGCAGAAAACGCAGATCTCAAGGGTAATCTCCCTACTTTGAATATTGAGGACTAATTCAGCCTCCCTCTCTCCTTCCCTTTCCTTCCCTCATTCATTCATTTCCCCTTCCTTCCTTTCCTCCAGTGTTTTTTTTAAATCTTTTAAAATATTTATTTTAATTTTTTGGCTGCACTGCCCAGCTTGTAGGATCTTAGTTCCGTAACTAAGAGATTGAACCTGAGTCCTCGGCAGTGAAAGTGCAGAGCCCTAACCACTGGACCACTGGGGAATTCCCCGTCCAGTGTTTTTCAAACTGTGGGTCATGACCCACACGAGCAAACCATGGACTGTGAAATCACTTGTGTGGATCTTATTCTGTTTTATTGAAGTTTATTGAGATATATTTACATGCCATAAAATTCATTCTTTTTAGGTGTATAGTTTGGTGAGTTGGGACAAATGTACGCTACTGTACACCACCACAATTGAGATTTGGACCGTTTCTATCACCCCCAAAACTTCCCTTGTGCCTTTTTATAGTCAGTCCCTTTTACCTGCAACTTTAGCAGCTCTTGACCAAACTTAAAAAAAAAAAAAAAAAACAGAATATAATTTAAAAAAATTATGAAGTCAGAGGAAATATTGTTTCCTGAAAATTTTATGTATAGTGGATACATACCAAGCCACAAAGAAAATGGATGTATTGCTGACTGTAGGTTGAAGTTAACGGTGCTTGAGGGATGCTGCTTTAGACGTTTATTAAATGAGATCATTCATGGAAGTCACTGAATACAGTGTCTTACACGTATAAGTGCCTAATAAACGTTGGCTACTATCACTAGTATAACTAATTATTGTCAGTGTTTGCTCTGTGCCTGGCAGTGATCACGTTGGGAGAGAGGCTCGCAGACCAGCCTGTACCCCTTACTCCCCTTACTCACTGATCAGCACCCTAAAGCTGCCTAGTCTAGGACTGGACACCAGGAGGCCAGATGTGCTGGAATGTTCTTCTGAGAAGAAAATGAGTGTGAAGGAATCTGGCTTGGTGGGTAGGAGTGGGAGAGGAGAGGGCCAAGAATCTACCAGGCCATAAGCATTGGCACCAGTCAAGATCCTCCCCACTATGTAGTCCAGATTCTGTTCCAAATTCTGGCATCCTCTTACCCCCAGACCAGGGATCTCAAACTCAAGAGCCAATACGAAATAAATGAGAGAAGTGAGTCCAGTGTAAGACAACAGGGCATGGTGGGGACTGTGGCTAAGGAGAGAAAGTGTGTTTCTCCTAGAGACATACAAAGTCAAAATTAAAAACTATATTGTGACTGGCTGAAGGGTTGCCTTTTTGAGACCCCCTACCCTAGGGGCCCAAGGAAGGAGAAGCCCCAGCCTCTGTCTTCCAGACTAAATTCCCCTCCGCACCTACACCAGCAGGTCTCCTGAGGGACCAAGGGACTCCCTCCTCTAAGTTCCTGGAGGAGCATTCTGGGCCTCCAACCCTGCCTCTGGTCCCTGCTCCCCTGGAGAGGGGCCGAGAGGCTCTGAAGACCTGAGCAGGCAGCAATGCCTCTGATAGAGGATTAGAAACAGAGGCGAATAAAGGTACAAACAGAGAAGGAGTCAGATGAGGGGAATGGAGGGAGTCAGAAAGAGAGAGGGAGAGACCAGATGGAGAGAAAGTGAGAGGGGTCAGGGATGGAGGGATGGCTTGGCTCAGGTCGGCAGTCAGGCTTGGCAGAGAGTGGAGGTTGTTTTTTTGGTTGTTTCTGTTTTTGTTGTTGTTTTGTTGTTGTTTGGGGCTGCTGGCATGCAGGATCTTAGTTCCCTGACCAGGGATTGAACCCGGGCCCCCTGCAGAGGAAGCGCGAAGTCCTAACCACTGGACCGCCAGGGAAGTCCCTAGAGCAGTTTCTTAATCTGTTCTCTACTGACATTTGAGGCCGGATGATTCCTTGTTGTCTTGTGCTTTGTAGGATGTTCATTAGTCACTCTGACCTCTATCCACTAGATGCCAGTAGCACCCCCTCCCTCTGTGACAATCCAAAATGTCTCCAAACACTGCTAGATGTGCCCTGGGGGAGGCAAAATCAACCCAGGTTGAGAACCATTGGCTAAAAGAAATCCGTCAGGGTCTCCATAACTGTGGCTCAACCCCCCCAAAGCCTACACAAAAACTCACCCAAGAGCCGGAGCTCTGGGAACTTGAGGGCCTGACCTAGAATCCCCAGCTCGGCCACCTTCTGGCTGTGTGACATTGGGCAAGTTGTCACGTCTCTGTGCCTCAATTTCCTCACCTGTGAGTTGGGACAGCACAGGTCCCTACCTCATAGGATTGTGCAGAGTAAGAAGGTCAGTAAAAATCGGGCTTCCCTGGTGGCGCAGTTGTTGAGAGTCCGCCTGCCGATGCAGGGGACACGGGTTCGTGCCCCGGTCCGGGAAGATCCCATATGCCGCGGAGCGGCTAGGCCCGTGAGCCATGGCCGCTGAGCCTGCGCGTCCGGAGCCTGTGCTCCGCAACGGGAGAGGCCACAACAGTGAGAGGCCCGCGTACTGCAAAAATAAATAAATAAATAAATAAATAAATAAATAAATAAATAAATAAATAAATAAATAAATAAATAAATAAATAAATAAATAAATAAATAAAATAAAGCACTGGGGCCTCCGTGGGTCCTTAATACATGTTACCCATCATTACTACTACCAGTGTGGGGGGCTATTGACTCTGAGAATCCAAACAAAATCTTCAAGCTAAGACCCTCAGGTTGGGGCAGGGGTTTCAAACCGCGCCCGCAGGCCAGCCACTAAGGTGTTTCTCCAGGCCGGCACAGTTTCTCATTTTGAATTAATGCCTCTCAAAGGGACATTCAACACAGTGAAGAGATAGAGCCTCCAGACTTCGGAGCCAGGCTGCCTGCGTTCAAATGATGAACGCGAGGAAGTAGCTTCCTCTCTCTGAGCCTCAGTTTCCACACGTGTACAAAGGGGATCACCATAGGACCCCCAAATGAAACGTGAAGATTAAATGAGTTCCTATTTGTAACGCACGTAGAAGAGTGCCCGGCAGCAGCTGGCTCCGTGTGAAGTCCCGCTTAAAGAAAATAAATGTCCCAGCTAGTTCACTGCAGACCCATAACCTTCCCTAACATCTTGAATGCCGTTCCGGGGAAGTAGATTTCTCAGCACGGGAGAGGGAGTTGGGAAGGACTTAACTTTTCACTGCAGGCTCTGAGTCCTGGCTTTCCGCGGTGGGGAGGGGGCCTCCTGGGTCCCCTCAGTGCAGCCGGCCTCCCAGGCCCGGAGGCTGGACGGGAGCCTGGTGGGGGCTGGGCGGGGGCGCCGGTGTCCGCGGGGTCCGAGCGGCCAGCGCGTGTGAAGGTTACCGCTCCCTGGCGGGGCGGGGGCCGCGCGCTGTTGCTGGGGTCTGCGGGGCCTGCCTGCGCCCGCGCCCCCCCTCCTTCCCGGCCAGCCAGTGAGCGGTACCCGCCGCCGTTGCCAGGGGAAACTCGCCGCCCCGTTACCCAGCAACAAGCCTGGCCCAACCAGGCGCGAGGACCCCCCAGGCCCCGCCCGCCGCTGCCCACCGCGTGCCCAATGCCAGGCGGGCAGAGCCGGCCCGGCTCCCGGAGACGGCGAGCGCGCTCATTGGCCGCCGCAGCGCCCGCCCGCCCGCCCGGATCTGGGGGAGCCCTCGGCGCGGGGGGCGGGGAGCCGGGCCCCGGGGAGCTGCCAGGCTCACTGCCTGCAAGCCTGCGGCCGGCTGGGGTGAGGCCCGGACTGGGCACTGTCCTCCCTCCCCCGCCGCCCTCCTCCCCCGCCCCATACTCGCACTCTGGGGCGAGGATGGGCACTTGGGGTGGGCTGGAAAGAGAGGCTGCGCCTCCCATCCCTCCCCAGCAAGGTACGCTAGAGATGGCCTTGTGAAAACAGAGAGCAAGTGTTCCCCTCCCAGAAGGAGTCCTGGGCATCCTGACCTCGTGAAGACAGGGGCTGGTTGTCCGCACAACACGCCCCCCACTACGCGCCCCAAACAGGATTCAGGCACCGTGACTTTTAAAAACAGGGGCTGAGGATCCCCCACCAGAAAAGGACTCAGGCGTCCTGAGCCCATAAAAATAGGGGTTCCCCCCTCCCCAAAGGACTCAGGGTGTCCTGTCCTGTGACAACAGAGATATGAACCACCTCCCCCAAGGGGAATGGTGGTTTCCCAGTCCCTGGAAAGAAGGGTTGCGGATGCCCCCAGAAGGGCACCCAAGCAGGTCTGATTCTGGGAAAGTTAGAACTAGGCACTCCACCCCCACAGGAAACAGGGGCTCAAGACTTTGGGCCCCAAAGCATAATATGCCTCAGAGCCCCTGGGCATCCTGGTCCCTCACCATATTGATACCGGAAGACCCCACACATACACCAGGTACCAGACCCTCAGGTGTCCAGTTCATCCGGAGGACCATCTGCCCAGCCCCAAGGTGTAGACTGCCAGCCCCCCTCCCCTCCGAGTCATTTCCCCCGGGGTCTAGCTTGTTGATCTCCCAGGAAGCAGGCATCTGAGCCCACAGCCATCCCCTCTCCTCCCTGGTACTCAACCTACACCCCTCCCCCTGCCCACACACATGCCAAGGACCCAGGAGGCTAAGCCCCCAGTGTCTCAGACCCCCCCATCCAGACACCTGGCGAGGTGACCCAGCCCCTCACCGTGGTGCAGGGGGCCCATTCCCCGTCCTGGGGCCCTGGGATGCCCTAGACCCTAGATCTGGTAGATCCAGTCTCCCAGTGCCTTTAGTTGGCCACCAGGGATCCAGGACTGGGAGCCTCCAGCCTCAAGGGGTCCTGATGTGAGTGCCCAGGCCACTCCAGAGAGGCTCAGATTCCTCAGTCCCCACCCCCGGGAGACCCAGGCAGCGGAGCCCCCAGCTCCAGACCCTGGTTGAATCCAGGTGCGGCCTGCCCCTACCCTGGTACCTGGGGGGGTGGGGGGGCGGAGTCGAGGATTACTCAGCCTCCAGAATGAGGCGATGACATCATCCTTGGGGGGGTTTGACTAACGGCCGCGCTGGGGGGGGGGCGGGGAAGTTTACCCGGTAACAGCGGCTGCCGCATGGCCCTGCCCCCCCACCCCCCGGAAGGGCCGGGAGAGGGAGGCATAAGCACACACACACAAGCACACACACACACACACACACACACACACACGCCCACTCAGCATCCCCCCCTTCCCCCTGCAGCATCCCACATCACACACATCTTACTGGGGCAAGGGCAGGGATGAGTGTGTGCGTGTTTGTGTGACTGTGTGTGTGCTGGACAGTTCTCTAAGTCTGCTGGGCCAGTGTGCTGTGTGTCAGGGGGTTGACTTATGAGAGTTGTGGTTGTGTCAGGGTGCGGTGTGTGGTTGTGTCAGTGTACTGTTGTGTATCAGTTGATTGTGTCAGTGGGATGATGTTGTGTGTCAGCATTTGTCCCATGGGATGGCTGACTATGTGATTGTGTGTCAGTGTGCTAATGTATGATAGCTGGCCATGCTGTGTGTGAGTGTGATGGTGTATCTGTGTGTTAGTGTCCATGTGCTGTTTTGTGCAACGTGCTTGTGTGCATGGGTGAGATGATGTGTGTCCATGTGATTGTGTGACAGGGTTGGAATGATGTTGTGTGTTAGCAGAAATGTTTGTGGACATGCTGTGTCTTACTGTTGTGTTAGTGTGGTTGTATGTATCATTGTAACACCGTGTGTCAATGTGGTTGTGTCACTATGATTGTGTCTGGACAATGCTGTGTATAGTGGGATTGTGTGTGTAACACTGTCATTGTATCTCAAATATTGTGTGTCTGTGGGACTGTGTGTTACTGAGAGTATGTGCGTCTGTGCAGTGCTATGTGTCCTTGTGGTTGTCATTGTAATTGTGTGTCACTGTGATTGTGTTTGTCAGTGTGATGCTGTGTGTCCATGGGACTGTATGTTAATGAGATTGTATTTGTCTGTGCAATGTGTGTCACTGTGATTGAGTGAGCTATTGTTGTGATTGTGTGTGTCACCGTGATAGTGTGTGTGTCAGGACCAACTGGCTGTGGAATTATGAGGTGTCACTGATATTGTGTGTCTTAGGGATTAAGTCACGGAGATTGCATGGGTCTGGGCGACACTGGGTGTCATTGTGGTTGTGGGTCTGGGCAGTGCTGTGTGTCCTGGAACAACGTCTGTGTCCCCGAGACTTTGTGTGTCTGTGTGATGCTGTGTGTCTCTGCGTGTTCCTGGGACTGCGTATGACACTGTGTGTGTCACTGTGATTGTGTGTGTGTGTGTGTGTGTGTGTGGTGATGCTGCGTGTCCCTGGGACAGTGTGTGTGAGCCACTGTGATTGTGTGGCAGCGTGCTTCGCTGGGTGTCGGGGGAAGGTGCATCTCCAGGCCTCCTGCCCGAGAACAGCGACGCTGCTCTCTGATTGGCTGCGGCCTCGCCAGTGAGAAGCTTCCGAATCCTGCGGTAACTTGGTAACTCGGTAACTCGGCCGCCGCCGCCGCCGCCGCCGCTGCTGGGATGGGGGGTGTGGGAGGGGAGGGGAGGGGAGGGGCGAGGGGCCCCGCCCATATCCCGCAGGGCCCGCCCCTGCAGGCGACCCTAACCCCGTGTGCCCCTCCCGGATCCCCCTCACCCCACCGGCTCCCCAACCTCACCTCCGTCTCTACATCCCTGACTCCTTCTCCCTCACCTCTGCATCTCGGCTTCTGCTTCCCCATCTCTGCCACTCGCTAGCACTCTCTCTCCGCCTCTTACCCCTGTTTGTCTCTCCTTATCTCTGTGTCCCTGCGTGTCTCTTTCTCTTGTCTCTGTCTCCCACGTCCCAGCTCTGTCTCTCCCTGTCTCTCCACCATCTCTGTCTCTCCTTGATCTCTCTCCCCATCTCTCTCTTCTTTTCTCTGTCTCTCCACCTCTGTCCCTCTAGAGACTTTCTCGGGCTGTCTCTCCGTCTCTCTGTCTCTGTCTCCCGCTCCTCTGCCTCAGTCTCCCCATCTTTGTGTCTTTCTGCTTCTTGGCTCTGTCTCCCTCCCTTCCCCGTCCCCTCTCTCTCCCATTCCCACAGCCAGGCTCAGAATTCACTTTTCATTCCGCGGAGACAGCCAGGGGACCATTCGCTACTTCACCCTCGCCCCTCCCCGCACGCCCAGGCTTCTGCCAGCAGGCCTCACGCAGGTCAGACTTCAGGAAGGACTTCCCGCCCTGGTTCAGCACCGGAGTTTTATCGCTAGGGCCAGGCGGAGCCCCGGAGGCCCCGTGGCTTCCGGAGGCGCCCGGGCGGGATGAGCTCACTGCAAGTTGGCTTGGATTTCATCAGCTTCCTCTGCCGGAGTTGCCCCCGCTCCTCGTCCCGCGCGGGCCGTGCGGACGAATCCGCCGGGAGCCTGCTGCCGCCCAGTGGCGAAAGGAGGAAGCGCAGGCGCCGCGTAAAAATCCCACCTCTCCAGTTCACGATGTCACCAGCTCACGAGCGCTGCAAATATGAACCCATTTCACCCTCACGACAACCCCATGAGATAGAGATTATTTTAAATCCCACTTACAACTGGGAAACTGAGGTCAGAAACTTGAGGTCGGCCGTCTGAGGTCTCATTGCTGATGAATGGAGCCCTTTGGAGGCTGGAAGGTCTGGAAGGAAGTGAGCAAGGCGGGGGGGAGGTGAAGTCCGATACAGGATTAGATCGTGGTGAGGACTTTACTTTTTACTCTGAGTCAGGTGGGAGCCACCAGAGAGTTCTGAGCAGAAGAGGGGACGTGAGCTGACCTAGTTCTTAAGCCGCCTCCTGGCGGCCAAGTGGGAAACAGGTTGTGGACAGAGAGAGCTGCGAGCCCAGGGAGGAGGAGGTTTTACTAACATAGGTTGAGGTGCTGGAGACTGGACCAGAGTGGATACTGTGGGGTCAGGTTGAACGTGGAGCCGATGGGATTGGCTGAGGCATTGGGTGCAGATGTGTGGGAAAGAGAGGAGTTTAGGGGGTTCCCGTTTTGGCCTGAGCAGCTGGAAGGATAAAAGGGTCAGGGTGATAATGATAATAATAATAATGGCGATTCTCACATTCTGTGCACCTATGTGCCAAGCTCTGTGCCAACTCACTGCTTTACACACCTGACGTCGTTAAATCCTTAGGACCATCCTGAGAGGCCAGAGCTGGAGGTGGGTGATGGAGGATTCTGAATGTACTGAGATTTTATTTTGCAAGTAGAGTCTATATGATTTGCTCAGTAACTATGTGTGGCTTTGATGGATAATAACAATAATAACCTACAAACAGAGTGTGTGTCTGGCATGTTCTCAGCGCTTTAACTATATCATCTTATTTAATCCTCACAGCCTGCCATGATTAGCAGAATTTTACACAGGGGGAAACCGAGGCAAGAAGGATTAAGTCCCTTGCCTAAGCACAATGCAATTAATAATTACAATAATTTATTATAGACGTGGTAGAATGGGCTCCAGGAGTCAGAAGGACCTCTCTGGGTTCAAATCCCGGCGGCTGGGTATGTATAGCTGATTCACTTTGTTATGGAGCGGAAACTAGCACACCATTGTGAAGCAATTATACTCCAATAAAGATTAAAAAAAAAAAAAAATCCCGGCTGGACATGTGACCTTGGACAGCTTACAGGGACTCTGGGCTTTGGTATCCCGTTTTGTAAAATGGAGATTGCAAGAGTACTGTTGGCACTGGGCTTTTTTTTTTTTTTTTTTTTTTTTGCGGTACGCGGGCCTCTCACTGTGGTGGCCTCTCCTGTTGTGGAGCACAGGCTCCGGACGCGCAGGCTCAGCGGCCATGGCTCACGGGCCTAGCCGCTCCGCGGCATGTGGGATCTTCCCGGACCGGGGCACGAACCCATGTCCCCTGCATCGGCAGGCAGACTCTCAACCACTGCGCCACCAGGGAAGCCCGGCACTGGGCTTTTGTGATGAGTTCATGAAGAACAAAAGTGAACCCCAGAAGTAGAAAATGCTCTTTAAATGTTAGTACAGACTCTCTTTAAGGGCTGGGGCTACTGAGATAGGCAGGACCTGAACACAATCATGATAAAACAAATATTCAGTCAGTCACTTCAGAGGGCCTACAAGGTTTGAGTCTTGTGATGACTCCTCCAGGCAGGACCCTCTGATTGCCCCCCTGTCTCCCCAGGCTCATAGGAGCTCATCTTGTCTGCACCTCAGCCTGCACTGCTTGTGTCAGGGAATGTGTCGCCCTTTGCCTCCTATTGGGCCTGGCTGGGCCTGCCTCAGCCTTCCTTTCTCTCTTACAGCTGGGGAATGAAGCCACCATATTCCCTTTCTCCACCTGGGACATGCCTGTATTCACCTAGCTTGCCCCCATGTTTCACTCCGGTCTCTGCTGAAATGTCACCTCCTCAGAGAAGTCTTCTAGGACCACCTGTGTCCCCTCACTCTGCCTAATTTTGCTCCACAGCTCTCCTTTTATATATTCATTTGTTTAGCTACCTACTGTCTGTTTCCTTTTGTTGAAAGTGAGCTCCATGGCGGCAGGGACATGTCTCCAGCATAGCTGTACCTTCTAATCCCCATTTCACAGAGTGAAAAACCAGACCAAGTTTCTGCAAAGCAGGTTTCATGGTTCAAGGACTATTTGTTGAATGAATGCGTCTGGGGTCTAAAGCGGCAGGGAGTGCGCTACACCGCCCCCTGGTGGCGAGTGGGAAACTCGCACCGCGAAAGTCGCCTGCACGGCTAGCAAATTTCGTACAGATCTTCAGGTAGCCCGATATTACCTATGTACTAATGCTAGAACTGAACTCCATTTCACATTAAACACAAAGTATTGTTTACGATTATTTTTTGAACTTCCAAATTTTACTTTTAAAATACTTTAAAACGTTGTTTCAGCTGAGGCATAACTTCCATACTTTTGTAAAACCCAGAAATCCCAAATGTAAAGCTGCATGTAATCACTGCTTACCTGGGCTGAGGGCGTGGGGCGGGGGGGGGGGGGGTGGTCTAAGAAACAGACATTACAAGCTCCCTAGGACCTTCCCTCAGACCCCCTGCTAGTCACTATCCCCCTGGGTAATCATTATCCTGGATGCTAACAGCAGAGATTAGTTTTGCCTTTTCTAGAACTTCATACAAATGGAACCATGCAGTATGTGCTCCTTTGTGTCTGTTTGGCATTTGTCACTCAGCCCCATGTTTGTGAGATTCATCGTGTCTTTGTGCACAGTTAGAGACCGTCGTTCATTTTCATCTTTGTATAGTTTTCCTTGGTGTGAAGACACCACAGTATGACTATCCACTCTGCTGCTGAAAGGCATTTGACTTGTTTCCAGTTTGGGGTTGGATTAGTTTGCTTAGAGCTGCCATAAGAAAGTAGCACAGGGGCTTCCCTGGTGGCGCAGTGGTTGAGAATCTGCCTGCCAATGCAGGGGACACGGGTTCGAGCCCTGGTCTGGGAAGATCCCACATGCCGCGGAGCAGCCTGCCCCGTGAGCCACAATTACTGAGCCTGCGTGTCTGGAGCCTGTGCTCTGCAACAAGAGAGGCCGCAATAGTGAGAGGCCCGCACACCACAACTAGAGAGAGCCCTCACACAGAAACGAAGAGCCAACACAGCCATAAATAAATAAATAAAAATTAAAAAAAAAAAGCAAAATTCCTTTAAAAAAAAAAAAGAAAGAAAGAAAGTAGCACATACTGGATGGCCTAAACAACAGATATTTATTTTCTCATAGTTCTGGAGGCCAGAAGTCTTAGATCAAGGTATCGGTGGGGTTGGTTTCTTCTGAGACCTCTCTCATTGGCTTGTAGATGGCCACCTTCTCTCTGTGTCTTCCCATGGTCTTCCCTCTGTGTGTGTGTGTGTCCTAATCTTTTCTTATACGGACACCAGTCATCCTGGACTAGGGCCCATCCTAATGACCTCATTGTCACTTAATTACCTCTGCAAAGGGCTTATGTTTTCGTTTCTGTTTTTTTTTTTTTTCCCCGCACTGCACAGAGTGCAGGAACTTAGCTCCCTGACCAGGGATCGAACCCGCGCCCTCTGCAGTAGAAGCATGGAGTCTTAACCACTGGACCCCCAGGGAAGTTCCAAAGGGCCTATATCTAAATGAGGTCACATTCTGGGGTCCTGGGGGGGGTTAGCACTTCAACATGTATCGATACATTTTTAGGGGCCACAAACCAGTCCCGTAAGAGGGGCTATTATGGTAAATCTGCTATGAATGTTCTTATACATGGCATGTCTTTCAGGAACACGTGTATGCAACGCCATTGGGTAAATCCCTTGGAGTGGATCTGCTTGCTCATAGGTTATGTGTGTGCGCTGTGTTGTAGTAGAACTTGCCCAGCGGTACGTCACAGTGATTGGAGCATTTTACCTGCTCCACTCCAGCAGGGGTTGGGAGTTCCAGTTACTCCAAGTCCTCGTCAGCATTTGACATTGTCGGGCCTTTTAATTTGAGCCATTCTGTTGCTGGTAAATGCAAGGTATTATTTGCATAGTAAAGTAATATTTGCATGGTTTTCATATAGCCTGAACTTCCCAGGGATGCAACTACTTCTTTCAAGGGAAAATTGTACCTTGTTTTGTTCAGAAATCTGTCCAGGGTTCATGTCACCACTGCAATCCCACTTCTGCTATCAAAGTCACATCAAAAGTGTCTCACCAAAAAAAAAAAAAAAAAAAAAGTGTCTCACCACAGCATCTTGTGTCAGGCTGTTGTCCCAGCTGCTGCATCCAAGCTGAGTTTACACACACACACACACACACACACACACACACACACACTTAGCCGTTTCTTAAAATCTCAAATATAGAAAGGTTGTTGACAATATTCCGCTGGTGATTTTTCAAATTCTTTTATACTCAAACCCACTCATTATTAGTAGGTGAAAGCATTTGGCTATTTCTTTATGTTTTTCAGTGTAGTTGGACTAATGCATCTTTACATATGTACTGATTTAACATAAATTACTTTCTTTTAATTTCTCCTTTATATTGCAGTTAGGTTATTAAATTGATTTGAAAAAAAATGATTATGTAGGGACTTCCCTGGTGCTCCAGTGGGTAAGACTCCACGCTCCCAATACAGGGGGCCCGGGTTTGATCCCTGGTCAGGGAACTAGATCCCACATGCACGCTGCAACTAAAGATCCCATATGCTGCAGCTAAGACCAGTGCAGCCAAATAAATAAATATTTAAATAAATATTTAAAAAATGATTATGTAGGTAGGACACTCTATCTATGCATCTCATTTCAGGAGAGGAAAAGGCATGTTGTGAAAATAGTGTTTGTCCTAAAAGGTGTTTGGGATCCCCTGGGGTTGGGACATGTTGGTCTAATTGGTTTGGGAGACTGAGAAGGCTCTGTGACAACCAGGTTGTTTTGGTTATTCAACATGTATTGAGACCTATTGTGTTCGTGGCCCTGTGCTGGACAGTGCTGGGGACACAGCAGCAACAGAGACAACTCCAGCCCTTCCCCTACATGGCTCGGAGGCCAGTGGGGGATACAGAACTGTCCCTGGACAGTGAGGACCCTGAATGGGCAGAGCTGGGATGTGGGGATCCAGAGACAGCCTAGAGGGGCATCTGACCTGGCCTGAGGTCCAGGAGGGCTTCCTGGAGGAGGTGACATTTGAGCTGAGCCTGAAAGGATGAGGAAGACTTAACCAGAGGAAGAGGCTATGAAGGGTGTTCCAAGCAGGAGGAATGACTTATGCCAAAACCCAGGTGAGGGAGAGCGTGTTGTTTCCAAGGAACTGAAAATATCGTTCAGTGTGGCTAGTGCAGGATTTCTCAACGTCAGCTCTGTTGACATTCGGGGCTGGATGAGTCTTTGCTGTGGGGGCTGTTCTGCAGATTCCTGGCCTCAACCCAATAGATGCCAGTAGGACCCTTTCCCTAATCCACCCTAATCCAAGATAATCTCAGCTCAAGATCCTTGCTTTAACCACATTGGCAAAGACCCTCCTTTCAAACAAGGTCACAGTTTGAGGTTCTAGTTGTGACAATCAAAAGTGTCTCCAGGGACTTCCCTGGTGGCACAGGGGTTAAGAATCCGCCTGTCAATGAAGGGGACATGGGTTCGAGCCCTGGTCCGGGAAGATGGCACATGCCGCGGAGCAACTACGCCTGTGTGCCACAACTACTGGGCCTGCGAGCCACAACTACTGAGCCCACGTGCCACAACTACTGAAACCCGCGCACCTAGAGCCCATGCTCCACAACAAGAGAAGACACCGCAATGAGAAGCCCACGCACTGCAATGAAGAGTAGCCCCTGCTCACCACAACTAGAGAAAGCCTGCGTGCAGCAACAAAGACCCAACGCAGCCAAAATTAAATAAATAAATAAAATATAAATAAATTTTTAAAAATATTAAAAAAAATGTCTCCAGACATTGCCAAATGTCTCCTGGGGGGGCAAAATCATCCCTGTTGAGAACTAGGGGCTGAGAACGGACAGTGTGAGGAGAGGAGAAAGGGAAAGATGTGGCTGGAAGGGTCAGCAGAGGGATGGGCATCAGCTAGTCAGGGACACTTCCTGTCTGAGGGACACTATGGAGGACTGGGCCACGTGGAGGCTGGCAAGCCCTGGGGACTGGGTTCAATTTTTTTTTTTAAGTACAATTAACTTTTTATTTATTTATTTATTTTAAAATATTTATTTATTTGGTTGCACTGGGTCTTAGTTGTGGCAGGTAGGCTTCTTAGTTGCGGCATGTGTGTGGGATCTAGTTCCTTGACCAGCGATCAAACCTGGGCCCCCTGCATTGGGAGCACGGAGCCTCATCCACTGTGCCACCAGGGAAGTCCCTGGGTTCAAACTGTGACCCTGCCGCTGTAGTGGTAGAATTGTGGCCCCCAAGATACGTCCACCCAAAACCTCAAAATGTGACCTTATTGGGAATAAGGTCTTTGCAGATGTAGTGTAAGTAAGGATCTCGAGTTGAGATCATTCTAGATTAGGGCGGGCCCTAAATCCAGTGACAGATGTCCTTATAAGAGACAGAAAAGGAGAAGACACAGAGTCACAGAGAGGAAGCCCTGGGAAAGGCTGAGGCAGAGGCTGGAGTGATGTGTCTACAAGCCAAGGGATGCGAAGAGTTGCCAGCAGCCTCCAGAAGCTGGGAGAGAGGCAGGGCCTCCAGAAGGAACCAACGCAGCTGACACCTTGATTTCAGACTCCTGGCCTCCAGAAGTGTGAAAGAATACATTTCTGCTATTCTGAGTCACACAGTTTGTGGTCATTTGTTATTGGACATCAACCCAGCCACTTAGCAGCTGTGACACCTTGCACAGAGAAGCCTCACTGAGCGTGTTTTTTCTCTCTGTAATGTGAGTATAAACAAAGGCACTTACCTTTTAGGACTGTGATGCAAATGAAAAAAGAGTGTCCCTTTAACCAATAAATTAGCAAACATTCATGTCATGTTCAGAGGCAATCAGCTGGTATTATGTGGTCAAGGGTCTTTCAAGTAACAGTAATATAATACTGGCAGTTAAATGCACCTCCTGTGTCCCTGGCACTGTTTTAAGTGCCTCTTGCTGCTGTCAAACAACACACGTTTATTCTCCTACTGCTTTGGGAGTCAGAGGTGCGAAATCAATTTCACTGGGCCAAAATCAAGGTGGCAGCAGGACCACGCTCCCTCGGGCGGCTTGAGGGGAAGATCAGTTTACTAACTTTTTCAAACTGCTTTTTTCAGGGACTTCCCTGGTGGTCCAGTGGGTAGGACTCTGTGCTCCCAATGCAGGCGGCCCGGGTTCGATCCCCTGGTCAGGGAACTAGATCCCGCATGCCATGCTGCAACTAAAGACCCGGCACAGCCTAAATAAATAAATAAATATTCAAAAACAAAAACAAACAAACAACAACCAAAATATATACATGTACACAACTGAATCACTTTGCTGTACACATGAAACTAACACAACATTGTAAATCAACTATACTTCATTTAAAAAATTAAAAAAGGACTTCCCTGGTGGCGCAGTGGTTGGGAGTCCGCCTGCCGATGCAGGGGACACGGGTTCGTGCCCCGGTCCGGGAAGATCCCACATGCCGCGGAGCGGCTGGGCCCGTGAGCCATGGCCGCCGAGCCTGGGCGTCCGGAGCCTGTGCTCCGCAACGGGAGAGGCCACAGCAGTGAAAGCCCTGCGTACCGCAAAATAAATAAATAAAAATTTAAAAAATTAAAAAAATAAAATGGGAGTGGGAATGATGAGCTGGCTGGGAGCGGCAAGGGCATCGGGGCCACTGGAGCCTGAGCTCCAGGAAGGGGTGCCATCAGTGGTAGCTTAGCTGACCTTTGGGTTCTTCTTGCTGGGACTCTGCATTCTCCTTTGTAAAGTGGAGATGATAAGGAACTCCCTGAGTTGCCCAGAGAGTTCCGGTGAAAATGCTGAGTGCCCCAAGGAGGGATTCTCAAGGCCCAGCTCACTCTTCATCACACCTTCTGATCCCCAATAGACATACTGAAAAGTGTTCAGTTTCACTTTTTAATCAGAGAGCGGCAACTCAAACTACACTTGAGACACACCCTTTGGCCGCCATATTGGCAAAGATCAAAGAATGAGAAACGCAATGTCAGCGAGGCTGCGGGGGAGCACGCACTCCTGTCCTGCCTGGGGAAGTGGAAGTGGGCACACCGTCTTTCCCGAGCTGCCACCATCAGAGGTGGCTTTCCTGCAAAATGGAGGAAGTGTAAGCTCTGGGCCCCTCATTTCCATGGCTTCGTCCAACACCCTGGGAGGTGCCCTTGTAATCTTGCACTCTTTTTTTTTGGGCTGCGTCAGCCGTGGCTTACAGAATCTTAGTTCCCCGACCAGGGATCGAACCAAGGCCCAGCAGTGAAAGCGCCAAGCCCTAACCACTGGACCGCCAGCAAATTCCCTACTCTTTTTCTTCAAGAGGGTTTCCAACTTGGTATAAACTTCAGGCTCTACGTATCCTCTGTTCTTTTTTTTTTTTGCGGTACGCGGGCCTCACTGTTGTGGCCTCTCCCGTCGCGGAGCACAGGCTCCAGACGCGCAGGCTCGGCGGCCATGGCTCACGGGCCCAGCCGCTCCGTGGCATGTGGGATCTTCCTGGACCGGGGCACGAACCCATGTCCCCTGCATCGGCAGGCGGACTCTCAACCAGTGTGCCACCAGGGAAGCCCCCTTTTTTTTTTTTTTAATTTATTTTTGGCCGCGTTGGGTCTTCGTTGCTGCGCGCAGGCCTTCTCTAGTTGCAGCGAGCGGGGGCTACTCTTCGTTGCGGTGTGTGGGCTTCTCACTGTGGTGGCTTCTCTTGTTGTAGAGCACGGGCTCTAGAGCGCAGGGGCTTCAGTAGTTGCAGCACGTGGGCTCAGTAATTGCGGCACGTGGGCTCAGTAGATATGGCACACAGGCTTAGTTGCTCCGAGGCATGTGAAATCTTCCCGGACCAGGGATTGAAACCGTGTCCCCGGATTCTTAACCACTGCGCCACCAGGGAAGTCTCCTGGCTTCAGAGTGTTAATCATGACATTGTGAGTCCTTTTTTTTTTTTTAAAGTCCATATGATTTAAATTTATTTATTTATTTACTTATGGCTGTGTTGGTTCTTCGTTTCTGTGTGAGGGCTTTCTCTAGTTGTGGCAAGCGGGGGCCACTCTTCATCGCAGTGCGCGGGCCTCTCACTATCACGGCCTCTCTTGTTGCGGAGCACAGGCTCCAGACGTGCAGGCTCAGTAATTGTGGCTCACGGGCCCAGTTGCTCCACAGCATGTGAGATCTTCCCAGACCAGGGCTCGAACCCGTGTCCCCTGCATTGGCAGGCAGATTCTCAACCACTGCGCCACTAGGGAAGCCCCTTTAGTCCTTTTCGAGCAAGGTCACAGACCATATACTTGTAAAGATATGTGCCTATAGAAATTCAATGTGAGGACTTCCCTGGTGGTCCAGTGGTTAAGACTCCATGCTCCCAATGCAGGGGGCCCAAGTTCAATCCCTGGTCAGGGAACTATATCTCGCATGCCACAACTAAGAGCCTGCATGCCATAACTAAAGATCCTACGCGTGGCAATGAAGATCCTGCATGCTGCAACTAAGACCCGGTGCAACTAACTAATTAACTAACTAAATAAATATTTTTTAGAAAAAGAAATTCAATACGGCATTGTTGGCAACCTCCCCAATCGGAAACAACTCGAAGGTCCACGAGACCAGTTGGGCCAAATTATGGCTCATCTCTGGGATAGAACATCACATGGCAGTTTAAAAGGTGGCCAACGTCCATTGTTAAGTTCAAGGTATAGAATTTCAGTGCAGTGCACATACTTTTTGTTTATAAAGAAGGAGGAAAATAGTAGTAATAAAGATTCACTCAGGGAATTCACTGGTGGTCCAGTGGTTAGGGCTCTGTGTTCTCACTGCCAAGGGCCTGGGCTCGATCCCTGGTCAGGGAACTAAAATCCCACAAGCCACACAGTGCGGCCAAAAAAAAAAGTTTCACTAAACAAATAGGTTTTGAGAGCTTCTTATGTATAAGGTACAGTTGGAGGCACTGGGGACATAAAACAGACAATATAGTGGAGGAGACAGTGAACAAGAGAAGTGAGTGAAACATGGTAGTTTAGAGGGTAAACAGTAACATGGGGGAATAAAATTGGAAGAGGAAAGGATGAGAGATTTCGAAATTGTCAAATGGGTGGTTTCAAGGAAGGCCCTGAAGTGGAAGTGACATTTGAATAAAGAGCTGAAGCAAGGGTGTCCTGAATTTGGCAGGTATTTGGGGAATTTTATATTTATTTATTTATTTATTTATTTTTGTGGCCGCACCACATGGCTTGTGGGATCTTAGTTCCCTGACCAGGGATTGAACCTGGGCCCCAGCAGTGAAAGTGCCAAGTCCTAACCACTGGACTGCCAGGGAATTCCTGGGGAATTTTAAGAGAATTAAGTTGTATGTGTAGAGAAGGTCTCTGAAAGGCTGTTAACCGTAACCACATAAGGGGCAAGGTACTCCCCCTTTTCATGCTTTAAATCACAAAATAAAATTATCAGCAACCTCAGGGAATCTGGTCTGCCCACTTATAAGTGTCATCACCTCCTGTAAGGGTGTTCCATAACATTTAGCATCACTTATAAAAACAGGTTAATTATGTCTAAGTTTTGATTAATGCACGTAACCCTCTGGACTCTGTAGCCAAATTCAGCAGGTCCTTCTCTGAGCGTCTTTCAGTTCCTAGAATGCACCAAGCTCACTCACCACAGGGCCTTTGCACCGGCTGTGTGCCCTCTGCCTGGACAGCCACCCCCTCTCACCCTCAGCCTCTCCCCAGTCCTTGTTGCAAGACATCGCCCACATTTCTGTTTTCTGTTATTTCACGTGTACTTGTGCCTTCCCTCACGAGGACAGGGATAGGGTCTGCCTTTTCATCACCTTAACACGCTTCACCCCCCCACCCCCCAGCACACAGCCTGTCACTCAACTCTGATTTAGAGGATGAAGAAACGATTCTTTCCGTTGAAAATTTTAAGCTCCCACAACTAACTGTAAGGTTTCATTGGCAGGAGGGTGGGGCATCCCCCATCCACCCCCAGCACAAGCTGGCAGGTCAGGCTTCCAGGAGTCATTGCCCAGTGCCTGGCATCTATTTATTGGAACCAGAAAAGAGGAGAAGCAGATAGAGGCCAGAGAGAGAGGATGGTGTCTTCTCTCCGTGGAAGAAGGTAATTCAGGCATAAAGCAGTAACACAAGCTTCCAGAACACCTTTGAACACTCTTGCGGACCGGCTCAACCCACTCCCTCCTTCACCCGGGGGGCGGGGGGGGGGGGCGCGGCGCCTTTAAGGCTCCCGGAAACGGCCGGCAAGACCGGAAGTGACCCGCTTTAGTGCACCTCTTCACGTGGTGCGGGGGGGAAGTGACGCGCGCGGCCCGGGAGCTGCGGACGCGGAGGCCGACGGAGCCGGAGTCGCGGACGCCGCGGGGTCTCCGGGACAGGTGACCGGGGGAGGGGGCCGGGAGCGCGCCCGGAGAGGGCGGGGCCTGACGCCCCACGTACAGGGAGCGGGTGCGGGCACGGGCGGGGTAGCGAGTAGCCCGCGGGGGCGGGGTCAGAGTACTCTGCGGGGGGCGGGGACTGGACGCCCACATGGGAAGCTGGAGGGGTACTGGAGGGGCGGGACGTCGGTGGGTGGGCAGGGCCGGGGTGGGCCGGGCTGAGGGCGAGTCCGGAGCGTGGGTGGGCAGCTGGGGGCGGGGCCGAAAAGTAGTGCTTGGGCTGGGAGCGGGGCCAAGTGTTACCCGGAGAGCTAGGGGCGGGGCCGGGACTCTGGCCGAAAACTCTGGGGGCGGGGCCAGAAAGTTTTGCCTGCCCTGGAAGTGGGTTCTTGAAGTCAGGGGCGGATCCAGGGGCTGACCCAGGGGCTGACCCGAGGGTGAGGGCGGGGCCAAAAAAGATGCCGGGGAGCTGGGGACGGGGCCAGAGTGCTGGCAGAGAATGCTGGGGGTGGAGCCAGAAAGTTTTGCGGGAGCCCGGGGCGCGGCCAGAGTGTGGTGAAGAAGCCGTTGATCCAGAACGTAGGGGTACCGGGGGGCGGGGTCAGATTTTGACTCGACTAGGCGGGGGCGGAGCCAGGGGGCGTGACCAGAAGGTTGGAAGGGCGAATTGGAGGCGGGGCCAGGGTGTGGCTGGCGAGCCGGGGGCGGGGCCGGTGTAATAACGCGAGAAGGAGGAGGCGGGTTTAGGCTGTTGCCTGGGGATCTAGAGGGCGGGGCCAGAGGATTGGCTGGGAAAGTCGGAAGCCGGGGGTGGGGGGATTAATGACGCGAGCATGTGGGCGGGGCCATAGGCTTGGCGGGAAAGGCGGGGCCAGAAAGTTTGCCCTGGCCCGGGGCGGGCCTGTGGCGTTCCTACCGGGTGGAGACTGAAGCTTTTACCTAGAAAGCCGCGGGCGGGCGGAGAAGTTTTGTCCGCGCTAGGGCGGGTACAGTTTCCCCTGGGACGTCAAGCCAGACCCAGGAAGTCTCTCCAGTGGGTACCGGGCCTGTTGGCGGAATCTTTGTGGGAGTGCGGGAAGGCAGCGGCACCTTTCTTAGGATGCTGCGGGTGGAGCTAGAACATTCCTGAGTGTAGGGGCAGCAAATAGGAGTGGGGTTCGAACTGTATTGACTGTGGGGTTATAAGACGTTTGTGAAACTCCTGGGAAAGAGGCATATGTAGACTGCTCACGGGGATGTGGGCGGCGCCGGAATGGGCACAGGGGGTTGGGCCTAGAACTTTCTTGTGCAGGTTGGGGCAGGGGCCCTACCTAAGCTCTCCTGGGATAGAGGCCCGGGTTTAAACTCCCAGCACAGAGGTGTGGAGACTGACATAGAATTTCCGTTTTGAAGGGAGCAGTATGGGATGTTTTCCTAAGTGGTGGGGCGGGACCAGAACTTTTCCAAGGTGGGTGTGATTACATTGTTTTTATGGGAAATGGGTGGGTCCAAAACGTTTCGGAGAGGACTGAGTCTAAACATTTCCAGGTAAGGGGCGGGCTAGCACTTCAAGAAGAAGGTGTGGGAGTGAGGGCTAACGTTACCTTGGAGTGCAGGTGTTTGTGTGCCCGCGTGCAGTGTGTGCGTTAGAGGAGGCCCCGTCATGGGAGAGGAGGAGACAGATTGGGTAGAGTCATTGGCCTTAGTCCTTCTGTTCCCTCTGACCTCAGGAACCCCGAGTGCTGTGTCCAGATTCTGCAGGGAAGGTTTGCTGGGACCCTGGTCCCATCCTGCCAGTGGAATGGTGAGAAGGAAAGTGGGGTCTCTGGGATCTGAGCTTTGGGGCAGGGGCCTTGGGAGGAGGGGACCCAGGTTCCTGACTCTCAGACACCAGATTGAATGGCACTGGGGTGGGTGTAGGTTTTCCTCACTGTCTCTGAACTGTCTACCCCTCTCAGTCGGCCACACTGGATCTGAAATCGAAGGAGGAGAAGGATGCTGAGCTAGATAAGAGGATCGAGGCTCTTCGGCGGAAGAATGAGGCCCTCATCCGGCGCTACCAGGTGCCCTAGCCCCGCCCTGGGAGACCCCATCCCCTCTCCTCCCCGCAGTGAGTTTCCGTCACCTCTCCCTTCCTTAAAACCTTTTCATGAGTTTTCATCACTCTCGGGATAAAAGCCAAAGGCCTTAGCCTGGGATCCCTTCTTTCATTCCATCATTCATTCATTCATTTGTTCACAAGTATTCTCCAGTGTCTTCACTGCACCAGGCCCACTGCTGAGTGGTGCTGGGGAAGCAGCAGTGATGGAGATGGCCCTGGTCCCCGGGCCTCACAGGCCAGTAGGGATCCAGCTGTGGCTTCAGTCAGTGATGACAGAGTGGGCAAGGCTGGGATGGAGGAGTTCAGGGTTCTGTGGGAGCCCAGAGGGGGCTCTTCACCCAGCCCGGGGGATACTAAGGGGGCTTCCTGGAGGAGGGGATTCTGAGACCTAAAAGGTGAGTAGACAATTAGTCAGTCGAAAAGGAAAGCATAACACGTTTTGCACAGAGGGAACAGTTTGCGCAAAAACTTGGAGCTTGAAGTGGGAGGGTCAGTTGGGGGATATTGACCTGGAGTGATCAGCTGGGGCCAGGCCATGCAGGGCCCAGAACACCAGCAGGCTAAGAGTTTGGACTTTTTCCTAAGGACACTGCGGAGCCCTGGAGGGCTCTGAGGGGGAGTGGGGCCAGATCAGAATGCCTTTTTAGGAAGACCCCTCTGGCTGCTGTGTGGTGGTGGGTGGGAGGAGGGGAGACAAGGAGGAAGCTGGGGCAGGGACTTCAGTGGGGGATGTGGAGAAGAGATGCCCGGCCTGGAACAGGGCTTTTGGGAGGGACTCAGTGACTGACGGGCCGTGGTGGAGTTAGAGAGGAGAGAGGGTCCAGGACGAGGCCCAGGTCCCTGTCACAGGTGACAGAGTAGGTGGTGGGGCTGTCCCTGAGATGGGATGAGGAGTGGGTTTCACTTATTCATTCTTCATGCGTTCGTTCATTTAAAACAAAAACAAAAACATACTGAGCCTCTGTTGTGTGCCAGGCAGTGTTCTAGGCTCAGGGTATACATCAGTGAACAAAACAGGCAGACGATTAGCAAAATACACATAACGCGGGGTAGTGATGGGGGAGGGGGAGGGGTGAGAGAATGGCAGGGGAGCTGGTCAGGGAAGGCCTTCCTGAGAAGAGGACTTTTGAGCGGAGACCTGAAGGAGGTGAGGGACTGGAGGATCTCTGGGGGAAGAGTGTTCCTGTGGGAGGGAACAGCGGGTGAAAAAGGCCCTGAGGCAGGTTTGAGCCTGGTAGGTTCCAGGAACAGTGAGGAAGTCAGAGTGAGGGGAGAGAGCGGGAGGTGAGTTCATGGTGGTAACGAGACCAGACTCTGTAGGGCCCTGTTGGCTGTGGGGAGGCCTTTGGCTCTGACTCAGAGAAGGGCACACAGGAGGGTTCTGAGCAGGGGAACAGCCTGGTGGAGTTTGAGGGAAGATGCTGAAGTGACCAGCTTTCTTGTCTAGAGCTCCAGAGAGAGGTCTGGGCTGGGGCAGACTTGGGAGAAGTTCAGGGGGCTGTGGGAATCCAGCTGGTACAGAGGACCCCTGACACTCCCTATCTCTGTTGTTTGCTCCTAGGAGATTGAGGAGGACCGTAAAAAAGCTGAACTCGAGGGAGTAGCGGTGACAGCTCCCCGGAAGGGCCGCTCAGTGGAGAAGGAGAATGTGGCAATGGAAATGGTGAGCTCCACGCCGGGGTGGGGACTCGTGAGTACAGGGTGGGGGGGAGGGTTGAGAACTAAAGGCCTTCCCAGCTGCCCCAGACCTGTGGGAGCCTTGATCCTGGCAGCTGCCCTCTGGGCCTGGGATGTCCCCGTCTCCCTGCCCCAGTGACTGTACTTTCCCCCCCTCCCCCCTTTCCAGGAGAAGAACCTGGGTCCCTCCCGGAGGTCTCCTGGGACCCCTCGGCCCCCAGGGGCCAGCAAGGGAGGCCGGATCCCCCCTCAGCATGGAGGCCGGGCAGGCATGGGCCGGGCAGGCATGGGCCGGGCATCCCGCAGCTGGGAAGACAGTCCCGGGGAGCAGCCTCGAGGAGGAGCTGGGGGCCGCGGCCGGAGGGGTCGGGCCAGGGGGTCCCCTCATCTCTCTGGAACTGGAGATGCCTCAGCTGCCGACCGCAAATCCAAGGTAGGAGCCGAGCAGGGGCTGGAGTCCTCTGGAGAGGCTCCACGTTGTCCTGTTTCTCTTTCTGTTCCTGCTTTCAAACTGATTGTCTCCTTCATCCATCTTTCTCTGCTTCTTTTTCGGCCCCTCTCTTCAGCTCTTTTTCATCTCTTCCCTCCCTCCCTCCCTCCCTCCCTCCCTCCCTCCGTCCCTCCTTCCCTCCTCCAGGCCAGTGCTTGTAGGTACTCTCCCTGTCTCTTTCTATCTCTCCTGTTTTGCTCTCTGTCTGCTGTGTGCTTGCCCACCCGCCTTTCCTTGCCCGTCTCTTTTTTCTCTTTCTGGTGCTGTCTGGTGGGCTCTGTCCAGTAGCACGTGCGCGCACGCTTTCTCTTGCATGTGTGCGTACGCACGTGCTCTCTCTGTGTCACTCCCCGGATTTGTTGGTGGGAAACAGTGATGTTCTTACTGTAACTGCTCCCAGTGCCCCACCACGCAGGTTAGCAGAATGGGAGGCTGTCTGGCATGGTGGCTGAGGGGTCAGCCTTCTTCTGTTAGTTCCCTGTCATTGGGCAGCTCACTTCTCCTCTGAGAACTTCCTGGTTCTCACTCTTAAACGGGAATGAAAATCAGGTTTAAAGGTTATTGTAAGCATCATGTGACATCAGACATTGAAACCCTCAGAGTAAGTGCTCAGTGAGTGTTATTTAAGGATGGTTATTATTTGTAGGTGCTAAGCTGTTGTAACTGAAAGACCCCAAAACGCCATGGCTTCAGTCAGATGGAAGTTCATTTCTCTCTTGTATGCTGAGTCCTGGAAATGCCACGTGCTCATCTCAAATTCTGTTACCTTGGAAGGAGAGGAGAATGGATTGTGGGGGTCACCTGGCCATGTGCCGAGTTATTACTGTGGCATTGTTACCGTGCCAGCCATAGTGTGCTGGGGTTCCCACCCCTCTCCCAGGTTCAGAGTTTTGCTAGAAAGATTCACAGCTAAGATTTATTACAGGGAAAGAATACAAAATAAAATCAGCAAAGGGAAAGAAGGGCCCATGGGCTGAAGTCTGGAGGATGCCAGGTGCCAGCTTCCAAGAGTCTTCGCCCAGTGGAGCCACATGGGCTGCACTTCATTCTTCCGGCATTGACAATACGTGTCAGAGGTCATCGACTGGGGACTCATTAGGGACCTAGTGCCCAGGCTTTTTATCCGGGGCTGGTCATATAGGTGCCCTCTGCCTAGTACACGCACAAATTCCAGACCCCAAACGGAAAGCAGGCGGTCAGCACACGCTGTATTTGCACAGACAATCGAGGTACGTTGAGCCCCTTTATCGGTTGACCGGGGACACACTGAGAGCCAATGCCCAGCTGCCAGCCAGGGGCTGCCATGCAGCAGGCCTAAGAAGAGAGCCTCAGAAGGTGACGGATGCTCGGGTTGAGTGGTTCTTTCTGACACCCTGTGTCTCTCTTTGTCCCCTCCCTCCCCCAACAAGGAGTGGGAGGAGCGGCGCAAGCAGAACATTGAGAAGATGAATGAAGAGATGGAGAAGATTGCAGAGTACGAGCGCAACCAGCGGGTCAGTGCCTCGGGCGCTCCCTGGCGGTGGGGCGGAGCCGCCGGGCCCCGGGAGCCCGCCAACACCCCCCACCTCCGTGTACCCGCAGGAAGGCGTGCTGGAGCCCAACCCAGTGCGGAACTTCCTGGACGACCCCCGGCGACGCAGCGGGCCCCTGGAGGAGCCTGAGCGGGACCGTCGGGAAGGCAGCCGCCGGCACGGGCGCAACTGGGGGGGCCCCGACTTCGAGCGGGTGCGTTGCGGCCTCGAGCAGGAGCGGCAGGTGCGTGCCGGCAGCCGGGGCTCCCGGGGCCACGACATTCCTTCCGGCAGCCAGTCTCTGGGTTCAGGGGTGGAGTGTGTGTGGAGGGCCGGATGCGGCGCAGGGGACACAGAGTAGGGAGAGGCAGCAGCCCTGCACTCAGGCTTCGCCCCCCCCCCCCCCGCCCCCGCCCAGTGATTGTCGGTTCTTGAGCCAGCACCACACTGTTTTCCTTCCGAAGCTTTCTGGTGTGTTTTGGCGATGTTCTCTCATTACTAACGTTAGTGATATTTACTGGGCCTCTGCCGGGGCCCGGCACTGTTTTGGGTGCTGGGACTAAATCAGTGACCATGTAATAAGATGTCAGGTAATGGCAAGTGTAGAGAAGAAAACTCCAGCCCAGCCGGGTCAGGGGACAGAGGAGAGAGGGATGCTACTAAGAGACAGAGACCTGGGATGGCCTCTCTGAGAAGGTGCCACATGGGCAGATGTGGCTTTGATCTTCTCCATGTGTGACCTTGAGCCGGTGGCTCTACCCCCTCCCCCCAGCTTAGAGGGCCTGGGGGAGGGGGTGTGGCGGGGGAGGGTTGTAGCTGGGTCCTGACTGCCTGTCTGCTGGGGGCAGGGCCGCCGGGCCGGCCTGGGTGGCGCTGGGGACATGACGCTCTCCATGACGGGCCGAGAGCGGTCCGAGTACCTGCGCTGGAAGCAGGAGCGGGAGAAGATCGACCAGGAGCGGCTGCAGCGGCACCGCAAGCCCACCGGCCAGTGGCGGAGGGAGTGGGATGCTGAGAAGACTGATGGCATGTGAGTCTCCACCCTGCCTCTTCTGTTTGGCTTCTCGACCTCGGCCCTGACTTCTGACTCTTTTGCCTGTCTCTGGTTTCTCACCCTGTGTATCAGTTAGCAGTTGCTAGGTGATGCTGCGTAACCACCACCAAATCTCAGGGACACATGAAAGCATTTCTTTCTCACGTGTTCACAGGTCTCCGGGTTGGGCTGATCCAGGCTGGACTTGAAGCTGTGGGTCTACCTGGGTGTGCCTTCCCTTCAGGCTCCCTGGGGACGTGCTGGCCGTGGCACTGGCAGATGTGCAGGAGGGAGAGTGGACACGCTTCCCTATTCTGATAGCCAGCAGACCCTGCATTGCTGTGGCAGGAACTTAAACTCTGCCCACTCTAGTGGGTGGTACTGCAGTGGCTACATGGCCAAGGGCACAGATGTGAATTCTCACACAGGGAGGGCATGAAGAGTTACTTATAGTGATTACACCTCTGCATCCTCCCTTCATCCCTCTAACCTGTTCCCCACCAACCCAAACTCCTTATCCCGGTGGCATTATTATCCTCAGGTCTGACTCTGTCCCCTTTTGGGTCCCAGGAAACATCCCGTTAGTCAAACTGAAAGCAAAGGCATCATCCACAGGAGCACTGACTTCCACAGCGAAGACAGAGAGGTTCTGGAAGAGCCGCCAACGGCAGTCTTAAGGTCAACAGCTGTAGTTTTTACATCATCCTGTATCCTCTGCCGTGGCGCTGGCTGAAGAAAGAGGATCTTGTCTGTGTGCCTGGCGGTCAGAGCATTTATTTTTGGATTGTGAGCTAAGCCTGTGCCAGCATGAGAAATGTTTTGCACAGATACGGTAGCTGATCTTTCTAAGGTGTAGACAGGTGGGGCTTTTGGGGAGATGTTCTCAGGCTTAAGACTGAGAAAGTAATTGTTTTCCTCTTATGTCCTCAGAGCAGCCAGCAGCAAGTCTCACTACTGCACATGTGCAATGATTTCATGAGCAAACGTTTATTGAGTCCCTCCTATGTGTCTTGGAAGGTTCTAGGTGATGGGGATATAGCCGTGAGGAAAATGCTTCTGTCTTCATGGAATTTAGAGTCCAGTGGGAAAGATGGGCAATGAATAGAGCTCATGTCAGATGCTGAAGATTAATGAAGCAGAGCGTGGAGAGGGTTGGAGGCTGCTGTTCTGGACTTAAATAATATATGTAATAATATGTGATTAGGAAGTTTAGGAAAGCCTCCAGACTGAGGGCTGAAGGAGGTTAGGGGGTGAGTCGCTGAGAGATCTGAGGAAGAGCAAAGGCCCTGAGGCAGGAGCTCCATGTGGTAGGAGAACTTGCTTAGCTGGGGAGGTGAGAGAGTGACAGGAAATGAGGCCGGACAGGGAGCTGGGGATCATGTACTTTCCAAATTTTTGTTCACGGGCGGGCAGGCTGTCAAATACTGAATTTTTTTCTTCTGTATTTGTCACTATGATGTCAAATTTGCCCCTTGCCTTTCACCTGGTCCTGTCCTCCTTTTAGTCAGTGACATTCCTCACCTCTGCCTGCTTCTGGTTGACCACCTTGCCGTCTGTGATCTTGATTTCTGACCCTGGCCCCCATCTCTCCCCCTAATCTCTTCCCACCCTCCTGTTCGCCCTGTGCCCCCAGCTGCCTGCTCACCCCCTTTCTCTTTCCCCAGGTTCAAGGATGGCCCAGCCGTGGCCCTGGAACCATCCCACCGCTATGGTGAGTGGGAGTCCTTGGCGGGGTGAGGCAGCTGGCTGGGCCGGGGCCAGGGGAGGGGTGGGCGTGGTTTGTGCCATGCCCTCCACCCCCAACTTCCCCTGGGTTCTGTTGCAGATGACCAGGCCTGGGCCCGGCCTCCCAAGCCCCCCACTTTCAGGGAATTCCTGTCCCAGCACAAAACTGAGGTCAGCCGTAGAAAGAGGAAGAGCGGCCGACCTCAGGCCAAGGCAGCCCCCCGTGCCTACAGGTGGGGGCACCCCTTCCCCTTGCATGTGCACCAGCGGGGCTGTGTGGCTCTACCCCTGGCCATTCTCTGGCTTGTGTGTGGGAGGGTGTGTCTGTCTGTCCTGTCTTGGCCCTGCCTGCCTCGGGCACTCGTCTCCCTGTGGGTCAGGAACTTGGTTTTGGGGGTGTTGGGGCCTGGCTCTCCACTTTGCCCTCATCTGTCCTCTCCTCCCCTCCCATCCGAGTCCTCTTCTGCCACTTGGCCCTCCTCCATCTGTCTGTCCCTGACGGACACGCCCACCATTTCCTCCTCCTGGGTGCTCCAGCGTGCCAGCTCCCCCCACCCAGCTGAATGTTGCAGCTCTGTCTCTGGGGGGGCGCTGGGGGTGGGGAGCCCTTCCTCTTTCCACCTGGGCTTCACCCCATTCCTCTGTTCCCTCCAGTGACCACGATGACCGCTGGGAGACGCAGGAGGCAGTGTCCGCAGCCCCTGAGCCCACACAGCCCTCTACCCCTGAGGAGGCGCCCATGCAGGTAGGGTGGCGTGTCATCTCTGGCAGGTGGTGTGAGAATGCCCAGGGCCCACACCCTCTCCCCGACCTGCCTTGTGTTTCTCACAGCCGCCCGAGAGCCCGGCCCCTGCCCATCAGCCTCCTGAGGACGAGGACGAGGGTGAGGAGGGCGAGGGCCAGGAGGGCGAGGGTGACGACGGGGAGGCCGAGGAGTGGGAAGACATGAGTGAGGATGCGGAGGAGGAAGCGGTCGAGGAAGAAGAAGAGGCTGATGAGGAGGGAGAAGAACCAGCCCGGGACCACCGGCCCCACGAGCCTGAGCCCAGCGGGAGCCCCAGCGGGAGCCCCAGCGGAAGCCCCAGCGGGAGCCCCAGCGGGAGCCCCAGCGGGGAACGTGGCGACGAAGAGCCCGCCAGGCCGGAGGAGCCCCTGCCACTCCCCCAGGCCCCTGCCACGCCTTCCAGCCCCTTCTCGCCCACCGGGGGCCACCAGCCTGTGTCCGACTGGGGTGAAGAGATGGAGCTGAATTCTCCCCGGACCGCCCATCCGGCTGACGCCCTCTCTCCGGGTGAGGCCTGGCCTTTCGGAAATGCATGAAGCTGGCTGCTTGTGTGTGTGCTTGAGGGGTACATGGGGGACCCTCAGGCTCAGCCCCAGGACCCCGTGTGTCCCACCGCCCTGGTGGCTAGGGAGGATGGGCCATGCCTGCCTCTGGAATGCCCACCCCCAGATCCTGCCCTTCTGCGAGCTATTCAGAGTGTCCTCCCCAATAAAGAGTTCACTTTCTCCAATGACCCTCCCCACGTGTGTCCTTGAACCCCCCTCTCACTCCCCAAGGGCCTTCTGTCTTGGGTGGGGGGATACTTGGAGGGGAAGGGGCTTGACTGGGCCTCCTCCTCCTCCAGGAGGAGACCAGCCAGCCCCTGCCTCCTTGAAGAGTGGGCCCAGCCTCCCAAGAACCCAGAAAGCTGAAGAGGAGGGGTCTGAGACAGCTCCAGGTGGGGGAGCGGCTGTGCGGTGGCCTTCTTCCTTCCGCTTCCTCTTGGGTTGAGGGGAAGAGGGTTTGGGGGGAGTAGAACGGGGTGGAGTGGGTCTCCACCATGGGTGTGGGGAGCAGCTGGACGGGGGTGGGATTACGCTGCTGGGAAAGGTGGGCGTGAAGGGGGTGGGGCTAAAGGAAGGACTTCCCACGGGTCGAGCCGCTAGGAACTGAGTGTGTATGGGGTTTGCGGGTGAGAAGGTGGAGCCAGGATGGGATTAGGATTTAGAGGCCCATCCCAGGGGTTCTGGAAAGTAATCTAAAAATAAGGGGGTGGGCTAGGTTCAGGGGGAGGAGCTAAGGGCAGGATTAGAAATTTAAGTAGGTCATAAATAAGAATGGGGAGGGGCAGAGTAATAGATTTAGCTGTGGGCGGGATTAGAGTTTTGAGGTGTAAATTAGTAAATTGGGGTAAATTAGAATAGAAATAGGTAAGATAGTGGGGTAAAAAAATTGGGGTAAAATAGAATGTTGGGGCCAGCGGACCTGGAGCCAGAGGCCAACCCTATCTCCACCTCCAGCAGGTGGAAGCCAGATTGTGAACCACGGACCTCCCCCAGGAGTGGGATTAGGATTTCGAGGCAGAGCCAAGGAAGGTCTGGTTAGGACTCAGGAGGTGGGCAAGGGAAGTGAAGGGTAGGTCCTGTAGGGCAGGCGTGATAGAGGTTGGCTTAGGCCCGTGGTGGGGTGGGCCCGCGATCCGAGAGGACGGAGTTTATGGTGGTGGCTGAGGCCGGGGTGCCCAAGCGCTTTGCCTTTGGGTCACGTGACTGCGATCTCGTTATATCAGATTATGTATTCGATTGTAAACAGGGTACTGCTGGGGTGGGTGTTGCTGCGTGGGTCCACTCCGAGGATTAAAGGAGTCTGAGACTCGTAAACCGCTTAACGCGGGGTGGGCGGCAGCCAGGCTCAGTGGGGCAGAGGGGCGGGGCTAGAGCGTCCCGGGTCCGGCGGTAGGGGTGCAGGGGTTACTGCTGCCCTCCAGTGACCACCCCTTCTCTTTCCAGAGGCGGACCCTGAGGGCCAGGAGACGGCGGAGATCACCGACTTCCAGAGGGTGCGTTTCTGCAAAGTGGTGGCGGCCGCTTCGCCACCGGGGGCCGCCCGCTGACCGCGCCCGCTGACAGTGCCCTCTGCGCTCTGCACTAACCTCCTGCCGCCTCGCTCCTCTGTCCTCTGCTTCCGCCACACTCCAGTCAGGAGAGGGTTAAATGTAAGGGGGGAGGAGCCAGGGATAGTGAACCGGGTTGGGCCAGGGCAGTAGTCCCGTCTCACAAATGGGGGGCGCTGTGGCACCGGGGTGGCTGAGACGTCCCCGAGTTACCGCCTTATGGAGGCCATGGGGGTCTAGGTGCCAGTTCCCGGGCCGTTTTCCGCTTCCAGGAGCTTACATCTGGGGCATGGCGAATAGCCGGTGACTCCTGAAGGACTTGATTTCCTCGGCCGCCAGCCCGGTCCCTATTAAACGCAGTGCTTCCGCTAACCTTTGAACTGTGTTGCTGGCGGGGGCAGGCTGGGTTGCTGAGCTTGGCGGGCTTTTTCGTGGCGGAAGAGGCGGGAGGAAGGGGGTCTTTCTTCCTCCACCCCCCCTGATACGTCTTCCCTCCCCCCCTCCCACAGGCCTCCCCGAATTCCTGAAGACGCTGCTGGGAGGGGACTGAAGCTTCCCCGCCTTGATGGGGAGGGGGAGGCAGGAGGGGCTTAGTCTGGATCTCCGGGCTCTGCTCTCTCGTCCCCGGAGCCCACTCTGGACCCCATGGTTTTAGAGAGGGAGAAATTGAGGGTGGTGGGGGAGGAGATGGGGGAGGGGGCGTGATTGGTGTGTGGGGCGGATCTGGAGCTTTGGGTTGTGAGCTTAGACCTCAGGACACAAAGTATGGAGAAGGAGGCACGTCCCGTGAGGGGGCGTGGTTAGGGTGACTGGGTGGGGCCAGAATTCTGGTGTATGGAGTTAAACCATGGGACGGAGGATGTTAGGATGTGGGATGGAACCACGAGAGCAGGTTTAGATGGGAATCCGTTATGCCGGTGTGGGGCGCAGCCAGCGGCGGAGGGCGTGGTTTAGAATGGGGTGCGCAAACTAGTGGAGAAAGGAGGTGGAGCCTGGACCGAAGATGGGTGAAGGTAAGGGGAGAAGAGGGTGGGATCGAAAGTTGGAGTAGAGTTTAGCTTGGAGAAACGCAAGTTACAACTGGGGCGGGACTGCGGCTAAGGAAGGGCGGGACTTAAAAGGCCTGAGCTTGGCAAGGGAGTGGTGGAGCTAGATGCCTGGAAGGAGTCCGAGTTCCGAAAGGGGACGGGGTTAGGGCGCAGGGAGGAGGACAGAAAAGGGAGAGCGGAGCTAAGCGCCGGTACAGGTATAACATCTGCCTGGCCAGCCTGGCGGGTGTCGGCTGAGCCGAGACTTAACGTTTGAGAAAAATCGAGGTATTGCGTGCTTGGGGCGGGCCCAGAGCCAGGTGGGGGCGGGGTCAGACGCTGTGATTAAGCCTTAGGTTGATGATGGTTGGCCGGAGGCTGAGGAGGGGGCGGGCTTACGACGCGGAGGAAGCCCGCCCGCGCGGGGGCGTGACCACGCTGGCGGGGGCGGGGTTGGACGAGGGAGTGTTAGAGCGCGAAGGCGGTCCTCCGGAGGGGGCGGGCCCAAGGGGCGGGTCCTGTGTGGGCTGTGGCGCTGGGCCGAGTGGGCTGCGGGGATGCGGGGCACGAGCTGCGTGGGTGGCGGCGGCGAGAGCCCGGGTGGCGCGGGGCTGAGCGAAGGCCCGCGGGGCCGCTGGCTGCGCCTGGCTCCTGTCTGCGCCTACTTTCTCTGCGTGTCGTTGGCTGCCGTGCTGCTCGCTGTCTATTACGGTCTCATCTGGGTTCCCACGCGGCCCCCTGCGGCCCCAGCCGGCCCGCCGCCCAGCGCGCAGTCCTCTCCCTGCGGCGCCCGCGCGGGTGCTCTTCCTGCCTCGGTGCCCGCTGCTGCGTCGGTCTCTTGTCTCCTGGGAGCCCCTGGCGGGCCGCGACCCCACCTCGAGCTGCCGCACAGCCGCCGCCGCCGCCGCCACAGCGACCCCAGCCGCCGCCCGAGCCGCCAGACGCCGGGGGAGACGCCGGAGGCCGCGGGGGGCGAGGACCCGGGTAACCCTCCTTTTCACCCAAGATGGACCGCCGGCCCTCGAGAGCCCGGCGCCCCCGCCGCGGATGCGCCGTTCCCGGATTGGGGTCTGGCTCCCTCTTCATGACATCGTGTAGCGTCTCCGGAGCCGTCATCCTGAAGAATGGGGGGCGAAGAGGGTCTGGCTCTGGGCCTCGCCCCTCGCAGCTTCTCCGCCGTCAGGCCGGTCCTCCACCATCTGGCCGACCGCAAACTGATCTTTGCCTCCTGACCCTCCCTCTTTAGGGTTCTGAGTACAGAGTCTTCAGCCCGCCCCCCTTCTCCCTGAATCTCCGTATCCATCTTCCACATGCAATAAACTCAGCCCCAGCTGCCTCGTGCTGTGTTTGTCGTGTTGTCTACAGAGGTGCCGCCCCTCTCAAGTTTGTGAGGGCAAGTCCTTCCTGGCATCTGATCTTCGTTTCTCTCCCTAGGTGGGCTGTGTGGGTTCTCCCCTTCCCTCGGGGGGCCCTTTTCTTCTTCCATTGGTATCATGTATTTTCTGGGTTGGGGTGAGGAGAAGAGGCTTGTCGGCAACAGGGTAGTTGAAGGTCAGGCAGTGTGAAGGACTTTGCAGTTTTTTGCATGCTTGGGGCAGAAGTCAAGTTCCTCTGGAGGGGAGCAAAGGGTCCGGCCTCCTGTTACAGCACAGGAGATGAGAGATGGGATGATATCAGCAAGAGCTGGGTTTCTGGGAGCTGTGATTCGTATAATTATAATGTCGGGGACAGAGGCTAAGTCATCTGGAGATGTAAGGGTGCTGCTGGGAGAGAATGAGGCCTTCTTCCTGGAATCTGAGAGATGAGCATGGACGGGTGGTGGTAGAGCTTCTCTGCCCCTCTGGAAATCACAGAGGAAGTTATCAAAGCACGCTGCTGCCTTTGAAGATTAGTACAACCTCTCTGGTCTGCAATGCTGCTTGCAAACCAAGGTAGAGAAACTCCAGTCCTGCTAAAAGAGTCAGAGGTGGTCGAGTCCATTTTCCCATCCCGACTACTAAGGCCTAGCTCTGGGCAGGGCGTAGGACCCTACAAGCAGGAAGTGGTTTCCTGTCCAACTACCTCCCTTGAACCGGAGACTTCCCCAGGATGGTGAAGCTGAGCCTCTTTCCTAGACTGGGACATCTGTGGATATGTACCTGGCTAGGAATGTCAATCCGTTGACCTCCTCTGCTTCCTCTACCCCTCCAGCACCATTTCCCAGAGGGTGTCTCCAGAGTGAATGGGACTCAGGCAGCCAGCACCTTTTTCCAGTTAGCGTAGATGGTGGTTAGGGGCACTGACCTTGGGCCAAGACACCCAGTTTCAAATCCTAGCTCTTCCTCTCACTAGCTGTGTGACTTTGGGCCGGTAACTCAACCTCTTTGGTCCTGTAAAATGAAGATGATCATAGTATTTATCTCATGAAGTTTTCTCTGAGGATTAAAGAAGCTGGTGATTTGAAGCCCACAGAACAGTATATGTTCTTTCTCTCCACCCACCTCTGTCCCTTGGGGTTTTAAAAACCATAGCTTGGATCTCAAGGAATATCCAGTCAGCCCAGAGCCCTGGACACCAGCCAATGGTGAGTTAGAGGGAGGGACTCCATCTCTGTTCCCACTGGCCCCCTTCTCTCTAGTTCTCAACTCACTTCTCCCAACCCGTTTTCCTGCTCTCTTGGTTTCTCGTCTGTGTGTCTCCCTCACCACTGTCTCCTCTTCCCCTTTTCTCTTTGTCTCTCAATTTTTGTGTGTCTCTGTCTGATGTCTGTCAATATTATCTCTGTTTCTATCCCTCACTCTGTTCTGACTCGCTCGCCTCAGCTCTCTCTCTATTTCATCCCGCTTCCTCACCTTTCTCCCCCCCATCTTGATCCAACCCCTGCTTCTCATTTTTCCCGTAGTTCAGCCTCCCTCACTCCCCTGTCTCCTCACCCCCCTCTTTTGTGTGTTTCTCTTCCCTTCTCTCTTCCTGTTTTTCGCAGGCTCTCTTTTGGTCGCTGTCTCTTGATCTTTCATTTAACAAATATTTATGCAGCACTTACTATGTGCCAGGCCTTACTTTAAGCACTGAGGACACAGCAGGGAACAAAACAGGCAGAAATTTCTGCTCTCAATGGAGCTGACATATCAGTGAAGAGACAGACAAGAAATATAGATGAATAACTTAAGTATATGTTATTACTATCAGGTAGTAATAAGCACAAAGGAGAAAAATAATCAGGGCATAGGGGATAGGGAGTGATGAAGTTGCTGGTTACTGGCTAGAAGCCTAAGAGAAGTGAGGGCAGGACATGCAGATCTTGGGAGAAGAGTGCTCCAGGAATCAGGAACAGCAAGTGCAAAGGCCCTGAGGCTGAAGGTGCTTGGCTTGTTCAAGGAACAGCAAAGAGGTCAGTGTGGCTGGAGCAGAGTGAATGAGAGGGAGGGCAGGAGAAGGTTGGGGGAGAGAGAATGGGGGTAATTTGTGCAGGGCCCCATGGGACAGGGTGAGGACTTTTACTTTGATTGAGGTGGGGAAGTGGGAGGCTTCTGAGCCCGACATAGGTGTTAACAGGACCCTCCGACTGCCACGTGGGGAATGAACTGCAGGGAACGGGGGTGCAAGCTGGGAGCCCAGTAAGGAGACTACAGCCGTGATTCAGGTGACGGACGATAGCGGCTAGACCAGGGTGGTGATGGAGAGGCAAGGAGAGGTGGGTGGTCAAATTTGTGTGTATGAAATACCCATGGCATATAAGTTACTATTTTAACCATTCTGAAGTGGACAGTCACCACCATCCATCAGTCTGACAGCTGTGAAAGGAGAGAGGGAAAGAAGGACTGGGTCAGAGGAGCCTTTGGCTGTACGTCTGTGGGGTGGGGGTGGGGTGTGTGTGTCTCTGGGGCGGTCTTTGAGCAAAGGTTGCCCATCAGAGGACTCCTGGGTGGGGCTGCAGTGGGCTGGCACTAGTACCCACTGTGTTCTCATTGGGAGCTGCCCAAGGGAGGCGCGGCCTTGGCACCAATGAGGTGGAGCTGTCAGACAGCTGTGCTGTTAGCAGCAGGATCTCTTAGAGGGAGATCTGAGCAGCGCCATTCCATGGCCACCACAGGGATCTAACTGTTTCTAGTTCTTTCTGGCCTCATCCCCAGGCGGCTTCACCTGGTGCCCACAGATCCAGGAACCTGTGAGCCCCTCATTCCCATCCTAAAGAGAGAGGGAGGCCTAGTTCCCTACTGATGAGCCAAAAGGCTTGTCTTCAGTCTGATTGGATCAGCTTGGGTCACATGACAACCCCGGAACCAATGCCTGTGCCAGGAGGGTTAGACCAATCAGGACCTACTGCTGGATCTGGCCAAAGCCGGCAGACTTGACAAATCCTCAGCCAAACTGCAAGGACTGGGGCTACCAGGAGGGGGCGCTAAAGAGTCGCAGTCCTCCAGGATCCTGCCGTTCTCCCCCACGTCCAAGTTGAAGTCGAAAATTTACAACAATCAGAGCAGGAGTATGGGTAGATGACGTGTGAAAGGCCTGCCGATAGAATCCCCTATCCCTTATCCGTAATTCCGAATTCCAAAAAGCTCTGACAACCAAAAAAAGAGTTTCTTCAGGGGGTCATTTTGGCCCAGTCTCACATGGCGGCAAGTCAGCTAATATGCGTTCTTAACACTATTTATCTCCGTTGGTGTGAATTTTCACACATTTTGCTGCAAATATATTAACATGTCTGATGGAGCAGGGTCTGCTTCAATCCCCTGGGAGCATTACATAATATATGGCATTCGCTCAGAATTACCTTTCTAAAATTGGAACAGTTCTGAGTTCTGAAACGCATCTGTCCCCAAAGACTTCAGCTAAGGGATTGTGGACCTCTAATTGGGCACGCTGCCAAACCTAGATTCATCTTAATTATTTGTTCAACATTTATTTAATGGC
Source organism: Globicephala melas (assembly GCF_963455315.2). Classification (NCBI taxonomy): domain Eukaryota; kingdom Metazoa; phylum Chordata; class Mammalia; order Artiodactyla; family Delphinidae; genus Globicephala; species Globicephala melas. Next base: position 8,415,128 of record NC_083332.1, on the reverse strand, counting down.
TTTGGGAAGAAACTCATTTTCCATTACGATCTTTTTTTAAAAATAGAGAATGAGTTCATTTACTAAATCCCTTTTGTTAACGATATGCTATTTTAGTGTGTGTGTGTCTGTGCATGTGAAAGTGTGTCTGTGTATGACTATGTGAGTGTGTCCATGTGTGAAGCTGTGTCTGTATGTGTGTGAAAGTATTTCTGTGTGTGTACATATGGGGGTCTGTGGAGAGATGGTGTGTGTGAGTGTGTGTTTGATCTTGTCTGCGTGTCTGTGCCCGTGTGTGTTTGTGAGCATCTAGTTATGTCTGTATGTAATTTTGTGTGTGTGCATGTGACCGTGGATCTCCGTGTGAATGTCTGTGTGTATGTGTGTGAATGTGCAGGAGAGGAGACATGGTTCACGGTTTAAAGTTAATATGCTGAAATAAAATCCTCATTTCTCGCGACCATCTCTGCTTCTGTCTTAGAATTTCAGCGAACTCCACAAAACGACTCAAATTTTGCGCTGTCAAGCAATACCTTATACTTCCACTAGAGGTCGCCTGTCCACCTGGGCCAGAAGAAACTAATTCCTGGGAGTTTGTAGATCCTTGCAGAGAAGTGCCAGGGACAGCTAGCTCAGGCTTGCCTCAGCTGCACATAGAGCAGCAGTTCTCAAACTTACTGGTCTCAGGATTCTTTTACACCCTTAAAAATTCTTGAGAACCCAAAGAGTTTTTTTGTATGTGTGTTATATTTATCGATATTTAAGCATTAAGGGGCTTCCCTGGTGGTCCAGTGCGTAAGACTCTGCGCTCCCAATGCAGGGGGCCAGGGTCCGATCCCTGGTCGGGGAACTAGAGCCTGCATGCGTGCTGCAACTAAAAGCCCGCATGCCTCAGTGAAGATCCCGCATGTCGCAACTAAGACCTGACACAGCCTAAATAAATATTTTAAAAATATATATTTAAGTATTAAGATGGAGAAGTTAAAAATTATTTAGTAAGTCATTTAAAAATAACCATGATAAATCCATTGCGTTTCTGCAACGGTTTTATTGTGGTAAAATGTACATAACATAAAATTTACCATTTTAACCATTTTTAAACATACAGTTGAGGGCTTCCCTCGTGGCGCAGTGGTTAAGAATCCGCCTGCCAATGCAGGGGATATGGGTTCGAGTCCTGGTCCAGGAAGATCCCACATGCCCTGGAGCAACTAAGCCTGTGAGCCACAACTACTGAGCCCACATGCTGCAACTACTGAAGCCCGCGCGCATAGAGCCCATGCTCCACAACAAGAGAAACCACTGCAATGAGAAGCCCGCGCACCACAACGAAGAGGAGCCCCCGCTCCCCGCAACTAGAGAAAGCCCGCACGCAGCAACGAAGACCCAACGCAACCAAAAATAAATAAATAATTTTTAAAAAATGTATACAGTTCAGAGGCATTACGTAAATTCACATTGTGTGCAACCATTATGATCACTCATTTCCAGCATTTCTTTTTATCTTCCCAAACTGAAACTCTACTCACTAAACAATAATTCCTCATCACCCCCACACCAGGTAATCTCTATTCTACTTTAGGTCTCTATGAATTTGCCTATTCTATGTACCTCATGTAAATGGAATCATACAGCATTTGTTCTTTTGTGCCTGTCTCATTTCACTTAGCATCATGTTTTCAAAGTTTATTCATGTTGTAGCATGTGTCAGAATTTCCTTCCTTTTTAAGATTGAGTAATATTTCATTGCACACAGATACCCCATTTTGTTTATTCATGTGTTGATGGACATTTTGAAACATTGCATTTAAACATAAATAACATTTTAAATGAGAAATGCTATATTTTCCAAAATAAAAAAAATTTAATGAGAAGAATGGCATTATTTTACATTTCTGAGAATAAGTAATGTCCAGTTCAAGAGAAGACAACTGGATTTTCAGAGTTGCTTTTTCACTTGATCTGTTGCAATATCACAAGTCATCTGGCCTCTGGAAAATTCTGGGTGAAGTCCAGCCAAGCCATGGGAAATCCTGAGAGTGGGCTTTTCCAGCCTGTTAACCGCCAACCACACCACCCTGAAACTTATGTGGTTGTAAAACCGCCTTTAGCCTTCCATGTCATCTGCATTTAACATCTGGTCCGGGTACAATTACTTATGATTTTGCCAGTATCATCTTGCTATGTGGTCCATGGATCGTAAATAAAATAAAAATAATCTGGTGGTCATACAGTCACACTGCAACTACGTAATGATGATGAGTCTGTGGATATACTGCTGGTAATGTATCAATTCACTATAGTTGGGTAACAAACAATCAAAACCTGTGTGTGATGTACACATATTGTAACCAAAAGTGTGGTCCAGCTGCTCACAGCTCAAAAGCCAATAAAGAGGCAAGGTTGGTGGCAAGGAAAGTTTTCTTTACTTTGGTTGCCAGCAACCAGTGGTGGGGCGGGGAGGGTGGACACATGTTCAAAGGCTGACTTTCCCCCCGCCCCGACAATCAGGAGGCAAGAGCTTTTATAGACAGAGGGAGGGGGCTCCATGCAGAAACAAAACAATCCGCTCTGACAGTCGTCTTGAAATTGGTCATCAGTGGTCTGATTAGCATCATCTTGATTGTTTTAAGTACAGTTAATCTTCAGTTCCAGGGTCGGTTTGTTCCCATTTCCTTGAGGCCAGTTCTCAGAATTGTGGCAGCTTATGTCATGGCTACACTCTGGTCATCATGTAGTTAACTTCTTCCACTTGCTGGAGTTTTCAGTATCAGACAGCTCACAGGATAGGCTCAGAATATTATCTATAGCCCTTGAGAAGGAACTAAAGGTCCTTGACTATGCTTAATGACTAAACTATTATTATTATTTAGTCTTGTTGGACTGATTTCCTCTGTTTCTTCATTTTCTCACTTCTCTGATTAAACTTATTCTTGGGCTAACATTTTTCCACAGACGAAAGGCAGGTGGAGGACATGCGGAGGGGGAGGGACCTTAGGGTCTTGCTCCGTTTCAATATGAACATTTATTTAGCTCATGCTGAGAGTCACCTAGCTGATTGTGGCTGGATAGCTCTACTGATCTTGGCTGGGCCATCCCATATGTCTGAGGTCATCTGGGGCATGATTGATTGGGGCTGGGCATGGCGGGCTGCCTCGCTGATCTTGACTGGGCTGCCTCAGGTGTTTGTGGATGGGCTGATCTTGGCTGGCCTTGGCTGGTGCATTCAATGCTTGGGACCAGCGGTCTATCCCAGGACCTCTCCTGTTGATGGCAGAGGTGTGAACTTAACTATACAGGTACATGTCAAGCCTCTGTTTGTGTTCTGTGTACCATCATACTATTGGCCAAACAAGTCACATGGCCAAGCCCAATATAAAGGGATGGAAGTATTATACATTCCTTCCAAGGAGATGAGGTGGATGGAGTGAAGACTTCTGAAGAGTAATCCAATCTGCTACAGGTGGTCATGTCCCAACCTAGGCCACCATGTGGGGGGAGGGGGGGTTGGGGAAAGGGCCTGGACGTTGTGTTCAAACCTGAACCTGAGAACCAAAGTATGAGCATCCAGTAAGGGTGATATGAACGGCATGAATATTAATATTGTGCCTCAGAGAGGTTAAATAGTAATTTGCAGAGCAGTGAGTGTGTGTGTTGGGGGGATGAGTGGGTGGGAAGATGAAAATCCAGGCCATCTGACTCTGAACTGTTTCATTTCACTGTTTATTTTGCTTCTTAGCCCAAACCATATGGAGAGCCCACGTGCAGACACTCTGGTTTAAAATCCTGGCTGTGCTCCCACTTGACAGCCAGAATCAACTGTCAGTCATGTGAGTAAGCCCCCTGGGACATCCAGCCAGCCAAGCCTTCAGATGAGTGCAGCCCCAGCCAGCATCCGACTGGCCAAGGGAAAATTAAAACTATGGTCAAGCGTGGACTAGTTCTTAGAATTTGCAGGCTGAAGTGGTACATATTCCTCCTTCTCATGTTTCACTGGGCAGGGAAAGTCACATGGCCCCGCCAAACCTCCAATAGGTGGAACCCTACCATGTGCCCAGGAGAGCCACAGTATTTGAGACCGTCTCTACTGACTGTCACAAATGGGTTGTTTCCTGCTCTGAACCACGAGTCACACATTCTGCAGATCCTCTGTGAAAGACACCATTTTTGACTAGAAATTGGGCTTGCTTTCTCTTTATAACAGAATAGAATCACCATTGCCCACTAGTGTCACAAGTAAAAAGTGGCCACAAATCTCCCCACTTACACCCTTTGCATTTGACTTTGTAGCTCCTCCTTTCAAGGGATAACATCAGTTTCCCCACCCCTTAAATGTGGGCTAGCCTTGACCAATAGAATGTGGCAGATGTGATGTTGTGTTAGTTCTGAGTCTAGGTCTTGAGAGTCTTTGTGTCTTCCGTTTGCTTCCTTGGAAAGTTTCCACTGCCAAGGGAATAAGCCTGGGCTAACCTGCTGGAGGATGAGAGCCTGAACCAAGAAGACCACAGGCACCCATCCAACTCCCGGAAACAGGGCCACCTACCCAACCCACAGCTGACTTCAGATGCATGGGTTAGGTCATCCAAGACCAAAAGAACCATTCAGCTGACCCATGGATCTGTGAGCAACAAGAAAAGTTATTGTTTTAAACCATTAATATTGGGAGATATTTGTTACATAGCTGTCTTTGTCCATTTGGGCTTCTGTAACAAATTACCATAGACTGGGTGGCTTAAACAACAAATATCTATTTCTTATAGTTCTGGAGGCTGGGAAGTCCAGGTTCAAGATGCCAACAGATTCTGTGTCTGGTGAGAGATCACTCCCTGGTTTGTAGACAGCTGCCTTCTTGCTGTGTCCTCACATGGCAAAAGGGTCAGAGAGCTCTCTGGGGTCTCTTTTGTAAAGGCACTAATCCTATTCATGAGAGCTCCACTCTCATCACCTAATCACCCCAAAGGCCCTACCTCCTAATTCCATCACATTCGGGATTATGTTTCAACCTACGAATTTTGGAGGGGACAAAAACATTCAGTCTGTAACAAGAGCCATAGTTAACTGATACACCACGGGTTCTTCATTTCTTCTCTTAGTGTGACAATAAAGGCCTTGGAACATTTTAACACTTTGTCAGCCAGTCCTCTTTCAGAACATTGTTCAGAGGATGAGAAATCTTTTTGTTGTCTGTCCCCACTGCCCAGGAAGCCTGGGGCTCAGGACTGTGGATGATTTCCACTTTCTGGCAGAGGATGGGAGCAATGATGGTAAACCCCTAGGAAGTGCTTGGCACTGAGTTGGATAGGGAACAAGGAGAGAGTGTTTCTTGTTATCTATTCTGTTTTCTGATGTCCTAAAATTCCCACTTTACTGTGACAAAAATAATCAAAGTGTGGTTTTCGTCAAGAGAGAAGAGGCAGCTGTAATTCTGGCTGTCAGATTGATAGACAGAAACAGCAGATGTTGTAAGGAAATGGAGAAGAGGGAGAGACAGGAAAAATGAGACAAGGAAAGACCTGGGAGATGGATAATATGTGGGTTTGGGAAATGGAAATGGAGATTGAGATAAAGACCAAACGGAGATGAAGTCGCTGGAATTCTGAGAGGTGTAAATTGAGAAACACCTAGACAGGTGTGTCGGGGGTCCCCAAGACAACTCTCAGGTTTAGAGACTTACTAGAAGGGCTCGCAGAACTCAGAAAGGCTGTCATAGTCATGTTTATGGTATATTACAGTAAAAGGCTAAAGATTAAAATCGGCAAAGGTAAAAGGTGCACAGGGCAGAATCCAGGAGAGACCAGGCACAAGCTTCCAGGGGTCCCGCCCAGTGGAGTCATAGGACAGTACTTATTTCTTTCCAGTACGTCATGTGATGACACGCATGGAGTACTACCAATCAGGTAGCTCACCTGAGCCTCCATGTCCAGGGTTTTCATTGGGGGTCAGTCACATAGGCATGAAGAACCCAGGGACCATTATTCTGTCTACCACACTGTACAATGGAAAGTTAGAAAGAAAAAGGTATAAACTCCTGGGACCTGCAATGACATGATGAAACTCCAGAGCATTTTACTGAGTGAAAGAAGCCGGGTCAAAAAAGAGAAAATCTTCATACTATGTGTTTCCATCAGTATGAAGTTCTAGAAAATATAAAGTAATGTATAGTGACAGGAAGATCAGTGGTTTCCTGAAAAAGAAGGTGGAGGGAGCGAGAGATAGATTACAAAAAGCCACAGAGAAACTTCTGAGTATTATGGAAATGTTAGTTAAATTGATTGTAGTGATGGTTTCACATACATATTTCTTTTTAAAAATAATTTCTTTATTTAATTAATTTATTTTTGGCTGCATTGGGTCTTTGTTGCTGCGTGCGGGCTTTCTCTAGTTGCGGTGAGCGGGCGCTACTCTTCATTGCGGTGCGCAGGCTTTTCATTGCAGTGGCTTCTTTTGTTGCGGAGCATGGGCTCTAGGTGCGTGGGCTCCGTAGTTGTGCTGCACGGGCTTTGTTGTTCCGCGGCATGTGGGATCTTCCTGGACCAGGACTCGAACCTATGTTCTCTGCATTGGCAGGTGGATTCATAACCACTGCGCCACCAGGGAAGCCCCAGCACTTGGTATCTTAATCTGTTCAGGTTATTGTGAAATGCTTAGAACAGCCCCTGGTACCAGGCAATGGTTTGATGAGCGTTGGCTATTATTATTATTATTATTGCTGGTGGTGTTGTTTTCCGCCAGCCTTTGAGAGGCCCTCTCCTTGACGCATCCTTCAGAGTTTTCCTCCCAGTCTCCCCGTGGTGCTTACTGCCACCTCCTGTGTCTCAAATTCCACAGTGCCGAAAGTTCTGGTGAGCCAGTCTAGCCAGGATCAGAAGCCTGTGTGGACCTGCTGCTGTTAATTCACAACATCTTGCCTCAGAAGCCACTGTGCCCACAGCTGAGAGCCTTGGCATGGATTGCTAACATCTGACTGGCTCTGGGCTTCCTGTGGTTGCTGGCAGGCTGGTGGCTGACCACAGCTATACCTCCTTGGGGTGTGGTAGCTGCAGCCCCCTTCTCAGTCCTGCCCCTCCACATGGGGTCAGCTCTGAACGGTCCTAGGGACTTGAGGTCACAAAACCACGAGTCTATATGCCACTTGGTCACAATCCTTTTCTGCTTTCTCTTTCCGTTGCGTAAATTTTAAGCCTCTCAGGGCTACTTTAAAAAAAAAAAACAAGCTGGGACTTCCCTGGTGGTCCAGTGGGTAAGACTCCGTGCTCGCAATGCAGGGGGCCCCGGTTCGATCCCTGATCGGGGAACTAGATCTCGCATGCGTGCTGCAAACTAAGAGTTCTCATGCCGCAACTAAGACCCGGCGCAGCCAAAATAATAAATAGTAAAAGAAAAACCTTTCATTGAAATATAGGACACAGACAGAAAAGTTCACAAACCATAAAGGGGCAGCTTAAGGAATTTTCACAGTTGAATGTCTCTGTGGGACCAACAACCTGATCAAGAAAAAGAATGTTTCTAGCCCCCAGATTCCTCTCTGCCCCAGTGCCCCTTACCATGTCTACCCCTCGAAAATAACCTCTATCCTGGATTATGACACCAAAGCCTAGTTTTGTCTGCTGTGGACCTCATGTAAACAGAATTATACAGTATGTACACATCAGCGTCTGGCTTCTCTCATGCAGTGGAATCACTCTGAGATTCAGCCATGTTGTTTGTTGCATGTATTAGTTTCCTTCTTTTCTTTTCTTTTCTTTTGGCCACCCTGTGTGGCATGCAGGACCTTAGTTCCCTGACCAGGGATCGAATCCGCACGCCCTGCATTGGGAGCATGAAGTTTTAACCACTGGAATGCCAGGGAAGTCCCCTAGTTTTTTTTTTTTTTTTTTTTTTTTTTGCGGTACGCGAGCCTCTCACTGCTGTGGCCTCTCCCGTTGCGGAACACAGGCTCCGGACGTGCAGGTTCAGCGGCCATGGCTCACGGGCCCAGCCGCTCCGCGGCATGTGGGATCCTCCTGGACCAGGACACGAACCCGTGTCCCCTGCATCGGCAGGCGGACTCCCAACCACTGCGCCACCAGGGAAGCCCTTCTCCTAGTTTTTTTAAATATTAGTTTTTGTATTCTTCTCTGCTGCTATATAGTATTCCATTGTATGAATGTACAATGTATTTATCCATTCTACAGCCGATTGGATACTTTTAGATTGGATTCCAGTTGTTGGTTATTATGAATAAAGCTTCTATGAACACTCTAGTACATTATTTTGCTGGACACATGTTGGGTTCTCTATCAGGTAAATACCTAGTAGTGGGATTGCTGGGTCATAGGTTAGGTGTGTATCTAGTTTTAGTAGATGCCATGTTTCTTAAATTAAAGCAGCCCTTCCTGATGCTGATCTGACCTCTGTCCTCTAGGATGTATTTTCCCATTTGCCCACTGGAATAGAGTTTTAACAGGACACAGGAACATCCAACTCAAGACCAGGTTTTTCAGCCTCCCTTGCAGTGGTCAGCTGACCATGTTTCAGGCAATGGGCTGTGAATGGGAGGCCAAGGGTACCACTTCTGAGTCTCATCCTTAAAAGGTTTGGGCATCTGTGCCCCGTCCTCTTTTTTCCTTTCCTGCTCGGATGAGGTGAGAGCCAGCACAGCCATCTTAGACCCCACAGTGGAAGCCATGAGTTACACTGGTTTGTGAGAGAGAAATGAACTTAAGGGGAATAGTCAGAGATGGGTCCCCTGGTCAGATTGTGTGTGTGCCCTGACATGAAGCGCTGTCTGGAAAGGGTACCTCTTTATACGTCACAAAGGTTTTGGCTGGGCTAATGGTGGCTCCATAGCAGGGCTATCCTATAGAAATATATATTTTAAATTTATTTATTTTATTTATTTACTTTTGGCTGTGTTGGGTCTTCGTCGCTGTGCTTCAGCTTTCTGTACTTGCGGCGAGCGGAGGCTGCTCTTTGTTGCGGTGCGCGGGCTTCTCATTGCAGTGGCTTCTCTTTGTTGCAGAGCACGGGCTCTAGGCGTGCAGGCTTCAGTAGTTGTAGTGCGCGGGCTCAGTAGTCGTGGCTCACGGTCTCTAGAGTGCAGGCTCAGTAGATGTGGCGCACGGGCGTAGGTGATCCACGGCATGTGGCATCTTCCTGGACTAGGGATCGAACCCATTTCCCCTTCATTGGCGGGCGGATTCTTAACCACTGCGCCACCAGGGAAGTCCCTATCCTATAGGAATATAATGTAAGCCATGAATGCAAGCCTCATAGGTAATGTTAATTTTTCAAGTGGCTGTGTTAGAAAAGAAACAAATGAAATAATAACATATTTAATAATATAATTGTATTTTAGATTAATATCAACAATATAAACATATATTAATATATTATAGTCATAGTAAGATGTTAATATTATGTAGTTATATTGTAACATATAATGATGTTTTAAAATGTTTTAAATTATTTAAAAAATTTTTATTGGGGCTTCCCTGGTGGCGCAGTGGTTGAGAGTCCGCCTGCCGATGCAGGGGACACGGGTTCGTGCCCCGGTCCGGGAAGATCCCACATGCTGCGGAGCGGCTGGGCCCGTGAGCCATGGCCGCTGAGCCTGCACGTCCGGAGCCTGTGCTCCGCAACGGGAGAGGCCACAGCAGTGAGAGGTCCACGTAACGCAAAAAAAAAAAAAAAAATTATTGGAGTGTAGTTGATTTACAATGTTGTGTTAGTTTCAGGTGTACAGCAAAGTGAATCAGTTATACATATACATCTATCCACTATTTTTTAGATTCTTTTCCCATATAGGTCATTACAGACTACTGAGTAGAGTTCCCCGTGCTGTACAGTAGGTTCCCATTAGTTATCTATTTTAAAAATGATCTTTTTTTTTTTTTTTTTTTTTTTTTTTGCGGTACGCGGGCCTCTCACTGTTGTGGCCTCTTCCGTTGAGGAGCACAGGCTCCGGACGCGCAGGCTCAGCGGCCATGGCTCACGGGCCCAGCCGCTCCGCGGCATGTGGGATCTTCCCGGACCGGGGCGCGAACCCACGTCCCCTGAATCGGCAGGCGGACTCTCAACCACTGGGCCACCAAGGAAGCCCTAAAAATGATCTTTACTATGTAACAATAACAATAATATATAGCTGACCCTTGAACAACATGCGTTTGAACTGGGCAGATCCACTTACTTGCGGGTTATTTCCCAATAGATATAGTACCTGTACTTTCATTTTACAGATTTTTAAATTAACTAAGTGTGTGGAAAAGTTTGTGTTCGATTAGAGATCACAATATGTGGAATCAAAAGAACTAGAGTTTGAGTCCTGATTCTATCCAAACTGTTTCCACTTCCTGCCCTTGGGTGAGTCATTTATCAATTCCTTTTTGTTTTTGAGACAGAGAGAGCAGTACTAGGATTTTCGACCACATGGGGGTCAGTGCCCCTAACCTCCACTTTCTTCGGGCGTCAACTGTAATTAATAATATATTATACTTAACACAATTTCTCCAAAATTTTATTATTTGAACATGTAATACAATATAAAAATTGTTGAGATGTTTTACAATCTTTTTTTTTTTTTCCAGTAAGTCTTAGAAATCTGGTGTGTGTGTTATACTCAGGGAGGGCACATCTCAAGTTGGACTCACCACATTTCCGTTACTCAGTAGCTGCATGTGGCTGGTGGCTGCTGTATTGAGCCGCCCAGGTCGGGTCTTGAGGAAGAGGATGAAGAGACACCAGCATAAAGGTTGCTAATACTGAGAACGATATTTGTACCCCCTCTGCCCTGCAAGTCCATTTCTAGAGAGTTATCTGCAATAAGTCCTCGTACACAGGCACCAGGATGTATGTGCAAGGCTGCTCATTGTGATATGGACAAAAATATTGGAAACAACCTAAAGTTCCACCAACATGGAAGTGATCAAATAAACAGGTTTCAAACTAACAGTGGACTTACGATGCTGTTACAAAAACATGAGGGGCTTAAATGTACTTACAAAAACATTGTTCTGAAAAAATAGTGATAAAAACACATTATTGGAACAATTGATGAAATGTGAATGAGGATGGTGCCTTACATAAGGTGTTGTATCACATTTCCTTTCTGCTTTTACTATCCCAGCCACTTCCTTTTAAATTTGAAATTACATCAACATAAAAAGTTATAAGAATTATTCTGAGAGGCAGTTCATAACTTCGCTAAAGGTCCAGGACATAGAAAATGTTAAGAACTCAAGATTTGAAGGCAATGCACAACTTTGGTCCAAAAATCTTAAAAAAATCAAGCGGGTGTGACCTTGCCTCCTGAGTCTCCCACAGCTCAGGGACCCTCTTTTTTTTTAATTAATTAATTTTTGGCTGCATTGGGTCTTCATTGCTGAGTCCCGGTTTTCTCTACTTGGGGGCGAGCAGGGGCTATTCTTTGTTGTGGTTCGTGGGCTTCTCGTTGCGGTGGCTTATCTTTGTTGCGAAGCACAGGCTCTAGGCGCGTGGGCTCAGTAGTTGTGGCGCTCAGGCTTAGTCACTCCGCGGCATGTGGGATCTTCCCGGACCACGGCTGGAACCTGTGTGCCCTGCATTGGCAGGCGGATTCTTAACCACTGCGCCACCAGGGAAGTGCCTCAGACGCCCTCTTGAGGTCAGGGTTGGTATAACAACCACGCATTCCTACCAGCCCCAAATCGCCACAACTAGACCTTCAAAATCCTCCCCGAGTCACGTCCACAACACATGGCTTCATTTAGTAGAACAGAAACTTGCCGAACATCGTGCACTCACATATCCATTCCCAAACACAAACACCACATTTGTAAACGTCTGGGTGAATACACTCCAAACTGCTAATAGGAGTTTCAGAAGGTTAGCAGTCAGGGGATTTTTCAATGCTTTTTTTGGGGGGTGGGGGTGAGGAGGGCATTTCTGGATTGTTCAAATGTTTACAAGGTGCATGGATCATCTTTGCAATAAAAAGAAAGCTAGATCTTCACAAACTGAAGCTTGCTGGAGAAAAATACTCTTTGTGGAGGAATGATGTGGGTGGTCTACAGGAGAGTTGCAGACAAGCATGGGAAAAATGAACCTGTTCCTGCACCCGCCGTAATAATCATGCTCATTGTGGTAGACTGAAGAATGGTTCCCAGTGATGTCTGCATCCTAATTCCTGGAACCCAGGGCGTGACTTTATATAGGAAAAAGGACTTTGCAGATAAATTAAGGATCTTGAAATGGGAGATTATCCTGGATTATCTAGGGGGTCCTTAAATGTAATCACAAGGGTCCTTAAATGAGGGAGGCAGAGGGAGATTTGAGACACACAGTAGGAGGGCAGCAGATGTGACCGTAGAGGCAGAGATTGGAGTGATGTGGCCACAAGCCAAGGAATGCTGGCGGAGACCAGAGCTGGAAGAGGCAGGAACAGATTCTGCTCTGGAGCCTATAGAGGAAGTGTGGCCTTGGCGACATTTTGATTTCGGATTTCTGGCCTCTAGAACTGTGAAAGGATACATTTTTGTTGTTTTATGGCGATTTGTTACAGCAGCAATAAGAAACTAAATCAGGTAGAATCCTTCCCTGCCCCAGACTCCAGCGTGTTTCCACAAGAACCCAGAATGGGGCTGGAAAGGATGGTGGTGGCTCTGGGTGTGTGTGTGCCAACTTCAAAACTCTAGGGAGGAAGACGGAACAGTCCCCAAGTGCTGGGCCACCTCCACAGACCTGCTTTGCCTCTCTGGGCCTCAATGGAACCTGGTTGGGAGGCTGGGTCTCACAATCCCTGTTTCCCAGGTTTAAGCCAGTTGGACCCCTGAGATTTTCCACTGCTATCTGGGGCCATAGAAGGAAAGGAAGATATCATCTCAAATGGGGCAAACCAAGGCCTGGAGAGGGGCTGAGCCTAAATGGAGTGTGGGTCTCTTTCCTCTGGCTTCCTCCCTCCTGGGACCTGGAACTTCCTCAGGTTTCGGAGCCCCTGCCTCCTTCCTGTGGCTGGGAGGAGGTGATCAGGTCTCTCTGGGTGTGTGCCCCGCGGAAGGAGCCCTAGACCAATGAGAACTCCAGAGGGGAAAGATGGGTCATTTCCTCTCCGCCTCTCTGCAGAGTCACTTGGGGCTTTAAAAACCACAACCCTCAGGCAGGAGGGAAACTTTGATCAGCGGAGAACCTGGGAGAAACCTGAATATGGTGAGTCTTGGTGGGGGGAGTGGGGGGCAGACACCCTCTACCCTTCTGGGCTCCGTCTGCTCTCCCCACTCGCCCCTTCTTGCTACCTCTCCCCCTTTCCTTCCCCCTCCTCCTGGTCCTGGATCTCCAGCCCCCAGCCCCCTCCTTCTCCCCTCTCCCTCATCTCAGACTCTCCCACTCCAGGTCTGAGAGGCAGTTAAAAGTTAGATTGTCAAGGGATTATAGGGCCCACGATTAGCTTCGACTTTTTCTTTTTCTTTCTGTTAAATAGCTCCAAACCCCTAAAGGGTATTCCGTGAAACTCCCTTCCCTCCCCAGAGCTTCAGATTCATTGTAGCTTCCCCCAGAGGCAACGGTGGGCACCAGTTTGTGGTGGATCCTTCTGGAAACAGTCTACAGGTGCTCCAGGGCAGCGTAGGGAACGAAGTAAGGAGCAGTTTGACACGAGGGTCATACTGAAATGGGGTTCAAACCCTGCCTTTCCTGTGTAATAGCGGACGAGACCCGTCTTTCTGAACCTCCTTCTCTTTACCGCGAAGATGGGGATAGTAACCCTACAGAGCGGAATCTACATCGTAGGGTCGTGGAGAGAATTAAATGAGATAATACACAGAAAGCTCTTACAGCAGTGCCTGGCATACAGTCGGCCCTCAATGCTTGTGACATGTCTATCCTTTCTCCCCCACCCACTCTATAAAGGGGAGTCTCTCTCTTTTTTTTTTTTTTTAAAGGGCTTCAAATGCTTGGCTTTTTAAAATTAATTAATTAATTTATTTTTGGCTGTGTTGGGTCTTCATTTCCGTGCGAGGGCTTTCTCTAGTTGTGGCAAGTGGGGGCCACTCTTCACGGCGGCGCGCGGGCCTCTCACTATCTCGGCCTCTCTTGTTGCGGAGCACAGGCTCCAGACGCGCAGGCTCAGTAGTTGTGGCTCACGGGCCTCGTTGCTCCGCGGCATGTGGGATCTTCCCAGACCAGGGCTCGAACCCGTGTCCCCTGCATTAGCCGGCAGATTCTCAACAACTGCGCCACCAGGGAAGCCCAAGGGAAGTCTCTTTTACACATTGTCCTATGTCTTTTTTTTTCTTTCATGAATAACATATTATATTATTGCCCAGCGTTTATTGAGCGCCTACTGCATGCCAGGCACTGTGCTAGGCACTTGACACATGAATTTTGACTTAAACCGTCTGTGAGGAAAGTATCATCCCCATGTACTTCAGGGAAATTGCCTCTTTCCTTTTATCAGCTATGTGATATGCCAGTGGGAGTTTCCATCTCTTATCAAAGGAGATTTAGGCTGTCCAATACTTTGTCTTTAAAACCAAAATTAGGGAATTCCCTGGTGGTCCAGTGATTAAAACTCGGTGCTTTCACCGCCAAGGGCCGGTGTTAGATCCCTGGTCAGGGAGCTAAGATCCCACAAACCACGTGGCAAAACCAAACCAAACCAAAACAAAACCCAAATTATATCTTTGGACCCACATCTGGGTTTCCAGAACTGCAAATGCTGAATCCAAGGCATGGGCAATTTTTACTTTAACAGATATTGACAAAACTTGTACCAATTTACATTCCTCATCTACAGAGCATGAGAGTATCTACTTGTCTAGACCCCCATCTGCATAGTTCTATGGAATTTTTAATTTTTGCCAACCTGAAAGGCAGTTCATTGCATCCTCAGAGGATCTGAAGGCTTGTCTTTTTCTCGTGGCTTTTAAAATGCAAGTGCTTATGTTTCTTCGTGCTCAGGGATGCTGAGTCACAAAGATTGCAAACTCAAGAAGGTAAATCTGAGTCGAGATGCTCGCCTCCACCCTTGTATCCCATGTCTCAGAGGACGCTGTAATGGTTTCAAGTGGTTCTGTGGGTGGATTGTTTAAAGACGTGTGTCCATGTAGGAACAGGGAGAGGGATATTCCGGAAAAAAAAGAAAACTGTGCCTTCTTCGTATTTACTAGCTCTGACAGCATTCCTAAGTGAGTCTGTTGTTTCCACCGTAATGGAGGGGACAGTTGGCAGGACTTTCCTGCTGTGAGGATGGCGAGACTGAAGCCCAGTGAGGGAGGGAAGGGGCTGGGGCAGAGTTTACCACCCACCAGCTGCTTGACTGTAGTCATGTCATGCCTCCTTTTTTAAAAAAATATTTATTTATTATTTATTTATTTAGCTGTGCTGGGTCTTATTTGTGTCATGCATGCGGGATCTAGTTCCCTGACCGGGAATCGAACCCAGGCACCCTGCATTGGGAGCGTGGAGTCTTAACCACGGGACCACCAGGGAAGTCCCCTGTCATGCCTCTTAAGTCTTTCCACTTTTCTTCCTCCCCTGGGCATCACCCCCATCCAAGCCACCATCTTCGCTGGCCTGGGTCCCTGCCCCTGCCGCCTCTCTGGTCCTCTTGCCTCTAGTCTTACCTCCTCACAGCAGCCAGAGGGATCTTTCTAAAGAGAAACTCTCATCTAGTCCCTCCTCAGTTCCAAGACCATCCATGGCTCCCCATTACCCCAGAATAAATACATATCCTTTAACATGGCGTCTGTGGCTCCTCCCACCTCGTCTTGGCTACCTGCCAGCCACACTGATGTTCGTTCATTCTTCTGGTGTGTGGACACTCCTCCCTGTTACCTTGTGGCCTTTTGCCTTGAATGCATGCCCCTCACTTCCAATACACTTGAGATCTGGTAGCCTCTCAGAGAGGGCTCTGGAGTTGGACTCTCAGAAGTTCTCTCCTACCTCTGCCACTTGCTAACTGCGAGGACTAGGAAAGGTCTCTTAAGCTCTGTAGCCTCAGTTTTCTCATCTGTAAAATGGGTGTTGCAATGGCAACAATGCTCATAGGGTCGTCCTGTGGATTAAAAGAGATGATACATGGGACTTCCCTGGCGGTCCAGTGGTTAAGACTCCACGCTTCCACTGCAAGGTGCGCAGGTTCAATTCCTAGTTGGGGAACTAAGAACCCGCATGCCACATGGCCTAAATAAATAAATAAATAAGCGAGCTGATACGTGAAAAGGACTTAGAACAGAGCTTGGCAATTCTGAGTTCTTTCCTCGTAAGCATCTTCTTCACCTTGTTCTCCTCCTATTCATTCATGACTCCTCACTGCCACCACCCTAGTGCAAGCCACCACCATCCCTCACTGCAGCTAGACAATCCCAGCCTCCTCTTCTTAGCTTCTGATCAGGAGGCATTTCTCCACACAACAGACAAGGGTTCTTGAAATGAGCCTGTGAACTTAGGAACAATAAGAGTACCCTGCCTTTGGGGTTGTTGTGGCATAAATACTGTGTTTAGGGAATTGACGAACTAACACCTGGGAAGCATGGAGAACAGCGCCCAGCACTTAGGAATCACTTAGGAGCCCCAGACCTGTGCTGTCCGAGACGGTAGTCACCAGCCACATGTGGCTGGTCATTTAATTAAAATGACAGAAAAGTAAAAGTTCAGTTCCCAGACACATCTGCCACATTTCATGCACTCAACAGCCACAGGTTGGAAGGTGCACATCTTGGAAGGTGCACATCTGGAATATTTCCATCAGTACGGAAAATTCTGTTGAACGGTGCTGTGGTTTTATTTCACCAAGACCCTTCTCCTGGTCCCACACCAGGCTGGATTCTCTATGGAACACACTCAGTTACCATCCCTGGGGATTCATTTCTCTCTCCCAGTAGACCATAACCTCTCCAAGGGCAGGTGCCAGGTATGTCAGGAACAAATCCCCTAGCCTGTTAATATTTGTGCAATGAAGAAATATCATTAGAATCTTTCCTAGACTCCTAGAATGGTAGAACCATGAATTCTTCTGTATAGTCTCTATAACATCCATTTTGGGGGGAAAGGACGGTGCATTCACTGGTATGGCTCTACATATAAGAAGAACAAAAGCATGTATGGTAAAATCTTCCTTCCAATGCTTGCCTCCAACCCACTACTTCCCCTCCCCAGGGGGAACCACTGTTACAGATTTCCTGTCTGCTTCTGGAACTAGTCTGTGCATACACAAGCAAACACACACACACACATACACACACGGAGAGATAGAATGATAGAGACAGAGGGGAGGGAGCAGGGGGGAAGGAAGGGAGAGAGAGAAAAACTGAGAGAGTGAGAGAGAGAGAGAGGTTCCTCTTTTGTAGGTAGCATGCTTCACACACCGTTCGGTTCTTACTTTTTCTATTTCACCCTAGATCTTGGAGCTCTTTCCACACACATCCTTACGTAAACTTCCTCATTCTTTCGGCGGTTGCATAGTGCTACTTTGCCTGGATTTGCCGTCATTCATTTAGTCAGTCCCCTCTTGCTGGATGCATCAGCTATTTCTAGTCTTCGTAGTTATGCTGCGATGGCAAACCTTTGCAAGCCTTTTTTATCCGGAGCATCCTAGAAACCACAAAGGGTTAGAGTTAGCATCTTTTTTCTGCACTCGTGAAGTCAGTGAGAGGAAGGGACCTCGTGAGTTCATTCCAGAAAAGGAATTTTGTCAGCTGATGAGAGGGATAAGGGTGAGCGTGAGAGCAGGGGGTGGGGAGGCTCCCCTTTTCGAGGTCTGGCTTATTCTGCAGCTAAGCATGGCCGAGAGCTTGTGAAACGAGCAGGGACAAAAGTTAGTTTCATGTATCATGTCTGAGGTGGACCTTTAAAATATTTAACATCCTGCTAAGGGGCAGAGCCCCCCCTGAGCAGGGTCTGGGGCCTCTTACCATGCCCGGCATTAACCCTGTAGCGATCCGAGCATGGGAACTGGGGGTGGGGGTCCCAAAGTAGAAAGATGGGAGGCCAGGGTTCTGGGAGTGGGGATGGTACAGGTGGGTGGCTCAGGGCAGGGGCTCGTTATCAATGGAAACAATTCAACAATTTTAACTTTTTTGAAACATTTTCACACTTATAGAAAAATTACAAGAATAATACAAAGAACTTCCATATACTCTTTGTCCAGATTCTCCAAGTTTGCTTTGTCCATCTATCATCTATCTATCATCTATCTATCATCTATCTATCTATCATCTATCTATCATCTATCTATCATCTACTGTCTTTTTTTCCTGAACCAGTTGAGAGTAAGTTGCAGGCATCATGTCCTTTGCCCCCCCAATGTCTCGGTGTCTCCTTCTCAAGAACAAGGACATTCATTTACACGAGCACAGCGCAATGATCAATGTCAGGAAATTTACTGTTTGGTGAGATACTATTATCTATATGCAAATGGTGCGATACCAGATCATATTCAAACTTGCTCAATTGTCCAAATAATGCCCTTTAGAGTGAATTTGTTTTTCCTGCTCCAGACTCTGGTCCAGGATGTCACATGACATTGGGTTGTCCTGGCTCTTTCGTCCCCATTCATCTCTTGTCTTTATGACACTGGTATTTTAATTTTAATTGAGTATAATTCACGTAATGTACAATTCACCATTTTATTTATGTATTTATTTATATTAATTTTTATTGGAGTATGGTTGCTTTGCAATGTTGCGTTAGCCTCTACTGCACAACGAAATGAATCAGCCACACACACTAATTCACCATTTTAAAGTGTACCATTCAGTGACATTTAGTACATTCAAGATGTTGTCCCATCACTATCTGTATCTATTTCCAGAACCTTTTAACCACCCTCAAAAGAAACCCCGTACCCATTAAGCACTCCCTCCCTGATTCCCTTTCCCCAGTCCCTGGCAATGACTAGCACGTTCCCCATCTCTATGGATTTGCTTATTCCGGACACCTCATGTAAATGGAAGCATATGATACGTGACCTTTTGTGTCTGACTTCTTTCGCTCAGCATAATGTTTACAAGCTTCATCCACGTTGTAGCTTGCATCAATGCTTCATCCCTTTTTATGGCTAAATAATATTCCACGGCACGGGTATAGCATACCCTGTTCATCCACTCATCAGCTGACACTGACATTTTCCCTCTGAATAATTTAATCACTGCTATGGCTCTACCAGCAAGTACCCTGGACCATCAGCCCTATGGACCCAGTTGACCTTAGGGTAACATAAAGGAACTAGAAATAAGAAACAGTTGTTCAGAGAAAGATCTGAGCTCTTCAGTAATTGTAAGATCGATAAATAATAAGAGCATTACCATTTCTCGTCTCCCTAGAGTGTACTAGGCATTTTGCCAGGTGCTTAAACATTTTTCATCTTATTTAATCCACGAGCTGGGTGTTTAGTGGGTATCAACCTCAGCCTGCAAATTTAGGTGCCCTAAAAATCCAGCTCTTATTATTATTTTTTATTTATTTACCTTTTTTGCCGTACGCGGGCCTCTCACTGTTGTGGCCTCTCCCGCTGCGGAGCACAGGCTCCGGACGCGCAGGCTCAGCGGCCATGGCTCACGGGCCCAGCCGCGGAGCGGCATGTGGGATCCTCTCGGACCGGGGCACGAACCCGTGTCCCCTGCATCGGCAGGCGGACTCTCCACCACTGCGCCACCAGGGAAGCCCTATCCGGTCCATCTTTAAATCTCCCAGGTTGTCTCTGAAGTATCTTCTTTCCCATATGATTATTCCAATTGGATCCAACCAAGGTCTCCATTTTGCCTTTGCTTGATATGCTTCTTAAACCTCTTTTAATCCATGACACTTCCCGTTCCTTCCCCTGCCCCCTTCTTTTAATCTTTTGGCCGCACTGCACGACATGTAGGATCTTATTTCCCCAACCAGGGATTGAACCTGTGCTCCCTGCATTGGCAGCACTGAGTCTTAGCCACTGGACCGCCGGGGAAGTCCCTCCCCTTCCGTTTTAAAAACGCCATTTATTTGTGAGAGTAACAAGACCATTTGTCCTGTAGCGTTTCCTGAGTTCCGATGGGGCTGATTTTGTCCCTGTGGTGTAAGTTAACGTGTTCCTCTTTCCTCTGCTTTTCCTGTAAACTGGTAGTTTTAGATCTTGATTAGATTGACCTTTTTCTTCTTTTTTTTTTTTTTTTTGCAAAAATTACTTCATAGGTGGTGCCGTATCCTTTCTACTGCATCACATCAGATAGAGCAAAAGTCTACTTGTCTGTCTTCTCCAGGCGCTGAGGCTGAATGGAGGGTGTGCAGTGCCAGCTCAACCTGTTTATTATAAAGTTCCTGTCTGTTTTTCACCTGATGGTTTTATTAGGTGTTGTTGATTGTCATCCAGATCCATGTTTCCTCGTCTATCATTCCTTCTGCAAGTATTATTTTTAGATTCTTCTCTAAAGAAGGCCCTCCCACATTGACTCTTTTTAATCCCTGAAATAGACTCTGTACAGAAATGGCAGGATAAGTGCTTGATTCATTCCCTTTCCAGAATAAAAATATGACCAATGGGCTTATTTGCTTTTATTACCATTATGAACTCATAGATCTTTATTATTAATGTATTTTATTGCATCACAGTTATTGTTTATTATTATTGTTATTATTATATACGCAAATTGTACCATCTTTTGACTCGTGGGAGCTTTTTCAGGCTGTCTCTTTGATATGTCCCTCTCATTATTTAACATTTTTTCTTACTTTCTAGTGTGAGATGTTCTGGGCTCATCTTGTATATTTTCTGTCCCAGAACAGGAAACAGCCTTTCTCCAAGGAGCCCTGGTTCCTTTGAATGCCGGGTGGTAATTAAAGACCATAATCTGTGCACTAAGATACCCTTTGTTCTTGAACTCATATCCTTCTCTATTCCTTTCCTCCCTTCTGCCCTGCCTCTAGCAAGGTACATGTCTATTTCTTATTCTTATTTCTTCTTCTTCCTCTTGCCGCCCCTAAATATTTTCTCTCTGCTCTGAGACTGAGGTTTTGGAAGAACGATAGCTAAAACTGAAGGACTGCTATAGGAGTTAACCAGGAATGAAATGGAGGCATGAAGCAGTAATGGAACTTGCAGAGGGCCACGTAGGCTTCAAGTAGGACAGTCGGGGTTTGGATCCTAGTGTCGTGCCGAGCCACCCTGGTACCCAGGGCAGAAGGACACATGTGTGCCCCTATCTACACTTAGGAAAATATCCTTCCATAGTTTGAACCAAGTAGAAAAACTAAATAAAGCTTTACCAGCCCCCTTCCCAAAACAACCCCTCCTAAAACCCCATGACTATACGTAAAGCCCCACGTGGCTTGAATGTTTGCATGCCATTGTCCACCTGCAAAACCGCACCCAGCTGAGAATGAAAACTGTGGGCTGATCTGCAGGTTCCTCTTGCATAATAATGCAGGGCCATAAAACAAACAAACAACTGCAGCAGGTTGCCTTCATTTAAAATTAGAATTTTTTTGCACTGTGGTTTTTTTCTGGGGGTGGGGGGGTGCATTCACCTTGATTCTTTAAAATATTTCATTAAGATATTGTATATCTTCACTTTGCTGTACACCTGAAACTAACACAACATTGTTAAATTGCCTATACTCCAATGCAAATTTGAAAAAGAAGTAAATGAAAAATTAAATTTAGGGAATAGCTCAGGACTTGGGCTATCAGTTTTGGATTTATGTTCGTATGATTATTAGCTTATTCTCCTGTAAGGATTAAAGTGCAGAATTAACTTTAAAAAAAGATATTATGTATCTTGATGACTGATGCTCCCTGTCTACCCCTGATGCCTGAGTATATGAGGCCCTGTTGAAACACTGCTGACTCTGGGTAGCTGCTCTCAGGCAGAGCACAGAGCTGCCTCAGTGGGTGGGAGGCAGCAAAAGGGGGTGATACTGCTGGTGGTGGTGTTGGTGGGGGAACTACCCGCTCAGTAATATCATCTCAGTGTGTTGGTGACATTAAAGATGTCTAACAAGCAGTGTGTCATGGGTACTGGCCAGAGTCGATAGTGACCACAGTATTGTAGCAGGCCTAGGCTTTAACCATTTGGTTGCTAGACTCTGGGGAAGTCCAGGGACTTCAGGGGGAGGTGGCAGGATGGCATGGAGACCCATTAACGTGGAAGGGTTTTCACTATTTTAATAAGTGGTATGACACCCCAGCTGGCTCTCAGCCCCCAGCATCCCCATTTCCCCGGGAGAAACCTAAGACTTAAAGAAGTGGAGTGATGGGCTTTGAGTAGCTCTGATGGGCCCCCCCGCCACCTGTCTGCAGACTTATACCATCCCTGCTTCTCTGATTCCACCCAGGACTCCATGACTAATAGCACCTCTGATTACTACGATTATAGCAACTGGACCAATAATCCCGACATACCGGTGGATGACTCTTCCCAAAGTCGCAGGCTGCGTATTCCAGATGTGATCGCCCTGGTAATCTTTGCAGTCGTCTTCCTGGTGGGAGTGCCAGGCAACGCCCTGGTGGTCTGTGTGACGGGGTCCGAGGTTAAGCGAACCATCAATGCCATCTGGTTTTTCAACTTGGCGGTGGCTGACCTCCTCTCCTGTCTGGCGCTGCCTGTCTTGTTTGCATCCATTGTCCTGCACAACGAGTGGCCCTTCGGTGATGCTGCCTGTGGAATCCTGCCTTGTCTTATCCTGCTCAACATGTATGCCAGCATCTTGCTTCTGGCCACCATCAGCGCCGACCGCTTCTTGTTGGTGCTTAATCCCATCTGGTGCCAGAACTATCGAGGGGCCCACATGGCCTGGGCGGCCTGCGGTGTGGCCTGGGCCTTGGCTCTGCTGCTGACCATACCTTCCTTTTTGTATCGTAAGGTCCATGTGGAACACTTCCCATACAAGATGACGTGTGTGCTTGACTATGGTAAGGACGGTTTACGTATAGAGAGGGCCGTGGCCATCATCCGGCTGGTCGTGGGCTTCCTGGGGCCGCTGGTCACACTTACAGTCTGTTACACCTTCCTTCTGATCCGGGCTTGGAGCCGCAGTGCCACCCGTTCCACCAAGACTCTCAAGGTGGTGGTGGCAGTGGTGACCAGCTTTTTTGTCTTTTGGCTGCCCTACCAGGTGACAGGGATGATGCTGTCTTTTTCCCACAAGACAAACTTCAAATTCGTGTCCAGTTTGGATGCCCTGTGTGTCTCCATAGCTTACATCAACTGCTGTATTAACCCCATCATCTACGTGGTCGCTGCCCAGGGCTTTCATACCCGGTTCCTCAAGTCCCTCCCCTCCAGGATCCGGGGCGTGTTGGCCGAAGAGTCCGTGGGCAAGGAGAGCAAGTCCAACACGTTCTCCACAGTGGACACCCCGGCCCTGAAGAGCCAGGAGGTGTAAGGGGAGGCCTCTCTGGCCCCCATCTTTCCGGCGCTCCACCAAACTTCCGGTCCATTCACTTTGCTTATTGGATCTTGGCGAGGTGGGTGGTGGTTGAGTGAATTCGCCTCCATTCCTTCCATCGTTCCCAGACTTGTCCTTCCTCTTCCAGGCGAACCCTTCTCATCACTCCTCATTTCCAAGATTAGCACGTCCTTCTAGGGACCCCCAACCTTTCTTTCCATCCAAGGACTTTGGAAAACAAACAGCAACCAATATACCTGGAGTCCTTCCATAGAACAACACGTTCGTGTGCAGAGAGTGTGAATACATTAGACACGTAGAACCCAGACAAACAGAAACGTTCAAACCTTGAAAAACAGAGTTCTATATTTATTTTATGGAGAGTTGGCAAAAAAGAAAAATGTAACTGGTATCTCAGAAGTTATTCTTGTTTAGTACAAAGCAAAAGTCCATGGACCTATCTCAGCTTTTAGAATTGAGTTGATTTAAAGAAAAACAGTAAGTCAGTATGTTACTTCACTGGGTTAAAAAAAAAGTACTAAGTAAAAAGATGTTATATAGTTATGGCAAAAAGTAAGCAGTGAGGAAGACACCTAGGGTTGGGAAACATTGGTTGGGCCCCTCGAGGGAATGGGGTCCCAGGGGAATTTGCTGTCTTACATTGTCAACTGCTGTTTTGTTTGCGCTGAAAAAAAAATTAAACATTTTATTTTGACCTCATTTAAATTCTCATGCCGTTGGGTTGTAGGTAGTAAAACGGAGTGACCCTGGGTACCTCTGACCTGTTTCCTGCAATAGGCACATCTTGCAAAATGACATTACGATATCACAACCAAGATGACATGAATACGGTCGAGGCGCAGGTCATTTTCATCACTGCCAGGATCCCTCGTGACACCCCTTTCTAGCCACTCTCACTGCCTTCTACCCTCCCCAGCCTTGTCCCGAACCCTTGGCAACCACGAATCCTCTCTCCATCTCTGTGATTTGGTCCTTTCAAGAATGTTATATCGATAGACTCATACATATATAACATACAAAGCATGTAACCTTTGGACTTTCAAAAAAGCTAGTACACACCAGTTGAAAAATGAAAATAAAAAATAATAAATGTTGAAATATTGTGTTGTTTATAACTGACTTGGAAATATTCCTGCTTAGTGTTTTCTGTGTGTGTCTGTGTGTGTGTCCACATTGGCTAGAAATATTGTACAGACCAACAGAAATATGATTTGAGCCACGTAGGTAGTTTAAAACTTTTTACTAGCCACGTTAAAAATTTAAATGAAAAGGATGAAATAATAGTAATATATTTAATAATGTAATGCAATTATATGTTATATTAACAACAATGATATGAATGCTATATTAATTATATTATAATAATTTATTATGTGCTATGTGATTATATGTTACATGAATATCTATGTAGTATATATTATATAATAATTTTGTTTATAATTATATAATATATAAATATGTAATATGACAAAATATATAACATATATCAATACTATATTAATGTATATATGTATGAATATATTATAGTAATATTAGTGCTATTAATATATTTATATATTACTATATATAGAGATATCTAATATAAATTGATAAAATAATAATATAATCAATAATATATTTTCCTTAACTCAATATATTGAAAATATTTTTATTTTGACATGTAATCAGTGTGAAAAATTATTATGAGGTCTTTTACATTCTTTTTTTAATTGAAGTATAGTTAATTTACAATGTTATGTTAGTTTCAAGTGAACAGCAAAGTGATACAGTTATACATATATTTTTTTCAGATTCTTTTCCATTATAGGTTATTACAAGATATTGAGTATAGTTCCCTCCTGTGCTATACAGCAGGTCCTTGTTGTTTATCTATTTTATGTATAGTAGTGTGTATATGTTAATCCCAAACTCCTAATTTATCTATCCCCTCACCCCGCTATCTCCTCTGGTAACCATAAGTTTGCTTTCTACGTCTGTGAGTATTTCTGTTTTGTAAATAAGTTCATTTGTATCATTTTTTTTAGATTCCACATATAAGTGATATCATATGGTATTCGTCTTTCTCTGACTTACTTCACTTAACATGATAATCTCTAGGTCCATCCATGTTGCTGCAAATGGCATCATTTCATTCTTTTTTATGGCTGAGTAATATTCTATTGTATATATGTACCACATCTTCTTCATCCATTCATCTGTCAGTGGACATTTAGGTGGCTTCCATGTCCTGGCTATTGTAAATAGTGCTGTTATGAACATTGGGGTGCATGTGTCTTTTCTAATTAGAGTTCTCTGTGGATATATGCCCGGGAGTGGGATTGCCGGGTCATGTGGTAACCCTATTTTGAGTTTTTTAAAGGAACCTCCATATTGTTCTCCATAGTGGCTGCTACATTTTACATTTTTTTTTTGGTACTGTCTTCAGAATCCTGGGTGTGTTACAGTCACAGCATATCTCCATTCAGACTGGCACATTACAAGTGCCCAGGGAGCCACACAGAGCTGGTGGTCCCTGAATCCAACGACCACATAGATATCGACTCCCTCCTTTTTTCAAGAGCTGGCTGGGTCCAGGGAACAGCCTCCAGCATGGGGCGCTGGGCTGGGATTTTGCCTTATTCCGATGGGAAACATAGCTGAATCCTGCTACTACAGTGTTCTCATGTCTGCCTTGGGGACAACTTTTATTTAAAGATGCTGTCTGAGCACCTAGAGTGACAGGTGCTCTGCAGGACTTCCAGAAGAGGTTGTGTGTGGTTTTTGATAGTAAATGTTGGTACCTGTGCAGACCCTCTAGCAGCAAGATCATTGGGGGAAGACCTGAGCCCCAGCTGCCTTCAGGTCTGATACCCTCTGTAAAGATGCTGGCGATCCCTTCTGCCTGGTCAGCCCACATCCTTCCTTCCACCCTCCTCCCAGCTGCTTGGGCCTCCTCCCTGGCTGGTTCCAGGCCGGCTGATTATCCTCTCTCTCAGTGTGATCCTTCCCTGCCTCCTCTGCAGACTTTCTTCCTCTGCCCTGAAATGTTGGCTTTCTAGAGTTCTCTTGAACAGGCTTCCTATTTTGTGACTTCACCCAATACTTTCACAGTTCTCTCTCTCTCTTCAGGGTGTGGACTCCGTACCTACTTTGCCCAAAATGATCTCGGCATCTTCTCCCAAACCTCCCCCTCCCTTTGCATTCCCCAACCCAGGGGGTGCCCTACCGTCCATATAGTCACCCAAGCCGGCACTTGGGACCCATGCTGGACGCCACCCTCTTCCCACCCCATGCCTTTCATGGTCCAAACCCTCCATCCCCTCCCACTTGGATCCCTGCTCCTTCTCCTGTCTGGTCTCCCAGCTGCTTGGTCTGTTTTTAAAAGACCACTTCTATCGCTATTCTACCTTCCTTCAGGGTGCAGCCTCCTCCAGGAAGTCCTCCCTGACTTCCCACCCCTATGTTCCATCTCTGTTCCTGGCCATCCTCTGGCTTTCCTGGTTTGGGCAGTGGGCTGCAGGCAGTAAGGTCTTTCCTTCATGCTGATTTGGAAAGAAGATGCTTCCCAGAAGCTGGGTCCCACAGTGGTCTTCTAGAAACACTTGGAGGCCAACATGTGGGATCCAGGTGTCTTCTTCAAGGCATCCTCAGCCTGGTGTTGATCCGTGCTGCCCAGGAGGGAAGTGGGTTGAAGGGCCAGGCGATTGTGAAATCTGGAGCCTGGGAAATCTGCTAGGTCAACAAGTTCTAAAGAGGAAGTGGTGGGGAAAGGAAGGGAATGATGGGTTTGGCTGAGTTGGCGGTGTTCCTACCTCCGCACCCCCCCCCCCGCCAAGTCCCCTGTCACGGCCCCACCTGTTGCTCAGATCTGGCTCCCCAAGGCCTGGTGGGTCAGAGACTCCTGCCCTGCATCTGTGCCATGTGACCTTCCCAAGCACCCCATCTCCAACCTCCAGGATGGTATTACTCCAAATTCTTGTTGTCTGATCGGAATATAATGCAAACCACATGCATGATTTTACATTTTTCAGCAGACAAGCAAGAGACAAGCAAAGAGAAATAAAAAGAATCAGGTAAAATGAATTTTGGTGCTATATTTTATTGAACCAAATATATTTCAAGCACTGTCATTTCAATGTGTGATTGGTATAAAAAGTTATTGAGAGATTTTGCATTCTTTTTTTTTTTCATGCCAAATCTTCAAAATCTGGTGTGTATCACAGCATCTTTCATCTCAGATCCAGCTCATTGTTTTCTTCTGGTTCTTATGCAATATATTCTTTTAACTCTCTAATTATAATTTATTAATTATAATAAATCTTTTTTCTTTACCTCTTTGCGCTATTTCTGTTTTCACACAGATTTTTGGTTGTCTTGTTTATTTTCATCTCTGGTTTCAACTTAACATTTTTCCTCCTGTGTCTGCTTATCTTTTTTTTTAAAATTTAATTTAGTTTATTTTTTTATACATCAGGTTCTTATTAGTTATCCATTTTATACATATTAGTGTATACATGTCAATCCCAATCTCCCAATTCATCCCACCCCCACCCCTGTCACTTTCCCCGCTTGGTGTCCATACGTTTGTTCTCTACGTCTGTGTCTCAATTTCTGCCCTGCAAACCAGTTCATCTGTATCATTTTTCTAGGTTCCACATATACGCGTTAATATACAATATTTGTTTTTCTATTTCTGGCTTACTTCACTCTGTATGATAGTCTCTAGATCCATCCACGTATCTACAAATGACCCAATTTCTTTCCTTTTGATGGCTGAGTAATATTCCATTGTATATATGTGCCACATCTTCTTTATCCATTTGTCTGTTGACGGGCATTTAGGTTGCTTCCATGACCTGGCTATTGTAAATAGTGCTGCAATGAACGTTGGGGTGCATGTGTCTTTTCGAATTATGGTTTTCTCTGGGTACGTGCCCAGTAGTGGGATTGCTGGGTCATATGGTAGTTCTATTTTTAGTTTTTTAAGGAACCTCCATACTGTTCTCCATAGTGACAGTATCAATTTACATTCCCACCAACAGTGCAAGAGGGTTCCCTTTTCTCCACACCCTCTCCAGCATTTGTTGCTTGTAGATTTTCTGATGATGCCCATTCTAGCTGGTGTGAGGTGATACCTCATTGTAGCTATGATTTGCATTTCTCTAATAATTAGTGACGTTGAGCAGCTTTTCATGTGCTTCTTGGCCATCTGTATGTCTTCTTTGGAGAAATGTCTATTTAGGTCTTCTGCCCATTTTTTGATTGGGTTGTTTGTTTTTTTAATATTGAGCTGCATGAGCGATACAGCTCATTCTAAGTGCTCAGTAGCCCCATGTGGCCAGTGGCTACCATATTGGACAGCTCAGGGCTAGAATATCTTGATGAACGTTCAGATCATCTACAAAATTGTAACATCTAACAGCTGGAGTTTTATTTATTTATTTATTTATTTATTGCAGTATGCGGGCCTCTCACTGTTGTGGCCTCTCCCGCTGCGGAGCACAGGCTCCGGACGCCCAGGCTCAGCGGCCATGGCTCACGGGCCCAGCCGCTCTGCGGCATGTGGGATCTTCCCGGACCGGGGCACGAACCCGTGTCCCCTGCAACGGCAGGCGGACTCTCAACCACTGTGCCACCAGGGAAGCCCTTATTATACTTCTAACACTCGAAGATTCTGGTGTGACATTCTAGAATCCTGTGATTCAAATAGTCTGTGGCTAATGTTGTAGGATCCCTTGGGTCAAATCACCTATGATTCCAACTTTCTGAAAGTCTGTGATGCCAAAAATTCAGCCTTCAGAGCCTTTGAACTAGATCAGGCGTTAGCAAACTCCAGCCTGCGGGCCAAATGCAGCCCACTGCTTGTTTTTGTGAATAAAGTTTTATTGGAACACAGCCATGCCATTCAATCTGTGGCTGCTTTCATTCTAGCAGAGAGATGAATGACCTCTTGACCAGTAAAAACTAAAACATTTACTCTCACTTCTCTCACCGAAAAAGTTTACTCTTGATCTAGATATTCAAAGATTCTAAGATGGATGGTGATTTTGTAGATGCTAATTTGTTGTACTTTGTACTTTACACAAGTTACAGGCACTCCTTTTTATGCATCAGATATCACGTAATAGTATGTATTGTTCAAAAGAGACTGGTTTCCCCACCTTGGCCACTCATTCTCTGGACTTCTAGAATTCCGTTAGGCTGCACTCCATGAAATTACCAGGCTTCATCTTGTTTTAGGGTGAGGGGGTATAACGGTTTATTTATTACTTAAAAAAACTTGTAAGATACACATAACATAAAACTCACCATTAGTAGCATTTAGTATATCCACAATGTTGTGCAACTGTCACCACTATGTAACTAGTTCCAGAATATTTTCATCACCCCAAAATAAAGACCCCATTCCCATTAAGCAGTTACTTTCCATTCACATCCTTCCTTCCCCTCAGGCCCTGGCCATCATTAATCTGTTTTCTGTTGCCACGATTTGCCAGACTTCAACCTATTTTGACTCACAAAACTGGCAATTTCATACGGGTCAATTTAATAACCTTCTAAGGATGTCCTCATTGTAAGTTTCTCCATTGTTGAGGGGCGGGTACTCAGTATCTCTCAGGGTATCTGTAAAACGAATCCCACTCCCCAAAAAGCCCCTCACTTGTTATAACAGCTGTGTCCCTGTCCCCGTTCACAGCATCCCTCAGATCCCCAGGTAAGATCCCCCAGCTCCAGAGACACCAGAAAGCCTTAGCTTCCCAGAATCTGAGAAACATATGCCCGAGACTCAGTGACCGAGGAGTTTAAGATCAAGTGATCTGAGAAACACATCCCTGTAAACTCAAGATCAGAGAAGGTCTGGGACTTCCCTGGCAGTCCAGTGGTTAAGACTTCGCCTTCCAATGCAGGGGGTGCAGGTTCGATCCCTGGACGGGGAGCTAAGATCCCACATGGCTTGCAGCCAAAAAACCAAAACATAAAACAGAAGCAATATTGAAACAAATTCTATAAAGACTTTAAAAATGGTCCAGATCAAAAAGATCAGAGAAAGTTTGAGCTGATAAAAGACAGTGCTTCACTCAACACCCCCCACCCCCGCCAATGCCTCCCCACCCAATGCTTCTCCCATGTTAGTTTCTCTTTCTGACCAGGATGGGTTCCCACAGGGGCCTGGGGCTGGTGGGATGTGGGGATGAGGAGGCCCCCCCACCCCGAGAACATGGTGGAAGGGGGTGGTCTGGGGCCAGTCTCAGCCAAGACTGGGTCACGCAGAGACACCCCAGCCCACGCTGCGAGTTCTAGTCTCTTGGCACAAAAATAACTTCCTTTACTAACATGAGTTTATTCTCCAAACAACAACAAAAGAAATGATAAATAGGGCTTCCATGGTGGCCCAGTGTTTAAGAATCCTCCTGCCAATGCAGGGGATGCAGGTTCGAGCCCTGGTCCAGGAACATACCACATGCTGCGGAGCAGCTAAGCCTGTGTGCCACAACTACTGAGCCTGCGCTCTAGAGCCCGTGAGCCACAACTACTGAAGCCCGCGTGCCACAACTAGTGAAGCCCGCGTGCCTAGAGCCCGTGCTCTGCAGCAAGAGAAGCCACCACAACGAGAAGCCCACGCACCACAATGAAGAGTAGCTCCCGCTCGCCGCAACTAGAGAAAAGCCCACGCACAGCAACAAAGACCCAACGAAGGCAAAAATAAATAAATAAAATTAAAAAAATAAAAGAAATGTATAAATGTGCCCCCTCAACCTCTAAAGCATACACACACAGTGGCGCAAACACCGAAAACCGCTGAATAAAGGGTTCCGAAGTTGGAATAAATAGGGCCACTTCCTCTTGCTAAGTCTGTCTTCCTAAAATGTAAGTTTAAAAAAATTGATAGCATATGCTTTTTATTACTGCTAATTTAACAAACATGTACACAGCATCTCCTGTGTGCCAGGCGCTGTTGTGTGTATTTTACTTTATTATTATTATTTTTAAAGGTGATTTCCTTCTTTTTTTAAAATTTATTTTATTTTATTTATTTATGTTTTTGGCTGCGTTGGATCTTCATTGCTGCGCGCGGGCTTTCTTTAGTTGCGGTGAGTGGGGGCTACTCTTGGTTGCGGTGTGCGGGTTTCTCATTGCGGTGGCTTCTCTTGTTGTGGAGCACGGGCTCCAGGCGAGTGGGCTTCAGTAGTTGTGGCACGCAGGCTCAGTAGTTGTGGCGCATGGGCTTAGTTACTCTGCGGCATGTGGGATCTTCCGGACCAGAGCTCGAACCCGCGTCCCCTGCATTGGCAGGCGGATTCTTAACCACTGCGCCACCAGGGAAGCCCTGTTGTGTGTATTTTAAATCTCTTTATCCATTTAATGCCCGTAGCTAAAACGTCCATTTCACAGATGAGGAAGTTGAGGCTCAGAAGGGTTGAGGCCCAGAAACTCAACAGTGGGAAACCTGGAATATGTATCTTATCTCTGTGGCTCTCAAATCCATGTTCTCAGCCTCCGTGCTATGCTTGGAAGGAGGTTAGGAACCACTATGCTCAAAATCTTCACATTTTATTTATTATTATTATTTAAAAAATTTTTGGCCGCACCGCGCAGCTTGCAGGATCTTAGTTCCCTGACCCGGGATCGAACCCACGCCCTCAACAGTGAAAGCACAGAGTCCTAACCACTGGACCACCAGAGAATTCCCCAAATCTTCCCATTTTAAAGAGGGAAAACAGAGGCTCCACAGAATGGATAGGACTTGTTTGTGTTTTGTCTGCCTCTGAAGCCTTAGGCCCTGTGCTGGGCACGCTTGGCCTTTTGGTGGAGGCTGTGACTCTGAGCTGTCTCTCTCAGAACATGTGAGGTGGGAGGAATATTGATCTGTCTTCAGGGCTCTGCAGAGGGCAGAAGGGAGGGGCTGGGTGCACAGTTGGAGTCTGGGGCGGGGATGGGGGTAGCAGACAGTGGGGACTTGGTGAGGAAGACCTCAGAGGGCCCTGGAGGGACAGTGAGTCTAGGCCAAGACCCCCAGGCCTTGAAGGTCACACCACATTGTAGATCTGGCTTCCAGGAAGGTGGTGACATTGAGATTGTTGTTGTTGACACTGGGTCAACCCTCCACCCAC
The DNA here is from genome assembly GCF_963455315.2 of Globicephala melas. NCBI lineage: Eukaryota > Metazoa > Chordata > Mammalia > Artiodactyla > Delphinidae > Globicephala > Globicephala melas. The sequence continues at coordinate 8,382,723 of NC_083332.1, read as the reverse complement.
CAGAGCCCGCTCCAGTCTTGCCTGCTGCCCAGTAATTTTGGGATGTGTGAGTCATGGGAAGAATCCAGGACAAACACACCCTGGGAGTAGAAAAAGGCCATTCCTGTTTTTTGTTGCCTAAGAGAATTGGCTGGGACCTGTGAGGTGACGGTGCCCAGTGGAGTCCCCTAGGAGCCCTGGCAAACGGGACCAGCTTGCAGGAATCCACTTACTGCCAGACTCGGGGGAGAGACTGCAGACTTCCCAGGTCCTGCTGTGGGCCTGGATCGTGCTCCCAAGTGGTGTTTGGCCAAACTGGGGACCATTCCTCAAGAGATGGTAAGGATGGAGGGAAGGAGGGAGGGAATGATGGCGTATGCGGGGGGCATTTCCCAATCCTGGCCTTTTATTTTTATTTAAAAAATTTTTTCATTTATTCATTTTTTAATCCTGGCCTTTTAGACTCATTATTTTAGAATCTGGGAATCAGAACTAGAATTTCAGGAGTGGAATCTTATTGCCATCACACTGGAATCCACACCAGAATCCCAGACTCTTGGAATTTACTTGGGCAGTACAACAGGAAAAGCCTTTGTCAAATGGTCCCGTCCATGGCCACACTCAGGTGTGTAGGAAAACAGCCCTTCCCAAACCTGCAGCTTCTGGGGAATCCACCAAACATGCCCTTTGACTCAGCGATTCCCCTTCTTAAGAAAGATCCTTTAACTTCATTTTCACATAGAACACACACACAGAAAAGTATGCACATGAGACTTGAGCAGTTCTGCGTATCTCCACAAGCTGAGGACACCCAGGGAACCAGCATCCCGGTTAAAAATAGCCTGAGCCCAGCCCCAGAGTTCCCTCCACCTGCCCTCACTCCCCATCCCCATCGAATTCTTTTGCCCATTTTTGAACTTGAGGAGAAAGGGATCATTCAGTAAATTCCCCTGTGCGTTTGCCTTTCTGTCCTCAACATCATATTTGTGAAGTCCATCCGCATTCTCGCGTGTGGTTTGTTCATTCTCGCTGTTATAGAATATTCCGCGATATGTTTATTCATTTTCCTGTGAGTGAATATTTGGATGGTGTCCCATCTTGGGCCACTGGGAACATTCTGGTGCATGTTTTTTGGTGAGCATATGCATGCTTCTCTGGGAAGGGGAAAGTTTTCATATATTTGGCTTTAGTAGATGCTCCCCACGGTTTTCCAGGGCAGAAGTTCCAGCCAGACTGGCTGATACACAAACACACGTGTGCTAAGAGCATGCACAAGGGCCCTTGTGATCGCAAGGAACTGAAAGAAATCTAAGTGACCCCTTTGCTTCTCTGTGCCTCAGTCTCCCTCTTCATTCTTTTTTTTTTTTTTTTTTTTTTTGCGGTACGCGGGCCTCTCACTGTTGTGGCCTCTCCCGTTGCGGAGCACAGGCTCCGGACGCGCAGGCTCAGCGGCCATGGCTCACGGGCCCAGCCGCTCCGTGGCATGTGGGATCTTCCCGGACCGGGGCATGAACCCGTGTCCCCTGCATCGGCAGGCGAACTCTCAACCACTGCGCCACCAGGGAAGCCCCTAATGACAATATCTTTATTGTTAACTTTCTGGCTGTAAAATGAATGCATTGTTTAAAAATATTAGAAGTTTAGTTACGTACTTTTCTCACAAAATAGTATTTCGTGAATGTATTTTCATGTTAATACATACATCATTACATACTGCGTTAAAAATAAAAATAAAATGATGGTATTTTTTAGCTTCTTCCATTAAAGGCAAAGCTAACTCGTTTTTTCTTCCTTTCTTCCTTCCTTCCTCCCTCCCTCCCTCCCTTTCCTTCTTTTTTCTGTTGAAGTATAGTTAACTTACAATGTCGTTTTAGTTTCAAGTGTACAGCAAAGTGAGTCAGTTATACATACATATATATATATTCTTTTCAGATTCTCCCTCTTCATTCTTTTACTCAACAAATAAATATCAACTAAGCACCTGCTGTGTGCCGCATGCTACTCCAGGTGCCGGGGACACAGCAGAGCCAGAAGCAGGGAACAGGTGACGCTCTGGAAAATGAGCATAATAATTGTACTTACCTTATAGGGTTGTTCTAAGGGGAATGCCTCGTACATGATAGAAGCTTGATAAATGTCATCTATTATTTGAATGCTTATAAAATAATAATCATGGTAAGTGTTTTATCTATAGGCGTACATATAGAAATATAATTTATTTGGTGTATAAAATAAGAAGAAGATAATAATGCTACCCATGATGATACTTAAATGTCCTTTAGTCTGAGGCTAGTTAATAAGCACAAAACGCCCAGCCCGTGGATTGATTTTGAAGTTATTGTGAAGAAAGGAGTCGGGGTGTCCGGATGGGGAAACAGATCTAAGACATTAAATTGAAAAGATTCAGAGACGGCACAGGGGGTGTTGAACTTTCCCCGACTGAGGTGCTTACACACAAAAAACTCAGATTTGAACCGATAGAGCTGGAAAAGGCGGGGTCTCAGGGTGGAGGGAGAGGGTGTGTGTGTCTCTGTACCGGTGGTTAACACATGTCTAATGCTCACAATGGACTGGGCGCCGTGCTCAGCTCTTCACGCCTATTAACTTGAATTCTCGTAACACCCTCCAAGGGAAGTATATTATTCTCATTTTGCAAATGAGGAAGCTGAGGCACAAAGAGGTTCAGTGGCTTGCCCAAGGCCACACAGCGGATGAGGGTTTGAATTTTTAAAACCTGCACACGTTTTACTTTAGTGATGAAAATAATATGAAAGCGGAGTGCCAAATTCCAAACACACACACACACACACACACACACACACACACAATGACTTGGCCCCTTAGCATCTGCTTGGCAGGTGCCCCAACTTCCTCTCGGCCCTTCCTGTTGTATCAACTCCAGCTGGCACTCTGGGCAGCGCCAGTCAGCCCCAAAGAATCAGCAGAGAGCTGCAGGGTCAGGTTACTATGACATTATGGGGATATCACATGGACCGGTCTACCATCTACCAAGTCCTTACTCTGTGCTTTATACATATTAACTCTTCAAGGCCTCCCCAAACTGGTGAGGTAGGCTCACCTCCGTAACTCACTTCTCAGATGAGGAAACCTCGAGAGAGAAAGCCAACCGAAACTGCTCACCCAGAGTCACAGAGCCCAGTTCTGCTTAGGGTCACTGGCTGTCCTGCCTTCCGACTCTCCCAAACCTCAGATTTTTGGATGGTGATGTTCTAGGGCCCAGAGCTCCAGAGTGGGACTAACACAGCTTGAAAATCAGGTCTGTTACTTGCTTAGCTGAGTCATCCTCGGTAAGTTCCTTAATTTCTCTGTGCCTCTGTTTTCTCATCTGCAGAATGGGTATAGCAATGGTAGGAAAATTAGAGGTTTGTAATAAGGACTAAACGATATAACATTTAAAGGGGCTTGGAGCAAGGCCTGGCACATAACACAAGGTCTCAACAGATGGTGGCTTATAGTAATAACAATAATAATAATAATAACAGCAGTAATAGTTATGATTATCATTCCTATGATAGACAATGTCACTTCTCTGCCCAGCACCCTCCCATGGCTCCCATCTCACGCAGAATAAAAGACACAGAACTTACAATACCTATGTGGCCGCTGATATCTCTGTTTTTACCTCCCATCTACTCCACACTGGTGCCCTTGCTCTTCCTCGAGCATGACCATCATGTGCCCACCTCAGGGCTTTTGCACTGGCTGTTCCCTCTGCCTGGAACTCTCTTCCCCCAGATCCCCACACAGCTCCCTCCCTCACCTCTTTTATGGCTTTGCTCAAATATCACCTTCTCAGAGAGGCCCTCCCTGACCCCTCATTTAAAATTCCAACATAGGAAATTAAAAATTCCCTGTGTGACTTTTTTTTTTCTTTTTGCCGTAGCACTGATCACCTTCTAAAATACTGTGTATTTTGCTTATTTATTCCTGGACTGTCTGACTCCTCCCACCAAGATGTCAGCTCCAAAGGGAGAGAGGTTTTTGTCTGTCTTGGCCCCCCGCTGTGCTTCTAGTGCCTGGACCAGCAACTGTGCTGGAAGGATGGCTGGATGAATGAATAAATGAATTACAGAAATGTCAAAATTTTATTCCTCTTGTTTTCCTAACACAGTCATTACTTTTAAAAATTGCTCTAGCAGGATTCTAGAAATGTTCTGTTCCCCCCTCTGGGTGCCAGTGACACAGATGTGTTGGGGTGCAACTCAGTGGGTGTACCTGCAGATGTGTACGCTTTGCCATCTGCATGTTTTAAAATGATCTAGTTTACATTAAAAAGAACAAAGATGACAACATTGCTTCAGAGGTACATTTTTGTTGCATCAAGATTCGAAAATCCAGATGAAGAAGAACCAAGACAAACACTTTTGCTGTGAAGACATATTAACCTTTTCCCATCCTGATGGATATTCAGATTCCAATAGTTTAGATTCTAGAATTCCAGGTTACTAACGGGCTAGTGTTCTACCATTTTGATGCTCTAGAACTTCACTGTCCAATAAGGTAGCCACTAGCCACGTGTAGCTATTTAAATAGATTAAAATTAAATAAGATTGAAAATTCAGTTTCTCAGTCACACGGGCTGCCACTTCAATATTCGGTAGCCACACGTGGCTGACGGTTACTGCACTGGTCAGTAGATACAGAATGTTGTAATATTTTAGAATTCCAAGATGCTAGTAAGCTGATATTCTAGAATTCCAAGATGCTAATAAGCTGATGCTAAGAAGTTGGGGTTCGAACACTGGAATATTTTAGAATTCCAAGATTCTAATGCGCTGGAGTTCTAAGGTTGTTCTATTCTGGTTTCCAAGATGCTCATGGGCTGGGACCCCAGCCCAAGTCCCAGCCCATGAGCATCTTGGAATTCCAAGGATCTAGGATCCAGGATCGAGATGCTAGGATCCTAGCATCTAGGATTCCAAGGGCCTGAGAGTTCTTATCTCTGAGGTTTCATGCCATTTCTCGCCTGTCCAGGTGTCTGGGGTTTGGATGGAGAACTCTTCTCTCGGCTACGAGTATGGGGATTACGGCGAGATTCCAGATCTCCCTGTGGACTGTGTTGATGACACCTGCGTCTCCATCGAACCCCTCCACGTGGCCCCACTCCTGCTGTATGCCGCCGTCTTCCTGGTGGGGTTGCCAGGCAATGCCATGGTGGCCTGGGTGACCTGGAAAGAGGCCCGCCGGAGGGTCGGTGCCACCTGGTTCCTCCACCTGGCCGTGGCGGACCTACTCTGCTGCTTGTCTCTCCCCATCCTAGCAGTGTCCGTCGCCCACGGGGGCCGTTGGCTGTATGGGGCCGTGGGCTGCCAGGCCCTGCCCGCCGTCATCCTGCTGTCCATGTACGCCAGCGTCCTCCTCCTGGCCACTCTAAGCGCTGACCTTTGCCTGCTGGCCTTCGGGCCCAGCTGGTGGGGTGCAGCTGGGAGGGCATGCAGGGTGCAGGTAGGCTGTGGGGCATCCTGGACACTGGCCTTGCTGCTCACTGTGCCCTCAGCCATCTACCGCCGGCTGCGTCAGGAGTATTTCCCACACCGGCTGGAGTGCGTAGTGGACTACGGTGGCTCGACCGTGGCCGAGAACTCAGTGACCGCCACCCGGTTTATTTTCGGCTTCCTGGGGCCGCTGGTGGTCGTGGCCGGCTGCCATGGTGCCCTCCTGTGCTGTACTGCCCGACGCCGCTGGCCACTGGGCATGGCCGTTGTGGTAGGGTTTTTTGTCTGCTGGTCCCCCTACCACACACTGGGGCTGGTACTCACCTTGGCTGCCCCACACTCTGTGCTCTTGGCCCGGGCCCTGCGGGCTGAACCCTTGGTCGTGGGCCTGGCCCTTGCTCACAGCTGTCTCAATCCCATGCTTTTCCTGTATTTCGGGCGGTCTCAACTCCGAAAGTCTCTGCCAGCTTCATGTCGCTGGGCCCTGAAGGAGTCACAGAGCCATGATGAAAGTGTGGTCAGCAAGAAATCCACTGGCCGAGACCTGGTCTCAGAGGTGGAAGTGTAAGCTAGAGGGAAATTGGTTTGTATCCTCCTCTTCCACTTTACAAGACTGGCTTCAGGCATAGCTGGATCCAGGGGCTTAATGATATTGTCATTTATCCCTTGATTCATTCAACAAATATTCATTATGTCCCCTGCCATGTGCAGTGCAGATATAGGACATTTCCATCATTGCAGGAAATTCCATGGGACAGGGCTGCTCTAGCATCTCACCTGCTCAGATCTTTTAAATCACATAGCAGTAACACCTTCATGTAGAGTCACTACTCCAGGATAGCACTTTACACATAGTTTCTACTTTAAGGTAATTCTTACAACACCCAGGCAGGAAGGGGGAGATGCCTCTTTTCATAAGCTGAGGCCCAGGGAGAAGAGGTCATTTGCCCAAGATCACACGGCAAGGAAGTTATAGAGTTGAGATTTGACCCCATGTTTACTTGACTCCAGTGCCCATGCTCTTGATCACCAAACTTTTCCTTCATTGCCTTGTTCAAATAATACTTCCTCCAGGAAGCTCTCCCTGATTCATTCCCCTCCCAGGGAGGAAGTAGTGTTCTGTTCTCCAAGTTTCTGGAACAAAAATTCCCAGCTAAACTGTAAATTTCCTAAGGACAACATCTGGGCCAATTTAATTTCTGTCTCTCCTCCACCCATCCCAAGCCTTAAAAAGAGACAAACTGTATTTGTCTACACCTTGTTTTTTTCCAACTAGATTGTGAGCTCTCCACTGGTGGGGATCTCTTTCTTTCTTTTTCTGCCCATTTTAATTTTTTAATTTTTATTTTTTTGTGGGGGGGGATCTCTTTCTTGCTATCTTTTTTTTTCTTTATCTGATACAGAGACACTTAGTAAGTCCTCAACAAGACATATTTTATTTTTTGATATTTTATTCAGAACTCTCACGCGTGAATTATTACGACCAAGACTGCCTTGTAGAATGAATTATGTCCTGTGACAATTTATATAACTTCATGAAAACTTGGGAGAAATCCTGCTGTTAATCCATTAAGGCCAGGTGCCATTTAGGAGAGTTCTTCTTTGATACATTTACAAAGAGTCTTTTCTGTTTTTTGAAATTTATTTTCCTTTCGTATTGCATCAGCCTTATTTTTTGTTAAGAAGAATCAATTTCATGAAAGCTTTCAGATGTATTTCTGTGGAATTTTCCATGGAACTCCCTTAATCATTCAAAATAATCCTGTGGGCTTCCCTGGTGGCACAGTGGTTAAGAATCTGCCTGCCAGTGCAGGAGACATGGGTTTGAGCCCTGGTCTGGGAAGATCCCACATGCCGCGGAGCAACTAAGCCTGTGTGCTACAACTACTGAGCCTGTGCTCTAGAGCCCACAAGCCACAACTACTGAGTCCGTGTGCCACAGCTACTGAAGCCCGTGTGCCTAGGGCCCATGCTCTGCAACAAGAGAAGCCACCGCAATGAGAAGCCTGTGCACCACAGTGAAGAGTAGCCCCCACTCGCCCCAACTAGAGAAAAGCGTGCGTGCAGCCACGAAGACCCAACACGGCCAAAAATAAATAAATAAATTTATTTTAAAAAAGAAAAATCCTGCTTTTTGTTTGTTGTAACTTCTCCCTTTTGTTCTCAAGTTTGTTCCTTTGTTTTTGTTTATTGTTAGCATGGATATATCGAGTTCCTTAGGTTTCCAAAGAACCAAATCTTAATAGTTTTTCCAAGAACTAGTTTCAAGTTTGCTACTCAATCTCAGTGTTGGTAGTTTGTGATTTTCTTCCTGATTTCATATTTGTTGTTTACTGCTTCCCATTTTCCTTTTTTTAAAAAAAATTGTAGTTCTCTTTTGTACATTTTAAGCAGATGTTAGTCAATTTCTTCCTCTTCTTCTTTTGATAATGACACAAGAATTGGCCTACGTTCAAACTGTTTCCCAAGGGTTTGGTAGTTACATGCAACTTCCCACTTGACATCCCAACTCAATGTACAGTAAATAACTCAATATGCTCGCAGTGGAACTCTGGATTTTCTCTCTCGGCCATCCTCCTGCATCTTCCCCATCTTGGTTGATGGCAACTCTGTATTTCCAGGAGCTCAGGCCAAGAACTTTGGGGTCATCCTTGCCGTCTCTCTCTCACATTCCATGGCCAATCTGGCAGCCAATCCTGCAGATTCTATCTTAAAATATCCATCTTCTCTGCTAACGTCCTGGTCCAGCCACCTATTGCTTCCTCTCTGGTCCCCTTTTCTCATCTTGATTCCCTATAGTCTGTTCCCCACATGGGAGCCAGAGGATTCTGTTAAAATCTAAGTCATATGGAACTCTGCCCATGGAGCCCATCTCACTCAGATTGGAAGCCAAAGTCCTCACTTTGGTGTGTATGATCTATCCTCTTCCTCTCTCCCTACTATTCCCTGATCCTTCATCCAGTCACACAAACCTGCTTGCTGGCCCTTGAACCCTCCAAGTTTGTGGTCATCTCAGTCTTGGCCTCTGGGGCTTCCTCTACCTAGAACGTCCCCGCCCAGGGATCCCCATGGCTTGCAGCCCCACTATTTTCAGCTCTCTGCTCAAATGCTACTTTCTGGGAGATGTCTTCTCTGACTGTCACTGGGCCAAAGAGCATCACTCCTTGCCCCTTCCCTGCTTTGTTTTTCTCCATAGAGGATGCAGTTCTTCTTGACAGTCTATTTATTTTAATCTATGTGTCTGTCTCCCCCACCAAACTATGAGCTCCTTTGTTTTGTTCATTTCTGTATCCTCAGTGCCTGTAACTGATTCCAGAAATGAAGGCTGTACCTCCTTAACTGCAAAGTTATCCAAAGGTACGAGGAGAATGACAGGAAGGATATAAAAATAAAAATGAAAGATCTAACATTTGTGAAGTGCCTATATGTACAGTAGTGAAAAAAGTTTATGTACCTTATGTATACTTTTGCATTTATTTTTCCCAACAACCTTGAAAAGTAGGTATTATCCTCGTGTTATAAATAGGGAAACAGGCTCAGGGCTGCAATGACTGGCCCATCTAGGACTAAAGAGGACTGACTTTTCTCGTTCATTTAGTCATTCGTTCAACAAACACTTAACGACTATCTAATACCTGTGGTCGTCGCTGGAAAACATAAGACGTCTAAGACAGAAAGCTGGGAAGTTGAGTTGTATTATTCTTTAGTGAGTTGATAGGGTGAATTATACATTGATAGAATTATGTATTAATAATTATGAATCATAATAAATAAATAACGGGACCGTTTTAATAGTGTCTGGGCTCCGGCCAGCTTCCTAGTTCGGCTAAAACCCCAGCGTCCGGGCGATGCCCAGATGCAAGTTCTAGCGCAACGTAGAGCAAGTCTCCACCGTCACGCCCCCACCGAACCCCTAAAGGGCGCAGCGTCACCCGAGGCTCCGCCCTAAGTAAGGCGGGGCCTGAGCGTGCTGTACGCAGGCGCAGAGTGAGTCTTGGGCGCTCGCAGCTGCTCACTGGTTCGAGTCTGCAGTGGGGCGGGGCTGGGCTGTGAGGATGGCGTGCGCAGGCGCAGGACCGGTTTCGGGAGCGTGAGGGACCCTGCGGACCGGAAGTTGAGGCGTTCGAGGCGGCGAACGAGGTGAGGGGGCGGGGCGGCTGCGCAGGTTGGTGGTGGCGGCGGCCGGAGTCCGATCAGGTCCGGGAACATCTTGGGAGCGAGCTGAGGGGGGAGGGAAATCCCGAGATGAGGCAGTGTGTTGGAGGAGGCCGAGCAGCCGGGAGACACAGACCGAGGTGGAGCCTGAGCGTTCCTGAGAGAACCTGAGGGTCAGAGAGCCTGAAAGAAATGGAGGCACGGAAGGAAGCTTCGAGAAACTGAGGGACCGAGAGACAGGGAGGTTGAGAGAGGAGGGAAGCCGAAAACTGGAGAGATCGAGGGCAAGAGGCTGATGGGTCCTACCGAGAGAGGCTTAGAGGGAGTACGAGAGAAATGCGATCGCACCGGGAACTTGGGAAATGGAGGGAAACGTAGAAAGATGAGAGTGGAAACTAAGGTTGCGAGAAAAGTGTGTATATGTGTGTATGATGTATATGTATGCATATAAATATATATGAGTGATTTAGAATAGTACCTGATACATGCGTCAGCCCTAAGTAAACGTTAGCTATTGTTAAAGCTTCAGACAACTGAGTGACAAAATTTTAGGGAGAAATGGAGAGAGATGGGAGAGTCACGATGGAGGAAGAGAGTGATGGAGAGAGACGAAAACGGAGAGTCGGAAAAAAAAAATTCAAACAGAAAATGAGACAGTCGGATGGAAAACTGAAGTAGAGTGGCATCGAATGGAGGAAGACAGCTGGAGAGAAAATCAGACTAAAGAACAGAATCCGAATGGGAGAGCATTAGATAAATGAAAAGACATGGGACCAGGCAAGGAAAGGGAACAGAGATGAGGGTGGTGAGCAGGATGGACCAAAACAGACAAGAGACCTGAAGATGGAGAGCCAGACAGGAGAGAAATAGGGAAGCGGAGAAAACCTCTAAAAGCCTTAAGCCTAGGAAATACAGGCCAAGAGACCAAGAGATGGTCCGAGACACAGTTACAGAGAAACTAGTAGATCCAGGAAGTCGAAAAGGTAGTCTTAAGAGAATGGATTCCTTGAGAGTCATGAGGGTGCTCTCCTTCCGGCCCACATGCAAGGACAGGCAGTTAGCAGTCTGGGAGGAACGCTCTCCTCCATCTAATTGTCCTTGTCTTCTTCTGAGAAACACTGGCTCAGCATCACAGCAGTCTTTCAAGGCCTTTTCCTTCCCTTCTAGGACAGGAATTCCCTCTGAAGGCGCCGTGGCATCACGTAGCCCAGGTGTTTACCAGGAAGTGATGTGCACTCCCCACGCATCCCCACACATGGCTACTGCTCCTGTGGGAAACAGCTCTGCCAGTTCACAGGTTCTTCAGCTGAAAGCCTCACCTGGCTCTAATAACTCCCAGGGTTGGTCTGGGTCCCTCCGAGGCTACAGAGATGGAACCTCAGAACTCTTCTGTGATGGCCCTCAGAGACTGAAGGCAGAGAAGGTGAAAGCATTGCTAATGAACCAGGGTGAATCGTGGCCATTTGAGTGTCATTTGTTTCCAGGTTGTATGCCCGTGGTTCCTCTCTCTGGACTTGTATGCCAGTTACCCATTTAGCTTCTCTGTGCCAGGCTAGGTGATAAACATTGCAGTGTTTTGAGATGGGTATTGCCCCCATTTTATAGATGAAGAAAACCTCAAAGGGTTTAATTTGCCAGTGGTCACACATCTGATAAAGCTGCAATTCAAACCCAGATCTGTTTGACCATGAAGTCTTTACCGTGGAAGTCTCGGGACCCTTTTAAGATCATAAACTCTTTGAAGAATCTGAGTGATGGGCTTCGCTCCAGAAAATTGCACATACGCGGGGATGTGCTTTGTTAGTTAGGACTTACGCAGCTAAGAGTCAGAAACCAAACCTTAAGAAAAAGACATTTTCTTGTGTAGCCATGAAGTGGAGGGTTGGCGGGAACTAAGCCTCAGGCATTGAATGATGTTGCCAAGCTTTTCCCCGTCCCTCTTCCACTTCTCTCCTTGTAGTGGCTCGGTGACCATCCTTGTGTGTGCCTCACTGTGCCCACGTGCAGCATTTTCTGTGGGATAGATTTCTAGGAAAGACTATTTAAGAGCTACTACAAACAACTCCCTGTTTATATTGTCCTTGCTTAGCCACAGTAAATAAGCCTTTGTCTCCTAATAACAGTGTAAATTCCAGGGAAAGGCCCTGATTGGCCCTCCTCAGGCCAATGTGTCCGCTCTTCAGACCAGTCACTGGTTAAAGGGGGAGTAGGGTACTGTGATTGGCCAGGCCTTTGTCACTTGCCCAACCAGTAGGAATTCTCTTCACTTAAAGGCAGTGGGAACCATGTGGATTCCAGGAAGGGCTGCTCTCCAAAGGAAAGTGCATAGGTTTTTCTGGAAAAAAAAAAAAAAAAAAAAGAAAAAGAATTGCCGGGCAGGCAAAAACAAAACATACATAATGCAACACTTGCAAAACTGTGCACTTGATTTCAAAGTGCAGGAGCCCTGAAACTCAGTGGACCACAACTCTCTCATGTTATCACCTCTCAGGACCACGTTCTGCTGTTGACTGGCCACATGACCTACATTCCTTCAGGTCAAACATTCCCTCCTCCGGGGATCCTTCCCTGACTCCCAAGCACAGTCAAGGAAGGCTCCCTCAACCCCCTGGGCTTCCTTTATCACAGCCTCCATCTCGGGATTGTCAGAGTCTGGGGAAATGACCACCTGTGGGTACTCGGTGTGTCCTATTCATTGCTGTCCCTCCCCCCATTCCAGTGCTTGCAGAACAGCAGGCTCTCAATAAATGTTTCTAAAAATGAATGAATGTCTTCTGTTCTCTCCCGCAAACATTCAGGGCCCGAGATCCCAGCATGAACTTGTGTCCATCCCAGAGATCACCACAGGAGTCATGAGGTGCCCTGTGTGTCACCAGCTTGACCCAGGCCTCAGGGCATTTACTCTGCCAGCACCTGCCGTGATCCTATCGCACCCCTGAGGAGGAAATTAGCTTTTTGAAGACAAAGTGCTTCCTTATTGCAGGCACTGGCCTCTCACTGCAGGAGGTGAGGAGTATCTGGTCTAGGTGATCAGAACTGAGGCCAGTTTTGTGACAACACTGGGATTAGCCACGGCATGCCGCCTCCCAGAACAAGGGAGGGCAGGGGTCCCCGAGACCGACCCCCGGCTCCCAGTCAGGAAGAGGACCCAGAGAAATGGGACTGGAATTGTCCAGAGACACGTCGCCTCTTCGAGGACGCCTTCTTCGGTGATGAGGATTATATCCGGCAGGGTTCTGAGGAGTGCCAGAAGTTCTGGACCTTCTTTGAACGCTTGCAGAGATTCCAGAATCTCAAGACCACCAGGAAGGAGGAGAAAGACTCTAGGCATCCCAAGCACAGCATCCCGGCACTGGCCGACCTACCTCGCGCTTATGACCCACGCTACCGCATCAACCTCTCCGTCCTTGGCCCCGACACTCGGCGCTCTCGGGGGCTAGGCAGGCGCCTGGCCCCGGAGAGAGTGTCTGAGTTCCGCCAAGCCCTGCTGCACTACCTGGACTTTGGCCAGAAGCAGGCATTTGGGCGGCTGGCCAAACTGCAGCGTGAGCGCATGGCACTGCCCATCGCCCAGTATGGGGATCGCATCCTGCAGACACTGAAGGAGCACCAGGTGGTGGTGGTGGCAGGTGACACGGGCTGCGGCAAGTCCACTCAGGTGCCCCAGTACCTGCTGGCCGCTGGCTTCAGCCACGTGGCATGCACCCAGCCCCGGCGGATCGCCTGCATCTCACTGGCGAAGCGGGTTGGCTTTGAGAGCCTCAGTCAGTACGGCTCACAGGTGAGTGGGACAGAACAGGTTTCCAGTTTTTCCCAGTGACCTCGCGGAATAAGTTGGTTGCCCTATGGCAGTATTGTTACGAAAACCCTTACCCTTTGACCCAGCGATGATTCTTGTAGAAATTTATCTATCGATTGGCCTGGAGATGGTCCAAGTGACAAAGGCACTAACATTACCCAATATAGCACCTTAACAGTCAAAAATCGGAAATGCCTCCGTGTTTATCAGTCTTTTTCTAGGCAGTCACAAAAAAAGAATGAGGATGCTTCCTACTAATGAGTTCTAGGGTTCTAATCCTGGCTCGACCACTTAAAAATTTTTGTTTTTGAAGTTATCATATTCTCAACACAGAAGAATGCACGTATCATACGTATATAACTCTGTGAATTTTCATAAGTTGACTGCATTTGTGTAACTAGCATTCAGGTAAAAAAGTCAAACTTACCAGCACCCCAGAAACCTCCTCGTTTCGCCTCCCAGTTACTGCCTTGAGGCCTCAAGAGTCATCACTATTCTTAGGGATAGATCGTTATTTTAGTGCTAGATTATCAGACCTGCGTTAGTGATAGAATATCACAGATTATTTTCTCCTCTTTTTGTTACTTTTTTGAAAATTTATTTATTTGTTTGTTTTGGCTATGCCGGGTCTTAGTTGCAGCACGCGGGATCTTTTAGTTGCAGCATGTGGACTTCTTAGTCACAGCATGCATGCGGGATCTAGTTCCCCGACCAGGGATTGCACCGGGGCCCCCTCCGTTGGAAGCGCAGAGTCTTACCCACTGGACCACCAGGGAAGTCCCTCTTTTTCTTACTTTTTATAAATGGAATCAAAAAGTATGTTCTCTTGCTCACTATTGCCAGTTATGGCCTCTGTTGCTCAATATTAGTTTTGTGAGACTCACCTATAGTATCATCATGTAGATGTACACCATTCATTCACACTGTTGTATGGTATTCCATTGTGAAGGCACCACAGATATTGGTTCCTTTTACTGTTGATGGGCATTGCGGAGAGTTCTAGTTTTAGGCTCTTGTGAATGGTACCACTACGAACATTCTATAACATGCCTTTTGGTGTGTTTTGGTACATGTTTCTGTTGGGTATATATCTAATAAGGGTAGGATCACTGGGTCATACCAATACTTGTTATGGTTAATCATTTTCATTTTAGATTTTCCAGTGGGTCTGTAGTGATATCACATTTTAATTTGCATTGTGAGTTTTGTTTTGTTTTGGCTGCGTTGGGTAGTAGCTGTGGCATGCAGGATCTTTGTTGAGGCATGCAGGATCTTTCCTTGTGGCGCACGGGCTTCTCTCTAGTTGTGGCATGCAGGTTTTTCTCTCTCTAGTTGTGGCGAGAGGGCTTAGTTGCCCTGCGGCATGTGGGATCTTAGTTACCCGACCAGGGATCGAACCCATGTCCCCTGCATTGGAAGGCGGATTCTTTACCCCTCGACCACCAGGGAAGTCCCTGCATTGTGAGTTTTAATTTGTGTTTCCTTGATGACTAAGGACATTGAGTGCCTTTTCATGTATGTATTAGCCATTTGGAGATCCTCTTTTGTGAAGTGTCTATTCAAGTCTTCTTCCCATTTCGCTTTTGTGTTTTCTGTGCTTTTGTTCTTGATTTATATGTCTTTATAGCATCTGGCTATGAGGCCTTTGTAGGATTTATGTATTGTAAATCTTGTCTTCTATTCTGTGAGTTTCCTTTCATTTTCTGAATGGTGTCTTTTGATGATGGTGTCTTTTCATTTAAATATAACACAGTCTGTCATTTTCTTTTTATGGTTGCCACCCTTTGGGTTCTGTGTAAGGAATTTTTGCATACTTTAAGGTCATGAAGATGTTCTGTTTTTTTCTAAAAACCTTTACATTTAGGACTGTAATTCATCTGAAATCTATGTGTGTATGATGTGAGGTAGGGGTTAAGACACATTTCCTCTCAATAACACTTTTTAGCGATTTTACTTTGGATGACTCGTGTCAGTTTCTCCATTTCTGAGGTGAGGGTAACACTAGTGCTTATACTGTGTGGTAGTTGTGAGGATGGAGTGAGTTGATACACATAAAGATTTAAAGTAGTTCCTGGTACATAGAAAGGACTCAAAGAAGGGTTAAGCATTACTATTGTAATTAATTAGTATCATACGTCAGGCTCTGTGCCAAGTACTTTATGTGCATTAGCACATGTAATTCTCACTGCATCCAGGAGGAAAAAATACGCATCTGTGGGATGGAGTTGCCCAAGTCAACAGCACTAAGTGGCAGAGGTGGCATTTGAACCTAAGCCTGTTGGACTCCAGAGTCTGATGTGGGACATTTGCTCAGATTTTCAATTTGGGGAGGGCGAGGGGCTGTGGCCCAGGCCCAGGTCCTCTCCCGACCACACGTTCCCATTGCCCCCCACTCCCAGGTCGGCTACCAGATCCGTTTTGAGAGCACACGCTCGGCGGCCACCAAGATTGTGTTCCTGACAGTGGGGCTGCTCCTGAGGCAAATCCAGCGGGAGCCCCGCCTGCCGCAGTACCAGGTCCTGATCGTGGATGAAGTCCACGAGCGGCACCTCCACAACGACTTCCTCCTGGGTATCCTCCGGCGCCTGCTGCCCCAGCGACCTGACCTCAAGGTCATCCTCATGTCAGCCACCATCAACATCTCGCTCTTTTCCAGCTACTTCGGCGGTGCCCCTGTGGTACAGGTGCCCGGGAGGCTCTTCCCCATCACGGTCAGTGCCCCCCTCGGCCCTCCCCGGACTTCCCACCTGGTCTCTGGCCACCCTGGACATGTCCCTTCTCTTCTCTTTTTCTCTGTTTCCCATCTCTTTGATTAATGATGTTCTCTCTCGCTCTCTTTTTTAAAGTTGCTGTTTTTGGAGCATTTACAGTGTGCTGGATAGAGTGCTAAGTGCTTGTTAGAGGAGACCCCAAAATTTAAAGGCTCAGATAACATAGAAATAAATTTTTCTTATATAACCCAAGCCAGCCAAGTGTGGCTGGTCCAGGCTGATGGGCAGCTCTGTTCTACGTGGTCGTTCAGGGACCCAGGCTCCTCTTTTCTCATTGCTCTCCCATCTCACAGGGCAGGGTTTCTAGACTCAGCGCTTTGGACATTTGGGTCTGGGTAATTCTTGGCTGCCCTGTGCATCACAGGGTGATTAGCAGTATCTCAGAAGTGGTAGAGCCAGGACTTGAATCCCACTCACAGACAGACATGTCCCTGTGCCCGATAGCTTCTGTTTGCCCTTCCAGATCTCCTTGTCCCTTCCCCACCTTCCTGTCTTCCCTGGGAGGCACAAACGGACCCCTTTCCCCTCTGCCTTCTGGTTGGCCAGTGGGAAAAGGAGAGTCAGCCCCTCCCCTGAGGTCTCCAGTGAACTGTGACCCTCACCCGAAGTCACAGCTCCTTTTCGAGATGTCTCTCCACACAGCTCTCTCCTTTATGTTTTTTTTTTTTTTTTTTTTTTTTGCGGTACGCGGGCCTCTCACTGTTGTGGCCTCTCCTGTTGTGGAGCACAGGCTCCGGACACACAGGCTCAGCGGTCATGGCTCACGGGCCCAGCCGCTCCGCGGCATGTGGGATCCTCCCGGACCGGGGCACAAACCTGTGTCTCCTGCATCAGCAGGCGGACTCTCAACCACTGCGCCACCAGGGAAGCCCTCCTTTATGGTTTTGATAACCACTACTTCCTCTTGTTTTGGGGCCCAAGAATTGATAAGAGCTCTGAGGTTCCTAGCCCCAGGAGATGCACTGTCCCTTGTGGCTTCTGGGTCTAAATGCCCATCGGTCTGTCTTCTAAGTAACCATTAGAAACAGTGAGGTTACTTTCAGAGAAGTGATTTCTAGTGTTTTAATCCCAACTCCACCCCTTAAAATTTTGTTCTTGTTGGAGTTATACTCCAGATACAAAAGAGTACCCATATCACAAGTGTACAGCTCAATTAATTTTCACAAATTAAATACCTGTATAGAGCCAGCACTCAGATTAAAAAACATGAACATTACCAGCACCCCAGAAACCTTCCAGTTACCTTGATACTTTGACCTTTTATTACATCCTCCTCAGATACCGTCTTTGTCTGCTGCCTGACTGATGTGTGTCTTCTCTGTCAGCCTGTGGCCTCCTCGCCCCATTGCTTGGGAGCTGGAGTGACAAGGTATGCTCCTGCCTGGGGCTGTCTCCTCACAGGTTGTGTACCAGCCGCAGGAGGCCGAGCCGACAACATCCAAGTCGGAGAAGCTGGACCCGCGGCCCTTCCTCAGGGTGCTGGAGGCCATTGACAATAAGTACCCACCCGAGGAGCGGGGTGACCTCTTGGTCTTCCTCAGTGGCATGGCGGAGATCAGCGCCGTGCTCGAGGCCGCCCAGACCTACGCCAGCCACACCCAGCGCTGGGCGGTGCTGCCGCTGCACAGTGCCCTCTCTGTGGCCGACCAGGACAAGGTGGCGCATGCAGCCAGGCCACGTGGGGCAGATGGGGGTCTGGGGGGGCTGAGGGCAGCTAATGCAGGACAGATATGACCCCACAAGCCAGGGCTGTGGGCTGCAGAGGGGCTGCTCCCATCTTTGAGTTCCTGATGAGGTGGGAGGCATTGGAGCTGAGCTTTGGAGGACAAGGAGGGTTTGTTTTTTTTGTTTTTTGTTTTTTTTTGCGGTACGCGGGCCTCTCACGGTTGTGGCCTCTCCCATTGTGGAGTGCAGGCTCAGCGGCCATGACTCACGGGCCCAGCCGCTCCGCGGCATGTGGGATCTTCCTGGACCGGGGCACGAACCCGTGTCCCCTGCATCGGCAGGCGGACTCTCAACCACTGCACCACCAGGGAAGCCCCAGACAAGGAGGGTTTTGAGTAGGAGAAGAGGGAGGAAGGCAGTCCAGGTGGGGGGAACCAGCTTGAGCAAAGGCCTGGAGGTGGGAACCTGTGAGTGGGGTGTGGGGAAAGGTGAAGAGACTGCCTGGTTAGAATGGAAGGGTGCTGGGAGAGAGGCCTTTGGGTCGCTGTGTTAGTTATTGATTGCCGTATAACAAATTACCCCCAAACCTAGCAGCACGTGTACTGTTACATGCATTATCTCACATAGTTTCTGTAGATCAGAAATCTGGGAGGAGCTTAGCTGGATGGTTCTGGCTCAGGGTCTCTAATGAGGTTGCAGTCAGATGTCAGCTGGGGATGCTCTCATCTGAAGGCTTGACTGGGGCTGGAGGATTATCTTCTCAGATGGAGCTGGCTGTTGGCTGGGGGCCTCTCTAGGGGGCTGTTTGAGTGTCCTCACGATATGGTGGCTGGCTCTTCCCAAGAGACCAAAGTAGAAGCCACAGCATCTTTTATGACCTAGCTTTGGAAATCACAAACCATCATTTCTACAGTATCTCTTAGTGTTTTTTGTTTTTTGTTTTGTTTTTAATTTCCAGATAGTAGATAGTTTTATTTTATTTATTTAATTTTAAATTTATTTATTTATTTATTTATTTTTGGCTGCATTGGGTCTTCATTGCTGCACACGGGCTTTCTCTAGCTGTGGCGAGTGGGGGCTACTGTTCGTTGCAGTGTGTGGGCTTCTCATTGTGGTGGCTTCTCGTTGTGGAGCATGGGTTGTAGGCACGTGGGCTTCAGTAGCTGTGGCTCGCGGGCTCTAGAGCACAGGCTCAGTAGTTGTGGCGCACAGACTTAGTTGCTTCACGGCATGTGGAATATTTCTGGACCAGGGCTCGAACCCGTGTCCCCTGCATTGGCAGGTGGTTTCTTAACCACTGCGCCACCAGGGAAGCCCTATGCCTTAGTTTTTTACCCGGTCTGCCCTGTTCAGGGGGAAGGTACTGGGTGAGGGTGTGAATCCTGGGAGTTGAGACTCCCCCAGGCTGTCCTGGAGGCTGACTACCATAGTCACCTCCAGAAGAATCCCTTCAGGTCAGACTTGGTTGTTTAGTGATTAAAGAAACAAGCTTTGAGCACCTCCTTAGTGCTCCCCTTGCTCCAAGGGGCCTCTTTGGGATACAGTGGGAGCTGAGATATGGTTCTTCCCCTCAAGCTGCTGGTCCACTGAGGGGGGATAGACAAGTAATTGACAATCCCACAAGTGGTAGAGGAGAACTCTGGATACTCTGAGAGCAGAGTCTTGGTGGATTCAGGAAAGGCTTCCTGGAGGAAGGGACTCTGTACGTGGAGACCTGAGAAAGCCCCATTCTAGGAAGGGGGTGAGGAGAAGCGTGTCCCAGCTGAAGCGTGTGGAGCACTGGTTTTGTGCTGGGCAGAGTCCTGAGCTCTGTGCACTCCTTGTCTCTAAGCTTCACAGCCGCCCTGTCTGCCAGGTCCTGTTGTCCCCATTCAATAGATACAGAAACTGAGGCGTAGGCACTTATGCAAAGTCACATAATTGGCAGAGCCAGGCTGTAGAACTTGGTAATTTGGTACCAGAGCCCATACTCTTAACCAGAGGGTGGCAGACTTCCTGTGAAGAGGGCAGATTTTTAGTTTTCATGGGCTCTGTGGTCTCTGTCGTAACTACTCTACTATTACAGGTGGAAAGCAGCTGTAGACTGACCTGGTGAGGCTGCGTTCCATTAAAACCTGATTTACAAGAACAGGTGGCAGGGTGGATTTGGCCTGCAGGCTGCAGTTGCTGACAGCCGCTCTTAACCACTGTGCTTGGCTGTCTCTTGGGTCCATGAGAAGGGCTTGTGCAAAGGGCCTGGGGTGAGAGAAAGATGGGACAGCTGGGAAACTGCACTCAAAGTGGCTGGGTCCGGATTGTGAAGGGGAAGTCAGGAGAGATGGGACTGGAGAGGTGGGCAGGGTTAGACCACCAGGGACCTTGAAGACCCATTGTGGTGGTGGGCTTTGTCCTGAGGGCACTGGAGGGGGGTCACGGGAAGGTTCTGAGCAAGGTGGCGGGCAGTGCCAGTTTGTGCTTTAGCAGATCCCTCTGCTGCATGTGAAGGCTGGATGGGAGGGGATGAGACTAGAGACCAGGGAGGAAGCTGGAGCGGGATTAGGGTGGGAAAGGAGGGGCGTGGAGCAGGGCAGGGGCTGTGGGTTTGGGGAGGAGGGAGTGAATTCATGAGATGTTCAAGATGATCTGGTGTGGCGGGGTGGGTGAGAAGGGACAGGACAGCCCAGGACGGGACAGGACAGCCCAGGACAGCCCAGGACAGCCCAGGTTCTGGTCCCGGTGATGCAGTAGATGAGGAGCCATCTCTAAGATGGGGGCCCGAGTAGGGAAGGGTTCAGTAGAAGGTGCTGAGGCTGTTTTAGACATATGGCTGTGAGGTGCCCGTGGGACATCCAGGAGGCCACTGGACACATGGGTTAGTGAGTGCCAAGTTAGTTGTGCAAAGGGCCTGGGGTGAGAGAAAGACAAGGCACTGATGCCGCCTCTTCACTATACCCCAGGTGTTCGACGTGGCCCCACCTGGAGTCCGGAAGTGCATCCTCTCCACCAACATCGCTGAAACCTCAGTCACCATTGATGGGATCCGCTTTGTCGTAGATTCTGGTAAGCGCTGCCCCCCCAGCTACCTCAAGGATCTGGTGAGAAGTGTGGGGTTTGGAGCTGTGCACATGTAGTGAGGGAACTCTGGACCACAGCAGGGAGGAGGTAGTGTTTAGGGCTGTGTAGCAGTGGCAGCATCTTAATCTTGCTCAGGCCTTCCTAGCTTGCTCCTGCCTCAGGGCCTTTGCACTTACCGTCGTCTCTGCAGAGAGCTGTCTCTCCCCAGATTTTTACACGGCTCACTCCCTCACCTTATTTCAGGACCTGCGCAAATGTCTCCCCATTAGAGAAGCCCACTTGTTCACTTTATCTAAGTGATCTCCTTTCACTGTCACTTCCCTTATGAGGCTTTATTTTTCTTCATAGTATGGGCATTATATTTTATATATCTTGATCTATTTAAGATCAAGATCTGTTATTGTCTGTCTTCCCAACTAGACTGTTCTCTGGAAAGTCAGCATAGCCTAGTGGCGAGGAGGCACTGGGGCCAGCCTGCAGGTACACTGCCGGCTGTGTGACTCTCAGTGCGTCCGTTTGCTCATTTGTAAAATGGCAGTCATAACAGCACCTCCCTCAGGTGTTGAGGGTTAAAGACGTTAATACATTTGGGGGCTGAGGCTGGAACCTGGCACAGGGTGAATGCTCAGTAAATGTCAGCAGTTATCTTATTGTATTGAATCTGATGCCACTGACGATAAAAGATTCCATAATTTTATGTTGGATGACTGAACCTCTGAGTAAGAAAAGGCTTGAGAAAATAAATGAAAAGATAAATGAATGAGGAAACTAAAGAATACATTAACAAAATGGTAGGGTGGGGCCAAGAGTAAGCTCTCAGTTAGTGTTACTGGAACAAAGGAGTAAGTGAGGGTGTCAGTGAGTGAACGGCTGGGTAGAGGGCCAGGCGCATGGAGGGCCCACGTGGCTCCTGCACACACTTTCCCTTCCCTCCCTGCTACCCTCCTGCCCACCCAGGGAAGGTGAAGGAGATGAGCTATGACCCGCAGGCCAAACTGCAGCGGCTGCAGGAGTTCTGGATCAGTCAGGCCAGTGCTGAGCAGCGTAAGGGCCGGGCGGGCCGCACGGGCCCTGGTGTCTGCTTCCGCCTCTATGCCGAATCGGACTACGATGCCTTCGCCCCCTACCCTGTCCCGGAGATTCGGAGGGTCGCCCTGGATGCACTGGTGCTGCAGGTGAGGCAGGGGCTGGTAGGGGACTGCATCCTGAGTGCTGGTGCCAGAGAGGAACCCAGGAGGCATTTAGACATGGTTTCAGGGCCAGGAAGGGCAGGGCTGGCCAGGCCACTGAGTGGAACTCATTCCTTCCAAATGTCAGATCCCGTATTGAGGGGAGAACTGTTCCCCCAAATCCACAGGGTCATGGGTCATGTGACTCAGTCACAATGCTTTCAGCTGTAACAGAAAACCCATCAAGAAGTGGCTTTTAAAACCGGGGTTTTGGGCTTCCCTGGTGGTGCAGTGGTTAAGAATCTGCCTGCCAATGCAGGAGACATGGGTTCGAGCCCTGGTCCAGGAAGATCCCATGTACTGTGGAGCAACTAAGCCCGTAAGCCACAACTACTGAGCCCGTATGCCACAACTACTGAAGCTTGTGCCCCTAGAGCCTGTGCTCCGCAACAAGAGAAGCCACTGCAGTGAGAAGCCCTCGCACCACAACGAAGAGTAGCCCCCGCTCGCTGCAACTAGAGAAAAGCCCGCGCACAGCAGCGAAGACCCAACACAGCCAAAAATAAATAAATTTATTAAAACGAAAACAAACAAAAAAGAAAACGGGGTTTCTCAGTACATTTTATGTCATGGCTTAGACGTCATTTGCTTAGATTAGGCTGCTGTGACAAATAGACCCACTCACATAACAGCCAACACAGCAGAACATTAGTCCTTGGGTTGGTGGGCAGCTTCCTTTATTCAGAGACCTGGGCCTTTTTCCTCTCACGGCTCCATCATCTCCCTGGGGCGTCTTCATCATGTGTGTCAGCCAGCGATGGGGAGAGAGCGTGGGACTTACGTTTGGGAGGGTGTGAGGGCCAGGTCCACAAGCAGTGTGCTTCCCTTCCACTCACCCTGGCGAGAGCTCGGTTCTGTGGCCACACCTCACTGCAGGGGAGGCTGGGAAGTGTAGTCTCTGTGCTCAGGAAGAAGCAGAAATTGAAAATGGGGAACAGCAGGTGGCATCTGCCTCAGGCTCACACGTGCCCAGGTGAGAGAGAGGCATGAACCAGCCCCCTTTCCTATGGGTGATGCACACTCATTGTTTCTATTCATTTGATTTCCTTTTAAAAAATGCCAGTTGCGACCCATGTCATGGAGTTCCTGACTCACATAACCTGCTGTTTGAAAAATGCTGACTTGAACAATACAGAAAACGTACCGTTTCACATAACAGGAAACCTTGAGCTAGGGAAATTCCAGGCTTGGTTATTTATTTATTTATCTATCTCTATCTATCTATCTATCTATATATTTTTTTTTGGTTGTGCCAGGTCTTAGTTGCAGCACTTGGGATGTTTTTTTAGTCGCGGCATGCGAGATCTAGTTCCCCGACCAGGGATTGAACCCCGGGCCCCCTGCACTGGGAGCGTGGAGTCTTACCCACTGGACCACCAGGGGAGTCCCCAGGCTTGGTTATTTAAATAGAATGGTGATGTCATAAAGGAACAGGGTTTTTTCTAGCTTTCCAGCCTCAGCTTATCAGCAGCTGTCCTAATAACGATGATGATGATGATGATAAAAAGCACTTACCTCGTACTTCCGGGGTGCTAGCTCTGTTCTAGGTGCCTGAGTTATGTATGTAAGTTTTGCTCCTCACACAATCTCTGTAGTAGGTAAACTTATTCCAATTTACGGATGAGAAACAGGATGCAGAGAGGCCAAGCAGCTTGATCCATGTGGTATGGCTGGCAAGTGGCAGAGCCCGGATTCCATCTGAGGCTGTCAGGCTCCAGAGTGTGCCTCATGAATGCCACCTGGCTCTGGTAGCCACGGGCAGCACCTCCTCCTCCTTTACTGTCTGGCTGCAGAGGCGATGAGCTGCCCCTCTTTGTGGGTCTCATTTTTTTTTTTTTGGCTGCGCCGAGCAGCTTCCAGGATCTTAGTTCCCCAAGCAGGGATTGAAGCCAGGCCCACGGCAGTGAAAGTGCAGAGTCCCAACCACTGGCCTGCCAGGGACTTCCCAGTTTGTGGGTCTCATTTTTAAGGCCGTGGGAACCTTTTCCAGAAGCCCCCTGGCTGGTCTCCCATCCTGTCTTGTCAGCAGAACTAGGTCACGTGTCCACTCTGTGACCTGTAATTGTCCGGGGTGGCGGGGTGGCATTGCCCAACTGGATCAGAGCAGTGATTCGCAGTCTCAGCTACACTTTGGAATCACGAGAGTGCTTAAAAAAACAAAAAACAGCCGTGCCCTACCCCTCACCCAGAGCTTCTCATTTAAAGGTCTTTTAATGAGTATTAGTGATCTCCCAGACAACACCATAGCTTAGTGAGCAGGGAGGAAGGTGGTGCCACTGGCTGCTGGGTGGATGCCAGAACCTCTGGTGCCCTCCAGATCAGGCCCAGGAGAGCAGGTCACCTTACCCAGAGCCTTTGGCGGATCCCCTAGTCTCTCTGAGCCTTGTTCTCACCCTCTCATGGTCATGGGAGCCACCATGCCAGCCCTTCCTTCATCCACTCACCAGAGAGGCGCCGTTTCCCTGTGCCATGCCAGGCCTGGTGATGATACGTGTTTCAC
The DNA here is from genome assembly GCF_963455315.2 of Globicephala melas. Taxonomy (NCBI): domain Eukaryota; kingdom Metazoa; phylum Chordata; class Mammalia; order Artiodactyla; family Delphinidae; genus Globicephala; species Globicephala melas. The sequence goes on along the minus strand of NC_083332.1, from coordinate 8,358,115 downwards.
TGCTTTCTCCCCGTGACCTGCTACCCCTCTGGGCCTTTGAATCAGTCGAGATGCTTTGGTCAAAAGTGAGAGAAACCCAACTCAAACTGTTGTTAGCAGAAAAGGGGCTTTTATGGATTTGTGTGTCCATGTTGGGGGGAGGTCTAGCTTAGGAAAAATTAAGGATTTCTCCATCTGCTGTGAATGGGCTAATTTCCAGGCAGTGGAAAAACTAACCACAACAGCTCTGGGCTTCCATCCTGGCCCCTCACAACCAGAGAGGATGCTGGAGCTTCTCTCTCTCAGCTCCAGTCTGCAAAGTCCCAGGGAAGGATTCTGAATGGCCCAGCTCAGGTCATGTGCTCATTCCTTAGTCAGTTGCTCTGACCAGGGGCTGAGAAACCTCAGTTGGTCCAGCTTAGATCGTCTGCTCGCTCCATGGCCAGGGTGTGGAGAAGAGCTGCTAGGCAGACAGACAGATACTGGCCCTCCTTCCCTGCTTCTGTACAATGAACCTTGACATTGGGCATTTTAACGTATCACAAGTTTGTGATCCCTGAGTCCCCCGGTGTTCCACAGTGGCTCATGTGTTCCCCGTTCCTGACAGGGTTTGGTTCTCATTCCAGATGAAGGGCATGAGTGTGGGGGACCCCCGAACCTTTCCCTTCATCGAGCCCCCCCCACCAACCAGCTTGGAAACGGCCATCCGCTACCTCCGGGACCAGGGGGCCCTGGACAGCTCAGAGGCCCTCACCCCCATTGGGTCCCTGCTGGCCCAGCTGCCTGTGGACGTCGTGATTGGTGAGGACCCCCCCTTGGGGTGATCCCATAGGGTCCTGGGAATGGGTGTGGGACACCGCTTGCTCTGAGTGCCCGGGGTCAAGTCTGGTCCTTCTCTGGGCCCTGTCCATTCATTCTCAGGTCCTCTGGGTTAGGTCCTGTTCTAGCGCCAGGGAGATAGCAGTAAACAAAACAGACATTTCCCTCCTCTGCACAGCCTGTCCCCAGCTCCACGTGGTACCCCCTCTATTGTGGTTGGATGTCAAAACCGCCTGCCTCTTCCTCTTGCCCATCCTGAGTCACCCCTGCCCCTGCCGAGGAACTTGCTGACCGAGGCATATTTGTCTCGCCCAATTCTCCTGACTTGAGACATTCTGTGTCTACCAACAACCCACGGCCCAGAGAATATTGCTCGCTGAGTTCTACCACCTGGGCACCACTTCCCAGGGGAGCTTTCTGCCTGCGTCAATGTCGTTAAAGTCCCCATCATTGCGACACGCTGGAGCGTCAGTACGGGCAGCAGCCTGGATACCACCAACCCTGAGGGCCACCCACAGCCATGGAAATGGTTATTTTTGTTTATTTTAGAAGGAAACAGGGCTAGTGCAAGGAGAATCAGATCTGAGAAGAAAGAGAACAGTCTGTGAGCATTTGCTTTGCGTCAGTGGAAGACTTTGTGGCCCTTATTTCATCTTCACCTGGTGAGGGGAGGGCCTCTGGGCGCTCCTGTTGTACAGTTGAGGAAAACGAGGCTCAGAGAAAGGCTGTCACTCGCTCGCCAGGGAGGCACGCCCCAGCCAGGCTGGCACCGTGGGTCCCCAGGCCCTGTGGAGCAGGCGACACAGATGATGCAGTGCTGGGCAGTTCTGGGCCCCGGTGGCTCAGTTACCGTTCTTCCTCTGTGCCAGGTGGAGCTCCCAGTGCTTCCCAGGTGAAGCACAGTTCATCCTCACAGCAGGTAGATGCTGCGGTTAACCCATTTCACAGATGGGGAAACAGAGGCACAGAGAGGAGGAGGGGCTTGCCTGAGGTGACGGAGCTAAGGGGTTCTGGGACAGCCTTGTTTTACTGCCCTACTTTATCTTATGAGGCTACATGTGTAACAGGAACTTTCTGGAAAGGTAGGCAAGGGGAACAGTGAGGGTGAGTCAGATGTGTGACATGCAGGCCACTGACCTTGGGGCAGGTGGAAACAGTCTTCCATCACATTGGGATCCGATTCTGGGTTTGATTCTGTCCCTCTGGCTCCCAAGGCCCTTTGTGGGTGAGGTGGAGGGTGGGTCAGGGGCCCCAGAGGGCTGGGGACGCTGTCAGGCGCCCAGGAGGCTCAGCGCAGTGTCTGCCCCCAGGGAAGATGCTGATCCTGGGCTCCATGTTCCACCTGGCGGAGCCTGTGCTCACCATCGCCGCCGCCCTCAGCGTCCAGTCGCCCTTCACCCGCGGCGCCCAGAGCAACCCCGAGTGTGTGGCGGCGCGGCGACCCCTGGAGAGTGACCAGGGTGACCCCTTCACGCTCTTCAACGTCTTCAACACCTGGGTGCAGGTGAGGTTGACAGCAGGGTGCCCCCGTCTGGCTGTCGTTCTGCGCGGGGCCAGGGCCTCCCTGCGGCTGTGGCTCCTCCTTGTGCCCCCACCGCCACCCCAGGGACGACCACTGAGCCCTCCGCAGGCCGGGCCTGTCTGGGGAGGACCCTGACTCCACCACTCATGGGACCAGCACGTGCAGAGGCCCCCGCCTGAGGGGGAGCCTGAGGTTTCTAAAGCACTGACGAAAGCCAGTGCCATCTGGAGAAAGTTTAGATGCCTTAGGCTGGGGGCTATATCTTGAGCACACGTTCCCTGACCGGGCCGGGTCCTGTTCTGGGCAGTGCTGGGGACCCAGTGGTGACTAAAACTACCTGGCCTGGCCCTCCTGGGGCTCCCAGCTCAGTGCAGGAGAGAGACTGTCCCTGGACAGTGACCAGCCAGAATGGGCTGTGATGGGGAGTCCAAAGGGGCTGGGAGAGCCCAGGGAGGGTGTCTGACCCCATGTGGTGTCTGGGAGGGCTTCCTGTAGGAGGGGGCAGTGGGGCTGAGACCTGGAAGAAGGAGGAGAGCAGGTGGTGCTGAGGGAGGGCCGGCAAGCCTGCCTGCCATCCTCCCAGAGGCTGGTGTTTGGGCTCACACTGGGTTCATCTGGGCAGTGGGTCGGCACCCCCATCCCTCCTCCCAGCTGGCCAGGCCCTGACCCCTCTGGTGGCCGGACCTCCACCCAGGTGAAATCTGAACGGAGCAGAAACTCTCGCAGGTGGTGCCGCCACCGGGGCATAGAGGAGCATCGGCTGTATGAGATGGCCAACCTGCGGCGCCAGTTCAAGGTGAGGCCCGGGAGGAGGGGTGAGGGCCGACCTGCCCAGGCAGACAGGGCCAGGAACAGACCTGGCGAGCGGGGGTGGGGGGCGCTGGAGTGGGGTGTGCATGACACCTTCTGCGGCACGGCTTCCCATCCTCTGACAGTCTTCAGAGTCCCACCCTACACCCGCCTCCCCTACCGTCACATCACCAGGTGTGGAGTGCGGCCCGGGCAAAGGAGTAGAGATCCAGGAGGGGTGGACAGGGTCACAAGCCGCATCCTCACGAAAAGCCGCCTTCTCTGGAGTGGGGGAGCCGAGCTGGCCGAGTGCCAGCAGGCCGCACGGGGCACCAGATTTGGAGCCGGACATCCCAGCAGTGAATCTGAGCTCTGCCGCTTGCTAGCAGTGCAACCCTGGGCGAGTTACTGGGCCTCTCGGGGCCTCAGCTTCTCACTCTGAAAACGGGGAGGCCAAAAATAGCCCCTGCCTCCCAGCGTTCCCATGAAGATTAAATGAGTTAATACACCTAGAGCATTTAGAAGGGCCCGACACCCAGGTGTTCCCATACAAGTGTTTGCAGTTTTCATCGTCATTATGAGGATGTGGTTCGGGCTTCCCTGGTGGCGCAGTGGTTGAGAGTCCGCCTGCTGATGCAGGGGCACAGATTCGTGCCCCGGTCCGGGAAGATCCCAGACCGCGGAGCGGCTGTGCCCGTGAGCCATGGCCGCTGAGCCTGCGCGTCCGGAGCCTGTGCTCCGCAACGGGAGAGGCCACAACAGTGAGAGGCCCGCGTACCGCAAAAAAAAAAAAGAAAAAGAGGATGTGGTTCCACAGCTTGCTTGTGTTGCTAATATTCCACGGACCTCTTTCCATTCGAGCACAGAAAGATCCAGTGCCGAGCACTTCTCTGCGGTCGTGCCACGGAACGAAAATAAAAGAGCCCCTGGGGTAACCGTTCCTCTCGCCTGCGGGAGGGCAGATTGAGGCCCAGAGTGGACGGTCAGCACCAAGGCCTCCCACGCAATCACGGGGGGCTCCATGTTGGGGACCACCAACATCCCAGCTGTTCTCGGCATCTCTCAACATCTCTGACTTTCTAAAGAGCGACGGTCCAACCTTTGTTGAGCCCCAGATGCTGAGAAACTAATGAAAAGTGTGGGTCCTTTTCTCTCTCTCACTCTGAGTCACATATGATATCCTATCTCTCCTCGTTGGTCAGGGCTCGATGAGAAACAGAAGATCCAATGCAGTAGGTCCCTGGGAGACTGTTTCCAAAGGCGTGGGCAGTAGGTCTCTAATGTGCATTGGAATCACAGGGAGGGTCCGTGCTATCCAGATTCCTGAGATTCTGATTCAGTCATTCTGTGATGGGGCCCAGGTCTTGGCATTTCTGAGCGTACCCGGAGCCTGGTGACGACTGTGTGCAGAGGAGGCCCCGGGGAGGACCCTGGGTGGTGATGGCTCGGCCTCCTCTCCTCCCTCCTGGCGGCTGGCCCAGGTGTTCCGTTGGCCGATGACAGAGACGGCTCTTTCCTGGAGCAGTCGTGTGCCCGGCACCGTGCGAAGAGTTGTTCTCATACAGCCCCTTTCAGCCCTAACAGCCCTAGCAGGGAGGCCCCAGGAAGGTCCCTGTTCTTCATTTGAGGAAAAGTGTGGCTCTAAGGGTGAGGTCTTGTGCCACCAGCAGCAGGCCCCAGACCGGAACGTGCTGCATCCAGAGCACGCTTGGCCTGCCCCGTGTCCCTCACTCGGGCCCCACCCGCCCCCAGGAGCTGTTGGAAGACCACGGGCTGCTGGCCAGGGCCCAGGCCTCGAAGCCGGGGGACAGCTACAGTCGGCTACGGCAGCGTCGGGAGCGCCAGGCGCTCTACCAGCTGAAGCGCCAGCATGAGCAGGGCCAGGGACGCAGGCGCAAGGTGCTGCGGCTCCAGGAGGACCAGGACGGCTGCTCCAGCGATGAGGACCGGGGCGGCGCAGCCTCCCAGGGGGGCGGCGACAACGTGGACATCCAGGTGAGGCGCCGTGGGGCTGACTGGTGCCTGGGGTGGGTGGGGATGGAGTTGATCAGAGCGGGGATGTGGGCTGCCCTGGGGGTCTTATGGGACATGGCCTTGCTCTGGGGTCTGAGAGGACACAGCCCTGCCCTCATTCAGTAGGCAGGTTTCCATGGACAGGAGTCTACAGAAACCCTTGGATCCACAGATTCCAGTACAAGCCCCTGGGGTAGTGGGGAGGGCCCTCAGGAACCCACCTTCCCCCGTGTTGCCACCAGGATGTGAAGTTTAAGCTCCGGCACAACCTGGAACAGCTGCAGGCGGCCGCCAGCTCAGCCCAGGCCCTGACTCGGGACCAGATGGCCCTGCTCAAGCTGGTGCTGGGCCGGGGCCTCTACCCACAGCTTGCCATCCCGGACCCGTTCAACAGCGGCCGCAAGGACTCGGACCAGGTGGGTCTCCTTCCCTCTCCCCGTCCCTGTGTGTGTTCTGTCGTCTGTCACCCCTTCCCAGCACCTGCTCTGTGCTGGGGATACAGCAGTGACTGAAACAGCCCTGGCCATGCTCTTGTGGGGCTGCAGTCTAGTGGCGGGGGCAGGGGATAGACTCGTTCCCAGACAGATGACCAGAGTGGTTGGGGTCGGGACGGGGACCCAGGGGCTGAGGGGGACCTGATTAGCCTTGGAGGAGGTCAGAGAGGGCTTCCTGGAGGAGGAGCCTTCTGAGTTGAGATGAGGAGGAGGGAACCTGGCAGTGGGAAGAGCAAGTCTGAGGGCCTCTGTCACCCAGCGCCCGCCTTCGGCTTCTCCAGATCTTCCACACCGAGACCAAGCAGGGCGCCGTGCTGCACCCCACCTGCATCTTTGCCAACAGCCCTGAGGTGCTGCACACGCAGGAACAGGAGGCCAGGGGCGGCGATGGGAGCCGAGGTACCATGAGCCCAGGCGGGGGTTGGGGGAAGCCCTCCATCGGGGATGTGAGGGGCAGGACAGTGACCTCAGGGTGCCCCTCGCCGTCTGGGGTTACCCCCTCGCTCCTCCCCACATTCAGCTTCGCTGGGGCTTCTGACGTGGGACCTGCAGGTCCCAAGAGCCAGACCTGGCTGGGTGGCCTTGGCAAGTCCACCCCTTGCTGAGCCTCGCCCTCCCTGTGAGGTGCTGGCTGCCCTGAGCCCTGAGCCCGTCCCAAGGCCTGAGCTTTTAGCAATTAGAGCAGCGCCTGCCAGGAGACCTGTCCCGGGAGCCCCGTGAACTTCAGGGCCTGGTCCTGCCTGGGGGGCTCCCCCAGCCCCAGCGTTCAGGCAGTTGGATTCGGTCTACCTTCTAGTGGGATCCAGGCCACAAAAGCTGCTTCAGCTGAGGCTGCACTCAGGCCAGGCCAGTCCCACCAGGGTGCCCTTCCCCAGGGGCAGGCCCTGCCCTCAGGAGCGGGCTTCACGTCTGGAACGTGAAGGTCTAGTTGTGTGCTTTGCCTGAGCGCTGAAACACAGCTCATCCTTCTGTTTGTAAAGAAAGTAACATACTGCACTAAAATGGTAAACAGTAATCCCCAAAGGTACGGTTTATGATTTTAAATACCAAAGATAGAATTTGAAGTTTTTTCTCTAATCTTTAAGTGCTGTAAGTTCCAAGTGAATTTACCCTCTTCCTATTACATTGTTTTACTCCTTTTTGGAAACATTTTGTAAGTTCCAGGCATTCTGCAAGTAGAGAGTGTGTGAGGAACCCTCCATGTTCTTGCCTAGCTGTAGCTGTCACCATTTTTCCATCCTTGTTTATTCTGTCCCCTTGATTTTTTTTTTTTCTTTTTGCTGGAGCATGTTAAAGCAGGTCCCAGACATCTTACCAGTTAGTAATAATAATAAAAATCATATTCATAAGGATTGGTTTTTTGCATCACCACAATGCTGTCGTCACCCTTAACAAAATTAACAATAGTTCTTAGTGTCACTGCATAGCCAAAATCACATCCAGCCCGGCAGAGTAGTTAAGAATAAGCCACAGGCATTTCACCATGACACACGTGAGCACATTCTTTGTGTGGACGTGTGAATGGCCCGGGGGATGACGGGTGTGGGGTGTGGCGGGGAGCTGAGCTGTCCCCTCGACCCTTCCAGATGACAAGGACAAGATGAGCAGCAGGCACCAGCTCCTCACCTTCGTCTCCCTGCTGGAGACCAACAAACCGTACCTGGTGAACTGTGTCCGCATCCCCGCTCTGCAGGTGGGTCCTCGCCCCAGCCTCCCTGCCTCCCAACTCCCCGTGCCATGGCTGTGTCCCAGGGCAGGGGGCCCCAGGTGGGCCTGGAGGAGCTGCCCTCCCCCAGGCTGGCTGCTGTCATTCATCACTCACGGAGTGCCTGCCGGGTGCCAGGACCTCTGGAAGGTGCACAAGGCAAGACCCGGTTCCTGCTCCCCAGGAGCTCACAGCTAGTGGGGGGAGGGCGGGCAGGAGCACTAAACGCAGTGCAGCACTAACTGATAGGGTAGAGGGCGATAAGCGTTTGGGGAAAATAAAAAGAATGGGTGAGGGGATTGGGGAGGGGTGGGTGAGGGGATTGGGGAGGGGTGGGTTAGGGGGCAGGGGAGGGGACAGGTTCTAGTATAGAATGAGGCGATCCGGGTGGGCCTTATTGAGAAGGTGCAGTCAAGTAAAGACCTGAGGGAGGGAGGAAGCCATAGGGATCTCTGCGGGAAGAGTGTCCTGGGCAGAGCGAAGAGCAAGTGCAAAGGCCCTGAGGCACCACGTGCCTGGTATGGACAGGGAACAGCTGGAGCAGAGTCAGTGAGGGGGAGCATGGCTGGAGAAGAGGTCAGGGAGGCAGGTGAGACTGGATCCCCCTCCCCCCCACCACCAGAGGGTTCTGAGCAGAGCCGGGACAGGGTCTGACACGGGGCAGAGGCCAGGAGCCCAGCAAGGAGGCGACTGAGGTCGTAGGGCAGAAGCGGATGGTGCTGGCGGCTGAGAACGTGCTCAGATTGCAGATATACGTGCGTATGTGTGTCTGCAGCCAGGAAGGGGGGTTCCTGACAGCAGTAGCTGCCACACCTGTGTGCCCACTGTGGCCACCCTGCGGTTCCAGGCCTGGCCACAAGTCTCACTTTCTAGGGGAGAAGATGGGGCTGGGTGCAGGGGGCAGTGAGGAGGAGGGCGTGTCCCTTGACTAAGCCACACAGTGAGCAAGTGGCTGAGCCTGAACTCAGGGTCACAGGCCACACCTGAGGCCTCCCCCCATCAGGTGGGCGTCCCCGTTACCCCGAGCCCCTCGCTTCCATCCCAGGGAACATAGAGGGAAGAGAGAAACTCTTCCTAGAGCCCTGGGAGATGTTGTTGACGCTGATTTCCACTGGCACCAAGAAAGCGAACTCTGATCTGCTCCGTTATGTCTTCGTTCAAACATGTACTGAGTGGCCACTTGGCACCAGCCGCTAAGTACTCTTCCGGGTGCTGGGAATGCAGTCGTGATCAGAATGGACAAGATTCCCTGTGTTCGCGGGGCTCATGTATGAGTGGGGGAGGCAGATGGTAAAGAGAAGCACACCAGATGCTGTACCAGTGCCGGAGGAGGAATGAAGTGGGGTGAGGGCCGGAGTGCTGGTGGTCAGCAGGACCTCGGGACAGAAACACGGCTTTGCTGGCTGAGATGCTGCCTGATATTCAATCCCCCCCACCCTGCCCCTGCCCCGTAGTTTCTGACGATGGAGACTTTCAAACATGCACAAGAGTAGAATAGCACACTGGACTCTCATGTTCTATCACCAGCCCCACAGACCCTCGGCCCGCGGCGAGCCCTGCCCCGTCCACTCACCCCCGCCCCATCCCACAGGATTTTCCCCAGAGAAAAGTTGAAAGAAGTGTAGAGGGAACACTCAACATTCCCACTCCCCAGTCCTGCAGCTAACATTCAGTCTTTGCTTTATCACCTCTCCACTCGTCCATCTATTTTAACAGGTGGGCTTTCCTTTGAATTTCTTGATGCATTTTAAAGTAAGTTGCTGACATCAGTACCCTTCACCTGTAAGCACTCCAGCACGCTTCCTGTCAACTAACATTCAATGTTTGTTTATATATTCTGAGGATAAAAGGTATAGAGAGTGACACGTACACATATTAAGCACGCCATCTGACAAGGTTGACAAAGACACACACGTGTAGCCCCAACCCTAGGAAGACAGAGACAGCCACTGGCCTCCAGCGCAGGCGGTGACTCCCCTGCCCCTGACTTCTTGGAACCTGCTCTGTATTTTACTCTTTAGTCTTCATTAGTCTCTTTCTCCGAGTAGAATTTCAGTTCCGTGGGGCGAGGACTGAGTCCATCTTGTTCACGTTGTGTCTCTGGCACCCGGAAGAGTGGCACAGAGTAGGCGTGTGGTCAGTATTTGTTGCAGGGCTGGGTGGGTGGGTGAGTGGGGGGTGGGCAGGAGCCCAGCCAGGCGGGGGGCCTCTCTGCGATGGCATCCTCCCCCTCCCGCCACTGCCTGTCCCCTGCCCCTTCTCTTCCAGTCCCTCCTGCTGTTCAGCCGGTCCCTGGACACCAGTGGTGACTGTTGCCGTCTGGTGGCCGATGGCTGGCTGGAGCTCCAGCTCGTGGACAGTGAGAGCGCTGTCCGGCTCCTGGCGGCTTCCCTGCGGCTCCGGGCCCACTGGGAAAGCGCCCTGGACCGGCAGCTGGCCCACCAGGCCCGGTGGCGGCTGGAGGACAAAGACGACGAGGAGACGGACCCAGTCAACCGCAAGGAGGTGGCAGCCCTGAGCAGGGAGCTGCTGCAGTTCACGGCGTCCAAGGTACCCGCCTCCTGGGCACCTGCACCCCCTTGGCCAGAGGGGCCATCAGCCATAGGGATGAAAGCTCTGGAAGGCCTGGCTTCCAGCTCATCAATATGCACACATTTGCGGGTTTTCAAACCAGAGAGGTTGATGACAAGCCCAGCGTCACACAGCTGGTAAGGGGGAAGCCAGGGTTTGACCCCAGGAGCCATGCCATTAACCCCTGCGGCCCTCATTCAACAGATGTTTATGAATACATGCTGCATGTGTGGTGCAGGTTACCCCTCGTTAGCAGTTAAGGGCGTGCAGGGTGTGAGAGGGAAGCTGTAAGGTATCTGTCTATTCGTGGAGGACAGATGGGAAGAATTCAGACGGAGCAGATTTGAAACTGATCCCCCACCTCTTTAAGTGGCGGGGGGTTGAGAATTGCTCCTGAGTCTATTGCTATTACACGTGGATGGGGTGCGACCCAGTGGACCAGGGAAAGGGGAACAGGCTGACGTGCTGGAGGAGAAGGGGCAAGGTGGCCAGACTTGAAGGTCAGACTTAAGGTCTGGATGTGTTCCCAGCAGTCATAAGGAGAGAAGGGCTCTGGGGAAGGCAGGTGAGATGGGGGATGGGGCATCAGGGAATGTTCTAGACAAGCCTGTGGTCATGAGTATCTGAAACCGTGTTGCAATTAGCCCCCATAACTGAGAAGCCCAGGGGTGGACTTTCGGCACGGCTGGATCCAGGTGCTCCGATCATGTCTGCCTGAGTCTCTCTCCCCTATTTACTGTCTCTCTTTGTTCAGGTTTCCTACAGCCTCCGGCGGCTCACAGGGCTGGAAATCCAGAACCTCTATGTGGGACCCCAGACCATCACTGCTGCCCCCAGCCTCCCTGGCCTCTTTGGCTGCTCTACCCCGTCCCCCCATCCCACCAAAGGGGGCTACGCAGTCACTGACTTCCTCACCTACAGCTGCCTCACGGTGAGCACGGACCCCACCTTGGCCCCTCATCCTCCTGCCCCTGAAAATGCGACGTCAGTGATTCCCCCACCCTCTGCCCCCAACCGCACTCCAGCTTAGTCCAGGGATGCAGTTTCAGAAAGGGGCCTGCCAGCCCCGAGGGGTTCTGGGAAGGTCCCAGGCTGGCGGCGGGGGGCGGGGGGGAGCCAGGCCTGACACAGCCTGCCTGTCGCAGAGCGACGCGGACCTGTACAGCGACTGTCTCCGCACCTTCTGGACCTGCCCCCACTGCGACCTGCACATGCCCTTCACGCCCTTGGAGCGCATCGCCCACGAGAGCACCTGCCCCGAGGCCCCACAGGACGGTCCCCCAGGTGAGGCTGGGGCTGTGGCGGCTGGGGCGCCTGTGTTTGCCCAGCTGTCCGTCCAGCCTGTGGTTGTTGACTGTGCGTCTGGGCACTTGCTCGACATTCTGGGGACTCACGACCTCAGCCGTTTGCCCTGGCTGGGGCCACGTGCGGACTCCGTCACAAGGACCCAGAGCCCGGGACCAGGAGGCCCTGCAGCCACCTCATTCTCAGGTCGTGGTGTCTGTCTCTCTTTGGTCTCTGTGTCTCCGCCTGTCCGGTTGGCCTCTGTGTTCCTGTCTGTTTCTCTGTCTCTCTCTTGCCGTGTCTCTTGTTCTTTCCTCTGTCCCACAGCTCTCTCTGCCTTGGCCACGTCCATCCTGTTGTCAGCCAGGGGACGCTGCAGTGGGCAGGCCCGGGCACAGAGTCTTCTGCGGTGCCCCATGCGCCACCCGCTGGTGCTTGCTGGGGAGATGGCTGTAGGGCCCCGTGGTCCCACCCCAGGGCTCTGTTTGTCTCTTTCCGTCTCTGTGTCTCTGCTTGTGTCTTTCTCTGTGTCCCTTTCACCCCCTGGAACACAGAGTAAAGACTCGCCTCTGTGTGTGTATTGATCAAGGAGGGCTTCCTGGAGGACACAGAGCTGGAGTCCCCAGAGGCCAGGAGAGAGCCTAACCCCGCCAGCTTTCTGGGATTTGGGTGGGGGTGAGAGCATGCAATGGAGCGTCCCCCTCACAGCCTCCCATCTCCTCTCCCTTAGGGGCTGAGGAGGCTGCCCCCGAGCCCCTCCAGAAGGCATCCGCCCTGCAGAGGCCCTACCACTGCGAGGCCTGCCAGAAGGACTTCCTGTTCACACCCACGGAGGTGCTGCGGCACAGGAGGCAGCATGTGTGAGCCCAGCCTGTCCTGGACCAGGACCAGGGCCAGGGCCAGGGCTCCCGCCCAAGCCCCCAGCCTAGACGCGGAGCTGTGGTCTGGGCCCAGCCCCGCTGGGAGGGAGCATAAATATGTGAATAAAGTCTCACCGATGGAACTTCCCTGGTGGCGCAGTGGTTAAGAATCCGCCTGCCGGGCTTCCCTGGTGGCGCAGTGGTTGAGAGTCCGCCTGCCGATGCAGGGGACACGGGTTCGTGCCCCAGTCTGGGAAGATCCCACATGCCGCGGAGTGGCTGAGCCCGTGAGCCATGGCCGCTGAGCCTGCGCGTCCGGAGCCTGTGCTCCGCAACGGGAGGGACCACAACAGTGAGAGGCCCGCGTACCGCAAAAAAAAAAAAAAAAAAAAAAAGAATCCGCCTGCCAATTCAGGGAACATGGTTTCGAGCCCTGGTCCAGGAAGATCCCACATGCCGCAGAGCAGCTAAGCCCGTGCAGCACAACTGCTGAGCCTACGCTCTAGAGCCTGCAAGACACAACTACTGAGCCTGCGAGCCAGAACTGCTGAGCCTGCGCTCTGGAGCCCGCGAGCCACAACTACTGAAGCCCGCACGCCTAGAGCCCGAGCTCCACAAGACGAGAAGCCACCGCAATGAGAAACCCGTGCACCACAATGAAGAGTAGCCCCCACTCCCCGCAACTAGAGAAAGCCCACGCGCAGCAAGGAAGACCCAATGCAGCAAAAAAAAAAAAAAGTCTCACCGATGGGCTCAGATCTTTAAGCCTGCTCCTGCCCATCCAGAAAGTAGCAGCTGCCTCTTGTTGGTCCTCCGCATGGTCTGGCTCTCATCCCTCCTGCTGCAGCAGGCCATCTGAGATGTTTTGGGGTAGATCCGGGGAGCTAAGGCTGAGCAGGGACCTCAGATTCCAGGTACAGGATCTGATCGCCCCTGGCGACTGCTGTCTCCTGAGTCTGTACTCGCGGCCTCTGCTTTCCCTTGAACCTGAGAGACGCTGCATTGACCCATGTACATGTGCCACTTTGAGAGTTGGACGGGGTGGGTTCAGTGTTCCTGTGGACCCACAGGCTGCCTGTTCACCAGGGTCGTTCTGCTGCGGGGTCCATGGGCAGTCCTCAGCCGTCCCCTCTGGACTCCCTGGCCACGTCTCCCCTACAGACATGAAAAAGATAGGGAACGCTGTGAACGATGATGATGCCAATGAATTCCATGACTCAGTTGAAATCTGGGTGACAACAGGATAGACGTGGCCAAGACAGAGACAGCTGCGGGATAGAGGAAAGAACAAGAGACAAGAGACATAGCAAGAGAGAAACAGAGAAAGGCACGGACTACCAAAGCTCAGTCAAGAAGAAACTGCACAACGCTATGAACTTATTAGGAAATGTAATTCTTAGTTACAAACACAGAGGACAGGCTAGGGTGGGTTCACTGGTGACCTCCAGCAGACGGGGAAGGAACTCAACAACGGCTCATTCACGGTGTGGAAGGCGACACCTCTGGGCCAGCATTGCCCTAATGAAAAACTTGACTCAGACGACACAGACACAAAACTCCTTCCTAAAAGTTTAGCAACTCATATTCAGCAACATATGAAAAGAACAGTAGTACGTCATGGCCAAGGGGCATTTATCCTAGGAATACAAAGTAGGTTTAACATTCGAACGTCAATCAGTGTGATTCACCGTATTAAAAACAGGAAGTGCGTTTGACAGATTTTAACAACGCCTTGTGGCCTTGGGTAACCCCCTTGACCTCTCTGCTCCAATATTTCTTTTCTCTGACAAATGAACACAGCTGAACTATTTTCCCCAGAGGTTTCATTTTGATATAGAAATCTTGGGTTTAACTTTATTTAATAATAAAATAAATATAAAAATAAGATAGAAATACAAATATAAAAATAAAATGTAAAATAAATTACTAAACAATTAAAATCAATAAAATAATAAAGATTATTTAAAAGTGCAAGTAATAAAATGGTAATTGAACTTCATGAAAATTAATCTGTTTTGCAAAAGATACTAAGAAAAAGAACAATAAAAAAAAGAATGAAAATGAAAAGGCAAGTATAGACTTGGAGAAAATATTCACTATATATGTATATTTAACAAATACATATATAATAACTACATGTTACAAATATATAAACTATACAAAGAATTCTTTCAAATCAATGACAACTGCTTTATAAGAGGCAAAATACTGAATATAAACTACAAAAAGTAGATAAACGGTTAATAAGCCCATGAAAAAATACTGTCATGGAGATGCAATTAAAACTGCAATAAATATCATTAGATATTTATAAATATATATAAATATCATTAGAATGGCTAACAAAAAATACTGACAATACTAATTCAACATGTGGCACAGTCAGAGCTCACGTGTTGCTGGTGGGAGCATTCATCGGTAAAACGACTCTGGAAAAAAATTCAAAGAATCTGCTAAAATCGAACCTGGGCACGTTCTGTGACCTGGCAGTTCCGCTCGTGGACACACACTCCATAGAAATGCACGTCTGTCCACCAAAAGCCAGGGTGTGTTAGCAGCATTATTCATAACTGGAACCCAGCCAAATGCCCATTGACAGAAGAATAGTTAAATAATTGTGATGAATTCATGCAATAGAAGGACTAAGCCGCAGCTCCGGCAACATAATGGGCGTGGGGGCAGCATCAGCTGGGCTGCAGGGGGCTGCTCAGGGTTTGTTTCTTGGTCTGGACGCTGGTGGCGCAAGTATGTTTCATTTTCTGGGAAAACTCACCAAACTAATAATGATGTGTGCACTTTTCTGTATATTAAGCTTCAAGAGAAAGTTTTAAAAGGTTGTTGAATGAGTGCCTACCCACTTTGTATTTAGAAAGATCCTGCTAAATTGAAGTTGTACAAATTCCCCTCAAGGAAGATGAAAGTGCCCGTTTCCCTGACAGCCTCACCAGCAGTGAGCATCATCTTTTTAACCTGGGTCAATCTGATGGGTGAAAAATAATGTCATAACGAGGGTTATTTAAGGCAGTTCAGAACAGCAAAGGCACAGCCCCACCTGGAATTTTTGTGCAGGTATTGGAACAGACATGTTTCCCCAGGTAATTAATGGATAGTAAGAGCTTCTGGAACTGTTAAGGGCCGTAGAATTCACCCCTGAGGGGCTGTGACCTCTGGGCCCTCAATTATGACAGATGCCCTGATGGCTGTCTCTGGCCATTTAAAGTTTCCTCCCTTCTTCCACTTATTTCTCTGTTTTTAATACCTTTAGTTGGGAAGTCATTTTCAGGGGCCATAACAGAAAAGGGATAGAGATTTGACAACCAAACAATGGAAATATTTTGAGAGGGTAGAGTCACCATAAAGCCAAAAGACAAGCAGCAAACTGGGAGAAGTGTTTGTAATATCTGTGATGAAGTTTAAGATCCAAAATATATAAAGAGCTGCCACAAACCAATAAGAAAATGATAAAGAGCCTAGGAAGGACACAGTCAAAAGATTTGAACCCACACAGAAGACGAAATAGAAATGACCTAGAATAATATGCAAAGATGCTCGGACTCACTGGCAATCAGGGGAAATTAATGTAAATCAGTACAGCCTGTTTGGAAAGACATTTGGGAGAATCTATCAAATGACCTGTGAAAAATGCCACTTCCCCTGGACCAGTGATTCCACCTTCAGGAATTTATCCTACAGATACACATATGTCTGGAAATGACGTGTGTAAGGATATTCACACCAGCTTTGTAGGAGCAAAATATGGGAAACAGCGTCAACATCTCTCCATATAGATCTGCTTAAATAAAACCCATCCATATAATTGACCACTTATGCAGCCATGCCAAACAACAAGCAGGCTCTGTATTGATACAAACAATATTTCCAAATTTTACTAAGTAAAAAAAAAGCAAGTTGCAGAACCATGTGTGATATCCCAATTTAAAAAAAATTGACATGTTTCCATATGCTCACGTAATTGAATAGAATCACACACCAGATACAATAGATACGCAGCAAACTTGAATGATGGTCATCTCTGTGGAGGGAAGGGCAGGGGATAGGAGGGGTGGGGACAGAAGACAGGAAAGGGTGATTTTTCTTTTTAAATCAAGATTATTGAGGTCTAGTTTACATACAATAAAATGTCAATACATTTTGGCAAACACACCTGTGTAACCACCATCTCAATCAAGACAACATTTTCTTTCTTTTTTTTATTTCATTTTTAAAAAATTTTTATTTTATATTGGAATATAGTTGATTTACAATGTTGTGTTAGTTTCAGGTGTATGGCAAAGTGATTTAATTTTATATATATATATATATATATATATATATATATATATCCATTCTTTTTCAGATTCTTTTCCCATACAGGTTATTACAGAGTATTAAGTAGAGTTCCCTGTGCTATACAGTAGGTCCTTGTTGGTTATCATTTTGTATGTAGTAGTGTGTATGTGTTAATCCCAACCTCCTAATTTATCCCTACCCCCCTCCCCTTTCTCCTTTGGTAACCGTAAGTTTGTTCTAGGTCTGTGAGTCTGTTTTGACACAGAACATTTTCAACACTGCAGAAAGTTTCATGGTTCCCCCCTCTTCGGGTCAATGCCCTAGCCCAGCCTCAGGCCCAGGCAATCACTGATCTGCTCTCTGTCACCATTTATTAGATTTCTCTTTTCTAGAATTTCACATAAATGGAACCATACAGCATGTCCTTTTTGTGATAATCCAGTGTCTGAATATTCTACAGTCTCTTCATTCTCTAGATGTTTGGGTTGTTTCCAGTGGGAAGCTATTTGTGAAATAAAGTTGCTGTGAACATTCATGTATAAGGTTTTATGTGGATATGTTTTCAATTCTCTTGGGTAAATACCTAGGAGCAGAATTGCTGCCTTAGGTAGGTGTATGTTTATGTTTAAAAGAAACTGCTAAACAGTTTTCCAAAGTGGTTCATCCACTCTACCTTCCCGCTCACAATTCGAAGTTTCCGGTAGATCCACTTTGTGGTTTTTAATTTTCATTTCCCTGATGACTAATGAACTCGGGCATCTTTTCATGTTCTTATTGGCTATTTGGATGGTCTCTTTTGTGAAGCGTCCATTTAAGTGTTTGATCTATTTTCTGTTGAGTTGTCTTTTTCTTCCTGGTTTGTAGGAGTTCTTTATATATTCTGCATACAAATGCTTGTTGAATGTCTGGACTACCAGTATCTTATTTGTGGCTTGCCTTCCTATTTTAATGATGTCTGCTGACGAACAGGAGTTATTCATCTTATACTTCAGTTTGTCCAGTTTTTCTGTACAATTAGTGTTTTTGTGTCCTGTTAAAGATATCTGACAACTATTTATTGAGCACATGCTATGTCCCGGGCATGACTGCTCTAGGCACTGGGAATGGAAAGTCCAAACTTCACTTCTAGGAGGCTTTCCTCCTAACACTTGCACACATGTGCAGACTGCATGTGGATATTCTGTGCTTCTGTTTGCTACAGCTAGTACCGTTTCTGCAGTACAGTTAGCAGAGGGGGATTTACTGTGATGATAGTGCCGCCGGGGCTTCAGCACCCTCACTTGTTCAGGCCTTTTACAAGACCCTGCACCTAATGTGTTGGTAGTTCTATAGTTTTTCCAAAAGAGGGCCCCTCGAATTGTATGATCCTCAGGCCCCACAAAACCTGGATCCACCCAATTATATCAGAAAATTGGAAGCCACAAAGACACTCATCAATTGGGTGATGGCTGAATAAGTTATGCCTCGGAGCTCTCCTTGGCTGTAGAAAAAGCAAGCTCTCCACGCAGCACAGAATCATGGTTAAGGGCATGGATTCAGGAGCCAGACAGCCTGGATTCAAATCCCAGCTCTGCTACATACTCATTGTGCAGCCTTGGGCAGGTTACCCAATCTCTCTGGGTGTCAGTTGCTCCATCTGCAAAATGGAGGGTAATGAGATTATCTATCTTGCTGGGTTGTTTCAAAGATTAAGTGAATCCATATATGTAAAGTGCTTAGAACGGTGCCTGGCACATAGTAGGCGTTATTTGAGTGTTTGCAGTTACACCACGAGCTGTGGGAGTGAGCACAGTGATATCTTGAGATACCATGTAGAAATCTGATGGCACTCTCATCTCTAAAAAGTCTGGCCTTGGACTTCCCTGGTGGCGCAGTGGTTAAGAATCCACCTGCCAATTCGGGGGACACGAGTTCGAGCCCTGGTCCGGGAAGATCCCACGTGCCGCGGAGCAACTAAGCCCGTGCGCCACAACTACTGAGCCTACGCTCTAGAGCTCACGAGCCACAACTACTGAGCCCGCGCGCCTAGAGCCCGTGCTCTGCAACAAGAGAAGCCACCGCAATGAGAAGCCGGCGCACCGCAAAGAAGAGTAGCCCCCGCTCGCAGCGACTAGAGAAAAGCCCGCGCGCAGCAAGGAAGGCCCAACGCAGCCAAAAATAAATAAATAAATAAATTTATTTTACAAAATAAAAAATAAAAAGTGTGGCCCTGTTTCCTCATATTCTTTCCCCATGTCCCTGCCTTGGCCTGTCACCCCTGAAACCCACAAGGGAAGCCTCCCTTGTCTCTCCCAGCTTTTGGTGCTTTGCTGGCGATCTTTGGCATTTCTTGGCTTGTAGATACATCACTGCAGTCCTCCGTCTTCACATGGCTGTCTTTTCCTTCTGGCATGTCTGGGCATGTCCAAATGTTCCCTTTTTATAAGGAACATGTTTACAGTCATATTGGATTAGGGCCCACCCGATGACCTCATCTGAACTTGACCATCTGCTAAGACCCAAATGAGGTCACATTCACAGGTCCTGGAGTTTGGACTTCAGTATATCTCTTTGGGGGACAGAATTCCACTCATAACACCCCTCCTTTATTCCACCCTCCATGTGGCAGCCCGAGGGGCAAAGCACAAACCGACTCTGTCCTTTCTCTGCTCAAAGTTCTTCCAAGATAATGGGATATTATCAGCCCTAAAAAGAAATGAAGCACTGCCATGACACGGATGAACCTTGAAAATACTATGCTGAGTGAAGGAAGGCAGACACAAAAGACCTCGTATTGTATAATTCCGTGTATAAGAAACGTCCAGAACAGGCAAATCCACAGAGCCAGAAAGTGGATCGGTGGTTGCCTGGGGTTTGGGGCTGGGGAGGGGGAATCGGGAGTGACTTTTGGGTGGGATGGAAATGTTCTAGAATTGATTGTAGTGATGAATGCACAACTCTGGGAAGATAAGAAAGTCATTGAACTACACACTTTAAATTGGTGAATTTTATGGTATTTGAATTATATCTCAATAAAACTGCTATCAAACAACTTCCCTGGCTCCCCAGCGCCCTCTGGAGGGATCCCGGCCTCATTGCCCGGCCCCACGTTCTGATGCATCCGCGCGGGATGACCCCACACTGTTGTGGACACGTAACATAAGAGGCTGCAAAGCCACACACAGGAGACACTGCCATGGACACATATAAGGAGGCCCCCAGTTATAAAGACTCACTTTGCCACGTGATCCCACCCAGACACACCCCCAGACCGTACCAGGTGGCCCAGTGGTCTCGCCCACCATCCCAGCCAGACACCAAGGTGGTGTCTGTCAGGGATTCTGTCAGCTGTTGAGTATGTTTATCTCAATTGGGCATTCCAGAATTGGGGAAGTTATCACAGGATGGATTCGGGGATGCCCTGGGACCTGAGTGGAAAAAAAACATTAGTCATCTAATCTCCATGAGCACCCCGTCTGACTGGTTGGCCACATTGAAGTTTGGGGTCTTTGGGAATCAGCATGAGTTCAGAGCCGGTGTCTGGCTGTCCCCGAAAGGTCCGATTATTTCCTTTTTCCCAGTGCGCAGTGACCCTGGTCAAAGGCCGTAAGTCCCTTTGGGGAAGACCCGTGGAAAGATTAACAGTATGAATTTTGGGCAGTGTACTGGGGTCCTTCCTCGAGGGGACCCGGCCTCCCCTCATTCAAGGGGCCTTGGGTCTGTAACCTGGCTCAAGCCTGGGGATTGATGGAGGGCCCGTGACTCTCTGGTTTTAGGATTCAGGTTAGACTTTGGTTCACTAGACCCAGAACTCTTCCGCGTATGCAGACCAAGCCAGAACTTAGTGGAGAGGACCTCTATTTCCTTCCTAGGAGCGCCATGATCAACTCCCAGCGCCATAGTCTCTTCTGATTGTTGTTTGCGGGGCTGTCCTTTGTGGTGGCCACGCCCACCGCGGGTGGTGGCCACGCCCACCTGGCCTTCGGCGGCTCAGTGCCGCGTCTTAGCCCCTGCCACCCCCGGATCGGATGATCCCACTGCACTTGTTTCCCAGTTCAGGGGCGGCCACCGTGAGGTCTGGTCTGCAGAGAAGAGCGGCCGTGGAGACACAACCAGGCTTTGGACATACGCAAGGTGGTCCCCAGTTATAAAGACCCACTGTCTTGTAGTCATGGACACGCACTCACACGGAGACATACAACCTATGAGGCACAGCGTGACAGCCACAGCCCTTCCTCGGTGACATACGTCCCATTCAGTAGTAGGCTCGGCGGCGGACACACTCCTGGAGGTGGCCGCTACACCGATGCCCCTCCCCACAATGGCACGTCGACCCCAGCATCCTAAGTCCATGGCCTCAGCAGTCATGCAATTGTCACACACACGCACATGCACCAACCCCGGTGACCACCTGGCCCTGCCATCCAGCCGCACACGGGCCACCCTGCAGACCCATCAGAGTCCCCGCCTCTCTGCCCCTTCCACTCAGCAACACCAACCCACTGCACAGGCAGCCTCACAACTCCAGGTTCAGCTGGTTCCTCACCCCAGGAAGTGGGGGAGGTATTTTTAGTTACAATTAACCTCCCGCCCAGTTTCTCTCCTCCCCCACGGCACAGCCAATTGATTTAATTAGAGAGGATTAAATGAGAGGTATTTTCAACCAGGTGGGGGAGGGGGAGAGGAGAGCTTCCCCTCCCCCACCTGCCAGTGTCCCTTTGCCAGCCAGGCCAGGTTGCAGGAATACAAAGCCCTCCCCTTCATGTAGACCTCAGGCCTTGGCCCAGCCCTGCCCCCTCCCCCATAACCCTCCCCCACCCGCCTTTAAAAGTGGGGAGAAGAGGTGTCGGAAGTCCTTCTTGCTGTATATCCCTCATCCATCCCACTTCAGTCCCCGAGAGTTTGGGGAGAGACAAACTGTAATCGTAGTCACCAAAACAATTTGTAACTCAGAAAACAATCGGTGATATAAGGCCCTTTAGAAATCATAGACTCTTAGAATTCTATTTTTAAAAATGAGGGGTTGTGAGGCAAGTGGTTAGCTCACAGCCTGCCTGGGTTCTAATGGGAACAGCCACTCTCCAGCTCTGTGACCCCGGGCGAACGATTTCACTTCTCTGGACCTCAGTTTCCTGATCTGGGAAATGTGGCCAGTGATCATACCTCCTCCTGGGGCTTAGTGGTAAGCGTTTACCAGATTGATAGGTATAAACCTCCTGGAACAGAGCCTGGCACAGCACGAACTAGAGAAAGGGTAAATAAATGTGTAAAGGAGGCACCTGTACTCCCACCCCTACCCTGCTCTGCTTTTTATGACACTGTCAGCTTCTCACAGACTAAATGATGTGCTCATTTATTTGGCCCATCGTGGGTCTTCCCCACTAGGACGTCAGCTCCCCCAGGGCAGCGTCTTGGGTTTGTTCACTCAAGTGCAGGGACGAGCAGAGGGTGCGTGTCCAGGGCATACCCGTGGCCAGGAGGAATGAATGACGAGGTGAAGGCAGCTGAGTCTCAGAACTATGGAATTTCTTCCTCCGTTCTCCACCTGTTTCCCAGGCACCTGCTGGGTATAGGGTGCTTGCTGTCTGAGGCCCCAGGTCACCACAGTGACAGAGAGAGACAAACTCCTGCCTTCTGGAAGTGCTGAGGTTCCAGCCAATAATGAATAGGCAAATAAGTGATGGAAAGAATTCCAGGGAGGGGGTGACGGGGGACAGGGAATGAGGTGAGAGAGAGTGGTGGACAGAGCGGGGTGCTTTGGTTTGGCTGTTCCTGTCTTTGCAGAGGTAACCTCTGAGCCAGGAAGGTGTCCCAGGCAAAGGGAACAGCCAGGACAGACACCCCGAAGGGGGACTGAGCTGGTCATTTTCCACAAACAAGGTCAGCCTGCTGGGGTATGTTACCATGTAGCCCAGTCACTCCTGTTGTCCCCACTGCCTGCCAGCAGAGCCCCCTTGCTGACCTGTGGCTGGCCACAGATACACAAGAGAGCCCTTTTGAAGCCACAAGAACTGCCCAGCTCAGCCTACTACATCAACCTGTAGATTAACGTGCTAAAAATTAATTGGCCTTTTGAACCATGAAGCTTTGGTATGGTTTGTTACACAGCAATAGCTAACCGATACATACAGAGGGCCTGAGGAGAGAGCAGGATAAAAAGCATCAATTATTATTACAATTAGTGATTCATGAGCTTCAAACTGATGAGAATTTGAATCATGGAAGAGACCCACGAACTCAGATTGGTGGCCTTTTGTTTTTAAGACTTTATGCTTAAAAAAAAAAGGTAGAAGACAACACAAGAGGGGAGTGGGGGAGGGGGAAAGAGGGTGGGCTGGGAGGATGAAGGGAACCTCTCTAAATGTCGGATCTGGGTGACCCTCCTTCCCTGATGGCCCCAGCCCACCCCCAATCTCTTCTCTGTCCTAGGGGTGGGGGGTACCCAGCCGCCATCTTCTGAACTCCCAGGCCCAGGATCTCAGCTCAGGTTCCAGGCAGAGGTGAGGGCAGAAGTGGGGCACAGGGCCTGGAGGCCTTGTCTTTGTCCTTGAGAGACCCTCGAGTGGGTGCTCAGGCCCCTCATGTCCCGGCAGGGCCCCAGGGAGGTAGGCATTGAGTTGGGGGGGGCCATAGGAGGTGGGGTCCTGAAGCCAGAGGGCCAGACGTCGACCAGAAGCAGGTATGAACCTGGCAGTCACAGTCCAGAGGTTGGGGTCTGTGGAAAGGAGAGGAGAGGCCAAGTCAGGAGATGGAGAGGGCGTTTGGACCTACATCAGGCCTTCTGCACTGTCCCCACCAGCCCCACAGTGAGAGGGACACAGAGAGAGAGACAGAGACAGAGGCAGAGAATCAGAACAGAAATGAAGGGAAAGAGACAGACAGAGATGAAAAAAAGACAAGGAGACAGTCAAGACAAAGAAAGAGATAAAGATAAGGAGGGCTTCCCTGGTGGCGCAGTGGTTAAGAATCCACCTACCAATGCAGGAGACACGGGTTCGAGCCCTAGTCCGGGAAGATCCCACATACCGCGGAGCAACTAAGCCCGCGTGCCACAACTACTGAGCCTGTGCTCTAGAGCCTGTGAGCCACAACTGCTGAGCCCTCATGTCACAACTACTGAAGCCTGCGCACCTAGAGCCTGTGCTCTGCAACGAGAAGCCCATGCACCGCAACGAAGAGTAGCCCCCACTCACTGCAACTAGAGAAAGTCAGCGTGCAGCAACAAAGACCCAACGTAGCCAAAAATAAATAAATTAAAAAAAAAAAAGATAAGGCGAGAGGGACAGACAGAGCAGGATAGAGAAGAGACATGGAGATAATCAGAGATGGAGATGTGGAAAGAGAAAGAATGAGAGAGACAGAAATAAAGGGAGAGACAAAGAGGAAAAGGCAGGGATTGGGAGAGACAGAAAAGAGTGGGGAGAAAACGCAGCTTGCTTGGGGAGCAGGATAAGAAGCTCCCTCCATCACTCTTGGTCCCAGAGGTCCCCTGACTCTGGATCAGGGCTCACCTGTCTGCAGTTGGTCAGGGCAGAGCTGAGACCCCACATGGACCTGAACAAACCTCTCCTCCCAGGCTCAGGCCTCCAGTGCTCTCCAAGCCTAAGCCCTTGCAGGTCTCCACTCTCATATCCCAGCCTTTCCGTGGGCCTTGATTTCATTACTCACCCATTTGACACACCAGCCTCAGCCCAGCCCAGTCCCTTTGTATGTACGTGTGTGTGTAGTGAGGGACTGTCTTATAGCCTTTGCATATACTGTTCCTTCCTCTCCTGTCTCACTCCTCTTATTCTCCTGGTCTCAGCTCCAAAGTGCCCTCCTCCAGGAAGTCCTCCCTGAACACCCCAGCCTAGGCCCGATGCCCACTCTGGGTTCTTCCAGTTCTTGGGTTCCCTCCTCCCAGCCCTGCCTACTGTAGGTCATTACTGTCTGGGGACAGATCTGTCTCCCCCACTGGACTGTGAGCCTCATGGGCACAGGGCTGGGCTGTCATGGTCACTGCTGTGTCCCCATCACCACCCAGCACAGGGCTGGGCACACAGCTGCTCAGAGAATGTGTATGGAATGAATGAATGAACAGATGCCAAACCAAGGAGTTTGGACCTCATCCAATAGGCACTAGGGAGCCACAGAAGGGTTTTAATCCAAGGAGAGTCAAGATCTGATCTGTGGGGCTTCCCTCGTGGCGCAGTGGTTGAGAGTCCGCCTGCCGATGCAGGGGACACGGGTTCGTGCCCCGGTCCGGGAAGATCCCACATGCCGCAGAGTGGCTGGGCCTGTGAGCCATGGCCGCTGCTTTAGAAACTCCAGGCAGCCTCTCAACCCTGGGCGTTTGCACATGCTGTTCCCTCTGCTTTTCTAAGCTGAGTGAACCTGCACAAGTGAACTCTTCTCTCTGAGCCTCAGTTTTCTTATCTGTAAAATGAAAATAATAATAGCTTCTCTCCTTTGGGGTTATTGTAAAGACTGAGAAGATACTCTAGACTGAAGACTTGGGAGAGTAAAAGAATGCACCCTGCTACCTTGCCCCCAACCTTCTGCCCAGTGGTCTCCTATTCATCCTTCAATGCCCTACCCAGAAGCCACTTCTTCTATAAAGTCTTCCCTGATATCTCAGAGATAGCTAATGATAGCTGTGTTTTATTGTTTGAACTGTTGGACTAGATTGCCATTGGTTTCTAATGTCCACTTCCTCATGAGCCCAGAATATTCTCAAGAGCTGTACCCTACCTGAGGCATGTCAATATATGTTTGGAAATGGGTGGATGAGTGGGTGGATAGGTAGGTGCGTGAATGCATGGGTAAGTTGACAAGTGGGTGGACATGTGGGTGGGGGGATCAATGTGGAGGTGGGTGAATGAGTGGGTAGATGTATCTTCTGATGGATGAAGGGTGGTGGATACACACATGGATGGATCCATGGGTAGGCAGGTAGGTAGGTAGGTGGATGAATGCATGAATAAGAGGGTGGATGTGTGGGTGGATGGATCAGTTTGGAGGTGGATGGATGAGTGGATAGGTGGGTGGATAGATGAATGAATGAGTGGCTGAATGTATGTTTGGATGGATGAGGGGGTTGGTGGATGATTGATGGATGGATAAATATATGTATGGGTGAATTGATGGAGGGATGGATGGATTGGAGAACCCTCAGTTCAGAGACGCAGGCTGACCCTGCTCCGGGTGGGCTCACTGTTGGAGTCTGGAGGTCTTACGAGGGGTTGAGAATAGCACAATCTCCAACCTAGTGCCCCTAGACCTAGGACACTCACATCTCTCCTGACTCCAGCCTCTATAAATAATGCCACTCTCCTTCTAAGTTCAAACTCATCCCCATTGATCCTGGAAGACAAAAGAGGAGTGTTAGTGGTCTTCACCAGACACCCCCATATGCCCCACTCCCCCTTCCTTCCCCAGGGGACTCCTCTATCAGGACAAACTGAGTCATCCTTTAAGAGGGTGCTGATCCTTTAAGGAAAAGTGGAGCTTTCCAATGGGTGGTTGAAGCCTGGAAGAAGCAAACTCTGGGAGGAAAGGTGGGGACCAGGAAATCTGCATTTGCATCTTCGACTCCCCTTTTAAGCAAATGAAGCAAGGTATTTTTCAAGAACTTAATCCCGAAGGTGGAGCACATTGTTTGGAGGAGGGGCCTGGAGTGCTGGGGGTGTGGCTTAGTTAGGGGGCGGGGCTTACCTGGGGGCCTGACAGTCACTTGTGGCTGAGTCTCCGTGTAGGCCCCCATGGGCTGGCCCTCTGGGCTGAAGGCTGCGCCCTGCCCTGCTAGGGGAGTTGACGGGTGCAGGCTGAGCCCCAGGATGCCCGGTTCAGGCTTTGATACTCCCCCGGGAACACCAGGCCCTCTCTTCCCACCTTCTCCCTGTACCTGTGCGGTTGGATTGATCGATCATTGGTTGCACGATGCGTCTCCGGGCATTAATGAACCTGGGAGGGGGCCATGGAAACGGAGGAGGGTGCAAAGAGGGAGTAGAAGAGAGGCAGAGATGAATACACAGGGACAGAGAGAGAGCAGGCAAGAGAGGACGGATACAGGGGCGGCAAAGCAGAGGCAGGACGAAGAGAGGCTCCGAGGGGCTTTGGGGCCTCCTTCAGCACCGCGGACAGCGCCCGGCCTCCCACCCCGGGCTGGCCCACGGAGCGCCCAGGCCTCCGGTGTCACTCACCAGTTGTTGACTTGTAGGATGGTGAGCCCCGTGTCCTGGGACAGCTGCTTCTTCTGCTCCTCTGAGGGGTACGGGTGCTGTGGCCACCAGCAAGAGTCACCCTGCTTGCCTGGTTGCCCTCTGATCCCCCAGGCCTGGCCTGCCCAGGTCCCAGGGAGCTGGTGAGCCCAGGCTGAGGCAAGGCCGGGAGAGCTGGCGGCGTGTCTGAGCTTCTCCGTGTTCCCCGGGGCCCAATGGAGGGAGGCAGAGCCAAGCTTCGGGCAATTACACCGGTGGGTGTCCCCCAACCTCTTCCAGCAATTAGAGGCTAATTGGCCAGCTCTCATCAGGGAGGTGGAGCTGCGGGAGGGGGGAACTGGGGGAACTCCACCTCCCTGGGGAAAGGAGGCAAAGCCCAGCACCAGCCTTCTCTGAGTCCGATAGGTCCTTGTGCATGTCTCTCCCCGTCACAATCTCTACCTTTCTCTGTGTCTGTCTGTCTGTCTCTCCCCCAGTGTGACTCAGTCTCCCCCTGTGTGTCTCTTGCTCTGACTTAATGCTCTCCATAACTCCCCATCTCTATCTTTGTTTCGGCCTCTCCCTGTCTGTCCTCCTGTCTCCCTGAGGCAGGGTGGTTTGCTGATTAAGGCCAGACTGCCTGCATTTGAACCCACTTCTGGCTGTGAGACCTCTGGGCCTCAGTCTCCTCATCTGCGAAATGGAGCTAACGACATCGCTGTCCTCATGGGGTATGTTTGGCTGGATGGTGGATGACTGATGGGTGGGTGACTGGATGGGAGGGTCTGGGGTGGGGGAGAGGACTGAATGAGTCCAGAGCCCTGAGTGGCACCTGGCATACAGGTGGTGCTCATGGATGTTTGCTCTTGTCAATTCCCATCTGCTTGAGATTTTCCCTCAATATTTCCCTGCTGCCTCAGTCTCCCGTCTCTGGGTCTCTCTCCGGGCCTCAGTTTCTGTGCAGCCATCCTTCTCCATCTCTCTCTCTGCCCACCCCGCACCAGGGCCCCAGGGCTCTCACCGAGAGGTGCTGGAACAACCAGGCTCTCATGATGTTGGTGGCCACCTTGGGGAAGATCCCTCTCTTCTTGTTCTGCCGGCGCTCGTGGTCCAGCTCTTCGTCCTCTCCCCCAGAACTGGGAGAGGCCACATTTGTGTCTAGTCCATCTCCTGAGCAGGGAGAGGCATGCTGTGCTGTGGACGGGAAAGGTGGGGGACCAGAGGGACCCAGAACTTTCCCCCAAGGCACCACTCCACACCCCAGTCATCCTTGCCCCTCTGGAAGTCCTACCTGCTGTCTAACTTCAATCCTCAGACTGACTCCTACCTTTCCCCTCCACCTCTCAAGCTTCTCACCTTGGTCACTGGAGTTGTCACCACTCTGGGAGGCCAGGCCCCCGCTGGATGGACCCGGGGTCCCCAAATATACAGACCCGCTGTCTTCTTGGTCTCTAATCCATGTAGTATTCTGGAAAATAAGACTCGGAAGTCAGTGCCAAGGCTTGGGGTATAATATACTACAGTGGCTAAGACCACAGGCTCTGGAGCTAGGAGCCCTGAGTGTGAAGACTGTGTCTGCCTCTCTCCTGGCTGTGTGTGACCTTGGGCAAGTCACTTCACCTCTCTGTGCCTCAGTTTCCTCCACTGCAAAAATGGAGGACAACCATCCCCACCCCCCTCACAGAGTGTGGTAAGGATTCAGTGAGTTAATTTACGTAAAGGCACACGGCAGTCACTCAGGAAAGGTGAGCTTGTACAGATCTCTGGCACCTGATCAGAAATCCCGGGAAGCCAGCGCTCTTTCAAAATTCAAAACTTTTCATATCTTTAGGCAGTGCACACGCCACTATTTTCTAACACCTCCACAGTGTCTGGGGCGTAACCTCGTCATCAAACTCATTAACATTTCTGCAGCAAAATGGATGAATATTTAACTAAGTGGAATAAATAAAGGCTGTAAATAGCCTCTCAGTTCAGGTCAGATTTTGCTGCCAAATAAATCTGCACTAAACTTATGGGGAAAAAAACACCAACTTCTAGTTTTCAGAGATTTGGTGGTCTCCAAATTGCAGATCAGGGAGTCGGGGGTTGTATTTTCTTTATCCAAACTCCTACACACTTTGAGGAACTTGACAATGTGTTGAATTCACCCCCTGCCCCAGCTCTGTGTCCCAGGAGGCCGACCCACCTGTATAGATACATCATTTCTTTGTCATTTGGTTTAAGGTTCTTCAGTTGTTGGGAGGCAGACTGGGTGGAAGTGGGGATGGCAACAGCCGCCTGCTGTTGCTGAGCCCTGGGGTACACCCCTGCCCCTGGTGAATGTCCTAGACCCTGCCCTCTGCTTGGTAATTAGCCCCTCACCCCTGCAAATGGATGCATCATTTGTGTCCTTCCAGGGCTCAGCCTGCGACACGGCACCTTAGAGCAGCTTTCTCTGGGCTCAGAATATCTGTGTGCAATTTAGAGTTTGAGGGCTTTGGGGATGGGTTGTGTGCAAACGACAGAATCATGAGGCCTGAAGGCTTTTGAGCATTGCTGGAACTGTCACCCTGCCCTTCTGGCATTGGATCTGATCGGATGAGCGTCCATGTCAGTGTACCTGAAGCTGTCCTGAGACTGTCATGCAGCATGTGAGTGTGAATGTGCTAATGTCCGTGCCCGACGAGGCAAGGTTGTCCCTGGAGAAGAGGTGTCACGTGGGCAGAGCTGAGACATGCAGCCGTATTTGAGCGTGGTTGTGTCACTCTCTCAACCGGCCAGGTGGCTATACCTGGCAAATGCAAGGCTACGTTTATTTTTCTAAGCTTGTGGCTGTAGTTCTAGGGGTTGGGGTCCTATTTGGGAGACAGTGTGCGGTTATCCTGAGTCCTGCATGAGTGGGCAGGCAGCTCCGTGATTCTTTGGCGGGGGACGATGGCCAGAGGGGTGTGTTGGCAGCTGTGTGAAGATATAGAATATGGCTACGCCTCCGAGGGAGTTGTAACTGATCAGCACACGCACGTGGTGCTACTGAGCGGGTGCATAATACGGGTGTGGGGCAGAGGGTCCCTGAGGCTCATCTGTGACTGCTGTGTGCGCGTGCTCCAGTCTGCGTGGTCGTGGTATGGCCACGTGCTTGTATTTGGGTGTGGGTGTCATGTTGTATAATTGCTGCGTTGATAGCGTGACCGCCTTGTGGGTATGGGCCTCACTGGGATCCGCACAGCTGTTGTGTGATTGTTGCCTGGGTGCCTAAGTCTATGAAACTATAGTCTGATTGTATCTGAGACTGAATGAATCTGGGGCCACGTGGCCACTGAGTGGCAAGGTGTGTGCCCACACCTACAGTAGTCCAATTGTTAAGAGGTTAGGGTAGGACTTCCCTGGTGGCGCAGTGGTGAAGAATCTGCCTGCCAATGCAGGGGACACGGGTTCAAGCCCTGGTCTGGGAAGATCCCACATGCCGTGGAGCAACTAAGCCCGTGCGCCACAACTACTGAAGCCCGCACGCCTAGAGCCCGTGCTCCGCAACAAGAGAAGCCACTGCAGTGAGAAGCCCGTGCACTGCAAGGAAGAGTAGCTCCCGCTCGCCACAACTAGAGAAAGCCTGCATGCAGCAACGAAGACCCAATGCAGCCAAAAATAAAGAAATACATTTATAAAAAAGAAAAAGAGGTTAGGGTAGCATGTGTGTGTGTGTGTGTGTGTGTGTGTGTGTGTGTGTGTGTGTGTGTGCAGGCACCGTGGCTGCTCTGGGTCTAAGCGTGGCTGTAGCTGAGTTTATGTCGTAGGATCTGGGGCCATTTGGCTCCATCTCCAGCTGGGTGGCTGTTACGTTGTTGAGGTGTGTATACTGCACACACACACACACACACACACACACACACACTCTCTCTCTCTCTCTCTAGAACGGCAGCGTCTCAATCAGGCTGTGTGATCTATGATGCTATTATGCCATTGGGCTGTGAGTGTTTAAGTATGTGGCATATGCTATCACCTTACTGTGAGTGTAATGGGTTTTGTGGCTGTCTGTGAACCTATGTGGGTGTAGCCAAGTCTATGTGTGGCATCTGCAGCTGTTGGGGTGTGTATGCGTCCTGTCATCCAGCTGTATTGCAGTCTGTGTGGCTGTTGCATAGTTGGTGCCTGTCCTGTGGTCAGGCCATGTCTGACTGTGCCTGTCTCAGGCTGTGTGGTGTGTTGTGTGTGCCCTGATACTGGAACCCAGCTCTCTGGGCATGCCTTTGGTTTCAGGGCAATGCCTGTCGCCCCATCCTGGGGCCCACCTGATCTGGGAGGCTCGGGCAGGAGGCCGGGTAGTCGTCGAGATCCTCCCTGCAGCCGCCGTCCCGATCCTCGATGACCAGGTCGATGGGCATCTTTCCCTTGAGGCAGGTGATGTAGCGGTGACAGAAGTTGTCGCACAGGTCGTGGACCTGAGGGGGCACCGGGGTACTGGGGGGGCCACCCGGGGGCCAGGGCTGGGGTGTATAGGTATGGGGGTGGCCTTCTGCTCCAACTCTGGTGGGGAGAGAGCCTGAAGGAGGGGTGGAGGGGGCAAGAAGGGAAGGGATGGGGGGCAAGTGAGGGCGTGAGGCGAAGTGAGGAGCACTCACCTTCTCCAGCTCCAGCAGGTGGAAACGGAGCACTTGAATGGCTTGTATCATCTGAAAACAGAGACACAAGAGGGGAGGGAGAGAGGGAGCGAGGGAGCGAGACAGAGAAGAAGGAAGAGAAGGCGAAAAAAGAGAAGAAGGAGGTGGAGGAGGAGAAGAGGAAGAAGAAGAGGAAGAAGGAGAAGGAGAAGAACGAGGAGGAGGAGGAGGAGGAGGAGGAGGAGGAGGAGAAGGAGAAGGAGGAGGAGAAGGAGGAGGAGAAGGAGAAGGAGAAGAAGGAGAAGGAGAAGGAGAAGAAGATGAAGGGGAGGAGGAAGAAGAAGAGAGAGAAACAGAAAAAGTGCATTGGATGACAAACAGAAAAAAGAGTGCAAAGAGAGACAAAGACAAAATGACAGGGGCAGAGAGAAATAGAGAACAGAGATGGAGACCCAGAATTAAGGAACAAGGGAGTGTGAGATTGAGATCAGAGACAAAGAAAGAGAAGCAAGAGGTGCAAGAGACAGAAGAGGACCCATCACAAGAAGAGTGAGTTAAGGTATGCTCTAATAATAGCACCACATCCTTTGCCTGCTTGCCCTTGGATCCATTTCCCACCCTTCACCTGAAAACTACATTTCCCAGAGCCCTTTGCCAAAGGGTTCAGCCAATAGGAAGCTCTGGTGGGAGCTGGAAAGCAAAAGGAAGGGACAAGTCGGGGTATTTCTCCTTCTCTCTCCCTCTCCTCCTTCTCTTCCCTTTCTCCCTCTTCTCTCTCCTCTCCTCTCTCCTTTACAGCTGCTTTTATTCTTTTGATGTGAGCCCTGTTCTGACTGATAGAACAGCAAACACTTAATGAGTCCCCATTCAGTGCCAGGCACTGTGCTACAGGCTTGACTCTCTTTAACTCATTATACACTCGCAACAGCCCTACAAGATAGAAATTATTACTAGCTACACTTTACAGATGAGGAAAACGGGGCCCAGGGAGCTGGACCTACCTGCCCTGGTTCTTCGAACTAGTAAGTAGAGAGCTGGGATTCGAACCCAGGCCATCGAGTCCCTGTTCTCAAACTCTGGGCAACACTGCATTGCAAAGGGGCAACAGTGATCACTATCTGAGGACGTGGGCCAGGCGGTCTCCTCTTTGCTCCCACAACCAATCCCAGGGCTATGGAGAGTGGAACAGGAGACCCCCTTGGAGGAGAAGGAGTTGGGGAGGGCCCAGGTCTCACCAGATTGTCCAGCTCCGGGTTGGAGGAGAAGAGAGGCCTCTCGGAGCGGACCTGGGAGAAAGAGAGAGGCCAGGGAGGGCACATCCTGTCTCCTGCCCACCCCACTTCACTGGTTCTCCTGGCGCACAGCGGATGGTGGGTGCCCACCTGCTTGGCAAAGGCTGCGATGTCCTCATTGAAGGAATCGGAGGAGCATACATCACTGCCCGGGGGTGTGCCCAGCCCAGTCCCAGCCCCATCACGGGGAGAAGACGTGGCCAATTCACATTTCTCAAAGACCAGGGCCAGCAGCGGGAAGAGCGGGTGTCTGGGGAAAGCAGGGGGTGAGAGTTCACGAGGGGAGGGCAGGGGGGCTGGGAAATATGGCGCAACCGGGAGGTGGAGAGGAGACCCAGAGGGAAGAGGTGGAGAGATAGAGACAGAGTGAGACAGAGTCAGAGAAGAGAAACATATCCAGAGAGACAAAGAAACAGGGCGGGGGCACATCCCGAGACCCCATGGAGCCCTCAGCCTTGTCCCCACTCACCCGTAGATCTCATCCTTCTCCCTCCTCAGGCCATCACTATCCAAGCCCAGGGGCGGGGGCTGGGGAGGCCGGTGGGGGCCGTAGGGCCCGGGGGCTCTCGGTGCCGAGGGCACTGCCTCCGAGAAGCCAGCCAGGGCTGCAGTGCTGTCCACGATGCCGGGGTAGTGGGGCAGCTCATCGTACTGGGTCGGGGGAGGTGAGAGGGGAAGAGCCCCAGGGACGTGTCAGCACCAACAAGAAACCTCCCTACCCTCGCACCCAGGAAATGCCCCCTCCTTGCCCCAGTCACCTGCCCTACTGTCCCCAAGTGTCCCAGCCTTGCTCCCTTAGGCCCCCGATGTCCCATGGAGCTGTCTGGGTGGGACTGAAGGCCCTGTCCTCAAGCCTTCCTTTGGACCCGTGGACTGTGAAAAATGTCCCGTCAGAGATTCCCAGTGTGTGGGCAGGAGGGTCCAGGGGAGAGAGACTGACCCAGGTCTTGGATCTGAGGGTCAGGGTTGAGGGGGGGGTCAAGGATTGGCTGGCTGGTAACTGCTAGCTTCTCACAGAGAGTTAGGGGAGAGAGATTCAGAGAGAGGGAGAGAGATGTGAGAGAAGAGAGAGACTGGGAGGGAGATGCAAGAGAAAGACAGAGGGAAGGAGAGATTAGAGGGAGGGAGAGAAATGGTGAGAGAGACAAAAAAGGTGGAGAAAGAGACAAGAGATAAAGAGAGATGTAGAGTCAGAGGGAAGAGCAGAGAGGGAGAGAGACACACACAGGGAGAAGATACAGGAGAAACAGGCAAAGGGAGACAGGAGACAGGGGGCAGAGAGAGAGAGAGAGAGAGAGAGAGGGAGGCAGAGACAGAGACAGAGAAGGGGAGAGAGAGGAGGGGAGAGAAATCGATTCTCGCTCATGGGCACTGCCCATCAAAGCAGTGTATTGTTTGTACACAAATGTACTCATACAGTCTCCCCCGCTTCAATTTCATTTCACAGATGAATATGCACGTCTGAGTGCATCTTAACTTGTCACACTCCACTCCCCATGTGGACCCACCACACACGCGCGCACACACACAGCCAGAAGCCAGGCGCAGGAATGAATGAGTGGGTGAATGAATCAATGCGCGAGACATTTAGCACAGTGCCTGGCGCACAGTCAATAAACACTTGTTGAACCAAAGTGTAACCCGGCTCAACCACACCAACGCACTTGTGCCAACAGCCCCAAAGAGAAATCACGCGTGAGATTTCTGTGTCCTGTCATCACAGAAGCACACGCACCGGTGAAGCCAGGGGACCTTTAAGTCACCCACGTCCAATCCTTTCCTCGGAGATGAAGAAACTGAGGTTCAAAGAGGCAAAGGGACTGGAGAGGGGGAGGTACCAGTGTTCCTGCCATAGCGGGTGTGTGCACGGAGGGCTCTGAGTGTGTGTGTGTGTCTTTCCTTTTCTCCTAACTTCTCCTGAGCACTGAAGTTAAATCCAACTGCCCCCCCCCACTGTTCATCGCACATCTCAGGATGTCCTCGAATCCTGCGGTATTCCTGCCCCCCTCCACCCCCAAAGGTGCCTGCTCACCTCTTCGCCTGTCTCTCCAACCCCAGGACAGCGGAAGAGAATCCCTTGGCCCTGCCTGGTGAGACCCACCTCTCCCAGCACTGTCCCCACGCCTAACCCTCTGGAGGACATGGAACAAAAGTAGACCAGGGAGAAGAATAGGGGAGGGACGAAAAAGAAGGAGGGGGGGTAGGATAAAGGGCCTGAGATGGAGGGGAGACCAGGGGCAGAGAGGGGAGACTGAGGGGCAGAGAGAGGGGAGACCCAGGGTTAGGAAGAGGGGAGATTCAGGGGCAGCGAGAGGGGAGGCAGAGAAAGAGACGGTGGAGAGAGCGGGATGGGCTGATGGGGGCCAGAGCTCCCCAGGGAGGAGATGGAAGGATGGGGGATGCGACCACCGGCCGGGGCACAGGATCGTCCGCCCTCGGACCTACCCTCCGGGCCATGGGCTGATGCCGGCGGCAGCTCCCGGGTCCCTCCAGGGCCTGGCCGGCGGGGAGGGCGCAGCCAGGGACAGCGGCCCCAGATGGCCCGAGGGGCCGACGCCAGGGGGTGGGGCAGGAGGCTGGGTGCCCGGCCCCCCCACCCCCACCGCCGTCAGCGGCAGGCGCCGGGCCGTACGAAGGCTCCGAGCATGGACCCCCAGCCTCCTGCCCCCGCGGGGGTCACAGCTAGGGGCTCCTGCCAGCGAGGGCAGGGGCGAGAAGGCGGGGCAGGGCCGCCCGAGGCCCCCTCCCCGGGGCCCCCAGTCCCTCCCCCGGGTCCTGGGAGGATGGAACCAGCCCGAGATCCACAGACCGAGAGGCGGGGGAGAGGGGGGCGCGAGGGGGCCCGGCCCGGGGGGCGGGCGGCGCGCGGCGGCTCCCAGCGCGGTGCGGGGTCCCGGCGTTGGCGGGCCGGAGGGATGCTGGCGGCTCCGTCTCTCCCTCTCTCCCCCTCTCCCCCTCTCCCGGTCTCTCCCTCTATCTGTGGTCACATCCGGAAGTTCCACAGCGGAGATGCTTAACCCACTGTCCGCCGGCGCCTCGGCCGCTGGAGGGGCGGGGCGGGAGCGCCCGGAGCCCCTCCCCTCCCGTCGCCCTCCCCACTCCCGGGGGCTGCGGCCGCTCTCGGAGGAGGTTTTTTGTATGGGAGTCTCGCAGCGTCTGGTCTGCCTCGGTCCCCACCCCTCCTGCCTTCCTCTCTCCACGTCGCGCGCTCGGGTCTTCTCCGCCTGTCCCCCTCCCGGCCGCCCCAGGTCCCTGTCTCTCTCTCTCTCTCTCCCCCCTTTCCTCCTCCTTTCCACCCGACCCCGTCTCTCTCTCTCTCCATCTCCCTGCTTCCCTTTTTTCGCTAGGCCTTCGAGTCTCTCTCTCTCCATTTCTTTCTCTCTTTTTCTCTCTGTCTCTGTGTCTGTGTCTCTCTCCCATCCTCTGCTCCCCACAGCTCTGCCCCGCTCCTGGCCGCCCACGCTCCCACTCAGGCCCTCTGATCAGTGCCTCTCCCCCTCCTCCTTCCCCTGTTCTCTCTCTCTCTCTCTCTCTGACTGGGAGACAGCTCAGAGGAGAACCAGAGGCTGGAAGTAACCAAACCCTATGATGTACTTTCTCTTCCTTCTCCAGCCCCGCCCCCCCCCAACTTCCCACCCCGGGAGACAGGGACACTTGTGCGCTTGCCTGAAGCCATCTGTGTGTGTGTGTGTGTGTGTGTGTGTCCCCAGCTGTGTCTGTCTGTGTGTCTGGTTGTTGGATCATGCCTGGTGTGGGTGTGTTGTTTCTGTTTCTGAATATAGTGGGTGTGTAAGTGGTGTGTGTGCGCACGCATGCGCGCACATGCCTGGAAATACCACTCTGCCCCTCTGCCAATGTTTCACCTTTGCCTTTTGGAAGTTTCTTAGCCTGAAACCCCCTCAACAGCTCTCAGGGAGTTTGTGATGGCATCTCCAAAATTGAGGGTAAACGATGTGCCTGGTTACACATCTGCTGGAGAGCAGGTTCACAGCTTTGACCTGATTCCCGGAGGAGCCTGGGACCCAGGCAGCCTTTGAAACTGGTGTTCTAATGAAAGAAAGATTTCCGCAACAAAAGTGTATTGAGTGCCTACTGTGTGTTGGGTAACGTTCTGGAGATGTAGCAGGGAACAAAAGACAACCGTTCCTGGTCTCCTGGTGCTCACATGCTACTGGGGATGGTGTGGGGGAGAGAGATTTGTCCGGTAAATAAATGTGTAAGTGTAAAATCATGCCTGGAGGTGATAAGTGCTCTGAGATGAAGCAGAATAAGGACAGGGGGATGACAAAAGCTGGACAGGGCAAGTTCTCAGAGGAGGTGACATCTGAGCAGAGACCAGAAGGAGGGGAGGGAGGGAGCCACATGGATGTCTGGGGAAGATCATTCCAGGCAGAGGAGTGGCAGGTGCAAAGGCCCTGGGGCAGGAATGTTTTGGAGGCCAGCAAGGGCAGGAGAGGGCATGGGGCTGGGGGGAGGGAGGTTGATACCCCTGGGATTCCTTCTCTCACTGGTTTTTCTACAGTAGTGTCTTTAGCCTCTGGTGGCCGCAGATTCCCAAGGGGATGTATAAGTGGGTATCAAGAGGCCTGTGAACTCCATCAGGTTGCCTGGCAAATTATGGTCTTGGTGCTTATGTGTTTTCTTTAGGGAGATGGCCCAGAGTTTTCATCCTATGATCAAAAAGGATACTTGACCCCCCAAAAGTTACAAACCATCACCCCAGAGTAAGAGCTCCAGAGAGAAATGAGACAGAGATCCAGAGAGAAAGGGACAGAAATTGGAGGAGGGGACAAAGACCCAGAGAAAGGAGGGCAGAGATGGGGGGGGGAGACAGAGGAGAGAAAGAGAGAGAGAGAGAGAGAGAGAGAGAGAGAGAGAGAGAGAGGGAGAGAGAGGGAGAGGGAGAGGGAGAGGGAGAGGGAGAGGGAGAGGGAGAGGGCTGCAAGCCGTACACCCACCCCTGCTGGGCTCTCTAAGGTTATGTTTATGACCCTCATAAACAGCTCCACCTCACCCCACCCTGCTGCTCTTACCTCCTCCCAGCTTGTGGACCTTAAGCCAAACCACCCAGGCCAGGCAAGCGGGTGAGAGAGCTGCAGCTACAGCATGACGGACTGAAGTTAGGACAGCAGCGGCACTTCCCAGAGGGAGAGGGCAAGCTGGAGGGCTCTGGCTGAGGGCGAGGATGATGGCCCTGGTCCCCCTCAGGCCTGGGGAAGGCCGTTCCTCGTCCACCCAGGATTCAGCGTCACCTCCAGCCCACACCCCCATTTCTGTCTCTCCCTGGATCGCTTTCTCGCCGGTCCTCACTCTCTCTGTCTCATCCAGGATCTCCATCCCTGTCTTTCTCTGTGTCCCTGACTCTTGTCCTCTGACCCCCCCTCGGCACACCACCAACCTTCCTTCCTGGCTATGCCTGGGTCTCCTCCAGGAATCTGGGGTCCAGACCCACCTCAGACCAATTCTTCCTTCCCTAAGCCTCAATCTCCCCATCAGCTGGATGAGCCTTGGGCTTGAGGAGTGAGGAGTGATGGCGAAATGGTTAAACTGGTAGATGCCAGGACTCTGGGCACCTTGTCTGAGTCCGGTGTCCTCAAGCCAAAGGGTGCTCCCCCTGAAACTTTCCCACGCACTGTCCCGCGGGTGACGCTGGCCCTTTAAGGCAGGCGGAGGGGCAGGGGAGAGCCTTTAATCACTGCCACACACACCCCGCCCCCCAGATAGGGGTTTTGGGGTTTTGGAGCAGAAAATTTATTTAAATAACTTTTTAATTAAAGATGCAAAGCTTTTCTGGGTGCACCCCCTCCGCTCCCAGCCGAGGCTTAGGGTGCGGGAGCCAGGGGTCTGGGCCCCCAGCCTCTCTTTGGGTCTTGGGGGATGTGTGTTGAGGTCCCCTGGCCCAAGCTGATTCTGAAAACAAGGAGGGTGGCCTGATCTGATGGGGGGGGCAGGGGGCGGTAAGTGGATGGAGGGGAGGAACCAGCTGTGTCTTAACTGGGTGGCGGCCTTGGTGAAGCCAATGGGGTGGGGCGGCTGGGGAAAGGCAGAAACAGTGGCGCAAAGAGGGAAAGAAGGAAAGGGGGTCAGACTGAGGCCCAGAGCGAGCCGGACAGAGGAGGGGGTCGGGGGGAGAGGGAGGGAGAGACAGAGGCAGAGAAGACAGGAGACAGAGACCAGAGTTACTCCTTGCATCACTCAGCCCCCAAACAAGGAGGAGGGGCTTGAACTCTTGGGCATAAATCTTTTTAATTAAAGAGAAGAGCAAGGGGAAAGCAGGAGTGTCTGTGAGAGAACCTGCTGGGGAAGGCAAGATACTGGAGGGAGGAGGCAGGAAGCTGGTTTTCTCACTCCTGCTGCCTCCATTCTGTCTGACACACACACAGACACACCCTGGCCCGTCTCTCTCAGACCTCAGGCCTCCTCTGCAGAGCTGGTTTCCCCCAGCGTGGCCACCAACCTCTCAGTGGCTGGGCGGGACCCTGTTGCTCTCTTCGGTCCCCCCACAGGGGCTGTGCCCACCAGGGAGCGGCGACCCCCAGGGAACCCCAGGGGTCCCCGGGGTCTGCGCTCCGAGGCCGTGGGAGCCGAGGGAGTGAGCGAGGACCAGCTTAGGGCCCCCCATCTTCCCTCGTGGTCCTGTGAGCTCTCCACCTCAGTTTCCTCTCCTTCTCATCAGCTGCGTTCGCCTCGCCCTCCTCCCCCACTCCTAGTCTCTCCCCAAGGGTCTGTATCTCAGGGGTGGGGAAAGTGGATCCTACACGAGGGGGCCTCTGTGTCTCTGTTTCGGTCTTGGGTGTCTGTCTTTCCAGCTGTTTGCCTCATGTGTCTCTCCCTCTATATTTTTGTCTATCTCTGTGTCTCTCTTTCCCTGGGCGATCTCTCTGTGTCTCTGTCTCCATCTCTCTCTCTCTCTCACTCCCAGTCTCTCCCCTTCTCTTTGTCTCAGACCTCCCTCCCTCCCCCACCTCCAGTCCGTCCCTGGGGACCTGTGTCTCTGGGCCTTTGTCTCTCCACCTCTCTGCACCCCCATCCCCGTCCAAGCCCTCCTCCACCCGGCTGCCCAGGCCTTTCATAGATGCATCGCACCGAATCCCCAGTTCCTTCCCCTGTGCCTGGCCCGGCCCCAGGAGAAGGAAGCATTTATGCTGGTGGGCCCTCTCTCCTCCGCTCCCGGGCCCGGCCCTCCGCCTGCCGCCCAGGCCCATCCAGCACCAGAGCTGGTGACTCCGGAGGCTCATTTGTCACCCGCTGCCTGCCGCCCCACCAGGCAATCGTACCATTAGCCATGGCTGGCCAGAGGCCACCGGGAGGACCGGGCCTGACGCGGGCGGAGGAGGGGCACAGGGCCGCACTCCCCACCCACTTCCCGTCTCTCCGGCCTCTCTCTCCTTTTTCTCCGCATCTGCCTCCCTGTCTCCTTTCTGGGTCTCCCCTCTTCACTCCTCTTGCTGCCTATCCCCTCACCCCCACCCCCATTCCTCTTTCACTGTGTCCCTCCTTGTCTTGGGTGTGTGTGTGTCTGTCCATCCATCCGTCTGTCTCATGTGTCTCTCCCTCCATCTTTTTCTCTCTCTCTGTCTCCATCTCTCTCTCTCTCTCTGTCTCTCCCCCCTTCCCCTCCCCATCTCTCTCTATCTCTGGGGACCTCTTTCTCTCCTGTCTGTCTCTGTTGCCCTCCCCCCACCCGATGTTTTGTTCTGGACGCCCTCCCTTCTCTCCTGACCCCAGCTGCCCCTTTTCAATCCATCATCCTAGACGTTTCCTTCCCTCCCCACCCAGGGGGAGAAAATTGCTGGGAGAGGGCAGGGGGAGGAGGACGGGTACCCTGGGAGGCCCGTCCCTTCTCCCCCCACCGCCAGCCCTGAGTGCCTGGAAGTCCTCCCTAGAGTCTGACTTCAGTCCTCAGGGAGACAGCAGGATGCAGATGAGGTGCCAGGAGCAAGCCCTCCCTGTTCCCTGGAGGGACAAGAAGCTCTGTGCTCCCAGGGGCGAGGCGGGGAGAAGGGGGCTGGGGGGCGTGGGGCAAGCGGAGGGGGAGACCTGGGCACCGTTGTGCCTCCCCTCGTTCCTTGGTGCCCACAGATTTTCCCACGGGAACAGGGATGCCCCATTCACACCCCTCTGACCCAATAGCAGTCCCCACGCCGCCGCCTGGGACGCCCCCCACTGAATGAAGCGGCCGGGGGTTAGTAAATAAACGCCCCAATTTCTTCACCCCGGGTTGGGCCCCCAAAGAGGATTCTACAGAGTCCCCAGCGGACCTCGTTGTCTACAGGGGGTGACCTGTGTGTCAACACACCCCTTAATGGTTTCCTTCCCTGTCTCCCCTCCAGTGTTTCCTGGAATCGCCTTCCAAACAAGCCACTTGCTTTGGGCTGACTTCTCTGGAGCCCAGCCTGAGACGGCGGCCAGCCAGGGACATGGAGGATGGGCAGAAAGGGGGGCAAGGCGAGAAGAGACGCCCCCCCCCCCGCCCTGTGATGGTTAATTGTATATGTCCACTTGGCTAGGCTATGGTACCCAGTTGTTTGGTCAAACACCAGCCTAGATGTTGCTGTGAAGGTATTCTGCAGATGAGATTCACACTGAAATCAGTTGACTTTGAGTAAAGCAGGTTATCCTCCATAATGTGGGTGGGCCTCACCCAATCAGTTGAAGGTCTTAAAAGGAAAAGACTGAGGTTTCTTGAGAAAGGGAATTCTGCTTCCAGACTGCCTTCAGATTTTTTTTTTTTTTTTTTTTTTTCGGTACGCGGGCCTCTCACTGTTGTGGCCTCTCCCATTGCGGAGCACAGGCTCTGGATGCGCAGGCTCAGCAGCTATGGCTCACGGGCCCAGCCGCTCTGTGGCATGTGGGATCTTCCCGGACCAGGGCACGAACCCGTGTCCCCTGCATCGGCAGGCGGACTCTCAACCACCGCGCCACCAGGGAAGCCCTGCCTTCAGATTTGAGCTGCAACCTCAGTGCTTCCCTGGGTTCCCAGTTTTGGACTTGCCAGACCCCACAATCACATAAGCCAATTCTTTAAAATAAATCCTTTACTATCTGTCTATCTACCTATCTAACTATCTATACATCCTATTGGTTTCATTTCTCTGGGGAACCCTTACTAATATACTTCCAAAATCTAAATTGCTTAAAAAAAAAAAATCTAAATTGCTATGAGCATGTGAGGCATGACAAAGAAATAAAAAGAACATAAGGGTTCAAGATGTAGCATCCTTCGGGGCTTCCCTGGTGGTGCAGTGGTTAAGAATCCATCTGCCAATGTAGGGGACACGGGTTCGAGCCCTGGTCTGGGAAGATCCCACATGCCGCGGAGCAACTAAGCCCGTGCGCCACAACTACTGAGCTTGAGCTCTACAGCCCGTGAGCCACAACTACTGAGCCCAAGTGCCACAACTACTGAAGCCCACGCGCCCAGAGCCCGTGCTCCACAGCAAGAGAAGCCACCGAACGAGAAGCCCGCGCACCGCAACGAAGAGGAGCCCCCACTCGCCACAAATAGAGAAAGCCCGCGTGCAGCAATGGAGACCCAACGCAGCCAAAGAAAGAAAGAAAGAAAAAGATGTAGCATCCTTCAACAGATGAATGGATAAGCAAAATGTGGTATTTTCCTCCAGTGGAATATTATTCCTCCATAAAAAGGAATGAAGCTCTGCTCCATGCTACCGCATGGATGGACCTTGAAAACATTAGTCATGCTGAGTGAAAGAAGCCAGTCAAAAAATACCGCACGTTGTAGGATGCCCGTTATGTGAAACGTCCAGAATGGGCAAAACCATAGAGACAGGAAGTAGGTTAGTGGCTGCCTGGGGGTGGGGTGGGGTGCGAATGGGGCGTAACTCCTAACGGGTACGGGGTTTCCTTTAGGGGAGATGAAAAAGGTCTGGAACTAGATAGTGATGATGGTTGCGCCACATCGTGGTGGTACTAAATGCCTCTGAATTGTGCCCTTGAAAATGGTTAACATGGTACATTTTATGTTATGTGTATTTTACCACAAATAAAAAAAAGAGTTCAAGATGTAGCGATCCATAGAAACTCGAGACAAGAGGCGGTGGTGAATTAGCTCTAGAGATGGTGTGTTAATTTCCTGCTGCGATTGTAACAAATTAGTGCAGTCTCAGTGACTTAACACAAATTTATTCTCTCACGGTTCTGGAAGCTGAAAGTCCCAAATCAGTCCCAGTTGG
Source organism: Globicephala melas (assembly GCF_963455315.2). NCBI lineage: Eukaryota > Metazoa > Chordata > Mammalia > Artiodactyla > Delphinidae > Globicephala > Globicephala melas. The sequence continues at coordinate 8,315,567 of NC_083332.1, read as the reverse complement.
CCAAAATCAAGGTGTCAGCAGGGCTGCAATCCTTCCAGAGGCACTAGGGGAGAATCAGTTCCTTGCTTCTTCCGGCTTCTGGGGGCTGTGGCATTCCTTGGCTTGTAGCCACATTGCTCCAATCTTCAAGGCCAGCATCCTCAAATCTCTGCCCCGTCTTCCCATGGCCTCCTCCTCTGTGTGTAGTATGATTTCCTCTTTGCCCCCCTCTTCTAAGGACCCATGTGATCCAGGATCATCTCCCCATCTCAAGATCATTAATGTAATCACACCTGCAAAATCCTGTTTTGTCATATAAGGGAACACATTCACAGTTTCTGGGAATTAGGATGTGGATATCTTTGGCGGGCTATTATTCAGCCTACCATGAAGGGCCACCAACTATTCCTCCCCTCCTTCAAGGGTGCCCTCTCCACCCACCAAGAGGTGGTGTCTATTACCCTGCCCCTTGAATCTTGTGACTTGCTTTGACCCACAGAATATGGCAGACGTGGCCTTACAGCTTCCACGGTGGCTCTCTTGGAACCCAGCCACCATGCTGCAAAGAAGTTGGTCTAGACAACTAGGGGAGGAAGGGGGGCTCCAGGGAGAAGTGAGGTGGCCCAGCCCACAGACAGCGCCCACTGCCAGCCATGAACGAGGGCACCTTGCACATCTGAGCCCCAGCCAAGCCCCAGGATGAATGCAGCCACACGATGACGTCAGCCAACACCACCATCAACACAGAGAATCGTTAAAATCATTGTTTTAACCCACCGAGTTTCAGGGTGGTTTGTTACTCAGAACTAGATAACTGATAACAGAGACACAGACACAGGGGCAGTGGGCAGGGGCCACTGACATTTGGAAATGGAGAGATAAGGTGTGGGGGGCGGAAGATACAGATCAAGGAAGCAAAGCAGAGAAACAGAGGTGGAAGGGTCAAAAAGAGACAGAGACCTCTGGAAAGAGACGGGTCGGGGAGAGACGGCAGCACACAGACAAGATGCAAAGAAAGAGAGAAACAGAAATTGTCAAGAAAGACAGGGGCTAAAGAAAAAGAAAAAAGAAAGAAAGACACGGGCTCATGTCAGCCCCAGCTAAGCTTTCAGCTGACAGCCAGCATCAACTGTCAGCCACGTGAGTGAGTTATCTCACGAGTTAGTGAGTTGCCTTCAGATAACTGTAGGCTCATCCGACAGCTGATTGCAATCGTGAGAGACCCCAAGTCAACCCGTAGAGCCTAAGTCAACTGGAGCCAACCACATAACCATGAGAGACAATAACTTGTCATTTTAAGCCACTAGGTTTTGGATGGTTGTTTTGTAGCAACAGATACCCAGAACAGGATGCATGGAGTGTCACAGAAAGGCAAGCGAGGAAATCGGGGGAGGTTTTAAGCTGAAGATTTAGTTGGAGGAAATCGATTAAGAACTTGGGAAACTGTGAGAAAGATGAAGCAGAGGAAATGTGCATTTCAGAATTTGGGGAAGGTTAGAGGCTCAGGCCTGGATCCCAGAACAGATGATGCAGAGGATCTAGGCCCCCTTTGCATCCATTTCAGTGGTGGTTTCATCCAGTACCCACAATCTGATTGGTTTTTGGAGCACCAGCTCTGTGAGTTCCCTCAAACCTTTTTGCAGAAGAGACTGTTCACTGCCTGATAACCTCCAATTTCCCACGTTTCCTTACAAATTCTCTATGATTTTTAGCATAATGACTCAGAATTAAAACTACTTTTTCTCCAGCTCTTCTTGCAGCTCAGTGTGGCCAGATGATTCAGGTCTGGACACTGAGACGTAGCAGGAATCGTTAATTGGAACTCCTGGGTCAAAGCCTTACAGAGGACGGTGGATCCGGGACCCGTCCTTCCCTCTCCATCCTTCTGGTTGGAGGATGATGACATGCAGGTGCACCATCCTGGACTAAACAGATGAGGGTCATATTCTAGCTACGTCAGAACAACAAGGTAGAAGCAGGTTCTGTACTGCCCCCCTGCAATCGGGGTGCTATGCCAGACGTGAACTGTTGCATAAGAAATAAACTCTTATCTTATTTAAACCACTATTATTTTGGATCCTTGTTATTCACATCTAAACCCACATCTAACTGCTATTAATAAAAATCTGATTAGGAAGCTCTTACGAGGACTTACATACACCCACCCTCTTCCGGTTCTGGAAATCACCCCCCTTCTATTGCCCAGCAGGCTAGGGGGAGTAATAGCTCCCCTCCCACCTCTGCTAGCCCCAAGGTGCCCCACCATCCCTTGTCTGTTTCCCTGCACTCTGCACAGCCTCGTTAATATCCCCTTTTACACTTGCCTAAGTCACCCAGTTCGGTGCCATGAGTGTCCTGCTGTGCCTTGCTACAGAGTTCTTGCCCTCACCAGTCCCACTGTGATCACCACCTCTGGCACCCTGGCGTATGTCCCGCCACTACTGTGTAAGCCTTGGGAGAACAGGGCCCAGAGACATTGTGGTCACTGCAGTGTCCCCAGCACAGCGCCAGACACAGGGCGGGCACCCAATGGAAAAGTGAATTAAAGAAACCCAAGGTCTGGAGAGAGAGGAAGGAATACTCCCCCTTGGCTAATTCTTGTCCCCTGGGTTTGATGACTTAGCAACTGGGACTCAGGTGGCAAAGCAGTTCATGGGGAATCTGCATTTCTCTGTCCTTCTGAGGCTGTCTGTTCCAGGAGTGTGTGTGTAAGTAAGTAAGGGGGAAATATTTGGAAAATATAACTATTCCCATCTGTTAAGCTCTTTCTATGTGCCAGGTGTTATTCTAAAAATATATATGTATATATTTAATAGAACAATCCTGTGAAACAGGTACTATTAGTTCCTATTATCCCCATTTTCCAGATGAGGGAACTGAAGCACCCAGAAAGTAAATCTTTACGTTATGCTGCATCCCATGACAAATAATTCAAATCACTCCCAAGCTGCCCCCTGGATCGCCTTGCATCCCGGTGAAGATCATGGCATCTGGGGTGGGATGAAGGGGCATTTGTACTGTTCCTTGTCTTGTCCACATCCCAAGCTCTGGAGACGCCCCTCTTGGAAGCTGAGACCTCACTCCTCTCCCTGTCCCCAGACTCACACCTTTCCCTGTTCACGTCTGGTAAAATACAAGTGTCCTGGTCCCGTTCTGCACCCTGGATGTCATCCTCTTCCATCTCTGTCCTTCCTCACTGTGAGACTCGGGGCAAGTTGCTTCGCCCCTCTGAGCCTCAGTTTCCTCACTGGTAGAAGGGGGGTACTCCGGGGACTGGCAGGGGACTGGACGAGGCTGTGCCCTGGGAAGCCCAGCACAGTGCCGGCATCGTGGGTGCTCCCTAACTGCTTCAGCCCCCTTGCATTCAGTGCCCTCCTGCTTCACACGTCTCCCCACCTTGCAGGAAAAGCCCTCTCAGGTCCCGTAGCTTCCTCCCTTTCTCTCAAGATTCTCCAAAGCGAGGTCTACGTGCTCTGACTCAGTTTCCCCAACTTCCACCCCCTCCTCACTTTATATCAGCCTGACTTCTACCCCCACACCCTCCCCCTAACTGCTCACATCAAAACCTAAACCCAAGGGTAGACTCTAAGTTCTCATCTTCCTCCACCTCTCCATGGCCTTGGGTCCTGTTGACCACACCTTCATTCTGGAAACTTCTCTCGGCTTCAGGTGCCCCAGTCTCCTGCCTTCCCACCTACTTCTCTGGCTCCTTCTCCATCGACAGGTCTCCCACCTTCCACGTGCCCCTTAGATATTGGGGCTCCTCAAGGCACTGCTTTCTTCTCACACTACCCACGCCCCGGGCAGCCCAACCCCTCCTGCGGCTCGATGACACCTCACTGCCAACAAATCCCAAATCTCTCTCAAGTGCAGCCTCCTCTACTGAGCTCCAGGTGTCCCCTGGCTGTCTCCCCACCCTGACATCTCCTCTGGATGTCCCCCAGGCATCTCACGTTCGGCGTGTACTCACCTGAATCCAGCATATCCTTCAAACCTGTTCTTTCCACTTGCCCCCAACTTGGTCCCCCAAGACCTGGGGAGACCTCACTCTCTGGGCTGGAAACTGTCCACCCCCTCCCAGATCCACTCCCCACTCCCCACGTGCCCACACTCCATTCTTGCTTGCAGGATTCAACCACTTGTAAGACTATGAAAAAGTCATTAACTCACAAGGCTGCACACCTTTACATAGGCTGTTCCCTATGTTCACACACACACACCCCCCTCCTCTGAGACAGTTACCTGCTTTCTTTAGGAAACCCGCATCAACCCCGGCTCTCCTACTCAGGCGACTCAGGTCCTTCTCTTCTGCGTTCCCAGGATACCCTATGACGTGGCTGAGGGAATGGGGGCGTGGCTAGGGAAGCTACTGGGTGATGGATGAGGAGCTAGTGCAGCTCGTGGGTAATGAGTGGGGGTGTGGCTAGGGGGAACTTTGGGCTGATCTTCAGAGTGGCTGGTGCCTGCCGGTGTGTCCTGGCAGATGAGGGGAGAGGGGAGCATGGAAAAACCCAGATTATTTGGTGTATTTCACAGTTGCCCAAATCTCCATCAAAGACTTCATTAGCCCTCCCCTCGTGAATCCCAACTTCCCACGGGGAGGCTGTTTTTCCAGGCAGAATTTCAAAGTTTTATGGCAACTTTTACAGAAATCACAAAGGAAAGAGACAGCGACCGGTGCTGATGAGCTAGGAGTAGAGAAGGCAAGTGGGCAACAGGTCTGGGACGCTGGGGCTGATGCACAGCAGGACGATAGGACGCTAAAAACCTGTGGGAAGAAGAGTGCTACGGGGGTTGCGGGGTCATCCTCAGGGTCCCAAGAAGTGGGCAGCACTCCTCGCACCCCAAGTGTGTCCTTTGGGCAGGAAACATCAACAGTAAGAAAATGCACATGGCCTACCAACAGATAGGTGGCCTCCAAAGTTAAAAATGCCCACCCAGACGCCCCGGCCCCAGTCCCACCCTCCCACCCACCCCTGCTCCCCATCAGGCAGAGATGTGGCAGCATTTGCTGGCTTGTAGCATTGGTCCTCTGGGACCCTCGGTCTCCTCTTCGAGGGTCCTGCCCGGATTGGCTGGCACTGAGGGCAAAATGAGCCTTCTAGATAGTCAGGGGAGATTGGCTGCACTCCCTTGGATTCCTGGCCTCCTCCCCAAAGCCAATTCTCACGGCTGGGGGAGTCTGCTGCCCTCTCAGTGGAAAAGTCTGTCACCCTTTCCCCAAGTCATGCACCCTCCCACGTCCCCCCTCCCCCAAACACACTATGTACACACACAGCCCCACCCCCCTCCAAGGCGTGGCTGGGCTCTCAGAGGTACTGGAGGCAAGTGAGGGTGCTGCAAGGTGAGAAGTTACAGGTCCAAAATGTGCCTCCTCCAGCTCTGGAACCCCAAACTTTCCCCTCCCTTCTCCGAGCCTTGAGAATTAGTGTCCTCCCAAGGGCCTGAGTGGAGAAATCAGGGAAGGTGTGCCCCCCTGTGCACACACCCATCTGTTCCTCCCCCATCCCCCGAGGCCCACAGAGCTCCCTGAGGGTTGGGGGAAAGGGCTGAGATCTGTGACCTCCTGGGATGGATCAGCCCCCTCCAAGCCCCCCCCCGCCCCCGCAGGGCTGAGTTCTGAGGCCCTGGGGCACAGGTCCGCGGAAGTGGTGAGGGGGTCCCCTAGAGGAAGGGGGACTTATGGCATGGAGCAAGGCTGGGTGTCTAGGGAGACACATGGGAGACTCTGTAGGGGATTACGGATGAGGGAGGGTTCTCTGGGGAGGGGCCTCGAGGTGGAAATTGCTCCAGTGACAAAGCCAGTAACGAACAGGGACTGACTGGCTGGAGATGCACGTAACTGAGGGGGCTGTTCTTCGCAGGAGGACCTGGGGAGGCTCCCCGAGAGGAAGGGAGGAGGCTGTAAGTGGGGACCGAGGAGAGGGGTAGATGGCTTCCCAGGAGGAAGGGAGGCCGAGTCCCAGGAGAGGAGGCGAATCTCTGGAGGACAGAGGAGAGCCAGTCCAGCACGGAGGCGGTGGTCTCTCGAGGGGCAGGCCGAGTCCCTGGGGAGGACCCTAGAAGCCCCGGATGTGGCAGTAAGCCTCCAGGCTGGCGAAGAGGATGTAGAGGAACCAGAGGCCCAGGAAGAGCGCGGTGGTGGCGAGCTTGGGGCCGCGCGGGCCGCCCAGCTCGCCGCCGATGTGCGGCCGGCGCCGGTACAGCAGCACGGCGATCCCCACGAAGGCGAAGACGGTGAAGAGCGTGACGGAGAAAGCCAGCGTGCCGGTGCGCACCTCGAAGGGGCGGCCCTGCACCGCCCAGTACACGGCGGCCACCGACCAGGCCACGCCCAGGCCCAGGAACACGTTCACGGCGTTGGAGCCCGTCACGTTGCCGATGGATGCGTCGGCGCACTGGTCCTGCAGCGCCGCCACCTTGCTGGCGAACGTGTCTGCAGGGGCAGAGACACCGCGGGTCAGGGGGGGCTCCGTGGGCCCCCCACGAGCATCCGCCTGGCTTCGTCAGTCACTTGCTCCCCAGAGACCCACCAGCACCCCGCTGGCCCAAGGATCCAGACTCCTCACCCCAGTGTCGCGCGGGTCTAGCCTCCCACTCCTGGAGTTCTGTGCCCTTGACCCCACCCAGGGGGCAAAGTCGATCGCCATCTCTGTGCCCGCTGGCTACAGGCCCCGCTGCCTGCTTTCTATAGAACGTGTCTACATCCACTGGGATCCACTACCTACTCTCTGGAACTCAGCGCCTCTCTATGGGACCCCCTGCCTGCTTTCTTTGGGATCTGCTGTCTACTTTCTAGGGAACCCACTGCCTGCTTTCTACGGAATTTGTCTGCGTCCGATGGGATCCACTACCTACTCTCTGGAACTCACCGCCTCCCTCAATGGGACCTGCTGCCTGCTTTCTATGGGACCCACTACATGGTTTCTATCAAGTCCTCACCTTATTTCTATGAGACCCCTATCCCATCACCTGTCTCTTCAATGCCCTGCCACCTTCTTTCTATGGAATCCATCGTCTGGTTTCTACCACTTCCCACCGCCTTAGTTCTATGGGACATCCCATTTGTTGCTTTGGGGGAGGATTCAGTTGACATGTTGAATCTATGGGCCCCCCTGCCTAGTTTCTATTATTCCCCACCGTTGCCTATGTTCTCTGGGGTCTGCTGCTTGCCCTCTACAAGGCTTGCTGCCCGCTTTCTGTGGGACACACACCCCACCTGATTTTTGTGGAATCCACTCTATTCTATGGGGTTTGCTGCCTGCTTTTGCTGGGAATCACTAGCTGTTTCCCATGAACCCACTGCCTGTGTTTCTACAGGCGCAATTATCCCATTGCCACCTGGGTGGACAAAATAAATGTTAGGCCCCAGCCACGTGGCACCCCTTGCCCGCCCATCAGTTCCCCACTTGGCTTCTGTCAAGCATACGGCTTCGCTTCTCTGGCCTCCACCCATTCCTGAACATCTTGCCAAGACTGCAAGTCTCTGTTGCGGAGGGCAGGCTTCACAGACCCATTCACCAATGGTTGCTTTCTACAGGACCCATCACCTGCTGTCTGGGCCTACAGCGCCACCACCTGGCTGGTGAACACATTGATGTGAAAAAGCAAGGTGTCTGCCTCCACGCGTGGTCTCCTCCCTCCTACAGGAATTTCAGTCTCCTCCACCTGGTTTCTAAGGGACCCTCCCTCAGATTTGGGGGAAAGAGGGGGTCACGTACACTGTAGTCTCTGAGGCCTCACTATCTTATTTCCATGGCATCTCCTCCAACATGTGGTTTCTACTCTGACTCTCCTCTTAGTTAAAGCTTTGAGATTCATTGGCCTGGTTCCTATCATGCCCAGCAACAAAGGTCTATGGAATCTTTCATCTGGTTGCTTGGCAGGGGGAGGAAAGGGAAAATGAATATCTTGTTTCTGTGGAACTCACTGCATGGTTTCTATGAAGTTCCCACCTTATTTCTATGGGACCCTCCTTCCAACACCTGTCTCTTCAATGTCCTGCCACTTTCTTTCCCTGGAATCCATCGTCTGGTTTCTACCATTTCCCACCATCTTAATTCTATGGGACATTCCACCTGCTTGCTTTGGGGAGGATTCAATTCACATGTTGAATCCATGGGTTCCCTCCGCCTAGTTCCTATCATACCCACCTGCCTATTTCCAAGGGACCCCACCATATGGGTTCTGTATGATTCCACCACCTTATTTCTGCAGGGCCTTTCTCTTAGGGTCCACCTGCCTGGCTTCTCTGAGACACTCCCCCAACAAGGGGTCTCCTGAGGGGTTACCGGGGATGGAGGTGCCCAGGGCCACGAAGACGACAGCGTTGACAGAGTCCTTGAGGCCAACGGTGCAGCCAAAGTGGGAGGCGAGGTCCCCAATGAGGGCGGTGAGCAGCCCGATGACCAGGATGCAGACACCGAAGCAGGCCCAGCCGTGGCAGTACTCGGTAGGGGGCACGCAGGCGAACAGAACCTTCCAGAACACCGTCAGGAAGTGCATGACGTAGTCAAAGCATGACGGCAGTCGCTCCTCCCGGGACCCGTCCTCCTCCTCCTCCTCGTCCCCTGTGGGCACACGACCCAGCTGGGGCACACACCCATGCCTCCTTCCTCGCCTACAGAGCCCCCCTTTTGTTCAACTTCTAGGCAGCCAGTCCCCAATGAATTGCTTTCCCAGAATCCCTTGCAGCTAAGAGAATGTACGGGCCCAGGTAACAATATTCATTTTCTCAGAATCATTTGAAGCTAGAGGAGGCCATGTGCCCAGATAAAAATATGCAGTTTCCCAGGATCCCTTCTGCTAGGGGTGGCCATGTCCCTAGCTAAAGATATGCCTTTCCCAGAAGCCTTCACAGCTACTGACAGCCAGGTCTGCAGCTAGAAATATTCAGTTCCTCTGATTCATTGCAGCTGACAGTAGCCACATGCTCAGCTAAAGGTGCTCACTTTCCCAGAACCCCCTGAGGCTAGCAACAGCACTGTCCTCAGATAAAAATATTCACTTTCCCAGAATTCCATGCAGCCAACAGCAGTCAGGTCCTCCGCTAAATACGTGGTTTCCCAGAATACCTTGCAGCAGTGGTCGTGTGATCCAGTCTGGCCATGAGACATAAACAGAGGGTTTCTGGAAAGCTCTAGCTTTCCTGATAGGGGTACTGTTGTTATAGATGTGTTTTCTGAGATTTGTAAAGGATGCATCATCCTTAGAGCTGATTGTGTCACCTACTGTGGCCGAATTTGACCCACTTCTGACCTGCAGTGACTTGTGTAATGGGAAAGTGCAAATGAAATGTCTTCCTACCTCACCTGAAACTCATAAGCAGAAAGCAAGGAATGAGAAGCAATGAACACACTTGCGTGTGCCGCGAATTACATCCGGAAGGATGCTGATTAGAAACATTGTCACCCCTGACCAGCTGCTCACGGCAAGTCAGGAAATAAGAGCCAGGCCAGCCACCAAATCCTGAAGCCACTTTCCATGGTCCCACCCAACGGTTCCTTGGAATGTCAGGGAGCATAGGACAGCTGGTGGCAGTGGAGGCAGAGAGAGACTGATGGATTTGGGGATTCGGGTCATACATCCCTTTCCCACTTTTCTAGCTCACTTAGCCACTTGGCTTCTTAAAGAAATAAATGGCTGAATTTGTAAATGCTTAACTAAGTGGTTTGTGAGGCTTCTCGGTTCTGCATGTTGCACCACAAAGAAAATGTTTTTGCTGCGACCCCAAGTAAAATGCAGTTGGAAACTAGAACTGGAAACTCAAATGCAACAGGCACTCTGCCCCTTCCTGCTTCCCTGCTTCCTTTCTTCCTGCCTGGAATATGGACACCTGGAGGTACAGCAGCCGCCCTGCAACCATGAGGACAACACCCGGGAATGGGAAAGAGAAATAAAGAAGGGGCCTGGGCCTTTAATGACACTACTGAGCTGCTGCTAACTCTTGATTGCCTCCTACAGACTTTTTTGTTCCGTGAGAAAAAATAAAGTCTGGTGTGCTTAAGCCACTTACGGTCAAGTTTTCTGTTGTTTGCCACTGAACGCATCCCTGATTGACCATACTGAGACATGGCGGAGGTCAGAGCAGGGAGGACACACTCTTGGGAGGGAGGGGGCTGCTATCACTCCGTCTCTTGGGGCTTCTCCCCGCCCTGCTCCAAATCCTGCCTTGGCTCCCACTGCCCTCAGATCCAGGCCCACACTCCTGAGCCTGGCATTCCAGTACCCACAGGCTCTGGCCTCTGCTGACTTCTCCAGCCTCTCCCATCTAGAGGGAGCCTCACGGGTATGCCTGTGGTTCTGGAGCCGACTCTTTGGTGTCAAACCCTGTGTGATCTTGAATCAGTGTCCTAACCTGTCTGAGCCTCTGAATGTCTATTTGAGAAATGGGAATAATCATCAGACCTGCCTCAAGAGAGGGCTGTGATGACTACACGAGTCAGGCCATATAATGTGCTCTCTATGGGGCCTGGAACATCTCCACTGTGACTGTCATTGTTGAAGGCCCGTTCTGGTGCCTGGGGGTGGGGGGGATTCAAAGATGCCTGAAACCAAGTCCAGCCTGCAAAGAACTTTCCATCGGGAGGTAAAGGAAATACAAAATCACCTCTAAGTGCAAGATGGGACATGATTCAACCCCTAAGGAAGCGAGAACCACCCTTCTTCAGCACCTCAGAAAGCTTTGTGCTCACGTGAGGACCCAAAAGGAACAAAGTACAAAATGACCAAGCCCCAACCCAGATACTCGGGATACGTTCATTAAATGAGTTAGTACAGGAAATGGACTTCAAAGCTGCCTGACACTCAATCTGTCTTCATCGCTGTCATCATCGTGATTATTATTACTGTTATTATTACCATAATGGTTTTATCCTTCCTCTACTACTTCCTCTGATCTAATCGCTTGCTTTCTATAGACCCATGGCCTCCACGACCACCATCTCACACCCACAGTTGCAGTTTCATGCAACCCTCTTACCCTCACTAAGCCCCTAGAGGGACCTCTCTGGCTCCCCACTGTTCTTGAAGCTCAAATTCCTCACCACATCCTCTCAGACCCTGCATGACCCATCTCCTGCCAGTTTTGACAGCCCCAACTCACACCCCATCCCACCCTCTCCCTCTTCCTTCCACAGGCTGTCTCCACTTCCAGGAGTCCCCCTCATTCAAAACACACTCCATGAGGAAAACAAAGAAAAGAAAAAAGCTCCATGGCTCCCCGCTGCACATAAAATGACACCCAAGCCCTCTCCTGTGGCCTCTAAGGCCTTTGGGGCCTGAACCCTGCTCATCTCTCATGCCTCATCCCATGCCTTTTCTTCATGCCTGAAACCAATCGCCCTCCCTAAATGTGCCATAATCTTGCACATTTCCAGACTCTGGTTTTCCCTCTGCCTGGCTCCCTCCTCCTGGCTAACTCTTATTCCTATTTGAAGACTCAGATCAGAAGACTCCTCCTCCAGGAAGCCCTCCCTGACCTTCATGTTGGGTCAGACACCCGATGTGGTCTCCCATAGCTCCCTGGGGACCCCGTCCCAGTCCTGCCCAATCTGGGTTGTCACTCTCTTGTGACAGGTTGTTTCCCCCACCGGACAGTGAGCTCTGTCAGGACAGGTCCCGAGCTGTCATGATCATTTCTTTGTCCCCAGCAATGGCCCTGTATAGGACCGGGTCCAGAGGATCCTTCAGAAGTAGATGTTGGAAGAATGTGGCTTCAGAGGGAGATGCCACTCCATTTCTATTAGGCCTACAATCTGGTGTCTCTAGGCCTGCTACCAGGTACTCTTCCATCCCTGATGCCTGGTTTCTTTTGATCCCACCGACCAGTTTCTTTCCACCCACAATTCCTCGTGTGTTTTCAGTTCCCACCAGCTTGGCCTCCCTGAAGGAAACCTGATGTTATTCAAGGGACAGAAGTCCTGAGTTCCACCCTGGTCCTTTCTGGATTCCCTGAGGGACTTCAGGCCAGTCCCTCTTATGTCTCTTGGCCTCAGTTTCCCCAATTCCTATCACAGATGGCCAGTGTTGACCTCCAAGATTGTCTGTGAATCCATGTCATCATATATCTGGCCACAGGGGGGCAGTGTGAGCCTGTCTGAGGCCTAAGGGGGTGAGAACCCGCTCAGGTGGGAGAGCTAGGTGCCCTGGAGACTGTCTCCATAGCAACAGAGGAACCCAGGCTGTGTGGAGAGGCCATGCCATTTAACCTGTTTCCACCCTCCAATTACTGAGGCCAGGAGAAAGCCCGGGCTGGGATCCCACCGCTTCACAGCTCTCCACCTCCGCCCCTGTCTCCACCAACTTTCTGCGTCTCTGTGTCTACCTGCGTCTCTCTCTCTCTGGCCCTCTGCGTCTTCATTTTCTACACCCTTCATGCTTTCTCCGCATCTCTGTCCTTCTCTGGGATTCTGTGTGCCTCTCTCTCTTATTTGTACACCTTCCCTATCTTTTACTTTGTCTTTCTGTATCTGTTTCTTAGTCTTTTTCTTTGAGTATCTCTGTGCCTTTCCTGTCTTCTTTCTCTTCTCTATTGCTCTCTGTCCTTTTCTCCATGTCACTCTTTCCCTCTCCCTTTCAGTTCTCTTCCTCTGTCTCTCCATCCGTCTCTTCTTTCTTCCTCTCTCCTCCCTTCCCACTTACCTGCGCTCACCGTAATTGCCTCTAAAAACTGCTCTCTCCACGAATGGGTCCCAATCACCAAAGCCAAGTTCGTTTTCTTGATGAGTTTATCCACTGTGTTCTGGGGATGAGAGGGTGGGGAGAGACCATGTTCCATGATCACCCCAGGGCAGCTCCATGAGGGGTACTGGGGATGCGGGCTCACACCCCATGCTCAGGGGTCCTCAACCTTCCATATCCCAGTTCTAGCAAGAAGGGACAAGGGAAGCATGCGCTGTCCATGGTGCTAATGGAGGGACACAGACGTGGCCTCGGACCTTGCTTGCCCTTCCCTTGTGACCCTCATGGTCAATCCCCTCCTGGACTCTCCCCAAGGAAATGACCCAGGCAAGACTCCAGGAAGGTGAGGTCCCAGAAAATCACCTTAAAATCATACGACTCCTCAATGATGACCTCCAGTCGACAGTTTTCCCCAAGAACCGGCTTGCCCATTTCTGCTATCCTCCGAGCCTCTTCCTCCTCAGCCGTCAGTTTCCTGTCCCCATCCCCTGCAGCACGAGGGATGGGAGTTAGACTCCAAGGAGACCTACCTACCTGGGCCTGCGATGCCTTTACTGCCTGTTCCCACTGATAAAGAAAACCCTGTCTTTCCCCAACCTGAGAGCCAGCTCCCATGGGCTGGTCCACGAAGTTCAGTTGGTGGGCTCTGAGGTTCATGTGGTGGGGGCTGTGTGACCTAAGACAATACCTTAGTCTCTCTGTGCCTCCGAGTTCATATCTGTAAAATGGGCACAATAACAGTACCTACGTCATAGGGTGGTTTCCTATTAACTCCTAGTTAAAGGAGTTAATTCATGTGAAGTGCTTAGAAGAGTGCCTGGCTCACAATAACCAAAAATGTTACTTTATTATTATCATTATCATATTATTATCATTACTATCACCACCCTGTGGAAGAGGCCTGGTCTTTATATCCAAGCTCTGAAAACATCCTAGAGTGTGTCTGAGGTGGTGAGGAGAGAGGGGGATTCCCGATTTTGGTACAAATCTTGGACCCAGAACCATCTACAGTTGGCTCTGGGCTCATTGACCTCCCCAAAGTATGTTGATCCTTTGCTCCAAGCCCGGCAACAAACCAATCCTAACTCTCATAAGAAAGCCACCCGCCAACCAGGAACAGTCTCAGAAAACTACGCCTGAGTGAGAAATGACTTTTATTGTGTTAAGTTACAGAGATTTAGGGGCCTGTTTGTTATAGTAGCTTGTATCACTTACCTTGACTAATATAATCTTCAGTCTATCCTTAATCTTAACCCCAAACCCCAATTCTGATCTCAGCTCCAAAACCACTCTGTCACTTTCTCCAAGCCCCTGACCCTAGTCCCAACTCTCACCCCAATCTCTGACCTTGGCCCCAACTCTACCCTCAAATTCCTCAAACTCACCTCAAATTCCAACCTTAGCTTTGACCTAAATCTGACCCCAGTTCTAATCAGATCCCACCACAAACCCAGAAGCCAATCTCCGTCTTAATGCTAGCTTTGACCCAGTTCCTAATACTGACCCCAAATCCCAACCTCAACCCAGTCCTAACCAACCTCAAACCTGATTCCCTCGGACCCTACCAGAAACCCAAGCTGGGGACTTCCTGCCCCCCACGATCTTAACTACAACCAAAACATGATCTGGGCCTTTAAGCTTCTGTCACCCCCCCATTCACACATGTTCCACCAAATTTATCACACCTGCAACCTGCCTCAAACCTGACCTTGAGGGGAACTTAAGGCACTGACCCACCCCCAAGACCCTCCCTCCGGTGCCCCCCCCCCCCCCCCGCCAAAGTCTGGAAGTAACTCCACTCACCTTGACTGAGTAGCAGAGCTGGGGAGAGACAGAGACAGGGAGAGGGTGAGATCTTCCCTGGGAGGCTCAGGTCCACGAGCTTGAAGGATTGCCCACAACTGAGCCTCCAGGGGTCCCCCCGCCCTGGAGCCCTTACCTCTCCCACAGCCCACCCGTCGCCCCTTACCTGAAATCCCTCGCTTAAGCCACTGCGGCTGGCCCAGCTCGATGAAGAAATTATCCTTCTTCTCATATTCCTCATCATCAACTATCTTCACCTGAAGAGTTTTCCTGAGCAGAGAGGGAGAGCACGCAGCGTAAGACTCCCTCCCCCTGAATCACCAATAACTCGCACGTTAGCCACCCGGTTTCTTGAGCACTCGCTCCATCTCAGGCTCTGGAATCTCATTCAATGTTCACAACAACCCTTGGGGGGAAGGCTCTCTTATTATCCCCATTTTACAGAAACGAGCTCAGAAGCATCTGACGAAGCTGCGTTTGTATTCAGTATCAAGCTCAGGGATTCCGATAAAACCTAGGTTAGATTGGGTGCTTCCTCTGCTCGGAACGTTCACCTGGCTCTCATCTCACCCAGGATAAGAGCCAAAGACCCAAGAATGGCCCCCAAGAACCCCTGCCATCCGGCCCTTGTGCCCTTTCTGGCCTCCCAGCCCTCTCGCCCTCGCTCACTCCCTCCAGCAACGCTGGCCTCCTCGCTGTTCCTTGAACCTACCAGGCCTGCTTGTGCCTCAGGGCCTTTGCACCGGCTGTTCACTCGGTTTCCCCATGCTCACTCCCTCAGCTCCTCCAGCTCTCTGTTCAAACTTTATCTTCTTTCTCAATGAGACCCACTCCCACCGCATTCTTTAATATTGAAATCCATCCCTACCCCTACCCCAGAACGCTTGGCCCCCTTCCCCTGCTCTATGTCTTCCTTGTTCCAGATTATCTTCTAACACACCGTCTAATGTGTTTATTTTGTTTATTGTTTGCCATTTGCCTCTTCACATTAAAATGTAAGTTCCACCAGGGCAGTGATTTTTGTTCATTTATGTTCTTTGCTGTATCCCCAACACCTAGAACAGGGCCTGGCATATAGTGTGCCCTCCCTAAACAGTTGTTCGCTCAAAATTTTCAGTCCGGGAGACCCTTGGCTTCCTGTTCCCTGTCCTGACCACATTCGGAGGTGCAACAGAGGGCTAATTGCTTTTCTCTGCATCCCTGCTGCCATGGTAACCAGGACGGTGGGCGGGGGAGAAACAGCCAAAAGTTATCCATCCCTTTCAGGCACACAACCGACCCCGCCTCGATTACGAAGACCCACAACCCCCCAAAGCCCACAGCTCTGCCACTAGCAGCTCTTTCAGCTGTAGGAACCACAAGGCCTGGCCCCAGAACCCAGAAACACAAACACCCAGCCCACGCAGTCACCCAGCAGAGGAAGCACAGCCGGTCACACCGCCCACACCCACGCACCATCATACCCCGCAGCCATTCCCTATGCAGTGGCAAAATCACATGGACCAGATGCCAACTAGCACGACACCCCCTCCGCAGCCTGGGTGACATCACCAACGTGTGAGACCCCTGCTGTGGTTCCATGTAGAGTCTCCTTCCTTACATCTCACTCTTTATGCCTCTTGGTGTCTGTTTATTCCCTTCAACTTCTCTCTCTGCATCACAGTCTCTCAATCTTCCTTTGTCTCTCTGCCCATCTGTCAGCCTCTCTGTGTCTCTCTCTCCATCTCTCTGATCTTCTCTGTCTCAGTCTCTCCCCAGCTCTCTGCCTTTCTTTCTCTGTTCTCCTCTTCCCATCTCCGTCTGTCAGTGTCAGAGAGACTGAATGGAACACAATGGGATAGCCAAAGTCAACACCATCTAAGCAAAGGGGTCTCAATCAACAGACCTATCTCAACACACGCACGCACAGGACACAGTGACACCCATGCAAAGACAGACGCACACAAGACGGTCACGTGGAGACATACGCCTACTTCCACCTTCACCCACTCCCAGTCTCAAGATATTTAAAATTTTCTGTGGGTGGAAAACATGGGTGCCCCCCACCTCAGGAGTGGGCTGGGAGCTGTCCGCGGTGCTGAAACACCAGAGCAAGGAGGGGGTCTCCTGACACACAGACAGCTATTGACACGTTGACACACTGACAGGGTGATACACACACACCTCCGACGCTCACTCTCTCGCAGACACGCCGTGATCCTCTGACACGCAGTGACTGACACGCAGTGACACACGCGCCAACTGGCGCCCAGACAAGTGTGCCCTCATGGGGCCCAAAAGGAGGAGAAACCCAACTAGCAAGGGACAGCAAGAGGGACTCGAGCTACGCAAGGGCAGGACTTCCTGAGATCAAAGGAAGCAGCCTTAGGAGTATGGGATTAACGGATACACACCATTAATATATAACATAGATAAACAACAAGGATTTACTGTAGAGCACAAGGAACTATATTCAATATCCTGTAATAATCTATAATGGAAAAGAATCTGAGAAATAATACATATATATACATATACATGGACCTGAATCACTTAGCTGTACATCTGAAACTAACAACTATAGTTCAAATAAAAACGAATTAATTATTTTTTAAAAAGGAAACAGCCTTCCTCCCCAGCCTGACATTTTGTCATCCTCACGCCTGCCCTCCTCGTTTCCTGGGCACTCCACTCTAATTTCAGACCCAGTCTCTTTCTTATCCCGTCTCCCATCCTCTCTTGCTGACCCAAACTCTTTTCTCTCTGTAGCATCAGAAGGACCTTTCCTTCCCTGAGTCCCACTGAGTTCCTCTCAGTGAGAAGAACGTCTCTCTTTATCTCCGCTGCGTCTCTCTTCCTTTTACTCTTCCTCCATCCCAGTCTCCCAATCCCGTGTTCCCTCTCTTGATGGGTCTCTGTCACTCAGTTTCTGGCTTCCTTGGTATCCATCTCTAAGTTTGTGTCTTTCTGTCTCTCTCGTGCTCTCTCTCTCTTCTCTGTTTCTCTCTCTGACTCTCCCTTACTCTGGCTCTGTCTCTCTTTCGCTAGGTCTCTTCTGTCTCTGGGTGCCTCTCTGTCTGTCTCTCTCTCTTGCATATCTCCCCGACACCCCATCTCTGGGTGTCTCTCTTCCATCTCTGTGTTGATCCTGCCTGGGGCCAGCCCTCCAGCCCAGCTTCTTGGAAGCATCTCTAATTAGCGCCTGCCCGTCAGAGGAAGGATGTGTTTCCCTAAACGCTAATTTCCTGTTCTCCCTCTCCTGAAGCCACAGCTGGAAGCTTGGGCGGGGGTGGGGGACAGAGGGTGTCCCAGCCTGGGGAAGCCATGCGGGGGAGGAGAGGGCTTGTGGGTTTGTGGTGGCAGGCGGGAAGTTGGTTGGAAGCGATAGACTACAAGAAGGACTGGAACAAGTAGAAAGATAACGCCCTCCATCCCCTCGGCCTCTTGGGTGTGAGACATGGGGCCTGGAATGGTGCCCTCAGCCCCCAAGCTAAGTTCTCAACCCAAGTCAGACAGAGAGAGAGATGGAAAGGTATGGAGAGTTCGTGACTGAAATACAACCCGAGTCAGAGAGCTAGCTAGATACTGGGGACAGAGATCTAGAGACTAACAGAAACCCAGAGGGGAGATGCCAGGAGCGAGAGACGCAGAGACGCAAACGGAGAGATGGAGAGATAGAGCAGTGAGAAGCTGAGCGGGAGGCCTAGCCACAGAAGTGGGGAGGGAGAGGGAAGGGGAGCGCGGTGGGGGCTCTGCTAGGTGGGAGGAGCGTGGGCGGCAGGAGGAGAGAGACAGACTGGCGTGCGGGGGCGGAAGGGAGCGGGCAAAGGAAGGGAGACACCTTCTGCATCCCAGGCAGGCGGGGGGTGGGGGGCGGGGGGGAGGAGGAGGGGGAGGGGATGTGAGGCTGCAGGCACACATGGGGGGAACTCGGGCATCTGTGTAAGGGGTGGCCGGGTGTCTGGGCGTGAGAACAGCCCTGACTCTGTGTCTTTGACTTTGTGTGTCCGTATGTGCCGGTGTGCGTGTTGGTTGTGTCTGTGTGTCTACATACTTATTCCTGTGTATCCAGCTCACCTCCCAAGATTCCACCCCACCCTCCCAAATCCCAGCCCTCCAGTTTCCCGTGTGTCTTCCTAGGCCCCCATATTCCTACTCGGCCTCTTCCCAAAGCCTCTCCCACATTCCTCTTAGGTCTCCTGCTATTTCCCCAGGTTCTTCCGCCTACCCAATAGCTTCACCCCTTCCCCCATCCACCTCCTCAGTCTCTGCCCCATCTCCTTAGACCCCCCCCCTCTAATGTCCTTGTCCTTTTCCCTGAGTCCCTACCCAGACCCCACTCGCCCTCCATTTCCATAGACACCTTCCCACCTCGAAAGGAACCTCAGGCCACACTCCTCCATTCTACAAATTAAGCCTTCCACATTCCTCTCCCCAGGCCCCATCCTATTTCCTCTCCTCTCTCCTCACTTGGCCTTTCTTCCTGATGTCCCACTCTCCTCTCCCCAAACCTGCCCAGTTCTCCCAAGCCCCGCCCACATCCAGTCCCAACACCTTGGCCACGCCCCGTCACTCCAGTCTCCTCCCTCCTCTCCCCTGTCTCACCTCTTCCCTGGGCCCTGCCCCACTTGCCCTGACCTCTCCGTTTCAAGAGCAAGGCTCCATCAAGGCCCCACCCCTTTCCAAGACCACGCCTCTCCTAGGTCCACCCACTTCTCGACCTCGCCCATCCAGGCCCCGCCCCGCCCGGGCACAGTCCCATCCTGTTCCCGCCCCTCTCGCGGGCCGCGCTCGGTCTGCCCCGGCCGGCGGACTGCCGGACCGGCGCGCTCACATGGTCTCGTCGTCGCCGAACTCGAGCTCGCCGCACGCGTCCTCGTAGTGCACGCCGCCGCCGCGCGCCGTCCCGTCCACTGTGCGGTAGGGGAGGCGCACGGTGCCGCGCGCGCCCGAGCTGCGCACGACGCGCACGTCCACGGTGCCCATGCACTCGCTCACGTGCAGCAGGCGGTCCTGGAAGGAGAAGATGCCCGCGTGGTCGTCGTCCAGGATGGTGACGGTGGCCAACAGAGGCGCCACCAGCCGCCCCTTGGGCCGCCCGCCGCCGTCGGGCTCGAACATGCCCTGCGCGTCGCCCACGCGCAGGTTCAGCAGCCGCACGAAGAAGTGCTCGTCCTCCTCGAAGATGTCGTCGTCGATGATGCCGATACGCAGCTCCTTCAGTGTCTCGCCCGGCTTGAACACCAGCGTGCCCTCGCTGCGGTGGAGGAGAGGGGAAAGAAAGGGGTGAAGGTCGCTCAAAGGCTGTGGGGGAGGTGGGAGGAGTCAGGGGGGCCTCCTAGAGGAGGGGGCCGCACCACGGAAGAACTTACAAATATAATGGTGGACAGGCATTAAACAAGTAATACTGAGGGGGAATGAGGGTGGGCTTCTCCGGGGCAGGAGATGCAGAGGGAGAACAAGACAGAGTTGGTCCCTCCCAACATCATCATCTGATGATGAAGGTCAGATCAGGGCAGGCTTCATGGGAGAAGATTTAGTGGGCAGGAGAGCTCCAGGCAGAGGGAACAGCACATGCAAAGTCCCAGGGTGGAGAGGGAGCCTGGAGTGGTCCACAGCCATGCTTCTCCAACCTCCAGGTGCACACGAATTCCCTGGGGCATCTTGTTAAAATGCAGATTCTGGTTCAGTAGCACCAGGGTTTCAAGACTCTGCAGTTTTAGTTAGCGCCCAAGGGATGTGAATGGTTCTGGTACATGGACCACGCTTTCAGTAGCAGGGACATAGGGCCCAGAATTGACCTTGCCATGCTTCTCATAAAAACCATTCTGTGCTCCCAGGTATCCCCAAGAGAAAGTCCACACTCCTTAACTTGGCATCATTCAGTCATTCAACATACACTCCCAGAGTAACTGCTGGGCAATGCTGGGAACATGGGAACAGCCCCACGGCAGAGCCATATCACAGCGACAATTACACATCTAGGGACTTAATTACAGTTCATTCATCCAACAAACACCAGGCACTGTTCTTAGTGTTGGGGAAACAGCAGCAAACCAGATCAGAGAAAAATCCTTGCCCTGGTGGAGCTTCTGTTCCAGTGCAGGAGATGAATAATAAAACATATAATGTCAGGTGGTGATGATGCTCTGGAGAAAATAGAGGAAGGAGGGTAGAGAGTGAGGAGAAGGGGCTGTGTTAGCGTGGTCAGGGAAAGCTTTTCTGAGGAGGTGACATCTGAGCAGAGGCCTGAGGAAGGGAGCCACGTGGAGGATATCTGGGGAAGAGTATTCCTGTAAAGGGAACAGCCAGTGCAAATGTCCTGAGGCAGGAGTGAGCCTGGAGTGTTTGAGGAACACCAGGGAGGCCAGTGTGGCTGCAGCTGAGGGAGCAGGGGGAACAGGGGCAGATGTCATGGGGCCTTGGTGGGCCATGGTGAGGACTTTGGCCTTTACTCCAAGTGAGATGGGAACCATGGGAGGCCTCCGAGCAGAGGAGGGACGTGAACTGGCTTAGGTTTAAAAGAGCGTCAGTTGTGTGACTCTCTAAAGCACATGCAAGATGTTCTATTATGGGGTGGGGGAGGGAACGAGGCAGGGCCTGAGACAGGGTGAAACTTTGAGGGAACAGGGAATGAGTGGGCTCCTCCTGGCAGGGCTGCAGACATCAAAATGACTCTGGGATGTTAACAGATGTCAAAAGTCTATAATATCCCCCCACATCCCTCTGTGGGAGGGGAAGAGGGACCCCAAGATTCTGGCAGAGGTAGAACTGGATGACAAGATCTGGATGGAGGGAACAAGGCCTCCCTGTTGGGGCAGCCGTCAGCCTAGGGGCGCTATCCATGGTGGCTAAGGCACCCGGCTGGGTGGGCCGACCTGTGCCAGCTGTGGGATCTCCAGGCAGTTAGGATTCTGCAACCCTCTAAGCCTCGGTTTCCTCATCTGTAAAATGGAGGTAATAACCCTGTCTACCTCATGGTAGTGTTACAAGGATTGAGTTAATACAGGGGAAACACTCAACAAAAGTTAGCTAGTGATATTTGCACTAGCAAACTAGTGAGTCCTAAAGTAATGGCATGTTAGAAGTGGACACTTAAGGGATAGTAGAATGTTGGGCTTTTAGCACCATCTTTACGAAACGGTTAACCTGGACATCACCAGTAATGGGACACGTGGGCGTCATGTGCCTCCCGGCACCATGCACCAAGGAGGGCACAGCATCACCTCCACGGAGTCCTGCCAAAGTGCATCACCTGAATCTAACTATGAGAAAATATTAGGTGAACCCAAATTGAGGCTTGTTCTAGTAAGCGGTCTAACGTCTTCAAAAGTGTCAGGGTCATGAAAGT
Organism: Globicephala melas; assembly: GCF_963455315.2. NCBI lineage: Eukaryota > Metazoa > Chordata > Mammalia > Artiodactyla > Delphinidae > Globicephala > Globicephala melas. The sequence goes on along the minus strand of NC_083332.1, from coordinate 8,293,774 downwards.
CATGCAAAGGCTGAGGGATCGATCCAGACTGAAGAAGGTGAAAGAGACATGACGACCAAATGCACCTTGTGGTTCCAGATTGGATGGGAAGAGAGGGAGTGAAGACACAGCCATGAAAGGTGAGATAGGGACAACCGGGGAAATGCAAACATAGACTGTAGATGGGATCATAATATTGATTCAGTATCAGATGTCCTAAGTGTGATCATCGTACTGTGATAATGGAGGAGAATATCATTATTCTTAGCAGATGCACACTTATGTTTATGGGTGAATGGCCATGCTGCCTGCAACTCTAATAAGGTGCCACAGTTATTAATATTATTATATATTTTTCTAAAACAAACTTATGGTTACCAAAGGGGAAGGGTGGGGGGGAAGGACAAATTAGGAGTTTGGGATTAATATACACTACTATACATAAAACAGATAATCAACAAGGACCTACTGTATAGCACAGGAAACTCAATATTCTGTCATCACCTATATAGGAAAAGAATCTGAAAAAGAATGGATATATGTATATGTATAACTGAACCACTTTGCTGTACACCCAAAACTAACACAACATTGTAAATCAACTATACTCCAATATAAAATAAAAATTAAAAAATAGAGTAGCATCTCAATAAACATATTATTATATTATTATATATTAGAGAGAGTGAACGCACACAGGACAAAATAGGAACAATTGGTGAATCTGGGTGGAGGTTACATGAGGGCTCGCCAGACTATATTTGCAGCCCTTCTGTAGGTGTGAAATTTTTCAAAATAAAAAGTTGGGGAGAATCTGCCTGCCAATGCAGGGGACACGGATTCGAGCCCTGGTCCGGGAAGATTCCACATGCCGCGAAGCAACTAAGCCCGTGCTCCACAACAAGAGAAGCCACCGCAACGAGAAGTCCGCATGCTGCAACGAAGAGTAGCCCCGCTCGCCGCAACTAGAGAAAGCCCGCGCACGGCAATGAAGACCCAATGCAGCCAATAAATAAATAAGTAAATGAAGAAAAAAGAAAGTTGGGGAGAAAAAGAACATGCGGATTTTAGAAACCAGATATCAGAATCATAGAAGGCTAGGTTCACAGGACTCATATTCCAATACTGGGTGCACAAAATCTGAGAAAATGAAAATCTTAGAACCATCAGATCAGAGACTGGTTGGGGTACAGATTAGAATATCAAAATGTGGGAAACCTGGAATCTTAGAATTTTAGACCCTTAGCATGTTAGGATTATAGGGGCTTAAATCTCAGAGTCTTGGAAGAGCTGTGCGGTTTGGGGGCCTCAGAGATCATTATTAATTTGGAGAAACTAAGACCCCACAGGACCACCATAGCCTAGTGATACCTGTGGGCAAATTAGAAAACGGCTCCCCTTCTTCAAGACACTATTTCCACGAATCTGGAAATTGTCCTAATAGACATAGAAATCTACAATGTCCACTATACGAATAGCGCTTTCTTAGATGTGCTGCTCTTATGCAGTGCACAACCTCAACAACTGTACGTGACAGCCCTGTCTGCCCAGACTGAGGCAGGAACTTACACAAGGAACAGGGGGCAGGGCTAAGCTTGTACTGGAGCCCAGGTGTCCTCCCTCCCAGTCCTGGACCTAAGCTGCCTTGATAAACGATGCCAGGCCTGTGAATATCAACTGCGTTGGGAGAACAGGGATGGGTAGGAAGGTGTCAACTCTTCCTGGCTCTTTGGTTCCACCACTGAACAGCATTTACTCCTTCACTTCAAACATCTTCATGACGTCATTGGCAGGTGAGAAGGCAGCCTCTGATCCCAGCAGGTGACACGTGTACTCACTTCCTTCTGCAAAGGCTTGGGGCTTTGATGGGGGCAATGCAGACCCAGAGGTGTGGGTAGGAGGGGAATGGTGGATAGACTGAGTCACAGCAAGCCCCCAAGTAGTGGATACCTTTTCTTCAGTCGAAGGAGGCTGGAGATGTAGGATGGGCAGAGAGGATGGAGGGAGGAGGTCATGGGTGACCAAAGGGATCCCATGCTACAGGATGATGGAACAAAGATCCGTGAACAGTTGTGCTCCACTCAGGGAAGGCTGCGGAGGGGCAGGGTAGGAGAGGTGGATGAGGATGGGCAGGCTAAAGGATCCTGGACTGACTGAGGTGGAGGGAATGACCTACAAATGTCCAAAGCAGTGGAAAGATATGTAGATATGATGGGGCAGAGGGGAGCCTGGGCTACCAAAGGTCTTTGCTGAGGCACAGTGGTGGAACTAAAGCTCTGTGAAACAGGGACCTCAATCCCAGAAAGAGAAGAGTTCGCGGATGAGGGGCTGGCTGCTGCATGATGGCAGAACCAAAGATCTGTGAACAGTTCAGCTTCGACTTAGCAGGTGGAACCCATGAAAAGCTCGGCCATCAACACTCTCTCCTGTATTCTGCTTTATTTTTCTTCACTGTTCTTACCACTCCCTGATATTTTAAGGTATTGAATTATACTTTCTAATGGCCTGTCTTTCCCATGAGAATGTCAGCTGCATTGGGGCAGGGACTTTTATGTCTTTCATTTACTGCTGGTCTCCATTGCCCAGATTCATTTCTGGCACATAGAAGACACACAATAAATGCTATTATTATAGGAAATCATGGGAGACTTGCGCATCAGTTAACATAACAAAACATACTGTAAACCTATAATTCCTGAAAGAGTGTGGTATGGACAGAACTACAAATACATAAAGAATTTTGTGGTCCCATGAGAACACAGCAGTTATCTATCTTCTTTACTGTTCTCTGTCGAGCCTCTTAAAAAAGCATCTGTCAGATGGATAAACAACAAGGTCTTACTGTATAGCACAGGGAACTATATTCAATATCCTGTGATAAGCCATAATGGAAAAGAATATGAAAAACAATGTATATGTATATATAACTGAGTCACTTTGCTGTACAGCAGAAGTTAACACAACATTGCAAATCAACTATATTTCAATAATTTTTTTAAAAAAGCATCTGGCACCTAGTAGGCGTGCAGTAGGAGTTGCTGAACAAGATCACAGTTCTGCTCAAAGAGGGGTGAGGAGAGGGACTGGGGCAGTGAGACACAGGAGGGTGCAAAGAGTGGGTAGCTTTATGGTGGAACCAAAGACCCAAAGACAATTTGGACACTGTCTGTCTTCTTATCCCACTTCATTTTCCCCCATCACCTGATGTTTTTATATGTTTCATAGTTTATAACCTTATTGCAACTTGAGGGTAGGGACCTTAGCTCTCTTGTTCACCGGGGTATACACCTGGCATATAGTAGGTGCTCAATAAACATTTTTACTTTAATAATGGTGTGTGGGAGGGTACTTGTTTTACCAGGTATGATACATATAATGGAGTTATAATAATGAACACAGTGGAGTGTCAGGCACAAGAATGCACGGGTAGAGCATGGACATGGGAGGAGCAGCCTGTGGTAGATGGACAGCCACCGCTGTCTGCCTTGTCCAGCAGCGTTTGCCAAATGCCTAGAACAGTGCCTGGTACAAAGTAAACTCTCAAGAGTGAATGAATGAATGAATACTGCAGGTCTGCCCATAGCAAAGTAAGGATGGGCGCCAGAGGTAGCCAGGAGACTGGGGAGCCTGGAGGCCGCTGGATGGCGGAACCTATGACCTTCGAACAGCCAGCCCTCCCTGCCCAGCCACTCCAGGCAGGCCGAGGAGCACTGCCCGGGACCCACCTGTACTCATAGTCGGAGCCGGCCTTGGCGGAGCCGTCCTCCGTGCGGTAGTCCACGTAGAAGGTGCTGTTGCCCTCGCCGCCTTGGCAGGTGACGGACAGCAGCACGGAGCCACAGTTCTCCAGGCAGTGGTAGAGGCTGGGCTCAAAGAAGATGCGGCTGGCGCCGTCGTCCTCGTCCTCGCCGGGGCCCTCGGCCGAGGTGGCCCTGCGCGAAGCGTCCACCGCGTGTCGCCGCAGCACGTTGCCCGCGCCCGTCATAAGCCGCGTGGCCTGGATGCGGTAGAAGGCGCGGCTCTTCTGCTGGTGCAGCAGCGCGTAGTAGTTGGCAATGCCCACCAGCTGCTCCAGGTCCTTGTCCGGGTGCTTCTGCTTGAGGTCCTTGAGGATCTGGATGACCTCGCGGCGGCTGGCGTCCAGCTCGCGGGCCTCGGCGGGCCCCGGGCCCAGGCCGCCCACCTCGCCCGGCGCCTCGGCGCCCAAGAACGTGCCGTCCAGCTCGATGCTCTTGGGGGGGTCGCCCTCGGCGCCGATGATGATGCCGCTGCGCGGGTCGGTGCGGTAGCGCTTGTACACGTACTTGTAGAAGAGCAGCCGCTTGTCAGCCATCCAGGCGAACACCACGCACACCGGGAAGAAGACGAGGGTCAGCAGCGCCTCCCACACCTGCGGGCGGCCCCGCGGGTCAGGACCGCCGCGCCGGGAGGGGGCGCGTTCGTAGCCGGCCCGCCGCCTCCCGGCGCCTCTCTTCCCAGAGCCCCGTCCCGGCCACCACCCGGCGCTCCCCGCGTCTCTCGCCTGCATCTGTCCGCATCTGGCCTTCTGTCTCTTCCTCTCTCCTGTCTCTCTTCATCTCTGCCTCTCCGCCTTTCTCTTCGTGTCTCTGTCTCTCCCCTTTTCCCTTATCTCCCTCCATCTCTCTCTCTCTCTCTCTCTCTGGCTCTTGTCTCTGCTCCTTCCTGCCTCTCCCCATATCTCGCTCTCTCTGTTTCTCTAGGTCGTTGTCTCTTTCTCTTTCTGCCTCTGTCTCATCCTCTATGTCAGTTGGTTTTTTATCTTTCTCCCTCTGTGTATTCCTTTCTTGTTGCCGCTGTCTCCTTGTCTCTCTTTCATATCTTTTGTAGATACCTACCTCTCTCCCTCATGAAATTCTTCACAGTTTCCCACCCCACCCTTCTTCCCTCTTTATGTCCCCCACCCCTTTCCCCGCCCTTCCTGTCTCTCTCCTGGTCTCATCCATCCATCCATCCACCTTTTGTCACACTGAGAACCACACTTAGCTGCCCCAGTGCCGGGAACCCAGACATCCTAAGCCACCACCAAGCCAGAGACACGTCCCCACCGTGTGGTCCCAGCCCCTGTCCAGGGGCAGAGCTGGTGTCTCTTCTTGCCTCTCTCTCCCTCTATCTTTTCTCTCCCTGCTCCATTTCCCCTCTGCCCCTCCTCACCCAGGATGCCTCCACTTCTCCAAAGCCTACCCATCACCCAGGGTCTGCCCTCTGGTCACCTCTCCAAACTGTCGTATTCCCTCCCCTCCACCCCCCCCACCAGTGAGTACAGCCCTTGCCAGATTCTCCTTCCTCCGGTTTTGTTTGGCCCTTAGGGACAGGACTCTGACTGTAAAAGAAGCCCAAGTTCGGCTCGTTGTCTGACAGCCTCATAAAGCGAGTTCCCGTATTTACATGCTACCGCCCCAGAGGGACAAGGCAATGCTGAGTTCAGATCCTGGTTCTAGAAGAGGAGTGCCTGGCCCAGCCTCTTGTCTGTAAAATGGGGACATCCCCAAGACTGAATGAGCTTATGTACCCCTAGCACTTAGCTTTGCTGGTTATTGACACGTGGAAAATACACAAAACATGAAATGACCATTACCATTATTATTATTACTAGCGCTATTATCTTGGGCTCATTGAGGTCTGGGACTCAGTCCGCCTGTGGTCTGGCACAGGTCCAGGCACGTACAGGAAACACCTGACAGTTCGCCTTGAAATATTCATGTAAAGACTCCTATGTTACCTTTCTCATTAAAGATAAGGAAGAAAAGATTAAAGAGTATTTACAAATCAGATGGCCCCAGAGGTATATTTAAAATGAGCCCGGTAGGGGAAGGAACGATCTTTAAGCTCCGACTGCCACAGGCCCTTGTCGCTGTGTTTACTGATGGTTCAGAGGAAAGGCAGGACTTGGAAATGGTACCACACAAAGCCACCAAGCAGGTTTGTGAAAAGAAACTGAATTTTCCACGCAAGCCGTAAAATGAACTCTTGCCTTGTGCTCATTGAACTGGCCACTGTATATGCTGTGGGCGATTCTCTCTTAATCAGAAGAGAGATCTCAAATACCTGAGATCAGCTTTCTTCCCTGCAGGTAAACAAAAGGTGATTCTGATAGACTCACATCTGCTTTCTAGGGCCTCCCCTGCAAATGGGCTCACGGGCTCGCCCACCCTGGGAGGGGAGCGAGACACACCTTCAGGTCTCAGTGGATAGAACGCCCCCAAGAGGGGTTGTCACAGATCTAGGGATATTTATGGGTTGCCACCATAATTGGGGAGGGGGATATGGTCCCAGCCTGGTGACATCCAGCGACTCATGGGACAGTCCCACACAATGCAGAATTGTCCCGCGTCCTGCCTGACTTCAGAACCTCCCACTGGACGTTCACGTCAGCGAAAACCCTGCTTATGATAATTGGAGTCTACACTCCATTCTGTTTTATGTCTGTATGAAGTATTTTCCTGTACGGTTTAAAGTACGCTGAATATGCCTGATTTCAATCTCATGGCTACCCGCTCCTCTGCTGGTCTCCGTGCATGGGAATGGTTTCTGATTTTTTTTTTCTCTTAAACCCCAACTTGTTCATTATATGTAAGTAGATGCCACCATCTGGCTCTTCGTCATGCTTTTGAAGGTGGTCATGCCCAAGCGTTTACATGTAGAAATGCAGATGGTTCTATTAGATATTACTTTCCTTTATATCACGGTCTGGGCAATATACTGACTTCTGGGAAGCCAACCCGTGTAGGGAAGTTTGTTAACGGGAAGACGAGCTCACATTTACCCTGTCCCAGGCTCGCTGTTCTAAGCCCTTCCACATGTAGCAATTCAACTGATCCTCATGCAGTCCTCTGAAGCTGGTACTAGGATGACCCCCTGATTACAGGTGGGGAAACTGAGGCACAGAGCAGGTAAGGAACCCGCCCAAGGTCATACAGCTAGGAAACAACAGAGATGGGATTTGAACCCAGGCCTCAGGTTCAAGAGTCCAGACACCAAACTCCGAGGCTAGAAAACCTCTCTCCTATTAGCTAAGAATTTCACACCAGCAGAATAAAGGGGATATAAAAAAAATTGTTATAAAAAGGGAGGATTGGATATGAAGAGTCAAGAACCAATGGTCTACTTCAACCCCTTCTATGGTTCAGATGTGTAAACGGAGGTCCAGAGGGTACAGGCTTTGCCTGACGTCACACATCATTTCTGGAGAAAACCCAGAGCCAGACCCATCTCTCACTCCTCCAGGTCATCGCCTCTAGGAGGGACGGGCATCATCTTTAGCTCGTGCCCGTTCTTTCGATTATGTCATGAAAACATCCCAAAAGTCTGGTCTCCATTTACTCCTGAAGGGATCCTCCGTAGCCACTTCTCTACCCAGAGCTGTGGCATTTTACACTGTCTTCTCTATGTCTGAGCCAGCTCCTTCTCAGGGGAAATCTCTCCCTCTCCCTATCCCATCCCTATCCCACCTCCCACCCATGGTGTCTAAAATTCCTTTCACAGTTTCGGTGTAAATCCTTGTCAGGGATCACTTTGAGAACCCGAGTCAGAATAGCATCCTTTTTTAATAGTGCCTGAGAATCGTGTGAAGCGTCGTTCTGTAATTTTTGCCATGGCAGCCAGGAAACTCAGCGTTACAGTAGTGAGTCAGTCACAGTAACTGTCTCTCTCCCTTTCTTATCCCAGTTTTCTGGTGCTACCATCTCCCCTTTTCCTCACTGTGGTTTCTAATCCCTCAGATCTGCCTTGATATCATCTGCAAAGAATTTTTATAGCTCTAACTTTAGATCCTTCCTGGAAAGAAACTATAACTGGCAGAACATGACAGATATGCATGAGTATATTATACGCATGTGTGAAGGAATCCTGGTTAGGCTCAAATAAATTATGCACGTGCGTGAGCGAATTAAGCCAGGCCCATGAATACATTATGCAAATGTAGGTGGTGGTCATGGGGGCTGTGGGAAATAAATTGGGCAGATGTTTTAAAGGAAGACTAAGCAGTATGCCCGTTAAGACACTGGGTAAATGAGAGGCAAATGATTATGTGAATGTGGGTGTAAATTATGCATCTGTGGGTCTACATTTTGTCTCACTATTAGAATAAATTATGCAAAGTGGTCTTTGCAGTGGGCTGGGTTTATACCTAGGTTGGATTGGATGTGAGTATGAATTACAGTGAAGTGGCATAAATTATCCTAACATCAGAAATCAATTATTAATAATGAATGAATTATGCAAACCACGACTGCATATCTGGCAAATACAGAGCTAGATTACGCAGATGTGGGCATGGATCTATGCGAAGTCCACGGATAAACTATGCAAATTGCACCAAGTTGCACCGAGTTACACCAAGTTACCCTAGTTAGCACTGTCAGAAGACACAAGGCTGGATTATGCAAGTGTAACGTGAATTATGCAGATGGGGGATGTCTTACTGCCAAAGTGGAAATAAATTATGCAAAAGGCAGGGAGTATAGGAAAACATGTGTGACCATACCTGGCAAATACCTGGCTAGACTGTCGTATGCATTACACAGATCACTAGGACTCTGCTAGCACATATGGCCCCCCTGTGAGAGTTCTGGATGGGCATATTGCAAAATGGCGCCCCATACTGTGCAGATGAGCCCTTTCCAGGACCTGCAGCACCATCCAGATCTGGCTTGGGAGCACCCGCTGGGCTCCAGTCCCAACTTGCCCTCTCCGGCCCAATGCCTTTGTGCAGTGCGTGACCTGTACAACCATACCTGGCGGCCCTCTCAAACGTGAGCATGCATTTCTGCAAATACAGGCATTGACTCTCCAAGCCCGGGGAGCCACCGCTCTGGATTTTGCTGACATACATGCACCAGGGAGATGTCTGTGGGTCCTTGCTCACCTGGACCACACCCGGGGAGAAGACGGCAAGGATGAGATAAAGCCAGACATAGGCGAAGATACTCCAGGAAGCGGTGACGAAGAAGACTCTCAGGTGCTTGATCTTGCGGCTCTCACCGGCCGGGATGACGTAGATGCACACGGCAATGACCACAAACATGTTGAAGGCGGCGCTGCCCACGATGGTGCCCGGACCCAGCTCGCCCGCCTGGAAGTTGTGGCCGCAGACCTCAATAACAGACAGCAGGATCTCAGGGGCCGAGGAGCCCAGGGCCATGAGTGTGAGGTTGGACACAGTCTCATTCCAGATGCGGACGGTGCCCACGCTGGTCTCGCCGTTGGACTTAGTGATAGTGATCTCTTTCTCCTTGGACGTGATGACCTCGATGGATGCCATGAAGCGGTCGGCAATGATGGATACACCCAGGAACATGTAGACCATGGCCACAAAGTAGACCACGGCCCGCGCTGCTTTGTCCCCCAGCGACGGGTCATCGGGCTCCCAAACGGGCAGCAGGACCCCTGGCTGGCAGCGGTTGGAGCCCTGGCAGCCCCCCATGCTGCTGGCATCGCTGTCGTTGGCTGGGGGAGGCGGCAGGGAGGGGGTCGGGGTGGCTGCCCCTGAGCATGGGGGAGTCCCCAGGAGGAGTGCAAACCCCACCAAGGCCAGGGTAGCCATGGAGGGGGTCAGGGTCCTGTGGGGGAAGAGGAAGTCTGGGTGAGGGGAGCAAACCCCTCCCTGTTGCTCAGGAGTCAAGGTTCATTGGGGTCGGAGAATAGGGGAGAAGCTGAGGACTAACAGAGGGAGGAGAGAGACTGGGGGAGCCAAAGAGAGACAGTGATTCAAAGAAACAGGGTCACAAAGAGACACAGAGAGCGCCAGGCAGAGACCAAGAGAGAAAGACACAGAAAGATAAAGACATCATGCACTGCTGATGGGAGTCAAACCACTGCAGGAGACTATAGCTGAACATCAAGCATCGTAGGACTCAGCAATTCCACTCCCAGGTATGTACCCAAGAGAAATAAGTCAAGTGTTCATCAAAAGACACATACAAAAAAAAAAAAAAAAGACACATACACAAATGTTCACAGCAGCTTCATTTATAATGGCTCCCCTCTTGAAACAACCCAGATGCCTATCAGCAAGAACATGGAGAAGTACATGGCGGAATAGGCACACGGTGGAATATTATACAGCACTGAAAAGGGAGCGGGCAACTGATACACCCAACAATGCAGATGAATCTCACAGACATGCCATGGAAGAGTGAAGTCAGGCGCAAGAGAACACAGACTGAATAAGTTAGTGGGAGAGGCAAGGGGCTGGGGGGCCCTCAACTCATTTTGTGATTCCTATGGTTTCCAACTTGGCGTCAGAGGGCTCCTGCTTGGGATTTGGGCTGTGGACGGTGCTGGGGTGTTTGTCTGTCTGTCTCAGGTAGGGCTGGGGAGGGGCTGCTGGAGGGTCTCTCACTCACATCCTTCCCCGCAATGCTGGCAGGTTTCTGTCTCCAGCAACCCCGGGTCTCTGGCAGGTGCAGGATTCCTTAGAAGCTGTGACATGAGGTCCTAGGTTGGGCTTTTGGACCCCACACTGTGGGTGTGGGGTGAATACTTCTCTTCCTGCCTCTGGTCGTGGGTTCGAGTGGCTATTTCTGGATCTAGGTCTCCTTTAAAAATGCCAATCAGTTCACATTCTCCCCTCTGATCAGAACCCTCCATGGCCCTGGTCTCACCCAGACACCAAAGTCCCTTCCCCGCTTCATAAGGTCTCGCACAATCTGGCCCCCTCATTCCCTCTCTGGCCTCATCTCTCTCTCTCTCTCCCCCTCCCTCACTTGGCCCCAGCTACACCACCTCCTTGCTGTTCCTCGGGCAGGTTCTTGCTTCAGGGCCTTTGCATCTGCTGTTCCCCCTTCCTGGGACACTGTTCCCCACATATCCGCTCCCTCTTCTCCTTCAGCTCTCCACTCAGATGTCACCTTCCGTGGCCGCTCTGTCTGTAATGACACCATCCCACTTTGGGGAGTCCCCAGCCATTTCACAGATGAGAAGACCAGGGCTCAGAGAGGCGAAATAACTTGCCCAACGTCCCCCAGCACCCATTCTGCAGCTCCCAGTTTCTCTCTCCTAGAGTGGTCCTGACTTCCAGCTCCCCTGCCCCACCTTTGTGTTGTCATGGTAACCCCGTAGCTATAAAATGGAACTGAGAGAGGAAGGCAGGGGTCCTCAGGGCCTCCACCCTCCCCGACCCCTCTCCTGGCCACCAGCCTCAGTTCTCCCGGTAACGTCCATTTCTGTCTGAAAAGTTCTTCTCACGGTCTAACCCACAGCCTGCCCCCAACATACACCCATGTCCTCACAGATTGGGAGCTGGTTCCTTTGGGGGAGGGAGGCAAAATGTTGGCAGAACTTCCCTGAAGAGTGTGTGTGTCTGTGTGTGTGTGTGTGTGTGTGTGTAGGGGGGCAGGGGGCGGGGTGATTCTTAAAGGGCCACCACACAATTAGCCCCCTCGGCAAGGCCCCTAATGATATATCTAATTAGCAGCCCCCTAATTAGCAACGACTTAGGCATAATTACAAACCCACCAGGATCCAAGGCAAAGACTCACGCTCTCTTCTCTCTCCCTCCCCTCCCCCCAGCTTTCAGGAGAAACCAGGTCGACCTGGGAGTCAAGAATTCATCTATAGCATCTCACTCCCTCTCTCAGGGAAGGGCCATGGGCTGGGAAGTCCTCCCTCAAGTCCAACCACCTGTCCCTCCCGCCTCCGTCCTCAAGCCTGGCTTAGTGCCTTTTCCTGCAAAACCTGGTTTCCTCTCCCTGGGGCCTTAGGGAAGAAGGGGGTCAGGGAGAGAAAGCACTAGATAAATATCTGTTAAAGGAACCACCACGAGGTCTGAGCCCTGTCACTGGGGACAGCTGGGTTCCCTCTTCTTGAGGCTCCTGCCTCTGCCTCTCTCGCTCCATGAGCAGCCCTGAAACCTAATCTGGGTTTAGAATCCAGGGGCGAAAGCATCAGGTGGAGGCCAGGGTGGGACTCTGGAGGGCAGATGGCGGGCACCATCTCCTGGGGCCATCTCTCCCCTCCCTCGTGGGCCGGTGGCCAGCTGGGTCAGCGGTGAGTGCCCCGGCTCTGCCTCACCCACCTCTCGGGGCCTCGGAGACCTCATCTGTAGGGTGGGACTGCACGCTTGAGCGGGGTGGGGCAGTCAGTCTGGCAGGCCAGGTGGGACCCCCTCCTTCAAGTCTCTCATATCGGTAAGGGGGGTGATGGTTCCTGACTGCGCTCAGCCTGGGCGCGGGGGGTGCCCGCCGCCTGCTCTCGGTGGGGACACGGCCTTCTAAACACGCACGCTTACTGCTCCGGGGTAAGCCAGCCTCTCCCGCCTGCCCACAGTGTCCCAGCCTGGGGATCACACACAGACACACACAGTCTCAGTGTTCAGGCTACGGTACGCCGATGGGTAAACTGAGGTCTGGAGGGGCAAACAGCTTGGCCAAGTCATGCAACTTCAAGTCAGGGGCAGAGAAGAGATGGAACTCAAGGTGTGGGACTCCTAAGCTGGTGCTTGTTTTAACCCACCTGGAATCCCACGTGGGCACTCGGGGACCTCACCCCATCACAGCGTGGGCTACAGACTCAGTCCCACACCTCTCATCTCGCCCGCCTTCTCTGGGGCCCCCTTCCCAACAGAAAAGAAGAGGCTGTATTGGCCTGGGAACTCTAGACTCAGAAGGGCCCTCTCAGAGCCCCCAAGGCGCGGTGGAGAAGCTTTTGAGCTCCAGCCCGACTGGGAGACAGGTCTGGGGCTGCCACACCATGAAATGATGGAGGCGAGACTGCAGGAAGGACTGGCCTGGCCCAGTACCTAGAGCTGTGCCTGGAGCAGGAAAGGTGCTCAGTAACTGTCAAAAGAATGAATGAGTCAAGAAACGGACAAGCAGCAAAAGAGGTATGGAAGTTAGACTGCAGCAGGGACTGGTCCGGTCAGTATGCAGAGGAATGGGGGGTTAGATTGCAGGCAGGACTGGTTCAGTCTCCTCTACAAAGGGTACAGGTTAGACTGCAAGAAGGACTGGCCTCAGGATGCCAGAAATAAGGCAGGGGAGAGCAGAGGAGCTCTATCCTCAGGGGAGGGACGGGCGGATGCCAGCCGGGAGGATGGGGGGAGCTCGGCTGAGGAAGGGAGAGGAGTCTGGGGGACTCCGTGCCTCCTGGGGGAGCCCACTCTGCGGCGGCGGCAGGGGGCGGGGCGGGTCTTCTTCCCCCAGGTCTCCCCTTGCCAGGGGCGGAGACAAAGGTGTGTAGGAGGCAGTTAACCAGGGAGAGGAAGCAGAGAGGAAAGAGAGAGACACAGAGACCAGGTCCTAGAGACGGAGATGGAATGAGAAGCAGGGAAGACTGAGGAAGATACACACGGAGATGGACAGAGACAGAGACACGGGAAAGCTGAGACAGTAGAGACAGAGACAGAGGGAAACTCACAGAGATGGCGAAAGAGGAAAGCGGAGAGGAACCAAGGACCTAGAGACAGAAAGCCGGAACAGACCCAGACACAGAGAGAGACAGACAAGAGTGAGACTGAGGGAGACAGGGAAAGGGACTCGGAGAGGCGTCCAGACTCCGCAGGACAGAGACCCCTGAGAGATGTGGAGACACAGAAAGACGAGACCGACACAGGAAAGCGGGGGCGGAGGTGGAAGCGGAGAACGGGAGTGCGGGTGCTGCCCCAGACAGGGTGGGGTGTTCTCACCCCCTCAGTGCCCAGGAGGCACCCCCTCCCCAGCCCGCCATGCTCCCTGAAGCGCCGGAGGGGTTGAGGATGTTGACGGCTGGTGGCGCCCCTACCGCACGTTAGGGCCCTGGTACCCGCGCCCCGGGATATGCAGCCCCCCATCCCCTATAACGGAGCTCAGCGAGAAGCGGCTCCGGGCTCCTCAAATGCCCCCCTCCACCCACCTGGGGTAACACCATCCTTCCCCCAAGCCCCCCCTAACTGGGGGTCTCTTACCTGCAGCTACAGCCTAGAGCAGGTTCCCTCAGCACTGTATTGGCAGTGGTGGGCGACTCCGCCCGACAGAGGGAGAGAGAGAGGGAGAGAGAGAGAGGGATGAGCTGGGGACTGAGAGGGAGAGCTAGGGAGGAGGGGAGGGAGAGGGGATAGAGGGAGGAGAGGAGAGGAGGAGGGGGGAGGGATTCGGGGGAGGGGGAGTCGGCTAGAGAGGGAGGAGGGGAGGCCGGCGCGGGGAGCCGGGGCGGGGCCTGGAGAGAGGAGGGGCGGGGGGTGGGGTGGGGGGAGACGAAGCAGCCCAAGCCTCCCACCCACCCTCTGGGTTCAGCACCACAGGCAAGGGACAGTGGCGGAGGGCGCGCGCGCGCGCGCACACACACACACACACACACACACACACTCGCTGATCCATACAAGGGCCAACGAGGGAAAACAGCTACAAATAGTCACAGGCTCCCAGAACTGGGGGGAGGGCAAGAATGTTTTTAGCCAGAGTCAGATGCAAATTCACATGCTGTGCCTGCTGACAAAGCCAGCCAGAAACAACCACAGAGGCACCCATTAATAATAATAACAACAGTTGCCTTTCACAAGGGGCTTCCAGCCCTTACTACGTGCCAGGCATTGTTACACTTTAAATAAGTGCTTGACACATGTTGACACAACTGACCCTCCTAAAAACCCTGTGAGGTAAACGCTACCAGCCCCATTTTACAGATGGGGAAACTGAGGCACAGAGTGGTGAAGTGTGCCTTCAGGTTCTACCCTTAACTGCTACACTACACACTGTCCCAGACTGAGGGGCTGGCAAGAAGTTAGGCAGCGAGCTGCGAAGGATCGGGCAGGTGCCGGGAACACAAACTCACAAGTCCTGAAATGGTGAACACACACACACGTGCGCACACACTTCACAGACCCAGAACATCACTACTTAAATGCCCCAGATCCCACCCTAGGGCCCCACTCCTGTCCAGGACAGAGGCGATGGAACACTCAGCCTCTGCAGACGGGCAGCAGGAGAGAGACCCTGATGCTGCCCATGGCCCATGCCCATCGCCAGTCCTGGCTGGACACCCCCGGGCCCACTGCCAGGAGAGGAGGGAGACGACCCAGCTCTGGCTCCCTGCGATTTCCCACGCTTGGGTTCTGGGAGGTGAGGTGAAGACAGGGGTGGCCAAGAACTGGTGGGCTCCAGCCTCCTGAAGACCCACTGTGGGGCACTGGTAGCTTAGTCTTCACTGTTGGTGCAGATGGTCAGACTGACAGGTGGACTTCCATGGCAGGAGGTAGACAGATGGCTAGAACGACCATGGTGCCTGCCCTCCCCCCCCAGGAAGCAGGGGTCCCACCCAAACCCTGCAGCAGCAAGGTCCCACAGCCAGCCTGGACTCCACTCAGGAATTGCTCCCCCACCCACCCGACCCGATTCTATTCCTGGCAAGATTTGTTCTGTTGTCCTCGCCCTCCACTGGTCCCTGTGATGTAGGCCTCAATGCCTTCTCCTGGTGCCACGGAAGTGGCCACAGGAGGGGCAATCACTACAGCCACAGGGCAGGGAATTAGCCTTGTCTCCCACTTCCTGGTCCCCCAATCCCCTGGGCTTTTCAACTAGGCCTACCCTTAGCCCTTTCCAGGACAGTGTAGCCTGGGGCTCATCTCAGGACTCCCAAGTTGAGATCTAAATTGATCACTTCTGCTGGGTGTTAACCTTGGCTCTTGGCGCAAGGTGTAACCATAGTAATTTTTGCTAGGGTCCAACTTCAGTATTATTCACAGGGGGTCTGGCCTCAGACTCCCTGCTACAATTTGACCATGGCTTCCCCACGACAGTCCTTTCCGCCCACATCCTCTCCTCTGAGGCTCAATTTCCTTATCTTCCCACTGAGCCCTGACCTCAGATCCGGAGCTCTCCACTGGGGTCTAACCTCAGCTCAGTTGCGGAGGTCTAACCCTACAAACCTTTCCCTTATACTCTACAGTCTTTCCTGTGGAGGTTTAACCTCCTATAGTGCCCAACTTCCCTTCTTTCCTCTGAAATCTACACTACAGTCCCACTTCAGTCCGGCGGCTGGGTCTGACCTTGGATCCCCAATCCCCAAAGTCCCCTCCCTCCATTCTTCCGGGTGAGT
Organism: Globicephala melas; assembly: GCF_963455315.2. Taxonomy (NCBI): domain Eukaryota; kingdom Metazoa; phylum Chordata; class Mammalia; order Artiodactyla; family Delphinidae; genus Globicephala; species Globicephala melas. The sequence continues at coordinate 8,277,766 of NC_083332.1, read as the reverse complement.
CCAGCTCCCGACACAAAGCCTGGCAACAATTGTTCCTCATCAAACGTGTGCCGAACAAAAGAATGGAGACGAGTGCAAGTTTGGTTCCTCTGGACACAGAAATAATCACCACGGACCGAGTCTCAAGGGGACAGAGGCGGGGTGGGGTGGGATCATCCCATTTTCAAATGGGGACACAGAGAGGGGAGTGGGGGTCACAGGGCATGCTGGGGCGGAGCCAGAGCAGGACCCACCGCTCCACCACCCTGGGGTGTCTGGGGAGACCAGTGCCTCCTTCAGGATGCTTCCCCCGCCATGAAGAGCTGGAGGCGGGCACCCCAAGGAACCTGGGGTGGGCAGCGGGTGGGTACTCAGGAGGCCGGGGTCTCAGCAGGCCCGGCACCCACCCTATCCCCCAGCCTCTGTGGTTGACGTCTCCTCTGCTCCACTTGGTGCCGAAGCCGGGTCAGAACCAGCTCCGAGGCCTGGATCAGGCTGTGCTGTGGGGAATGAGAGAGGACGACAGGGCTGAGACAGAGCTGGAAGGTGCAGGTTACACGCCCCCCCCCCAACCCCCAGAGGCTGAGAGTGCAGCCGCGGTGGGAGGTCTGTGTGTGGGCTTAGAATGGGTCTCTGTGATGGGGTGAAGGTCAGACCCAGGGGGACGGCCTTCAGTGAATTTCCGGTGGAAGAGACAAAGCCCAGCCCCAGATGTGTGGGTCTGAGGTTAGAACTCAGTGGAGGGGACGGGGATGGATCAAAACATACCGGAGATAACACAACAGTAAAACAACTATACCCCAACAAACAAACAAAAAAACATAAAAGAGAGCTCGCATTACATGGGGGTGAGGCTTGACCACCCGAGAGAGGCTGAGGTTAGTCCACAGCAGGGGGAACAAAGGTGAGACACTGGCGGAAAAGGTTAGGCCCACAAGACAGAGAAAGAGCACACCGAAGTGGAAAAGAGAGGAATAAGTCACCACACAAGGGACGGAGCCAGACCCTGGTTGGAGGGTCTGAAGTTAGCCCCTGACAGAAGGGAAGGAAGGGAGATCACAGTGGAATGGCTTGAAAGAGATCACAATGAGGGATGCTGGGAGGCTGAGACCACAGCAGAAGGGAAGCCCCTTCTCCCACAGATGGACCACAGCCCTGTCCACTGCGGTCTAACCTCAGACCTCTCCTCATTCCGTTTTACTCGAGGGTCTAACTTTTGTCCCACGTACTGTGGTTCAACCTCAGACTTTTCCACTGGGGTCCAACCTCTACCTCTATGAGGTCTAACCTGGACCATTCCGCTGATGACTAGACTGAAGGAAAAGGCCCCAGCAAAGCCTGCAGCGGAGACAGTAAGGTTAGACTCCAGTAGAAAGAACCCAGGTTAGACCACATGGGAAAGGAGCCTGGAGTCAGACCAAAGGGAAGAGGTGGGCAAACACCAGATCAGGAAACAGAGGTACATCATAGCTGAAGGGCTGGGGCCGGGCCGTAGTGAAAAGGTCAGAGGTCAGACATATTAGTTGGAGGTTAAACAGCAACGGAAGGCTCCAGGCTGGACGGTGGGCCATTGGAATGGTTGGATATTAAACCGTAAGGGCGGTTAAGCTGCTGTTGGAGGGTGAGAGGTCAAAGTACGGGAGAAGGCTGGACATTAGACCACAGGTTGTGGGCGTGACCACAGTAGAAAGTTCAGTGGTTAGACCAAAGGGGAAGGTTTGAGGTTAGACTATGGCAAAAAGTTGGAGAAGGAGGCTGAAGGTCAGACCACAGGCAGAACGAAGCCGGTCACACAGGTGGAAGAAAGGGTGGCTGCAGTAGGAGGGCCAAGGTTAGGGCACAGTGGAAGAGTGCAGGTCAGGTCCCGGGGGCAGATCCAGGCTGGGCCGCAGGGAAGGGACACGGTCAAAGCAGGTGGAACACAGTAGAGACGTTCGGGAGGCTGAGGGAGGCCATGGGGCCGGGGGTGACGGATGCTGCGGCTGAGCGCCCTTCACCCCTGGCTGTGAGTGCCCCCAGCACCTCCCTTCTCCTTGACCAATAGGAACCGCCTGCCTCCCCCAAGAGGGGGTCTGCAGCCAATGACCCCCTTGCCCGAAGGGGGGCCAGGCTCCAGTTTCCAGAGGGATCAGGCCAAGGCCTGACTGCCCCTCTCCCGTGAGAACGTGCCCTCAATAAGGTGGGTGTTAAGGCCCCGTCCCAGGGGCCCCTGGCTACCTGCAGGATGTGCACGCCCTTCAGGGAGACCACAGCGAGCTCGCGCAGCCCGTCCCCGGTCAGGTCCACGTGCGCCATGGCCAGCAGGGGGCTAGAGAAGCTCCGCTGCCACAGCAAGTGGAAGCCACGCTGGGCCCCGGGGAGCCCGCGCTCTGGGCTGCAGTACTTGTAACAGAGCAGCTCCTGCAGGGGCAGGGGATTGGGGTCACACGGGAAGAGGCAGGAGGCAGAGGACACAGGCCACGGCAGCCCCATCCCTCCGGTCCCACCTGTCCGTAGGTGGCCACCAGGACCTCCGGCCGCCCATCCAAATCGATGTCAGTGACCAGGCCACAGAGGACGCTGTCGAACTGGTCGCTGCCAGGTAGGAGAAGCTGGTCCTCGAGGCCCCGGCTCAGCAGGTCCCTGAGGGTCAGACCACGGTGGGGAGACTGAGGTCGACCGCGGTGCCCGCCACCCTTAGCACCAGACCCTCATGGGTCAGGTCTGGATGTGCTGTTCCTCCTGAAGCCTGGACACCCTCGTCTCCAAGTTAGACAACCTCATATCCACCAAGGGGAGCTCAAACTGCCTCTGATCTGGACACCCACACTGTCCCCTGGAGGTGGGACCGTCTCGCTCCCAAATGGAAACCCACACCGTTCCTTCTTGTGAGCCCCTTGTCTCCAGCCTGGACACCCACGAGGCCCCCTGAAGGCTCAGAGCTCAGCCCCAGCCACAGCTGGCTCGCATTGGCTCACGGGAGCCGACGGGGAAATTTTCAGAAACTTTGTGAGCGGCTTGGCGTCACGCTGGTGGCTCACAATCCACTGAGGCGGGAGTGTTGACACCACGGAAACGGGCAGATCCTATAAGCCAGGGCTTTCTCCCACATGGAGCCTGTGATTAAACACTTGCCAGCGTGCTCTGTCCACCTACCCCAGGGGGACTGGACATCTCGGTTCCCACCCGAGGCCTCAGCACATGCCCTACAAGTTCTAGACTTAAACACTCGTGCTCTTCTCTCTGGGACACAGACACCTTTACCTGCCCAGCCCTGAACCACTACACCCAAAGCTTTACTCTCTGTGGAGAATGACAAGGCTAGATCACCGTGCAAAGGCATGGGGTCAGCCCACACGCACGTGCCCCGTGGCCCTCACCGATACACCACCGCTGGTTCCAACATGCTGGCCACCAGCACGCTGTACTCCTCCCGCTGTGGTCTGTCCTCGGTCTCTGGAGAAGGAACGTGAACGGCGGGGGAGGCGTGAGGGGCCAGGTTCCAGGCTCCTCCTCCCTCCTCCCCACCCGTCCATTCCTGAGAGGAACACGCGTTAGACCCCTGAGGTTGGGCCACAGGGGGAGGGTTAGAGGTTAGACCACGAGCGAATGATGGAGGTCAGATGCCAGGAGGAGGGAGAGGTGTTGGATGACAGTTTAAAAAGTCCAAGGTTAAACCACCAGGTTAGAAGAGACAAAGGTTAGGTGACAGCACAGAAGTCCGTGGTTAGACCACAGTGAGAGCATCAGGGGATAAACCACAGTGGAAGGGGCAGAAGAAAGACCACAGAGGTGAGGCCAAGAGAAACGCCAGAGAAGGACAGACCGCAGTAAGAGGAACAGATCAACATGTGGGGCGAAAGGAGAGACGCCGAGTGGGGGGACGGCGCTGAGTCCGTGAGAAAAGCCTGGACTTGGACGGCAGCAAGAGACAGAGTGAAGAGGCCACAGATGGGGGGTCCGAGGAAGCCACAGTGTGAGCGGTGAAGGTCAGACCACCAAGGGAATGGCAGAAGTTCAGCTCCAGGGTGAAAGCTCAAATCAGACCACCACAGGGCAAGTAGCTGGATCTGAAATTCAGGAGCGTCGTGGGGAGGGAATGGGCACACTGTGGCTCCCGGGCTGGAGTGGGGCACACAGCGGGGCGGGAGGGACGGTGGGGAGCTGGGCATGTGGGGAGAGGGGTACAAATGCGGGTGGAGGAGCCGAGCCCGCGGCCTGGCCTCCCCCTGCCCGGAGCTCACCCTCGGGGGCCGAGAGGCTGAACACGATCACTCGGGAGATGGGGCCGTCCTGCAGGATCGTCCAAGTCTGCAGAACCTCTGTGTGGAGGGCGAGGACTCAGGGCCCCGTCCCGAGCACCCCCGCCCCAGTCCGGCCTCGCCCCACACCCCGTGTCTGGGCCCCCGCCCCAGCCATCACCTCGACTCTGCTGGTCTACGTGGGCGACACGGACATAACCGCTCTGACAGCCGAGAGCTGAGAGCCGCCGGGACGTGCCGGGCAGGTTGTGCACGTCAAGCCAGAGGACGCTGGGGGTGGACGGGTGGGCAGAGGGGCCTGAGGGCCGTCGCCAGGCCCCAGCCCCCACCTCCACCTCCCTAGAAGCATCCACCCCACCCCACCTCCGGTAGAGCCTTGGGCCTCCGCGGGGCCTGACTCTTTAGGGGTCAATTCCCACCACCTGATTTCTCTGAGGCTGCCTGCCCCGGTTCCCACTGGCCTCTGTCAGGGCCTCTCCTACCTACTGGTCAGGTTCGTGAGCTCTGGGAAGAGGTTTTCCACGGGCTGTTCTTCAAACTGATGCAGCCCCTCGTTCTGGGGGAACCAAGACCCGCCACGAGCTTGGAGTCAGTGGCCAGCCTCACACACTGTGCCCCGTGCCAGCCCATGGTGGCCCCGGCAGGGCTCTGCCCACCAAGCCTCGCCCTGCCTCACCTCCTTGTAGAGATGAATGGCCGGGTCATTCCCACTCAGGAGAAACACGGTCTCCAGTTGATCCCCAACCTGGACCCTGAAAGCAGAAAAATCTAGAATGCCAGTGTGGTAGAGTCCGTGTGTTTTAAAATCCTCCTCTTGCAGAAACTCTTGCCTGCGAGAACCCTAACATTCTGGGTTCTAGACACTGGATCCAGAGCTAGGATCTCAGGATGTAGAATTCTAGAAACTAGCCCTCACAGAATCTCAGATTTTAGAACTTTCCAGTCTCAGAATCACAGAAACTCAGCGTTTTCGAACCTTCTGTTTCTAGAGCCCTCACTTGCTAGAATCTTCATTCTGGATGTGGATTCAGGAATGAACATGGAGCTCTAGAATGGGCTGCAGAACCTCAGAACACTAGCACCTCTTTTACCCTAGAACCCCAGTGTTCTGTTTTCTGTCTCCTTTGAAATGCTAGAGCTTCTGGAAATTGCCATCATGGATATTCAGATTTACAGAATTGGTAGAATACCCAGATCGTAGAACCCAGAACATTAGTACTTTAGAACCTTCAGTTTCTAGAACTCTCATCTGCTAGACCAGAGGTTGGCAAATTATGACCTGCAGGGCAAATCCAAAACCCACGGCCTGTTTTTGTGAATAAAGTTTTATTGGAACACAGCCACACCCATTCATTTACACAGTGTCAATGGCTGCCTTCTTGCTACAGTGGCCAACTTGAGTAGTTGTGATAGAGATTATTTGACCCCGAAGCTGTGCCTTAAAAGAAAAAGTTTGCCAACCCCTCTGCTAGAACACTGGTGTTTTGGAATTCAGAGCTCTAGAATGGAATTCTTATACTCTGGGATTCTAGAACATCAGTATTCTAGACGGTCTGTATTCTATCTCCTTGGAATATGACAATGTTAGGGCTTTAATATTACAGAATCTCAGAATCATCAAACTGTAGAACTTTCAAATCTTGGAAACCCAGAGCTCACAACTCTAGAAAAATTGGCATTTCTGGGTCTTGGAATGCCCAAATCTAGATCGTTAGAACTTGAGAATTCTACACATCTGGAGCACAGGAGCTCATTCACTCTCAAATTATCTAGTTCAGGGATAACAAAATGGTAGCCCGTCAGCCAAGTCTGGTCCGTGGCTACCTTAAATGCACGATGCTCTAAAAAACAAACTAGTCTGATTGTCTATAGGCAGGTTTGTGGTCTCCAGTTTGCTACAGCCTCCGCCCTCCCAACACACATACACACACACACACTCCCTATTGTATCACACCTGTGGCTTACTTACTCTGCGTGGCACAGTTGGAAAGGAGTGAACTGGAGCTCCAGGTTCAGGCAGCTCTCTGCAGGGGGAGTACAGGCAGATGGGCACAGGGGACCTGACAGCACCCCCCCAACCCCCTTCCTCATCCCTCCTTCCCTCCAGGCCACACTTACGGGCAATGGAGTCCAGGTTGTACTCAGAGCCAGGCTCGTAGTCACAGTAGATGTTAAGGAAGGGGCTGCCCTTGTCCCCTGAATCCTGGGAGAGGAAACTGGCCTCAGGGGAGAGTAGGGGCAGCAAGAGGGATATGGGTCAGACTCAGTAAGGAGGAGAAAATGGATAGGTGGAGGGCTCTGGGTACCTTGATGAACGTGATCCCCACCACCAGGCCCTGCTTTGGGGGTGACTTGTTGAAGGTGTCGATGGAGACAATCTCTGCGTCCACTGGGAGAGGACAGTTCAAAGTTCACGTTTCAGGCAGACCCGTGATCCCAATATTCCCAATCAACAGTGAGCCCTGACCTCTAGGACTCAGTCATCTCTGACCAGCACAAATTATCATGACCTCTGGGACGGTGTGAGTCCTGATCACCATCACCATCACCATGGTAAGAGGGATCCTGGTTTCTGAGTCTGAGGAATCCTGAACCCTAACTACTTCAGGCCTCTATTAGCCCTGTCCTCTGACCTCAATGCCTCCAGATTACCAGCCTTGACCCCCTTCAATCACCATCACCCTGATCCCATTCTCCCATCCTGGTGACCTGGCTCAGACAGAGCCTCAGAAGCCTTCTCAGCACTACATTCCAAGCCCCCCAGCCCCATGGCGCCACGCACCGGGAATGTAATTGAACTGCAGCTCCTTGGCCACGGGCCGGATTTTCTGTCGGAGGTCTTGGTAGCGGAAGCCTAGCACCTTGCCTTTAAGGGTGGCGGCCAGCAGCTCCCCGCGCCCACCCGCGCCGCCCGCCAGCCCGTACACATTGCTCTGAGACGAGAAGCGTGTGAAGCTGTCCTCGCGCAGCGGACAAGGCCCCGCGGCCACAGCCGCCTCCCCCATCACGCCCCTCAAACACTGGTCCCCGTAGCCCCCGCGGCTGCCCACTCTACGCCATGGACCGCCGGGCGCCGGCCGGTCGCGCAGACTGATTACGTAGAGAAGCTGTCGACGCTGCCCTTTACCAAGATGGCTGCCAGCCGGGCCGCTTGGGCTTCCCACCAGACTTTGCCTCAATGCGCCTGCGCGCTCCTTCCTGGTCCTTTTCAGGGCCGGGGTGACTGCCGCCCACTGATTAAGGCCTGAAGATGAGAGGTGGTGGCCCCTGCTGTGGGTGGCGCGGAAGACGGAATAAGAAGAACCTTAATGCTCAATATAGCCCTTACGTGCCAGGAACTGTTCTAAGCCTTTACATCTATCAATTTTTAGTTAAAACTCACAGGCAGGCTTGAGGTAGGTACTATGATATGTTTTACCGATGAAAAAACTGAGGCACAGACAGGTAATTTGTCTAAGATCACACAGCTAGAAGCAGCAGTCAGTATTGGAACCCAAACACAAAAGCTCCATAGTTTGTTTTAATCACATCACCTTTAAAATGGTGAAATGCATTCTTCTTACCCCAAGGAAACAGTTCTAGCTATCTACCCTGGCTAATCACCACCACCTTCTTTACTGAAAGCCTACTGAATCAGTCACGTTGGCTGATTAGCTCATTGAATCTTCACAACTACCCTGCTCTGGTTACCCCGCGTTCATTTATTCAGCATTTATTGACCACTGTATGAATTTATCTCCATAAACTGTTGCAACAGCTTTGGAAAGAAGTTTATTATCCCAGTTTCTGGAGAATGAAACTGAGGCTCGGGGAGAATAAGTCCCTTGACTGATATGATAGTAAGTGGTGGAGACAGGATGAGGTCTTCTGGGATTCCTGTATATACTTTTTTGTCTCCAGAAGGGCATCAAGGGTTTGGGGACTCTATGTATACCTGTATGTTATTTCCAGAAGACATGAGTTGGCCAGCTGTCCTGGCCACCTTGAGTAATCTTCTGTCACCCCCTTCCATGCAGAAAGAAAACACACACACACACGCACACACACACACTGCAAGATCTGTGAAGGCAGTGACTGGATCTCCCTTGGTCACAGTTAAATCCCCGACGCCTGGCCCACAAGGCCTGACATGGAACGAGCATTTAGTAAGTATGTTAAGAACCCAAAACTATGTACCAGGCCCTTTGCCAAGCACCTGGGACACTGTTGCATAAGAGCCCTGAGAGGAGAGTTCTCAAAGGCAGACTGGATCTGGAGGGTGGTGAAAAGAAAGGAGTTCGTGTCCACTCCAGATCTGGTTATGCTATTTAGTGCTGTAATCCCAGGGTTTGAGCTAGGGCATGGCACACGGTAGGTGCTGAGTAGATACTTGCTGAGTAAATGGGGGTGGGGTCTGGTTCTGCTGCTTCTGAACAATGTTTTCTTCAGGCTTCTTCTACCTCCCTTGGTAACCGCAAAACCACATTCCCTTCATATTTGAGTGAATGAATAAACAAATGGGTTGGAAAGGAAAGAACTGTCCTGTTCAGTGGTTTCCAACCCTAAGTACACATTTGGATCACCTATGGAAAAAAACTCTCCAAAACCAAAAGGGTGGGGAACCTCAATCAAATCACAATTTATCAGAGCGCAACCCAAGCTTGAGCACTTTTAATATGATTTTAAAGCACAGCCAGGGTTGAGAATCACTATTTAGGTCATGGGTGGCACAAACAGATTCTCACACTACTTACTCTTCAGCCTGTGCCAAGGCAGACACTGGTAATCAAACTGAGATCTCAGGAGTCTTAACTGAGCTCTAGGCAGCCATTATCAATCGATTAGAGCTGTGGGAAAAGCTGAAGGGGACGGAGGGGCAGGACAGGGTGTCATAGAGAGGCCACTCTTGACACACACTGAGCCTGAACCTTTCCTGAATTCCTTCCAGGCTCTAGGCTGGAGCAGCTCTCAGAGGAGCTTGCCCTGGTTTCCCAGGCAGCACCTCCTCTGCAGCCCCTGTTCACTTCCTGACATCATGCCACATACTGTGACACTGAGTCTGCAACTGGGCACTGACCCTCCTCCAGCTGTTCCCCTACTCCAAAGTGGGGAGCGCCCTGCCCAGCCCAGTGCCGGGTGGAAGCACAGGCACATCAGACTGTCCACCTGACAGGCAGGCCCACATGCTGGAGTGTGGAGGAGGTGGCTGATTCTTGCCCTCCTTTCCTGGGCAAAGGGCTCCTGCTGTTTCCTCTCCCACTCACCATACCCACTCGGTCCTCCTTGTACTCCGCCCGCCAAAGCCGCTCCCTGCCCCCCTTCAACAGATGGAACAGTGCCACTGGGGCTTTCAGCCCTCCCTGCAGGGAAATACGGACGTGGGGTGTGAGGCTGGAAGACTTGGTGGGCCTCCTCCAACCCTTCTCATCACCGGTGATGCATCCATCCTCCCGCCAGCTCTGGGGGAGGGGCACTGGCACCCATCATCCCAGCTGAGGAAACCAAGGACCAGAAAGCCCAGAGCTCAAAGATCCCAAGCCCATGGCTCCCAAACCCACCAGCCCTGGGCCTCCCTTCTCTAGGCTCTGACCCAGCCCATCCTCCTGGTTAAGCCTGCCCTCTTCTTTCCCAGGAAGCACACCCAGAGCCCAAGGTGGGAGGGCCAGGGAGAGGGGACACAGGCCCTGAAGGGTGAGGAGGGAGCAGAGGTGAGGAGGAAGAGACTCATGCACAAGTGTTGTCTTTTATTTCCTTCCTCAGGCAGCTGCAGCTTCCCACCAACAACACCTCGAAGCGCAGGGTGGAGATGGAGGGGTGGGCATGGGGATGACCCTCGGAGCTCCAGGGCCTGGGACTACCCTGAGAGGTGAGGGCTGCAGGAGGCTGGGAGGCTCCCGTGCTGGCTGGGGGAGGAACCCACCCCCAGCAGTGACAGCAAATCACGGTGGCTACGTGGGCTCAGAGCTCGGCTGGGGGACAAAGGTAGAGAGACAGACACCAACCTCACGACTCAGCTGGTTGGGAGATGGGGGGCCAGATGCTGACCCTGACCCCTGGCAGCACCCACAGCAAATAGGTCTGCATCAATGACTCTGCGTGTCGGGGGGGAGAAGGGTACCTCCGGGGGCTTAAATAAAGGGGCAGGGGGCAAGGGATGCGGCGGGAACAGAGTATGACCGTCTGGCCAGCGGGCCTAGCCTCAGGGGCCCCCGAAGCAGTGCGGAGCCTGTGCCGTGGCTTGCGAGACTCCTTGGCGGGGAGTAGGGAAGGTCTCGCAGCCAACGTCTCGGGTCCCACCTCTCTGGGCTCTTCGCGATCCTCACTGGAGGGCCAGGCTGGGGGAGAGCGGACGGGGCAGGGAGATGGGTGCCAGGGGGCCAGGCGGGCCTAGCGCAGGTCCTCCTCGTCGCCCTGGATTGTCTTCTTGATGCGCAGCAGCATGGTGGTGAGCCACTGGTCCAGCCGGGAGATGGCGTCGTACTCCTTCACCTGTGTGCGCCGGGGGACCGGTGTCAGGAGGGGCGGCCCACCCCGCGCCTGGCTCCCGCCCTGTCACCAATCCTAGCCCATGGTCTCTGTTCCCAAGAGCCTCCAGGCGTGTCCCTGTCAGCCTCAGTCCCCGAGGAGGAGCAAGGGGAGGCGTGGGCCCCGACCCAAGCCGGGGCGGCTCCCTTCTGTGTCTTTACTGGCCTGGGCGTGAGGCTTCCCTTGGGGGGAAGAAAGATTTTATGGTTGAAAAAAAAAAGTCCAGTTTTCTTGTTTTACGGATGGGAAATTGAGGCCTGGAGACATGACGAAGCGGCGGGATGGACCTGACAAGTTTCGTCTCTGTCATCATTCAGAGGCCTACGATTGGTGATGGGCACCCAGGGAGAGACATGCTTGACAGATACAGTCTGGAAGACATAACGTGGGCCTAAGCTGGATGTAACTGAGTTCCAGAAAGCTCAGAACAGGGTAAGGAAAGGGAGAAACATCTCCATGGGACGGTTCTATCGGGGAAGCTGCTGGAAAGGGGGACCCTCCCAATGCTGCCTCTCCGGCACCCTTTGCTCCTCCTCCCTCCTGCTGTCGGGGAGGGGAGAGGGAATGATGCGACTCATTCCCTCCCTCCCTGCACATCCAGGACCACCCGAAGTGCCTGATGTGAGACAGCCTTAACTGCTCACCCAGGGGGACTCTGAGTGGTGCAAAGACCCTGGCCTTCAGGAGCAGACAGATATGGGCTCCAACCCCAGCTCTGGCCCCGAGAGGCCTCAGTGCCATCATCTCTAAAAAGCGGAGAACACTCCCCGCACCTCTTGGGGCTACTTGTGAGGATTCTGCAGCGACTGGAGAAAGGAGTTCATGGCCAGGGGCTGGGACTGGAGACAAAACCGGGTGAAATTGGGCTTCCCTGGTGGCGCAGTGGTCGAGAGTCCGCCTGCCGATGCTAGGGGACACGGGTTCGTACCCCGGTCCGGGAAGATCCCACATGCCGCGGAGCGGCTGGGCCCATGAGCCATGGCCACTGAGCCTGCACGTCTGGAGCCTGTGCTCCGCAACGGGAGAGGCCACAACAGTGAGAGGCCCGCGTACGGCAAAAAAAAAAAAAAAAAAAAAAGTGTGAAATTCATGGGACCACATCTGACAAGGGCAGCCACCCCTGCCAGCCACTCACCGCCTCGGTGTAGCTGTCCACGTTCTGTTCCTCGTGGGCGTCTAACAATTTCTGCAAGAGAATGGCAGGTGGGGCTCAGGGGCCCAGGCTGGCCTGAGGCCTGACCTGGATGAGATTCACACGCACACTATCTGGGTGAGTGAAAGTCCGGGGGACTCCCATGCTGACAGGAAGAAAGGGGCTGTGTTCCAGCCCTGCCCTCCGCATCACTAACACAGAACATCACGTGTGCACGCGTGCCCGTGTGCGTGTGAGATCCCGCAGCCTCCCAGCTCTGCCCCCAGCTCCATCGTTGACTGAATCTTACTTGTCTCATCCAGAAACTGGTGACCCAAATGGCAGACGAGGGGGAAACAAAAGACCCTTGAAAAGTACTGTACAAATCTCGGTGATCGTGCTAACCAGAGCCAAGCCTCCAGACTCCCATCCACACGCCCCGCTCCAAGCGCAGACGCAGCAAAGCGCTGGCCTGAGCCCCCGGCACTCACTTTCATCAGCTTGCACTCCCGGGAGTCGGAGAACGCAGGGAATAGCTCCTCATACTTCTGGACAGCGAGCTGAGTGTCGGCGAGGGTGGAGGGGAGGTCGAAGGGGACAAGTTAATAAAGAAGGGCCCTCGGAGCAGCTGGCCCGGCAGCCGAGGGGATCGGGGGCCGCTCTGGCCCCGAGTCAGCTGTCTGCGCCACCCCCCAGCCTCCAGTGACACTGGGCTCTGTGCTTCACGGAGCTGAGCTCAGTGCAAGCCTGGCTGCAGAGACAGCTGCAGGGGACGGGGGGCGGCGGGGGCCTGGGGGAGGGAGGAGGGTTCCCCAGGCCGGTGCTCAGTGCCTCTCCTGCACCCGATCCACCCAGGGTAGGGGCAATGGCAACAGCTGCCTGGTACTGCCTCATAACAGCCCATCCTATGTGTCAGGCCTGACGCCGGGCACTTCTCACGTTTAACCCTCACGAGGACCCGGGGAGGGTCAAACGATGGTGACCCTATTTTGAAAGTAGAAAACAGATCCAGAGATGGTAGTGACCTCAGGGCACAGGGGACGTGTCGGGGATCTGAACTGGCCTGACCCCAAAGCCCAAGCTCTCACCTGCCCTGCCGGATGCCGGCAAAGGGAGCAAGGGTGGGGCTCAGACACACCATGTGGCTGAGGATGGGGCAGCTGGAGACGCCAAGAAATCCCAGACGCCAGGAGAACCCAGCTCCTCTCCCTGGCCATTCTCCAACCCCTCACCCAGCCCGGACCCCTCTCTTGCTAAGAAGCCCTGAGAACAAGCGGGTCTGGCATTTAGGCTCTGGTTCAAATCATGACACTGGGAGTCAGAAAGATCTGGAATCCTGGGGCTGCAGTTTACTAGCCATGTGCTTTGAACAAGGGACTCTGGTTTCAGCCTCAGTGTCTTCAACTGTAAAATGGGGCAACCATGGTATCAACCTCATGGGGTGCGGTAAGGACTCAAAAAGTGCTCCCACAAAAGAAAAAGCCTGGCACTGAGCAAGTCGGGAGTTGGAAACTCAAAGGCTACAGGGACTGAGCGAGTGAAATCAGGGATAGAAACAAGCATTTCCTGCTCAAAGGCCGAATGCCAGGGGCCAGACGTGAGTGAGGGGCTTACCCTCCGAAGGGGAAAGAGGTGACTCGGCCTAGTGACAGACACTGTGCTCCAAGGGCAGTCACCCTGTGTGTGGGGGGGTGGGGTAAGCTCTGGGTGGGCCCCTGGGCCTGGGCTCACCTTGGCGTTGAGCATGTCGATGCAGAAGTGGCAGAGAGCCGCCTTGAAGAAGTAGTCCTTGGCGCTGTACTTGAGCAGTGGGCTGTCCATGGCATTGGTCCCCACCTGCAGGCACGAGGAGGCGGGCAGCCAGAGGGCCAGGGTCACTGCCAGGCACTTGGGGGCCAGCTGGGAAGTGGGTTTGTTCCCCAGTGGGGCCCTGTTAACCCAGGACCCTGAGGGCAGGGAGAAGAGAGACCGGCCCTGGGGAAGTCAGCAACCAGTCTGTGAGTGACCGAGGACCAGGGCATGATGGGGAGTGGGGGTGTGGCCACAGGGCTGAGGCCAGGTGTCCGTGGGCTTCCCAAGGCGCCCGCGATGGTGGAGGGAGAGGCGGCCCTGCTGTCAGGCCCGACAGGAGGCTGGCACATCGGTGGGCAGAGGGGTGGCAGGCTGCGGGAACATGAGAGGCGGCGCCCGCCCCGCTCTCCTCCGAGGCCAGCTGCCTGCCTTTCTCCTGGCCAGGCTGAGCCCACCAGGGCGGCTGGCCCCCCCCCCACCCCAGCCCTCCCCGCCCAGCAGAGGGGAGCCTGCATACCCAGGGGACACCCCCTCCCGGGCCCCTTCTAGCAGGCTCCTCAGCTGCCTCTGGCTATCCCGGGCCTTGCAATTCTTCCCACTCTCTCCCTGACTCTGGTTCTTCAGAGTTGGCCTCACTCTGGGGCCGCCTGGGAAGCGCCCTGTGAGGAGTGTGGGAAGGGCCCGTCTAGGAAGAGGGCGGTGACACCGCATGGGGTCGTGGGTGGAGAGAGTGTTCAGCCAGGCGGAGCACAGGGTGAGGGCGTGGGGATGACCGAGGGAAGTGCAGAGAATGGGGGGGGAGGGCAGGGCACTGGAGAGGATGAGAGACAGGACGAGGGGCACTGGCAGGCAGGATGGGGCGCCATGCCCGCCCCGCCTGCCCCCACCTGTTCGTAGATGTCAATGGCCTTCTGATACTGCTCCAGCTGCGCCGCGTAACCAGCCACCTTCAGCAGACACTTGTTGGCAGAGCTGAATGGGGCAGAGAGAGGGGAGGGAGGTGGGTGGTAGCAGGGTCTGGGGCCCTCACCGAGGGGCTGGGGCGGGCAGGAGGGGTACCTGTTGGACTCCTCGCCTTTGTAGTAGTCTGCAGACTGCTCATAGTGGGCGATGGCCTGGGGAGACACGGGCGGTGGGGGGAGGGCGAGGGGCCAATGCAGCCTTCATCACCTTTGGGCGCAATATGGCCCGGGACTCACCGGAGCCCTTTACCCAGGCTCTGCCGGTGCCCCGTGCTCCTGTCCTGGTCTCAGAGGACTGGCCTAGGCAGCCCTCCCCGGCCACTGGCCTGGCCCCACCTGCCACTGACCTTCTCGATGTCCACCAGCTCCGTCTCGTAGATCTCAGCAATGGAGATGTGGTGCTTGGCCGCGATGGTGAACCGGCCCTGGGTGAGACGTGGGAAGGAGCCCTCAGGACGAAGGGCGTCCTGAGTGCCCCGTCCCAGCTCAACCACACCCCTCCGGGTCCCCGAAGCTGGATCCTCAGCCGCCCCTGGGAGGGGAGGTGTGCAGAAGAAGGTCCCAAGAGACAGAGGGGCACGGGGCTTAAAAGGGAGGCTCTAGCATGAGCGGCCTGGGTCCGAGTGCTGCCCTGACTGGGTGACAGTGGGCATGTCCCTCCACAGAGTCTCCAGGGGACACAGGCAGATGGAGCAACACCGAGGTAACGTTTGCACAGGGACTTGCCAGAAGCTCTGGCCCAAGGAGGCATGTGACAGATGGTCCAGAGAGGCGGAAGGACCAACCCAGAGTCACCTGGTACAGGCTCCCCGCTGCCTAAGAGACAGCCTCCCTCCCGGCCTCCCTGTCCCGTGTGGCCACACAGCCCTTCTCACAGGTCAACCCCTGCTCCAGCTTCCCCTGCAGGCACCCAGGGCTTTCCCCAAGGATGCCTTCCAGCTCCCAGAGGGGCTGAGCACCTCCTACCTGCCTCCACCCGGTGGGGGTCCAGATGCCTGGCCCGCCACTCACACACGAGCCTGGTCCATGGCTACCTCCTTGCTGAGGGCAGCAGGAAGGGGCAAGGCCCTGGGCTCAGCCAGGACTAGTTTTGGGTCTCAGCGACTCCTGGTGGTAGGTGTGGGGCCCTGAGCGAGTCACGTCTCTTGTCTGGGACCCTCTTTCCTGACTGTCAAACGGGATGACAACAGTGCCCACCTCACGGGGCTGCTGTAGGGGAGACTAAACCACCCAGCTCAGAGCATCTGCTTCAACACATGGCAGCCGCTACCACCGCTGTAACGACACTACTGCAGCATGGCCCTGGACCCGGCAGGAGGCAGGGGCCACGCTCCTGCCCAAGGGAGGGGTCTGACAAAGGTAGAGTGCGAAGGGGCAAAAAGTGGAGTTGACAGGAGCCAGGGCCTGGCTCTGGCCCACTGTCCTGGCTCCCTGGCCTCCGGCCAGCAGCCGCCTCTCTGGACCTCATCTGTCGATGGGGATGCTCCCTGGGGCAGGGCAGGGGCTGAGCTGACTCTGGGCCCTGCCTACCCTCCCCAAATCAAATGGGACGCTGGCGGCGGGTGTCTGCGTAAAGGGAAACGCACCGGATACGCGAGGACCCCAACAGCAGTGACGTCTACGAGTGAGGACAACGACGGCCTGTGGGGGGCCAGAGGCAGGACCTGGGGAGGGGCCGCCAGCCCCTGTGACGTGCTGGGAGCTGCCACCAGGAGCCAGGCTGGTGAGGAGCTGCGTGAGGACCCAGCCAGCCCAGCCCGGCTCCGGTGACACCCCTCACCCTGCCAGTCTCCCGCCTGCTCTCAGGGCCGGAGGAGGAGAGGGGAGGCTGGGGCAATATGGTAGGACTTGGAACGGGGTGGACAGGACACGCAGTGACCCTTACCATGTCTGTGTATATCTCAATTGCTCTCATCAAGCAGTTAATGGCCTCTGGGGAGAGAAAAAGGAAGGCAGGGAGGAGAAATGAGAAGGTGAAGTCATTTCAGCAGAGGCCGAGGAGAGGAGGAAGGTGCAGGGCTGCACTGGGAGAGGCCAGGGCTACGCACCTGAGCAGGGAGGGAAGGTGAGGGGATCCCCGAGATGCAGGAAACCTGGTCAGGCTAATTTATTCTGCTGTGACTTGCCGGGCACATGCTTTCAGGGGAGCCCTGCTGATACAGCTGCCCTCTCCCCCGGGCCAACACGACGCCACCACCTTCCCAGCAACCCCTGGGACAGGGCATAGCCAGCTGGTGGCCAGACTCCCGTGGGTGTTTTGGGCCAGACCTGCCAAGGCCCTGCCCTTGAGGATGAGCTGCCGGCAGAGGCGGCAAAGGCTGACATCGGAGGAACGGCCAGGTCCCACCTGGGCTCTGCCACCCTTTCACGGTGGGACCCTGAACCAGCTGCATCCCCTGGCCTCCGTCTGCGGCAGGAGGCGGCTGGGTGCTGTGATGCTGAGGCCCCTGCGGTTGGGGTCTCCACTATTCTGCCCACATCCCAGCCTGCAGCAGAGCCCTCTGCACCCTCCTCCGCCTGGCACTGCTGCCTGCTGGCTCCTCAAGCCACAGGTTTCACCGACAAAACACACACACTGGGGTGGCACCTGGGAGGAAGAATTGGGGTACCTTTTGCAAGTTTTGAAATTTGGGAAAGGCATTTTTTTTTTGACAAGTTATTTGGAGGATAGAGGGAAGCATGAGTGGGTGGCATTTTCTAGCAGATAGAGATGAGCTCTCGGGTGGATTTTTTTTTAACACCATTTTAATGCATCTCAGGAGGAAAGGGTGTTGGGGGAGATGGAAGGAGACAGACAGAGAACCTGGACAGACCACAGCAGGTGGGCTCTGAGCTGGGGCAAGGTTGAAAATTCACCCCACAGTCCAGCATTTGTAAGCCCCCTGGTCTGCCGCTGGGGTCTCCAAAGTCAGCAGGGCCCACTGGGCTGAGATGCTGCAAAGAAACTGCAGGCCCGGTGTCTGCTCTCAAGGGGCTAATGGTCTCGTCACGCAGGGAGACATGTGAACAGAGGCTCTTAGGCCCAGACCTGTGGCTGGCCCTTCAGGGAGTCCACAAGCGCCCTCCCCAAATTTACAGGCCAAAAGGGGGTGTCTGTGAGCACTACTCTGGGGGAGGGAGGATTGGTAGGTCGGGTCCAATTCTGAAAGCCCCCTCGGGACCCCTAAAATATGCAGAGAGCATACACCACTGGGTCAAGGTTCTGAGGCTGATGGGGGAAGCCTGAGGCAGCAGGGAAGAGAGAAAGAAAGCAAAAAGGGGCAGAGAAGGAGAAAAGGGAGAGAACACCACAAACAAATACAGCCCGAAGCAGTGTTACTTTAAAACACACACACAGATTTTGTGACAGAGCATTTCTGGAAGTAACTGACGAGCTGGCAACCCAGTGGTAAGGAGGATAAGGAACCAGGGGTAGGGCTGCAGTGCGTGAGCTGTGCACACCCCACCCTGCTCCATTCTCCACCCAGGGGGCTGGATGCGGCCAGCAGGTCCCCCCTGCAAGCGACTCACAGGCTCCCTCTCCTGGAACGATGGGGCGCACAAGCAGGCACCTATGGGCAGAGTGGCAAAGGTTGCCCGGGTGAGGTTAGCAGCCCTGGAGGGGGAGGCCGGAAGCTCCCCTGGCAGGACAGGCTCCCCTGCAGCGGCCGCCCCGGGCCTGCTGGCACTGGCCTGGAGTGTCGTCAGCAAGACGGCCCTTGCGGTGGCAATAGGGGAAGAAGGCTTACCCGCAGGCAGCAGCATGGAGTCACAAGGTTGAGTCCCCTCGCTCCAGGACAGCTGTCTCTGAAAGCGGCAGGCTGCCAGCTGCCACCCCAGCCAGAGCACTAGCGGATTACCTGCTAACATACTGGCTAAACCAGCTTATCTCCGGTCACCAGGACCCCGGGGGTGAACAGCCCGCGCACCCCGGCACACCTGCCCCCGACCAGCCACCTGCAGAAACTGGGAGCCAGAAAGGGGCTCTGGGACTGATCCAGCCCCAGAAGGTGGGCAGGGAGGGCTGAGGCCCAGAGAGGGGAAGGCGCTGGCTTAGGGAGACAGGTCTCCTCAGTACAAGGGGGCAAATCGCAGAACCCCACGAAGAAGTGGAATGGGTAGAAGGAAGACGCCACGTGTCTGGTACACAGCAGGTATCCAGTGAGGCTGGCAGTGAGGTTGGGGGAGCACATGGGGGAGGGCAAGTGGGGGTCTGGCCACTGCGCTGCCCTGGGTGCACGTGTGCGCACACACGCACCCCTGGGCCCAGCTATCAGGCGGGCAGGGTAAGAGGCCTCCCTGGCCTGAGTCTACCCATAGCAGCCGGCAGTGGCTGAGAACCAATGACAGCTGTGGTCATCACCTGCCCCCTCTGCCCTCAGCCACCAAGGAGGCAGCAGGCCACCCTCGGCCCACACTCAGGGCAGACTCGCAGAGGGAGAGCAGTGACATGCGCCTAATCGCTTCCTTCCACCCTGGCAGTCCCAGGCACAGGCTCAGCTGCCTGTCGGTGGTGGGGAGGGGGGCGTTTCCAGGACTCCTGTACGAAGTGCTGACACAGGGCGAGGCCTCTGAGGCAGGTGAGGCAAGCAGCGAGGCCCCGGGGAGCTGGCCGCCTGCTTGGGGAAACGCGGCAGTGATCCACATGGGCCCTCCGGCTCTGCTTCACACGGCAAGCAGCGCGGGGTGGAGGCAGGGGGTGTCCAGGCCAGGCTCCCATCTGATGGGAGCCGAGGGCTGCCCCGTACTGGACGTTTATCACACTCAAGGGGCTGTGCTGGGCACGTCTGTGCTTTATCTTACGTGTGGTCTCTGCTTTACCAGACCAGGAAATGGAGACTCAAAAGATTAGGTGTCTCCCCGAGGTCACAGGGGAGCAGGCTCCCCCGGGCCTCAGAGACCACAGTGAGCCCCACTCTCCTTGACTGGGGTGGGCAGTCGAGATGCGGTGGTGCAGGGACGCTGCCGCTCCAACACCGCTCCCGGCTCAGCACCAAAAAGCTGGAGCCCCAGCCGGCACCGCTCCCGGCTCTGCCCACACTAGGCTCTCCCCTGTGCCACAGCGCCTCCTGTTCCCTGAGAGCCACCGCCAGCACCAAATCCACCCCTTCCCACCTCAGCATCCAGGGCAGAGAACCAGGCTCGCTGATCTGATCCCTAGAGAAACCAAGTTGGCCTCTGAGCCCCAAGATGGGCACGTCACCACACCTAACCACTGCTGCCTTCCCACAGACGCCTCAGCCACTCTCCACGCTTCCAGAGGCTAGGCACCGGGCCACACCCCAGACCCGGGCCCTAGCACCCCCCACACACCCTGCAGAGCATTGCTGCTAGCTGAAAAGGCTCAGGTCAAAAGCTGGGGAAGGACGCGACATCACGGTGCCAGGTGGGGCCTGTCCCCCAGAAGCACAGGGGCTTGTTTGAAGAGCAAGTGGCGCTGTGCACATGCCATGAAGCCTGGCCTCAGCTCCCGCCCCAGACATCAGTCCTTCCAGTCACTTTGGAGCAGCAGCTGAACGTCACAGATGCTAGGGCAGCGTCTGCAGGTTGACCAGTTTCCCAGAGAGAAGGCAGGCTGGGGGTGGGGGCCCTCTGCGGGGGACGCACAGACTTCCCTGGGTGATTTGAGCTGAAAACAAACCCAAGGTCACCCTGGGTCATCATCACATCACCACATGGCCCTGTGGCCCAGCGCTGCCAGCCAGGTGCACTTAGCTTTGTGTGGAGCGACGGCGGCCCACCCAGTCACAAGGCCTCCCCTCGGTTCTTGCTGAGCCTGAGCTCACACGTGTGAGACACCCGGCTACACAGGAACCACCCGTCAAGTCTGGGAACAGAGAACAGCTACTTGGTCCACACAGACGCCAAATCCTCCACTGGGAACTAGATGTCCCGATGGCGATAACGAATCCACCACCAATTCCCCAGTGCTGGTGTGTGAACCAGTGCTCACAGATCCTTGGAGAGACCCCCGGGCACTGGTGACAACTGCCCTTTCTTGGGAAGGATAGGCCTTTATCCCAAGGTGATGCATCTCCTTTCTTTTAAAAAAATTAATATTCATATATTTCCCATTCTCTTATGAGTGAATAGTGATAGTAGATGGTCATTTAAAAAAATAAGATTGTTGGGCTTCCCTGGTGGTGCAGTGGTTGAGAGTCCACCTGCCGATGCAGGGGACACGGGTTCGCGCCCCGGTCCGGGAAGATCCCACGTGCCGCGGAGCGGCTGGGCCCGTGAGCCATGGCCGCTGAGCCTGCACGTCCGGAGCCTGTGCTCCGCAACGGGAGAGGCCACAGCAGTGAGAGGCCCGCGTACCGCAAAAAAAAAAAAATGAGCTTGTTAAAATTAAAAGTTGGCAACCAATGTCTGGCACCATGATTAAAAAATAAAATTCCGGGGAGACGCAAGCGGGAAATAAATAAATAAATAAATAAATAAATGAAAATAAAATAAAATAAAATAAAATTCCGGGCTTCCCTGGTGGCACAGTGGTTGAGAGTCCGCCTGCCGATGCAGGGGACATGGGTTCGTGCCCCCGTCCGGGAACATCCCACATGCCGTGGAGCAGCTGGGCCCGTGAGCCATGGCCGCTGAGCCTGTGCGTCCGGAGCCTGTGCTCCGCAACGGGAGAGGCCACAACAGTGAAAGGCCCGCGTACCACAAAAAAAATAAATAAAATTCCAGCTCCACGAAATCCAGAAGTCTGGTACCCACTGGGTTGCGCTTCTACTTCAGAATGAGCCCAGGGGGACAAAAACGGTTTCCTCACAGTGAGTCAGTCCCAAACTGGGCTTCTGTCCCCAGCACGCTCTCATTTTAAGGAACTTGTTCTCTGCAGCTACATCTTTGGGATCGGTTCTCTCTGACCCCATCCCCACCCCCCAGGGGGTAGGGAAGCCAGGTTAGGATAATTTCCGCTCCTTTTTCGGCAGCAACTCCTACCTGGCTGGTCTCTGAACCCCCTCCCACACCCTCTCGCATGTTAATTCTGACAACAGAACAGACTTTCCTCTCTCCTGGCATGCGGTGGGTCTGAAATGTAACTCCCACTCCCAAATGCTCCCAGGCTCCAGGAGGGGAGGGGAGCGATCAGCTGCAGGCACAGAGCAGAAGGGGAGGCGGAGGCTTGGAGCGCGATGCCAACGCCAGCCGGAAGGGAGCCAATTCTGAAGTTAGAGCGCCAGCGCCTCCGGGCCAGCCTATTGCCTACTATCTTGGGTCGGAAACCTGAGGCCTCCTCTGGGTTGGGGCTCAGCTGGCGCTCTGGGCTGCCAGCTCCAGCAGCCCACAGAGGCCCTCACCTTGGGGGTCGGCTTTCTTGAACGCGTTGCCGGCGTCCACAAAGCAGGTGGCCGCGTCGTGCTTGCTCTGGAGCTGCAGGTGCAGCTGGGCTGCCTGGCAGAAGGCGTTTCCGGCAGCTGGAACAGAAAAGGGGGATCCCCGTCTTAGGGGGGGCTCCACGTTTTAGGTTGCTCAGACAGGGCCCGGGGAGGTGGTCGAGCTCTCCAGGGGCAGGCAGAGTTGCCGAGAGAGGAAGAGCCTGGCCGGGGTGAGCCGAGGTGCAGGCCTAGACCTCGGGCCTCCTGACCCCAGAGCTGCTGCCCGTACCCCCGGCCCAGGGAAGCCTGGAAACAGCATCCCCGGCAGAGTGCCGGCTGAACCGTGGGATGGGGCTGCTCGGGGGTGCTGGGGAAGAGAGTGGCAATCAGGATACAGCTACCCCAGACCCCCCACTGCTTCTCCCCTTCCAAGACTGACTTCTCCCCACACGGCCCCCAGCCCTTTCAATCTAACTCTCCGGCTCCCCTGCCTCTGTCCACATGCCGGTCCCTCGTCCAGAGTCGCAGCAGGTTGAGTGGCAAGGAGGCCTCACAATGTCCACTCCCCCAGGGGCTTCACGTCCAGAAAGGGAAACAGGATGAGATGCCACGAACTTGAGAGCGTGGGGACCAATGCCCATGGGTGCAGGGAGGCGGAGACCACACCTGAAGCCCAGGCTGTCCTGTACTCAGCTGCGAACTGCCACCTTCCAGGCGCCCCAAGCCATCCTGTTCCCACGTCTCCGGCTCCTAACCTATCTGACTTGTGGGAGACAGCGGGACCCCTTCTCCTCAAAGGGTAGGGGCTGTGCTAACTGGGAGCTCCAATGGCCAATGCCAGCTCAGTCCTGAGGCCCCTGCCCTTCGTCCTCCTCCAGCTGAGTCCAAATCACAGAATTCCTGAGCTGGAAGAGGACAAGAGGGCCTGGCCCCCATCCTGTACCTATAGAGCAGGAGGCTAGACAAAGCCACCCAGGTTTTCACTATGCATGATTTCTTTCTTGTTTTTAAGGGCTCCAAACTTGAGTGCAGAATTTCCAGAGAAGTAGTATCATTGGGGGAAAAGTTAAAAAAAAAAAAAAGGCCTAAGAGTTTTGTTTGAATATTTGGGGGAAGGAGGGAGGTGACAAATTTTAGGAGAGAAGCACCATCTATGCGATTGAAAAAGAAATATTCTTTCTCTAATGGTATTGTTACCTTAGGAGCATATAAAAATACACATAGGATCTGGCTCTAGGCATAACACATGCTATGAAAGCTTAGGAAAAAGCTCTTCTAATTTTCAGGACACCAAAAATATTCTCAGAAAACGACAGTCCATTCTGCCCTGTGCCTCCACACCCCGCCTTCACAGCCCCATCCCAGGTTTCGTTTCCTTTGTAGTCGGAAAGTTCCTCCCTGGGTTTCAACACTGTCTTTGCTTGATATTCTTGATCCAATCTTGCTGATGTCTGAAGCCATGTTATGAAGTCAGCCCCCAAAGCCCCCAGAGCTGGCTCGAGCCAGCTCGAGCGCTGGCTTTTTGAACCTCTCTTCCAGGCCTGCAGGTAGCTCCCAAACAGATCTTTGGCCCCTTGGACCTCCAGGAGCTCCTCCCTGGACTTTCCTGGCAGTCCAGTGGTTAAGACTCTGAGCTTCCACTGCAGGGGGCACAGGTTCAATCCCTGGTCTGGGAACTGAGATCCTGCATACTGCACCGTGTGGCCAAAAGATTGAAAAAAGAGCCCCTCCCTGCCCACCCACCTCTCCTTGGCGGACGCCACCCAAGCTCCAGCCTTGCCAGGGTCTGACCATACCCCTCCTGGCCAAGTCAGAAGGGCCACTCCGCCGACCAACACAGCCTGTGAGAGTCTCAGGAGGCACGTGACCTGGGATGCCCTCTTCCGGGAAGAGGCCCTTCCAGTATACTATGATACTGTGTGTGTGTGTCTTGCCCCAACTGGAGTGAGAGCACACAGATGGCTGGGGACCTTGTAAGTGCTCCTGAAGTCTGCCAGTCTGTTGACTGGAGTTCTCTAAGGGCTTCCCCTCCCACTCTAGAGGGAGGGGTGCTGCTAATAGGAGTGGGAAATGGAGCTCGCAGCTGCCACTGTGCTGGGCTGACTGCTCTGCGTGGGGACGACTGATCTCAATGAACCCACATGACAGCCCCGCAGGGTCAGGACCGTTCCTTTCCCTGTTGCCGTGCTAAGGAGGAAACAGTTTTGGAGAGGCCAGGTAACCTCCCTGGGGTCACGTGGCCAGCCTGAGCTGTGACACAGATCCAAGTCACTCTGGCTCCAAAGGTCAGGAAGCCACATGGGGCAGGTTAAGCCCTCCAGCTCCAGAGTCAGAGTTCTGGTTTCTGAATTCTGCTTCAGTCACTCACTAGTCGTGGCGTGTTGGGCAAAGGGCTGGGCCAAGCCTCAGTTTCCAAATCTGTGAAATGGGGATGTTAATGGTACTGACGCTCATGGTGTTGCTGTGATGATTCAGTTAAATAATGCAAGCTTGGTGCTTAGGAGAGTGCTCAATAAATGGAGCCATGATTAATGTTATTATTGGAACCACCTGAATCATCCCCAGCCCAGAATTCAGACTCTGACGGAAGTATTAGGGAACTGCTTCCACGGAAACCTGAGATTCTTTCTTTTTTTTAGTAGAAGTATAGGTGATTTACAATATTGTGTTAGTTTCAGGTGTACAGCACAGTGATTCAATTTTACATATATATATATTCTTTTTTCCGATTCTTTTCCATTACAGGTTATTACAAGATATTGAATACAGTTCCCTGTGCTATATAGTAGTAGGTCCTTGTTGGAAACCTGAAATTCTGAACTTAAGGAGAAACCCCTCAAAGAGCTCATAATCTACATGGGTCTATCTGAATTCAATAATCTATTTATCCTTATCCTCTAAGTTCTCATTCCAAGGCCCTGTGGCCCAAGTTGTAAAATAACCCAGTGGGCTCGGAATGACCAGATGGCAGGCCAGTGGGTTTGTAAAGCTGGAGATGGCACTGGTGGGGGAGCTGCAAGGCTGAGGCCTCAGCCAGGCCTCTGGGACTGGAAGCTGAGGGAAGAGGAGAAGGAGCCATGGAGGCGCTCTAGCGGGGCTCACGTACCACTCCAGTTCTTGGCCATCTTGAACATGTTCGCCGCTCTGGCGTAGATTTCACATGCTTCCTCTATTTTGGATGAGCCTCTGGGAAAAGGGAAAGGAAAAACAGGTAAGAGAAAGAGCTGATCTGGTATCAAAGAGAAAGCAAGCCAGGGCTTCCCTGGGGGTCTGGCGGTTCACTAAGACTGAGCTTCCAATACAGGGGGCACTGGTTCGATCCCTGGTCAGGGAACTAAGATCCCACATGCTGCACAGTGAGGTCCCCCCAAAAAAGGAAAAAGCAAGCCTTCTGCCCCAGCGACAGTGCAGATGTGTCCTTACATCGCCCGCTGGATGGTGGCCCCAGCCCCAGCATGTCCCCATGAAGCCAGCTTCCCAAGTCCAGCTACAGCTCAGGCCTCTGCCCGGGCTCAAGGGAGATGGAACTGGTGGCCCCCAGCCCCCATGCAAAGGCTGGCTAGGCCCTCGCTGGGCAGATCTGGGCTGGACCCTCATTGTGTGGGGGGCGCCCTTCCCAACCACCCCCAGGAGCCCTGCCTCTGACAGTCTCCTCCACTTTCTGCTCAGATGCTCGGTGCTGACCACTGGATCCCAGGCTCTCTGCAAATCCCTTTTCCCCACAAGACTGCAAAGCATTCTGGGGGAAGAGTCCATCCTTGGACACCTTGTCCTTTCCTCAATGCCCTAACCCTGTCCCTTGCACACTGCAGCTGTCCAATGAAGACGTCTCAACCCTAAAAGCGTGTTCCTGCCAATTCACGACTAGGCAGATATATAATGATACAGACATATAAAGAAATACTGTTTTTAAATATGTACACCGAAAGTTCCCACTTGTGTTAAAACAAAACAGAAAAAGAGGGTGAGAACAGAAACATACATGTACACATAGAAGATTTCTGGAAAAATACACACACAAAAAATAGAGTATTTTTTGTCTAAGGTGGGGTCTGTAGGACTGGGTGCCAGGTGTGGGAGACAGACTCATATCCCTCGCTAGGACTGTCTGGATTTTAAAATCGTTTGCATATTTCCTATTCGAGAAAAAAGATATGTATATATTTTAAATATTAGCATTTACGTTGGGTTCTGTGATCCAGCAATGAATTACATTCCTAGCAATTTATCCTAAGAAACTAAGCAGAGGGACTTCCCTGGTGGCACAGTGGTTAAGAATCCGCCTGCCAATGCAGGGGACACAGGTTCGAGCCCTGGTCCGGGAAGATCCCACATGCCGCGGAGCAACTAAGCCCGTGTGCCACAACTACTGAGCCTGCACACCTAGAGCCTGTGCTCTGCAACAAAGAGAAGCCCACGCGCAGCAACGAAGACCCAACGCGGCCAAAAATAAAAATATATAAATAAACTAGAAAAAAAAAAAAGAAAGAAAAAACAAAGAAACTAAGCAGAGAAGCTACAAGGATGTTCAGCACAAGATTATTTAAAATGGCAAAATAATGGGAATTCCCTGGTGGGCCAGTGGTTAGGACTCGGCGCTTTCACTGCCGGGGCCCAGGTTCAACCCAGGTTGGGGAACTAAGATCCCACAAGCTGTGAGGCTGCCCACCGGCCACCCCCCCCCCCCAACCCACAAAAAAAAATAAAGCCACACAAATAAATCATCTTCACTGTCCTAGCCCTCAGCCCTGTGTCAACCGGCCCTGGAACCTTGCCGACACCAGCCACAGAGGGTGAGGGCCTCCGACATAATTCTGGACGCAGTATGGGGAGCACCCCTGCCCTGTGCACTGCTGGTGAGGCAGGGCCAGCGTGCCCACGCTTTGGATGCACATCAGATGTTTGTTATAATAATCAAACCAGAGCCCCGGAGTCACCCTCCCTGGAGATTTCACTCAGCAGGTCTGGGTGGGGCCTGCAATCCAGATCTGTAACAATGGCCTCAGATGATTCAGATGATCAGGCGAATCTGGGAGGGAAAAAGCTGACCTAGACTGACCTCTTGGGAAGCAGCCACCAGTGACTTGTCCCATGTCAGGTAACATCGGAAGGCAATACCCCCAGGGCGGGCTGGCAGGGTGGCTGGGACTGGAATCCTGGCTTCCTGAATCCAAATCGCACCAGGTAAGCTGCTTTAGATGAAAAGTCTCCCCTCTGCCTTCTGGGGCTGTGCTGACACTGCACCCACCCTCTGCTGTCCCCAGAAAGCAGCCCTGAGGGATGTGGTGACACACACCTCCCACACTCCACCCTGCTGGGTTCCCCCATCTTCCCACCACAGCTGCACAAGACGCCTTGGGCCTGGGGCCCCTGTTTGGAGTGAACCCACTCCCGGCCCTGGAGAGGTGAGGAACTTTCACAAGTTTTGGGCAGAAGAGATTTCAGAAGGGTCCCTGGGGGCCAGGCTACAAAACCCCCTGGGGGATCTTCTCTGGAAGGTTCTCTGAAAGGAGTCAGGTGCACTCACAGGCCGAACCCCAGATCTGCCCACCCCATGGGTCCCCTAGTGCATCCTGCCCTTCCTTGTGGGTGCAATTAAGTCCTCTCCAGACCCAGACATTCTCTGAAAAAGCTCAGGTTCCCGGAGGAGCAGAAATGGCCCGTCCCACCACGGAGAGGCCCAAAGCCCGGTGATAACAATGAGCAGAGCCAGCCCCAGCTGGCTTGTCGCAGCTCAGTGGGACGGGGCAGACTCAGAACACAAGGCCTGTCAGCTGCTGGGCTGAAATTCTATGATCCCAGACTAAGCTGGGCCAACCCCGTGCTGGCTCACTGATTCTAACTGTGGGTGGAAAAGCCAGAGGGATTAACATCTGCTCAGGCCTCCAGTCCTGCCTTCTCCTTCCCCTCAAAGCTTGGGTCCTGGCCACTCCCATGACCAGGCGATGACAGGAGAATCTCTGGAGCTCTAGCCTCTTGCTTTAGAGATGGAAGTGGAGTCATCAAAGGGGAAAGTAATATGGCTCGGGTCCCTGGCGAATCCTGAAGGAGAAACCATTCACATAGCCATTTATTCAACTGGGGAGCAAATATCTGAGCATTTATTACGTGCCAAGCACTGCAGGTAACAGTAGCAAACAAAGGAGAAGGGCCTGACCCTCAGTGAACAGGACATCAGCAAGACAACTGCAGAGGGACCGGGGGACGAGGGGCTTCTCTGAATGGGCAGGTCAGGGCAAGCTGCTGTGACTATGTGAGATTTAAGCTTAGTCCCCAGAGATGACGAAGGAGCCATCCATGTGAAGCGGGAAGCACATTCTAGGCAGCAGTCACAGCACGTGCAAAGGCCCTGAGACAGAAACAAACTCGGCCAGTTCAAGGAAGAGAAGGGGACCAGGATGGCTATGGTCCAGGGAGTGGCAGGCATTGAGGCTGGAGAGGTGGACGGGGGACCCCATGCTGGAAGCAAGGACAAGGGTTTAGACCCTATAATAAGGAGCGTTCTGCAAGGCAAGAACGGGCAGAAGGAAGAAGAGCCCAGCTCCTCTGCTTTTCCAAGCTGTCTCCGCATGTGATACACCTGCATTGTTTACTACAGGATTTCTCTCCTTGGTCAGGTCACTTCAGGTCACTTATCTAAGAGTGGCCTCCCCGACAAAACCCAGAAACTCGCTGAGGGAAAGAAACCAGGCCTCCCTCGGACCCCTGCACAAGGGCCAGAGGGGCTAGCTGGCCCTGCATCTTCTGAAGAGCCCAGGTGGCAGTGCCTGTGAGAGCTGACTGTCCCTCCCCCCACCGATCCCCCCAAACTGCCTCTGCTCCGTCCTTCCCATCACACAGCTCTGAGCCACACTGGGAATAGAGGGAACTGGTTTGGGCCAGGCTGGTGCAGGGCTGTCTATAATTACCCCACTCAGCTTTGCTTTCTCCCCTCCGCAAGGCGGAGGAAGCAGTCTCAGGTCTCCCAGGCACAGCTACCATCCTCCAGTGGCTGCCATATGGAGGGAAGGGGGCGGTGCCAGGCGTGCACAGATAGCCTGGTGGGACCCGGGCCAGGGGGTCCGCAGGGCAGAGTCTCAGCCTCCCTCCTTCCTTTCTCCATCCCCTGGGCACTTCCCGGCTCCCAGAAACAAGCCACCCACCCAACCTGCAGTCTCCTGAGGGCCTCAGAAGGCAAGGCAGGTGGAGTAACTCCCATGTTAGGTCCCCGACACTCCCTAAACCCCTGTCCTTCTGCGGCACCATAGACACCTGCCCTCAGCCCCCTCCTCGGCCTGAAGGTCCCCGGGAAGAATGGACCCAAGGGCCGGTCCGGCCCCGACCTCCTCTCCTTTGCTGTGCATCCTCACGACTCATTACAGTGGCCTGCCAGGTGCCACCTGAAGCAGTACAGAGAACCTCACAGTCACCCTCTAGGTATGACCCTGGCTTACAGAGGAGGAAGCTGGGGCTCACAGTGGTGAAGGGGCTGGCCCAAGCCGATGCTGCCGGGAAGCGGCAGGGCCGGGGAACCTGCCCTGCCTCTTGCTCACCCTGTGATCCAGGAAGCTTCCTTCCCTGTGTCCGAGAGTCTTCTGGAAAAGGAGGGGGCGCACAAGCTCCCTGCCTGCTCCGGCCTCTCCGGTCGATGAAACAGCCAGCGCTGCTCAGGTTTCCCTCATCTGAGGAGGAAATGCTGCTCTCAGCGGGAGCCAGCCTGAGCAGCCTCGAGGCCCCGAGGGAGTCACTAAGCCAGCCCCCCGCTGAGCCCTAGCCCACCTCACGGAGTGGCAGGCTGAAGGTACATCAGAAAACAGGCCCCTGGCACCGGGAGCAGCGGCCCCCCCAGCCTCGCCCTCCTGCCGACTGCACCGGGGCTGGCAGAGCCAGAGCCGCGGGGTCTCTGGGCATCTCTCGGCCTCTCCTCCTCCATCGTCCATGAGCGCTAAGCCCCTTGCTGCCCCTCTGGCTCTGCGGTGCATCGAGCTCCCGTAGGGCCCCAGGAACGACGGAAGAATCCAGTATTACACACTAACTGCCCAGCTGTGAAATGCCTGGACGGGCAATGGGGAGAGAGAGAATGCACTTGGGGGCCGAGAGACCTGGGCTGAGGTCAGCCTTGGGCACTCTGCTAGCTGTGTGGCCTTGGGCTAGTGATCCCTGAGCCTTGGTTTCTTTATCTGTAACACAGAGACAATGAGCCTGACCTGGGAGGCGTCTCCCGAGGATGAGAAGGCGCAGTACCTAGCACACAGCACAGTGAGGCCCGGGGCAGGCGCTCAAACAGCTGCTATTATATGAAGGAGGAGAAATACACCCCAAGGGCTGCCGGCCGCCCGGCAATGGGAATTCTAGAGTCGCTCAGTGTGGGTGGAAAAATCGAGGACCACAGTCAGGCAGGCCTGGGCTCCGGTGCTGGCTCGTGGTGCCCCGGCCTCTGCTTCCTCAGCTGTACGTGGGGCTAAGACACCACAGCCGGCAGGCCTGCTGGAGGCACAAGGAACACCCCCTGCCCCCGCAGGCAGCAGCCAGGAGAGCGCCTGCCACACAGCAGGTGCTCAGCCAACGAGAGCATCACTCGCTTCAGGCTGGCGGAGAGAGCAGCTTCTGGAAATGTTCTCCTTTCGCATCGCAGTGTGGGCTTCATCGCCTTACCTCCAGATTAGCTAAGCGGCGCCCCTCCCCTGGCTTCCACAGAGCCGGGGGCCTCCCACCTGCCCCACCCACTGAACACCACACTGATGGGGCTGGTTCCCGGGCCATCGCCCTCCTGCCCGTGAGCTCAAAGGCAGCGGCCACGCCTCCCACACGGCCCAGCAGGCCTTCCCATGGTTCTTATATGGATGCCCTCTGCAACCCAACAGGATTCCTTCATCCCAGCCAGAGCGCCCAATGGTTCCTATTCTTAAAAGATGTTTTGGAAAGACCCTTGCCTCTCAGTAGCCCCACTCCAAACAGGAGTGTCGAAACCTCTGTGTGAGCAGACAGCAGGGTCCCATCCATCAAGAGAGGCAGAACCCTCAGACTGCAGGGAAATGACAGCCGGCTCCCCTGGAAGCCTTGTGTCCCCTCAGGAAAGCCTCCACTCTGAGCCCAGGCAAGAGAGGCTGCGTTTGAAGTTGTGGATCTTGGCAGCTGGCAGGGGACAGCGAGTCACCTCGGTGTCCAGCTCACCGGCACCCCGGGGTCCTGCGTGCTCTGCAGGTGGAGGGTGGTCTGGAAGCCGGCACTCCTCAGCCAAGGGCCCAGGGGGGTCCTGGATGGGGGACACCTACCCAGAGGACCTTGGCCGCAATCTCTGCCTCAGGAAAGCCAGCCTCCAGGGCTCCCAGGGGTTGCTGGTGCCCAAGAGCGGTTCAAGCAGGAACTGTGTCAACATTTGATCTGCAGGCTGCTGTCTGTGCACAGAAAGCACCCCGTTATCTCTAGTTCTCCAGCGCCTCGGGCTCAAC
This sequence comes from Globicephala melas, assembly GCF_963455315.2. Classification (NCBI taxonomy): domain Eukaryota; kingdom Metazoa; phylum Chordata; class Mammalia; order Artiodactyla; family Delphinidae; genus Globicephala; species Globicephala melas. The sequence continues at coordinate 8,246,425 of NC_083332.1, read as the reverse complement.
TTCCAATCACAATACCCAATACTAATACTGTTGATAACAGTAAGCACTTAATAAGCACTCACCAGGGTCAGGCACCATGCTCGCAGCGCTTCACATGCATAACCTCATTCTCTCCTTAGGACAATCCTACGAAGTAGGTATTACTATGATCTTCAGTTCAAAGAAGAAGAAACTTAGCTAAACACACTGGTATCTGAGTGGAAAGAAGTTTTTATTTTGGATTCGGGGGAAGGGGTCACGGGGAGATGTCAGGGACGAGAAAAAGCACCAGGAACAGAACCACTGTTGGGAATCTGCGCAGTCCCGAAGGGCACAGCAAGAAGTCCGGATCCCTCGGGAGACAGGCAGCAGGAGGGAAGGAAAAGCGCATCTTGCATCTCCCCTCTCCTCTTCCACAACTGCATCGTCTTTGGGAAATCGCCACCTTTCTGCTTCCAGAGCAGAAGTCTGGGCTGCTCTCCCATCTCCTGAGCCCTGGCTGGGGAGCTGAGGAGGGGAGGGAAGGTACAGAAGCAGCTCGGATCTGTGAGCCGGCTGGTACCGCCTCCCTCCCAGGCTGCTGGTGCACCAAAGCCCCCTAGTGTCTGGCAGCCCAGAAACAACGAAGAGCAAAGAAGGCCTTAACAGCTAAGGTGACGGGGCTGCCCCCGATCCCAGGCGGGAGCAACCCTCCTTGGCCCTTTTGACATGAGCAGAGACCTCTCAGTTTGGGCTGCTGTCATCGCTGAGGTTCCTGAAAGGGGAAGGAGGAGCAAGAGGGACAAGCTGAGCCCTGACACTCCCCGCTCCAGTCCTCGGAAGCCACAGCGGGTTGTGAAACGCTGAACCCCAGCAACCCCGGTTCCAGAGGGAAGGTGTCAGGAGTGGTTCCCGCCCATGAGGCGAGTCCTCTCGGGCTGGCCCCTCCGGCAGACAGGCTTTGGTCAGGAGGGTCTCGGTCTCCGTCTGCATCCCTGTCCTGTGCGCTAGCCTTGCACCATGGCAACCGCTCTTGGAGCTGAAGGGTCTGGGATGAATACACCTGCTCTTTCTTTCAGATGTTTGGAGAAAACTGTCACGTGGGTGGGGAAGATGGGGGAATCAGAGGAAGGAAAGCTCCCTAAGACGCCTAGTTAGCCAACATCCTCCCTAAACGGAGTGCCCTGAAATGGGCCCGAGCATCAAGGACAAACTTTGTGTGGCAGCAAGAGGGCTTTGGGATCAGACAGGACAGTGTGTGAACACGATCTCCCACTCACCAGAGGACTGGGCAAATATACCAATATCTCTAAGCCCCCATTTGTCCACCTCCACGGGGATGTCGTGAGGACTACATGTGAGGACACAGGTAAAGCGCCTGGCCCAGGCCGGACTCAGACTCAGAGTGAGCACTTAATAAACGTTATCAGCTATTATTACTGTCACCGTCTTCACTCTCCCCAACACCAGCTGCTGCAGTCCTTTCTACAAGGCAAATGGGAACCCTCCAGCACTGGCCCTACTATGGATTGAATGCTTGGGTCCCCCACCAAAATTCATGTGTTGAAACCTTAACCTCCAAGGTGATGGTATGAGGAGATGGGGCCTTTGTGAGGAGATTAGGTCATGAGGGTGGAGCCCTCATGATTGGGATTAGTGCCCTTATTAAAGAGACCCCAGAGAACTAGTTCACCCCTCCCACCGCCCTTTCCACAATGTGAGAACACAGTGAAACAATAGCTGTCTGTGAGGAAGCAGGTCTTCATCAGACACCAAATCTGTCAGCACCATAATCTTGAACTTCTCAGCCTCCAGAACCATGAGAAATAAATTTCTGTTGGTTATCAGCCACCGAGCCTATGGTATTTTGTTACAGCAGCCTGAACAGGCTAAGACAGGCCCCCATTAAAATCCTCAATACTCTCCAACACCTCCTCAAATCCAAGCCCTTTGTCAGAAGACCCTCCAGGACTGGGCCTGGTTCTTGTTCAGTCTCACCCCCTTCTGCCCATTCTACGTTTATGGGCTAACACGGAAGCCCCTGCATTAAACCTTCATCTGGGCCTTGCTCAAACTGTATCCTCTGCCTGAAGCAGTGCTCCCCCACCAGAGGGTACCCCTGGAACTCCTGTTCATCCTCCCAGATGGAGGTCTCTCCTCTGGGGAGCCATCCCTGTTCCCTTTAGATCTTGGTTCCCCATCATTTCGGGCAGAACCTCCCCTCACACTAGACCTCTGTTCACACAATTCCCTCTGCCTAGAACACCTTCCCCAGCCCCCACTCCCTTAGCATGACCTAGGGTTCCTTGGGGCCCAGCTCACACCTCACCAGAACCTTCCTTCAGCTCATGCAGCTTCCTCTCAGGTCAGGAACCTCCCACAAACGACAGAATCTAGCCCTTAGTCACATTTGACAATTTTGCTTTACTAGTGTTTTAGCAAGCGTTCATCTTGCCTTCCCAACCAGGTGGCAGGTGTTTCAGGGTCTCACTCAGCTGCTCCCTCCAAGCACGGCCCAACAGTACACTAACCCCCAGTCCAAAGGGACCAGACACCAAAAGCCACCCAGGAAAACCATTACCGAAAACTGAGCTCTTAGTCCCACCCCAGAACACTGCACTTTTATTTCTCCCCTTGTGAAGGAAGCAGAAACACACATACCCTCTCCCTACTCTTAGCCTCCAAAATAAAACATTTCTCACCTAATCAATACAGGCCATCAGCCCCGGATGTTTCTCCACACCAGGCAATTCTCAGCCAGGTTACTCAAGTTCTTTCACTAAACATAATCCACCCTCAAATAACAACGAGCGGCTCCCATCTCCTTTCCTGGAAAGAACCCTCCCCCACTTCATTTCTTACCAACCTCCTAACACCATGTCTCCCAATCCCTGGTCCTCCCCGCAAGCCCCTTCCCCAGCCTTCTGGATGACTCTCCCAGCCTCACAGTCCTCCCCAACCTCTGCCTGTCTCTGCTGCCAGGCTCCATGAGGCCCCCTCCTCACAGTTCCTCCTAACTCACTACAAACTCACCCGGCCTACTGCAGCTCTCCTCCCAGGCCGATGAGCAACACAACCCTCCTCAGTTCTCCGTGGCCTTCTTCTCCCTCCACCCGGGGCCTCAAGCCTCCTCCCCTCACCCTATTAAGTCTCCATGGCCTGGAGTTCCGTTCCCAACCTCTTTCATCTCCTCTCTCATCACACCGTTTCTCCCTGCTCTGACCCCCCCCATCCCCACTTCTCCCATCAGACCCCTACCTTGATCCCCACCAGCCCCATACAGGCTCCACACCTGTTTCCTTCCTGGAAGTAACACTAATGGTAGCTAGCACTCTCAGAGTGATAACCACGTCCCAGGCTCAATTCTAAGCACTTTACTTGCATTCTTATTCTGTACTAGGAACAAACCTGAGATAGATTTCACTAAGCTCCCCTGTAACAGGGAAATTAAACAGCTTACCCAAGGTCAGGAAATGGCAGAAACTACTTCAAACCAGGGCTTTTGACACTCCTAAGCCACTAAAATTCCTCAAAGAATGGCCAGCCAAACAACTTTTACGAGCCAACATGAACTTTATGTGAAATGTCTGCCGCACTGCAGGTGTTGGTTCTGTCTCCCAGACCCCTTCAGCGGTATCCTGGGCACGCCACTCTCATCCTACTCACAATGCCCACCCAATCCTTACTCAAGGATCACACAGCAGGCCTTCGGCCCCTTTTGGTTTACTCATCTCCCTCATCTCTCCCTTTTAACCCTCCAGTTCCTAAATCAAGCCTCACCCCACCTTAGTCTCCAGCCTCCCAATCCAGGCTTCTTCAGAAGCCGTAACTCCATCACCCCAAGGATTCCTCTGCTCAGATCTCAGGGTGTCAGGTCCCCTTACACTACTCAGCTGTGACCAAGGCCATACCCATCCCAGACACCTCACACATCTCAGACTTGGGCTCATCATCCCAGGATCACCTTAGCCCTGCGCCCTGACCCTGCGTTCACACAAATCCACCGCCCCCAGGCCTTGGAAAGGTGAAGCCCTCGGGCAGTGGTCCTCAGTCCCAGGGACCCAAGACGCCCGTCTGGGATCCTTCAAATAGGTTCTCCTAGAGCTCCAAAAGGCTTCTTGACCTGGTTGCCCTCCCAGGTTCCCTCAGTCCCGGCAGGCCAGGTCCCCTTCAAGGCCTGAGACCATACTCCCTCGGCCCAGGTTCTCCACCAGCCCCTTGGCCCATCTTCAACCTGGGTCCCCTTCCTGCCTCCAGATGGTGTCGCCTCGGCCTGGGTGTCCTCAGCCCAGGGCCCTTTTACCATCTGGGACAGACTCTCCTCAAACTATTCTGCCAATGCCACAACCCGGGCACCCTGGCCCTCGGCCGGTGTCACCTCTGCTGCCTTAGACCATGTCACGTAACCCCGCAAGCCGCCCCCACCCCGTCCTCTAGGTTCGAGCCCTTCGTCTCTATCGCCGCCCCGGTCTATGACTCCTCTGTCCTCTCAGTCTAGGTCCCGGCCGGACCCCTCGGCGCGGTTCTTACCCAAAGAGGCCCGAGAAGAAGGACTGTGAGTTCTTCACTTTGCGCTCCGCCTCGGCCAGCAGCGCCATCGCCTCCGCTTCCTTCCCGGAGTTGTCCATGGCGGCCGCAAAGGTACTCAACAAACCGCCCGACCCGGGCCCTCGGAGGACTCAGCTGCGGCCGGGCGGCGGTACACAGGTCAGGACAGCTTAGTGGTCTGCGTTGACGTCGCACCGGCGCGCGCCTCAATGCGGCCCAGAACCACGTGATTCGCACTGGCCAACCAGCGGCGTCGTAGCGCGGCGCGCGCCCCGTCGGCCACGCCCCCGCCAGCCGCCGCGCGCCGCCCCGTGACTCACGGCCTCCAATTGGCGACCCGATGCTTTAACGCATGCGTATGCATCCGCGTACGGCACCTACTCTCTTCCTGGTGCTACCGGGACAGACCACGTGACTCCGCGTAAGCCAATCGTAGTCCTCACCGCCAAGGACCCGCCTTGAGGTGCTACCTTTCTGGATCCTCCTCCACCAATCAACATCAGCTCTTGGCTCCGTCTGCACTTCCCGGCGGAATTTGGACCGTAGTCAGCTGACCATTGATCCTCACGTGACAGCTCCATGCCGGAAGACACGGCCAATCCACGCCTGGGTTTGACAGTTCCCTTGCGCAGAGTTTAGTCCCCGCCTTCGCTCTTTACCTCCTGACGTTCTCCTTCACTTGGAAAGGCCTAAGTGGTAAGACGGAAAATGGTATCCCCTTTCCTGCGCCCTCTGTCGACCTACGCTGAAATTGGTTTGGGAAGGCCAGTGAAGTAGGCGAACATCATTTTATCGTGCTTTGCTTTCTTTCCTTTCGCAGAAATTACGGTTTTCACAAATTGAAGGTTTGTGGCAACCTTGTGTTGAGCAAGTTTGTCCAAGCTGCGCCATTTCCCAAACAGCGTCGGCTCACTTCATGTCTCACTGTCACGTTTTGGTAATTCTTGCAATACTTTAAAGTTTTTTATTACTATATTTGTTAGGGTGACCTGTGATCGGTGACCTTTGATGTTACTGTTACGACTGGCTAAAGGATCAGATGATGGTTAGCATTTTTGAGCAGTTTTTTTTTTATAATTTTTTTTTTTTTTTTTTTTTTTTTGCAGTACGTGGGCCTCTCACTGCTGTGGCCTCTCCCGCTGCAGAGCACAGGCTCCGGACGCGCAGGCTCAGCGGCCATGGCTCACGGGCCCAGCCGCTCCGCGGCATGCGGGATCCTCCTCGACCGGGGCACGAACCCGTGTCCCCTGCATCGGCAGGCGGACTCTCAACCACTGCGCCACCAGGGAAGCCCCTATAATTTCATTTTTGATTTTTTTCTTTGACCCATGAGTTATTTAGAAGAGTGTTATTTAGTTTCCAAATATTTGGAGACTTTTTTCTCTTATTTCTTTTATTTATTTCTTTCTTTTTGGCTGCATTGGGTCTTCATTGCTGCGCGGGCTTTCTCTAGTTGTGGCCAGTGGGGTCTACTCTTTGTTGCGGTGTGTGGGCTTCTCATTGCAGTGGCTTCTCTTATTGCGGAGCATGGGCTCTAGGCTCGCGGGCTTCAGTACTTGTGGCACGCGGGCTCAGTACTTGTGGCTTGCGGGCTCTAGAGCGCTGGCTCAGTAGTTGAGGCGCATGAGCTTAGTTGCTCCGCGGCATGTGGGAGCTTCCTGGACCAGGGCTCGAACCTGTGTCCCCCGCATTGACAGGCGGATTCTTAATCACTGCGCCACCAGGGAAGTCTGCAATAAAGTATTATCAAATTAAGATATGTACTTTTTTTTTTTTTACACATAATGCTACCCCACACTGAATAGACTATAGTATAGTGTAAACATAACTTATGTGCACTGGGAAAGAAACAAACAAAACTCCTATGACTGGCCTTATTGTGGTGATCTGGAACCGGACCTGCAGTACCTCTGAGGTATGCTGATATTTGAGTGACGGGAGTCAAAACTGAGAGCAGAGGTTCTCTAACTCTGGTTTCAATAAGAAATAGCTGGTGAGACTGTGTTAAAAATTCAGGTTCAAACACACCTAGTGCCCAGATCTTAGTTTTTAATACTGTTCTCCAATAAAAGTAACCAGGGCTCCTTGGAAAAATGGCTGGTTCTAGGACTGGGCAGGAAATTATACAGGATGTGCTTAGAGCATCTTGTAGTTCCAGAAGTCTCTCAGCCTCCATCTCGTTGTGTCTCTCTCTCTCTCTCTCTCATACACACGCACACACACAAATGGGGTATGTCAAAGAGACACAAGAGCCAACTGAAAGAGCTCCCAATAGTCAAAGCTGGAACAATTTGAGCAACAAAGTAGCACTGGATAATAACCCAGTCTATAAAATCTCCATGAGCCCATGCTGATGTAAATGAATGACTGAACAAGTAAATAAATGGCCGTGCATAATTCCAAATAATTTATGTGGCTATTCTGCCCTCAAGAAGTTGAAGCATGACTCTTCACACCTTACGCATGAACTGTGCACAGTGACTTCCTTCCACAGATGAGAGGATTGTGGGCGGGGACTAAGTTTACAGTGCAGAAACATGACAAACATTGTCAGCCAGGTGGTGGAGTTTAACATCAACAGGGATAAGTCACACTGATACTGTGTACCCTTAATAACATGTGATGACAGTGGCACTTCACTTCTGCGGTCTTCCTCACCCTCTGATCATGAGAAACATAAGACAAACCCCAGTTGAGGCACATTCTCCAAAATACCTGACCACGACTTCTCATAACTGTCATCAAAAACAAGGAAAGTCTGAGAAACTGTCACAGCCATGAGGAGCCTAAGGAGATGTGACAACTAAATGTAATGTGGTGTCCTGGGAGGATCCTGGCACAGAAGAGGGACATGAGGTAAAAATTAATGAAATCTGAATGAAGGATGGACTTTAGTTAATAATAATATGGCAATATTGGTTCATTAATTGTAACAAATGTACCATACTAATGTAAGATAATAATAGGGGAAACTGAGTGTGGGGTATATGGAAATTCTCTATACCATCTTCCCAACTTTTATGCATATCTATAAACTATTCTTCTAAGAAAGTTTCTTTAAAAAAATTTAAGTTCCAGGGCCCTACCTCCAATAATTCAGATTAGGAAAGTCTGTGGTGGGGTACAGGAATTTGCATTTTTTACAGGACCTCTAGATGATTAGGATGCAGATAATTTGGGGTTGAGAAAACACTGTTTTCTGGGGGTGGAGTTTGGCTGGGGGGAGGTAATTCACAAGAAACCTTTGCCCAACTCTCTTCTTACCTTCAGAGATTCTTCTGGACCACCCACTTGTGGTTGCCACTGTATTCTGACCGCAGATAAGATGGGGGTGAGTTTGGATAACCACGAACAGTTTGGGTTCCCTGCCCCTCTAAGCAGCACTATTGTAAAAGTTTCCATTTGTTTAAAGCTGTTAAGTTTCAGCTTAATTTGTTACGCAGCAATAGATAACTAATATACCACCCGACCATGAAGCCAGAGACTTTCATTTCCAGTGTCTCGGGCTTCACTTGTTATGGAGGGCGCGACCCACACAGTGACAGCAACAGCATGAGTGCTTGTTAAGCGGCTCAACAGCATGAGTGCTCAGGTCATACGGGGCACCTGCCAATATCGGATTTACATTTTTCTCATCAACAAATATATGGGGGGCTTCCCTGGTGGCGCAGTGGTTGAGAATCTGCCTGCCAATGCAGGGGACACGGGTTCGAGCCCTGGTGTGGGAAGATCCCACATGCCACGGAGCAACTGGGCCCGTGAGCCACAACTACTGAGCCTGCGCATCTGGAGCTTGTGCTCCGCAACAAGAGAGGCCGCGACAGTGAGAGGCCCGCGCACCGCGATGAAGAGCGGTCCCCGCTCGCCGCAACTAGAGAAAGCCCTCGCACAGAAACGAAGACCCAACACAGCAAAAATTAAAAAAATAAAAAAAGTTAAAGGCATTAAAAAAACAAAACAAGACAGATATATGGGGGTAGGCGTTTTCCATCCCAGTTACAGGATGAGAAAACTGAGACTCAGACAGGGAAAATGACTTGCCCAAGGTGGCAAAGAAGGAAGAGCCAGGCCGTAAATTCTGGTTCATCTGATGCCAGAGTCCTTTCCCCAACCACAATGCCCGCACCACTTCAAACTCAACTTCCTCCTCTGCTCCTCCCTCCCCGTCTTTTCAGATTTACTGAGCTGAAAGCTGGCCCTTCTGTGAAGCCTCCTGACACCACCGTTTACCCTGCTCCCCTAGCCAGTCCCTCCGAAGGCAGCACACAGTTATAGACACAATCACGCCTTTAAGCCATCAATCCTCTGATGTGTCCCTCTTCCTCATCTCAGTTAATAGCATCTACTCAGTTGCTCAAACCCCAACCTGCCATGCCAACCTCGATCCGTCGTTTTCCTTACCAGCTCTCCCTGTGACGTGTGACCCATCAGCAAGTCTGAATCTACTTCTAACGTGATCCCTAATCCTTGCGCTTCTGGCCTCTTCACTGCTACTCCAGCCCAGGCCACCGTCTCCGCTGAGAGCCTTCCAGCTACTCTCCAGGCTTCCCGTCTCACCGCCCGCGGCCCCCACACAGCAGCTAGAGCTTTGAACAGCCTCCCCTGGTTCCCGTGGCAGAGTCTGCGCTTTGCCACACCGTGGCCTGGAAGCGGGTCTCAGCCTCAGCAGCCTCCTCAGTGTGGCTTCCCACCCCGGCGCCATCCACCTACCAGTGTCTGCCACTCCCTGTCACTCCCTTGAACTTGGCCCCCTGCTGTACTTTCCTCATGTCGCTTTGTGGTGGACACAAGGTCTGACTCCCCAGTGGCTATTTCTGCTTCCTCTTCTTTTCCTGGCAAATGGGATTCCAGTTTTGATCGGGTGACAACAAATTTGAGGGAACACACTGGTTCTCCCCAGTCCTGGAACTGGGGAGAACCAGGGGGGGACACAGCTTGTGCCTTTGTCCTGGAGACAAATCTTGAAGGTCCGGGATAACGGTGGCCACTTCCCTTTCCACTGCCAGGGATCAGTTTAGAAAGAGCATGGGCTACAGTTCTGGCTGAGGAGACGTGAGGGGCGTTCTGTTGGGCGCTGCTACAAGCTTTCCTCACTCTTAAAAAGGGGAACAAGGAAGGGAGGGAGCTGCTCTCTGCCCTGCACCCTCTGAAGGTTTGGGTGCTCGGCGTAGAAGAGGGGATTCTTGCTGCTGCTGCAGCCACCTTGCTGACGCTGGCCACTGCTGGCAGGCCTTGACTTCACCGTGGAGCCGCTGGCACCACCACGTGTCCTGAGAGCTTAAACCTACGCTGACGACTCTGTTATTACGGCCAAAAGCATACACACTATAGATATCTAAAGTCGCCTTTTTGCTGATTTATCACTGCTCCCTTCCTGCTCTGTGAGGGGAGGGGCCTTGTCCCTCCATCACTGTGTCCCCATCACGTGGACTGGGCGTTGCCTGGCACAGCTACAGTAGGTGCTTGATAAATGCTGGCTGCGTTAATGTATGAGGCTCCTCCAGGGCAGGGACTCAGTTTACTCGTCACTGTGGCTTCTGGGAGGGGCAGGGGCTCAAAAGCCTTTGCTGGATCAACAGGCAGGGAAGCCGTAAGACAGCTGCTTAAGAACCCAATTTAATAAGATTTACAAGTCGACAGTACAAAAAAAACAATGTATAAGTCATGGCAAGACTAGGGACAGAATTCGAAGGCAGAGAAACCCCCGGTAAGGGGCCCCAACACGGTGGAGATCTGAAGGTATTTCCCACTGATTCTCTACATCTTGGCCTTATCTAACAAATGTAACCAAAGCCTGAAACTGAGGCTAAGATTGAAGAACTACCCAGACCTAACCTTTCCCTCCCCAAGCCTCTCTGCTCTGGAAGGAGTAGAACTGAAAGAAGGTGAGAGGCTATTAACCTAAAGAGAACAGAGCCTCTGGCACAGCTGACAGGGCCTTCACAGCGGTCAGATGACTGTGCGTCCCCTGCCTGCTCGTGGCCTAATGGCGTTCATGTCTGCAAGCTGGGCTGCCCGGTGGGGACAGTGACGGGGCCAGGGAGGCAGAGGGGTGCCTTGGAGTGGCTAAAGGAGACGTGACAGGGCTGGAGGTGCCCGTCCCAACTGGCTGCCCGTGCAGATTTCACCGCTGCAGAGGGCTGATGCCAGCTCCTAGCTCGCCCTCCTCCTCCTCCTCCAGCTGGAAGGGCTCCACGGGCCACCTTGCCCTGACGATGGGCTCCACGTGGTCCTGAAGCCGGTGCCGCTTCATGTGGGCATTTCGACTCTTGATCTTGTCAAACACCCTGAGGAGGCACCAGAGGACACAGGGGTCAGAGCAGGGGGAGGCGGGTAGCCCTGAGGGGGGGACCCCAGGGGGCTGAGGGCAGGTGGCGTGGGAGCATCCAGGGAAAGGGCGGTACCTCTCACACTCCCGGCAGGGAAAGAAGCCTTGGCCCTCCCTGCTCCCCGGCAGCTCAGGGGTCCGCTTCGAGCTGGCATTTGGGCTGGAGTTGAGGGTGGACTCCCTCCTGTCAGTCTTTCTCTTTAATTCGGGGATTGGACGGTGGCTGGGTCTATCCCGAGGGCTACGAGTGACCTGCAGAGGTGGCAGAGATGATGAAAGGGTGCTGACCGCCCTGCCGCCCTTCTAAGGGAGAAGCAGGTGTCCAGAGCACAAACGTCGTGGGGTGCAACCCCCCCACCCCCGCCCATCTTGGCTGGGCACTGGGCATCCAGATCTGCACTGAACTCCGGAAGCCCTACCCCGAGACCCTCTACCTTCGCTTTGGTCCTGTCTGCTTCATCCGGCTCTCTCTTGGCCCTCTTTTCCGGCACTGGGGCTCGGCCGCAGTCAGACTTCATCGTTTTTTTCCAGATGTAGTAATACTCAACGCACTGGGCTACAGTTTTTGTCTGGACCTAGTGGAGGAAGACAAAAGCCAGCTAAGGACAGTGCCTCAGGAGCAGCAGTGAGTATGGCCTTGACGCCCTAAATCCCCTCCCCATGGGGCCAGCTGCCACGTTTTGAAAGCCCTCCTGAAACGTCTCTCCCCTACAGCTTGGTATGCTCCTCTGCTACAGGGGACGGAGAATCACAAAGTCCTCCCGGGGATGAAGGAGTTCAGAGAGAAGCCACCAGAGTCAACACCATCTAAGCTCTGCACGCTCTGAGCAACAAGGCTAGCCCAGGAGCGCTTCTCTCCAGGAAAACGCACACAAAGGTACACGCGAGGACGCTCACTGTGACATCACGTGGAGCCACATGTCTACCGACTGGGACTAATTAAAGCAGAGTGTCCTTACGTGGTGGATACCTCATAGCCTTACGCGACAGCTAGGCAGAGCCCTCCAAAAAACTGAAGAGGAAGGAATACTTCGCAACTCATTCCATAAGTTCAACATTTCTCTGACACCAAAGCCAGACAAAGATATTACAAGGAAAGAAAGCTACAGACCAATGTCCCTCATGAACATAGATGAAAAATTTTCAACAAAACTTTAGCGAATAGAATCCAACTCTCTCTCTCTCTATATATATAAAGGACAATATACCATGACTAAGTGGAGCTCATCCCAGAAATGTGAGGTTGGTTTAACAATCTAAAATCAATGTAATTCATCATATTAAACTTAAAAAAGAGAAATCATATGAGCATCTTGATAGGTGCAGAAAAAGCATTTGATACAATCCAATGTCCATTGCTGATGTAAACTCTCAGCAAAATAGGAATAGAAGGAACTTCTCTTCAACCTGATAAATGATACCTACAAAATCCCTACAGCTAACGGTGGAGTGGTTTTCCCTCAAATATCATGAACAAGACAAGGATTTCCACTCTTACCACTTCTACTCAATACTGTACTGGTGGTTCTAGAGTGCAAAAAGGCAAGAAAAAAAGTAAAGGCATTCAGGTTGGAAAGGAAGAAATAAAAGTGTCTTTATTTGCAGATGATATGACTGTCTATGTAGAAAATCCAGTGGAATCCACAAAAAAGTTACCAAAACTAGTAAGTTAGTTTGGCAACACTTCAGAACACAAGATCAATATAAAAATCAATTTTATTTCTATACATACTAGCAACAAACCATTGGAAACTGAAATAAAAAAGAACTGTTTATAACATCATAAAAAACAGAAGTACTTAGGAATAAATCTGACAAAAAATATGCAACAACTGTACACTAAAAACTTTAAAACATTGCTGAAAAATTAAAGATTTAAATAGAGAGATATACCGTGTTCACGAGTCAGAAGACTCAATATTGTTAAGATAACAACTCTCCCCAGTTGACCTATAGAGTCAAAAACAGTACCAATCAAGTTCCTAGCAGGAATTTTAATTTTGAAATTGACAAGTTATTTCTAAAATTCATAGGGAAATAAAAAGGATCTAGAATACAAAAAATAACTTTGAAAAAGAATAACAAAGTTGAAGGACTAACATTTTCTGATTTCAAGACTTAGAATAAAGCTACAGTAATAAAGACAGTATGGGAAGAGCTTAATAAAAGAGATCAATGGAACAGAATACAGAGCCCAGAAGTAGATGCATATATATATGGCCAACTGATATTTAACAAAGGTACAAAACCAACTGAGTGGAGAAAGTATGATCTTTCCAACAAAAGGTATTGGAACAATAAATATCCATACGCAAAAAATGAACTCACCTCGTACCCCATACAAAAATAAACTTAAAATGGATCATAAATCTAGAAATAAAACCTAAAACTATAAAACCTCCAGAAGAAAACACAGGGGAAAATCTTTGTGACTTTGGGTTAGGCAAAGATTTCTTAGATACAACACGAAAAGCACAGTCTATAAAAAAGAAACTAATAAGTTATGCTTAATCAAAATTAAAAACTTTTCTTCAAAAGACACTGACAAATTGCATATTGGGAGAAAATATTTCCAAAGCATATATCTGGATAAAGGACTGGTGTTCAGAACAAAATAAGAACTCCTACAACTCAATAAAAACACAGTCACTCCAATAAAAACATAGGCAAAAGATATGAACACACAGCTCACCAGAGAAGGTGCACATATAGCAAAAAAACACAAAGATGCTCAGCATCATTAGTCATTAGAAAAATGGAGTCAGATGCTACTGTACACTCATTAGAATGGCTAAAATTAAAGAGACTGAGCATACCAAGTGTTGACGAGGGTGTGGAGCAACTGAACCTTTCATAACCTGCTGGTGGGAATGGGAAGTGGTACAGCCACTTTGGAAAACAGTTTGGCAGTTTCTTAAAAAGTTAAACATACATCTACTATAACTTACCCTCATTCCCCTCCTAGGTATTTATAATCCCACCCCCATCCCCGCAAAAAAAAAAAAAAGAACCCAGTACATGTCCGTACGAAGACTTGTACGTGAGTGTTCAGAGCAGCTTTATCTGTAGTCATCAGTAACTGGAAACCGCCAACAGGTGGATGGTTAAATGAACGGTGGTCCGTCCATACAATGGTATACTCCTCAGCAATAAAGGGATGAACTATGGGTATACACGACAACATGGATGAATCTCAAAATCATTATGTTGAGTGTAAGAAGCCAGACAAAGAGGATCACATGCTGTATGATTATTGCATTTATATAAACCTCTAGAAAATGCAAACTAATTTATAGTGACAGAAAGTAGACAAGAGTTGACTAGGGACCCGGGTGGCAGGAAGGAAGGGTTGCAAAGGGGCAGGAGGGAACTTTTGGGGGTGACAGATATTTTCATTATCTTGATCATGGTGATGGTCTTACAAGTGTATAAATATGTCAAAAACATTAAATCTTACACTTTGATTATGTGCAATTTTGCGTACATCAAGTTAAAAAAAGAGCAAAATAATCAGCAGGATATTAAATATATGATCTCATCCTTTTTTGAGAAAGTGCATACAGGTGTGTAAAATCCATATGGGCAGTAAATGCCTGTCAGGTTATCAATCAGAAGTAGGATTGTGGGGAGGGGCCTGGAGGGCTTTATTTTGAACATGGGATTCATTTCTGTACTGTTTGGGGTTGTTCAAAGCAATGGCATTTTAGTTGTCAACTGTTCACAGCACGAGCAGAGTATCGCCCCTGACAGGCCCTGCAGTTTTAGCGCCTTGGCCGTGTGAGGGAGCCTTGTCTACACCAGCCTGCCATGTTTGCCTTACCGTCTTGTGTATCAAGTAGAAGTCCTTCTTGTGGGCACAGAACGCCTTCTTAAAGAGCCTCTTCTCTGTGGAGGTCCAGATGTCCGAACCTATTGGAGAAACAGCCAAGAGGAGGAAGGATGTTTCTCCTTCTGGGACCGCAGCCACGGCTGAAGTGCAGACTCCCCTCCTTTTTCAGGCCACCGAGCGCCAATTATATGCCAAGATTTCTGCTAAGCCCCTTACTTGCTTTACCTCACACAATCCTCACAAAAACCGTAGCAGGTAGGGGCTATGACCTTCCCCACTTGACGGGTGCAGCAACTTGAGGCTTCCGCTGGTTAAGAGACTTGCCAAGTGCAGGCGCGGGCCCCAGGTTGCCTGACTCCAGGGCTGGCGTGCTCAGCTGCGGAACCTGAGCCCGCCCCAACCTGGCACCCCCCTTCTGGCCAGGCAGAGCTCACGAGGGAACCAGTGGAAAGGGGAAGGTTGGATCCAACTAGAGAACAGCACCCACTGAGTCCCCCAGAGAGGATGGGCCCTTCTGGGAGGGCAGGTGCAGGCCCCAAGAGAACTCCTGGAGGCAGAGCTTGCCATGGAAACTGACTGGCTCACAGGGGCCTCAGCCAGGCCAAAACCACGCGGGCAGCCACGCTCCAGTTACCTGTGTAGTGATAGTTGGCGAGAGGGTGAGTCGGTGGCTTCTGGGGTCCTTTCAGTAAGAGGGTCTCCAGGGCAACCTGGAACGAGAGGAGTGGCGGGCAACTCTCTGAGGGAGGGAAGGTGAGGTAGAGGCCCGCCTTCATTCTTTCATTCATTCAGAAAATATGTGCAGCCCTCCCCAAAGCCACCCCTACCCCAGGGCGACTCAAAGTGTGGTCGGTCTGTGGACTGGCCACCAGCTGTGAACCACTTGGGACACATTGCCTACAGCACTAAGCGTACTGTTGAGTGCAGCCGACGTTACCTTTTTCATAGCAAGATTTACTTGAAGGAAACAGCGTGTGGACTTATTCTGGCACAAGCTCCTTATTTCTTCAAGGAGCAGCATTTGGAGTGGCACTGCCCCTGCCCTATCCCATTTTATGGTCCTCATAGCACTAATCATTATCTATCACTTTAAAAAAATGTATTTCATGTGTTCACTCTCCTAAAATGTAAGCCCTGCAAAGAGAGGGCATCTGTCTTGCTCAACAGTGTAACCCCGGTCAGGACTAGCTATGCAATTTGCAGCACCCAGCGCAAAATGGAATCACGGGGCCCTGTGTTCAAAAACTGTTAAGAATTTCAAGATGGTGGCAGCAGGGCATTAAACCAAGAATGGGCCCCTGAGCTGGCCCCAGCCTGATACCATGACATCACCAGGTATCAGGAGGACCCAGTAAATATGTGCTGATTACTCTGCTGAGCACCCACCACGTGCCAGCCACTGCATCTCAGCTTGAGAAAAAGCACCATGTAGCCCTGACTCTTGGGTCTCCAACTCGGGTGACGTGACTTCTTCTCCCACTACACAGAGCTGGACTTCTTTCTTTGCTAAACTTCAGGATTGTGAGGAGGGTCCTTGGAGGAGGCAGAGGCATTTCTGTTGCATCAGAGGTTTTCACACACCATTTTTAATCAAAAAGTTAAAGTTCAGTAAATAAACCAGATTAATGCAGGCCCTGAGTTGCTTCTGCTAGGCACCCCCTCCCCAGTGCCGCTGAGATGAGGTAACGCTGGAGGAACCCTGGTGCTCTGCTGTCACCCCAGATAAATAACTGATTGACCCCGTATGTGTGCATTTCCCCTACATTCACAAGGACACCACCAGTCCCAAAGCGACCAGGGAGAAGGGTGGGTGGCCAGCCTTTGGTTCTCGTGAGCTGCAAAGCCCCAAGTAGAAGGCACGTGTCTTGCGCCTAGAGCCCCTGGCCGTAAGAGAGCAGGGAGCTTCTCACAGCTCCTCTGAGCCCACCCTCGCCTGCACCTCACCTGGATGTTGCCCTGGGCTTCATGCAGGCAGTGCAGAGCGAGCTCCAGGTTGGTGCCCCCGCCCGGCATCACGCTGGAGCAGGCCACATTGCAGAGCTCGGTCACTGTTTCCAGCAGGCAGCCCGGCAACGGGAAGGAGAGGAGGCACAGAGGGTCAGCAAGTGCCAGAGAGGAAACCTCCCCCACAGCACAGGTGGGGCGGGGGGCTCCTGCCACCATCTCCCTCACCTCTCTGTTAACAGCAGGCTGAGGGAAGGGAGGGACAAGGAGGACGGGCAGAAACCCTGCTCCTGGCACCTGCTCTCGATGGCCTGGCCAGCTACTGGGTGAGAGGAGAGGTGGCGCAAGGGACTGCAGCACAGCGAAGCAGTACTGCGCCGAAGGCCAGCTCTGCCCACCCCACCCCCGCCCGGGGGTCACTGCTTCTTGGTCAAGGTGAGAACTGGGAGGAGAAACCCCTTGGAGATGGAGGAGGGCCCTTGGGAACCTGGCCCCAAAGTCTCAGCCACCTCTATCCTGCGTTTCCGGGTTGGTCATCACATCTCCCCATGGCTTCCAGACCAGAGAAGCTGCATGCTCATCACTTCCAGCCAGTGATCTGTCCTGGAGCTCTGGGATCTCAGCCTGAAACCGGCTTCCTATGTTGATGTGTCTGAAATGAGGCCACACACACGGACATACAAGACATATGTGTGTGACCAAGATGGGAAATAAAAGAGAGATGTGCGGTGAGCCCTGCTCTCAGGCCACAGCCCTGCTCTGTGGAACCCTTCGGCCATCTCTCAGACACCGGGAGTGCCCATCACCCCAACAGACACGCACACGTATTCCACAGACCTCTTGCGGGATACTCTCTTCCTTCCTCCAGTTCGCTTCATAGCCAGATTTCTGGCCTCAGGCGTTTGGGGTAGGACAGAGGAGTTATGTGCTGATACCTGGTATGCTTCCACATCCAAGGTAACATCCATCTAGCCACAGCCCATGGCTATAAAAGAGTGTCTCATTGTGGCATCACCAATTCTACCTAGAACCCCAGGGTGCTGGGCATTCTGTCCACAGAGATCCAACTATGGTATGTCTGGACAGAAGGAATATTGGAGAAACACCTGGAAAAATCCACCACTTCTCTCCTAGAGAGGCTCTGGATGTAGACCTGACTTTCCCGGGATGAAGGCTCCCTTGGGAAAAACCGACACTGGAATGCACGGAGGGTAAAAGCATCCCCACTTTGGAAGGACCCTCAGGTTCTAAGTCTGTCCCAACTCACGGTTCAGTGCTGATCTTGGTGTTGTCCTTCACCACACAGATGCCAAAAGAGCCGTCCACGTGATCTGGAAAACACCCAAAGAAGAGCCTCAAGAGGACTGGCTAGAACTGCCCCGCGAGGCCCTTTCTGCCTGCCTTTCCAGAGCAGCTAAAGGCAGGCTCTTCAAGATTGCATGGTATACACATACTACTGTATATAAAATAGATCATCAACAAGGACCTACTGTATAGCACAGGGAACTATACTCAATGCTCTGTAAGAACCTATATGGGAAAAGAATCTAAAAAAGAATAGATATGTGACTATGTATAACGAAATCACTTTGCTGTATACCTGAAACTAACACAACATTGTAAATCAACTATACTCCAATATAAAATTAAAAATTAGGAAAAAAACGATTGCATGGTATGGAGTTTCCTCAAAAGTTAAAAGTAGTAGGGAGGGTGGGAGGGAGGGAGACGCAAGAGGGAAGACATATGGGAACATATGTTTATGTATGACTGATTCACTTTGTTATAAAGCAGAAACTAACACACCATTGTAAAGCAATTATACCCCAATAAAGATGTTAAAAAAAAAAGTTAAAAGTAGAACTACCATATCCTGCAGCAAACCCACTTCTGGGTATTCATCCAAGAGAACCACAGTCAAGACCTCAAAAGGATATCTGCACTCCCATGTTCACTCCAGCACTATTCACAATAGCCAAGATGTGGAGACAACCTAAATGTCCATTGACAGATGAGCACGTAAAGGAAATGTGATATAAACATACAATGAAATACCATTTAGCCTTACAAAAAGGAAATTCTGCAATATGCAACAACATGGATGACCACTGAGGACATTATACTAAGGGAAACAAGCCAGTCACAGAAAGAGAAATACTGCATGACTCCACTTATATAACGTATCTAAAGTGGTTGAATTCACATCAATATAATCAAAGAGTGGAATAGGGGTAACCAGGGGTTGGGGGAGTGGGAAATGGGAGGTTACTCATCAATGGGCATAAAGTTTCAATTAAGCAAGCTCTAGAAATCTGCTGTATAACATTGTACCTATAGTCAACAATACTGTATTGCACACTTAAATATTTGTTAAAAGGGTAGATCACAGATTAACTGTTCACATCACAATAAAATAAAAAGATTGCATGGAAGGGGGATAAGACTTCTGAAAAAGTAGAGTAAGGAACTCGGCAAAACAACAAATTTACTGATAAAAATAATTTAAAAAAAAAAAGAACAGTAAGCTAAAGTCTCTGCAAGTTGTCCTAAAGGCATACAGCATTTTAAGAAATACTCATTTAGGAAAATCTACTAAACCTTGGTAAGAACAGTGAGAGTCTGTGGCACTGGAGCCATGGCTCACTCCCTTACCCACCTAGCCCCCAGCTCTTTGTAATGGAAGCTCTACCCAGGTAGGTGCAGCCAAGGAGATGGGGGCTGCTTCTTCCCCCGGCTCCCATGCTTAAAGGATTAAAGTAGGATAAAATAAAAATTTCTCATCAAAGAGAAAATGCCATTAAGAGACGGAGATTATTTTTTAAAAAGAAACAAATGTGGACTTCCCTGGCAGTCCAGTGGTTAAGGCTCCGCGCTTCCACTGCAGGGGGCATGGGTTCGATCCCTAGTCGAGGAACTAAGATTCTGCATGCTGTGCGATGCAGCCAAAAAAAAAAAAAAAAAAAAAAAAAAAAAGAACCAAATGGAAATAATTCTGGGGTTAAAAAACTACAATAATCAAAA
Source organism: Globicephala melas (assembly GCF_963455315.2). Lineage (NCBI taxonomy): Eukaryota > Metazoa > Chordata > Mammalia > Artiodactyla > Delphinidae > Globicephala > Globicephala melas. The sequence continues at coordinate 8,226,797 of NC_083332.1, read as the reverse complement.
TAAGGCTCAACAGTAGATCTGAGCTGGCAGAAGAAACGATCAGCAAACCTGAAGATAGAACAATGGAGACTATGAAATCTGAAGAACAGAGAGAAAAAAATGTAGGCAAGTGAAGAGAGCCTCAGAGAAATGTGAGATGTCATTAAATGCAACAATATATATGTAGTGGGAGTACCAGAAAGAGGGGAGAAAGGGACAGAATATTTAAAGTATTAATGGCTGAAAATTTCCCAAATTTGATGAAAAACAATATGTATATCCAGCAAACTCTATAAACTCCAAGAAAGGTTAAACACAAAGAGCTCTACATCCAGACATAACATAGGCAAAATGTTGAAAGCAAAAATAAAGATAAGATCTTGAAAGCAAAAAGGGAAAAACAATTTGTTACATACAAGAGCACTACAGTAAGATTAACAGCTAACTTCTTAACAGAAACGATGTAGGTCACAAGGCAATGGGATAATATATTCAAATTACTGAAAGTAAAAAAGGGTCAACCAAGTATCTTATATTCAGCAAATTGTCTTTCAAAAATGAAGGTAAAATAAAGACAGTCCCAGAGAAATAAAAACTGAGAATATCTGTTGCTGGCAGACCTGTCTTACAAGAAATATTAAAGGTGAAATATTATTCAGCCGCAAAAAGGAACAAAATACTGATACATACTGCAACATGGATGAAACCTAAAAACATCATGCTAACTAAAAGGAGGCGTTCATAAAGGACCACATACTGTATGATTCCACTCACATGAAATATGCAGAATAGCCAAATCGATAGAGACAAAGTAGATTAGTCGTTACCCACGGCTGGGGGTGGGGAGGATGGAAAGGAGGGACTGCTGATAAGTACAGGGCTTCTTTTGGGGATGATGAAAATTTCTGAAAACTGATGGTAGTGATGGTTGCACAGCTCTGTGAATATACTAAAAACCATTAAATTATATACTTTAAAGGGATGAATTGTATGGTATGTGAATTATATATCCCTAATAAAAATAAATACTAGAGAAAGTTCTTCAGATTGAAAGCAAATGACATCAGATGGTAACTTGAATTCAAACCAAAAAAAAAAAAAAAAAGCGAAGCGCTAGTAAATCTGGGTAACTATAAAACTCAGTATGATTGCATATTTCTTTTCTTAAGTGCCTTAAAAAACAACTGCATAAAACAATATGTATTGTGGGCCTGTAACATATAGAAATATGATATATGTGACAGTAACTGCACAAGGAGCACAGCTGCATTGGAGTAAAGGAATATCACCTCAGACAGTAACTCAAATCCACAAGAATAAATGAAGAGATCAGAAATGGTAAATAAGAAGGTTAATACAACAACCTCTATAAATCATGCTTGCTTTCCTTTATTCTCTCAGGTTTTTTACACGAAATAAAATTATATAAAGCAGTAAACATGACCAGTAAGGTATTACTGGGTCTCTCACATATAATAGCAAAAGAGTTAGAAGGAATAGAGCTAGATAGGGGCAGTGTTTCTATATTTCATTGTTAATGAGTTATTACACAACCTAACAGATTCTGATAAGACATATATTTTAAGTCCTAGAGCAACCACTAAGAAATGACTAAGAAAAAGTGAAAAATTAAGGAATTAAAATGTTACACTAGAAAATACTTAATACACAAGAAAGCAGGAAAGGAGGAACAGAGGGAGAAAAAGACATGTAACATATAGAAAATAAAAAGCAAAATGGCAGATGTAAATCCAACCATATCAATATAACATTAAACAAGAATGGATTAAACAAACCAATCAAAAGGCAGAGTTTGTAAGACTGGATAAAAAAAACACATGATCCAACTAATGGTGTCTATAGGTAACATGCTTTATTTTCAAAGACACAAATAGGCTGAAAGTAAAAGAAGAGAAAAATACATACCAAGCAAACAACAACCATAAAAGAGAATGGAATGGCTATACTAATGTCAGGCACATTATACTTTAAAACAAAAAATATTACTAGAGATAATGATAAAATTATTGTAATAATGACAAATGATACCACAATCACATCATAATGATAAAAGGTCAAGCCATGAGGAAGATGTGACAATTACAAACATATACACACCTAAAAACAGAGCCCCAAAATACACAAAGCAACAAACGACAGAACTGAAGGATGAAATAAAACATTAAAAAATAATAGTTGGAGATTTCAATACTTTCAACAGTGGATAGGGCAACTAGGCAGAAGATGAACAAGGAAATTGAAACTAACTAGACAAAACAGACAAAATACAGCATTCCACCAAACATCAGTAGAATACATTCTTCTCAAATTCACATGGAACATTCTTCAAGACAGACCGTATTCTAGCCCATATAACATGCCTCAATAAAATTTAAATTTTAAAATAAATTTAAGGGAATTCCCTGGCGGTCCAGTCGTTAGGACTCCACGCTTCCACTGCAGGGGGCATGGGTTTGATCCCTGGTGGGGGAACTAAAATCCTGCAAACCGCACAGCACAGCCAAAAAAATAAAAATAAATTGAATAAATTAAATTTAAAAAGAAACAAAGTATGTTCTCTGACCACAAGAGAATTAGATTACAAATCAATAAAAGGCAGCAATTTGGAAAATTCACAAATATGTGAAAATTAAGCAATACATTCCTTAATAATCAGTGTATTAAACAAGAAGTGGAATGATAAATTAGAAAATACTTTAGCTGAATGAATATAAAAACACAACATACTAAAACTTACAAAATGTAGCTAAAGCAATGTTCAGAAGGAAATCTATAGCTGTAAAATGTCTGTATTAAAAAAGAAGAAAAGTCTCAAATCATTTATGGTCAACTGATTTTCCATAAAGGTACCAAGACAGGGCTTCCCTGGTGGTGCAGTGGTTGAGAGTCCGCCTGCCGATGCAGGGGACACAGGTTTGTGCCCCGGTCCGGGAGGATCCCACATGCCGCGGAGCGGCTGGGCCCGAGCCATGGCCGCTGAGCCTGCGCGTCTGGAGCCTGTGCTCCGCAACGGGAGAGGCCACAACAGTGAGAGGCCCGCGTACCGCAAAACAAACAAACAAAATAAAACCCCACAATGAGCTACCACTTTACACCCACTAGGATGGTTATAATAAAAAAGACAGATAAGAAGTGTTAGCAAGGATGTGGAGAAACTGGAACTTTCATACAACGCTGGTGGAAATTTAAAATGACCCGGCCATTTTGGAAAACAGTCTGGCAGTTCCTTAAACGGTTAAACATAGTTACCCTTCGACCCAGCAATTCCACTCTGAGGTATATACCCAAGAGAAATGAGGACTTATGTCCAACAAAAACTTATACATAAATGTTCTTGACAGCACTATTTGCAATAGCCAAGGGATGAAAACAACCCAAATGCTCGTCAACTGATGAATGGATAAATAAAATGTCGTCTATCCAGAGAATGGAATATCATTCATCCATGAAAAGAAATGAAGCACTGATGCATACTACAACATGGATGAACCTTGAAAACATTATTCTAAGTGAACAAACTAGACACAGAATATCACATATTGTATGATTCCAATTATATGAAATGTCCAGAATAGGGAGACCCATAGAAAAAGTAGGTTGGTAGACGGGTGGTTGCCCAGGGCTGAGGAGTTGGGGGCTACAGGGCCTGTGTGTAACCGCTCGTGGATATAATCTTCTGGGGTGATGAAAATGCTCTAGAATTAGATTGTGGGATGGGTGTACAATCCTAAGAATACACTAAAAAAAACACTGTACACTTTAAATGGGTGATTCATATGGCGTGTGAATTATATCTCAATAAAGCTGTTTAAAAAATTACTCGAAAGGGCAGGCAGAAGGGTGGTTAGGCTAAATGGCGTCTATTTTCTTTCTGGCTACAAAATTATAAGCACCTAGAAGGCTGCTCGTCCCAGATGGTCCTGGGATAGTTCTGAACAGCAACGGGACCCCCAGACCAGACCCAGGCGTAGGCCAGAAAGAATGGCTGGACCAAATTCTACAGGGGGCGGGGGTCTGGCCCCCCGCAGGCCCGTCGTGGGGTGATCAACCTCACTCACCAAGCATGGCGCTGATGAGCCTGTCGGGACGGGCCTGAGCAGATGTGGAACAGAGAGTGTTGAAATACAGCCCAGAGCCCTCCCGGATGGGGCTGAGCATTGGGGGCGGCGTGTAGGGAGGGCACTGGGACAGTCCCTTCAGGAGGCAGTCCACCAGGAACACGGGCGAGCGCAGGCAGCTCTGGCGGCATCCTCCCGGGCCCGGCTCCCCAGACATGGAGGGCGGAGGAGGGATGAGCAGTGCCTTGGGCCGGGGGAGCTTCTTCCGCTTCCTGTGTTGCCTGCTCTCCTTGCTGTCTCTCTCTTCCCCGTCCTTCTCCTGTCCCTGGAGAAGAAGAGACTTCAGAACCACGGGGGTCACCTGAGGCCACCGGCCCCACAGCTCAGTCCTCAAGATGGCCTGAGAGTGGGAAAGGGTACTGACCAGCCAGACGCACACCCAGCAGAGTCCTCAGCGCAGGAAGCCGGGCAGGGCCACCACGCCTGAGCCAGACTCCAGACCCTAAGCCGGGCGACCTCTGACGCTGGAGCCTTCTCAGGCACCCACACCCCCCAAGGAGAGGCCCTCACTCAGACCATTTTGGAAACTCATGTCCGTTGTTAAAGTGACTGGCACTTAAAGTGTGGGGGCCAGACGGGTGCAACAGCATGACAAAAGGAAAACCTGTTCTCCTCAAAATGACAGCAGCTCCTGCGAGACCAACAGTGGGCTCCATGCACCCCGTCCCCGAGTCCAGCATGAACTTCTCCAGGTGGGGTCTTCCAGCACAGGCTGAAGAGACGATGGCTTGAGCTTGCTACACTCTCTCTTACCTCCACGCAATCTCCCCTCCTCTCTGCCCATCTTACCCCTCCTCATCCTCCAGCTCTCAGCTGCAACACCCGCTTCCTCAGGCAGGGTCTCTGGTGCCCCCGGGGCTCCCACAGCTCCCTCTCCCAGCCCGGCCCGTTCTGGGTCGTCAGTGTCCGGGGATGGGTCTATCTACTCCGCTGGGCTGGAAGCCCCAGGAGACGGGGGCAGGCCTGTCGTGGTCGCTGCAGTGTCCCCAGCCCTGCCCAGCACAGGGCCAGACACAAAGGAAGTTCACTGCAGGTTGAATGGATGAATGAACACACAAATCAAGCTCTTCTGGAGTCAGGATTTGGGGGCTTTTCTCACAGCTCCCACTGGCAGGTGGAAAGCAGCTGGAAGGAAGTGCACCCACCTTGCTCCCCGGGGGATGGTTCGCTGGAGCCACAGGCACCGACACAGGGACCACCAAAGGGGCTGCGGTCATGTTGTCCAAGGACTTCCTGGCTCCCGGGGGACTCTGCCTGTCGCCCTCCGGCCTCAGCACCTGTCTTGGTGGCTTGCAAAACTCCATGCCACACACCTACACACAGAGAAGAGCCAGCCCTTTAAGAGACACAATAGGTAGGGAGCAAGGGGCCCCTCCAGAGCAGCAGAGCCCTGACTCCTGGCCCCCAGCCAGGCTCCCCGCAGGAGGACTCCATCCTGAGATGAATGGCAGCTTCGCGCCCCTTCACCTGCAGCTCCTGCTTCCCTCGAGGTGACGGCCACTGGTCGCTGTGAAAACACATGTGGCTGCTCAGCCCTTTCTCTGTATAAAACATCTGGCTGCAATTCTTGCAGACGTAAGTGCTCCTTGGCTCTGCCCAGTCTGTGGGACCGCCATTGTGCTGGTTCCTGTGGGGAAAAAAGGGAGAATGGGACTCTGTCCCCAAACACTGATCCTCTGACAGCTCTGGACGAACCCTAAGAAATGGAGATGATGCCCCCGGTGCTCCGTGGCCTGGTGCTCGCCCCTTCAGGAGTGAAGCATCCAGAGCTCGCTCCCCCACAGCCAGCACATCAAAGCCACCAGAGGACTCCCCAGGGGCTTCTGAACTTACCAGCCACCTGCCATGTTCTCCTCCTTCATCGGGTCGGGGAGCCGGTAGATATTTCCACCCTGAAGACGAAAATACATCTGAGTCAACATATCAGAAATGAGATGCAAGAGTGAAAACTATAAGACGTGGAAGAAAACACAGGTGTAATTCTTGGTGACCCTGGAGTAGGCAGTGGTTTCTTGGATGACTCCAAAACCAAACAAAAGACAGAACGTATTGGACTTCATCAAAACTTACAACTTCTGTGCTTCAAAGGACATCATCAAGAAGTGAAAAGACAGAATAAGAGAAAAAAGTTGCAAATCATGTATCTGATAAGGGACTATGTATATTTATGTATCTATAATACATAATGAACTCTCACAGCTCAATAATAAAAACACAACCCAATTTAAAAATGGGCAAAGACTCTGAATAGACACTTATCCAAAGAGGATACACAAATGGCCAATAAACAAATTAAAAGGTGCTCAGGATTATTAGCCATCGGGGAAATGCAAATTAAACCATAATAAGATTATCATTTCCCACCCACTAAGGTGGCTGTAATAAAAAGAACCAACTGGACAATAACAAGTGTTGGTGAGGATGCAGAGAAACTGGAGGCCTCATACACTCTGGGTAGGAATATAAAACAGCACAGCTTTTTGGAAAAGTCTGGCACTCCCTCAAATAGAATTACCCTATAGCCCAGCAATTCCCCTCCTAGGTATTTCCCAAGAGAAATGAAAACATATGTCTAAACAATAATCTGTACACAAATGTTCATAGCGGCGTTATCACAATGGACAAGAAGTGAAAACAACCCAAATATCTATCAGCTGATGAATGGATAAATAAAATACGGTGTATCCATACAATGGACAAATTACTTAGCAATAAAAAGGAATGAAGTTCTGATCCATGCTTCAACACAGATGAACTTTGAGAACATCCTGTTAAGTGAAAGAAGCAAAAGACACAAAAGGCCATGTAGCGTTATGATTCCAATCACGTGAAGTGTCCAGAAGAGGCAAATCCATGGAGACGGAAGGTAGATGCATGCTTGCCAGGGGCTGGGAGGGATGGAGAGATTGCAGGTGACAACCAAAGGTGTGGGGTTTCTTTTTGCGGTGATGAAAGGGTTTTGGCAAAGAGTGGCGATGGGTGCATAACCTTGTAAACATACTAAAAACCACTGGATGGTACACTTCAAAGTGGTGAATTAGATGGTACGTGAATATTAAAGCTGTTAAAAAAAAAAAAAAGAGGAGGAGGTAGCTGTGGTGTAACAGGAAGGATGCTGGACCTCGGAACATCACGAAGAGAAGTGGCCAAGCTCTCTGCGCCCAGGACCTCGTGGGCACGATGTGGGAGGACCCAAGCTGCTCCACAAGGACAGACTGGCGCCAGGCCTGCAGCAGGGGCCAAGTCGGACTTGTGGACCTGTGATTCACAGCCAGAAAAGACATAGCATTTCACGTATGAATGTCAAGGGCAAAGGAGCTCTGCCTTTACATTCTCTGAAGAAGTGAAGAAGGCAAATCCAAAAGGAAGCGAAAGGCAGAAAGGAAGCAAATAGAAAAAGTTTAGTGAAGAAGCATGACACAAAGTGTCTCTGACAACTCTAAAACCCTTTTCTGTTTTGTGTGTGTGTGTTGCAGGGCTGAGGTGATGGGAGGAACCATCACTTCTCTGGACCTTCATTCCCCCCTCTGTAAACAAACTGCATCTGAGGATTTGCTGAGGTCAAATACAGTGCCTGGACAAGTTAGAAACACGGAAACAGGTAAGGACGAGACTCTGCCTCCTGCACGGTCAGGTCCCGTGAGAGGGCCCTGGTACCTGGCTCCTGTTGAATATCGTCAGCTTGGACTTGGAGTCCCAGGGGCGATCCGCTGGAGGCCCGGCCGATGACGAGAAGGAAGCCATGGCTACCTGGCTTGGAGAAGCCGCACAGCGCATATCCATTTTCACCTTCTCCTTCCGGAAGCCTGAAAAGCGCTGGGCCCTGGAGTTGCCAGAGGAGAGCCTGTAGCCTCCGCCCCGGGAGAAGGCTGGGCCCTTTTCACCTTTCGTGGCCCCGGAAGCCATGCCACTCTCAGCCTGGGCCTGCTTCCCTGGGAGGCGGGCTCTGGATGGCTCCTCCCCTCCTAACTGGGTCTGACGCAGGCCCCCGGGGGAGAAGATGTCCCCCAGGTCCAAGGTCCCTTTCGAGGATCTCAACTGCTTGGCCAGAGAGGAGATGTCTGGGTTCCCAGGCGGGTCCAGGGATGACGCTGTGAGGGCAGGTGGAGCGGCAGCCACTTTTGGTCTTCCCTTTGTATCCTGGCTCACGCTGCTGGGGGAGGCCTCTGTGGGGAAAGCGGGTGTGGATTTTCTCCTGCAGGCTAGGGATCCCTCTGGCTCAGGGTTCACGGGGCCAGCATGGAGAGAGTCAACAGTGGGCGCCATAGGCGGGGGCTGCTGTGGCCACAGCCCCTGCAGTGACTTCAGGGCAACTTGCTTGCCGTCGGGCGTGGGAAGCTTGGAGGAGGCGGCGGTCACCTGGGTGTGGGAGAAGATTCGCTGGGACTTGGTGATCATCTGGAACACCTGCATCTGCTCGTGGCTCACCAGAGACTCCTGAGACTTCAGAAACAGCTGCCGCAAGAGCGGCGTGGCATCCGACGGGAGGCCGCTGGGCTTCAGGCCGTCCTGGGGGCCAGACTCACCAGGGTTCTGCCACGAGAAGGAGTTGCAGTCAAACTTGCTCTTCTTGGAAGCCGAGGAGTCGTCTTCCCCGCTGGTGCCGGCATATCTGGGGTCACCCGAGGCTTCCTCCGGTGCCTTCAGGAGCGTGGGAGGGAAGGGCGGCGTGTCCTCCGGACTGGTGCCCCGGCTGGGTGAGGGCTCCCCCGCAGGGGAGTCGCTGCTGAGCCCGGGGCCAGGCTCGGAGCCCTCCCGGGACGGCACTGCAGAGGGCTTGTGGACAACAAACATACTGTTTCCTTTGCTCTTAGGGCAGCCCGACAGGTTTCGGAGCCACTGGAAACTGTGGCTTAATGGCTGGGAACTGGTGGGGACAGTCTGGCCACGGAACAGAGGCAGGCAGGTGGGCAGGGGAGCGCCCTCGGGCCAGCCCTCCAGGGATGATGGGGGCTGGAGCAGCGGCAGCTCCGGTTCGGCTGGGTCAGGGCCGCTGTTCTCCGCTGCCCGCGAGTGGACGGCTGTTAACACGTCCGTCGCAGGCTCCTTCCGTGGGGGCCAGGGCTCCTCGGGAACCTCAGTGCCCAGGGCTCCTGGGGCCGCCGGGGTGCTGGCTGGGCCGCAGAAGGAGGACCCTGACGAGGGCAGGCAGGAACAGGCCGTGTTACTCCCTTCGCCGCTGTCTGAAGGCCCTCCCGGGGCTGGCCCGGAAGGAGGGATCTTCTGCTGGACGATGCTGTTCATGATACAGCGCAGGAGGTCTCGGTTGGGCAACAGGGAGCTGGGGGATGGGGTTTCCGGGGGCACCAGGGACCACAGGCTTGCGGGTGCGGGCTGGCTGGCCACCTCGTGCGCGTGGGGTGAGTTCCTGCAGGCCTCCTCCTCCGGGGGGGCCTCCTTGAGGATGCACAGGCCGTGCTGGACCTCGTAGTGCCGGCGCAGGGAGCGGTAGTCGCAGTAGCTCTTGCTGCAGCCCTGCTCAGTGCACACAAAGGGCTTGGTCTTCTGGTGGGTGAGCATGTGCCCCGTCCTGGAATCACATGAGGAGGAAGTTAGCGGGTGTCTCGGCGTGGGTCACCCACTGCAGGAACCCAGGCGTGTCCCCAGGGGGCAGCAGCATCGCAACTCAGAAACTGTGCTCAGACCCTATGAGGAAAGACCCCTGCTACAGTCAAAGCCATCTGGAAGGGGGAGCTCTTTCCCTCACCCTTAAGCAAACCCCTAATCTGAGATTAAAAAAATCAGTGGGAGCCAAGTCGGAGTTCCCCAAAGTGGGTTCCTAAGGAACACTAGTCTCCAGAGTTGCTCCCTGAGGACTTGGGCTCAGCTGGCAAATAAGTTTTGAAAAAACACTGTTTACTTCTTGTAGGTTCATAGTAGCCAACTGAAAAGCCACAGAGTAGATAAAGAGATATCTGTTTAAATTTCCATGTCTCTCAAACTCATTTGCCCACAAAACCATTTTTTTAAATAGCCCCTTTTAGCATCCCCAAGAACCAGAGAACCAGAGTTCTGAGAACGCACTTGAGGAAATGCTAACTTGGGGATGATCCTTCCTTGAACAAAGGAGTCTTTGCCTTCCCATAGGATTCCTCTAGACAGCTACCTGGGAGCCCCACAGCAAAAAAAAAAAAAAAAAAAAAACACCAAATTTGCCTATAATTTCTGCAAATATAAAAGAATGCAAGTATGTATTATATTTACATCATACTTATATCTACATTAATATATTATAAATATAAACAAATGGGTAAATCACCCTCTGGGTTCCCAACAATCCTACTCCGGATGGTTCTAATCAACGTGGCCCAATAAATAATAAAACCCTTTCCCAAATGTGGACCGTTGGCCTCCATCTGAGGGAAGCAGCAGAGAGGGGATCCGGAGACCCGCTTTCTAGCCCTAACTGTTACCAGCTTGTGACAGGAGTAAATCATTTCCCATTCTTAATGGGGAGAGGGGAGAGGATGAAATGAAAGCGGGATTCATCGAAGCCCTCAGTAAAGGCTGGGCGAGCTGTAAAAATGCAAGGGGTCATCCTCTCCCACTTACAAGTCTCTTGGTTTGAAAGTCTGTCTCTCTTCCCTCAGCAGCAAGAAAAGCTTATCATTTCTAAGACATGAAGAACAAACAGAATTCTGCTCCTAACTCTTATACTGAGATTGCCTTTTAAAGTCAAGTTAAAAAAAAAAAAATCGAGTTAAAAAAAGGGGGAATTAAAAAGGGAAAAGAAAGAGTGAACACTCCATTGCCATGTTCTAGAAACAGGCATTTCAGAACCCCTCACGCCCTGGTGTTCTCCCAACATATATTCCTCATGGAGTGCATATCTGTTCTGCTCAGACACCTACCAGGGACTCTGAAAATTTCTCTACAGAGTTAGCCCAACTCCCTCTGTGACAAAATTGCCTCTGGAGTGTGTTTTTAAAGCATAAGAGTCCTGTCTGCAACTCGCAGCAGCGCTCTCCTCACTGGAGTGAATTTGGAGGCTGGGGAGGGCGGGCTGTCCGGGGCAGTGTAGGCCCTGCGCCCCCAAACACTGGCCGTGGGAGGAGCACAGGTCACACACACCTGGGACACCCGACGGTGGGGGGCGGTGCAGGTGGATGGGAGGGGATGCAAAAGAACCAGGAACACGCCCAGCCCCCAGCAGCCCCCTAAACAGACGTCCTGACCAGACTCCTACATACAGGTGGTCCTGACGCTTAAAGGCCTTGCTGCAGATTTTGCACACGTGTCTCCTTTCCTGGCTGTGCGTCAGGTAGTGCTTGCTGAGAGAACTGGCACTGCTGAACACCTTCCCACAGAGGCTGCAGTCCAGGAGTGGGTTCTGAGGGGAACTGTGCTGCCGCTTTCCTTTCCTTGTGCTCCCAGACGTGGCCCTGCCTCCTTTGTCAGCCTCTCTGGGCACCTTGAGCACGCCTAGCCCCAGGTCTAGACAGAGGGAGAAAGCACAGGTTATGATATCCGGGGACATTGGAGCCCGGGCGGAAGCACTCTACCACCCTCGGACCAACTTCAGAAGCTGAGTCCAACTCAGGGAATTGGCCAAGAACCCCAACTTCAGCAGCTTCACTCGCAGAGATGACCAGGTTTAGTACCAGGTGAGGGGGAGAAGGGACCCTGGTCAGGGCACCCCTCCAGGGCAGCACCCAATCTTGAAGCCACACTTGGGGGGTAAGAGAAGGGACAGCAACAGTCTGAGCGCTTCCAGGACAGAGTGACACGACGGGCAGGGCTTCATGACGGTAACATCAACAGCACACTTGCAAGTGCAATCCAGAAATGTACAATGCAAAATCTTAGAAAAGTTTAAGTCCTTTCTCCCAGCCAATTCCACTCTGGGTTTTTTAATTAAGGAAATTAACGCAGATCTGTACAAATTAACGGAGATCTTGCAGTTAACTGCAAGTGAGTTAACTGCAGCATTGTTTTTCCTGGTGAAATGTGAGAAACCACCTAATAACTGACACAAGGGCAGGTGGGTGACTGCATTCTGGTCTCAATGGTCTATGACGCAGGCATTTAAGATAAAACTGTAGGAAAATATCCGACGACGTGAAAGGATGTTCATGCTGTACCACTAAGTGCTGTGCCACTAACAAGAGGACTGTTGAAAAACAGAATGATCTAGTCTTTAAAAGGGAAAAATAAATTTGAATAGAAACAAACAGAATGGGATTGATTGGTAGGATCATGGATCAACTTAATTTTCCTTTTCCTGTATATCTGAATTTTCCATGTTTCTGTACTCCTTGGGTAAATGATAAAAGGTATTTCCACGAATGACATCATCAGAGGAACAGGTGAAGGGGCTGGGAATGTCCACGTGGGAGAGGGAGACGTCTTCAAGTAGCTGAAGGGACAGGATGTGGAGGAGGGAGCAGGTTGCTTCTGTCTTGCTACAAGGGGCAGAGCTAGATTTGATGAATAAGAGGTAAAGGGAGGGACTTCCCTGGTGGCGCAGTGATTAAGAATCCGCCTGCCAATGCAAGGGACATGGGTTCGAGCCCTGGTCCAGGAAATTCCCAACGTGCTGCAGAGCAACTAAGCCCATGCGCCACAAGTACTGAGCCTGCGTGCCGCATCTACTGAAGCCCACGCGCCCAGAGCCTGTGCTCCACAACAAGAGAAGCCACCTCAATGAGAAGCCCATGAACCGGAACGAAGAGTAGTCCCTGCTTGCTGCAACTAGAGAAAGCCCACATGCAGCAATGAAGACCAAATGCAGCCAAAAATAAATAAATAAATTCATATTAAAAAGATGTACAAAAAGAAAAGTATAGAGAAGCTGATTTTAAATCACTAGAAACGTAAGGACAGTGGATACAAGAACTAAGAACTCTGCAGGCTTGCTGCTGTGTTCCCAGCTCCTGGGATTCCCATTCTTGTACTTGTAGGCACGCAGTAACTGTTGGGTGGATGAATCATGGAAGATTTTTCTACCCCTTAAGACGGATTAGACTGCCTCATGCGACAGCAAGTTTAGAAACTGCCCTTCATCTAGGATGCAGCAGAGGCTGGCCCCAAGAATCCAACGGGTCAGCGCGTGGATACTGCACCAAAGGACCCCAAATGCTAATTCTCTGTGGCTGAGATGTAGCTTGAGAGACACAGCAGAAAGGAACCTCGACTCTCATCCCAACTCTGTCTCTGGCCATTTGTCACTTAACCTGCCTGGTCTACATCTTCTTCATATGAAAAACTGCTGGGTCGAGGGGTCGAATGATTCTAACAATTTAAATGAGGGAAAATAGGACTCCCATGTGGGAAAGTCCTTGCCTTGCTAACTTACTTTTAAAATGCTCATTAGAGGACTTCCCTGGTGGCACAGTGGATAAGACTCCGCGCTCCCAATGCAGGGGGCCTGGGTTTGATCCCTGGTCAGGGAACTAGATCCCATATGCATGTGGCAACTAAGAGTTCGCATGCCACAACTAAGGAGCCCGCCTGCCGCAACTAACACCCAGTGCAACTAAATAAATAATTAATTCTTTAAAAAAAAAAAGATGAGTATTTAAAATAAATAAAAAAAATAAAATAAAATGCTCATTAGGACTTCCCTGGTGGCGCAGTGGTTAAGAATCCGCCTGCCAATGCAGGGGACACGGGTTCGAGCCCTGGTCCGGGAAGATCCCACATGCCACCGAGCAACTAAGCCCGTGCCCCACAGCTACTGAGCCTGCGCTCTAGAGCCTGCGAGCCACAACTACTGAGCCCACGTGCCACAATTACTGAAGCCCATGCACCTAGAGCCTGTGCTCTGCAACGAGAAGTCATCGCGATGAAGAGCCCGCGCACCGCAACAAAGAGTAGCCCCCGCTCGCCACAAATAGAGAAAGCCCGTGTGCAGCAACGAAGACCCTACGCAGCCTAATAAATAAACAGAAGTTTTTCTCTAAAAATAAATAAATAAATAAAATGCTCATTAAAGCAACTGTTAAACTAGAGAACAAAATGTGGTTTAAAAAATATTGGCAGGGGGCTTCCCTGGTGGCGTAGTGGTTGGGAGTCCGCCTGCCGATGCAGGGGACACGGGTTCGTGCCCCGGTCCGGGAAGATCCCACATGCTGTGGAGCGGCTGGGCCCGTGAGCCATGGCCGCTGAGCCTGCACGTCCGAAGCCTGTGCTCCGCAATGGGAGAGACCACAACAGTGAGAGGCCCGCGTACCGCAAAAAAAGAAAAAAAAAAAAATTGGCAGGGACACTGAAAAACAGGCACACTGAGTCACTGGCCCGGGAAGCCACTTGCTCTTCCCAGAAAGCATGTGCACAAGCTCTAAAAGTGTGTGTGTTCTCCGACCAGCAAGCCTACAGGGAGGAATATGTGCGAAGAACTCATCCAAGAGAAAACTCAATGGAAAAGTTATTCACAGATCCACTATAACAGTCTATCAGGCAAGAATATGGTCCGACAATACAATGGAATAACCATCACAATGACAACCGAATAGTCTACCTTCATATAAGAAAGCAGACACAGTAAGTTTTAGAAACTTCAAATGAATTAGACACTTAATACATCTCTGCAAAACCATGTGTACCCTAGTGGCTTCACCTACGTTTTTTAAAAATCCACGTGTGGGAGCCATGGTGGGGATTTTTCTTGTTATTACTTTTCTTTATTTTCTAAGTTTTCTATATAAATATGTATTACTTTTCTAATTAAAAAATATAAGCATATCCATTTGTATGAATCTGAATTTAAGTTAGAGAAGTGTAAAGAGTTAAAATTTAACGTTCAGTGGATTTTTTTTAATAAGGTAACCAAAAAAAAAAAATCCTCAAGTTTAAAACAAATTAGGAAAAATTGAACTAGATTAATGTTTTGTAACATTCGCTGGGGGACACAGACCCATATGAAAATCTGGTGAAAAATCACAGTTTCTCTGCCCAGCAAAACGCACACGTACTCACCCTAGCAGCATTTTTAGGTAATTTCTGTGGTTCAGGTTGAGAACTTTAATTACTGTAGCCAGGCCTCGCCCAGCATCTGCGATACCAAGGATGTCCTTGGTTTCTAGGATTTCACATTTAGCCATGGTTCCAACACGGGGACAAGGCTAATGGCTTGTCTACATTGTGTGGAGTGTGGGCCTCAGTAGTTTTTCATTCTAGCGAGTATGCAGGACATTTCTTGAGCTGCTGATCCCAATTAACATTGACATTTGTTCTGCAGGGCTGTTCCGGATGTGGCCTTCCACGCGTGTGGTGTGATTATAAATATCAAAGAGCTCTTAGTCAACTCGTCTAAGCAACTTACCCAAGAACCCATGAAGTGGGTTAAAAACAAAAATCAACTTTATCCTATGGCGGAAGTCTGAAGGTAAACCAAAAGGTGATTTAACCAAGGTCTTTGACTATTCCATTAGTTCTCCCTTTGCTCCTCCGCTGTGGAAGAGAAAGACTTAGAACTGCATCAATGGACTGTCGGAAGGTATTCTAACAGTATTGGTAAAAACCACTACCATCTGTCCAGTGCTTCACAGCCTGCAAAGTGCTTTTACTTTCATTTCTTCTTTTGCTTCTTACTGCTGTCACTCTGGGGGGGAAGCAGAGTGGGTATTATTGTCCCCCACTTTACAGATGGAGACAATGAGGCTTAGGTAGGTTAGACAACCAAGGAGCAGGTGGACAGGATACTGGGTCATTCTGGACATCTCAGAGGCGAAAGGAGCCTATGAGATGCGGTGATGGATGGGAAAGTGTCCCATCAACTCAAAGGTCTGCCCACACCACACACGAGATTAGGATACCCCCAAACATCCAAGTTTCTCAACGTTATTCCCCAGGATCAGTGTTCAGTTTCCTTGACTAGGAAGTTGGGAACAATTTCCAAGTAGGAAAAAAGTGACTGTTCCCTATTCGCCTGTGGAAGAGAAAAATGTTCTTAACCATTCCGGGTACACTCAACCCCTCACCAGCCACAGGAACTCTCAAACAGCCCGCCAGGCCAGGGACCCGGGTGGACAGCCTCACCTTGTAAGGAAGTCTGAGATTCTGGATCTGCATAATCCTGCAGCAGCTTCATGGAGTCACTGTCCTTCCCTGAATACACAGACAGGGCATCCAAGTTGTCCTCCAGCACCTCGCTGGGCGCATCGGGCATCGGGAGGCTGGGGTCTAGGTCCAAGCAGCTCAGGCCGTCATATAGCAGGTCTCGTGAGCCGGGCCCCAGATCCCGGTTGAGGGTGTCACTGCATTTGAGCGCCTGGCTCTCGGGAAACGAAGGGAGGTGCATCTCAGATGGAAGGGTGCCCTTGTCCCCCAGGCTGCACTGGTCCATGGCTCTCCACTACCAGGTCTTGGCCAAGAGCTACTCTCTAGACAAGCAAGGCCGTGTAAGGAGTCAAGGAGGAGAGAGCTCTTGGTGGTGTTTAATTCCTGAGAATGAACGAGGAGGAATCACAATTATGAGATGGCAACATGCATGGCGGATAGAGCGTGGACTTGGAATTCAAACACACCTGTATGGGGGTTTTTTTCTTGGCCACTTAACAGCCACATGACCTTGGGCAAGTCACTTAAGCTCCATGAGCCCTAGTTTCCTCATCTGTAAATTGAGCGTAAGAGTACCTCCATCATAAGATTGTTGTAAGGAAAAAGCAACCTAAATGTCCATCAACGGAGGAATGGATAAAGAAGATGTGGTACATATATACAATGGAATATTACTCAGCAGTAAAAAAGAACAAAATAATGCCATTTGCAGCAACATAGATGGACCTAGAGATTGTCATACTGAGTGAAGTAAATCAGAAACAGAAAGACAAATATCATATGCTATCACTTATACGTGGAATCTAAAAAAAAGGGGGGGTACAAATGAACTTATTTATAAAACGGAAGTAGAATCATGGATGTAGACAACAAATTTATGGTTACCAGGGGATGGTGTGGGGGAGGGATAAATTGTGAGATTGGGATTGACATACACACTACTATATATAAAACAGATAACTAATAAGAACCTACTGTATAGTACAGGGAACTCTACTCAATACTCTGTAATGGCCTATATGAGAAAAGAATCTCAAAAAAGAGTGGATATATGTATATGTATAACTGAGTCACTTTGCTGTACACCCGAGACTAACACAACATTGTAAATCAACTATACTCCAATAAAAATTTAAAAAAAAGAAGAAAAAAAAAGATTGTTGTAAGGAATAAATGAAAGGATTTTGGCAACATAGTGGACTAAACTGACCTCTTTCTCCAACTATAAACACACAGAGATATGAGAAAAGACCATTTTTAATACAGAGTCAAGCTCAAGAGACAGGTAAGACCCCAAGTGCCAGCAACAATGAGGAAACTCAAAGCCACAGGTGCGAGCACAAGTTGACCCAAGGGGAAAGTCAGACTCCAATACAGGGCCTGGAACTGTCATCCAATATGGCGGCCACCAGTCACATGTGGTGATGACACACTTGAAATGTGGCCCCAAATTGAGACCTGCTGTGAGTGTCAAATACACTGGATTTGGAAGACTTAGTACCCCAAATAATTCATTTTCATATTGATTACATGTTTAAATGATAATATTTTGGATCTATTGGCTTAAATGTAATACGTTATTAAAATTAATTTCATCTACCTCTTTATTTTTTAATGTGGCTATTTGCAAATTTTAAATTATATACATGGCTCATATTACATTTCTCTTAAAGAGCACTACCCTGGAGGCTGGGACCTGAGGTTGTAACAAACACATGGAAAAGGAAACAGGGACTTGAGTTCACAGGAAAGGGAGACCTGGGACCCTGGAAGAGCCAAGCCATCCACAGGAAAACTAAATAAATGAAAGAAAAACACTGCACACAAGCCTTGAAAAGCATCACAAGAACTAGTTAAAAATAGGATGAGAGACAACAAAACCTAGCAGAGAAAAGAAGAGGACACAAGGGGCAAGGACATGTTTTAAAAGAAACGAATGAAACTTCTAGAAATGAAAGGCTTTTAAACTTAAAACTCACTGGGAGGGTTAAACAGCAGATTAAACAGTGCTGAAGAGACAAATAATGAACGGGCAGAGCAATCTGAAGATAATTCCTCCCCGCCCCAGAATTCAGTGCAGAGAGAGAAACAAATGGAAAATACAAATGAAGAAGCAAATGCAAAAGTCCAACATATGCCTAAAAGGGGTCCTGAAAGGGAAGAGGAGAGGATGGAGAAGACATGGTATCTTAGAGAGAACGGTGGAGGGATTTCCAGAACTGCGGAAACACAGGACTCCAGACTTAAAGATATGATTCTTGAAGGTATATGGTTAATCATGAACAAGCACTGCAAGGCCAGAGCAGGACAAATAAAAATGAATTCACTCCTCGACACACAAGCAGAACTGCAGAACCCTAAAGACCAAGAGAAAACCCTAAAGACTACCAGGAAGACGAGGCAGGTCATTTACAACTTCTCAACAGAAGCGAGGCTAGAAGACAAGGTCTACCACCACCTGCAGACTGAGGAAAGGCAGGAGTCAGCGCAGAACTCAACGCGCAGGAAAAGCAGTATTCAAGAGTCCACACAGACTTTTCCAGACAAGCCATAAGACTGTACCTTATAGACTTTGGCTCAAAGACTACTACAGGTTTTGAATCATTTAGTAAAAACAAAAGGAAAGATGAAGATTAACTTCATACTTTAAGTATTCACACTAAAAGAATCTAACCATAACCGCAAGAGAAAAGGAATAAACTATGTAACATGTAAACTAGTAGAATTTATCCTAAAAAGAAAAAGAGAGAAAAGATTCAAAATATTAAAATCAGAAATTAAAGAAGGGACATCACTCAGGATCTTACAAAATTAAAAGGATTGTAAAGGAATACTATAAACAACTGCATGCCAACAAATTAGGCAACTCAGAGAAAAACGGACAGATTTCTAGAAAGATATAAATTACCAAAACTGACTCGAGGAAACAGACTATCTGAAAAGACCTATAAGGGTAAAAAGCTTGAATTACTAATTTAAAAACTTCCCATCCATGCCAGCATAGAAACAGTGAAAAAAATCTACCTTGCCTGAACTGTGGAAAATAGTAAGGTTTACAGCAACCAAGCAAACACTTATCAAGAGAAAGGTGAAGGAACCGCCCCCCACCACTTCCCCACTCCAGCTCAGCAGTGATTCTGAAGACAGCACCCACCTTCTCTTGTGGGGTCCTGGTGTGGGAGGGAGCAGACAGGACCTTGTTCTCAAAGAACTGAGGCTGTCTGTCCTGACCTGTCAAATAGCTTCTGAAGGTCTAATGAAAAGGTGTTGCCTTTGTGAGTTGCCTTCTGAGTTGCGTCTAACTCAGAACTTGCTCAGAGCAGAGAGTGGCCATGGGGAAGGCATTTGTCAAAAACATTCAAGGCAGTCAACCAGTCACTGCAGCCTGGGGCAAAGGATATTAATTGAGGCCGACAACAGACAGCACTGAAAGCCAGGGAGAAAAGCTGGAGAGTGAGATGCTTTGGGGAACAAGGGCTCTGAAAGGGTTCCACACTGGCACTTTCTTACAAAGCTAAACATAAACAGGGCCTTACCATACCATCCAGCCATCACACTTCTACGTATCCACCCCAATGAGCTGAAAACTTATGTCCATACAAATGTTTATAGCAGCTTTATTCATAACTGCCAAAAACTGGAAGCAACCAAGATGTCTCTCAATAGAAGAATGGATAAACAAACTGCGGTACATCATACCATGGGATATTATCCAGCAATAAAAAGCAAAGAGCTATTGGACTTCCCTGGTGGCGCAGTGGTTAGGAGTCTGCCTGCCAATGCAGGGGACACGGGTTCGATCCCTGGTCCGGGAAGATCTCACATGTCGCGGAGCAACTAAGCCCGTGCGCCACAACTACTGAGCCCGCGTGCCACAACTACTGAAGCCCGTGTGCCTGGAGCCCACGCTCGCCACAACTAGAGAAAGCCTGCGCACAGCAGTGAAGACCCAACGTAAGCTGTAAGCTGCCTGCTGAATGTTGAAGGCCTGTCCCAACACTCACCCAGATCTCAACTGTAGAGACTGTGAGTTGTTTGATGTGGGGTTTGTTTGTTTGTTTTGCTTTGGACACTTAAGGAAATCTCTGTCAAATCTCAGAAGAGAGACTTCACTGACCACGCATGACAAAAAATACAATCTTTATAAAAATAGCCTAGAGAAGTCACTAAACGAACAAACAATTACAACCCACAGTGGACAACAGCAAAGCCTGGGGTGGAGATGCAGGGGAGAATCTGATTCCCAGAGTTACCATATTATAATATTCAAAATGTCCAGTTTTTCAACAAAAAATTATGACGTATGCAAAGTATGGAGAGGGCCATCCATTTCATATAAATGGCATCAAACAATATGCAGCCTTTTCTGTCTCGCTGCTTTCACGAAGCATAGCATTTTCGAGTTTGATCCCCCCCTTGGGACACATATCATCACTTTATTCCCTTTTATGGATGAACACTATTCCACCGTGTGGATAGAACACATTTTCTTCATCCATTCATCTGCTGATGAGTATTTGGGTTGTTTCCATTCTGGGCTATCACGCGTAATTCTGTCCATAGCTAGACATTTAATAAACGCTTGACGACTCACTGATAGATCGAGCGGATCCTAGAATAACTGGAGTTTGGGCTAGTTTCCTAGGCCATAGGTTTCGATTGTTTTTCAACCTTTCATGTTGCAATGTAATAGACTAGCTGCAAGCGCAATGTCTGAGTGTCACATTATGTGTCCCCCTGTGTGTCTGTGTAAGTAGCCTACTGAGGGCGCTCAAATTAAAGTTCAGTGCAGGTCTGAAATTCTGTACCAGAACTCCGGGACCCAAGTGAGTTTCAGAATTCAGAATCTGAGGGATTCAGAAAGGTAAATCAATGCATACGCCACACTGTAAGTAACCGCCAGTGGGTCCAGGGCAGCACCTGGTGACCAAATCATTCTTTCTGCATTGAAACCCTGACAACTCAGACTGAACAGAATAAATAAAGACAGTAAAGAGCAATATGTGAGTTCAGGTATGGCCACAAAGAGGTTTGAGCCACCTCAGCATTTTCAGAGCTTTCGGGGATTCTAAATTGCAGACAAGGGAATGTGGATGACAGAAGTTTATATTTTAAGGCAAAGTGAATTTCTCTGCCAATTCCAAAGTTTCTTCTACAGTGCTGCTATAAAGTGTTCCCAGCACTCCAAGGGGAAAAGAACCCATCTCCTTCACCTCCCAACTATAAAAACAAGCAAATAATATAAAACATAAAGCATTATTTAAAAGTAACATAAAGCAACATCTTATAAAGTAAAACTGTAAGCATTTTCTCCTTGTCAGGTATCACGCCAAGTGCTCTTCGTGCCTTAATTCACTCACCCCTCACAATGACCCCGAGGTCGGTTCTATCATTACTCCCACTTTGCAGAGAAGAAAAGGGACTCTGAGAGGGTAAATCATTTGTCCACAGTCACACACCTAACAGGTAGTTGAACCAGATCTTAAACCCAGATATTTTGACTTTAGAGCTTGTGTTCTTACCCGCTGCACAATACTGATTCCCTATAATCTGTAGATTGCACTGCACCAATTATACTAGAAAACACAAAAGGTGCCAATGGGGGCAGGGTGGGAGACAGGATTATGTCTCGGGATTTCCCCAATGCTGAATCGCCTTCCTTCCAACATATTCCTACAGTCCATAGAACAAACTGGTCCAGTTACAACCTCAGGCAGGCATGCCAAAAGTCCAAAGGCTGGGCTTTGATATTTACATCCTTTTCCAGATAGTAAAGCAACCCCCCCCCAACCAATATTGAACTTGATCTTGTTCTGTCAACAGATAAATTCAGTTCAACAAGTTTTAGCACCTTCTATGCACAGAGCTCCCCGCTAGTCTCTGTAGGGCAGGGTTTCTGGTCCCCTGGAGACATTCCCAAGCGTCCAACTACTCTTTACAAGAATTTTGTAATTTTGTGCTTTCGTTTTGAGAACAATCTAAAACAAGAAAATCTGTATATCTGGATTATTGGATTACCATTTTATAACCCAGTAATGCTACCATTTGGTTTCAATACCCGGGGTTTGTTTATAATTGCTCTAATGCCACTAACGCTGACTAGGGCTACTTTAATTGCTACAGGCTAATGAGAAGAGGATAGAGGTGGATTTAGCTCATGATAATGCTTTTGGGCTCAGCTAAAGACAGCGGACATCATGGTACAAGTGGAGGTTTTGCTGCAGTTCAAACTGAAAAAAGGGATGGGAGATCTGAGATACCACAGAGACTGCTAAACCCAAAAGGGCCCGGTGTGGCAAACAAATACTGCAAAGTATTTGTTTCAAGGAAGCAGTTAAATTCCAGCAAAATAGCATCCCTCCCATTAAATTAATGTTTGTAATTTGAGTTACATTAGTTTGGTTGCTTTGTTTCTATTTGATTGGCAAATTGACTTTGGCTTTATGGTGGCACGAGAGCTGTAAGCTTTAGGAACTTGTGCCTCATTTTATCATCATTTAAGCCTTGTTTAATAGTTTAAAAAACAATTTAAGTCGACACTGGGGATCCAAAGCAGTTTTAATTTTTTTTTCTTTTAAAAAAGGCCTATCGGGGCTTCCCTGGTGGCGCAGTGGTTGAGAGTCCGCCTGCCGATGCAGGGGACATGGGTTCGTGCCCTGGTCCGGGAGGATCCCACATGCCACGGAGCGGCTGGGCCCGTGAGCCATGGCCGCTGAGCCTGCGCGTCTGGAGCCTGTGCTCCGCAACGGGAGAGGCCACAGCAGTGAGAGGCCCGCGTACTGCAAAAGAAAAAAATAATAATAATAAAAATTTAAAAATACAAATAAAAAAGGCCTATCATTCCACGACTGGTGGGGTATGAGGAGAAACAGATTCTCCTGCGAAATGCTACAACCTCTTGGGAAAGTAACCCACCATAGATTCTAGACCGCAGCCATAAATCCACAATTAGGTAAATAATATTTACTGAGGCCTTGTTTGGAGGGAAGGGAGAGAACAATTTCAATATCTACCTGTTCTATAAAAATGTTTTACTCAGCCTGCAGTAAATTTCAGTATTTTTCAATTAGTTATCAAGTTGAAAAATCTGTCAGAGTTTTTTTGGACAGAGTATCACTGTCCAAAAGAACTTCCTGTGCTGCTGGAAATGTTCTAAATCTGCATTGTCCAATGATAGCCACTCAGCACATGCAGTTAATGAGCCGCTAGAAATGCAGCTAGTGCAACTGACAAACTAAGTTCTTTATTTTATTTAATTGTAATTAAGTTTGCTACAAGTGGCTTGTGGCTACCACCTGGGACACTGCATTGAAAATAAGGTTGTCCAACTTCTATTTAAAAACCTGGGGGAAAATATCTGATGCTCTGTCAACACTGAGTCCACAAAGCAACAACTGGCTGGAGCTGAGAAGCCACAGCTGCCTTTAGACACAGCATGCACTCTCCAGTTTGCCACAGTCCTCACCACTCCCTAACCTCTCACACCTGCCCATCCCACTCATCTATATGCCCTGCCCAGCCCCTCAAGACATCCGAATTTATGACACTGGTTTGTGCCGTTTCCCTTGACCACCTTCTCTTTACTCGGCTTTACCAAATGAAACGCTTCCAAATCAGACTGAAACGCCCCCTCTACTGCAGAGAATACTCCCAACATAACTAAGTCTGAGATTATTTCCCCCTCCTCTGAACTCTGATAAGCATTTGTCTGACAATCCACATAACACTCATCCTGAATGGCTTCAAAATTTAATTATCTTTCAGGTTCTTCTATTTTCCCCCGGACTATAAGCTCTAGGATGACTTTGACTCTGCCTTATGTGTCTATACTTCTTATAGCATCTTATACATCTTAGAGCATCTTGCTGGTCACAGAACTCTGATAAAAGAAGGCTCTCAGCATCTCTTTCCTTATGAGTGACAGGATTCCATTGGGCAACCTCTCTTCCTCTTTGAGCAGCCCTAACCTGTTGGTGTGTCAGCTTTGCCACCTCTCCCTCCCCACCAAGAGCCACCTTCTCTTCCTCTCTCTGCATCAGTGTTACCAGGGAGACAGTGATCATGTCTCAGTAACATCAAGTTGTTGGGAGCTGGGAGGTAGGAGAGACTTGCAGCTTTTACCCCGCCGACGTCAATTCTTTCCTTATTTTCCCACTCCAAACATTGTTGTAAACTACAGGCTTGTTTTGTTTAACCTACACAGTGTTTTTAAAAACTGGATCAAAAAAAAAAAAAGAAAAGAAAAAAAATTGCATCAGATTTCCTGAATACCCAAAAAAAAAAAAAAATTGGATCAGTCACCAACATTTTTTTAATGGGGAGATTACACCTAGAGATATGAATTTCTGGCTTCTCTTGAAAATGATTAATTTGATATTCCCGGATAGGTAATAATAGGATAGAGTGAGGGACAACGGCCATCCCTGGATGGGGCAATGGCCTCCAGGTCCCACAGTCCCCACTTACTTCCAGCCTGGCCCCCATAATAACCACCATCATAATACTAAGAATAGCAGCAGACATTTACCAAAGCTTTATCATGTTCCAAGCATTACTGCAATCACTCATATATCACTTCATTTAATTCCCACAACATCCCTTTGAGGCATAAACTATATTATTAACCCTATTTTATGGATGAGGTGAATAAAGTCCACAGAAGTTAAGTAACTTGTCCCAAGTCAAGGTTAGCATTCAACCCTGGGAAGTCTGACTTCAAAGCCCTCACCCTTAACCACTCACTGTGCTGTGATTCCACGCTTGATGCTGGGATTCCTGCCCTATACTCTGCACTTACATCCTTCAGTTGAACAACCAAGGAAAACTCCTCCTCTAGCCATGTAACCAATATATAATTTTAACCATAAGTTTAACTCATTTCCTCTGATCGCTCATTTAAAAAGCAGATATAAAGCTTATGCTGGAAAACAGAACGACATAGAGGAATCAGAAGGCTATGATTGCACTTGCCAGAGAGACTTCTTACATAGAATTAACTAAACGAGGAAAAGAGACATCAAAGTTTCTCACTCCACAAGCTCTTCCTACCAGAAAATGCAGATAATCGTTAAAATCTAGAATAGACATTTTCGTAGTGAGGACAATGAGAGGACCCCTGGGGTCCTCGAGAGTCTTTCAGGGAGTGTGTGAGGTCAAAATTATTTTCATAAGAATATTCAGATGTTATCTGCCCTTCCTATTCAGTGAAACTTTCCAGGGGCTACAGGACTTATCTCAAAAGGCTGAATGCAGAAGCAGATATAAGACTCCAGATGACTCTAAAAATGTAAAACGGGACTTCCCTGGTGGCTCAGTGGTTAAGAATCCACCTAACAATGCAGGGGACATGGGTTCGAGCCCTGGTCGGGACACATGCCGCAGAGCAATTAAACCCATGAGCCGCAACTACTGAAGCCCATGTGCCTAGAGCCCGTGCTCTGCAAAAAGAGAAGCCACTGCAATGAGAAGCATGTTCATTGCAATGAATTAATTTTTAAAAATTTGTTTAAACTTTTAATACAGCAAATATCAGCAGATACAGTTCACATGCACAAAAATACCCTGAGGTCTTCAATAATTTTTAAGCGTAAAGGGGTCCTAAGATAAAAAAGTCTGAGAACTGCTGCTCTGAAGAGAAAAAGTCCAGCATGTATGCATGGGCCCAAATAGGTGTGTATATGTGTCTAACCTAAACCCCAAATTCCAAACTTGTGGCCAGTAACATGTTTTGCAAGGTCCCACACCCTGGTGTGGTCTTTAATAAGGTCTTTAAATACTTTAATAATTTAAATTTTAAATATTTAATTATTTATATTTACTTATATTTGAATAAAGGTCTTATATTTAAATATTTATTTAATTTAAATATTTATATTTACTTATATTTAAATAAAGGTCTTATATTTAAATAAAGGTCTTATATTTACTTATATTTAAATAAAGGTCTTTTAATACCTATTAAATTGGTTGTCAACATTTAAAGATCAAAAAGCTTCACATAAAGACAGTGTTCTGGTTTCTTCTGGAAAAAAAAAAAAAGAACGTAAAAGTTCTGGCAACACTGCCCTGACATTTCCACTTGGCCATTTCCACTGGCTGCCATCGCTTAGATGGGGAACACAATCTTAGGTTCGCCACAGTCTGGGCCTTTATCTGCCCATCCCCTGTAGGTATCTAAGTTTCTGAGCTAGAGGGAAAAAAAGGGTTTCTTTGCAATAAATGATAAAACATACACCAATCTAATAAATGTCTGCATTCCTACAGAGCAGTCAACATGTACAATAAATAACCCTTTTCCTCATCTGACCTCCCAAAGCAGTAACTTCTAATGGTTTCATCATTGGTACAGAGACACTTGGATTGACGAGAAACCCTTCTGAGAAAGAAAGGAATCCATCTGACAAAGTGGATGTCCTCGGACAAGTGCAAAGGGAGGAAACTCACCAGGAGAAGTGCGAGTGAATGAAAGAATCTCGAGGGAACAGGAGGGCCCAGTTTAGGTCCCACAGGGAAGGGGGTTCAGGTGACAGACCATTAGATATTTCCTCCTGGAATGCTGGATAATAAATTCGGTACACTCATCCAACTTCTTTTGCCCTGAAAGCAGGTGGTGGAAAGGCAGGGGCAGTCAGAACTTGGGTACCCAAAGAAGCAAGGGCACAGGTGTGAAATTGAGGGAGATTGGCAATTTTTGGAAGAAAGAAGAAAGCAATACTGAACTGGGGAGATCTAGGTCGGAAAAGGGATTTTGTTGTTAAAGGAGTTATTTTTTTCTTTCTTTCCTTATTTTTTCTCCCTTGGGAAGGAACCTGGAGAGCTTTGCTGGGAGAAGCCTAATTGGGGTGGAACTGGTGATGAAAAGGGGTTTTCGATGGTGAGTTGGGGAAGAGGGTTGGAAAAATAAATATTATACGAGAGAGAAAATGGAAGGACTGAGTTGGTTATCAGTGGAAAGATTTTCCAAACGGGGGACTCTTGGTGGGAAGAAAGAATTTTTGCTGGAAAGTGATCCTCAATGGAGGAGAAATCTGGGAAAGAAAAAATAATTTTTTTGCTAGAGGAAGCTCCTAAAAGGAGGGGAGAGGCGTAATCAAGGAGTCTGGGAGGGCTTTTTGGTTTTGCTGGAAGATCCTAAAAGGAAACAAATCTGGGTCCCCTAAAGGCGTGTGTGTGTGGGGGGGGGGTGTGTCTCTTCAGGAGGAAAGGAGATTTTAGCACCAGGGGCCTAGAAAGCCGAGGGCGAATGCAAGGCCGAGATGCAGAAAGTGCGGAGGTCGGGTAGGGCCCGAGGCGCGAGCTGGGGAGCTGTGAGGGGGCAGTTGGGGCCTGGGGGGACGGGGTAGGAAAGAAAAGTCGGCCAGGGGCCTCTGAGGAGAGTCTTCTCCAAGGGAGAAGGGGCTGCGGGGATGCAGAAGGTGCGTGCGTGACGCGGTGCGAGGGGTGCGTGACGCGGTGCGAGGGGCACCCGCCGCGCCTGCTGCGCCCCTCGAAAGGGAGATTGGGCCCCCCTGAAGAGGAAATATAAACAAATTAAATTTTAAAAGGGGGGAGGGATTGAAGAATGAGGAAGGGGAGGGAAAGGACGGGGTAGGAAGGAAGGGGAGCGGGGCAAGGGCAGCAGCAACCGGGTTTTACCCGCCCCCGGGGGCTCGCGCGCCGGGCCTCGCGCCTTGCGGGCCTCCCAGCGGCCCCCGCCTCCCCCGCGCAGCCCGCCGCCCGGCCGGGCGCGCACGCGCAGCCGGGCCCGCTCCCGGGGCGCCCCGCACCCGCAGCGCGGGCGCGCGTGCGTGGCCGCGGGCCGCCTCGCACCGCCCGGGCTTCCGGCGCGTGCCGCCCGGCCGCGCATTCTCTGAGGCTATTAGGCCGCCGCCGAAGGGCGGGGCCACGCGAGAGGGCGGGGCTTGGCGTGGTCAGGTGACCAGTGGCGAGCGGGAAAGGAGGCGGTTGGTCGCCATTTTGGGAGGAGGGCGGTTGAAGGCGGGAGAGTGTGAAGGCGCAGCAGGAAAGGAGATGCGGGGGGAGGGGTCGGACCCCCACGACCCACACACCGAGGCCGAGAGTCGGGCAGCTCCGACCATTGCTCCTTGAGAGCGTCGTTCTGACGCAGCATGGGGAACTCCGGCACCCCGCGGGCCGCTCTGAGCTGCAGCCTCCCGCGATGGGGGGGGGGGGGTTGAGAGCAGGGGCCGCCCTCGCAGAATCGTGGGGCCCAGCGAGGCAGTCCCCCGTGCTCCCGAGGGGCCACCGAGGCCTGCCTGGCAGTGGGTTGGGAAGATGTGGGGCTGCAGAAGCACGAAGCGGGACGCGATCTGCGCTGCCTTTCTTTAAGCAAACCCTGAACCATCTGTGGATCAGGCTATGTCCTGAGCTGTGCTGCCGGACAGAAGGAAACCGGGAGGAGCAATGGCCCGGGGTGGAAGGGGGCGGGGGTTAGGCCAAGAAGTCTGAACTGTGGAACGACTTAGAAGGGGAATTCATTGTTTAGAAATTGCGCACTGAAAACCTGTGGAGATAGCAGATCCGTGGTTGCCTGGGGGCGGGAATGGGTATCGACTAGTAAACTCGAGGGGAACTGATTGGGGTGATGGAAATATTCTGAAAGTGGGTTGTAGCAATGGCTGCACAACGTGGTGACTTTACTAAAAATCGTTGTATTTTACACTTAAAATGGGTGACTTTCATGTAAATTATATCCCAATAAAGGTTTCTTTTTGTTTTGTTTTGTTTTGCGGTACGCGGGCCTCTCACCGCTGTGGCCTCTCCTGTTGCGGAGCACAGGCTCCGGATGCGCAGGCTCAGCAGCCCCGCGGCATGTGGGATCTTCCCGGACCGGGGCATGAACCCGTGTCCCCTGCATTGGCGGACTCTCAACCACTGTGCCACCAGGGAAGCCCCCCAATAAAGTTTTGATGTTTTAAAATATTGATCCCTGGGGTAGGTAGAGCAGAGAGGAGAGGAAAAGGACTGGCATAACACTTTTGGATTCCTTCATTCAACAAATATTGTTTATTGAGTTTCCGTTTTGTTCTGAAATACCGCAGTATATGAGTCAAACATCCCTGCTCTGGTTTATGTGCTAGAGCAACACTGTCTGGTAGAAATATAATACAAGTCCCAAGTGCCAGTCACATAATTTTACATTTCCTAGTAGGCATATTTTTTAAAGGTTAAAAAAAAAAGGTGAAATTAACTTTAATAATACAATTTAACCCTAAATGTCATTTCAACAGGTAATCAATACAAAATTTTTTAATGAGATAATTTACTTTGGGGGAGACTTTAAAATCTGGTGTATATTTTACATTTACAGTACATCTCAGTTCAGACCAGCCACATTTCAAAGGCTTCATAGCCCAATGCAGCTAACGGCTTTGGTACTGAACAGCAAGCAGACCTTTAGTGGGGGACAGGCAAATACATTTAGAATGCAATGTGGTTATCCTTTTTGAAAAATATAAGGAAAGAAGGTAGAGACTGTCAGAGGATGCTACTTTATATAGAGCAATAAAAGCCTCTCTGGCAAAGTTACACTGAGCAGAGACTGGAAGGCCATGAGGAAGGGAGCTATAAAAATATCTGGGGGAGGAGCAAGTGCAAAGGCCCTGAGGCAGGAAGATGTGGGATCCATTTGAACAGCAGTGACCAGTGTGGTTAGAACGACGTGAGTAAAGGAAAGCACAAACTAGGGGCAGATTATGTAGGGCCTTGTAGGTTATGCAAAGACAGGGATTAAAAACCTGCCTTCGTTTTAGGAGGGATTCTTCATTTATATAGCAAACACTAAAAAATACTGAGCTTCAGCAGTGCGATCTCTTGGTGGAAGAAATGAGGACCCTGGCCAATGGGTAGATGAGAGTTTAAAGAACAGGACTTAAGCTCCTGAAGGAAACTGACATTTTCCTGTCCTTTGACAAACACTGATCACTTTATGGACAGAGACAAGATCCTTGCAACACATAACACAAAGAAGTAGCATTCAGAAATTATTTTAGAAGACTACAAGTTAATGCGACCGCCCAATAAACAAATAAAAGATATGAAGAGGCCTTCATACAAGAGGAAACATAGGAAAAGGGGCCTAATTATAGCAAGATTTTAATGCAAATTAAAACCACAGATATTAGGTCACACCCACCAGTTTGGCAAATTTTTACATTTTTTTCTATCACGCAGAGCAAGGGGAACTCACAGTACTGGTCATGGGTAAACTTGGTACAATCACAGTGGAGTACAAATTGAATATATTGAATAAAATTAAAGATGTGGTGTGTCCCATGCCCCAGCAATCCAGGAATTGACGGTAGAGAAACTTGCTCATGTGCACTAGGAGATGTGCACAAGAATAGTCATAAGCAGCAAGGTTTGTAATAAACAAAAACAAACAAAAAACCCAACTTGGATTGGATGATTCTGGAACAGAAAAAGGACATTAGTGGAAAAACTAGTGAAATCTTAAGGACTGAAATTCAATGCAGGGGACACGGGTTTAAGCCCTGGTCTGGGAGGATCCCACATGCCGCGGAGCAACTAAGCCCGTGTGCCACAACTACTGAGCCTGCGCTCTAGAGCCCGCGAGCCACAACTACTGAGCCCACGCACCACAACTACTGAAGCCCACGCACCTAGAGACTGTGCTCCGCAACAAGAGAAGCCACCGCAATGAGAAGCCTGTGCGCCACAACCAAGAGTAGCCCCCGCTCACTACAACTAGAGAAAAGTCCGCGTGCAGCAACGAAGACTCAACGAAGCCAAAAAAAAAAAAAAAAAAATTAAATTCTTGATGAAAGTTAAATTAAAATTCAGTAGTCACACTAAACTTAAATGTTAGTGATTAGATTATACTTTTTTACTAAATTTTGATTAAAATGTAGTAAATAAAAGTAAACAGTGAATTAAAATTAAATTTTAAATAATTAAATTACATTTTCTGCAGATGATGTTCTACAATTTTAATTCTACAATGAAAGGAATTCATGCAACATGTGTGTGAAGGTACCAAACGCAGGGCCTGGTGCATGGGAGATGCTCTGATGGGTGAGTTTCGAGGTAGGACGTGAGCTCAGGCTTAGGAGCTGGGGACGCTAACCTCTTGCCAGAGATCACATGCCGTGGTGGAAGGAGCATGAGCTCTGTAATCAGATGTTTATCAGCAGCAGCAGCATCCCTGCCATGTGCCAGGCACTGTTTGAAGCCTTTTACATATATGAACTCACTTGAATCCTTATAAGCACCCTATGAGGCAGATACTATTCTTATCCCCGTTTTCCAGATGAGTAAACTGAGGCACAGAGACACTCACCGAATCAATGGAGGAGTCAGGATCCAAAGACCTGGATTTGAACCCAGCCTAACCCACAAGCTATGTGGCCTCAGTCGAACCTCACTTTCTGCCCCACAGATTGAGGACAGCGACCCACTGCGTGGGAGGTCACAAAGAGAAAATGGGAATACTTGGAAGAAAGCCCTCACTGAATCATAACATATGCTGAACATATGTGAATGATTAAACAGCCAGGAGGGAGGCTGGCAGTCCTGGCAGGGAAAAAGGCAGGAGCAAAGGTACTGAGGCCTCACCTTGAAGGCCTGGCCAGTATGGCTGTGCTGGAAGATGCTATAGGAGATGGGGAGTGAGGTGTGTTTGTGCCTGAATCCTGGTTGCCTCCTGGAGCAGGCTTTTTCCTTCTGGTGCTTAGTGAATGTGCCACTTGGTGGCCACAGGGCAAGGCACTCTTCTGGTAATGCTGGTTCCCATGGGTGGGGGCAGTGTGACTCTGAGGGGGTCAGCTCCTTGGGTCAGGGCCTCCCACCCTGAAGACATGTCCCATTATCTCCGGTGGAGTCTCAGAATTCCCCCCAAACCCCCAGAGAAAACTCATCTCAATTTAGGAAAGTGAAATAGGTTGTAGAACTGGAAAGAACCAGAGATGTGATCTGGTCCAACCCTTTCAATATACGCAGATCAGGAGATTGAGGCCCAGAGAGGGCAAGGGACTTGCCTAAAGTTACACAGCAAGTCAGTGGCAGAAACAGGGCCAGATGCAGCTATCTTGACTCCTGGACCTGTGCTTTTTCCTCTCCCACAGGTTTGTGTATGGGAGTATCTGGGTATTCACATGAATTGAAGAGATGGGAGCAGGGGAGGGGAGCTGCCAGCCATATTGCACTAAAGGAGAATCGGGTGGTGCTTGCCTTGACAATGAACAACAACAACCATGCTATTAAATTTTTTTGAAGTTTGACATTCAGCCATTTTACTGAATACATGATTCAACCAAGTATTTCCTAAGTCTCTGCTATGTCTCCAGTAAGCTAAGCACCAAAGGAGATTATAGACAAAGACCCAAGAAATTGTCCCACCTTGTTAGGTCTTAATGTTTGTGTCCCCCCTAAATTCATATGCTGAAACCTAACCCCCAGTGTGATGGTATTAGGAGGTGGGCCTTTGAGATATGATTAGATCATGGGGGTAGAGTCCTCATGAATGGGATATATATATATATATATATATATGATATAAATATATATATATATGGGATATATATATATATATTCTTCTTCAGATTCTTTTCCCTTGTAGGTTATTACAAAATATTGAGTATAGCTCCCTGTGCTATACAGTAGGTCCTTGTTCATTATCTATTTTATATATAGTAGTGTGTATATGTTAATCCCAAACTCCTGATTTATCCCTCTCCTTTCCCCTCTGGTAACCATAAGTTTGTTTTCTATGTCTGTGGGTCTCTTTCTGTTTTGTATATAAGTTCATTTGTATCTTTTTTTGTTTTTTTTGATTCCACATATAAGCAGTATCGTATATTTGTCTTTCTCTGTCTAGCTTACTTCACTTAGTATGATAATCTCTAGGCTCATCCATGTTTGGATGCGATTAGATCATGGGGGTGGAGCCCTCATGAATGGGATTAGTGCCCTTTTAAAAGAGACCCTAGAGAGCTCCCTCACCCCTTCCACCATGCGATGTTATAGCAAAAAAAAACCCAGCTGTCTATGAGGAAGCAATATCACCAGACATTGAATCTGCCGGCACCATGATCTTGGACTTTCCAGCCTCTAGAACTATGAGGAATACATGTTTAGTGTTTATAAGCCACCAGTTTATAGTATATTTGCTATAGCAGCCTGAATGGACTAAGACACACCCTTACCAGCTTCACAATTGTCATCAGATAAGGTTGGAGAAGTAAAAAGAGACACATAAAATAATAAAGAACAATGATCAAGGTTAGGATTGGCCATGATTAAAAATAACCCTAGGCAAGGCTTTGCTGTACTCTGCCGCACCTCCATCATCTTATAAGTGCATTTTCCCTTCAGTATCTTCTAGATGGACACCATCTCTTTTTATCTTTGAGTCTCCTGCAGTCAAACATTTAACAAATATTGAACACCTGCTCTGTGCCAGAATACCGCAGTAAACAAGCAGACAATCTCCCTGGTCTCATGGAATTTACGTTCTTGTGCAGAAGACAAGCAATAGACAAGGAAAGAGATAACAAGTTAACTCCAAAATGAGATGAGAGCTATGAAAGAAATGAACACGACAGTGTGATAGAAAGGGTCTGGGTGCTTTAGAACCTGGCTATTCAAAGCTCGGTACCCAGACCAGCAGCGTCAACAGCTTGTTAGAAATGCAGAAGCTCAGGCCCTATCCCAGACCTCCTAAGGCAGGAGGTCTTGCATTTTAGCAAAATTCCCATGGGATTCATGTGTACCTTGAATTTTGAGAAGAACCGCCTTAGATGCATGATCCACGAAGACTTCTCGGAGGAGGTGGCATTTGAATTGAGACTTGAAGGTTAAGAGTCAGGTTGTCAAGCAGAGGTCTGGAGCAAGAATTCCAGGCAAAGGGAACTTCAAGTACAAAGGTCATGATACCAAGTAGAGGTCTGAGGAGCTCAAAGAGGACCCGTGTGGCTATGGCAAGCAAGTTGGGGATACTGATGAGGTTAAAGAAGTGGATGAGGGCCAACCAGAGCCTGGTGGGCCCTGGGAAGGAGTTTGGATAGCATGTGAAATCAACAGAATCCATTGAAGGGCTATATGCGAAGAGAGACACAATCTGATGGGCATTTACAACCATGTCCCTCTGGGCCTGAGGGACTTCATACTGTGACAACTTAGCTAAACCGGAACCACATTTCTCAGAATTCCCTTCCATATATGGTCTGGGTTAGGCTTGGCCAGAGGAGAAATCCACACAACGTTAAGATTCATTCAGTGATCTTTATCTAATGTTAATCCATATTCAGATTTCCCAATCATCGTCCAAATATCTCCCCTTAATAATATTAATAGGAATAAGATTCCAGGTGACGATT
The DNA here is from genome assembly GCF_963455315.2 of Globicephala melas. Lineage (NCBI taxonomy): Eukaryota > Metazoa > Chordata > Mammalia > Artiodactyla > Delphinidae > Globicephala > Globicephala melas. Next base: position 8,192,344 of record NC_083332.1, on the reverse strand, counting down.
AGAGCTGTCCTAAGGTTGATCATACACAATTGCAAAAAAAAAAAAAAATCTGTTAGGGGTGGCAAACAGCATCTTCCAATATTTTCTCCCCTTGGAGTGACCAAAGTTTACACAACCAGCCCTAAACGGAATGGTGTCATGGGAAATGCACGTCTCATGCCTGGAGATTGTGAATGAATTGACAAGCCCGTGACCAGGGCATTGTTTGGTTTGAAAGCTTCCCCAAGTGATCACAGTGTGCAGCCTGGTTTGGGAATCACTGCTGTGGCTGCAGGAAAACCTGCCTGTCTCAGAAATCAAATCCTCACCGTGCTCTCCCTGGGATGTTGGTGGATAAAGCTGCCCCCGTGGTCCTCTCCGCCTCCCACCACTGCCTGACCTGCAGGCAGACCACCTGCTCTTTTCAACAGGTCATGACAGTGCTACTGATACCGGGATCAGGAAGGTTATCTGGTCACCGAAACTTTGGAGGGCGTGAGAATGCTTAGGAAGCCCAGGCAGAAAGGGAGAGTCAAGGGGTGGGGGGGTGGAGAGGGTGGGGTGCCCAGATTTGCACTCGGAAAAGTGCAGGCATTTGAGGAGAAGTCAATCGGTGAGGACACTGAAAAAGAAGAACCAGAGAAGTGGAAGAAAAACCATGAAAAATTAAGCCCCGGTGAAGCGAAGGGAAAAGTTGCTCTCCAGAAGGAGTGAGGGGTCCACCCTGGCCACCGGTTTCTCCTCTCCATCCCGCTTTCCTGTCCTCACATTCATCCCTTGAATCACTTCCTTCAAGCATCCTCAAAGCCCATGCCCCTCACAATCTGCAGTAGGCACGTGGCCAAACTCTGCCATCTGCCTCTCCAAGCCAGCTGAACGCAGCGAGAGGAAACCACCCAACCAGGCTGGCATGTTGTACCTGACTCACAGAAATCACAGACCTCAAGGGGGCACAGGGCACTCTCTCTGTGTCTCCGGGGAGCTTGCTTTCGCTCCATCACAATAGGACTGTTTCCTTCCAGGCCTCCCACCCACCCACCCCTGCCATCCACCTGATGGCCATGTCCCATGCTTCTCTGTGCAAACTGAAGCCGTCAGTTGGGAACCGCCTCATTGCCTAGCCCAAGAGCACAAGCCCCCTCATTTTCCCATTGGTTACCAGTCCCCCAACCCTTGGGTTCCATCCTGTTTCTCAAGGACTGAGGTTATTTCCTTTCTTCTTTCTTTTTTACCTTCTTTCCTTCCTTCCGCATTTCCTCTTCTGCCGCTGCTTCTACTTCTCCTCCTTGTAATTCTCCTCCTCCTCCCCGCTTCCTGTACAATCTGGCCCCATATCAGCTGCTGTAATCCTTTCTAAAAGGCAGATGGGGACCCTCCACCTCTTGGTGGGAAGAAGGGTCATAGTACTGCGGACAGATTCAGCTACCACTGTTTTGTCTAAAGGTGTTTAGGTGGTAACTGTTAGCTCCCTCCGTAGTAAAGGAAACTCTTCTCCTTTGCGAACAGCAATCTGAGACGTGATGCTTTGAGACCGTGTGAGCATCCTGCACCCCACCAACCTTTCCCCAGGGATGTTGGCACCTGGTTCTACCCTTCACCTGGAACAACGTTTCCCAGCAGTCGACCACGTCAGAGATGATAGCAGCCTGAACTCAAGTAGTCGGAATGGAGATGATCAAAGATGATGACTCTGGGTTTAATTGTAATGAAATCAATCCCTCACTGTGTAACTAATGACTAAGTACGCATCTCCTTTGCTCGTTCCGTGAGGATGGGGGCAATGCAGGTCTTGGTCACTGTGTCTCCAGTACCTAAGAGGACCTTCCAGTAACAATAATATAAAAGCACCAGGTAGTGTTCTAGCACTTCACATCCACTCCCTCATTGAGCAAGGAGGGTTGCTGCTATGCCCATTGTACAGATGAGGAAACTAAGGCACCGAGAGGAGACTAACTTGCTCAAGGCACAGAGCCAGTAGGTGGCAGAGCTGGGATATGAACCTGGAGACCTCATTCCAGAGCCTGTACTCTTCAATATCATACTCTCTGGCTTCAGAATGAAGCTGCAGGGCTTCCTTGGTGGCACAGTGGTTAAGAATCTGCCTGCTAATGCAGAGGACACGGGTTCGAGCCCTGATCTGGGAAGATCCCACACACTGCAGAGCAACTAAGCCCGTGCGCCACAACTGCGGGGCCTGCTCTCTACAGCCCACGAGCCACAATTACTGAAGACCACATGCTTAGAGACCGTGCTCTGCAACAACAGAAGCCACCACAGTGAGAAGCCCGTGCACCACAACGAGGAGTACCCCCTGCTCGCTGCAACTAGAGAAAGCCCGCGCACAGCAACAAAGACCCAACACAGCCAAAAAAATATAAATAAAATAAATAAATTCAAAAAGAAAGAAAGAAAGAAGCTGCAGTGCCACTATGGAAAACAGTATGGAGGTTCCTCAAAAAACTAAAAATAGAATTGCCATATGTTCCTGCAATCTCTTTCCTGGGCATATATTTGGAGAAAACCATAATTGAGAAGATACATGCCCCCCAATGTTCATAGCAGCACTGTTTACAGTCACCAAGACGTGGAAGCAACCTAAATGTCCATCGACAGGTGAATGGATAAAGAAGAGGTGGTATCAATACATATACACGATGGAATACTACTCAGCCATAAAAAGAATAGAATGAAATAATGCCATTTGCAGCAACATGGATGGACCTAAAGGTTATCATACCAAACGAAGTCACACAGAGAAAGGCAAATACCATAAGATATCACTTATATGTGGAATCTAAAATATGACACAAATGAACCTATCAACAAAACAGAAACAGACGCACAGACATAGAGAACAGACTTGTGGTCACCAAGGGGGAGGGGGAGTGGGGGACGGAAGGATTGGGAGTTTGGAATTAGCAGATGCAAACTGTTATATATGGGATGGATAAACAACAAGGCCCTACTGTAGAGCACAGGGAGCTATAGTCAATATCCTGTGATAAACCATAAGAGTTTATCAGAAAAGAATGTGAAAAAGAATGTATGTACGACTGAATCACTTTGCTGTACAGCAGAAATTAACACAACATTGTAAATCAACCATACTTCAATTAAAAAAAGAAATCCTTTGAGACTATAATAATAAAGATATTCTCCTTAAACAAAACAAAGCAAATAACAGAAGAAGCTGCAGTAAAAATTTATTGAATGAGTTAACACTGCAGGGTGTGGAGAGGATGGGGAGTGGGGAGTCTGGGAAATGTGTTCCAGGTCATTTCAGCTCCCTCTACTTAAAATCCTTTTAAGGGGGATTTTAGTCTTGTTTGCTGGGTTTTTTTCAATGATGGGAAATGTCCAGCCTTCACAGAATGCGTTTTCTGAGCACGAGAGTCGCACTGGGCCAGTCTGGCAGATGGGTCCCTGCTCTGCCATGCCAGGTCCTTTAGGGCACAAGGCTCCAAGATTCCAAAGTGCAGCTCCTTCCATGAAGAAAAAAATTCAAGTGTGTCCTATGTCTGAAGCCACCCAGGATATTCATTTTCCTAACAGAAAAATCCAGATTCACAGGTACTGTCCCTTCCTTACCAAAGTCGTTGAAGTTTCCCTGTGTGGGGTCCAGAAAAGAAGAAAGGGTGTGACAAAGGCAATTTGGCCAAAGCCATCTTTGCGCAGGTGACGT